>NC_133410.1:54117500-55373750 GCF_049350105.2 Macaca mulatta
GATGCCACTGCAATATTAACACTCATTTGGAGCAGATGTGGCTAAAAGCATGAAACATTGAACAAACAGCTGCCACAGATCCAGTGCCATTGCATAAGCACTTATGTTCTATTAATGCAGTGGATTGCTGAGGCCAGTAGGGCAGACATTATTCCCTACAGTTCTTTAGCAGATGGGCCAAACACAATGGCTCCTCAGAGAAGTGTTGCCCTGTTGAAGCAATTCCTCCATCTTATGTAAGATTCTAATGTAAAATCATCTACCCATAAAAAAGATGCATTAAGGTCAGATTATGCTATGTCAAGATATTTTGTAGATATACTATGTACTTCAATAGGTGCTCATTTTACTTTATTCCTTTTAACTTTATTTTGATTTTGATAGTGTACCACTGCTCAATGCTATTTCTTCCTTTCTCAGCTTGTGATTGCCTGTGTTAATCCATGATATACATAGAACTCTTGTGTTTCTACACATGAGATAAGTTGAGATCCCAGTACTTCAAACTTGCGTCTCTATTTATCTGATTCAGTGGGCTCAGACGTGGTGTTTCCAAGTCTTCACTTGCTAATTCGACATCCATATGGGCTTCTAAGATTTTCTTCCGTTCATTGAAGCAATTTGGAATTTAGGATTACAAAGCAAAAATTTCAGACATTATAGGTCATAGCTATAATTTGTTCATAATAAAAGTTAACAGGTCTCTTGCTTTCCTGTAATGATGACACTATATATGGCTTGTATTTGCAAATTCAAAGAGAAAAAGAGCAGGTGATGATTCTAGTTTGTTCTCTCTCAGGCTGATTTGTACTGTTGCTTTCTTACTTCTCATGTAGACAAGGACCACCTGTGTAATTAATCTGTAACAGGCTGACACATTAATCTCCAGCAAATGGGTAATTCTTTCAAACTGGGCAGAAATGAGAGAAGTGTTATATGAAAATATGTTTTTATGGATTCTCAGAGAATGTTTCCTAACTACAATTGTACTTTAGCATATTATACCATCTAAGTTCTCTTCTCCAACTTCAGGATGGAAAACAAAAAAGCAAGGGAAGGACTGAGTGAGGAGAAGAATAATTGAAACCATAACCAGAAAATGTATTGGAAAGCAAAAAGTGTATTATTTACTTATTCTACAGTTCTAGGGGGCACATAAGATTTGTCAAACACTATTCCAGGGGTACATTAATTAAATCAATGATCACAAGAATCCCATATTTAATACAGAGCAACTAATAAAAACAATAAACAAATAAATAACAAATTTATCAGATAATTTCAGATTTTCATAAATGTTGTAAAGATATTAATAACAACACAGGAAAATGTATTAGAAAATACTGGGGTGGGAGTAGCATGCTGCATTAGACAGAGTGATCCGGGAAGGCTTCTCTGAGGAAGACTTATTTGAGAGCTGAGAGCTAAAGAATAAGAAGGTGCCATTGCTGAGGCAATGGGAAGCATGAGAGTCCCAGGTGGAGGAAACAGTTGGGATAAGTGTTCTATGGCTGAAACAAGCTTGGGCTGCTTGAGGAACTGAAATAAGCCATTTTAGTTGGCTTGCTTGAAGCCTCTGTCAATTCACCTTTTTGAACTATCTCTTGAGGGGAGTTGGTGATACAAAAGGAACTGTGACCTCAGTCCTGTTCAGCTAGTAGGTACCCACAAGATCCCTTCAACAGTAATTGTTCATATGGTTCTGTTCAATATTCAAGATCACCCTCCAACCCTCCAGCAGCTCTCCCAAGAGAGAGAGAGATGAGTATGTGTGACTGTCTCAGTTTAGACTCATCTTGTTTACCATCCTGACAGCATCAGCAGTATTTTCAAATACGAAGAACAATGTGAAATGTTATCATGGGCCCAGCAAATGTCAGGAGGATGCTGTGAGTAATGCATTAGAGTTTGCCCAGATGTCTCAGAACGGAATGAAGTGAGATGAGCTGAGAACGGTATTAGAAAGGAAGTCAGCTCAAAATGTTTTACGTGTTTTCCTCCCAAATCTAACATGAAACAAATCCAAAGCCAGGAAGTGGTAGTTCTAAACAAGTTGTGCTAGATGCTGCTTAGAAATGGCAAGGAGATGTGTGAAATGACTCTGCCATGTTGAAATGTCCATTGCTTCATGTGAGGCAGGATGGCTGGAGTCTACTTTTCTCAAAACTTTGGAACACAAGTGTGAACAATCCTGTGTTAGCAAATTGAAATTGTTAACAGCAAAAGAAAAGAAAGAAAGGAGGGATATGGTAACATAATTATAAAACACATATACAGACCTGAGTAAAGATGAATCAATGTATATGGGGGGTGGACAGGTGGAGTGGGGGCAAATGCAGTGCTGGGAAGAGGAGAGGACCTGAGTATGGTGGCAGGAAGAGGAGTGGTTCTATAACCAGTTCCAGAATTTTGCATATCAGTTGTTTCATACACTGTTTTAGAGACAATATATCTGTAGCCTAAGCTTCAACTTGAAATTACCACCTGGTATTCTTAGCTTTATTTTCAAGATCATAGACTCAAAAGGGTTTTGGAAAGTTAGCCTATCCAGCGATTTTCAATCTTTATTTCCTGAGTCTTAGGATTCTAGTTAAACTACTTCAAGTATTCATTCCCTGGGGATTGAGGGGAGTAACAAAAGCTTCCCACTACATTTTTAGTTGATTCTGCTTTTCTAAAAAGCCGTAGAAGCGTTGTCTGTAAAGATAGCAAATTGAAGGAAGTTTTAACTAAGACGATCTGGTCTGCTTCTTCCTTTGGGTAAGTTTGCTTTGTTGGACATACATGGTGGTCCTCAGGCATAGAGAACAAGCCAGATTTAATTTGAGTGAACTTACCAGCATTTATAGCATATTTACTGGAGTCTTTACTTCCCAAAACGATCACAACCTGTCTTGTTCACAGTATTCTAATATAGTTCCTGGCTTGTGACTGATTCTAATGATTGAACTTATCATAGTAATCACCATTAGATAGGGGCAGATGAAACTCTGACTCCTAGTCTAGGGCTTTATATAATGAAGTCTTTGGAGTCCAATCTTACCCATGCTAAGTCTTAGCAATTTATCCCACCTCCTCCATGCAGTCTTCCTGTACTACTCCTGGCCTCCATAATCTTTTCTTTCCTCCTGGGCTGATTGCAAGAAAATTCTGGAACTGCATCTCCTTTAATGTTGGCTGGTAATCCTCTTGTTGGTTTTGCTCTGTCAACAAGATTGTAATATCCTCAAAAACACAGAGAGTCTGTTTTAATTTTTTAAATGTATTTCTCAAGTATACAAATTCTAGAAGAGTGCTTAATTTGATATAGGCAAGCAAGACTATTTCTTGATTGATAGGCCCTGCTCATTTCAGAAACATATTACAACTTGTTGAAACATTCCAACTTGAAAGGTATATTTTATAGCATCTGTTTTCTATATTATCTCTGCTCTTTAAAGGATTTAGTTTTATAATGAATAATTTTCACTTCCCTAAAGCACATGTAATCCTATTCTGTATTGAAATTAAGAAAAGAGGCTAGTATTCTGTATTTCAGTCTTGCCATTTCAGGGGAATAGAACATGAACACAAATGTACTGACATTACTCAGACTTTTGTATACTACATCAACTGATATGTTGGATTGTGTATTAAAATGACATTCAGAACTCCTGGATTTTTATTTTAATTTTATCTCAATTTTTACATGGTCTGAATTCTAAAACATTGTATCTACATATCAGGTTTCAAATATTTTAAGTGGTTAGATAGCATTTCCTTACCAATTTGTGAGCAGTAGTCTAAATCTCACTTAAAGTGCTGCCTGTCAGGTACATTAACTGCTTTATAGAACAGAATTATATAAATACTAGAACTCATTGTTATTGTATCTCCAAGATATTATTCCAAGAAATGTAATTCTCTGGCCTCAAGTGTAAGTTAAATGTTATAACATACGCTCTGCTTGGAGCAATGATGACTGGTAAGACTGCCACCTGGCTAACAAGCCCAATGAGAAATGTACAGGGGGCTCTGATGTCATTTATAACAATGCCTATACATTGGATAACAAGGGCCGCATTGGCTCCCACCTCAGTTGGCTGTCTCCACTACTGGAAAGACTGATCTGCCTCTCTGAGCTGCTGTTGGCCATTGCCACCTGCTGACTCTGGCACACTGCTCCCCTGGCTCCCCTCCTGGTGTTGTCCTGGCAGCCTCTCCAAACTGCCAAGTTTGAGCCAGAGAGTGCAGGGGTGTTTGGAGCTCTTCACGTTGCTGAGGCTGTATCCTGCAAACCGGTTGACAGCGGGGTGTCTTGGTGCTCTCCTGGGTCATTGTGTTGACTACTATGGTGATCAGCTGGCTGGCAGCAGCAGTGATTGGAAATTGCCCCAGAGAACGTCACAAATTGGCAAAGAAAAGATACTGAGGGAACAAGTCTTTACAAGAGAAAATAAACAATGCTTTATGTGGTAGCTGTGAGCATTTTCTATTCAGTCTGAATTCATTTTAGGCATTCAAAACTTTTCTCAGAGAGAGATGCATTTAAACATTTATGTTTTAGTCTTGCAACTCTTCATTCTATTGGTTTTACTTTTAACTTCTTGCATAGAGCTTAGACGTACCCATTTACTATGTGAGGGGTCAATGCGTACATGAGCTCACACAGTGTCTGGGGGCAGATCTGTAATGAAACATCAGGCTGTTTCCCCATCCCTTGTTTTAAACACTGACACGACATACTGATATTTTTAATCATCTGTATGACAAACAAAAAGATTTTGTATACATTATCATTACACTGAAGAATCCTCTCTTAATATGGATGGAGCCATTTAAAAGCTATGGTCCAAACCAGGCTGTAAAAGCCCCAGTTGGAATCACAGCTGACTCTGCTGTGTTCTTTTAATGCTCAGCACATACAGAATCATATTAACAAACATAGCATTCCAGGAGTGTGAATCATGCCATGAGACCGGGCTTTTCTGGAGTGTTTGAAAATATAGATTTCGTTTTTATTCAACTATGGTGGGACCAACACATTAGGAGATGACTGCCATTGAAAAGACAGTTTGTCATACTCAGCCATACCAAGAGGAGGGCACATACCTTGCCATGCTGTGGGGGAGCCCACAGGGCATCACCAGAGTCAGTCAGGAAACAGAAGGTGTAGGGGAAAACATGGACAAGAGCATTGTTCCATGGGAAGGGATGAATGAGACAGAGTAAAAAGGTTTAGGGTTTCCTAGTTGGAATAATCCCAGCAGGGTCTAAGGTATAGGGGCTGTCTGTAGTTGTCTGGTACCTGGCCCTGGGGTGACTAGGATGGAGAATAGTGGCCTAGAGTATGAAAATCTGATGGATGAGGTAGTTGGGATATGGGCTCTGGATGGGTTAGTTTGCATATAAAAGACACCCTTAGAGATGTGTCATTTCTATCCCTATTAAGTAACCCTGAGAAGGGCAGTCGCTCCTGGGCTCCAGGTGTCAAGTCATCAAGAATAAAAAGTAAAAGAATATTTTTAATATGTGGAGTTAGCTAGCCTTCACACTGTCATGCTACATTGAATTTACAGCAACAGGGCTGTGGCTTCTTTGCTCTTTATATTGTCTTCAAGGAAGAAATTTCAAATCCTTGAGTCTTTTGAGTTTTCTAATAATGACTTTGGTACAGAAGGGAAAGGTATGGTGACCTCTGACACTCAAAATGGCCAGTCATAGTCATTGTATGGCTGGGTGCAAAGAGAAGGGGAAAATAAAAGAAAAAAACCTCCACAAAAGTATAATTATGTCCAGTGAAAGCACTATGGATCATGATGGCAGGTCCATGTGATAGACCGCAAATCTAATGAGAGAGAGACATGTTAGAAAAGCACCAAATCCTAATTTTGCTTTGTTGGGCATCAGGGTACATAAATCAGAGTTTTTTAAATGTTGACTTGAGATTATTTGCCTTGTAAGCAATAGGCAGTCGTGTCTACTGTGGAGGGAGTGTGACCCGGGATGGAACCTGGCTCTGGCACTTAGGAGCTCTGTGATGTTAGGCTAACCTCACCAGATCTAACTTTCTTTATTATTAATATGGAGAAAATATATGAAGATAGCAATAGTACCTTGAGTAAGTGCTCAAAAAATGTTAGTTTTGAGTAAATCAAATCTCACTAGAAAGAGCCAACATAGGAAAATTAATTTGATCAACCTTATATCTGGTATATGTTTTTCCCTCTTTCACACTCTTACTAGTAAACATAGTACTTTCATTTTCCATTTTTATCCCCTTCAACCTGATGTTACAACATTTCCAGTCTTTCCACCAAAATTGCTTCTGAAAAAAACAGGTAATTTAAGCACATGTTTGCATTTTAAAAAAGAACATAAGAAGACTAAAGAGTACAGACATCTGCAAGGGAAGGTTAACACACCAAGAAATTCCTACAGTCTTCTGTTCTGATTTTCCTTTCACTTACATATAATAATTCACATATATTTATGGATTTTGTACTTTTTGGAAGCCATGTAGTCTCATAGAAGAGAATTAGGAAAACACTGAATAGGAGAAGGAAGAAAATATTTTAATCACCCATGGTCTTTCCATCCAAACTTATAAAATTTTTCATTTTTTTATTGTCTTTATTTTTTCAAGATCAGTGTCCTAAGGATAAAATTTTTAACAAAAGATACATAATTTTCCTATTTTTATTAAATGTTGTATTATAAGTATTTGTAAAGTTGTTGCATATTGTATTATAACTGTTTTAGTGTCTCAGTAATACTCTCTTTAATACTTTTCAGGTCATTATAAGAATTATTGAGACAACTGAGAACATTTGAGTATTGAACAATGGTCCCAAGTTGATGATCCATAGGCTAGAGTTAGCCAGAAGATGCAATCGGCAAAAAGAACTCCCTTAAAGAACAAAACACCAACCTTTAAAAACCTCAAAGGAGTTTATTTAAAAATAGGAATTTGTGATTCTCTCAAAAACTTTGACCCCGACAATGCTGAACTTGTATTCTCCTGTGCAAGAATTTTTGAAAATAGAGTCCTCTTCTGACTTGGCATGAGCTTATCAATTTGTTATAATCTTCCATTCCCTCATGCTCTCACTCAATTTAACTGCATTTGAGAATTTAAAAGACTTAGGAATCAAGATAAGTGCATGGTTGAGCTAGATGTCACTAAAGCCACATCAAACAAACTGTAAGAGTTTAAGCCTTTAGTTTAGTCATAAGACCCCAGGGACAAGAATGGTAGTAGCAGAAATGAAGTGAAATTAGACAAATCATTGGATAGCAAAGATGAAGATTAGAGGTTACTTATAAAATTTTGAGTCTGGAAGTGTGTGCAAAGGTCATTGACTAATGGGGGAAGATGACAAATTTGACTTCTTGTTTGTTGTCGTTGTTGTTTTTAGAGACAGGGTCTCACGCTGTTACCCTGCCTGGAGTACAGCGGCACAACTGTAGCTCACTATGGCCTCACCTCTTGGGATCAAGCAGTCTCCTGCCTCAACCTCCTGAGTAGCTAGGACAACAGATCAATGCTGTTGATCTGTGCCACTACACCCAGATAATTTTTTTTAAGTTTTTTTGTAGAGATGAGGTCTTGCTATGCTGCCCACGCTGGTCTCAAAGTCCTGCCCTCGAGCAATCCTCCTGCCTTGGCCTCCCAAGGTGCTGGGGCTACAGACATGAGCCATTGCATCTGACCAAATTTGATTTTTATTTATGTAATTTTTTCCTCCAAAATTTGAAGAAATTCAAAGTATAAATTATTACTATGTGTCTGCATTAACTGTGTTGCTTCCTACAAATCGCCAGTAATGTCTTCCATTTCTCTTTCTGTAGTTGGGCTGAGATCATAGGAAGAACTTAACTCTAGTTGACAAAGTCCAATCATTGAGTCAGCAAAGTAACAGGCCCATTTTACTGCTTAATGATCTAATTACGCTTTGAGTATTGAGCTGAGTCATCCCATCCAAAAGAGAAAAGACTTGAGACTCTGTTACAGGAACAACCGCCTAATGAACATGACGATTTCTTTCAAGAATTTAAGGGTGTACTTGTATAAAAAGGAGTCAGTTTCCTATGAATGACCTCAAAGTGCAAACTCAGAAATAGTAAATACAAATTGTATTTTGGCAGGCTTAAAATAAATATAATGAAGAATCTTCTAAAAAATAGAAATGTATCTGTGGAAAGTGTTAGGTTTTCTTTCACCAGAGGTATACAGTCACATGCTGGAAGAGGACTTGTCAGTGAGCTAGACAGGAGGTACAAGTACTGATTAAATGACCTATAAAATTGTATTCAGTCCTGATTATATGATTCTGTTAGCTAGCGTAACTTGCAAATAACTCCAGAGACTTTGAATTGATCAACAGAAGTAACAAACTCTGAAACACGACTTTCACTTCCAGTGGAGCTAAGAACTCCGGAGTAATCTTCCATCTCCCACTCAGCTCTCCACTGGTTGCCAAACTGCAGGGGAGTAAAAGACTGTGTTATCTTGATAGACGAGCTGGAGAATCCCACACAGCTGTGTTGTGGAAATGTTCTCAATTTCCCTCATGATAACATTGAGTCATAAAAGGAAGAAATGAACATTTATTTGCCAACTCCACCTGTCTGTTGGGCCCACCATATCTATATTAGCATCAAGGGAACTTGCCTATAGTGCTGAAATTTTTATCAGTAGGAGAGAAGCAACTGTTCTTTCCCTTAAGTTGTGGTTAAAGCCAGTTACTTTGTTTCATCAGAAACTAAATGATAAGAACTAAGACTTGGATGACTCATTTGTCAATGTTAACATTTAGTAAAATGTTTGGAACCAAAAATCTCAAAACTTTTGAGGTTCACATTTTAAAAATTCAATACTAGGGTGAGAATTACTTTTGTTCTGAATCCAGCCTGAATATATAAAACAACCTTTTAATTAGAAAAAAGGAAGAAAGAAAGACAATTTATTTGTGTTTTCTGGACAGGAGTAAGGTCAAATAAAGGAGGTAAATGAAAATGTAAGAGGGACAACAGTTTTTTTTTTTTTTAACTCCAAAGTTCTGGGATTTAACCTTTTCTTCTCTTTTTTTCTTTTTCTTTTTGGAAATTCATTATTTCTGAAATCACTGCATAAAATGTCCCTTATATTATAAAAGAGGATTAATTTTAGAGTTGAATTGGAAGTGAGTTTTCAATATATCCAGATTAACTGATGCACTAAGTGGCTTTTTTCTTTTTGTTTATATTTGCAATCACCTCCTCTGCTTCCTTTACACTTTTAAGTCCAGATATTTGTTAGGCAGATTCCTTTTAAAAATTGAGCCTACAATATCACTTTGGATCCACACTCTTAAGTTGAAATGTAAGTCTCACCTGGTGGGACAACGTGTGTGTTTTTCTGTTTTTCAGAATAATGCAAACACCAAACAAAAATAATAAATAACAAAAACAAAACAGGTTCTCTGGACCACAACAACAAATCAGACTTGGCATCTGTACCCACCAGATTCACCATTTGATTGATAACTGTGATTTGCTGACTCTCTCAATTACTCTGGTTTCATTACAGTGTGAGAAATGTGCCAAGCACTCATTTGGTTTTTATTATCTTTCTAGTCTTCTGCTTTCACAAAATACCCAAAACTGGCATTTCAGGAAAAGGATAGGTAAATGAACGATAGCTGAAAAGAAAAGAGAAATCAGTTTTCTTCAGTACGACCCCCACAATCCGTATTATACAGTAGTCCTCCCTTATCCCCAGGGCTTACGTTCCATGACCCACAGTGGATGCCTGAAACCAGCAATAGTATTGAACCCAAGCACTGCAATACCACCACAGCCTGATAATCCAGAGGAGAAGTGACTAATGGGTAGGTACATTTACAGCGTGGATATGCTGGATGAAAGGATGATCCACATTCTGTATAGGATAGAGTGGGTTGGCATTGGAGATTTCATCACATTCCTCAGAAAACATACATTTAGAAACATGAATTGTTTATTTCTGGAATTTTCCTCTTAATATTTTCAGACTGCAGTTGACCACGGGTAACGAAAATAGCAAGAAGTGAAACCACAGATAGGTGGGGGCCATTGTATTACATTATCGCTGAAAACCATATACAAATGCACAATTACCATTCAGAACCCTACAAACTAGAGTACAACCTGTTCTGAGTTCTCCAATGTATAGCTCCTATATATCTTTGGCTTTTCTTTTCTTATACTAATAAAATCCTCTTTCTGGTCTCAGGTTAACAGAGCCATTTCCAGTCAGTTGTCACAATCTCCTTCCTTTGCACCTACCTGGTCACTGATCCATGCATAACATAGTTTTGGAATTAGCTTGAATCAAAAGGATGACACTGAACCTTATGACTCACGCAGCTTTTGAGTGTGTTAGAAGCCCAGGCTGTCTTAATTATGTAACACTTGGAATCAGAGCAAAAATGACAAACCAGATCCTTTCTTTCTGGACATACACATTTGAGAATATGGACTGTTTCTTGGAGCATCTTTAAGATCATGGATGGCCCAACCTCGACCTAGCGGCTGGGAAAATGTGCAAGCCTTTTACAGATTCAAATAAAACTAACTCTGGTAACAAAATGCTAGGAACAATTTTAAGGTATGAGTGAACTCTAGGTGTTTGCTAGTGTGTTCATATTTTGTTTGAAAACTTTATTGAGAACTCCAGCCCTGCCCTTTCTTTCATTTCCATATTCTGCAGTCACCATTAGGATGGTGGTAGATCTGTTTCCAAATGTAATTCAGAAAATGAACAGTCTAAATGTTGCCACCTATAGATAACATACTGCATTTTATTTTTTGACAATGCAAATTGAAAAAACAAAGAGCAAGGAAAGGAAAAATGAGAAAAATGAGTGATCCCATTTGAATTCTGTTTCCAATCTGGCTATTAGTAATTTTGTGTATATTCTCCATTGTTAACACTTACGAGTAGTCGCTCCAATCACCCTGCTTTTTTGACTAATGCCCCAGTGGGGCTCTTTACCATTAACCATATTGGAAAGGGATTTGAATGGAGAGCTTCCTCTCTGTAATAGCAACATTCCAACCTATAATTTTAAGGCTTGGCTCCTTTACACTAGGCCCATATTTTCTGTAAGCAAATCTGCCTCTTTCTCATCTTACCCATTTTTGCTTATTTACTTCCCTATATTATTTGTGAGCAATTGATTTCCTGGATGATGTAGCAAGGTATTTCAGTGTTGGGGTACTTTCAAATGCATGCTTGTGGTTTTCCCAAGTTCAAACACAGACTTTGGCATAATAAGCATGTATTAATCTTTGATATGAAAATAAATAGAATTGAAAAATTATATATATATATCATAATGTTATTGGTCTAGGTTAATATAGAACCCATCCTAAATTTTGCTCAGTTAACATTTATCTTATTTTTCATACAAAGAGTTTATCATTTTCTTAAGATCACAAGCTTTTTTTTTTTAATTGATAATGAACAGAAATTTATTTCTCACAGTTCTGGAGCATGGGAAGTCCAAGATCAAGGGGACAGCATCTGGTAAGGGCCTTCTTGCTACATCATCCCATGGCAGAAAATGGAAGGGCAAGAGAGAGAATCTATTCCTGAAAACCTTTAAAAAAATGATTTTTTAAAAGAGGTGGGGGTCTCACTATGTTGTTCAGGCTGGACTGCAATGTCTATTCATAGTCACAGTTATGGCACACTACAGCTTCAAACTGCTGGGCTCAAGTTATCCTCCTGCTTTAGTCTCCCAAGTAGCTTCCTGAAAGCTGGCTCCTCAAAAACCTCTTTTGTATATATATATGTATTCTTCAAGTTCCAGGGTACATGTGCACAATGTGCAGATTTGTTTCATATGTACACATGTGCCATGTTGGTTTGCTGCACCTGTTAACTCGTCATTTACATTAGGTATATCTCCTAATGCTATCCCTCCCCGCTACTCCCACCCCATGACAGGCCCTGGTGTGTGATGTTCCCCACCCTATGTCCGAGTGTTCTCATTGTTCAATTCCCTCCTATGAGTGAGAACATGCGGTATTTGGTTTTCTGTCCTTGCGATAATTTGCCCAGAATGATGGTTTCCAGCTTTATCCATGTCCCTACAAAGGACATGAACTCATTCTTTTTTATGACTGCATAGTATTCCATGGTGTATATGTGCCACATTTTCTTAATCCAGTCTCTCATTGATGTACATTTGGGTTGGTTCCAAGTCTTTGCTATTGTAAATAGTGCAGCAATAAATGTACATGTACATGAAGATCACAAACTTCTAAGTGTGTATTTTCTGTATTCTGAAATTAAAATGTATTTGTGTAGGGATACAGCTATTTAAAAACATCCTTAGAAAAATAAAACAAATAAAAAGCAAAAAAAATAAAATAAAATCTCTACATTAAACTCTACTTTCCCGCAAATATATGTTTTCTACATATTTTTATTCTTTTAAAAGCCTTTCCATCCTGCCTAACACAGTGAAACACCGTCTCTACTAAAAAAATACAAAAAAATTAGCCGGGTGTGTTGGCAGGTGCCTGTTGTCACTGAGGCAGGAGAATGGTGTGAACATGGGAGGTGGAGCTTGCAGTGAGCCGAGATGGCTGCCACTGCACTCCAGCCTGGACGACAGAGCAAGACTCCATCTCAGACAAAAAAAAAAAAAAAAAAAAAAAAAAAAGCCACTCATAAGTAACAGTTTTAGAAAGCCTTGTGCCTTCTCTTACAAATTAATGGATTGACTGAAGGCAAAACTGTCAATGAATGCACTCTCTATTCAGTGACAACACTAGCCTTTGGATTTGGTCCAGATTTTTATATAAAATATCTCCTGGGCATGTTTAATAACTTCAGAAAAATCACACCTGAAAAGAAATAATTCATTAAAAAATGCAAGGAATGAAAAGGCAGAGGATGTTCAGGAAAAGAAGATATTTTTAATGACTTAGGTCACATTTTTCTTAAAGTTACATATTAAGCACCGTGCTTATGTACAAATTTCACAAGGTACACATGTGGTATCACCCCTGTAATACAGCTATGTTAAGACACTACTGCCGAAGTGGTTCCTCATTCCTTTGTTTCTAATAAATTACAATGATGTATGATATTTACTCACATGGTCCTCAATGTTTATCTGTGGGCTTGGGCATAAAGAACCCCATATCTAGGTTGTGTGTATATTTCCTTCTTTAACAGTTGTAGCACTCCCTCTTTCTCTGTCACTGACCTTATGCTGAGAGAAAAGAGGTGAGACTCTCCAAAAATTTTATCTATTGTGTAAAAACAGATGTGGAAAGAGCAGGCATAAGGTACAGTGTTATGATTATAACACAACTTTAAAGTGAGATGTCTAAATATTTCATTTTTCATTTAGTTATTGAGTTTTACTAAAAGTTCCAGGCACTGCTCAGTTCAGAAGCTAACATTTCCTAAAGAAGTGGAGAGCTCCGGTGAAGCTCTTCCCTGGAGACCCAGTGATAAACACAAATTCCAGGAACTCCATGAATCGTTCCTATTCTTATGGAGTTTCGAGTCTAATGATCTTTAACCTGAAAAGACATCCTAATTTTCTGAATCCATACTATGTTGTACTAGGTCAGGAATTGGCAAACTATGGCCTCAGGGCCAAATCTGCCCTACCACCTGTTTTTGTAAAGTTTTACTGGAACACAGCCATTTATGGGCATATTGTCTGTGGCGGCTTTTGTGCTACAAAAGCAGAATTGAGTTGTTGTGATAGACGCCATATGGGTTGCAAAGCCTAAAATATTTACTGTCTGGTCCTTTACAGAAAAAAAAATTGCTAACCTCTGTACTAGGTGAAATGATAACGTATAAACAACTATGTTATCTATTTAAAGCTGGTTTTACTTCCTACATCCCAATGAATCCTTTTTAACACCCCACTGTTTTTACTCTGCTGATTATTTCTTCTGTTGTGCAGGAGATTTTTAGTTAATTAAGTCCCATTTATTTATCTTTGCATTTGCTTTTGGGTTCTTGGTGATGAAGTCTTTGTGTAAGCCAATGTCTAGAAGTCTAGAAGTGTTTTTCTGATATTAACTTCTCAAATCTTTATGGTTTCAAGTGTTAGATTTAAGTCTTTCATCCATCTTGAGTTGATTTTTGTGCAAGGTGAGAGTTGAGGATCCTGTTTCTTTCTTCTACATGTGGCTTGCCAGTTATCCCAGAACCATTTGTTGAATAGGGTGTCCTTTTCCCACTTTATTTTTTTGTTTGTTTTGTTGAAGACCAGCTGGCTCTAAGTATTTGGCTTTATTTCTGGGTTCTCTATTTTGTTCCATTGGTCTATGTGCCTATTTTTATACCAGTACCATGCTGTTTTGGTGACTATAGTCTTATAATATAGTTTGAAGTTGGGTAATGTGATGCCTCCAGATTTGTCCTTCTTGCTTTGGCTATGCAGGCTCTTTTGTGATTCCAAATGAACTTTAGGATTGTTTTTTCTAGTTCTGTGAAGAATGATGGTGGTATTTTGATGGACATGCAATGAAGTTTTAGATTGCTTTGGCAGTATGGTCATTATCACAATATTGATGAGTTTCCATTTGTTTGTGTCACCTATGATTTCTTTCAGCAGTGTTTTGTAGTTTCATTGTAGAGTTCTTTCACATCCTTGATTGGGTATATTCCAAAGTACTTTTTTTTTGGCAACTATTGTGAAAGAGGTTGAGTTCTTGATTTGATTCTCAGTTTGGCTGCTGTTGATGTATAGCAGACCTACTCATTTGCGTACATTTAATTTTGTATCCTGAAACTTTGCTGAATTCATTTACCAGATTTGGAACTTTTTGGATGGGTCTTCAGGGTTTTCTAGGTATACATTCACATCATCAGCAAACAGCAACAGTTGACTTCCTCTTTACCAATTTTGATCCTTTTTCTTTCTCTTGTGTAATTGCTCTGGCTAAGACTTCCAGTACTATATTGAATAGAAGTAGTGAAAATGGACACCCTTATCTTGTTCCCTTTCTCAGAGGTAATCATTTCAATATTTCCCTGTTCAGTATAATGTTGGCTGCGGGTTTGTCATAGATGGCTTTTATTACCTAAAATTATGTCCCTTCTATGCTGATTGTATAGAGGATTTTAATCATAAAGGATGCTGGATTTTGTCAAATGCTTTTTCTGCATCTATTGAGATGGTCATGTGATTTTAAAAAATTGTTTATGTGGTGTATCACATTTATTGACTTGTGTATGTTAAACCATCCCTGTATCCCTAGTATGAAACCCACTTGATTATGGTGGATTATCTTTTTGATATGCTGTTGGATTTGATTTGCTAGTATTTTGGTGAAGATTTTTGCATCTATGTTCATCAGGGATATTGGTCTGTATTTTTCTTTTTTTGTTGTTACGTCTTTCCCTGGTTTGGGGTATTGGAGTAATAATGGCTTCATAGAATGATTTAGGGAACATTCTCTCTTTTTCTGGCTATTGGAATAGTATCAATAGGATTGGTAGTAATTCTTTGAATGTCTGATAGAATTCAGCTGTGAATCCTCCTGGTCCTGGACTTTTGTTTTTCTTGGTAATTTTTTAATATCCATTTCAATCTCGCTGCTTGTTACTGGCCTTTTCAGGGATTCTATATCTTCCTGGTTTAACCTACAAGGGTTATATATTTCCAGGAATTCATTCATCTCCTCTAGGTTTTCTAGTTTATGCAACTAAAGATGTTCATAGTAGCTTTGAATAATCTTTTGCATTTCTGTGA
The DNA here is from genome assembly GCF_049350105.2 of Macaca mulatta. NCBI lineage: Eukaryota > Metazoa > Chordata > Mammalia > Primates > Cercopithecidae > Macaca > Macaca mulatta. Next base: position 54,133,238 of record NC_133410.1, read on the forward strand.
TATCAGTTGTAATATCTTCTCTTCCATTTCTAATTGAGCTTATTTGGATCTTCTCTCTTCTTGGTTTATCTCACTAAAGGCTTATCAATTTTATTTATATTTTCAAAGAAACAGCTTTTTGTTTCATTTATCTTTTGTATTGTTTTTTGTTTGTTTGTTTCAATTTCATTTAGTTTTGCTCTTATCTTTGTTGTTTCTTTTCTTCTGCTGGGTTTGGGTTTGGATTGTGCTTGCTTCTCCAGTTCCATGAGGTGTAACCTTAAATTGTCTATTTCTGCTCTTTCATCTTTTGATGCAGGCATTTAATGCTATGAACATTCCTCTTAGCACCACTTTTGCCATATCCCAGAGGTTTTGATAGGTTGTGTCACTATTATGGTTCAGTTCAAAGAATTTTTAAATTTTCATCTTGATTTCATTGTTGGCTCAATGATCATTCAAGAGCAGGTTATTTAATTTCTATATATTTGCATGGTTTTGAGGGTTCCTTTTGGAGTTGATCTCCAGTTTTATTCCACTATGGTCTGAGAGAGTACATGCTATAATTTTGATTTTCTTAAATTTACTGAGATTTGTTTTGTGGCCTATCATATAGTCTATCTTGGAGAATGTTCCTTGTGCTGAGGAATAGAATGTTTGTCTTCAGTTGTTGGGTAGAATGTTCCGTAAATACCCATTAAGTCCATTTGTTGCAGTATATAGTTTAAGTCAATTGTTTCTTCGTTGACTTTCTGTCTTGATGACCTGTCTAGAGTGCTGTCAGTGGAATATTGAAGTCCCCCAATATTACTGTGCTGTCATTTATCTCATTTCTTAGGTCTAGTAGTAATTGTTTTATAAATTTGGGACTTCCAGTGTTAGGTGCATATATATTTAAGATTGTGATAGTTTCCTGTTGAACTAGTCCTTTTATCATTATATAGTGTCCTTCTTTGTCTTTCTTAACTGCTGTTGCTTTAAAGTTTGTTTCATTTGATGTAAGAATAGCTACTCCTGCTCACTTTTGGTGTCCATTTGCACGGAATGTTTTTTTTTTCCACCCCTTTACCTTAAGTTTATGTTAAGTCCTTATGTGTTAGGTGAGTCTTCTGAAGACTGCAGAAACTTGGTTGGTGAATTCTTATCTATTCTGCCATTCTGTATCTTTTCAGTGGCACGGTTAGGCCATTTACATTCAATGTTAGTATTGAGATGTAAGGTACTATTCTTTTCATTGTACTAGTTACTAGTTGTTGCCTGAATACGTTGTTTTTTTGTTTTTCTTTTTTTTTCTTTGTGTTGTTATATAGGTCCTATGAGATTTGTGCTTTGAGGAGGTTCTATTTTGGTGTATTTTGAGAATTGATTTCAAGATTTAGAGCTCCTTTTTGCAGTTCTTGTAGTGCTGGGTTGGTACTAGTGAATTCTCAGCATTTGTTTGTCTGGAAAAGACTATATCTTCCCTTCACTTATGAAACTTAGTTTCGCTGTATACAAAATTTTTGGCTGATAATGTTTTGTTTAAGGAGGCTAAAAATAGGACCCCAATCCCTTCTGGCTTGTAGAGTTTCTGCTGAGAAATCTGCTGTTAATCTGAAAAGTTTTCCTCTATAGGTTACCTGATGTTTTTGTTTCATGGCTCTTAAGGTTCTTTTCTTTGCCTTGACTTTAGATAACATGATGACTATGTACTTAGGCAATGATCTTTTTGTGATGAATTTTCTAGGTGTTAGTTGAGCTTCTTGTACTTGCATGTCTAGATATCTAGTAAAACCAGGGAATTTTTCGTCGATTATTCCCTCAAAGATGTTTTCTAAACTTTTAGATTTTTCTTCTTCCTCAGGAACACCAATAATTGTTTTGTTTGGATTTTTACCATAGTCACAAACTTCTTGGAGGCTTTGTTCATTTTTTTAAATCTTTTTTCTTTGTCTTTGATGGATTCAGTTAATTCAAAAGCCTTGTCTTTGAGCTCTGAAGTTCTTCTTCTGCTTGTTCAGTTTTATTGCTGAGACTTTCCAGTGTGTTTTTCATTTCTCTAAGTGTGTCCTTGATTTTCAGAAGCTGTGATTGTTTTTTATTTATGCTATCCATTTTACTGAATAATTTACCTTTCATATCTTGTATATTTTTTATTTCTTTAAGTTGGACTTCGCCTGTCTCTGCTGCCTCCTTGATTGCCTTAATAATTGACCTTCTGAATTTCTTTCCGGCCATTCAGAGATTTAGTCTTGGTTTGGATCCATTGCTAATGAGCTGATATGATCTTCTGGGGATGTTAAAGAGCCTTGTTTTGTCTTATTACCAGAATTGTTTTTCTAGTTCCTTCTCATTTGGGTAGACTATGTCAGAGGGAAGATCTGGGATTCAAGGGCTGCTGTTCAGATTATTTTCTCCCATGGGGTACTCCCTTGGTGTGGTGGTCTCCCTCTTCCGCTAGGAATGGGGCTTCCTGAGAGCCAAACTGTAGTGATTGTTTTTTATCTTCTGGGTCTAGCCACTCAGCAGAGCTACGAGGCTCTGGGCTGGTACTGGGGAGTGTCTGCAAAGAGTCATGTGATATGATCCATCTTTGGGCCTTGCAACCATAAATACACAGCACCTGCTCCAGTGGAAGTAGCAGGAGAGTGAAGTGAACTCTGAGGGTCCTTGGTTGTGTTTTTGTTTAGTGAGCTGGTTTTGTGTTGGTTGGCCTCCAGCCAGGAGGTAGTGTTTTCAAGAGTGCATCAGCTGTGGTCCTACATAGGGAGGATGCAAACTTGCCCTAGGGACACCTGGTTAAGTGTTCAGGTTTCTCAGGTGGTGGGCAGGGCCATAGAGCCCCCAAGAGATTATGACTTTTGTCTTTAGCTACAAGAGGGGATAGAGAAAGACTACCAGGTTGGGGCAGGGATAGGTGTGTCTGACCTCAGCCTCTCCTTGGGTGAGGTTTGCTGAGGCTGCTATTGGGGATGGGGATGTGGTTCCTAGCCCAATGGAGTTATATTCCCAGGGGGATTGTGACTGCCTCTACTGAGTCATACAAGTCACCGGGGAAGTGGGGGAAAGCCAGAAGTTATAGGCTTCACCCTGCTCCCATGCATCCCACAGTCCTAAAGGCCAATCTCACTCCCACCTTGCCCCCGCCCAACAGCACCAACTCTATTTCCAGGCAGCCAGTCACCAGGGAAGAGAACTTACCCCAGACCATGAGCCTCCCAGTTGAGAAAGCAAGCAGATTCACAGTTTTTGGCATCTCAGGGAGTCTGCAGGGGTGATACAGTTCCTTCAAAGGATCTGTGGATTCTCTTGGCTTTCCTGGTATGTTCCTGCAATAGTTCTTGTAGCAAAAATTGATAACATGAGTCTCCACATGCTGTTCCATCCATCTGAGTGACAGCTGTAAGCTAGTCCTGCCTCCTACCTGCAATCTTCTGGCATTTGACTTTCAACTGCTGCCATGGAAAATGACAAACCAGGTTATAAACAACCTTGAACCTTGAAAGTGTTTTAAATGCTTTTCTTGTTACTTCTCAGATCTAAACCCTAGAATCTCAATTCTTCACATAAAAAAATACGGGTTGAAAAATAATTTTTAAAATATATGTTAAAAAACATATATTTATAAATAAAAAATTATATATATACATATATATATATATAAATTTCAGTCAACAAACCACTGACATGCCAAGCCATATGGGAGCCTGAGGCAAAAGTAAAAATCAGTAATAGTGATCCTGTCTTTGTAGTAATACTATCAGCAACACTGATACTGATACAACTGATACAGCACTGACAGCAATACTGTAGGCAGTACTGACGGTATTACTATCAGTGTAGTATACTGATACTTGACATTTTGATATTTTGTTTATCATAGATTTTTCACACCAATTGATTCTGAAAATGTTGCATAAAGTATTATTTATGTTTATTACTGAGTTTTTTGGACTCCCTTAAATTTTGCTTGAAAAGCCAGTGCCTCACTCACCCTAGTCCCAGCCCTGCACAAAGCCAAATATTTTAAAGATAATTGTCTTTCACTGACAAAATTATGTTAAATAAAGTTGCAAAGAAAAAAATCATTCTGATATTCTTTTCCTGCATGACCTTGTTTTTAGTTTTACAATAGAATAAAATTTTATAGAAATATGTGTTTTTCATCTGCTTGTACTTGATAGCTGAAGTGTCAGACGAGGCTACAGAAATCTGCATGGTGGATGATAATCATTGGTGGATGTTTCACGGTGGGTGAAGTGTGAAGGCTATCTAGGAAACAGCTTTAAACTCTGGGATTGGTTCTCTTTTACCTCTTCTTTCATTTTTGAGTCGATGTAAACTACAGTCCCGGTAAGTGCACCTCTCCTGACTTTCACTCCCACGTCTATCCCAGAGTTTCTACAGAAAGGAATTCAGAGAGTGTTAGAAAGAAGCAAGCTTTTCCAGCCAAAATCTGAAACCATGCCCTCTACTCCTTTTTTACTAACATTGCCAACATCTTCTTGGTTAATCTACCTCTTATGCCTTATTCTCAACTAGTTTTAAACATGAGATGGGAAGAAAGGGCTGTTGTTCTTTATTAACTTTAAATCTAATCAGAAAGATCTTTTGGTTTTAGATATTTTAACTCTAATAGTAAACTTTAAAATCATCTCTGGTCTGTCCACACTTTACTCATAATTTTGATTCCTTTACAAATGGAGAAACTTAACAAAAAGGAAGCCTTTTATTTTAAATTAAACTGAAGTATCAACAAAACAGACTATTTTAAAAACAAAACATAACTTGAAAATTTTAAATCTTATTTTCATTTCGCATATTGACCTGACCAAATACATGTTTGCTTCATAGCTGCTATGTTACATAGCAAATATATTCTGATTTTTCATTCTATATTATATCAAATATATTTTTCCATATTTACATAATCATAACAATATTTATATATTTTGCTATAACTTACCAAATCATGTCCTATATAAACATTTTGATTTTTAAAAATTTTTATTCTAATGAAGACCATCAATATACGTATATACACACACACCCATATGCACACACACACACACACACACACACAATATGTTTCTGTTTACAGTAATGTTTTCTTCATATGAATAACTAGAAGTAGGGTTACTAGGTCAAATGTATGATTACTAGGTCAAAGGTATGACTATATTTATGGTTGTAGTTACCTATAGTTACCTATTCAAACTTTTTTTTAGAGGTGTGATTCTGTTTTTAAAAATAAATAAATAAAAATCAGGTGTATTTTTAAAGTCACATCTCTAAAGATGATTATATTGTGGTCATCATTTATATTTGAGCTTTCCTTTCCAAATTTCAAAATAATTTATATATTTTGGTGTTATCTTACTGATAAATACCAAAACTCTAATACATAGATAAGAAAACTGAAGTATAAAGCAATGTAAGGTATTTATTTTTATGTGTTACAAATAGTTGGATTTAAAAAAATCAACATTGAGTTACTTCATTTATATAACAAAAACATCTGAATATACAAAAGTAGACACTTTTTTTTCTAAAAATTTTTTTTAATATTTTTTATCTGGCTGTTATAATGCTATGTAAATATACCTTGTTCCCAATTAAAATATTAGTTACAAAATAGGAGCATGTAGTAAATGATGATCACATATGTTCAACACATTAAAATTGAAATAAAATGTACTGCTGTTAGAAGGTAAACGGACACATTTTTAAAGAGTTTATTTGAGCAAATAGCAGTTCATGAACTGGGCAGCTCCAACCTAAAGGAGGTTTCAGGCTTCACCAAGAGAACTAAAGAAGAAGGTTTTTTATAAGGCAAACATGGAAATAAAGCAAATATATATATATGTATTTGATTAGTTACAGTTACATAGTTGCCTTATTAGGTCTATCCTGCCAAAAAGTCTCTAGTAATACATATACTTGTAAGTTGATTGGCAGCTTCTGTTTAATTAGCCTGAAATTTCATATTTATTTAATGTAGGTAATTAAAAAAAAAAAAAAAAAAAAGGCAAGGTTAAAGTAACTTATGAGACCTAACTGGCTTTGTCTGCTTGGGGATTCTCCAGGCCTGATCTCCATCTAAATTTATTTTAACATTGCTAAAACTGAGGTCAACATAAAAATGACAATTCTTATTTTATTATTGAAGGGAGACTAAGGCTGTAAAGCAGAATATAGAAAGTACAAAACACTATTTTCTAACAGTTACTAAGATTATTTTGGAATTCCTTTCCTTATTTATTATATTTTACTAAGCCAAAATTATTTTGTTTAAAAATCTATGAATTGAGTGTAACCATTAAAACATTATTTTAGTTTTCCTTTGCTCTTTTAGTTTTTGGTTTCTTGTTTCAAACTTATTCTCAAAGATTTCCAGTATCAAAACTCATAGAAACATTCAGATTTCATCTGGCACCATTTTAGATTCTTCTGTAAAAATAAATCCTAATGTGAAGACCATTGCTAATTGAGAAAAATAAGCTAAACAATGACTTTTGTAATTAAATTCCCATATCATTTTTTCATTAGTATATTTTGTTTAGGGAAATTGACTTTTGAACTTTTTATTTCAAGTCTCAGCTCTGATGGTGTAGATTGGAACTGTAAAATTAAGTAAATAAAACAAGTCAATCACCATCGTCACTCTGGCTGTTGTAGTAGTTCTTAAATTTGACCAGATTGTGTTTCATAGTTACAATATACTTCGCCTAAAAATTATCAAGATAATTTGCAAGTTATATGAAAATAGAATAAATTAGAAATACAATTACAGGTGCAACCAGCCTTTTTTTATTTTTTAAAAAAGGCAGATATAAAAATAATGTATTAAGTAGCAGATATATTATTTAATGAGTCCTTGAATTAGCAAAATTAGAAATGGGTGTATTACTATGATAAGGATTCCTTTTTTCCTAATGCGTTTTCCTATTTCCTATTTATATATTTATATAAAATATTATTTGATTTTTTAAAATTCCATTTGGCAAAATTTTCAGGAATATGTTACTTGCCCTCTGTATCAGTCTCTCTGGTTATAAAACATTGGTGTTTCAAGTAGAGAAATATAAGGAATTGTATAAAAAAGTATTGGAGTGGCTGGAGGAGCAAAATGAAGAGGTGGGTTAACCCAGATATTAGTAAATACACAACATTGCTATCACCCTAGGAAGGAGAAAGGAAAATCACCCAGATCGCATGACCACTTTGTAGCTGAGGCTGAGAAAACTGCTGCCATTGGAATCAATTGGTGGAAACCAGAAGCTCACATCACAACTAACACTGCCAAATCCCAAAGCCTGTAGCTACACTCGCTGAAGCTGGAGCCCAAAAGCACTTTGCTAAAGACCACATGACGCATCTAATGCCTCCACCACCTCTACAACAGAAACCTGAGCAGAAACCTGTAATCCATACTCCTGTGAAGGAGTCTGCACCTTTGCTATCATTTATTCTACTACCACAAGTATAGCCTAAAAGAGTAAAGCAACAGAAAAATGGCATCCTTCCTTTCAGTTTATAACTTTCCACCACTTACCATTGTCAGAACCTAACAGGAAGCCTGCTGGCGTGGGGAGATGGAGTAGCTGGGAAACGTAGGTTTCCAGGTTTCTAGTCCTCATGGCACAGAGCAGAGCAAAGGATGGTAAGAGTGGAGCAAAGAAACAAATAAATGATATCACAGCCTTACATAGCATACAACTTATAAATATTTTATTTCTTCTTCAAACACTTAAAAGGTATAAAAGTTAAAATAATAGTTATACTTGTAATATCAACAAATAATTATTTGATTCTTGTGCTGTAAACATGATTTAACAGGAATACTTGACTACATACATACACACAAATAAACTGTGATTAGAAAGTAGGGTAAAGTTCTTGTTGCCTCAAAGAGACAAGATGATTTTGCCATTATCTGAGAACACAGATCCCATCTGTGTTGGCTATCTCAGCCCATTCTCATTCCAGGGGAAGCTATTGCAGTTGCAGACTCTGCTCTGAACAGTTAAAATGACTTCTGATGCTAACTACCTGGAGTTAAGCCATGCATCACAGGTTCAGGGCACATTCTTCCACATGACTGCTCTCACTTCAAACACCAGCCACAAACTTAGGTGTTTCTCAGACTATCCTCACTTCTGACCAATTAACTGCAAATCTGGTGGTTTCCAATATCCCTTCCATTTTGATAATTGTCTAGAACAAATCACAGAACTCAGGAAAGTGCTATACTTAAAAAACAGTTTTATTAAATCAGAAAAGAAGCAAATCAGAACCAGCCAAAAGAAGAGACTCATAAGACGAAATCAGACAGGATCGAAATATGAAGCTTTAGATATCATCTCCCCATGAGTCAGAAGGTACCCCTTTCGCCATGTGAATTACTACCATGTGAATCACTGCCAGCAGGGAAGCTTATTCAGGTTCCAGTGTCCAGAGTTCTATTGGTGTTTCATTGCATCGACATGATGGATTGAATCATTGGCCTGTGATTAAACTAAAAGCCTACATTCCCTTTGCTCCCTGAAGATCAGATTCGTATCATGTGGCTCAAAGTGTCAGTCTTCTAATCACATGGTTGGTCTTTTTGGTGTGGTTAGCCCACATTGTAAGTCACTGCCTTATTACAAACTCTCTACAGATAAATGTGTCACTTTTTAGCATAAACTACCCGTAAATGACAGACACTCCTACAACTCCAGAAATTCCAGAGATTTAGAGGCTACCTCTTAGAAACTAAGGGAAAAGTCCAACCAAATTCTGTCTTAAGAAAGCACTTTTACATTATTCTTTTACTAAATTCTTGTTGTAAAATAATTTCAACTTTTATTTTCGATTCAGAGGGTACATGTATAGGTTTGTTACCTGGGTATATTGAGTAATGCTGAGGTGTGAGTTAAAAATGATCCCATCATCCAAGTAATGAGGACAGAACCCAAAAGGTAGTTTTTCAGTCCTTGACTCCCCTCTCTCCCTTTTAGTAGCCCCATTGTTTTTTGTTCTCATTTTTATGTCTATATGTACCCAATGTTCAGCTCCCATGCTTAAGTGACAACATGCAGTATTTGGTTATCTGATCTGTTCCCATAATAATTCACTTAGGATAACGGCCTCCACCTGCATCTTTGTTGCTACAAAGGACATTATTTCATTCATTTTATGACTGCATAGATTTCCATTGTGTATATGTATTACATTTTCTTTATCTAATCCAGCAATGCTGGGACCCCAGGTTGATTGATTCCATGTCTGCTATTGTGAATAGTGCTTCCATGAACAAACAAGTACATATGTCTTTTTGGTAGAACAATTTATTTTTCTTCAGGTATATATCCAGTAATGGGATTGCTGGGTTGAATGATAGTTCTGTTTTCAGTTCTTTTTTTTCTTTTTTCTTTTTCTTTTGAGACGGAGTATCACTGTCGCCCAGGCTGGAGTGCAGTGGTGCAGTCTCAGCTCACTGCAACCTCCACCTCCTGGGTTCAAGTGATTCTCCTGCCTCAGCCTCCCAAGTAGCTGGAATTACAGGTGTCTTCCACCATGCCCAGGTAATTTTTATATTTTTAGTAGAGATGGGGATTCACCATGTTGACCAAGTTGGTCTTGAACTCCTGATCTCAAGTGATCCACTCGCCTCGGCCTCTTAAAGTGCTAGGATTACAGGTGTGAGCCACTGCACCTGGCCTGTTTTCAGTTCTTTGAGAAATCTCCAAACTGCTTTCCAAAGTGGCTGAACTAATTTACATTCACACCAACATTGTAAAGGTATTCCTTTTTCCACAGACTTGCCAGCTGTATTAGTCCATTTTCATGCTGCTGATAAAGACATACCCAAGACTGGGAAGTAAAAAAGGTTTAATGGACTTACAGTTCCACATGGCTGGGGAGTCCTCACAATCATAGCAGAAGGCAAGGAGGAGCACGTCATGTCTTAATGGTGGCAGGCAAAAACAGGGAGCCTGTATAGGGAAATTCCCATCTATAAAGTCATCAGATCTCATTAGACTTATTCACTATCACAAGAACAACATGAAAAAGATCCATGATTTGGTTACCCCCATGAGTCAATTACTTCCCATCAGGATCCTCCCATGACACATAAGAATTATGGGAGTTACAATTGAAGATGAGCCCCAGCCCCTCCCAAATCTCACATCCTCACATTTCAAAACCAATCATGCCTTCCAAACAATCCCCCAAAGTCTTAATTCATTTCAGCATTAACTCAAAAGTCCACAGTCCAAAGTCTCGTTTGAGACAAGGCAAGTCCCATCCACTTATGAGTCTGTAAAATCAAAAGCAAGTTAGTTACTTCCTAGATACAATGGAGGTACAAGCATTGGGTAAATACATTTGATCCAAATGGGAGAAATTGGCCAAAACAAAGGGGCTACAGGCCACATGTAAGTCTGAAATCCAGTGGGGCAATCAAATCTTAAAACTCCAAAATAATTTCCTTTGTCTCACATCTATGTCATGCTGATGCAAGAGGTGGGTTCCCATGGTTTTGGACAGCTCCACCCCTGCAGGGGCTTTGCAGAATACAGCTTACTTCCCCGCTGCCTTCACGGGCTGGCATTAAGTGTCTGTGACTTTTCCAGGTGCACAGAGCAAGCTGTCAGTGGATCTACCATTCTGGTGACTGGAGGATAGTTGCCCTCTTCTCACAGCCCCACTAGGCAATGCCCTAGTAGGGACTCTTTCTGGAGGCTCTGACCCCACGTTTCCCTTCTGCACTGCCCTAGCAGAGGTTCTCCATTAGGACCCCACCTCTTCAGCAAATTTCTGCCTGAGCATCCAGGCATTTCCATACATCTTCTGAAATCTAGGCAGAGGTTCCCAAACCCTAATTCTTGACTTCTGTGCATTTGCAGCCTCAATACCACATGAAAGCTGCCCAGGCATGGGGCTTGTACCCTCTGAAGCCATGGCCCAAGCTCTCCTTTGGCCACTTTCAGTCACAGCTGGAGGGATTGGGACAGAGGGCTTCAAGTTCCTAGGCTGCACACAGCACAGGGACCCTGGGCCTGGCCCATGAAACCACTTTTTCCTCCTAGGCCTCTGGGCCTTTGAAGGGAGGGACTGCCACGAAGACCTCTGACATACTCTGGAGACATTTTCCCCATCGTCTTGGTGATTAACATTCTTCTCCTTGTTACTTGTGCAAATTTCTGCAGCTAACTTGAATTTCTCCCCAGAAAATGGGATTTTCTTTTCTATCACACCATCAGCTGCAAATTTTCTGAACTTTTATACTCTGCTTCCTTTATAAAACTGAATGCCTTTAGCAGCACCCAAGTCACATATTGAATGCTTTGCTCCTTAGAAATTTCTTCTGGCAGATACGCTAATCATCTCTTTCAAAGTTCAAAGTTCCACAAATCTCTGGGGTAGGGGTAAAATGCCACCAGTCTCTTTGCTAAAACATAACAAGAGTCACCTTTGCTACAGTTCCTAACAAGTTTCTCATCTCCATCTGAGACCGCATCAGCCTGGATTTCATAGTCCATATCATTATCAGCATTTTAGTCAAAGCCATTCAACAGGTCTCTAGGGAGTTCCAAACTTTCCCTCATTTTCTGTCTTCTTCTGTATCCTCCAACTGTTCCAACACCTGTTACCCAGTTTCAAAGTCACTTCCACATTTTCAGATATCTTTTCATTAGTGCCCCACTCTTGGTACCAACTTACTGTATTAGTCCATTTTCACACTGCTGATAAAGACATACATGAGACTGGGAATAAAAAGAGGTTTAATGGACCTACAGCTCCACATGGCTGGGGAGTCCTCACAATCATGGCAGAAGGCAAAGCAGAGCAAGTCACATCTTACATGGATGGCACCAGACAAAAGGAGAGAGCTTGTGCAGGGAACCTTCTGTTTTTAAAGTCATCAGACCTTATAAGACTTATTCACTATCACAAGAACAGCATGGAAAAGACCCACCCTCATGATTCAGTTACCTCTCACTGGGTTCCTTTCACAAAACATGGGAACTGTGGAAGTTACAATTCAAGATGAGATTTGGGTGGAGGCACAGCCAAACCATATCACTGGCCTCTGTTATTTTTTGTCTTTTTAATCATAGCCATTCTGACAGGTATGAGGTGGTATCTCCTTGTGGTTTTGATAGGCATTTCTCTGATGATTAGTGATTTGGAGCATTTTTTTTCATGTTTGTTGGCTGCCTGTGTGTCTTTTTAGGAGAAGAGCCTGTTCCTGTCCTTTGCCAACATTTTAATAGGGTATTTTGGTTTTTGCTTGTTGATTTGTTTAGGTTTCTTAAAATTCTGGATATCAGACCTTTGTTGAATGCATAATTTATGAATATTTTCTCCCATTCTGTGGATTTTTTATTCTGTTGATAGTTTCTTTCGTTGTGCAAAAGCTTTTTAGTTTAATTAGATCCCACGTATCAATTTTTGTTTTTGTTTCAGTTGCTTTTGAGGACTTAGTCATAAGTTCTTTGCCAAGGCCGATGTTCAGAATGGTATTTCCTGGGTTTCCTTATGGGAATTTTATAGTATGAGGACTTACATTTAAATCTTTAATCCATCTGGAGTTAATTTTTGTATATGGTGAAAAATAAGGATTCAATTTTATTCTTCTGCAGATGGCTAGCTGGCTATCCTAGTACCACTTATTGAATAGAAAGTCCTTTCCCCATTGTTTATTTTCATCAGCTTTGTCAAAGATGAGATGGTTGTAGGTATGTGACATTATTTCTGTGTTCTCTATTTGATTCCATTGGTCTATTTTTCTGTTTTTGTACCAGTACCATGTTTTGTTTGTAGCTAATAGTATAGTTTGAAATTGGGTAATGTGATGCTTCCAGCTTTGTTTTTTGTTGTTGTTGTTGTTGTTTTGGTTTGTTCATTTAGGATTGCTTTTGCTATTTGGGATTTTTTTTTTTAATTCTGTATGAATTTCAGAATTTTTTTTCTAATTCTGTGAAAAAAAAATGACATTGGTAGGTTGATAGTAATAGCACTGACTCTGTAATAGCTTTTGGGCAGTGTGATGACTTTAATGATATTAATACTTCTAATCCATGAGCATAGAATGTTTTTCCATTTGTTTGTGTCATCTCTGATTTCTTTCAGCAGGATTTTATGTTGTATTTTTTTATCTGTAGAGATCTGTCACCTCTTTGGTTAGATGTATTCCTAGGCATTTTATTTTTTCTGTGGTTATAGAAATGAGATTGTGTTCTTGATTTGGCTCTCAGCTTGGACATCATTAGTATATAGAAATGCTACTGAATTTTTGTACATTGACTTTGTATCCTGCAACTTTACTGAAATCATCTATCAGATTGGTGTCTTTAGGGTTTTCTAAATATAGAGTCATATCATCAGTGAAGAGAAGTAATTTGACTTTTTATTGTCCTATGTGGATGCCTTTTATTTCCTTCTCTTGCCTTATCTCTTTGTCAAGGACTTCCAGCACTACATTGAATAGGAGTGGTGGGAGTGGGGAACCTTGTTGTGTTCCAGTCCTTAAGGGAAATGCTTCCAGATTTTGCCTGTTTAATATGTTGCTGGCTGTAGGTTTGCCAGAGACAGCTCTTGTCATTTTGAGGCACATTCCTTCAATGCCTAGTTCACTGAAGAGATGTTAGGTTTTCATGAAGAGATGTTAGGTTATTGTCATGCGTGTCCGTGTGAAGAGACCACCAAACGGGCTTTGTGTAAGCAATAAAGCTTTTTGATCACCTGGGTGCAGGCAGACTGAGTCCGAAAAGAGAGTCAGCGAAAGGCGATAAGGGTGGGGCCGTTTTATAGCATTTGGGTAGGTAAAGGAAAATTACAGTCAAAGGGGGGTTGTTCTCTGGCGGGCAGGAGTGGGGTTCACAAGGTGCTCAGTGGAGGAGCTTTTTGAGCCAGAAAGAGCCAGGAGAGGGAATTTCACAAGGTAATGTCATTACTTAAGGCAAGGACCAGGCATTTTCACTTCTTTTGTGGTGGAATGTCATGAGTTAAGGCAGGAGCAAGGCATTTTCACTTCTTTTGTGATTCTTCAGTTACTTCAGGCCATCTGAGTGTATACGTGCAAGTCACAGGGGATGCGATGGCTTGGCTTGGGCTCAGAGGCCTGACATTCCTGCCTTCTTATATTAATAAGAGAAACAAAACAAAATTGTGTTGAAGTGTTGGGGCGGCAAAAATTTTGGGAAGGTGGTATGGAGACAGAATGGGTGATGTTTCTCAGGGCTGCTTCAAGCAGGTTTAGGGGCGGCGTGGGAACCTAGAGTGGGAGAGATTAAGCTGAAGGAAGATTCTGTGGTAAGGGGTGATATTGTGGGGTCGTTAGAAGAAACATTTGTCTTATAGAATGATTGGTGATGGCCTGGATGTGGTTTTGTATGAATTGAAAAACTAAACGGAAGACGCAAGGTCTGAATAAGAGAAGGAGAAAAAACAGGTATTAAAGGACTAAGAATTGGGAGGACCTAGGATATCTAATTAGAGAGCACCCAAGGAGGTTCAGCATAGCCTTGCCAGCAAAAATTATTTATTTACTTTAAGAGGGAATTTAGAGTGGCAGTTTGGGATAGCACCAGGAGATATCAGCTGTGATGGCTTGGAGAAACAGTGTAAACCGGCAGTGTAAACACGAGCAGGGCATTTTTGAGTAGCTGAGAATGGTGAATAGGGTATGATTAGATAGAAGATAGTAGGGATGATAAGTTTTTTGGGGTGCAGTCCAAGTTGGTCTGGTGTCTGGAATGAGACCAGGACCTAATAAAAAGGAGTGTCCACACAGGAGCTCAAATGGGCTGGAACCTGTAGCATTCTGAGGACAGGCCTGAATTCTGAGAAAGGAAAGTGGTAAAAGTATTGTCTAGCCCTTTTTAAGTTGGTGACTGAGCTTGGTGAGGTGTGTTTTTAAAAGACCATTAGTCCGTTCTACCTTTCCTGAAGATTGAGGATGGTAAAGGATATAAAGGTTTCACTGAATACCAAGAGCCTGAGAAACTCCTTGGGTGATTTGACTAATAAAGGCTGGTCTGTTATCAGACTGTATAGAGGTGGGAAGGCCAAACCGAGGAATTATGTCTGACAGAAGGGAAGAAGTGACCGCGGTGGCCTTCTCAGACCTTGTGGGAAAGGCCTCTACCTATCCAGTGAAAGTGTCTACCTAGATCAAGAGGCATTTTAGTTTCCTGACTGGAGGCATGTGAGTAAAGTCAATTTGTCCATCCCAGGCTGGGGCAAAACCTCGAGCTTCACATGTAGGGAAGGGAGGGGCGCCTGAGAAATTCCTGAGGAATAGTAGACTAGCAGATGGAACACTGAGAAGTGATTTCCTTAAGGACAGATTTCTAGGATGGAAAGGAAATGAGAGGTTCTAAGAGATAGGCTAGTGGCTTGTAACCTAGATGGAAGAGGTTATGAAATGACGACAGAATAGAATGGACCTGTGAGGATGGAAGGAGAGATTTTCCTTGGTCTAAGAGCCCTTTGCTTTGTGTGGGAAGAGATTGATAGGTGGAAGTTTCAGTGGGGGAGTAGATGGGAGTGGCCGACATGAAAGAGGAAAACTGCAGGGAGGGATAAAAGTTGGAATGCTAGCTGCCTTTTTAGCTAACTTATCAGTATAAGCATTGTCCTGAGCGATGGGATCTGATGCCTTTTGATGGTTGCTTTTTAGTTGCTTTATCAGCATAAGCGTTGTCTTGAACTATGGTTGGGGGAAGAAAACAGATTTTAGAAGTTATGAGAACTGTAGAGAGTTGAGCATAGTCTGTGATTTTTAGGGCCTCTAACAGTATTAAAGCAGTGGCAGTCGCTGCACACAGACATGAGGGCTAGGCTAAAACAGTAAGGTCAAGTTGTTTGGACAGAAAGGCTACAGGACACAGTCCCAGCTCTTGTATAAAGAATTCTGACCGCATTAACCATGCCTAGGAAGGAAAGTTGTTGTTTTGTAGAAGGGATTCAGGTTTGGGAGATTAGCCGGACACGATCAGCAGGGAGAGCATGTGTGTTTTTATGAGAATTATGCTGGGATAGGTAATAGATGAGGAAGAAATTTGGGCTTGACTGAAGTAATGGGGGCTGTGTGTGAAGCCTTGTGGCAGTACAGCCTAGGTAATTTGCTGAGCCTGATGGGTGTCAGGGTCAGTCCAAGTGAAAGCAAAGAGAGGCTGGGATGAAGGGTGTAAAGGAATAGTAAAGAAAGTATGTTTGAGATCCAGAACGGAATAATGGGTTGTGAAGGCAGGTATTGAGAATAGGAGAGTATATGGGTTTGGCACCACGGGGTGGATAGGCAAAACAATCTGGTTGATAAGGCACTGATCCTGAACTAATCTGTAAGACTTGCCTGGTTTTTGGACAGGTAAAATGGGGGAATTGTAAGGAGAATTTATAGGTTTCAGAAGCTCATGCTGTAGCAGGCGAGTGATAACAGGCTTTAATCCTTCTAAAGCATGCTGCGGGATGGCATATTGGCATTGAGTGGGGTAAGGGTGATTAGGTTTTAATGAGATGGTAAGGGGTGCATGATCAGTCACCAAGGAGGGAGTAGAGGTATCCTATACTTGTAGGTTAAGGTGGGTGGATACAATGGGAGGATACGAAGGAGGCTTTGAACTGGAGGAAAAGGCGGCAATGAGGTGTGGCTATAGCCTAGGAATAGTCAGGGAAGCAGATAATTTAGTTAAAATGTCTTGGCCTAATAAGGGAACTGGGCAGGTGGGGATAACTAAAAAGGAGTGCATAAAAGAATGTTGTCCAAGTTGGCACCAGAGTTGGGGAGTTTTAAGAGGTTTAGAAGCCTGGCTGTCAATACCCACAATAGTTATGGAGGCAAGGGAGACAGGCCCTTGAAAAGAAGGTAATGTGGAGTGCGTAGCATCCATATTGATTAAGAAGGGGACAGACTTACCCTCCACTGTAAGTTACCCAAAGCATCTGTGATGGTCCTGTAGGCTTCTGAGGCAATGGGGCAGCGTCAATCTTCAGCCGCTAAGCCAAGAAGGTCTGGAAAGGTGTCAGTCAGAGAGCTTTGGGCCAGAGCTCCAGAGGCTCTGGGAGTGGCTACCAGGCGAGTTGGACAGTCCGATTTCCAGTGGAGTCCTGCACAGATGGGACACGGCTTAGGAGGAATCCCGGGCTTCGGGCATTCCTTGACCCAGTGGTCAGATTTCCAGCACTTGTAGCAAGCTCCTGGGGGAGGAGGTTCTGGAGGAACCCCTGGCAGCTGCGGTTCAGGCGCTTGGAGTTGTGTGCTAGAGATGTGGCTGGGCTCTGTCTCACAGTGGAGGCAAGGAATTGCAACTCAGAAATACGTTGCTACTTGGCTACCTCTACTCTATTATTGTACATCTTGAAGGCGAGGTTCATTAAGTCCTGTTGTGGGGTTTGAGGGCTGGAATTTAATTTTGGGGGTTTTATTTAATGTTGGGAGTGGATTGGGTAATAAAATGTATATTGAGAATAAGGTGGCCTTTTGACCTTTTAGGGTCTATGGCTGTAAAGCTTCTCAAGGTTGCTGCTAAATGGGCCATGAACTGGGCTGGGTTTTTCATATTTGATTAAAAAGAGCCTAAACACTAACTGATTTGGGAGAGGTTGGATAAAGAAAAAGGAGCATTAACCTTGTCTATGCCTTTAGCTCCAGTCACCTTTTTAAGGGGAAATTGCTGGGCATGTGGGAGAGGGCTAGTCACGGAAAGAAACTGTAAGCCAGACCAGGTGTGAGAAGGGGAGGTGATAAAAGGATTATAGGGTGGGGGAGTGGAAGCTGAGGAAAAATTGGAACCTAGCTTGGCCTGACAAGGAGGGCAGAGGTCAGATGGGTCTGTAGAAAGGAAGACTGGAAAAGACTCAGTGACGCTTGGGGTTAGGACTAAAGGGACAGGCGGGAGGGAAAGAAGGAAGATTTGGGATGAGTTGCATTGGGAACAGAGACTAGGGAGGGACCGGTACGTAAAAGGATGCCTGGATGTCAGGCATCTCAGACCGTTTGCCCATTTTACGACAAGAATTATTTAGATCTTGTAGGATGGAAAAATCGAAAGTGCCATTTTCTGGCTATTTGAAACTACTGTCGAGTTTGTATTGGGGTCAAGCGCCATTGTAGAAGAAAATAAGGCATTTAGGTTTTAGGTCAGGTGTGAGTTAAAAAGGTTTTAAGTTCTTGAGAACACAGGCTAAAGGAGAAGAGGAGGAATGGAAGGTGGAATGTTGCCCATAGTGAAGGAGGCAAGCCCAGAGGAAAGAGAGAGTAGAGACATGGAGAGAAAGAGTTCGGGTGTTCTTACCCTCCAGAAAAGCGGGAAAGGGGTCATGGTGTGGAAATAAGGGGTTGGGGCACAAAGGTAAGAGGTCGAGGCATGGAAATAAGGGGTTGTGGTGCAGAGATAAGAGTTTGAGGTGCAGAAATAAGGGGTTGGGGCACAGAGATAAAAGGTTGGGGTGCGGAAATAAGGGATTGGGGCACAAAGGTAAGAGGTCAGGGTGTGGAAATAAGGGGTTGGGAGGTTCTTGTCCCCCAGAAAATCAGAGAAGGAGTAGAGACAGGGAGAGAAGGGGTTGGGGTTCTTTCCCCTCCCCCAGAAAAGCAGAGAAGAGGTAGAGACAGGGAGAGAAGGGGTCAGGGTTCCTGCCCCTCACCCAGAAAAGCGGGACTTGCCTCTAAGAGTGAAAGACCAAGGCAGGCGTCCCTGCATGGTCAGACACCTCTGAAATGTGTGTGAATAATCAGAGAGGCATCCCTGCAATGATTAAACACTGAGGGAAGGCTGCCTTCCCGAGTCTGTGACTGGCGCTGGAGTTTTGGGTCGGTGGATAAAATGTGTCTCCTTTGTCTCTACCAGAAAATGAAAGAAATTGAAATTAAGAGAAGGGAGAGATTGAAGGGTGGCACCAAGATTGAAAAGAGAAAGAGGTTGAGGCATAGTGAGAGAGGTTGGAGAAGAGGGTAAAAAGAGGCCACTTACCTTATTTAAAATTGGTGACATGTTCCTTGGGCTGGTGGGTCTGAGGACCTGAGGGCATAGGTGGGTCTTTCTCATGGAGCAAAGAGCAGGAGGACAAGGGATTGATCTCCCAAGGGAGGTCTCCCAATCTGAGTCATGGCACCAAAATGTCATGTGCGTCCGTGTGAAGAGACCACCAAACAGGCTTTCTGTGAGCAATAAAGCTTTTTAATCACCTGGGTGCAGGCAGGCTGAGTACGAAAAGAGTCATTGAAGGGAGATAAGGGTGGGGCCGTTTTACAGGATTTGGGTAGGTAAAGGAAAATTACAGTCAAAGGGGGGTTGTTCTCTGGAGGGCAGGAGTGGGGTTCACAAGGTGCTCAGTGGGGGAGCTTTTTGAGCCAGGAAGAGCCAGGAAAGGGAATTTCACAAGGTAATGTCATCGTTTAAGGCAAGGACCAGCCATTTTCACTATTTTTTGTGGTGGAATGTCATGAGTTAAGGCAGGAGCAGGACATTTTCACTTCTTATGTGATTCTTCAGTTACTTCAGGCCATCTGGGTGTATACGTGCAAGTCACAGGGGATGCGAAGGCTTGGCTTGGGCTCAGAGGCCTGACAATTATCATGAAGAGATGTCAGATTTTATTAAAAGCTTTCTCTGCATCTATTGAGATGATTACATAGTTTTATTTTTAATTATGTGTATGTGGTGAATCACATTTATTGATTTGTATATGTTGAGCCATCCTTGCATGGCAGGAAGAAAGGCTACTTTATTATGGTGACTTAAGTTTTTGATGTGCTACTGGATTCAATTTTCTATAATTTGGTTGAGGATTTTTGTGTCTATGTTCATCAGGAATATTGGGATGTAGTTTTTTTGTTGTTGTTTTGTCTTGCCAGGTTTTGGTGTAAGGGTGATGCTGGCTTCGTACTCAGCTTCATAAGCAGTGGAGAAATTAAAAAATTTCACAACAAGCAATTGCTAAGGAAATTCATCACCACTAGGCCAGCCTCACAAGAGAGCCTGGAATTTCTAAACATGGGGAAAAAAGAATAATACATGCTACCACAAAAACACACTTAAGTACATAGTCCACAAACCATATAAAGCAACTACAAAGCAATTACCATAGAAACTACAATGCAACCAGCTAACAACCTGACTATAGTTTGAAAACCTCACAAATCCATATTAACCTGGAACGAAAATGGTCTGAATGCCCCCACTGAAGAGACACAGAGTGAGAAATTGGGTGAAAAAACAAGGCCTATTCATCTGCTATCTTCAAAAGAACCATATCATATGTGATAACACCCATAGGCTCAAAGAAAAGAGTTGGAGCAATATCTACTATGTAAATGGAAAACATCAAAAAAGCAGGGGTCACTATTCTTATATCAGATAAAACAGACTTTAAACCAATAATAGCAAAAAAGGATGATGAAGGGCATTACATAATGAAAAGGAGTTCAATTCAATATGAAGCTCTAACTGACTGTGTAACTAAATATATACACATCCAACACTGGAGCACCCAGATTCATAAAACAAGTACTTATAGACCTACAAAAAGACTTAGATAGTTACACAAAAATAGTTGGAGACTTCGACACCCCACTGATAGCAGTAGACAGATCATCAAGGCATAAAGCTAACAAAGAAATTCTAAACTTCAATACTTGGCCAATAGGTCCTAATACACATCTATAGACTACTTCCCCCATCAACCACAGAACATATATTTTTCTCATCTGCACAGAAAACATACCCTACGACTGACCATGGGCTCAGCCATAAAACATATCTCAATAAATCAAAAAAAAAAAAAATCAAAGTCAGACCATAGCATAGAAAAAATAGAAATAAATAACAAGAAAATCTCACATGGCTACATGTAAATTAAACAACTTGCTCCTGAATGACTTTTGGGTAAACAATGAAATTAAGGCAGGAATAAAAAAATTCTTTGAAATAAATGAAAATGGAGACACAACATACTGAAATATCTGGGATATAGCAAAAATAGTGTTAAGAGAAAAATTTATAGGCTAAATTCTCACATCAAGAAGTTAGAAATATCTCAAATTAAGTACCTAAAGCACACCTAGAGGAACTAGAAAAATGAGAACAAACTAACTCCAAAGCTAACAGAAGAAAAGAAATCACTAAAGTCAGAGAAGAACGCAACGAAATTGAGACCAAAAATTTATACAAAAAATCAATCAAAGCAAATGTTGGTTCTTTGAAAGGGTAAGCAAGATTGACAGACTGCTAACTATTAACAAAGAAAAAAAGACAGAAGATCCAAACAAGCATAATCAGAAAAGACAAAATGACATTACAACCATTTTCACAGAAACACAAAATATTTTCAGAGATGATTATGAACACCTCTATGCACACAAACTAGAAAATCTATAGGAAATAGATAAATTCCTGGACACACATCCTTAAAAGATTGAATCAAGATGAAATTGAAACCCTGAGCAAAACAATATCAATTTCTAAAATGGGATCTGTCATTAAAAACCCATGAATCAAATAAATCCCTGGACCAGATGGATTTATAGGCAAATTGCAGCAAACATACAAAAAAGAGCTGTTATCAGTTCTACTGAAACTATTCCAAAAAAATGAGAAAGAGGGACCTTTCCTTAACTCAGCCAAATTCTTTATTGCAAAAGACCAGTTTTTAAGCCAATCCTTAAGAGGGCACACCCTTAGAATCTATTTCTATGTCACTAAATGAGATCTGAAGTTATTTCTGTGGCTCCAAACCTGGCATACAGAACATAGCTAGTCTCCCCTCGAGGGGTTACTAGGAAACGCCTCTGCACCTGTGTGTGTGGCTACTCCAACATGTATATACTCCACCTGCACCTAAGAATATAGCTGCCTTACCTGACTCCCAATAATTAAGTTCTGCCTAAAGCCTCCCATTGTCTTGCCTTTGTTCATTTACTAAGATCTCTTGGACAATGACTGCAGCATATATTTGGAGTGACTTTTTCCACCTTGGACAATGTGACTTTGGGCTGTAGACATTTTCTGCTCTCACTGCTAGTTCACTATGGAGGATTGAAGATAATATTTGTATAGCCTATGACAAGATGAAGAACCAATTTCAGAAAAGAAGCTTCTTATTAATATAAACTTACTGGATGTTTTTGAGAAAAAAATTAACGAAAATTATTTCCTAATGACATTGAAAAGAGCCTTTTAAAATAAGTTAGAAAGGTAAGTGAGAGCTGATGATTTCCACTATGTCATTAATTTCTGTGAAAATTATTAAGCATTATAAAGTACATCACCTAAACAAATAAATGTGTGTGTGTGTGTGTGTGTGTGTGTGTGTGTGTATATGTATATATATTCATTTGGTTTAAGTAACATTTTCTACTATATGATTGGGCAGATTATTGAACTGGCTTAATGTTTCTTGCTATCGGCATGTTTTAGAAAATATAATAAGAATGCTGAAACTGGAATTGAAAAAGAGATTAAATACCACTTTTCATAATCTTAAGTAGAGTGATGATAAATTGGATTATTTCATTGGTCCTTCAACAATGGGGTCTATGGCTTGTCAATTATCGATCACAATTGTTTGGTTCCCCTTAGTAATAATATACACGTGCACTTTGCCATGGATTTGGGACACACATAGTGTATTTCCCTGATCCTCAGTCACGTAATTTATGTTGGACAAAAGATGTTAGTAGCAGATGTGACAAGTGGAGAACTGAGATGTGCTTTTGTGTTTGGGCATGTTTCATGCACTTCTGGAATTGCATAAGAAGAGACTCTCATAGGGAGTTATTGGCAGTTCAGCTGGGACCCTACAGTTTTGTCACATGGAACAGATGTGAGCCTAACCTACAGCAGAGACCAGAGCATGCACATACCTGACTCACAGCTTGGAGCCAAGACCAGCTGAGCTCAGCCTCAACAGTTAAGCCCTAGCTGACCTACAAACACACAAAAGTTAATAAATAATTGTTATTTTAAGCCATTGGATTGTGGAGTTATTTTCTCAGTGGTATTATTGTGGAAATATTGACTAATGCAGAAATCGGTACCTAAAAGTGGGGTACTGTCCTAACCGACATTTAAAATATGTGCCAGTGGCTTTGGAACTGAGTGACAGAGAGCAAAGAAACTTTTAGAATAGGCCGGAAAAATATTATGTAGTGGCAAAACATTTGGTAAAACTGTCACCTGTGGTTACTCTGAAGAAATAAAATAAATAATTACTGAAATGCCAGCTTTGGAGGAGGAGCATTTGAAGCAGAAAGTTGAAAATGTGCTGATTGTTATTAGCTGCATTTCGTAAGGTCCTGCGCTATTGAGAGGAGCTCAGAAAAGAACTCACAGGTCAACAAGAATAAGTGGTTGTTGTTTTAAGCCCCTGAGTTGTGGGTGATTTGTTACACAGCATTATTGTGGCAACACTTAGCAACTATGAGACTTAAAATATATGTTAGTTTTACTTCAACAGCCCCATTTTTTTCCCTCATATAAATATGGTCAAATCTCTATGCTGGTTGTTATGAAGAAGACAGAGAAAAATCATTTGTTTTATGTAATTATTGATATTTATAGGTAATTAAATTTTATTTTCAGGTAAATTAATTTTAAAATTTTAAAATATATTTAATAAAAAGATGGTTAATAATTTTTAAATATAAATGTTTTATAAATATGAACTATATTATAAATATATTATATTTATTTATATATTATAAAATACTATATTTATATATTATAAAATATATTTATATAAATAAATTATTTATAAAATAAATAAATTTTATTTATATAAATATATTTTTATATTATATAATTATATTTTTATAATTTTATAAAATTTTATATTTTATATAATTATAATAATATAATTATGTATAATTATATATTATATTTATATATTAAATATATTTATATTATATAAAATATGTTTATATAAATAAATATTATTTTATAAATAATTTATACAATATATAATATAAATAATATATCTTATATTATATATTATATATAATATAAATAATATATCTTATATATTATATATTATATATTATATATTTTTATATATTATATATTATATATTTTTATATATTATTTATATAGTATTTTAATTATATTAAATTATATTATTATTAAATAATTAAGTATATTAAAATATATTAAATATTATATATAAATAATATATATAATATAAAGTATATATATTTATATTATATATAAATAATGTATAATATAAAGTATATTATTTTATACTATATATAAATAACATATATAATATATAGTATATTATTTTATATTATATATAAATAATATATACTATAAGTAAATATATTTTATAATATAGACAGATTCTGGCATCTTAACTATAAGAGATATTAAAATATTGAAGGGCTGATGAAAATTCTGAGCAACTCAACAATTACATTATGTTATGCTTACTAGTTTTGCCTCTTAGTGAGAGAATAATACATATTCTTGTACTTATTTTAATTGCTGGTAAATGCATCACTAACCAAATTAAGATACTCCAGAGTTGAACTGACCCAATATGGCCAGAGTGAGTAATTTGGTTTAAATCACTACTGCAGTCTCAATTCTAGGAAGAGACCTCATAAATTCTAGCACAGTACAAGCCAGCAAGGTTGCAGTGCCAGTGTTAATGTTTATGCCTGTGTCCTGGCTCAGTACATAATCCCTAAATGAAGACCAACCAAAAACTGTCCAAATAAGAGATGGGCTGCCAGAGGGGATTTTCAGTGTTATAGCAACTTGTACATATTTATTCACCTCAGTTGTCTGATTGAGGAAGACTGTCTAATCTATAAAGGGCACCTTGCACACAGTGCTACTATGGGATTGCAATAAAATAAGAACATAAACGTAATTATTATGTGACCACGAATTTCACTATTTGACAGAAACAAGAACAAAGGCTACACCTTATATTTCTATGGAGACATTTTGTGCACTATTTCAGTTTGTTTTTCTCCCTCCTTTCCTTGGGTACCCTATCCCTCCTAAAGAAAAATAAAGGTGCAACATGTACACAAAGCAGAACAGGAATGAAAAACTCTTACGGTTATTATAAGCCTGTGTAATAAAGCTCAAGTTTCAACTGTGTCCAACATTCCAAGTTTATCTTAAATATTTAAAAATATTTGCTCAGCTTCTTTATCCAAACATATCCAAAAGCATAATCCAGTAAAAATGATTGCCTGTTCTTCAGTGAACTTTCTGGTTTGAGTCATGAACCTTGGGAACTAGCTACACGGACACCTTACTACATGCCATAGATTTCTTTCTTTCTTCTGTAATCAGGAAAAAATAGTCTGCTTCCATTGCTTAACTTGTGTTTTTATTGTCTATGATAAACCAGATCTTTGGCTGTACTTTCTTTAAAAATATAAAATTTCCTAGAATTAAAAACTTTTATAAACGTTCCTTAAGAGAGGTTTATTGTTTTTATTTCATTTTTGTTTTGTTTGCTGGAAAATGGGATATATTAAAGCATATTATTTTTAAGGACTCATTTTAATTTGCTGGGTGATGGCTGAGCTAAAATATGTATTGTTAATATAAAATAAGAAAAGTCAGGAGACATTTGTGTATCTATGAGAGTAGGCATTAGTGAGAGTAAACAGAATGGACTTCTACAGTAGAATTTGATTCTGTAGGATTCTGTTTGTGTGATAAAAATTCCTCTTTAATACATTCCAGATCAATCAAAATATTAAAGCCAAGGTTATTTGCATCCATCAAATGTAATCACACCCACTGGCATCAGGGCTATGGAATTCTGAGCTTCACTTGCCCTGGGAGTTCAAAGGCTGTAGCAGTAACCATTAGCATATTTCCCACAGACAGGGTAGTAGAATGATTGAATATTTAACCAATGCCAAACATCACAATGCACCTCCTCTACTTGAGAATTGAACCTGTCAGCTCCTAAATTGTTTGCATTTTCAAGCAGTTAGCACAGTTTACCATCTGAAAACCATCACATCACCCCTATTTCTATAGCAAATTGCTTCATAAATGTTAAGTTAAAGGATAATGTTATACTTCCAACCATAATTGGCAGACAGAGATAATGTGTTCCATGTATATTTTATCACTGACTTAAGAGGGAATAGCAAAGGGGAAGAGTAGGAACCACTGCTCACATTTTTGGCATAAAATAATAGCTGTTTTTTCTTAAGTAGATGAATCAAAAAACCACAAAACTTGCACTTATTTATTGTGAGTCTGACGTTATCTCATCAAGAGAAACTGATCAGGTTTCTATGGTATTTGACGTCTACAAACCATGGCATTGTTTCTACCAGCTGTTAATGCTGCTATTAAAATTAGGGCCAGGAGCTCCACAGCTTAAGCAACTTGAGTGAGTTTGGAAATAACATTTGTTCACGCTCTGTTTATACGGTTTTGGTTTTTCGTAAGTACGGTATGTTAGAGGAGCTCATTGTGAAATTCGTTTTCTACATAATTAGAGTAGCCAAGTTCAAGGAGTATGGTGCCTGTTTGAGATTTCTCAGTTTCACTTCACTGGGTTGGAATGCCCCGTCCCAGTTTGGCTCAGACATGATATTTCCTCTAGACTAGAGTTGTAAAGAAAGCAATTTAAAATGCATAAACACAGTGCCTGAGTCGTACCATATATCCACCACCCAGCAGGGTATTCACACTAAAGCATTGTCTCACTTCCTAATTGCTCAAGGAAAGTTCCTACTCCCTTCCCAACTATTTAATATTCATGTGAATTTGTATCAACTGTGTCCAGGCAGAATGAAAAGCAACATATTAGAACATCATAGAATAACTGGAAATTCATAGAACCAGATTTTCCCCAGAACAAACTTTTCAAATGGAAGAATCAGGGATTCTTATTTTACCTTAATTTTTCGTGGAAAAAAAAAAAAAGCCAGAACTAGATATCAGGATGCTTGAGTTGTAGCCTTTGCTCAACCACTAAATAATTAGATAATTCAAATAACATTTATTCATACTTATTAAGGGTTTGTCATAGTGGTAGATATCAGAATCGAGGAAATTAGTGCTTTTACAAAATTCATAGCCTGGTAGTGGGAACTAATTGGATATTTCATTTTGGTAAAACTTTACTAGTCTAACTTCTCAAAAGAAGACACATAAGCATCAGGCAAATATATGAAAAAATGTTCAGCATCTTTAATTATGAGAGAAATGCAAATCAAAACCATAAATGAGAGATGCCATCTCATATCAGTCAGAATGACTATTATCAAAAAGCCAAAAAACAGATACTGACAAGGTTGTGGAGAAAAGCGGATACTTATACACTGTTGGTGTGAATGCAAATTAATTCAGCCACTGTGGAAAGTAGAGATATTTCAAAGGACTAAAAAACTGAACTACCTTTGGCCCAGCAATCCTATTACTCGGTATATAACCAAAAGAAAACAAATCATTCTATCAAAAAGACACATGCACTCACATGTTCATGGCAGCACTATTCATAATAACAAAGACATGGAATCAACCTAAGGGCCCATCAATGTTGGAATGAGCAAACAAAATGTGATACCTATACATCATGGAATACTATGCAGCCATAAAAAAGAATAAAATCACATCCTTTGTAGCAACATGGATGCAGATAGAGGCCATCACCCTGAGCAAACTAAAGCAGAAATAGAGAACCAAATCTGCATGCTCTCACTTATAAGTGGGAGCTAAACATTGGGTACACATGGACATAAAGGAGGGAGGGATAGGAGCAAGGTTTGTGAAACTGACTATCTGGCACTATGCTCAGTACTTGAATGATGGGATCATTTGTACCTCAAACCTCAGCATCACTCAGTATACTCACATAACAAACTGTACATGTGCTCCTTAAATGTAAAATAAAAGTTTGTTTTGTTTAAAAAAAAAGTACTTTACCAGTCTACACACCCCATCTGTAAGATGGAAGGGTTGGAGTAAGTGATATTTTTAACCATAATTTTATGATTTTATGTTAAAAAAATGTATCTCACAAATCACATGTTTTCAAAATGTACCATGTGCCAAGCACTGTGCATTTCACTTTGCATGCTTGTTCACCCTTAATCCCCACACGAACACCATGAGGTTAGGTGCTAATGCAGAGATGATATGTGGCTAGTTTAATGTTGCACATCTAGTAAATGGCAGATCCAGAACTGGAACCCCAGTCTGTCTGCCTTCAAAAGCCATGCATTTGCAACTAATGAAAACCACCTTAAAATAAGAGTCAGCTAAGAGTATCCATTAGAAATATGATTAAGATGGAATTATAGCCTACACAAGAAAAAGTAATGACACATTTTCAAGGTGGAACCAATGTGTTGAGAGGAAGATTGGGAGGAAGATTGAATTTCTAGATCATGCCTGTTTAGAGATTAAGGGCAGTTATGTGCTATTTTATTCCATAATTTATGTTTTTCTTGCAGAATAAAAATCAAGAGAGGAACATGAGCTGGAACATGGTGTTTGGGAATAATAAAACATGCTATTTGTCTGTGTGCATTTACTGCTGGCTGGTTGAAGTAGAAACCGTTTAACAATCCACAGAGCAGCAGCATGATGTCACGGAAGGAGCTTGGTCTGGGGACCCAGCGCTTGCCAATGACACTGCATGGCATGGGGAACTCATTTCCTCGAACTGGGATTTGGCGCTCCTATCTGTAAAAGGAGGGTGATGGATCTGGTCCCGTTTTTAGTTTGTGTGATTGTTTCCAAAAGAATTAAACTCCATGATACCAATAATCTGACTTAGACATACAAAACCCAATATCCTTTATATACGTCTATTGATTAGCCTTTTTTTCCTGTTAGAAATATTTTCCTTTCCTTAATCCTTGCCCAATACACACACATACTCTTCTGTCACCACCCTCCCACCCCCTGGAATCCCACATCACTTTCCTAATTCCTACTCATTTTTCAGCTCTTAATTTAGAAATCACTTTGTTAAGAAAGCTTTTACTGACTTCCAAAGTCTTAGTTAAGTGTCCTCTTACTGACTTCTATGAAAGTACTCTGTACTTCTCTGTAACTGAGTTGTATTCGATTGGATAATACATGTGCAGTGCTTGGAACCAGGCCTGGCACATAAAAGTACTAAATAACTATTAACTATTAACATCATCATCGTCACCATCATCATTATAATCGTTAAACTTATCACACTATGTGATATTAGTCTTTTTGATTATCTATATCACCTACTAGGTGTTACCTTTGGAAGGCAGGAACCATTACAGTCTTGACTTACCATTGTATCACCAGCAACTTAGCACAGTGATTGACAAGAATAAGTGAATATTTTAAAGTTGGCTAATGTTAACACATCACAATTTGCAGAAGGAGACTTTCATTCACGCAGCAAAGTAAGTCAAGGCTTTGAGCACTTATATTCTAGTGGAATAGACTGATACAGGAAATTTAAAATAATCTAATGTTATGAGGGCTGCGATGAAGTTATGAACTAAGTTTTATGGAGATATAGAAAGAGAAGTAATTAATCTTGCCTGAGGGATTGAAGTATGCAACATTTGAGTCGAGACTTGAAGAATGGGAGTCAGGGAGTGCTGGGGGAGGGATTTAACATCTATGCTCTGTGTTTTTCAAAAATACAATGCTGTTCAAAAAATATGAAATGCTTCATGAATTTGCTTTCCGACCTTGAGCAATCAGTGTACCTCTCTTTGCCTTGTTACTTTGCCTTTACAATAGCAATAATAATAATAATATCTTATTAATAATATAGCTACATAAAATATTATATAATTCTAATTCAATAACTATAATTATAATAATTCTAATTCAACGCAGTAGGACTTAGAGAATATAAATATATATAGTGCCTGGCTTCTAAGTTGGAAATTCTCATTTAATGTTGCCATTACATTGTTTGCATACTCTTTATAACTCACTCCATGGTATTCAAAGTTGCCTGGAACAGTGTCATACACAAAATTGAAATGTTTCTTAAAAAGATATATTTAAATGTGAATATGTGATAATAATATTATAATGTAATATAATAATGTAAGTGATATTAAATAATTAAAAACACCGTGAATAAGGATAGACAACTAAACACAAAATAAAATATTCTTTGATTGTGATGGTTTAAAATGCAGGTATATTTGAAAGCATAAAGCTAAACTCTGGAAGTCCTTTGCAATCCTATAATTTCATAATACAAAAGGAAATATTCCCGGTTTTGAGACTAATGCATGTAAATTTTCTATTAAGTTATATATAGAGTAAGAGAGTTAGGTCGACATATATTGTAATTCAGATTTGCCTACTTACAGATGGTAACATTCTGTGCAATAATAATGCTCTCAAAACCATTTGC
The DNA here is from genome assembly GCF_049350105.2 of Macaca mulatta. Taxonomy (NCBI): domain Eukaryota; kingdom Metazoa; phylum Chordata; class Mammalia; order Primates; family Cercopithecidae; genus Macaca; species Macaca mulatta. Next base: position 54,163,547 of record NC_133410.1, read on the forward strand.
AAATTTGTCCAGCAACAACTCTGCTTTTAATGATGAAGTTTCCACAGTGGCAGATGGCAGAGTGAGCAGTGAAGGATGCTGCCGACCCACCAGGGTTATGTCTGTCACTAAAGCGATCTGGCTCCAAAAGCCAAAGTCTGTTGAGGTCATACTGGCTATTGCTCCATTGGAATGACTTGATTGATCACATTTGTGGTTGTTCTATAAATGATGACCTTATAGAAGGGATCCTTACAGTCTCATTCTGCTTTAGGAAATTGATATAGAGAAACACAATGTCTGCAGTCTATGGACATATTGTAGCATATTATAGAAACAAAGGGACAATTCCTGAAACTTAAAAAAAAAGACAGTTTACTGATTTTGCTGCTCCCTCCTTGTGTCTAAATGCTTAGGTAACCATATAGAAACAGAAATACTTTAAATGTTTATGTCACACTTAAGAATGGAAAAGGAAACCAAAACAAGAGAGAAAATATATTACTTAATAAATTTAAAAATCCAGCAAGGATTACTGTTTTAATGAGAGCATATAAATATAAATTGAGATCCAATGATTCTCTAAGCACCTAAAATTGGCAGATAGTGTGGATAAAAGAAAATAAACAAATAAACTTGAGTGCCCAAGTGAACCCCTGCTATACTTTGAAAAAAAACAATGTAGTCTTCCAGGGAAGTTGAATACACACATATGGCTTATGAAGTATATTATATTGAAAGTGACAAGTTCCATTAATATTGTGATATTTCGAACTTAACTATTGTGTAGTGAGAGAGTGCACCTTTCAAAATTGAATTTACTATCAGAATATGCCTTAGGCACTAGAAGGAGCACAGTGTAGCTATCCCCCCTTTTAAAGGGTAACATGGAAATATACACAAGAATATTAATTCCCTTGTGTCACTTACTAAGCTCCTGTGAGTAAAGTTACACATTAATAGTAATAACAACAATGGTCAAATCACCTGCAATTACTTGCTTCTTGTCAGAAACTTCTAAGTGCTTTAAATACATTCTCTCTCATTTTTATGTTAACCACGAGACTTAGTTACAAATTCCATAAGGAGGAGTCAAGCCAGTGACAGACTGAGCCAGTGAGAATTTTTTCAGGGATTTTTGCAAGCGATTTGTCAAACGTGGCCAGTACTAAAACTTAAATTGTGTAGACTCACTTACAATTAAATATGTTATATTAAAACAAAGATAATAATTACTGAAAACTCATTACATCCTCATTACTTTCTTACATTTTACTATTATCTATGTTCTTGAGGGGTTTTTACATCTACCATATACATATGACCCTCCATACAATGGTGTGCTAGTATATATTTCCTCCCAACTCCATATTTCGGTGATGCTATGAAAGTAGCTTGAAATCAGCCATAGCAGGAGTATTTATACCATGGAAATTGGCAGGTGGTGTAAATCAGGGCTCTCCTTCCCCAATAGGTCAGTTGTTAAACATTTATCAGTGCACTGCTGTGTGAGACGTGTCTTTCTGACTTCAAGGCACATTGTCCAGCTGCTATCTTCTTTTGATGGTTTAAAGCATGAGTTTTAAATGATCTCTACTGACTTTGTGAGAGGAACTATGAGCATGTATATAAGTTTTTGATGGAGAGATAGTCCAGAGCTTCTATTAGATTCTCTGACACTCTACGACCTAAAAGAAATAAATATCTGATAGAAAAAAAAAAAACTGATGGAAAGCCATATTTGTAGGAGAATTTCTAGATCTTCTGAAAGCCTTATTTTTCTATGAAATAGATTGAGCAGCTTGCATTAGACATGTTCTTAAATTAAGCCCCTCCTAGTCCCTTATGTACATATTTCACTGAGTAAAACCTACTTCACTTGCTCTTTCCTTGCTACTTCCAGATAAATAAGGTTCCAAACTTACCAAATAAACCCCAGACATACATTTGAATTTCAGATATATAATATTTGACAGATAATAATTCTAAAATATTGCATCTCCTTAAACTGAAATCCAAGTTGAATGAGGCATCCTGTGTTTAATCCGGAAATTCTACTTCTAAAGGCCTTCATTTTTTATTCTTCCATCTTCCTTTTCTTTACATTCGACAAAAGCCTATTGGATTAATGAACCATAGCCTGGCTTTTATATTAATTATGTGAATGAGATTTAGTTATGTCTGCATTAAATTCCAGTTCTATTACTTTGTATTTTTGATGTGGTATAAATTATTTAATTTCCCCAAGTCTCTGTTTTCTTGTGTGTAAAATAGGCTTTCTTAAGATTGTAAATAGGAGTAAGTAAAATAATATATACAAAAAGATTAGTGTAGTGTCTGCCAGCTAGCAAGCCTTCAATACATGTTAGCTTTGCTGCTGCTGCTGATAATGATACCATTACCATACTTTCATTGTTATACACTTGTAGCCCTCTGGATTATCAATGACTTCATCTCATTTTTCTTTCTGCTCACATGTATCGCCTTTCTGGCTTTTCTGAAATAAATATCATAACTAATATAACCAGTCCCATACATCACCATCCAGGGAACCTCAAACCTTTACTAGATTTTATTTCCTGGTTTTTATGTGGATGTGGCTGAAACATGCTCATTTATGCTGAGGGATTAGAGTCAATCCAACAACAACTTTGCTAGCACTGGCCAGAGAAGTGGCTAGTAAGGAGGCTAATGATAACACTTTATTGAGTTTGAATTCTGCCAAAAATTCATGCTAAGGCCTTTTGTATATATTATTTATTTAATCCTCATAGCTCTATAAGTATTATTAGTGACATTTTATAAATAAGAAAAAGGAGAACCTTGGAGGTTAACAAAAACAAAAAAAAGGGCAGGGGAAGAAGTTTGGACTTGGGCTTTTGATATAGTTTAGATATTTGTCCCCACCCAAATCTCATGTCGATTTGTAATCTCTAGTGCTAGAGGAGGGGCCTGGTGAGAGGTGTGTTGATTATGGGGTGGATCCCTTATGGCTTGGTGCTGTCTTTGTGATAGTGAGTTCTTGGGAGATCTGGTGAATTAAAAGTGTGTGACACTGCCCCACTACTCTCTTGTTCTTGCAGCTGTTTTTGCCATATGAAGTGCCTGCTCCCGCACCAACTTCCGTCATGACGTTAAGGATCCTGAGGCCTCCGCAGGAGCAGATGTCAGCATGATGCTTCCTGTAGTCTGCAGAACTGTGAGCCAATTAACCTCTTTTTAAAAATAAATTACCTAGTCTCAGGTATTTCTTGATAGAAATGCAAGAACTGCCTTACAAAATATTGGTGGGAAATTCCCCATGCATAGATAACTATAATACCTTGCGTTGGTGTAGGTATTATTGAAGCTTTTATTTTCCTCTAAGAATGCTCATATACTATATCACTTATCCTTACAATCATTCTGTAACTGAGGAAAAGTTGTCTCCATTATATAGGTAAGGAAACTGAGACATTGGTAGGCTAAATATGTTTCCTAGAACTATGTCATCATTGATTAGACTTCTTACCACAACTAAATGCTGGAGTGTAATGCCCTCAGTTTTTCCTACAATATCAACAAGGGCAAATAGCTTTGATCACATATGAAAATGCTAATCAATTGTTATGGGCTACCTGGAGACCCACTTTACTAAAAATTCTGAGGCCTTGTCTAGATCTATAATTCTCTTCTCTGTATGAATATGTGGAAATAATACGCATATAATGGGAAAGACCACAGGGTGGGAAATCAAGACACTATATTCTTGTTGTAACAATGTGTCAATATGGCTAACTGCCTTCATGCCTCAGGTGATTTTATTTTCCTTGTCTATTAGTTAAAAAATTGGAATAAATGTTTCATTGTTTTATTTACCAAAGGCCTTCCATGTCAAGTTACAACAAACCCATAACTTAACTTCCATGTCAAGTTAAACAAACCCATGGACCCCCATTTTCGTTCCAGTAATCTGAGACTTAGTCTCTTTACAGATACACCTTGGAGATATTGTGGGTTAGGTTCCAGACCACAGAATAAAAGTGAATATTGCAATAAAGTGAGTCACACAGATTTTTTTGGCTTTCCAGTGCATGTAAAAGTTATGTTTACACTATACTGTAGTCTATTAAGTGTGCAATAACATTATGCATAAAAATTTACATACATTAATTTTAAAATATTGGCATACAGAGTGATACAATAAACTTTGAAGATATAGAAGAGGAGAGAGGCTGGGAAGGGCCTAAGAGATTTAAAAATGACATATTGGGTACAATGCACACTACTTTTGGTAATGGGTGCACTAAAATCTCAGACTTTACCACTGTACAATTCATCCATGTAACCAAAATCCACTGGTACCCCAAGAGCTATTGAAATAAAAAATATGTATATTAGAATTAATTAATTAGTTTAAAAGGCAAAAAGAGAACATTTAAAAATATTAATGTTTTATTGCTAAAAATTGCTAACAATTATCTGAGCCTTCAGCAAGTTACCCTTTGGCTGGTGGAGGGTCTTGCCTTGATGTTGATGGCTGCTGACTGGGCAGAGTTGTGTTTGCTGAAGGTTGGGGTGGTTGCAGCAGTTTCTTAAGATAAGACAACAATGAGGTTAGCCATGTAGATTAACTCTTCCGTTTTAAAAAAGATTTATCTGTAGCATGCAATGCTCTATGATAGCATTTTAACTCCTGAAAAACCTCTTTCAAAATTGGAGTCAATCCTCTCACATTCTGATGCTGCAGTATCAACTAAACTTATGTGATATTGTAAATCCTTTGTTGTCATTTCAACAATATGCACAGTATCTTCACCAGGAGTAGATTCCATCTCAGGGAGCAATTTTCTTTGCTCATCCATAAGGATTAAATCCTCATCCATTTAAGTTGTATCATGAGATTGCTGTAATTAAGTCACATCTTCAGGCTGCACTTTTAATTCTAGTTTCTCTTGCTGTTTTCACCATGTCTGTATTCACTTCCCCCAGTGAAGTCTTGAACCTCTCAAAGTCACGTATGAGGATTAGAATCAACTTCTTCCAATCTCCTGTTAACTTTGATATTTTGATCTCCTCCCATGAATCACAAATGGTTTTACAGGTATCTAGAAAGGTGACTACTTGTCAGAAGGTTTTCAATTTAATTTGCCCAGGACCATCAGAAGAATCACTACCTATGGCAACCAGAGCCTTGCAAAATGTACTTCTTAAATTATAAGAATTAAAAGTAGAAATTACTCCTTGATCATGGGATGCAGGATGGATATTGTGTTAGCAGACATGGAAACCACATTCATCTCCTTGTACATTTCCATCAGAACTTTGGGTGACTAGGTACATTGCCAATGAACAGTAATATTTGAAAGGGATCCTTTTTTAGAGAGTTAGAATTTTATTCTGAATAAGCTTAAGGAAAAACGTGGCTGGTTTAATGTTCTATTCAGACCACTACAGCTTCCTGTATATCAGCAATAAAGCTGCTTCACTTTCTTATCATTTGTGATTTCACTGATGTAGCACTTTTAATTTTCTTCAAGAGCTTTTCCTTTGCATTCTCTTCTTGGGTATTTGGTGCAAAACACCCAGTTTTCAGTCTTTCTCAGCTTTCCACATGCCTTTCTCACTAAGCTTAATTATTTCTCAGCTTTAAAAGTGAGATATGTGACTTTTTCTGTTACTTGAACACTTGGAGACCATTGTGGAGTTGTTAACTGGCCTAAATTCAACATTGTTTTGTCTCAGGGAATATGAAAACTCAATGAGAGGAAAAGAGATGGGGGAAGGGCTGGTTGGTAGGGCAGTCAGAACACATACGTTTATTGATTAATTTTGCTATCATATATGGAGCCCCCAAACAATGATAATAGTGACATTAAAGATCACTTTTCACAGGTCATCATAACAGAAAAAATCATAACGAAATGTTTGAAATGTAGTGAGAATTACCAAAATGTGACATAGTGACGATAAGTGAGCACACACTGTTGGAAACAAACAAACAAAAAAAAACCTTGCTCAACGGAGGGTTTTCAAAAAATGCAGTAACTGCAAAACATAATAAAGTGACACACAGTAAAATGAGATATGCTTGTCTATGGAGATTATTGTAGTCAGAAATATTATTTTGCCCTTAATATTTCCTCCAAGTTTTCTATATGATGTGCTTACATACACACATTTTCTCTGTATCATAAAGAATAACATTTTTGCTGCCCTACAGTTTAACCTCTAGGAATAATTTCCCATTAACTAATTTTGTATGATTAATATATTTGCAGAAATATTTTAAAATCTCAGTTCAGCTATTCAATCTGACATTTATGGACACTAAAGAATATATTATCTCTCTTTCTCTCTCTCTCTCTCTCTCACACACACACACACAGACTGCTCCTTGAAGTCAAGGATTATATTAGATTTGTGGTTGCATATGTGACAGTATTTAACAAAGACGTGGCATATAGTAATTGATAAATATTCTTAACTGAGTGGAATTGAACACATATGAATGTATGTAATATCTGTATATGCTAAATATATAGAGCTATATAGTATATATATATAGAATCCTTATATATCTTTGTGCATTCAAACACTCTACTGTCAAAGACACTCATAAAATAGGAATATGGCATAGTGGTTAAAAGGATATGATATAATAAACCTGGACTCAGATTCCTCTGTCATTTAGGACCTGTGTGACCTCTGGATAAATTATTTAACTCTTATAAATTTCAGTTTTCTCAGGTTTAAGTTGAGGAGAATAAAATAGTACCTACATCCTACTGTTGTGATGCTTAAGGGAGATAAAGTGTATGTTGTACTTAGCACAGTATCTTGCACAAAATAAATAATTAATATTCACTAAAGGTAAGTAAAAAAATTTACATCTGTCCAAAAACTACTTGTATGTAATTTACATATCACGTTGAATTTTAAAAATATTATCTCATTAAATTCTCACAATTGTGAGGTAACTATTATGTCCATTATACAAGGAAACGATGAAACTTAAAGTTACACTGCTGCTAATCACAGTTGCAGCTGCTAAACACAAATCTAAACTAAACTATGACATAGTAAGTTCTATAATAGATACATATAATCTTTTTTTTAAAATTATTTTTTATTATTATACTTTAAGTTCTAGGGTACATGTGCATAACGTGCAGGTTTGTTACATATGTATACTTGTGCCACGTTGCTGTGTAAATGACGAGTTGATGGGTGCTGATACATATAATCTTATATTAATTAGGTGACCAAGGAATTCAGTATGGGTGATAAGAGTACAGTTTGAATTATTTGAAAAGTAGAAGCAATAATCTCAAATATTCTCCCTTGAGACTGCGTGAATGCGAAGCAAAACCAGAGGAAGAGGAAGCAGCAGTAGGAAGATATATATGCCACAAACACACCATTCGCAGAATACTAATATGTATTATTCCAACCTTGTCACTCTAAACATGACCCCTCTCTCCAAACCCCTATAAATTAAAAACTCAGGAACTGCCTATTTCCCCCAAATAGATTAAAGAGGCATACGACATGTATAAGACAACTCTGGAAATTACGGTAAGCCTCTGTCATTATGTCTGTTCCTTGTAGCTTTCAGTAGGTCTAGGACTTACATCTAGAAAGTGGAAAATGATAAAAATATGGAATATTTTAATTTGCTGATAATGGGAATCTAATTACCCAGAACTAACAAGTGACTCATTGTTAATGGGGTTATCTTCCCGCCAATCCAGGGGCATACAAATAATCTTATGAGGATGAAGGTGTTACATGTCGGAAGAACACCTATCTCTGTTCAGCCATACAAAGGGCAGCTGACCTTTAAAACAAATCCTCAAAGTAAGCCACTGAAATTAAAACTTGAAATATTCAAATACATATATCGCTTTTAAAAATTGAGAATATGTAGTAGTTCCTCTGCTGAAAGATTTGTATGGAAGAATCACAGTAGCTTTTCTAAGTAGCTGATGTTGACTTTAATCATTCATTTAACGAATCTTTATTCGAGTACCAATCATAGGCCAAGCATAGTTTTCAGTGTTGGGATACACTAACAAAACAGGCCATGTTTCTGCTTTTGTGGAACTTTAATTTTAGTTGCAGAACCAGAAAAATTAATAAATCAGTAAAGGCATAACATAAAAAATGGTGTGAAGGGGTAGGACGAAAACTAAAGCAGGGTAAAGGGGAAGAGAGTGATGGATTTTGTAAAAGAAGTCGTTGATAATTTGCAATGTGTGGTCAGGGAAGGTCTCTCTGATTAAGAGATGTTTAAACAGAAACTTGAAAGAAAGGGGATGGAGTAAAGCATAGTGATGTCAGGAAAAGGAGCATGGCAGGCAGAGGGAGCAGCAGGTGCAAGGCCCTGAGACAGTAGTGTGCTCAGCTGTGTCCAAATACAGCAAGAAGACAAAAGTGATTGGAACAGAATATAGGACATGAGAACTAAAAAAAAAAAAAAAAAAAAAAAAGTTTTTTTAGACACTCAGTTTTAAAATATGTGATTTTTCTATTGGTCTTCTTATGAAACAAAAGGACGAATTGTGTTAATCCTACAAGTGGGGACATTTTAGGAAATCTTTGCTCCTATCCAGCTTATCTTCCTCACTGTTGTGTCATGAAGGAGTCTGAATCAACGAGAAAAGGCTGCCCAAAGTCATTATGTGGCAAGCAATTATGGCTGTATTCTTGTTGCAATGTTGTAATTTAAATATTCTTTTTACGATGTTAGACAATAATCTCCAATGGCTATATCTTTTGTTTACAAAAATTTATGTCTCAATTAGAATAATTATAATGTCATTAAGAGAAAAGTTCATACTGAGAAATTTTCAAATAGTCCACATACATTGATATTTGAGATAGTTCATAATCCATTCATATAAGCTTAGACATGTATTTCAACTCTCCACTTCTTATTTCATTTAATGACCAACTCTTCCTATGACTTGTAAGAAACTGAGTGGAATATTCTTTCAATTGACTATCCATGACTATATCGTTTTCCTAATTCATGAGAGAGGTTTATGTTTTTATAAATCATAAAAGTTTCATAAATGACAAGCTCACATATATGATAATATTTCTTGCTTCAATTGCCTCAGTGTTTGACAAATCAAGCATCAGAATCCTTTGAAATGTGTTATATAGGCAGGGGCTCTGGCTCATGCCTGTAATTCTAGCACTTTGGGAAGCTGAGGCAGGCAGATAACTTGAAGTCAGGAGTTTGAGACCAACCTGACCAACATGGTGAAACCCCATCTCTACTAAAAATGCAAAAATTACCCAGGCATGGCAGCAGGTGCACCTGCAATCCCAACTACTCAGAAGGCTGAGGCAGGAAAATCCCTTGAACCTGGGAGACGGAGGTTGCAGTGAGTCGAGATCATGCCCCTGCACCCTAGCCTGGGTAATAGGGCAAGATTCCGTCTCAAAAAAAAAAAAAAAAAAAAAGATTGGGGCCTTTTCTTTTTTTTTTTTTGACTGATAATTTAAAATGATCTTTAATTTTGAACTTATTTGATATTTAAGAACTTTCTTATAGTTATTTTAATTATGTTTTGTAATTTAGATGATAGAAATGAATGATGATTTAAGAAACAGGCAAGAAATTGTAAATGGATTGAACATATTTATGGGAAAAAATGGTATGTTTTCATGTTATTTCTTTTTTGCTGGTTTTTATGTTTTATTATTATTATTATTATACTTCAAGTTCGAGGGTACATGTGCACAACGTGCAGGTTGGGGCCTTTTCTTACAGAGGAAATAAAGATTCCTGAAAGAATGGAACCTTACAATATTCTCTATTCAGTATTTGTTTTTCTCTGATGATTTTCTTATTATGGGAATCTGTGTGTATACATTTTAATAATAAATAAATAACTGTCTTGATTTCTAAATTAGCCTGGTGTGACCAAAAAATTCTACTGATTGTGCTTCAGAACAGTGAAAAAAACTTAGCAGTCATGGGGCCACCTTATTACAATAAAAGCTTCTTTTTGACCATGAGGTGACTACTTATCTGTTCAATTCTGACCACCTGCCTTAAGAAAGAATGAAAGGCACCAGCAGAAAACAGATCAGATGGCAGAATTTGGGAAAAAGCCAGTTTGCAAAATGTGAGATTCTACTGAATATATTATCAAAAGGTCCCATATTGAACTTTTCTGAGCATGTAGAGGAGATGGTGATGGTAGTTAACTCCAGCAACTTGGTTCAAGTTTAACCACTGGTTATTATTTCAGTGAGATTGCATAAACCTCCTTCTTAGTTTAGTGGGTATTCTGAAGAAACTCCAAAAAAATATTCAGATGTCAAAAATTCATAATTTGATAAGGAAGAGGTCCCCCACAGGTGTTAGCTTAAAAATCACAAATCATTTCATCCATTATAACATTCAACTTGATCCCACCCGTTAGATTCCCTAAGTTCCAATTTGTATGTGGGCTTATAAAATAAGAACCTTGCTTAAAGGTTTATTTTTTTAAGACATGTTTTAAGGACTGCGGGGATCTAACTTGGACATCAAAGTTTTCGTAAGAACTTCTTCTTAGATAAAACTATTAGATTATTTCTGAAAAAGGTAAAAAACTTAGCTTCCAATTTGTTTAAATGGGGTTGAAGGAAAGGAGAATTATTTTGACATTCATTAGGAATCTAAATGTACCAAGGAGGGTTGTAAAATACATTTTATTGAAGCTCATTTAGATTGGAAGCAGAGGAACATCTGTAACTACTCTGAAGGGGACCCTGGAAGAACTTTTTATGAGTAAACTGGGATTGTTGCTTTTAATTATTCGAGTGTATAGATTATTCAGTAATGTGTGTAAAGAGCTTATTTAGCTACCACCTCCAGGCCACATTACTGAAATACAAGAAGATATTTTTTCAGTTCACTTTGCTTGTGCTCTCTATTTTAAAATGCAATCTTGACGGGAACTAGAGTAAGTGCAAGTGTAATCTTTGTTTGCAGAGATGACTTGCTGTGGAACCCCTTTATAGATTTACTTTTCTGTGTGTAACATTTTGCAAGACTCAGTAATAACTGAGTTGTGTTGTTTTATATTGCATTCCAAAGGCATTTTTCCCCCCCTAAGAACATTTTTTCCCTAAGAACTACTCATATATAGTCTTGTTTAGGAATTCTTCTGCAGGGATTTCCAGAGTTAAAGTAAGTATGGCAAGCAGTTCTCTGTCTGCAAAATTATAGCTTAAACCATCTAAACTAAAATCTCACTAGGTATTTTGCTTTTGAGAATCCAACATGATGATTCCAATATTAAAAATAAAACGATATCACCTCTAAGCTGTTACATTGCACAGGAGTTAACCATTAGTACACATTTAGTAACGCATCATTCCATGTTTGCCAAGTAAAAGTGGCTAGACCACAACTTATTTTTGGGTCAGTCCTTATTTGGTAGAGAACACGCTTAATGACTGAAAGGTCATCATACTTTACCCTTTTCATAATTGAATATGTAAAAGCAGCATAGATAATGACATACATATTATTTAATTGCATTTCAAATGCTATTTTTTGTTTCATTTTATTGATTGATATTAATAAGAGAATCACTCTAAAACTGCTGCTAAATAGCAAAGCATTAGCATGTGTTAAAAAAAGGGGGGGTGGAGGGTTTATTAAGATAAAAGGAGTCTCATTCCAAAATGTAAGATTAAAAAAAATCTTGAATATAATTATTAAGCAAGAACTGAAAATGTCTCAAATAACCAGTCCACACAAGACATTTCTAAAATGGCATCAATAATTAGTGAAAACAATGTTGCTAGCAATCTTTACATAACTTTTCTTTTTTTTAAACCCTGTTTAACTTGAGAATAACTTGGCTTTCATGAAAATTCACTAAATTATGTCCTCCTGTCCACTCTGTTTTTAGTGCTAGAATTAGGAAAGATGAATTTTCAAAAGAATACACTTTAAATTGGTCACCCTGGCATGGCAGATTTTATTATGGATGCCTACGTGCTCCTCAGAAAGACACTTCTCGACTCCCTGGGAAGAAAGCATATGACTGAATTTCAGTAGTTCAATTTTTACATTAAAATATGGCCAGTGAGGAGTTCCAATCTGTCAGGGAAAAGTGGCCATGCGGCCAGAGTTATCATTTTACTTTGGGGGTCTTATGTTTGCCAAGTGGTCAGCCAGCTGTCCAGGCTTTTAAAATGAGGAAACTAAAAAATCTAAGAGGTAAATTGGACTGGAATATTTAATATTCATTAAACCTGGAGGATTTTTAATAAAATTAAAAGAAAATTGCTGACTGAAATTTGAAATTTTCATAAGTATTCCTTTACACTGCATGTAAATAGGCAGAACATCTAATCCCCCATAGCTGTGAGCCTTGTTATGTGGTACAAAGAGGCTGGGTAAGAAGACTAATGGGCCTGACTTCAGTTTGCTGTTCCTATCGAGTTGTATAAGCTTCTCTCTGAGCCTCAGTTTTACTATCTGTAAACTGGGAATAATAATACTTAACTTGAAAAAAATGTGTTTGATTTAGAGTAAGATATTCAAATTATCTGGTAGATGGAAGATAGTAAGTTACAATTAACTATTTAAATGCACCTTAAAGGCAGAGCAGCTAGAGGCTGATTGAAAATCAATTGCTTTTACTTGTGTAGAATATCTTTGCAGAATATTGATAAGGAAAATTACCAAAAGTAGGCCTTTTCATCTGAGTAAGGAGGTTAAAAATTAAGCCTCAGGAGTAATGGCTCCAAATCAAAGAGGTTTTCTCAATAACAAGGTTAGATTTGTCTTCCTTACTTTCTTGGGGGAGCCAGGGGGAAGGCTGCAGGGGAAAGTGCCAGCCAGTCACGTTTGCATGAGATAAATAATCAGTTGTGAGCTCAGTGTGTGATTCTCGTTAAAATCCAGACATTGGAACAGCTCCTGAAACGCACTGCCACCACCACCACTACCAATCTCTTTTGCATCTCATTGGCATTTGAGGACGTTAATTGACTCATTATTGCAATTCATATTCAGGAAAGGAAGTTGATTAAGGAAGGCAGATGCAGAATCTCCAGACACAGTCATAGCTCTGTTGTTTGTCCCGGCAGTTTACTTGAGTTATTAGAATACTTAGAAAGCTACAGCCGGAGGGACAGGGAACATGTCCCACTAAGTGGCACCCTCCCAGAATAGATTTTTCCTAAAAATGATATAATTTTGAACAACCTTATCTTACCTCAAGGTCAAATAAGCAAAGTTATTTCCTTAGCTGTTTTAAACTAATTAGAGCCATTTCGTTTATTTGAATTGCTCTTAAAGAAAATTGGTTTCTGATGCTTGTATTGTACCAGGAAATATTTTTTTTAAGTAAATAAAAAGTATCTCCAGATTCCATTGAATTACAGAACATTTATAAATTACCATCATATAAAATTTTATGAACAGTTTTTAATGGTTTCCTCTATTGCAATTCTCAATTTTGATTAAGTAAGCTGTGATGAATTTATAGAGCAAATGTATTTCATTATTCATTTGAGTGGTTGCTTTCTTTTGTTATTTTGGTCATTTTAAAACAATTGAGCTAGTTCATATTTTTATGTCTAATATTGTATGCAGATAGATGCATACATAAATATATATTTGGATTAGATAAAATATTTCTATTTTAAAATTTTGAGCGAACAGTATTTCAAGTATTTAGAGTATATTGAGAAGTAGTCTTCATAAATTACTCTCAGTAATTTGGTAAACACTTAATACTGTGAGATCTGTTGAACACAAAAAGTATAGTTCATTTGCTGTTCTTTACGTTTTATTTTCTTAACAATAATTTTGAGAAAAATATATTTTTCTCTCCACCTTAGATATAAAAATATTGTTTAGGCATTACTATAAACAGTTTTATTACCTAAAAAATCAGAATTTGATTCATAAGATGTTCATCCCAAACAATTAATATTCAAAAAACTCTTGCTTGGCATTAAGAATAGTCATTATTGCCATTTAATAATATCATTCCTTCTACTATTTATTGCTCAGAGTTAGTTAATTATACCGCTTTCACTTGATCTATATTGATTAGACTGAAAGCATCAGAACAGGCGCAGAGTTAAAACATTGTTTTCACATAAATGTACAGATTTACATGAAATAGAAATGAATGGAAGAGTTTGATATGCCTCCTTTATACTCTGGTCTGATAGCTTATTTCCTCCATGAATTAATTTCTTTGGACCTGACAGCAAATGAATCAAGGCTTACTTTCCTCGCATATTAGTTATTTTAAATGTTAATAACATTTCAAAGTATTTTTCTACAAAACTTCAACTTAATTCAACAAAAATGTAATCAGCAATTATTATATACATGCCAGGAATTTAAGAGTAGGTACAAGAGATCACAGATCAATAACATGTGACTCCTACTATTCAAGAGCTGCTTACCACCCAGTAGGAGGTGGTGGGTGGCATATAAATAATTCCTTACAATACAAACCCTGATATAGATACTTCAGCTGAAGAATACGCTAAGGTAAATGAGAACTCCAAAAATGAGAAATTCACCAGCAGACATTTTTAATATCTAAAAGGAAAACCAAGGAAAGATTTGTACCTGAAACTTGAAGGGTATATATGAGATTTTGATATGAGGAAAATAGAAGTCATTCCAGGTTGGCGAAATACTATGAATAAATTCACAGAGGTACATGGTATGTCCTGGGAGTAATAAACTGTTCTGCATTATCAGAGCATAGAGTAACTGAAAGGGAATAAAGAGATGGAGCTAAAAGACAGGCAAGAATCACACTGGGGAGGTCTTTGAAAATACATTCAGGAGCTTGGACTTTATTCTATAGATGACTTAGAGCTACAAAAGTTTCAGCAGGGCTAAGATGAACATGCAGCAGCATGTGTTGACAAGACAGGTTACTTGAGCAGATAATGTCTCAGAGAGCTAATCCTGGCCCAAGGCGGTAGGATGAACCATTGAAAATGCATGTTGGGGAAAGTGATTACAGTATGGCAAAAGTCTGAAGAGGTAATTAGCAGACCTAAAGGAGAGACAGTGGGCATAGGAAATGGAGTATATGTGTTTGCAGGAATGGAGATACAGAATGCCATGTGGTAAGGAACTGGCTATTAAGTTTAAGAGGAGGATGTTTGGGGAAAAGAAAGAGAAGAACAAAATGAAGATAACTGAAAGATTCTTAGCTTTGATTATTAGCTTCATAACTAATAAGAGAGGAAGAAAGGTAGAGAGAGAGAAGAAGAAGAAGAAAAATAGTGAGAAGCAAAACCAAGAGAAATTCAGCACAATATCTCTACATGAGGAAATATCCAGCAGGGCCTTGTGAACAGGGTGGGAAGATCAGCATCAGGGCTAGAAATCTAGTTTAAGTGTCTCTCAAACAGAAATGAGAACTGAAGCTGTGGGAATAAATGAGGGCACCCATGAAGATGGTCATGCCATGAACAGAAGCTGGAGGATGAGACGTCGCAAAATGCATATGGGTTGGTAGAAGGACAGGAGTCAGCAAAGGAGAGAGTCTACCTGCTTCTGTGACACTTAAGTTTATGGAGTTCTGGAAAATATGGCAAGCTTATAGATAAAGTAGTGTGAAAAAAGTGACCACAGAGACACAATTACAGGCAAAGTAAAGGCACAAAGTCTCATTTTAAAATTCAATCATCTGTTCATTTCTTCAATTGTTCAACATTTACTGAGTATCTCTATGATGTTATGTCTCAAAATATACACGATGGTCCTAAAATTCCAGACTGTTCTTGGTAACCTCATGCAATCTCTTGATGATTTTTCATACTTTTCATATTTTCATATTAAAGATCAATACTGAAGATTTTTCTCATTATGTAAAAGTAATTATCATTATGACCATAGTAAAAATATCATTTGATACTTAAGTAACATTTTTATTTGTTTATTTAATCTTCCTAACGATCTTATGAGATAGGACAAGCATTGCTATTCTCATTTTACAGATAAGAAATGGAAGTACCAAACATCTTACATGCACTAAGCACTCAATAAATATTTGTTGACTGAATTCTACAAAATGGTTATTTCTAAAATGTTCTCAAAGAGATATACTGTATTGTTAAATTTAAGCATTTTTTTCCCATGAAATGACTCCTCTAAAACTTAGAAAATAAATGTCAGGTGAGATGGTATCTACTCTATTTATGTCAAGCCGAAACATGCTGTCTCTTCTCCTCACTGTCACTAAATACTCCCTAACTGTACTTGCCCCGGCTCCAATTTTACAACAAAGGGACATCCCTTCTAGGTCTCAGAATTCTATCGGTCTCAGATGAAAACGAGCCTTCAGTTGTTAATTACCTTCAACTTTCATTTTTTTCCTGTTCCTGGAGAAAATGTATACACAGTGAGTTTTGAGTACGGTTACTCCTAATAAATTTTCTAGTATTCTCTTTCAGATCTTTCAAGTTAAAAATTCTATGAGGATGCTTTCTGAAAGACACTATTTGCCAGAATTGCTTAAAAACCTAATATTAAGGTAAATACCTAATGTCAACCCTTTGTTGAAGGATTCACATTTCATATTGTATTTAAAAGTAAGTCTGAAGAATAATTATGTCAATTATGATAGTTCCAATCAATTGGTAAAAGTTCCCTGGAACACTGGGTTAAGAAGCATTTTGAGGCTGTGTCTGAGTTCAGTGGGAGAAAGTGCCACTAGAAATTGTCAGTGACTGTCAAGGACACAGAAACAGGCGGAGTAATACATGTGCTGAGTATTTTACTATCTTGTTCTAAAGGCAACTTGACCCAGATGATCCTGAGATCCGATTATGAGATTTCCAGAGTGAATAGTATAATGTTTAGCTTTCTTAAGAACAAGATCAGGCCTAGTGCTAGGTGCCCCTCACCAAGAAATGCTACCTTTTATTAAGAAATCGGCATGTGATACTGAAAATGGTAGTTGATGCTTTCATCAAACTTAGAAGTAGACAACTGTTTGAGTCAATTCCTAATTGCATGTTTGCAAATACTTTTAACCTAAGTCTCAGACTTTTCTGCTTTAACCAGCTGACATTTATTGCAAAGGGAAATTTAATTCAAATGAAAACTAAGCAATTGTTTTGAAATTGCAAAATAAATATCTCTCTAGTTGTTCTCCAGAACTAGTGGGAAAGGATGTTAGAAATATGAATTCCCACACATCAACATAAACGAAGATAACTAAACACGACTGATTAGAATAATAGAGAAAACACTTGGGAGGGCTTCATGCACTTGGGCACATCCAAATGTTATTTTTGTCTGTTGAGTTTTTCCTAGCACTGAACGTATCTGTAGCCTGCTTTTTCTGCAAAGTGGATTGCTGGTCCCAGACACTAGATCATTCTCTCCAGGGCCAGAGTTGCCTAGGATTTAGGTGACTTACTCAAGGTCATTGAACATGAGGGGCAGAATAAAGGATATTTCAAAGGCTTTTGAGTTCCAGGCTGTTGCTTACCCACTGAGCCTTACAGAAGAAAATGTAGAAAACTTGCAGATCTATTTATCTACATATTTTCTTTGACTGAAACTATGCATTTATAAAGCGATACCTGCACTCATGTCATGGTCCATTCATTTCAAAGCAATTATAAAAAATTTTACTCAACCCCAGACAATTCATGTTTTTGCATTATTCTGGGATTCTATAACTTGGCATAGAGAGACCTGTAGATTCCATAGTGCAAAATGCAGCATGAAAATAGTGTGAAAGAGAGAACAACGATAAAATAAATCAAGTATTTTACATGTTTTGATGAAAGTGAATCATAGAAACTCTCCAGATTGCCCTAAAAAAGTCACATTTATATCTTTCATCAGAAATTTTATACCACTATTTCCATCTAATATTTCAAATCTATTTGCTTTCCAGAATGCCTGTCCTGACTCCCTGAATCTCCTGCGACAGAAATAGCACATCTATAGCTAGTTTTCCTGTAACAATCAGACTCCAACCAGAAAAACGGAAACCATTGTAGATCTTTGAAATAAAAGAATTTAATTCAGGGTTACACTGGTTATGGAAGAGCTGAAAGCCAAACAAGGTACAGTGAGGCAAACCAGAGTAGCAGCAGTAAGTACCATCTCAGAACTGGAGGAATAAGGAAAGGAAGTGGTGCTTCCAGAACCCAGAAGCCAGGGCCATCAAGTCAGAGCCAGAACCACAAAGGGCACTGTCCAGGCAAAGCTGGAACCATGGATGAGGCTAGCCATTCTGGAAGTGCCACAGGAGATGAGTTTGGGGGTATGCTTTGACTTCCCTTTCTCACCCTGCAATCTTGTATCAGGGCCTTGCTTCACAAGAGAACAAGAGGGCCCTGGAGAATATAGTTGCCTGAAATGCACAGCAGGGAAAGAAAGAAATAAATCTGAGTGCAAATGAACAGTGAATCAGCTAATTATCTTACCTGTTAAAGAATTCTACCTAATTCAAAATTCTGTATTTAAAAAAAGTCTGTTTCGATTTCTTGCCATAAATAAAAATTTGTCCTTTTTATGCTGTGGTCTCTTCCTATCCAAAAGACCTTTGTAAGACATTATTTATTTTTTAGTAGAAGTTAGACCAGAACATGGAGGAGAAGAAGTATTCAGTGACATTTGATGTAAGGGTGAAGGGTAACAAAAGTTTACTAGAACAAATATTTTCCCATTAGTAAGCAGTTGTTCCTCTTCCTGGATCCTTGCCTCTCAGAGCCATCTGACTGTTTTCATTATTAACAGACCCTCTTTTGTTCTGTTTAGAGACTTCTATGGGAATTTGATGGCTACCTTCTATATGTACACACTCCTTCACATCCCCAAGCCTGATGATGTATCTCTAAGAAGAAAATCCCATGCTCTATCTATGACTGGCTCTGTGCTACACTCCTTTATAACTCTTCTGAGGGCCTTCAAAGGTCTACAAACAAGAGATAATGTGATAGGACTTCAAGCAGTGTTCTGGAACTTAGAGAAATTGTACATTTCATGTTGCCTATGTGTATTCATGTGTATTTTTTTTTTAAGACAGAGTCTCACTCTGTCACCCAGGCTGAAGTGCAGTGGTGCAATCTGGACCCACTTGCAACCTCTGCCTCCTGGTTTCAAGTGATTCTCCAGCCTCAGCCTCCCAAATAGCTGGGATTACGGATGTACACCACCACCACACCCAGCTATTTTTTTTTTTTTGTATTTTTAGTAGAGATGGGGTTTTACCATGTTGGTCAGGCTGGTCTCGAAGCCCTGACCTCAGGTGATCCACCTGCCTCAGCTTCCTAAAAGTGCTGAGATTCTAGGCATGAGCCACCACGCCTGGCACATGTGTATTTTTAAAGGAAATTTTCAAAACTCAAAGAGTATTTAGAGATAATGTCCTAGATATTCCCTGAGGGATGTAAAATATATATATGTCATAGACAAGGCTATTTTAGGTTGATAGAGTATACAAATTGTAGGAGTATATTAAACGTAGTGGGAAAATCTTGCAAGAGTAAATTTCCTATTTCTCTTCTACACGGCTTTTTAAAAAAACGCCACTGTGGTTCTTCAGGAGTAGTCATTATACTCCTCTTGGTTTTTACACTGAATTATGTAGTGGTCTTCATACGCTATAAGTGAAACATACAGATCTGGCTCCTTTTTCTATAAAGAAACACATAATGAGAAGTCTATACCCTTCTTTTTCTGAGTTATGAATCTGAACAGCAAATTTTATAAACAGAAACAAATTCTAAAATGTGATTGTGATCTCTACCACTAAAGAGTCATCATAAGGTCATAGAATGTCAGTGGTGGGAGGAACTTTAGAACTTATCAATTTCAACTGTTCATGTTATCCAAGGGGAAACTGAGACGTCTTGAGAGAATGTGACTTGCCTACAAGTGGTCACTTCCGTTTATCACATTCCTAGTTCCTTCTATCTGCAGTTGAAAAATAAAGGTGCTCAGCTACCATCTTACCTGTCTATTAGGGTGAATTAATAATTAACGGGAATTTTTCCATTTTCTACTAAACCCTTTGATTGAAGATAGCACTCAAACAACTCCGTAAATAATTAGAATTAATGTCTATCAGCACATTGTCCCTTTTCTCTTTCTAAAAACAAATGGTACAGGGTGTTGGCTCTTGGGTAAAACAGTTTGGGTTCAAAGTCTGTTTCATGAGGGCCAACTATGACCAAAAATGGACTATTAGTAGTTTCTTAACTTTTTTAGGATGCATCTCCTTTATCTATAAAATGAGGACAATCAGAGCACCTACTTCATAAAGGTGTTGTGAAGATTAAATTAGCAGAAATACATGGAAAGGTCATACGGCACATAATAAGTTCTTAACAAACACTAACTGTTTGTAGGTGCTTGGAGTCTTAGTATACTGGATACTCACAGTGTCCAGAAAGGAAACTGGAAAATACTGCCCTAATCACAAGCACTTGGAAACACTCAATCCTACTTCTGCCAAAATTTATCGCTGTTTAAAGCTGGACAGAAAGACATTTACATTTCAGAAATGGTTAAATTGAGTTATGAGATAAGAGCCAGGCGATATGAAATTTATTCTTTATCAATGAAGGGTTCATAAGTTAAAATGAGTTGCTGGAAACACAAACTTAAAGGAGAAATGCACAAAATAGCAAACAAATAAATTCATAAAAGGTTATAGCAAAAAGCCCAAAGCCTGTCTAGACTGGAACCTTATAAGCCATTCTTTTATAGAAGATTTTGGAGTAACTGAGGTGGTTGTAGATGCTATAATAGGGAAAAATTCCAGTTTGCCTCTTCATAAGCAGAGATTTTGCCCAGATCTCTTTTTTTCCCCTTTATAATTGGGTTTTGCTTGTTGTCTTTAGCTTGGCAGAATGTGGTCACAAGGATGCCTACGGTTTCCTCCAGTCTGCCTCTCCCTACAGGGTTCTCAAAGCCTTAAATCACAAAGAGGGAAACTGTTGAAATTGTTTCTCTCAATCTCGAGGGTTTTTTTATATTACTTTTGCTTTGGCAAGTGCATTTATTCAGGCATAGTCTCGTCAGTACTCTAGAAAATGTGATACCATTTTGCACTGAATTTTTAAATGCGAAAAAAAAAAAAATTGGCCGATTAACAAATATAACTTCTTCTGATTCTTTTCCAATAATCTTGGCGAATTGTTATACTGTAAACTCAGAAAATTAACATTGCCAGATAAACAGTCTGATTATATCTGGCATGATCAAGGTTTCACGGTGAGAAAATGTACAGTTTCCTTAGGCCCCTGACAGAAAGCCACTCTCAGACCTTTTCAAAGGTTTTCAGAAGTTATTACATGAGATTAACTATGGCATTAGCAAAAAGGTTTGAAGTCTTGTTTATAGTTAGCCCGTGGCTCTGAGTTGGCAAGTTCTCTCTTAAATGATCAGTATTTGAGTTCTGGGTGCTAATGAGCGAAGGTTAGCCAGAGGGAATGTGGATGAGGGAAGCAAAAGACTAAATCATTCTCCATAGGGGGAAAGAAGCATTAAAATAAGATCTCAATAATTTTTAGAAGTCAAATTGTGTTTTAATCACTGCCTTCAAAATACGCTGAAGAAGACCCACTGACGTTCCCAGCTATGAGAGAAGAAGTCTGGTTTCACATTTGCATGATTTTGAAGGTCAAATGCCTGCTATCCAAGTCTTACTGATCCATATGGACTAGAAATGCCACAATATGCAATCATCATGAAGGCAGATTGTCTCCTGTAAATCTGTCCTTTCTGTAACACATTCAAAATGTACCGTATTGGCTGGATTATAAATCCTTTCAGGAAATGTGTGCACATTTGCAGAAGCAGCTTCATGTTGATGGATGATGGCATTGGTGTTCAGAGAACCCTTAAAATAATTTATCATGTGTATAAATCTGGTTTTGCATGTGCATGGATTTCCTGTGACCAGGTATACCTGTAACTCAAAATCTTTTTTCTAGAAGTAAATAAAACCATATTCAAGCTGCTCCTCATGTTTACCATAGATATGGGACCTGGAGATTTTGTGTTATTCCAGATCCCAACTTTATTTGCTAAGTAGAAATTCACTTAAACAAAACCTTAAAGTTTGAGAATGCATTTACCAAAAGATTCTTCTCAATAGTATTTATTTCCATTAAAGTAATCAATGTCCCTAATATTTTAAAAATATCATTAATTTTATTGTTATTTAAATATACAAATTTTGAGAAACAACCATTATATAAAAGAAAAATAAATCAATTTGATGATGATTCCAAAGCATTCCATTGTGCTGTGGGAATTAAAAACTTTTGCAACCTGTTTTTGAGGCTTTTCTAGTATGTACTAAACATTACTAAACTCAACTTTCACTATTCTCTAAGTAACTTCCCTCACTTTTAAAAAAATAAACTATCTTTCCCTCTGTCTTAGAGACCATGTACGTTTTATAGCATTGATGAAGGAAGCATTTTCTATGGTCATAAATACATAAATTAGATTCACTCCATGGACACTTAGGAACAACTTTTTTTAAAAGTGAGTTCTAATTCCAATTGTTTGAAAATACTGTAGGACATCAGAATTACCAGAGGTTGCTTTGTAAATAAATGCCCTTATTTAGCAAACAAGGATACTGAAGCCCAAATTGAAGTGACCAAATAAAATCAAATGGTGAATCTGTGGCTAGCCTGGATTTAGTACTAGAGCTTCAGTTGGCTGTCAAATTAGTGCGCATGCTCTCCCACCACGTGGTGCAAGGCCTCTCACTGCAGTAAAAAAGTAAATGAGAAGCTGAATAGATTTTCCACAAGTCGATTTTTGTTCGTTAGTTTATTTTGTCCAAATGATGTCTCATTTTGCACTCAAATTGGTTTCCTTATAGCATTTTCCTAAAAGTAAGATATCATTCATTCATCTATTCATTTATTCCACAAACATATTCTGAGAATAGGATACATGGCAGGCACCTTAGTGGGTGATACAAGAGCATTTATAATCTGCTAATATAACCCAGTGTACAGCAACACAAGTGCGGATAAACAAAGAGCTTCCTAATACAATCCCAGCACATGTTCCTCCAACTAACCTTAAAATAAGATGTAAACCCTGGAGCTACAGTACCTGGTCTTGTCTCAGCTCTACCACTTTCCTGCATGCCCTCAGGAAGATTACTAAATCTCTCTGCTGCAGTCTTCTAATATGTATAATTACAGTACTTACCTTATAGAGTGGCTGTAATGATTAACTAATTGGTAATTAATTGACATAACTTCAAGATTTTTCAATCATCCAGATACATAGGAAGTGTTCGATAAGCAGAATTATTATTATTACTTTTGTTACCACCAAAAAAGATGAAAAGTTTTCCACAGATAGCGTCCCAGACAACCAGGGTCTAAACTCCATTTCCTGTTATTTTAATCCCTTCCAGTTCCCCTGTCTCCCCTTTAATTCTGACAGAGCATCTAATTTTAAGATACATTTTAATGGCTATTTCTGCAAACAGAACACTTAGCAGTTTGGTGATGAAATCAGGGCAGTTGGAGATGCCGCACGCTAACTAGTTACACTGCACAAAGCCTAACAGTTTGCTTTCTGTTTTTAAAGAAGCGTTTCGTTTAGCCATACTTGTGGCGGCACATGTAATTGAAAAGAGGCATATGGAGACCAGCATGCGAAGCCTAACAAACACTTCAGAGTGGCTTAAAAACTATGCTAATCAGTTTTGGGAAACCATGTTTTAATCTAAAAGAAAAAAAAAAAAAGAACACCTCCTCAAACCAAAGGTGATTTTGAAAGACACGGAGTCATTGTTGATATTAACTAACACTGGTTTATTTCCCTGTGCCCTGGCAAATGTCAGAAATAAAATTGAATAATACAAAAAGAAAGGAATGAGAGCACTCGTGACCTGTAGTTTTATGGAGCAGAAATGAACTCTTAATGGAGGTAAGCCAGGACACCAGCACATGGTCAGAGTCTGAGTGCAGACTGTCTCCTCCAGGACATGGAGAAGCGACACAGGCTCTCTTCCCTCTGCAAGAAGGCGCTGAGCATTACCTGAAAACAAGGAAGGCATCAGATGAACAGACCTTTATAACAGAATGTGCATCTGCCAAGACAAAAATACACGACAAGCTTCTGGTGCTGGCACGCTGACAGTATGAGCAAGCTGTCTTAGTAGTGATTTTGCAAATCATTTGAGTTTAAATTCTATATAGGCCGTAGGGCCCCTGGAGCATCACTTTCTATATTTGGCCTCCTCATTTAGCTATGTTTGGAATAAATAGGCTATGGATAAAAATCATGCCCTTTAAGAGTTTTGCATACACACACTAGTTCTGCATATATATCATATGTGAACTGAAGGAATAATGCAAGTCTATGCTCGCATGCACACACACATACACACACACATGCATGCACACAGGCTTTCTAAATGTATTTTTAAGTTGTTTTCCTTTGTGATTTTTTTTTCCTCTCTCTTTTTTTTTAAGTTCAGCTCTCTGGCATTTAGTAACCCACAAGCTGCTATTTCTTTTTCCAAAGAAGTTCAGCTCGATGGAGGGGCCAAGAAAAATGAGCCCAACTGATGATTGCAATCTCGAAAGAAAATATGCTTTTTATCAGGGACCACATGTTGCCAATGCCAATTAAAGTAAAACTGGGAGATTTCATCAGATACCAACCTGGAGAGCAGACATGACGTGCCAAGTATAAGAAAGGAAAAGTATGTTTCAGGTGGAATTTCAGGGATGTCTATTTGAGGTGAAATGTAAAAATATAAGGTGGAAAGTGTAACACAGATTGCAGATTGAGCAATTGTTAACCATCAAAAGAAGAAATAGTACAAAAGCAATGCCATAGATTTTTATTTCAGCTGATCTAGATGACATTCTGACTCTGCCACTGACTGCTGGAATTATGTTCGCATCTCCAAGGCTTAGTTTCCTCATCTGTAAATCAGGAATCACAAAATTCAGTTTGGATTTTTTAAAAGTATTAATAATAATGTGGATTAAGAGACCAGTTTCACAATATTTATTTGATAAATGTTAAAAGAAAGAGAGAGAAATTATTAGTTTGTGGATAGATGGATCAAGAAGGAGATCATGTTCCTTTTCAAGTGTTTATGGGTAATCATTTAGACACGTTCATCTTGCAAACATTAAGTATTCTGTTCATCGTTCTAGTGTCTTTCAATGGTTGACAAGGAGTATTGCAATGGTATGGCATCTTCTTATAGTTTTATTTCTGACACCAACTAATAGCATATTCATAAGATCACCTGATTGTACCCCATCAACAGAGATTGCTTTTTACATTTCCTTTGGAGGTACAAAATATTAAAGGTTAAAGAAAGCTTCACTTAAGGTTACTCTGACTGAGTTCATTCCTAAAATGATTATGTCAACCTTGAAAGAGTATCGTATGGGTAAAATGAGAAGAACCATGCAAAATTACTGATACCCAGTATATAATAAAAATTAGTTTCTTTCTCATTTCCCTTAGGTGAGTTGAGTGGTTTTCATATTATAAGAACTGATAGACGTTTGTTAGCTTTGAACTGGGTCTTTGTCTTAAAAATTGGGTACAAGGGCAGAAATTCACAATTGAAAGCCTGGAAACATTTTTGTGCTTTCCAAGGTGTTGAACTTGAGAGAGTTCTTTGAACTTGATGAAAATGATTATTTAAAAAGTTGCAGTGTGTTGGATATAGTAATTATGATATGGAAACCAGCTATTGAGCATATATTTTTTCATACATGTTCTTTATATAAACCTACCATGTTTCATTTTTATGCCTCTTCAAAGTTTATAGTTAGTAGAAATAGATACTTACACTGTACCCATCCATCATTTATATGAGTATTATATTATACTGATCCTGAAATTCTGGTATTTGGTCACTTCTTTCTAGAAAGATTCACCATGCATATTTATGTGAAGTAAGAAACAAGCCCTTACTCAAATAAGATTTTCCTTATTCTGTGTAGATATATTCTTTTAAGTCAATTAAGGAGTCTTCAGTTTCAAAAGGCCAATAACCAGGTCATACATGTACTAATTTGGCAAAACCTAAGGCGGTGTTAAGGTCACTGAAGGAAATGGGTTTGCATTAATGTTTCATTCAACTCCTCATATTTGGCCCCTATCACAACAATCATGTACATTTTGTCCACTTTCCTGGGTATTTTGCTCTCCTGTAGGGAGAGAATAGAGATAGAAGTTCAAATAACTAAATAAAGTGCAGCTGCTACAACTTTGGTTGAAAAGAACATGATTTGCTTGGCTGAAAAGTTCTGTGATCCTTCAGGGTGTTTCATTTGTCTTCCCACATAGTTCCAGCCTTCTGAAAATGCATTAAGACATTCTCAGTAAAACAACGTAAATGTAATTCATACTATTTATCTGAAGTAGTCACACACACGAGAAAAGCTATCTTATTTCCATAAATGTAGACTCAAGTTGGGTTCATGCAAAGACAAGAATCTACCTACTTTTTAAGCAATCTGGACCTTGTTGTTATCAGTTGTTGCACAGAACACAATATAATTTGTTTTCATAGGGTGCATATGTATGTGGATTTCTCTGTAAGTTCAATACTGTTCATCTTTATTGTTGCCAAGTTTCTATGGTTTGAATGTGTCCACCAGAGTTCTTATGTTAAAAACTTAATCTCCAATGATTAACTTTCAGTGATATTGAAAGCTGAGGCCTAACAGGAGGCGGTCAGGTCAGGTCACTTCATTAGTGGATTAAAGTCATTATCACAGAAGTAGGTTTCTTATAAAATAATGTATTCAGCCCCTTCTTATTCCCTCTTGCTCTCTCTTTGCACTTCTCTCATGGGATGATGTAGCAAGATGGTCCTCATCAGATGGCACCCCCTCAGTCTTGGAATTCCCAGCCTCATGAGGAATTCTCAGAACCACGAGGCAATAAATTCCTGTTCATTGTAAATTACCCAGTCTGTGGTACTCTGATATAAAAACACAACTAAGACACCTGTGTTGATGGACTTTGCTAACAATAATGAAGGGACATTGTTAACATAATTAATTATTATAGAAAAACACAAAAGTGATCTAAATATTCAATAAAGTTAAAATAATTATGAAACATTGTATAATATTACTAATGTCTACGTAATTAATGTTATTGAAATTTGACTTACAGGTAATTGTAAAAAATTTTGAGAGCTGCACCTCACGTCTATTAAATCAAGGAAAGGACTAGATAGTCTGCACTTTTAAGAAATAGATAAAGCAATTTTGGAGGATTTTGTAATAAAATGTGAGCTTAATGTGAAGGTAAGAACCATTACTGTTTTGCTTGCTTCTGTAATGCTCTATACATAACAGGCATTTAATGCATTTATGCTGGTTAAATCCATGAAGTATTATCCTCTACAGAAAACTATGTTATTTTTTCAATGATTGTTGAAAGTATACAGCACTAAAAGGTACCCCTGCTATAATACTCAATGAAAACAGAGAATAAAAATTGCATGTATTCTATGGTTACAAATATTTTAAAACATATTTTTAAATGGATAAAAATCTCACC
Source organism: Macaca mulatta (assembly GCF_049350105.2). Taxonomy (NCBI): domain Eukaryota; kingdom Metazoa; phylum Chordata; class Mammalia; order Primates; family Cercopithecidae; genus Macaca; species Macaca mulatta. Next base: position 54,191,064 of record NC_133410.1, read on the forward strand.
CAAAGCATCATTTATATATAATGAGAAATGATAAATAGAACCTCAGCAAAATTAAAATTTTTCTTTGCAAAGACGCACTATTAAGGGAATGAAAAGACAGGCCCATGCTGAGAGAAAATATTTTCAAATTAATCATCCAACAAAGGACTTGTATCAAGAATATGAAAAGAACTCTTAAGCTCAACTGTAGGAAAACAAACAATTTAAAAATAGGCAGATTTGAATTTGTATTTTACTGAAGATACTTGGATGTCAAATAAGCATAAGTAAGGATACTCAACATTTTTAATTATTAAGAAAATACAAATTAAAACTACTATAAAATACCACTACTCATATATTAGGATAACTTAAAAAATGTTGACAATATCAAGTGCTGGTGAAGAATTAGATTAACTAGAACTCTCATATACATCTAGTGGGGATGCAAAGTGGTGGTTTTTTTAGAAACAGTTTTGCAGGTTCTTATAAAAATAAATATATACTTACCACATGACTCAACAGTCCAACTTGTAAAAATGAAATCTTTTATTTACACAAAACTCTCTACATGCATGTTTATAGCAACTTCAGTTAAAATCTCCAAAAAGTGGAAACAATGCAAATATACTTAAACTGTAGTGTAGTCATTCAGTGGCATTCTCAAAAATACAAAATGCATGGTATATTTTGCCAATCATTTATAAATATACATATATGTCTATGTGTGTGTGTGTGTGTGTGTATGTATGTGTGTGTGTTGATCCATGCAACCACGTGGATGAATCTTAACTCAAATGCATTATGCTAAGTGATAGAATCTATGGGCAAATTGATACAACCTGTTTGATTCCATTTATATGACATTCTGTAGCCATTTATATGAAAAAGCAAAACTACAGGGGTAGTGAGTAGATCAGTAGTGGCTGGGGTCAAGAGTGGCAGAAGGGTTTCACTACAAAAGGGTAGCATGAGGGGATTTTTGGAGGGAAATGAACTGTTGTGTTTCTTGATTGTGACAGTGGTTACATGACTGCACTTCTCAAAACTCAGAACTATACATAAAAATAGTAAATTTTATTATTATTATATTTATTTTATGTAAAATAAAAAGTAAATGTGAAAAAATGAAAGGGACTCAAAAGAAAAAGAGTGTCAATATGTTATGTTGGTGAATTTCTTTTTTACCTTCACTTCCCAATGTTTTTCCATGATATATTTAAAATATTTATTTAAGTAACAAGTAATAATTATAGTAACTTCTCAGTATCCATAGTGGATGGGTTCTGGGACCCCCATGGACACCAAAATTTACAGATGCTAAATTTCCTGATATAAGATGGTGTAGTATTTGCAAATAACCTATACACATCCCTCTCGTTTATTTTAAATCATCTCTAAATTACTTAGAATACCTGATAGAATGTAAATGCTAAGTAAATAGTTGTTATACTGTCTTGTTTATGAAATAATGACAAGGAAAAGCATCTGTACATTTTCCATACAGATGCAACTTTTTGTGAGTATTTTTGGACCACAGTCGGTTGAATCCATGGTTGTGGAACCCACAGCTACAGCGGGGTGACTCTATCATATATAAAGGGAAGAGTTCTATGGTAACATTGTGTTTAATTAGCAGAGTCACTGGTCATTTGGTCTTCCTCATAAATTAATATTGCATTTGCCTTTGCAGAGTTAAGTGTTATCTGCAGTTGGATCTATATGACTACAAACCAACCAATTTTAAAAAAATAGTTAACCAACTAGATACTTTCTCTATACCACATCCATCTGTTTAATTGCTACATTTAATAAAAATATAAACTTTCTCTATATGCTCCTTCTTTACCTCAAGCTATTTGCCTCCCTCTCTTACCTGTTACCGCTACAGCTACAGTCACACCTTTGACACTTACAGTAAGACACTTCCAGCTTGGCAAATTCCTGCACATTGTTCAAAATGTGGCTTTGATATTTCCTTTCCTAGAATCTGTCTGATTCATTTGCTCAATCTTTCTTCTAAAGATGTCTTTTCTTTGCCCCCATATCAGAGTTCACATTAAACTCACCATATTTTATTAAAACACTGCTTGTGGTTGACTTTATTCACCACCTAGATTATAAGTTCCTTAAAGCAGCTTGCCTAATGCATCTTACATCCTCAATTATTAGACAGAAGCCTGGTACAGGGTAGCTACTTGACACATTTTTATTGTCGCTCTTTGATACATTTTATTGCCTGTACTGAATAAACCTATTATTTTAAGTGTATCCTACACATATTTTTAGTTTTATGGCCAATACTTTTTTAAGAAATTATTTTTAAAATGAAAAAAAATCCCTCATTGTTACATGTTAAGGTGGTTGGCCTATGTTTTATTTGAGTTGGATAGATTCTTAGAGACACATGCCTTGTTTGGTTCATTCGTTCATTAGAATGGGCCAAATTCTGACAACTGAGGGAAAGTATGTTGTAATAAACCTTCAATGATGTAACAAACCTTCAATAACCTGGTTGCTTTCTAAGATTGTCTTAGTTACTTTATTTTACTGAGTAGATAAAGATTCAAATTTCATAGAAATGAATAGATTAAATACTATACAGATAATTTGTAGGAATGATATTATGCCACTTCATAGGTAATATACTAAGTCTTCCGGCCTCCCAAAGTACATAAAATCATAAGCTCATAAAATCAAAATGTGAGAAAGCTGTCATTCAATCCCATTATTTTATTTGTAAAATAAACCATACCCATATTTTATCCAGCTAGTTAGGAGCAGAACCATGGTCAAAACTTTTAGTGACTGAAACATATGTAATTTAGTAATCCATTTGAATTTTGAAAACAGAACATTGGGGAGAAATCAGAATGGGTTAATGTGCAATATGGACTCGGCATTTTTCTAAAACAAGGAATAAAAACTTTAATAAAGTACAGTGATTTACTAACGTAAATTGGGTTTTCTAAAGTACTGAAGGTGAAAAGTTTGAGAAAGGATAAGATGATTCCCAATATATAAATGACACCATACAAAGATTTTTATCATAGAAATTAGGTCAATCCTATTCAGAAGGGCAAAGATAAAGCTAATATTTGCCACGACCTGCCCACCACCACACCCCCCAATCCCTGCATAGTAGACAAAAAGGGGTCCAGTTACTAGAATTTTCAGTTTCTGACATATCAACAAGACAAAGTATTTACATGTAATTTTTTTTAAACTGAACAACTTCTATCTTTGAGTCTTGCTATTCCATGACACTAGTTGTCAACAAGGATGACTTACAAGCTGGTTAGCGTGCATATTTTCCAAGACAGGTGGCTAAGAAACTACAGCATGAACCAGCTCCACTCCCTGCTCATCCCACAGAAATATCCACTCAGTGTGACACTTGCATTTGACCCATAAGCAGAGAGTTTCACCTGATACAGGGTGACCCCATTACAAAAAAATACCTGTCTTTTCCATCCCAAGCTTTTTGATTAAGCAACACAGCTTCCATTAAAGACATTACAGGGGCACTCAATCACTTGTCCAAAGGGAATAATGAATTGAAAAGTATGGTGGGGGTAAAGGTGGCATCTCCATGGATAACAAGAGACACATCAGACTCAGTTCAAAAGAGTAGAAGTGACAAAGCCAGTCCCTATTGACCACCTATTACTTCTAACAAAAAATAGCAGCCATGCTTCACAGAGAGACATTCTGCATCCAACTAAGTCTCACCTAAGCCCTGCTGCATGTCTTCCAGGTCCCACCACCTTTGCCTCAGTCCCAGTGCATGTCTCCCAAACACCAGTGCCCTTGAGTCTTCTGTCCATCAGAACTCTTGCAGAGGCAATGAATACCCAAGCTTAAGTGGTTCATATCCCTTTGATTAAAAGATTCAAGCGTATCTTTCTGTCACTGTCTCTTTGTGCAAGAAACATTCTTCTGGTTTTCTTTTTTTTACAGAAATTGGATTAAACAGCGTGCTTTGTAAACAACAGATAGGAGTGCTAATTAAAGGGCAGACCTCACAATCACACAAAAAGAAGCTCTGCACAAAAGTCTTTTTCTTTCATTTCAAATGTGATGCCTGTGATTTAGAAAGACAGAGCTTATGTGAACTCTATTTACTAAAGATAGAACACCAGCAAATAGACTTAGCAAAGAAGGTAAAGTCACAAATTTAAACAATGATTTCCTTACATTACTATTCTGATTTGTAATATTTGATCAGTATGAGTGAAAGTTAATGTCTTGATTACAGATACTAGCAAAGGAGGTGTTAGAAAAGCCTAGGTTCTTCAGAGAAAGGCAAAAATATAATGTTAAAATGTCATCTGACTGCTGAAATTTAAATATACTTTTTTATTATTGCTCACTGGGACAAAGAATTTGATTAAAAAGTCTTGATTTTTAAAAGCACAAACACAACAGTAACATTAATATAGTACAATCCCTATTATTTTTTTTCTAATTTGGACCACAATTATTCATTCAACATGTTGATATTGAGCGTATCAAGCCCTGTGCTTTGTACTGAGAATACAAAAGTGAAGAAGTCATGGTCTCCACTCTCAAGTATCACACTCTAGGGAGGATGAGGGTTGGGGGAGGTGAGGAAAGAAAAAAGTTAAGAATAAATTTCAGGATTTTAATTTAGGTTATTGGTGAATGTTGGCCCCACAAACCAAGATAGATAATAAATCGAAAGTAGTCAATCTTTACCGATGACCATAAACAAAAGGCATGGGAAAAATATATATAGCATTACAGATAGGATTAGATGTACCTACATTACATGTAGAATTAAAATAAGGATGGACATACAGCTGTTGATTTATGGTGTGCAAAACAAAATAAAATATTTGATGATATTTCAGAAACATGACTTTTTTCACATAAAAATGTATTATCACATTAGCAGAGTATTTAATTTAAATATTTCAAAAATTCCAAAATTTTGAATATATATCAGTCACCACTTCATTTCTGCTGGTAATTGCTCATATTGACACTAGCATGAACTAACCATGGCTCAGGTAGAAAACAATGCAACTGACACTATATTTTCCTCTGCCAATAACTCAGGAGGGAAGGAATCCACAAATTAGGTTGACACATGGTGTCTAGAAAGAATTAATTCCCACTCGATTCTGGGCAGCCGTACAAGCTGGGTTCCATCCATAAAGACTGATGGGAACTCTGGGGTTTGGTTTATGTGGTGATATTTTCTGTCGCCATCAACAACCGGACATAAGAATACTGATCACAGAAGAACTTTTCTTTTGTTTTTGCTGCTATTTTATACCAAGACACTTGGGAATTGTTCCACACTTGGAAGTTGTTCTTAACCTGCCTTGGATAGTTTTTCTGTATTTGTCATGTTGATATCTTCTGGCAGGAACACTGAGACATTTATTGTAAGAGCTTTATCAGGGGACAAAAATATTTTGGATATGCCAAATCAAATTAGAGAGCACTTGAACAGTCATCATCCATCTTTTACCCATGATTAGCATTCATTATGCAGTATCAGAAAGATTTACATTAGAATTAATAGACATCATGGAAAAATATTTTTAAATATTTCCTGCTGAAACCAGGATGACTTAAGGAGCAGTTATTTAGCATAACTGGATTAATTATGACTGTAGTACTCTCTCAAATATTTCTAACACCTATTGGCTGGCATTCAAATTACTGTTAGGCAAAAATGGTAAAGTAAGCCAAATTTTATCTTTGGAATCCCCTGGTTTTCAATTTACTCTCATTTATTCAAAATTTGTTTATTAAGTACCCATTATGCACTAGACACTATTCTAAGCAAGAAGTCCTACCCTCACAAAGATTACCCTCGATCTTCTTTCAATTCTTCTAATTTCCAGCCTTCAGTGTTCTTTTGCTGTGGTTTTCCTAAAAGTACAAAATTCTATTTATTTTTCTTCCTCATTGGTCCATCAAGATATATCTCATCCATTAGTGACTACCTCTCCAGGGGCTTTTGGAAAAAATTGCTTATCTCTAAGATATTATTACAGCAAAGGGAAATTCAATTATGTGTCCAGCTGATGTGGGAAATATTTGAGGAAAATGGAAACAATTCGGAGTGTTCATATCAAATCATAACAGCTAGACGCTGCAGCTCCTGCACAAAGCGGTGGCAGCATAACCAGCAGGAAGAGAGTGATTTCTGAAGCCAGAGAGACATAAATTCAAATCCTAGCTGTATGCCTTGCTAACAGTGTGATTTACCTCTCCTAAAAAACATGTTCCTGGAGTTTACTAGTGCATACTAGTAAAGGACTAGAGATAACATGTTTAGTGGCTGGCATAAAGTAAATGCTTAATCAATATTTCCTTAAAATTAAAATTATTTTATTTCCTTAAGATTAAAACTAAGGGATATGTCTATGATCAGCTCTGTTTGTTCAGTGACTATATTGTATATAGATTTTTCTCTGTGTTCATGGAAATAGTGTACCATTGGTTTTAAGATCGATGTGGTTTTGGGGGGAAACTTTGGGGGCAATTTTTGAAAATTTGAAATTATTACAGTAAAGTTGTATATTCAATACAAATAAATTTTTATTTTGCTGAACCATTTGTAAGTTGCTGACCAGACATGATATCAGCCCTACCTAACTAAACGTGCATTTTCTACAAAGACTTTTTTAACATAACATATCTAAAGCAAGAAGCTACTATTTGTAGATTACAACCTTCAGATTCTCAGGCTCTAGTCAAGTTTCCTCATTATTGCAATAGTATCCTTTATAGTAAAACGATCCAGTTAGGAACAACACATGACATTTACTAGTCATATCTCTTTAGTTTTATTTCAATCAAAACAATTTCTCAGTCTTTGACTTTTATGACTTTGAATCTTTTGAAGACAACAGGCCAGTTATTTTATTGAATGTTCCTCAATTTGGGTTTGTTTGATATTTTCTTATGCTTAGAGTCATGTTATGCATCTTTGGCAAAAACATCACAGAAGTGATTCTGCATTCTTATTGCACCCTATCTGGTGGTGCACAGTGTCAATTTGTTCTATCAATAAGAATGTTCCTTTTAGTCAAGTGATTAATGATGTGTCTGCTAGGTATCCTTGCTGCAAATGTAGTTATTTTTTCTTTTTCATTAATACATATTTTCTGGGGTGGCACTTTGAAATGTTATACATTTATTGTTCTTCATCGAAATTTTAACGTATTCAGCTATTTATTTTTATACATATGTGCTTGTGGATTCCAATTTTATCTTATTTTTTGTAATCCATACGACCATTCTTTATTTTTATGGTAAAATTTTCCTGATTTGCCCAGTGGGAGCCCCTTCAAGTAGGCTTCTGAGTCCTTTTGGCATGTGTCCATAATTGTAGTAGAACCAGAAATACTCCAGTCTCATCTTTCACTTTCTTTGCCTCAGTCCTAGGAATCAATAATTTCTCCAAGAACAACTTTTCTTTTGAGTAGCAAATGGAATTAAGAAACCAGTATTTGGGTGCTAGCTGCTATTGGGGTATCTCGTCTCACAGATCCTCTCATAATATATATGGATAGTTTCATCTGTATTGATTTCTATATGTATCAAAATACATTGAAAACTATGAGATTTCATCAATACTTCAATATCCAATCCAACACCGCAGAGAAGGAGAGGAAAGAAAATAGAAAGAAAGGGAAGAGAATAGGTAGGGTAAAGAAGGAGAGTGAAAGGAAGGGAAGAGAAGGGGAAAAAAGGAAAGGGGAAGAGAAGAAAAGGGAAAGGAGAAGTAGAATTCAAGAAGTTTAGAATACCCTTTTAGAAAAGCTTAGAGGAGAAAGAGGAATTCACACTCACAGCCATGAATGAAGGCACAGAGAAAGTTTTTGAAAGAGAAATGAGTGAGAAGGGTAGAAGTTTTACTGATTCATTTTTTTTTTCCAGATAGAAGATACTCTAAGCTTTTTAGAGCTCTTAACAATGATCATGTCTCTATAACATGGCCGATCTGGATGGAAGACAACTAATATGGTACTTTTGGCTTTTGAAAATGTATGTGGTTTTTGTTAGATGGCCAAAATAATACTGGATGAGTAATTGTTTTTCAGTAAAGGTAATCTTTCCCTCTCCAGTTTTGTTTTTGGCTCCATTATAGCACTTGAATCAAATTATGAACATGTACTAATGCCTTGTATGTTATAGGCTAGAAATTGGAGATACAAACATGAGTAAAAACCATATTCAAGAAGTTTGTGGATGAATAGAGGAGAGGTGTAAAAGTAAATAGACTACTGTGATGTAATTTTAATTGGATAATGTTCGCTGTTCTGACAGAGTACTTCCCATGTGTAAAGTATTGTGCTTTAAACTTTCCTGGCACATCGGCCCCAGTTTATGTGCATCCCCAGATCCATACCACTCTGCCTGTTCCCCACCCTAATGTCCATTGCTTCCTGGTCAGAGTGGACCTCTCAAAATCTCGCTTCATTCACGTGGCCATAAAATCCTGCCTGCTGCCCTCACTTGTCATGCCAACTGGCAAGAGGAGACCATTCTACCCTTGTGGTGGTCAGACTAAACCCACAGAGGTTACAGCTTCCCTATTAGTTGCTAGACAAAATAACTTAACCTTTACATGTGGGGGAGTAAATGACTTGACCAACGGAAGACAGGAGTGTAGAAGGAGTCACAGAAACATTGCTCACCTGTCTTCTCCTGACTCAGTGATTTATGACAGATCAGTTTTGCCTCACATGACTGAACAACTGGCTTTGTTGTATTGCAATGCTGTGTTTACTTCTGTAATGCACCGACTTGAGAATATGTTCTCTCTTTACCTGCCTTGTTCCTCTTTTCTTCTTCATTTGACTTCTCTCTTGCCTCACTAGGATTTTGCCTCCAGATAATAAATTCACACAAAAACGCTGGCATCACTTATATGTTCCAGGAAACACAGGCTAAGAGAAGTTGTATTAACTGAATTAACTCTCATCACAGTCTTCTGCACTTGGCATAAACTATTAATGTCTCCTCTTAGGCTCATATTATTTACTTCAGTGTTCATTCATGTGCATGACCAGTAGATTGCATCATGATGGAACTAGAGACACATAGCTTAGCCTAGACTAAACGGTCAGAGGAGTTAGTGCCCAAGCTGAGCCTTGAAAGACTAGGAATTTGGCTGGTGAAGGGAAAAAAGTATTACAGATACAACATAAACAAAGATAAAGAAGTAATACAAAGCAAAAATATATCCATATTGTTGGAGAAGAAAAGAAGCACTGGAAATAATAAGAATAGATGTTGGTAAGGGGAAAAAGTAGATAAAATAGTACCTGAAATGGGATTTGGAACTTGAGCATAATTAAAAACTAATAAGAAGAACAAAATTAGCTGAGAGAAGTAGAATATACAAGAAAAGAACAGGATAATCAATAGTGTGAGTTTCCTGAAAAGGAAGAACAGATGAAATTCATGAAACAGGTGCAGAATTTGGCATCATATAGGGATTAAATAAAAAAGACAGTCAATGTCAAGGGAAAAAACTTTTAAATTCTCTCCTGAGACTTGTCCATGTTTGTAGTCTGGAGAAAAGAAGCCCAGAGGAAGACAGAATAGAGAGCAGATGAGACTGACTATTATCTAGAGGCTATCAGGATAAGGCTTAATTTCCTGAGACTGGAGGAAAGAGTTAAGTTGTAAATAAGTTAGCAGGAGAGAGGAGTATAATAAAGTTAAAGGACACACTGCTCCCAATGTTCTTTTTGGTTTTCGTCTAAAATTAGAGAGGTAATCTGCCAATAATGGAGGATTGCCATTTGACAGCTGGTAGACAGTAGTGGGGAAGGTTTAGACTACTTGATGAGAGGAAAGAGAGAAAGAGCTGCTCAAGTAAAACAAATGACTTGGTCAAGTGGCATTGGGGAAGCACTGGAGACTTAGAACATAAAACAACACTGAGTGTTATTGAGTCACATAGTTTTGCATTATTTTTTCTCAGCAGTACTTAACCACCACTGCTGTAGGAATGATGAAAGTTGGTAAATTACTGACTGGTGCAGGATTGGGCTTTTGCTGGTGAGTGGAGCAGAAGAGTATTAGAATATATTTTCTAGCTAAAAGCTCTTTTATGATCTGTACAGCCATAGGACAACTTCCTCTTTGACATATTCCACAAATTAAATGTGATTCAGCACAAGGACAGAATTCAAAACAAAAACCATATGATCTCCTCAATAGTACAGAAAAAGCTTTTGAGAAAATCCAACATCTCTTTATATTAAAAACCCTCAACAAACTAGGCACTGATGGAACATACCTAAAAAAATAAGAGTCATCTGTGACAAATTCACAAACAACATCATTCTGAAGGGGCATACACTCGAAGCACAAGCCTTGAGAACTGGAACAAGGTGAGGATGCCCACTCTTACCATTCCTGTTCAACATAGTACTGGCAGTGCTAGCTAGAGGAACCAGGCAAGAGGGGGAAAAAAGGCATCCAAATAGGAAAAGAAAAACTATCTCTCCTTGTGCACAATATGATTCTATATCTTGAAAACCCTACAGACTTCACTGAAGGGCCCCTGGAACTGATAAATGACTTAAGTAAAACTTCAGAATACAAAAATCAATGTACAAAAATTAGTAACATTTCTATACAACAATAATATCCTGACTGAGAGCCAAATTAAGAATGTAATCCCATTTAAAATGGCCAGAAAAAAATAAAATATCTAGGAACTCATCTAGCTTAGAAGGGGGAAAAAAAGACCTCTACAAGGACAACTACTAAACACTGCTAAAATAAATCATAGATGAGACAAACAAATGGAAAAACATGAAAAGCTCATGGATTAGATGAATTACTATTGGCCATACTGCCCAAGCAATCTATGGACTCAATGCTATTTCTATCAAACAGCCAAGATCATTTTTCACATAACTGGCAAAAAACTATTCTAAAATTCATATGTCACCAAAAAGGAGCTGGAATTGCCAAAGCAATCCTAAGCAAAAATAACAAATATGGAGGCTTCTCATTATCTGACTTAAAAATATATTATAAGGCTCCAGTAACCAAAACAGCTCAGTACTAGTGTAAGAAGAGACACATAGGCCAGTGGAAGAGAAAACATAATACAGAAATAAAGCCACATTCTGACAGCCATCCAATCTTTGACAAAGTCAACAAAAATAAGCAATGTTGTTAGGACTTCCTACTCAGTAAATGGTGCTGTGATAGCTTACTAGCCATATGCAGAAGAATGAAACTTGACCGTACCTTTTAGCATATACAAAAATTAAACAAGATGTGTTAAAGATTTAAATATAAGACCTCAAACTATAAGGATCTTAGAAGAAAACTATGAAACACCGTCCTGGACATGGGCCTTAGGAAAGAATTTGTGACTAAGTCCTCAAAAGCAATTGCAACAAAAACAAACATTGACAAGTGAGACCTAATTAAACTAAACAGCTTTTGTCCAGCAAAATAAACTATCAACGATGTAAACAGACAATCTGCAGAATAAGAGAAAATATTTGAAAACTCTGCATTCAGCAAAGGTCTAATATCCAGGATCTTAAGGAACTTCAACAGCTCAGAAGCAAAAAAAAAAAAAAAAAAGTTCCATTTAAAAGGGGACAAAGGAGTACAAGAACAGATACTTCTCAAAAAAGACATACAAGTGGCCAAAAACATATGAAAAAATGCTCCAAATCACTAATCATCAGAGAAATGCAAATCAAAACCACCATGAGATACTCTCTCATATCAGTCAGAATGGCTATTATAAAAAAGACAAAAACATGACAGATGCTGACAAGGCTGTAGAGAAAAGGGAACACTTATAAACTGTTAGTGGGAATGTAAATTAGTTCAGCCACTGTGGAAAAAAGTTTGGAGATTTCTCAAAAAACTTGAAATAGAACTAACATTCAACCCACCAATCCCATTACTACATATATATTTAAAAGAAAACAAATCACTCCAATAAAAAGACACATGCACTTACATGTTCATTACAGCACTGCTCACAATAGTCAAGTCATGGACTCAACCTAGGTGACCATCAGTGTTGAATTAGATAAAGAAAATGTAACAGATATACACCAAGGAATATTATACAGCTACAAAAAAGAACAAAATTTTGTTCTTTGCAGAAACATGGATGCAGCTGGGGGACATCATCTTAAGTGAATTAATGCAGGAACAGAAAACAAAATACTTCATGTTTTCACTTACAAGTGGGAGCTAAACATTGGGTACTCATGGACATAAAAATCGCAACAATAGGCACTGGGGACTACTGGCGAGCAGGAAAGAGGACAAGTTTGAAAAACTAAGTGTTGGGTACTATGCTCAGGACCTGGGTGAAGGGATCATTTGTTCCCCAAACCTCAGCATAATGCAATATACTCAGGTAACAAACCTGCACATGTACCCCCTGAATCTAAAATAAAAGTTGAAAGATAAAATAAATACAAACCTCAGCATAATGCAATATACTCAGGTAACAAACCTGCACATGTACCCCCTGAATCTAAAATAAAAGTTGAAAGATAAAATAAATACATACATAAATAAATGTTTGTTGAATGCTGTAATACCATGCCAGGATCATAATGGGATTAAAGACGTAGGCAACATAGAAACCTAGGAGTTTATGGTTAAGACGTTGAACGTTGGTATGAAATATTCTTTAGTTAGAATTGTTCCAAATAATGACAGGATTGAAGGTATGGCTGTGAAGGTAGATAGCTGCAGTGGATAAAGTCGAAGGTTGTCAGAGTAAAACAGATTTTTAAAAAAATTTCTAAAGTCAATATGTTTGTGGATTATTCAAGAAAACACTTATAATTAAAGTCCTTAGGTTAGAAAGAAGTAAAAATGCTGGGATCAAATTCTTTGATTAGTATGGTGGAATTGTAGATGACTGAAGCAGGGAAATGTAAGAACTACATAGTAAAATACCAAGGACTCCAAACGAAAAGGAGTTGTTACGTAAGATAAAAAGCAAAATGACTGAGAAATGATTAAGTACTGAGAAGACTGTTGAGTACATATTAACTCACTCTGGGAAGATCCAGCTCTCCAGGATGATGGTAAGACGTCCTTGACTCCAAAATAGAGCACCTGGAGAATAAGTTCCACCTTTGTCCTGTCCTGGGCTCATGACTTTTTGGTGCCCCTTGAAGTAGCACTTTAGAGAAGATGGGAAGAAAACTGACATGTAGACCTGCATGATTTGTATTTAGTATACCTGACCAGAGTGCTTAGGAGGAGCAATGAGTTATCAATACGCAGTGAATAGTCCTTTCTTTTTCAATGTGAAAGCTCAAGTCGACCCCTTTGATACAAATTACATTCTTACCCCTCTCTGAACTCAAATGTCTGTAGCACAAATTTCTCAAAGTCTTCCACAGATTTTGCCCAAAGCAGAGCTAGCCACTTGAGGCTGACCATAATTTACAGCATCAATCGCATACAGTTTGTTCTTATAAAATTCTAGTACCATAAAATGGGAAATTTTAAGCAAGGACGAATAAAGTCTTAGGAATAATTCTGTTTACAGAAGCATTTAAATCTACCTAGCTGGAAAATTTTGATACTATTGGCTATCTTAATTCTTCTGAATAAAAGAATGTAAGCCATCCCACTATCCTGCTTGTTTTCTCTCTTTATTTTCTCTCTCTTCCTCCTCAAAGCTGCTGATTTTCAATCCATAATTTGACTCCTGTTTTTATGAGATAATCTCTGTATCTTACACTTCCGATATAAGATATTCCCTATCTGGTCAATATTTGCTATTCAATAGCGTTCACTAGCTATGCCTCATTTATCAATCTGTCTTCAGTGTGTATATTCACTGGATTGTGAGCTTTTTACATCAGAGCATATTATACATTGTGGAAAATTTTACTTAAGGCCTACCCTGAATGCACACCCTGTGGTTTAATAGTTCATCCCACTTGAGCACAAGGACTGGCCAGCAAGATGTCAGCAAATGGAACAACAGCAGAGGCTTTAAAAATGTATGTGTATTTCTACTTGTGCTCCTAACAATTGAGCTTGCTCATTCTTATACCTGTCTCTTCATGAGCACATGTGAAGAAGAGTTGAGGCTATTCTAGACTCGTCGTCAGCCACTGATCCCTAAGTACGTGAGAGCTCAGTCAAAACGAACACAATGACTTTCCCAACACTCAGCTATTGGTCAGCACATACGGAGCATAGCTGAAACTACAGGAACTTTCCTGCTGACCTGTAGCCTTGTGAATAATAATAATCTGGTTATTGTGATGGCCGGGCGTGGTGGTTCACACCTGTAATCCTAGCACTTTGGGGGACCGAAGCGGGTGGATCACCTGAGGTCAAAAGTTCAAGATCAACCTGGGCAACATGGTAAAACCCTGTCTCTACTAAAAATACAAAAATTAGCCAGGCGTGGTGGCACTTGCCTGTAATCCCAGCTACTCAGGAGGCTGAGGCAGGAGAATCGCTTGAGCCCGGGAGGCGGAGGTTGTAGTGAGCCGAGATTGCTCCATTGTACTCCAGCCTGGGTGGCAGAGCAAGACTCTCTCTCAAAAAAAAAAAAAAGGAATAAATAATAATAATAATCTGGTTATTATTTTAAGCCACTGAGGTTTGGAATAACGTGTAATGTAGCATTGGTGTGTCTTATTGAATTAAAAACTTAACTAATTATACATTTTCTGCAAAAGTTAGTATTCCATAGGCATTGTTTTATTTAAAGATGGGTAAATAAACCATGGTCGGGTTTCAGGGTAAGTTAGAGGTATGTAAATGAGACCACCATAATAGTATCTCATCTCTGACTCATTACATAACCAGAGACTACAATCCATTGCCAGAAAATGAGCTTTTCCAGAGCATAATCAATGTATTTTTTGTATACCCAGTACCTAGGAGAGTCTCCGGTATATTCACAATGTCATAGACACTCAGGCAATAAGTGAATGAATAAAAAGATAAATTAATTAATTCTAGTCAGTTATTTTAAAATTTGAGTACAATATTTATTTAATGAATGAAGGAATGAGGATTCAACATTGCTACACAGGAAGCTCTTTGTTTACTATAGTTGCTCCCTGAAATAAGATTAAGGAGTGGAAAACAATCCAATTAAACGAAGCCTACAAATAAAGAAATATATAGGAATAAAGGAGAGATGGGCAATCCTGACGACTGGAACATATTTTGTAATGCAAGCATCCCAGAGAAAGGAAGAGTTAGGAAGGAAAAACATTCTATTTGGCTAAAACAGCTTCCCCAGAACTTCTCATGCAATGTTTTCAAAGTGAGTGTGCAAAAAGTCTACCAAGGACTTCTTATTTCTGTAAATTGGGCAACATTGCTTTGGAATGAGATGTATGTAGTTGTATTTCTTATGATTTCAACCTAAACTAATTTTGTTGTTAGTGTCTTTTGAAAATAAATGCAAAAGCTTGCCTTTCCTTTTTCAGATTCCAATTAATAGCAGTATTTTAATAGTTATTCTTGGAGACCAAGTAATGTTGATACATTACTATGCAGATAGCTCCATGTTGCAGCAATGATGTTTTGTGCTTGGATGATAATAACTGTCAAAATGCAAGGGCTTAGTGAACAGGACCCATGGGGAATGGCAGGATGACACTCTATGCAAGACATTTTGCTAATAGGTCTGAGAGCAATTACTGTATGGTTTATGATCACAACACTTAACCCTCTCACTCTCAGATTGTGGGAAACCTAGCCAGCAAACAGCTTGAGGGAAATTTTTGGCACTCTATAATGCTTTATCAGTAAAGTCTATTGAAGGAGAATGTTATGAAGACTGCTAAATATGTCTGTATATCAGAAACGTCAACTTGGTCTATAACATAGCTGCTGTACAGGAAATGAGCAAATCAGAGAAGATGGGGGCCTTTTTAATTTACTAGATCCTGAACTAGCCTATTCCGGTTACTTGCATTTATAACTTGAACTCTTTTCTTGTTTTCATTAACTGCTCCTTCACGTCAGCGTTAAGATCTCTCCGTGTCATACCTGAGTGTTGTTATGACATTTTGCTAGTTCCTGTTTCGTTTGAAAAAAATGTAATCATATGAGTTGTGTTTACAGAAGATACTATGGGCCCTTTACCCATCATTCAATATTCTTTCCAAAATATTCTAAATCTGCTTTCTGCTTTTCTGTCAAACAATAAGATACCTTGGCTTCTCAACTCCATCATTTTTTGTATACACCAACACATGTTCTGTTATTTATTTACTCTTCATCTGCTATGAATAAAAAGGATCAAGTTATCGTCAGATTAAACCATAACTAGGAGTGTGGGGATCATAAACAAATACGGTTATTAAAAGGAAGCTTTATAATTTAGAGATCTGGGAAGAGGGTGACAATATGGTAGAGGTTGGATGTGACATTAAGTCACTAAGTGATCTGGAGATAGACTCTGAGCCCATAGCATTCAGATATAATACGTTTCTAATTCCAATCAGCATGCTTTGCAGAGATTGACAGTTTAAGCTGAAAATTAACAAAAATTATCTTCAAATTTGATAATTATGTATAATATAGGCATTTTTATAAGTAACCACTATGAGGTCCTTCTAAAAAATTTATGTCTGGATAAGTGAGAATATAGATTTTTTCCCTATAATCTCATACAATAAACTTGGCATTCTTTTCTGCAATACTTATGCTGCATCAATTTGCAAAATAGAAGGACAATTGCCAACAACAATAAACTTCATTTTTAATGTTTATTAAAGAAAGTCATTTGAAGTACCTATCCAATCAGTTCATAAGAAACTCAGCCAAGGCTTTTTGATACATGTGTGCATTTGTAGTCATTATAGATATATAAATATATTTGTTATAATAAATTTCTAGCCTTAAGCAGTAAACTTTTGTTGAGAAATGAGCAGCTTTTTAGAGTTTACACAAAGGCACTGTTTAGTCCAGCAATAAGGGTGGCGTTTTCTTAGATATGATTTTTAACCCAAAATGTGAAGTCTCCAGAAGGAGTTGATACTGCGTGACTTTGTCTTCCTGGCTAGAGCTGTTTGGCTCAGTGGAGGATACCTCATGCTGGGCCAATCAGAATCACTCTCCTGGTCCATTCCTACTTGAAATCAAAAGCTACAAGGTAGTTACTTTTTGCCTTGTGATGAAGTCAAAGAAGCTAATCTTCATGAAGACAAGAATCATAAACCAATGAAGAGAGGAACAGGGAAAAGAAGGGGAGGAAGCATAGCATCTAACAGTTGGTTGGCTTCATTTTCAATGGGTTTCCACCTCCTGGCTCCGGGCACTTCTGAAGTCTGGCTATCTTTTGTTGCCATGGATTTTAGGAGATACGCACACATTATTTTAATGAGACAACTCCCTCCAATTTAAGAAAATCAACTTAGATTGAGCAGAGAATAGCAGCCTTATCAATAGAAAAATTATGATATCTGAGATGGAAAAGAACAGAGTGTGGTGAAAACCTACAGAAAAGACCTCAGACTCAAATTTGGGGAATGTAGTTATTTTCTTGAAGACAGTACCAACCCCGGGGGATGGAGAGATGGAGTTAGCCAGAAGAATAACAGAATGGACTCAAGAAAGAGAAAACAGAGTCATGAAGGCCACGGATGAGAAAGAGCAAGGGGAGTTGAGGGAAGGGAAGTAGTTCAGGTGGGTGAAAGATGAGGCTGGACAACAAAACAAAGTTCAGATTTTAAGATGACTTAAAAAACTGTCATGAAGAGTTGGACTTGATCCTGAGAGCAAAGGAGAACACCATAGGCAGGGGCCAGCCATTTAAGAGATTTGTAGGCCTTGTGGTATTCATTATTTTTTATCCAAATAGCATGGGAAGAACAGGTTGGCATTCTAGGGAGAAATAGCTACATCTAGTTAGAATTATTACAGAAATGTAGGAACTAAGTGATGAGGAAAAGCAGAAAAGTATAAAAGAAGATGGTTACATGGTTATAAGAGATATTAGTAGATAGCAGATCAATTGGATATGAAGGGTTAGTGAGAGGGAAGGATCTTGGAGGAGAGCTGGCAGTATAAAATTTACCACGTTATCAAGCAAATCTGGTGTCTTAGTTTATTTGGTGTTGCTATAAAGGAATACCTGAGGCTGGGTAACTTAAAAGAGGTTTATTTGGCTCACAGTTCTGAAGGCTGCACAGAGCATGGTGCCAGCATCTGCTTCTGGTGAGGGCTTCAAGATGTTTCCACACATGGTGCAAGATGAAGCAGAGCCAGTATGTGCAGAGATCACATGGAGAGAGAGGAAGCAAGAGAGGCAGGGGAAATGCCAGGCTCTTTTAAACAACCAGGTATTGTGGGAACTAATAAGGTGAGAATTCACTCTCCACCTCCTCACTGCAAGAGGGCATTAATCGATTTATCAGGGATTCCCCTCCACAAACCAAACACCTCCCACTAGGTCACATCTCCATTAGAGATCAAATTTCAACATGAGATTTGGAGGGGAAAAACATCCAAACTCTAGAAAACAGTGTGTGTTTTTTATTTCCTTGAGAATCATGTTTTTCTCCCATTTCTTCACTTGTATGTTGTGATGAAGTAGAAAAAACAGGAGCTATTTAAGTTAAGAGCAAAGGACCCAAATCACTATAGAACCTATTCTGTCTGAGAGCACCTTACTAGTTCCAAAAACTATCCAAGGGGTGAGGTGATCTCTGGTCTAATATAGGGAGGTGTTAACATTCAGAAGTTGTGTTTTTTGTTTTTTAACAAAAGCACCCTAGTTTGAATCCACTTACAAGGCACTATGCTAGGCTTTGGAGGATATATTGGAAGACATACAGAAGATACACTGGAAAACAAGGTATGAAAAGTAACTACCTTCATGGAGCTTATAGACTACTAGAAGGGACAGCCATTGAACAAGTAATTAAAAAAACTATTTATAGTTTGGGAACTGTATAACAGGGAGTTCTGACTAAACTGTATGTATTTCAAAAACCTTGAGGAAGTACTGCTTCGGTGGTGTTATGAACCAAATAGGGTTCCCCTTCCAAATTTATATATTGAAGCCCTAATCCCCAATGTGATTCTACCAGAAGATAGGGTCTTTAAGGAGATAATTACGGTTAAATTAGGTCACAAGACTGGAACCCTTGTCTGATAGGACTGGTGTCTTCATAAGAAGAGGAAGAGACAGCATGAGAGTGTGCGCATACAGGAAAGACCATGTGAGGAAATGGAGAGAAGGCGGCTTCTGCAAGCCAGAAAGAGAGGCCTCACCAGAAACCAATCCTACTGGCATCTTGATCTTGGACTTTCTGCATCCAGCACTGTGAGAAAAAAAAAAAGTTATTTAAGCAGCTCAGTCTGTGGTATTCTGTTATGGTGGCTCAGGCAGTCTAAGATGGATGGCATTCTGACGGACGAGTAAGAATACAATTGTCACATGGAGGCAGGTGGGGAAGGAGCATATCCTGCCAAGAGAAGACCATGTGCCTGAGGTGAGAGACCTTGAGGGTGTTGCAGCAACTGAGTGATCTGTGTGGAAGCTTGGAGTGAAGCAGCAGGACCAGAATGGCAGCCTTGGAGCCCAGGTATGTTGATTGCTTTGCTTGTTATCTAAAAGGTATTGGAAAACCCACTGAAAGGTTTAAGTGAAGGGAGTAACATAAACAGATTTTCTATGAAAAAATTGTAATCTTGGCTTCAGCCCAGAGAATGGGTTGGAAGGAGCCAAGACTCGATGCAGGAGGTGAGCTCAGAGGCTGGTGTAGAAACTTGGGAGTGATCATTGTGGTGGCAGTGCACGGCACAGGAGTGGATGGACTCTAGATGCTTAGGAGGGGCCATTGACTTGTTTTATGATTGGTGACATATTTTGGGATGAGCAGACAGAGGTGTAGAGAATGGATTTTGGTTTGGGGGCTTGCTTACCTCGGAAGATGGCAGTGTGACTTACTTAGGGAACCATGGAGGAAAATACTTTTAATGGGGAATATCCTCCTTTTTTGTGGCAGGTGAAACCAAGAGTCAGGTGGGTCTGGGAACTATGTTTAGGAGTCACTGATTTTTGCATGACAGGAAACTACTATCTGCAGATGTAGTGAACAAGATTCATGTGCTGAGAGCCAGGCAGCACTCCAGGTTCAGAAAGCAAGCAGCCTCCAAAGCAGAAGATCCTCAGTTATAGGCACTGGTCAACATGGGAGTGTGCACTATGATAGGAAGAATTCAGTGCCCTGGGATCACCCTTCATCCAGATACCAAGTCTCTGGTAGCGAGATTCACTTCACCTTTCATCAGGCTGAGGTTTATATTCTTTATACGCTAAGCAGGACTAACTCAGCATCTACACCAAGAGAAGGCATGGATGACTCCTCCTCCCTGAGCCTGCTCTCTCAGTTTCCAAATGAATGCAAGCCCCACTCTTCTCTTGTAATAATTGGCCAGGAAGCAATAGTCAGGCAGCTGATATATTTACATATGTCTGCATAAATTCTTATTTAACAAATGTTTATGCAGTGCATACGCTAGTAACTTATTTTTTCCTCACAAGAACATGATGAAGTACATAATATTATTATCATCAATATGCAGAAAAGGAAACTGAGTCATATAGAAATCTGTGACTCCTCCTAACAAACTCTAGCTATTCAGAGGCATAGAGCTAGGATTTATTTTTGGAATGCTGGTCTATTCTTACCATACCTACTACGATATTAATTGCCTTTTTCCCTTTTACATGTTTAATTAACTGGAATAACACTGACAGTTTATGTTATGGAAGACTCAGATGTAAAAAGGCCTGCATCTAGTCCCTTGTGGTTCAAATGAGCTCCCAGAATTGGGCCCCAAGTAGGTTCCATTATCAATCCCCACATTTTAGCAGGTCCTTCTTTGGTTTTGGGGAAAAAAAAATGTCACATGCCCTTTTAGAGGAATCCCAAGAATAAACCGTGGTAAATACAGTTGGTGCCAGACAGCCTACGCTAGAAACTGATTGTGTCTGCTTGGGCAGAGAACACAGACAGCCCTGGCAGAAAAGAAGTACAAGCTGTCCTCCTGTCGCCCCGGCAATGCATCCCAATTTCCACTACCTGCTGTTCCCACCTTCCTTTAGAAGGAGACAGAGAACTCCTGTAAATCTCCTGCTGGGTTTGTCAAGCCGGGTTACAGAATCAAGCAGAAAACTCCCTTGCACTCCATCCTGCTTTGCAGCTCGGTTGTAGCTGCAGTGTGTGTGCGCGTATGTGTGTGCGTGTGTGTGTGCGTATGTGTGTGTGCGTATGTGTGTGTGCGTATGTGTGTGCGTATGTGTGTGCGCGTATGTGTGTGTGCATATGTGTGTGCTTGTGTGTGTGCGTATGTGTGTGCGCGCGTATGTGTGTGCGTGTGTGTGTGCGCGTATGTGTGCGTGCGCGTGTGTGTGTGCGCGTCTGTGTGCGTGCGCGTGTGTGCGTGCGCGTGTGTGTGCGCGTGTGTGTGCCTATGTGTGTGTGTTTCACACCAAGATGTGTCTCTTAAAGAAAGGCTGCAGTGAGGTACCACGAACTGTTAGTGGAGAGAAGGGCTAGGGCACTAACCATCCGCACAACTATTACCCTTAGGGGATGTTAGCTTTCGGGCTGCTGTTTTTAAAAGTAAAGTTAAAAAAAGAAACTTAAAATACAAGAAAGTACACAGTTATAATTTGCTCAAAGAGAATAATAGAAGGATAAAATTGTAGAAATTAAAGAAAAAATAAAAACAAACAAAATAAATAATATAGATGGCATAAAGGCAAAAGAACTGTTAGGCAAAATAAATGTAAAGCTTAATACAAGCAGCATGAGACGCATGGGTGAGCACAGTTGCAGAGAAATAAGGTATTCTGTACTTCCTCCTTTTTCCACAAAAAGCACCTAAACCTGGTGCTTTAGGCGTTGAGGCGTGAGACTCTTGGAGGGATTGCCTAAGTAGAAAGTCTCAGGCAAAAGCACTAGAATCTAGCACCCCTGCCTAATTCAGACATGTCTTCATACCCAAGGTTTTGAAGGAGATCTAATCAACATCCTGATCCTGTGGGGCCCCTAGTATCTAGTAGTAAAGCAAATACTGATAAAAACCAAACAATCGAGCAGAAATGTCCATTGCCCTCACCTCCCTCTGGCTAGAACTTGCCTTAATTCGACTACTATTGAATAACATATAGTTTCCTTCTCAATATTCTCTTAGATTTTCAGTAAGAAGGTTTAAGGCCACCTACCCTATCTCACAGACATCAAATTTAGCAATACTACTGTTGGTATTACTGATAATAACTGTGGCATTTGTTGCATGGTATTTGATTCTGTGTATGGTGGGGGGTCTGTATTTTGAACACATTTTATCTCTTTGTTATGAAATGGCACTGATTTAGGTAAGTATGTAGGTAGGTTATATTAGTGGCCCTGAGTCTTCACCATTCCCTGTGTGAAAGCCCTTTGCCATGTGTATTATTCAGGCTTTGATTGAAATATTAATCTCATCTACAAACACCTTCACAGATATACCAAGAATAATGTTTTACCAAATGTCTGGGCACCACATGGCCCAGTCAAGTTGACATATAAAATTAACTAGCCATGTGAATTTGCAGTTACTCCCACAAAAAATATAAACTGTTTTTTCACCTTTTAACTTAGATTTGGCTATGTGACTTGTTTTAGTCATTGAATGTTAGCTGGCACGTCATGACCTAAGGCTTTAAAAGCACTTTCGTGTTTCTACCTGTCCTCTTGCATCTCTGCTATCACTGTGAGATAACGTGTCTGGGGCAGCCTGCTGGTCCCAAGGGAAAAATGAGTGACTCATGAAGCAGAACTGAGTTGCCCCAATTGAACCCAGTCCAAATCAGCCAATTCCAGCTAACCCATAGCCACATTAACTAAATACAACCTTATGATTATAAGACTCTGAGAATTTGTTCGTTTCGTTATGCAATGTTATTGTGCTCCTAGTTAACCATTACAACATCCTTTCTTTAGGCCTTTAAAAAAATCTCTTCTATATGTTTAGTTGTTATAAATTTTCCTATGATATCCAGTTCTTTCACCTGATTTTTATAACAATACCCGAAATTATTGATAGCACAGATGTTTTACATAGGTTTAATAGCAACCTCATCAACGGTATAATGCTCACTTTCAGTACCGAAAGTTATGTAGGACAAGTTAAACAAAGCCGGCCCTCTGTAAGTGTATAATATAAGGGAGGATATACTTTTATGCAAAGAACTAAAGTCTGTAACACAAGATGTAATCCTGTCAGTCTCCTGTTCAAAACCCTTTGATGTCTCTCCACCAGCTTGCAGAATAAAATCTAGAATTCTTAGTCCAGAAGTCAACCCTATGCCATTTTATCCAAACTCCTCTTTTTGTCTTGAATAACCTAAATGTTGAAAAGAATTAACGAAATACTATTATAAAAGTAATTTGCTTTTTAATCTTTCACCATCCCGTTAAACCTGTTCGGTATGCATACTCCTTCCCCTGCTCCTAGATGCAAACTTAGACAACTTCACAACCTTTTTCTTCCTGTTAGATTTTTTCTTTTACTCCTTTTAAGTTACATGCATAATCTAAATTCTGTCACTAAATTTTCCAGTAAAACAGATGAATCAAAGCTCAAAAGTTAATGTGATGTCAAATCTCTTTTCTTTGCCTATGCTGGATCCTGTGAGAAACTACTGTAGAAAAGAGAGATTTTCCTTTTGGTTCATTCATTTCCTCCTTCACTAGTCAACTGCTGTTTCTGACCACGCCAAGGTGGAACCTGGAGTAGGAAGGAGAGAGAGAGGGTAAGGGAAGTCTCACTGACCAATGCTAAAATAAGATGGCTTTAGGCTTTCCGGTCCTGGTCAATGTTTACTATATCTTCCTCATATTAAGGCTCTCTGAATGCATTTAACCATGGGAGCAAGGCCTCTCCCTCAGCTGCATCCCCCAAATTTATTTCAGCTCCTAGTGGTCCCACATAACCTCTCACAGCTGGAGGTTCACTCAGTATGTAAGACTACCATCTGGGATACAATCCCTTTCAAAGCAACTAACCCACTTTAGTTTCCATGGCACGTCCTTCAAATTTACATATATCTGACTAGCTATAAGTGAAGCCGTAACTCCTATTTTGCTGCAAAGACCATGGGGCCAGAGTTTGGTTGCAGTTTGACATATCCCTGATGACAGGATACACACATTAAAGCCTCTGGTGACCCCCCATTGAAATTCTCACTAAATTGATGAGAAGTAATAATGGAAGAGGGAGAGATCCCCCAGTGCAGGTTTCTCTCAAGAAATCCTTCTGTCTAATTTTCCCACTTTTATTTTTCAGTGTTTTTGCAATTTGATATGCTGAGAAGTTCAAAAGAGTCAGATGATTGGTTTTCAGCCAAATCCTTGGAAATGTTTCATATGGTTCAGCATTCTATTGTATATGAATGCCTCAGACAAAACGTCCAATTTGTCACCTGTTTCACTTGTTTCTTAGTATTCTCATGTGGTTTATTGTTCACTTTTACATGATTCTTGTGGTCCTCCAAACTTTTAAGCATTCGTTCTCTCTTATGAGAGTGCTGTTCTTTTATCCACCCTTTACGCATAAGGCTAAACTCTAGTCTTCTTTCAAAGATTCACACACTTGTTTTTTCTTTGATCTTCTGGTCAAAATCAATATTACCTTCTGTGTTTTCAGGACATGTTGCATCTTTGTTACAGCTCTTGATAAAGCATAGTTTATATTTGAGTTCTCAACCACCATATTTCATGAATTCTAGGATAGATTTTCACACTGAAACATATTTGGAATTGGCTTGCATCTTTCAGTGAATGCAGTGATACCTTATAATTACTTGGCAGCATTTTGTTTTGTTTTCTTCTACTCTGTGTTACGTGAAATAAGGGTGCCTCTCACAACTGATGGCACCTTAGTAGTTTGTGAATCCCTTAAGCTTCAAACTTTGCCTCATTACGTTGTATATATTGCCCAGCAATGAATACAGTGCCTCGCATAAACTAGAAGCTCAAAATTTGAATGTTGAACAAAATGTGTGTTCTATATGGAGCTGGTATACTATGATTTTCTTTAGTGTCCAAAACATTCCCTATTACAATTTCGCTCAAAATAAAGAGGCTTTGATGGGACAGTCACTACCTAAAAAGTAACATTTATTAGTCTATGTGTTGTGATTGGAGCTTTAATGCCACCAGGAAGAAGTTTAATTTGACTTCATTTTCACTCCATTAAAAACCTTGTAACAATGTTCATAAATTAGACCTCCAGAGTCATAAAAGTATATGTCATAATTCCAATCTGCACAATTTAGACCACACTGGATATTTAGCATAATTTTAGATTTGGAAATCTCTACCATTTATACACATTAATGGTTCTCATGATTTTAATGAGGGCACACAAATATATAAATTGCATAATTTTGGTCTATCCTGTTGTCAGTGACACTCCTAAACCAGGGACACGTTGCAGCAATTAGAGTTCATTTCTTTGCTTAAAATGAACACTTTTTTATTGTGAGCTCATCAGAGGCTTGCCTTGCCTACATAGAATTATAATTAGATATCATAAATACACTCAACCAGACCTATTACTTTAGGAAAAAATAAGACCTAAGGGAGCAAAATAAACTGAAATAGTTGCATTATGGAATGATTGTGATGCTTAAATGTCTTCCTATGCCCAAACCCTAATTGCCAAGATTCTCAATTTAGAATCATTCAAGAACACACACATTTACTAACTTGCAGGCAATTTCACTAGTTTAGAGGGGTGTATGAGGACCGTAGAGTGGAAAAGGGAAAACAACAATAAAGAAACGGTAAGCCTGCAGCAATAGGCCACCCTACCATACCTCCAATGTTCCCTTTCCTGAATGCCAATATGAAAACGTTTGGGACGGGAAAACTTATGTCATACATATACCGAGTGAAAACCTTCTCCTATGCAAGTAAATATGTAAGTTTCCACTAATCCATTTATTTATTCTTTCATTAACTTTGTTCTTAAGTATTTTCTGAGTTTCTCAAGAAACAAAAATAAATTGTTGGAATTCTAATAAACTGTAAGGTAGTTCATCAAAAGATTGATTACAGAAACAATACTTCCAAACTAGAAAGTTCATATTCTATTGTATAAGGTTGTTGTGAGTAAAAGTCATTAGCCATGACTAAGAATAGTTGTTTCCTAAAGTGTCCTCTTCGCACATATGCTAATCAATGTTAACAATAACCCTGGGAAAGGTGTTATCATACTCATTTTAGATTTTAAAAAATTGAGTAAGAACTAACATAGGGTGAAGCTAAGATTTGAATCTGGGTCTTGATGTGGCTAAAGAGCACATTCTGTCTTTCATCCAGTTTCACCACAGATAAGAAATTTTGCTGTAACTCTATTTGTTCTAGAGTAGAATTATTCTTAAGGTTAGTCTTAAGATTATTTTAAAAATTCAAACCTAAAGGCATTGTGTTTAAACTACATTAGCTATTACTTGGTTCACCAGGATACACTCTATGTAAAATTTTGCTTTCTTACATGAAAGAATCTTGTAATGATTTAGAGCACTTCAACAATGGGATGAAAATAATTCTAATACTGGGGCAGGACCACTGGCAGAGTTACAGAGTTACCCTGCTTTGGAAGAAAGTTTGGACAACTTAGATCTGTAAGGTCTTTTCTAATGTTCATGGTTCATGACAACATTGTATAAAGTAGCTGTGATGAAGTAAAAAGGGTAAAGGAATGATTCATAAGTTTTAGAGTCAATAGTCAAGAGATCAAGTTTGGGTTTTTAATACAAGCCTGTTTGAGGGTTACCTTATTGATAGCTCTCTGGGTCTCACTTTATTCAACTAAAAAATAAAATGGGGGGCAGAATTGTGAAGTTCACATAGTCACTATTAAAATTAATTGAGAAGTTAAAAGTGAAAACACATAATAAACTTTAATGTACTAGTCACCATATTATGTGTTGATATAAGGCATAGTGGATATGGTAATGCACCCAGAATTATTCTCTAAACCGATCTTTAATAGGAACTTGTCCATTCTCCAGAGAATTAGTCTGTTTCCATTATATAATCCTAAGCCTCTTGTATGGCTTTCATCCATTTTTTTCTTTATCACTTACTATTTCAAGTAGAAAAGTCTGTTTTCTTGTTTCTTTTTTTCTTTTTTGTAGTACCATGTTTGAAATTTCTTTAGGAAATCAATATGGGTGCCTTCTGTCAGAATAATACAAATTTCCTTTAGGTGTTTGCAGTACATTTTTTTTTTCAGAAGCCTCTCTTTGGGCCCGTGGCTCCATGCTAGCCTGCAAATAACACTAGAAAGTAACTGTTCCCTATCCCATTTTAACTTGTCTCTTCTCTCTCATGCACCTACTGTTTGAAATGACTTTTTGTTCAGTGTAGAATATACTTGAATGTAATGGTTAATTATAAAGAAGGAAAAGTAACTGTTACACCTGCCTATGGTTTAAAACAAGTATACTTTACTCTTAACAATAATTATTGAAATAAAAATAAAAATATATTTGCTGCCAGACATTGTTTGTTTAGAGACCAGGTAGGATTGTTTTCTGGGTCTTAAGCCTACTCCACTTCTGATAGTGTAAGAAGGGTCATGGGGGAAAACGAAGAAAATTCCTGGGCCTCATTTCTTCCCTACTTGTATATTTACCTAACTCTTGTAAGCATTTTATAACTTAATAAAACTTATCTGAATGAGAAACTCAAATATTATAAATAATAAGAGCCCACAATGTGGGTGTTCAGTCTGTGTGGCTCAACAGGGAACAGTCATTACAAACAAGCAGTGACAAGACTGGAGTAGTGGGGTCAAAATCAGGGCCAGAGTTTAAAGGGAAGAACTTAGCTTATGAGGTGTAGGGAAGATCAGCAGTGGTCAGGATCAGATACTCTAAATTGGAAAAAAACAGGACGAAATGTCAACATTCCTTAGCTTGTATAGAACAAAGCAAGCTTGAGCCAGTGAGAAGATAGTACACAAAAGGTGGGAGGCAAAGATGTGGGTCATGATGAATTATTAAGAATAGTGTTAAGTTCCAGGCCCGGGTCAACCTGCTTGTATTCACCTATCCAAGACTGTCAGAATCCCCTAGACTTTTGCAGTAGACTAAAACAGACGAAGGGAGCAAACATTATGCTTGCATATATAAAATTGATTATTCCAAGATACTCTCAAATCAGTTCTGCCTTGCCCAAGTGGGGACTGTATTGCTCCAGGAATAACATTCAGTTGTGGCAGGAATGAGAATCCCCCTGATCTATTCCCCTGATCTATGATAGGCCGTGAGACCATGTACCCAAGTCTTATAAAGAAGCAAATTACCAATCTTAATTCTTTATTTCTTGAAGCACTAAAATTAACATTTTCAGGGGAGGAAGAAAACTGAGTATCCTACAACAAAAATCTAACTTGTCCTTGCAAGAGCACACTGACTAACAATTTCACATGCTTAAGGAAAAAATGAGCAATAGGCATCTCTTTTGGAGTCTCATAGAACTAAAGCACATATATTCTTCAACCAACTTTATTAATATCTCTAAGGGAACAGTGCCTGCTTGACATTGGTTTACAATGTAGTATCACTAAGTTACTCCAAGTCAATTCTTTCTCATTTCTCTTCTATGTCATTAGTGGTTTGATGGCGCCTGCTAGAATTGCCACAGTGAACAGACTGTCCGAGTCTTAAAAATAAACTCTTGTTGGCAAGGGTTTATATCTGCAATTTGGGGTGGAATTTTGGCACATGAAAGATCAGCTACTTAAATTATTTTTTTGCATTTGTCTGCATGATGAATTTGTTGTACAGAGTTCTCACATAAAGAGAGAATAATAAAGTGAAAGCCATGATCAGATCATCTACCTATCTCAAAATACAGCTTTTTAGGATAATTTTTTATTCAGTCATAAATTCTTATACCAAAACATTTTACCACCTTCCTTTCTTTATATTGACATTTTTAATTATAATTATTTGTGACCTCTTTTCCCTTGTCATTAAAAATACATGCACTTACAAACTGTACTTTCCTTTTAAAGATCTCATATAGATTAGAATAAAATGTAGCTCTATATTAAACAAGTTCCTTCCACATACACACTTGTATAGAAGATTGTAAGTGAATTACTATTCAAGCTTAGATAGTCCAAAATGTAAGTGGTAGTCAATGAAAATATAAGCTCATTTTATCATAATTAAAATTATATATGCATATTGAATATACATATATAAATTATATACACATATTAAATACACATATTATATATACACATATAAATTATATACACATACTAAATATTTTTTCCAACTTTCATTTTAGATTTAGTGGTACATGTGTAGGTTCATTTCAAAGGTATATTGCCTGATGCTGAGGCTTGGGTTACTATTGAACCTGTCACCCAGGTATCAAGCATAATACCCAATAGGTAGTTTTTCAAACCTTTCTCTTTTCCCACCCTTCCCCGTCTTGTAGGTCACAGTGTTTATCTTTAAGTCCATGTGTTCTCAATATTTAGCTCCCACTTATAAGTGAGAACATGCAGTATTTGGTTTTTTGTTTCTGTATTAGTTCACTTAGGATAATGACCTCCAGCTGCATCCATGTTGCTGCAAAGGATATGATTTCAGTCTTCTATATGCGCTGCATGGTATTTCATGGTGTATATGTACCACATATTCTTTTTCCAATTCACCATTGATGGGCACCTATGTTTTCATGTCTTTGCTTTTATGAATAGTGCAGTGATGAACATATGGATGCATAAGTCTTTTTGGTAGAACAATTTATTTTCCTTTGAGTATATATCCAATAATATTTGAATAATAAAAGGTCACTTGTCCAAGACTGGTCTCCAGCAAGCTGGCCTCTCAGAAAAGAAGCTGATTCCCTACAAATCTGCTAAAACATTTACTACTGCCCTGTCCTTGAGGAAACAGATCTTGGTCCAGCAAAGCCTGGGACCATCATCCTCCTCATCACACCAGAGGAAGAGACAGAGCTTCCCGCAACATAAATGTGGAAGTGGTAAACCCTGCAGCAAGCTTCCCTTGTCCTTCAGCAAGCTTCCCTTGTCCTTCAGCTCCTCTGTGTGCCTGGGAGTGCAGCCCCCTGATTGTATAGTGTTGGGGAGACTGATGCTCCATCCTCCAAACATGTGCACTCACTTGCTAGAAAGATGAGGCTGGAGACAAGATTCCTCCACAATCATACTGCTATTGCATCCCAGCCCCTGCTCAAGCCAGGGAATTGATGGAGGGTTCTGTAATTTTCCTGCTTAAGAACTTCCCCCAGCAGAGGGAATAGTCTTTCTTCCAGGGCTGGAAGTCTGGCTCAACTAGTCCTCTGTGTCTGCCTGAGAATGCATAGACAACCAGAGTCCCATCTTAGAATGCTGCTCTGGCAAGTCTGGTGTGTGTGCTATCCAGCCACGTGCCTTGTTGACATGACATTAATAACAGTCACTATATGACTATTTACTGAGCTGAAGACTAAGTCTTTGCAAAAACCCAATGAAGTAATTAAATTGTCTTGAATTTAGAGCTGAAATTAAAATAAAAAAAAACATTAATTTACTTGCCCACATCTTCTTAGATAATATTGATGAGATCAAGTTTTTAAACTGAGATTTGTCTTTAAAGTCTTTGCTCTGAACCTACATAGTATTACTTCCATGATTTATATTTTTCAAATAGAGGAAACTTAACAACTTTAAATCCTAAACCAAAAATCTTTAAATCACTGTGAACTGAAGATAAGATTTTCTGAAATGGCTAAAACCACACAAATGTCCTCAAGGGATAAGTATTTATAATTTTTCTTGAATATGTAAAGAGGCAGGTGCTCTCATTTGTGGGACTAGAGCAAAACAACAAATGGAAAATGACATAAGACACATCTAATATTTGAAGGTTGTAAATAAGGCAAATAACTCATAAATAAAACATGTCCTATTCTCTTATCTTGATCATATACCTTAATAGCAACAAGATCAATGTATATACAAATGCATATGTATGCATAAAGCTATGTATTTTTAGATGACTGCAAGCCAGTAAAATATCAAGAGAGCTTAATTAAATTATTGTGCTTTTCTGAATGTTCTCTTTAGGACTGCTGTGCTCTAACAAATAATAAAATGAAGATACATTATTCACAAATACATGTTTTTAATAAATTTATGTTTACCTTCATTTCAGCAAAATCACCAATTATGTAGTTGTAATCACTATTTTCACATAATTTGGCAATATTTGTAGCAATTACAGATTAGCCATTCTTTCTTGGAATATTGTAGCTCTTTGATGGTTTGTTTTAATAAGTTTCCATTTAGAGAAACTTCATTTTGTTGACAAAGTAACACTTGGGATTTTTTAATGACATTTTAAAAGTATTCCTTATATTCAGAAATTAATCGTGAATTTTACAAATTATGTTTAATCATTGCAATAGGGTAGAATTGGATGCATGATTATCATAGAATTTATTGCAAAACATTTTAAATGTATCATATAAGTCACTATCCCCTATGCAGCAATTTCACCTCCTCTTAAAGCAATAGCTAGGTTCACAGAGTATTTAAGTTTGACTTAAAAATTTTTAAACACTGGAATATTATTTAAAAAATTATAAAATGTAGTATACTGCTATTTCTTTTTCAAATTTCTCTTTAATTCAAGACTACACTTGATACACAATGACAAGAAAATAGTCTGTAGAGAAATTGTTTGGGGGATAATTTGTATGTGATTCCTCTCCTCATGGTTATATAAATATTTCCATGTTCTTCTTACTTCTATGTATTTGAAGATAATGTCGTGTTTGTTATATAGTTTGAAATTTCTTATGATTTAGGAAAACCTCTATTTTCTAGATTTTTATTAAAAAACAATCTTTAAAAAGTGAAATACTCAAACTTGTATCTGCTTGGAGTTATTTTTATTCAATAACTGTGAACGGAAAAAATTCTAAATAAATTTTCTTTTCCACGAAAGATCATTATTTACTCTTTACTTGATGATCTTTTGTTGTTTAGCTCAAGTATTCTGATATGCCTCATATCTTTTATAAATTAAGTCAAATTAGTTTAACATTCATGAAATGACATTTCCTCACTTGTCCAAGAATCCTTGGGAAGAAACCCAGCAGGGAATGAGCCAAGGGAAATACCTTCATCACCTGTTCTAGCTCTCCATTGGCCAAAGTTAGTGGAAGCCAGAAAGCACAGATAGAAGCTGTTGCTATGCAGCCCAGAGCCCTGAGATCCCCCTCAATGATTTGGTTGGTGTGCTTATTCCTCAGTTGCTGCAGGTGCTTCTGCTATAGACTGACACCTGCACCTTTCTCAGAAGGCTTACCATTAGGTGATTGAGGTCACCTTACCTGGAGGTGCCTGGGAATCATACATTCTTTCCCCACCTAGGGGCCAATGGCCCAGGACTGACTGAAGAGGCTCTGCAAAGTCCCTGTTTTCTTGTCCCAAGTTAGAAAAGACTCTGCATCAGAATTTACACTCCAGAGCTTTCCACGGGATCATGCCAAAGCTAGATTTCACCTGAAACCACATTCTTCCATAGCTCCTTTTCATTCCTTGTCTGCCTCCCTCACTCCCCTGAGGGTTGCTCCTGGGAGCACTCTCTCAATATGTCATGTGTACTCAAATCCCCACCTCAGGATCTATTTCTAAAGAACTTGGCCTGGGAAACAATGGTGGCCTGTGAAATGTAGCCCTGGAGATCAGCCTCCAGAGTACACAGCAGAGTGGGAAGGGTAGAGAGTAGATCTGAAGGAGCACATGGAAGATTCTGACAAACTGGGATATTGTGCAGCTGTGGGAGGCATTGCTTGTTGCCATTTCTAAGTATGCTACTCCAGTCTTCCCCACTAACACATTCTACATTTGTTACAGAGTGAAACAGAAATAACTAGGTGTCACAATTCAGGCCAATGAGATGCAGGCAGAAATCTCAGGGGAAGAATTGTTTCTTCCTAATCAAACAAAGCTGCACTAGGAGAAAGATGTCTGACCCTTTTTCTCAACCTCTTCTTCAGTCTGGAACATAGGAGCTGGAAGCCTGGAAGGGCAACAGCCATCTGGTGACCATGATCTGAAAAGCATGAGGATGAAAGACAAGATGTTAGGATTACACAGTGAAAGAGATTTTTCAGAGTCTGTTGTGTCAGCCTGGCCTGCCTACCCCTCAATATCTGGTCATGAAAGAAAAATAAACCCTTCTCTTTTTATACTACTCTTGGTCAAACTTTCTATTATTTGTCATCATTTGTATCTCATTCCTGTTACAGCAGCCATTAGAAGAATAAAGTAGAGTTATACCAGAGACTCAGCGTTTTATTTTGTTAGAGCAACACCCACCTATAACAAAAGATTCATACCTTCTACCTGTAAGCATTCAGTCCAGTTTATGGTTCTGCACCAAGTGCACTGAAAAATAAAGCCAAGCACTCTGGCAGGACATATCAATGTTTTAATCATGCATAGACTCAGGATTCTGTGGCCTGAGACAAACTATCTGGAGAGTATAAAGGCCACTCAGCATGCAGAACAATTTTAACAGGTGCAAGAAAATTAGCCAAATGGAAATGGGCTGAGGCTGAGGCTAATTCCTCATGTCTTATCCAAAAATTTGTCTGGGAATTATTGACCAGTACAAATTCTCCTGGCTCTGGTTTCAAATCTTGCTCAAGAGAGGAAATAAGTCTTGTCACAACAAAGTATCCAAGTGCCTTTTTGGCAGATATTGTACATGTTTTCCAGGAGGAATAGTTTTCTGGGTCAAGTAACATTCATATTACAGGGACACAGTCACAAGTGCTTTATTTAAACAGCAATGCACAATTTGATAAGTGCTAATACTTCTGACAAGTGTTAAAGTTTAGGATCTATTTTGTAAGCCCTTGTGGGTAATATCTCTTTGCCTCTACGACATATATACAATTTTAGAGTCAAGTACCAGAAGATATAACTCTGAGACTGAATTGAATAAATTGAGGGTAGGAGAATTATGAAAAATAATCAAGTAACAATAACCCAAACTAATTTATCACAGCATAAATTAATATGCAAAAGATGTAATTTTCTAGTTTTCCAGCAGAGGTGATGAAATTCTGTTTAGTCCAAAAAAGATGTTTTACAAGATGTTTTTATGTTCCAAAGTAAACCATCAGAATATACACTA
Source organism: Macaca mulatta (assembly GCF_049350105.2). Classification (NCBI taxonomy): domain Eukaryota; kingdom Metazoa; phylum Chordata; class Mammalia; order Primates; family Cercopithecidae; genus Macaca; species Macaca mulatta. Next base: position 54,225,277 of record NC_133410.1, read on the forward strand.
TACATACAACACACACACACATATATATACATACACACACACTTCATATACATATACACACCTCATCCCTCTATAATCTTTTATTTATTTTATAGCTTGAATCTAGTGTTCTCTCTAGCTTTGAATAGTTCTTTATGAATCCTGTTGCTGAAAACAAAATTCAGCCAGCATTTATAAGGGGGAGAATCAACCCTGAATGATGTAAGAAATGTATTCCCAGATAAATTATAATTTCTGGATGTAAAATGCTATTATAAGGAGGAAATTTAAAGTTTATTCTTACCAACTACAAAAACAGTGAGTCTGACTACCTTAGAAGAGTGTACAAATCGAAACTCATTTGTCTAATGTGCTTAATACAATCAATGACTACATGGACAAGCAATATTTAAAAAATATTTTCAACTTTTAGTTTAGATTCAGGAGGTGCATATGCAGGTCTGTCACATGGGAACACTCTATGATGCTGAATTTTGGGGTAGAGAAGATCCCATCATCCAGGCAGTGAGCACAGCATCCAATAAGCAGTCCTTCTGCGCTCACCCCTCTTCCCTTCGGAAGTCTCCAGTGTCAGTTGCTCCCATCTTTATGTCTGTGAGAAATACTCCTTTTTGAGAAAAATGTTTGATTTAGTTTTATACTTAAAAAATTTTCACGCAAGGTGCAGACATTAGTGAACCACAGAATAGGGTTCATTTTCTAGTTCAAGTGCATAGCCTACTTCATTTCCTGTTCACTCACACATTCATTCATTTAAAACAGATATTGACTGATTACTGTGTGACTGGCTAAGTACGGGGATTTAAATGGCAAAATTCCTGAAAGAGCTTACAGCCAACTTAGTAGTAAATGCAAATCTATAAGGGAACAATTACAAATATACGTATGATAGACACACACAGACAGGGCTGTGTCATTGTACAACTCTGGAGGGAAATGTAGAAAAAGACTGTCAAGAAGAGGTTCACAGAAATATTTAGGCAAACTCTTAGAGAATCACTGAGAATTTGCAAACCTAAAAATGAGTGTAAGAAGAAAATACCAAATGAAATGCATTGCATAGAATATAAAAATTGTCATGGGAATAATTGTAAGCCTAAGTCTGTGGAGTGAGGCCTGGTCATTATGTTGGTCACATAAGGATTTGGATTTCAGTGAGCAATGGAGCCTTATGGAAGGATTTTAAGTATGTAATATGAGCATTTATGTATTTTAAGAATATGACTTTGACAAAGGTAGTTATATTGGAGGGGAATGAGGGTTGAAACAAAGAGATAGCAGGGCAGTAAAAGAGTCACTTTTTGTATTCAGTAACTGTGACTAGAACAATATCCAATAATTTTTGAATAATAAAAGGTCACTTGTCCAAGACTGGTCCCAGCAAGCTGGCATCTCAGAAAAGAAGCTGACCCCCTACAAATCTCCCAAAAAAATTTACTACTGCCCTGTCCTTGAGGCAATAGATCTTGGTCCATCAAAGCCTGGGACCATCTTCCTCCTTATCACACCAGAGAAGGAGATAGAGCTTAGAAACTGGACTAAAACAGCTATTTCAGTGATAAAGTGGACAGGGCTGTGAAATGTTTAGATGTAGAAGTTGGTGGGGGTAAAAGCTGATAAATTAGCTTAGATTTCTACTTTGGAGAGTTAGGTAGATAATGGGGCATTCAATAGTATAGGAAATATAAAGGAAACAGGCATATGACAAAGAGTAAAGAAGATAGGTCAATTATGGTTATTCAGAACACACAGGTACAATTTTCTGGTGGGCACTGGAAAATATAAATATGAACCTCAAAAGAAAGGTAGGAAATGGAAAATCACTTGGAATAAGAGTAGAATTTAAAGTAAAAGGATTGGATGCAATCTCCCTCATGGAATGCATTATTGAAAAGAAAAGAGAATTAATGATAGATCCTTAGAAAATATTCCCATTTAACGGTCAATCCAGGAATTAGAGGATGTTAATTTTAATTCTATCAGTATATCTACTTTACTTATGTCTCTTTGGGTGCATTTATTATTTGTTTGAATATTTCAATCTGGATAAAATTCCATCCAATTGGCCAGTACGATGGGAAAAAATGCCTGAATTCAAATTCCATATCAATAAATGTAGTAAATATTTTCAGATGAGTCTCATAAAATCAATATAAACATATATTAAGATATTATGCACTTTTTTATTTGCATCAATAATTTTGAGACTTTTGGAAGAAAAGACAGAAGCAGCATCTGCATAGTAACTTTATACAAATATATATTTTAAATTTCTCCAAACTATTTTAAGAGTCTAATACACTGTTAACACAATTCTTTACGGTGATCAGACCTTAGATTATCAATTCAAGAATGAAAATCTGGAAAGCTGCCTAGGAGAATATAAAAAACATAAAACCTGTCTATGAAAAAAATCCCATTTCTAAGTATATATGTTTTAATGAATATCTACCATTGGGCTAATAGTCTTTCTTTTTTTTTTTTTAATTTTTAGGGAATCTTAAGGGAGATAAAATATTCAGAAACTAAAGGCTTCCTATTTGGAGAATAATAAGAACAACAACAATATACAGTATCTCATTTATTAATTGAAAAAGAAAAAAATTAATTGAGATGGTGATTTTGTATATATGACTTCAATAAGTTTTACTTTACTGACTTAGGACAATGTAGCTTTGTCACTGGCAGAGAGTGATAGCTTTGTAAGAGTAACTACTGTCCCAGTTTTACTTTCTTACTGTTAAAGTAGTAGACAGAAGAGAACCTTAAGATTAACATATCTTCTGGCAAAACATTTTCTAAGCCTTAGCATTTGGCACTGTTTTCCAAGTATGTTTCTGCCCAAGAAAATTCAAGAAAATCATTTATAAATTTCCTTTTTATATGTATAGTTTTTATATACCACATTGCCTCATTTGATACTCAAAACAACCTATAGCATAGACAAAGAAGATAAAATTATTTCAATTTTAGTGATGAGAAAATAATAAAATAAATTAGTAATTTTTCAAAATGTAGCATGTTGCAAGCACTGTGCTATGAGCATTCTTCTATAATTGATCTTATCTTTACAGACAACTATAAAATTAATGCTATTTTTAATTTTAGTATCCAGAGGAAGAAACTAAGTTTTAGAGGTTTGGGAAGTTGTCCAAGGTCACATAGCTAGTGAATGTTAAAAATGGGACCCAACCAGTTCTGTCCTATGCTAAATTCTGCATTCTTAACTTTTGTTCTTCTTTCTGTATATGAAATGGCTTTGCAGAGTTCTTGTCAAAGAGGAGTATTTAGGAAGAGTTAGAGAATATGGATGTTGTAGCAATTGTGAATCACTTTGAAACATAGGGCTACTAAATGGAAGAACTGGAATTGAATTCAGGTTTCTGACTCCAAATCATGGGACCACAAGTCTTAATCTCTGTAGGGTACCCTACCTACTGAAACACTTGAGTAAAACAGGTGACCAAGTTCACAATCATCCATTAACTCCTTCAATCAGATGGAAAAGTAATTGCCAACTTTGAATTTTAAATTTTCATATCATTATATGATTATCTATGCTGACACCTAGAGTAGTTAAATTTATTTAGCACTGATGTGTATTCTATCTGGGATTTAAGGACAGTTGACAAAATTTCACTTGAATACTAAACCCAGAAGAGTCATGGCAATAATTATGTCTTAGGAGTACTTTTTATGTCCCAGGCACTGAAGGTAATGATTTAGCAACATTACTTACTTTATTCTTAAAAGCATCTCCACTGTAAGTTTATTTTTTTATATATTTGTTATGTTGTAAGTTTATTCTTTATATATTTAAATTTCAAGAGACATCAGGTTTTGAAGGGAACCAATGTCCAGGAGATGAAATCAGGCTTCAAGAGTTAATAGAATGTCTAAGAGATTTCCAGAAGCAATATATGGAGTTTACAGTGGAGTTTACAGCAGATTTTAGTGAGACCAAATCGGCTGTATGATTAAAAAGTATTCTTGTCATTCCTACACTGGGAAGGTGACTAGAGCTGAGACATGTTCAACCGAATGGCTCAGTCCGGGCCTTCTCTGGGCAGAATGCATTGCACCCCTGTGCTGGCTGTGCTCGCTAACCAGAACCATGTTTTCAGTCCAATGACCCCCTGCGACAGTGTGCTTTCAAGGCCTCCAGCTACAAGGTTTGGAAAGCCCCTCACTTTGAAGTATATTGCAAAAATTACACCATTATGAATAACAAAGAGAAAGCATTAGAACTCAATCTTATCACAAGACAAAATGTGCTGAAAATATACATACAGGGTAACTGCCTGTTTTTATTCAGTTGCCAACTGTATGATATGAAAAAATCAGTTTGCTCACCTAGCGATTATATATGAAGAGGAGTAACAGCTTCCAAATTAAAATAATACTGTTCCTTTGGTGAGTGTACGTGAGCATAATATTTCATGGAATTTTTTTCCCCAGACAGTTAAATTAACTCATTGGAAATGTAGCATACTAAATGATTCCTTCCAAAAAGTAACATGTAATCATTTCTTTTTCAGGCTTGATTAAATTTCCTCTGCCTGTACAAATTTTATATCTGCGCCCAAATTTTATGTATCCATTTCTGATCATTGAACAGAGCACAGACCCTGCATGATCCATCTCTATTATTAGGCAAATTCAAGTAACGGCAGTTCTAGGGCATTGCACTGTATTTGGGGTTATGTTCTAAGGAATGCTATATACATAGGTATGTGAATGGCACATACTCCCCAACAAATTGTACATTAGGATCTCATTTTTATCTAGTGATAGGAGAACAGTCTAACTAAAGCAGGTCTTTACTGTAAGTGAAATGCATATCCAACTCAACCTTTCCCATCCCTGTCCCTAATGACCTCAGTAATGTGGAGAAACCAGATATCCTAAATGATCTTATCTCACCTTATCCCTGATCTCACCACCTAATATTCTGATCCCAGTGCTGCATGCTAATAAGGTAAGTTGTCCATCAATACACTGAATTATTGTTATTCAGGTTTAATATACAGGGCATTCTTATGCAGAGCTGCAGACCAGAGCAGAATCTCAAAACAGAGTCCAGTAGACAAGCTAGAATGAAAGGGAGATTCCAGTGATGGTGGCAAATTAAACTAGATTGGGAGCATTTACATTCAGAGAGTCAGCACTTATTCCATCAGCAACGTGGAGACATGCTTAAACTATGAGGACAGGCACAGGAGCCGCCGCAGCGGCAGTCCTGCCAGCCCTCCTTCTGTGATCACTTCCCCAGTCACTGCACTGACCAGCCGTTCAGCCACAAGGGGAAGGGATACCACAAACTGTTGCCAGAGCTTTGTTGTGGAATCATAGACAAGTGACAGAAATAAAAACTAAATGTGAAACTCTATAGCACTTACTATAGTTGATTATTGCCTACTCCTTTAGCTTGAAAGCATTACAAAGTATGTAGCAAGTTTATGAAACGCTTTCACTGGTATATAAACTGATTTGGCATTTATTTTTACTCAGATGTGTGTGAACAACATTAGAGAAAAATCAGCAAAAAATGATTTTCTCTCTTAAACAAAATTAAAATTAGGGATATTAGAAATTAGCCATATCCAAAAATCATTGTAGTTTAATACCCAGAAACAATGACTGATATTTTTAAACACGCCTAACGTTCAGTGAACCCATAGTAAGAAATAAATGAAACCTTGGCGAAGCTATTGGGACATGTCATTTGAGAAAGCAATACCTGTCCTTTGGGATTATATGAGATACTCCAGTGTCTTTGTAATAAAGTCCCCTTCCTCTGCTTAACTTTGTTTGAATAGGATTTGTCATTTACAAACAAAAAGAATACCAACCAACAAACCGGAATAGTGACATTTCCCATGCAGATTTCTAAGGTTTGGGTCATTGTTTTGCAAAGGGATTGGCACACAGTAGGCATTTCATAAATGGTGGCTGTTAATGGCAGAGTAAATTGATCATCCTAGGTTGACATTTTGTGTTTTATCCTCAATGAAATAAAAGCAATGGCTATTCTGTAATGTGGGAACCACAGAAAGAGTGACAGATTGGTGAGGGATGAGGACATTGGATGTAGAAACAAAATTAATGCTGGTGGTCAATAGATGGCAGATGTTAAAGCCGCGTCACTCTCATGTCCCAGTCAGCTATGCTGCCATGTTAATTCCAGGTGTAGCTGTTCAACAACACACAGTGCCTTCAACTAGGGTTAGGGTTAAGGTTATGTAGAGAATGAGACTCAAACTGAGTTTAGTTCTAAAAGAATTGATTTAATAAAGGCTCCCTTGTAAGATTCATATATAAAACTAATAAACATTTAAGCTAACTTCCAAGAAAAATGTTAATTCTTTGTTAAAAATCAGAATGATTGGCACTCTAATAATAAACAATCTATTAAAAAACATGTTTGGCGTAAGAAATACTATACCATAATAGGATAAAGCCAGTGATGTTGAAAATAACTAAACCGTATTTATATTTATTTATTTATTTATTGAGACAGAGTCTCACTCTGTCACCCAGGCTGCAGTGCAATGGTGTGATCTCGGCTCACTGCAACCTCCACCTCCTGGGCTAAAGCCATCCTCCCTCCTCAACCCCCCAAGTAGCTGAGACTACAGGCACGCACCACCACATCGGCGTGTATTTTTTGTAGAGCTGGGGTTTTGTCAGGTTGCCCAGGCTGGTCTTGGACTCCTGGACTCAAGAGATCTTCTTGCCTCAGCCTCCCAAAGTGCTAGCATTATATGTGTGAGCCAATGCACCCAGCCATGTTTTACTTTTATCATTGATTTAAATTATTGAAAAGTTGAATTATAATTATTTTATAAAGACATGAGGTTAAAAATCAGGTATCTAAACATAAAAGCAACTAAATATTAATCTTGCCTGTACACAGGACTTAATAATATGATTTAAATATGCATATGAAAATATAGCACATACAAACCTGTCCACATGAATTAGTTCAAATTGTCACCCTTAAAACTGTCTTTATGCTCTAAGAAAAAAAAATGTATAAGATAAAAAATACACACATAAGGGAAAAACAATATGTGATAAACCATGATAGTAGATAAATGCGGCTATCATCTCTGTCACACATTGTCATCATAGTCATGTAGGCATTTGTGGTTTAATTGTGTTACAGCAAAATCATCTTTATATTAAAAGGTTGAAGACTGGGTGTAGATATTTTTAATCAAAGAATTTTACCTCAAATACAAGGAATTACATATACTTGTATGCTTACGATGACTGACATCTCTAGTTCCTTTTCAAAAATAAAGCATGTGCTGTCATAATTTGAAAAATAAATAAGCAAAATACCTGGATTTTGGAGGATACACTAGCAATGCACTGAAAGCATCCTTCTATAGTTTACATCTAGTACAATTTCCAATCAGTAGAGGGCTCCCTCGTCTGTGCAAGGCCCAGAGTAAAAATGCACAGTCTGTATATGCAGCAGTCACACATCGCGTGCATGTGCACACACACACTCTCTCTCTCTCTGACACACACCATCTAGATTAATAAAGCTGTCATTTTTCATTGTTTTCAAATCACCTTTAATATCAGTTGAGTTTAAAGCCTAGTGGAAGGAACACACAGGCAGCACCCATTGGCAATATGTTAGAACATTCTCTACCTAAAAATACTGATAGGTGTTTACAAGTTTTCTTCATTTCACTGTGACATTCCTCAGCTCTGATGTGCATTTGGCTGCTTTCCTGAATTCACACATCTCTCTGTTTGCTCATGTGCTTGTGCATTTTGCAGAAGTGTCACTACCCAAGCTTCGCAAAATAACGAACTCAATCTTCTAAGTGACATTGCTGAGGCTGTGTCTTTATTACACCCTCTAAAACTTGAGAGTCAGAAACAAAAATTAGAAAAATGAAGCAACTAGTAATGTTTGCTTTTGACTGAAGTCACTCAGTCCAGCTGTATTTTTCCCCACTGAAAATAGATGAAGACATCCTAAGTGGGTTGAGTTTTATTTGGGATTATTTTTCCCCTCTCCTTGGCCTGTAGGCTAGCTGATTCACTGATGCACAGTGAAAATGCCAAAAATATGCAAACCTCACTGGGGTAGAAATTTGTAACAGAAAGGGAATTTCTGGCGGTGTAAAAGCAGGGCTGGAATAATCTCAGACAGTACCCCCAGGCCAGTTTTCATGATACAGTTAAAAACTGGCTGGGCCGCCAGCAGAATCAACTGTTTAAACATCTTGCTGATTGTTTATGGTAGTTGCCCAGTAGATGCTTAAAAACACTGGTTTTCATGGACCTCTGGTGGAAACCTCTTATACCCAGCTGATCCTCAGTTATTATTCATATATTTGCTCAGTAGCCAGATCCAAGAATTCATCTGGAAACTCTTAAAGGAGAGAGAAGATAAAGAGTCTATGATTTTTCAATTCTAGAATCACCATGTCTGAGAAATTTTTCTTGCCCATTTTTTAATTCTCCCCACAGGGCTCTCTGCTTAATAATCTCACCCGTTTCTTTATGTGTCACATATTTCCATTGTCTACTCTAACCTGCAGTTTAAAATGGGGCCATTTTGAAAAGAATGTGCTGCTTTTTGCCCTTTATCCCACTTGCTCTTGCTGAAGTTCAACTTTGAAATACCTCATCCCATTACCTAAATGTTTCCGGGCATTTCCAGAAGGCCTCTCACATATGCTTGAAACAGGTCAGTCAGCTCTCAGGTGACAACTACCAGATACAACAACCACTTTGGTTCAGGATGACGAAGCCTGATTATGTTACAGATCTGAACCTTGTACAGCAATCTAAAACTCCTGCCAGTGAAGCAGATATTTTGATCTCCTCTCCAAAGCTTGTGTTGATCTCTCAATTGGTTTCAGAACTGGAGTGGAAGAAAGAAGCATGATTAATCCTATCTCCACTCTCCAATCTCAACAGCTATGTATTATGATCTTCATGAAGAAACTAAGATTCAGAGAGGTTAAGCAACATGCAAAAATCATCCATTAGTAAGCGGTAGTCCCAGAATTCAAATCCATGCTTTCTAAGTCTTAATCCTATGCTTGTTTCACAGCTCCTGTAACATTAGATAAGAAGCTTACCCTTGCTCTGCAAGGGTTCATATAAAGATTAGTATACTTCTGCCTATAAAACATGAGATAAAAATATAATGGCCTCATAGACTGAGAGGATACACAATTCTAGATAAAACCCAATTCTTTTCTTTTGACATTCAAAGTCACCTACTCTTTATGACCACTACCCTCACTACAAATGCCCCTATTCTGATGTGCTTTTCCATTAAATAAGATTTGCACCATCCTTCTTTGGAGCCTTTGTTCATGCAGGCCTTCTCACATTCCCTCTATTCTCATTTCTCATTCATCCAATTCTCATTCATGCTTCAGAACCTTGCCTCTAACAACTTTCACCAGCTAGCTCAGGTTTTCCTCTGACAGCTATTGTTGTAAACCTCTCAATTTGCATTTATGCATTCTTCATGTTATTTGGGAATTTTACAAGTGAATATACCATTTTCACATGTCTGGATAGTAATCTCCTGAGATTATAAGTAGTCTTTGCTATATATGTAGGTATTAAGTGAGCTTATTTATATCAGATATAGGCCATACAATCTCACCACTTACAGATGCTTTTCACTGTATTGATAGATTAATGCTCCCCTTTATACATACCTCTAAGCTACTCAAACTCTATAAATGTATCTCCATATATCCCTGCAATTCTCTTTTGAAACTGGAACAAATTAAGGGAATTGTTTCTAAAAATTTGAGCTTGAGGTAGAAAAGAGGAGGATGAAAAAATAATAAGTAACATTTTAAACTTTTTCTTACTCTATTCTATATTCAGAAAATGTTTTAATGATACAATTTTGACATCTGTAGCAAGACAAAGTTCCTTTCTTTTAATCACCAGTCAAAGAATATTACCATTGAGCTGGTTTCAATGAACAATGAACTCATATATTTCCACTGACTAACAAAGGAATATTGATATCAAACATATATATTTTATTATGGATGAATATCAATACATGAGCATGCAGTCCTTAGGAAAATTACAAATGCCGAAGTACTTTGTAGAGTATTGCATAATTGATTTTACCAGCCAGAATAGCGGATGGATCTTATGCTCTAAATATTTAAATTTTGGGGGCAACTTAACAAGTTTTCTTTCATGGTCATCATTTTTAGAAATCTTTCTATAACTTATGGAAGTGTTATAAATAATACAGGGTGGGAATATCCTAGGGAGAAATGAGAATTTCTGATTCTAAGAGGGACAGTAAATAATTTCATCTCATGAACCAAATCTGAGTGGTTGGCAGTGGCTGTTGAGACTTTAGAGTGCTATGTTGATGAGGATTCTGGGTCTGGGGCCAGGCTCTGTCATGTCATGAGTGATTAGTAATGTTTGCAATAAATGCAGAATTGTAAGGGAAAGCACATGTCATATTTTGCCACTGCTGCTGTATTGCTGAGATTCTGCCACTTTTTTTCGTTGTTGTTGTTCTTCTTTGGTGTCCAGGAAGGGCTTAGACCCATAAATGTTAATATTGTAATGCCATATGGGAGCAAACAGTAAAAATATATGAAAACCTCCATGTTCGGGGTATGCCCATCCTGGGATATGAATGGTAGTAGATCATAGCAGTGTTGTGTGAGTAACCAGATTGCCATAGTGATGGGGCAAGGGACGGGGGAGAAGGCATTTGCTGGTTTCCATGCTGTAAAGACTCTTGCCCTGGCTGATTCCAAGTCACCAATGTGGGGTCATTAAACTCAGAGCTGGAAAGACGTGTGTACAGCCCAGGTCAGTATGAGGAGGCTACAACCAACCAGTGATTATAAGTGAACTTTTAGGGTTCAGGGTGCTGAGTAAACCCTGGGCCATAGAAAGGAGGACAGACATAAGGATCCAAGGAAGGACCAGAAGACCATAGACAGATCAGCTGTGGGCAGCTGGGGAACAGTATCAAAGCTCAGGCCAACATTTCACAGTTATAACAACATAAGAATCAGTTTCAATGCCACCCTCCAAAAGCATACATTTTACCTTATCTGCTGATACAATATGTCTTCCAGGGCCATATGCTGAGACAGCATAGTACATCAGTAACGAGCATTTTTTTGTTGTTGATTTTGTTTTTTGTTTTCGTTTTTTGAGAGGGAGTATCGCTCTTGTTACCCAGGCTGGAGTGCAAGGGAGTGATTTTGGCTCACCGCAACCTCTGCCTCCCAAGTTCAAGCGATTCTCCTGCCTCAGCCTCCCGAGTAGCTGGGATTACAGGCATGCGCCAACACGCCCAGCTAACTTTGTATTTTTAGTAGAGACAAGGTTTCTCCATGTTGATCAGGCGGGTCTCAAACTCCCAACCTCAGGTGATCCACCCGCCTCAGCCTCCCAAAGTGCTGGGATTACAGGCATAAGCCACCGCGCTCAGTTCTAAGTGTATGGTTTTTACAGTCAGACACCATGGGCTTAAATTCTAGCTCTGCCATGTATTAAATATTAGCTCCGAAACCTTGAGAAAAATACTTACCCTCTCTGTGCCTCAGTTTTCTCATCTATTAAAATAGGAATATTAATAGTACCATCGTGTCATTTAAAATTAAATGAGTTAGTAACTGTAAACTGCATAGAACAACATATGCATTTGCTGCATGGAGACTGATGCATAATTGCATAATTAAGGTACATAAAATGTAGATTTCCAACTTTTATCAAAATACCATTTTCAGTATATAATTTACCCTTGAACTTAGGACAGAGGCACAGGATAGCTATGATAAAAACGCTCACTAGTGTAACTGATTAACTCTACTTTTATAAGCATAACAATTTTACTTGTCCTTCTATATCATCCCATTTATCTTGGGAAGATAAGTAGGAATAACAATTATAATAGCAAATACACACCATTTTTAAAGTTCCATTTTATAGTAGTTTAGATTTTTTATGGCAAACTTAGTAACAAGGCCAAAATTGAGATGTTTTTATTCTTACAAATTTCATTTTACATTGAAAAGTTGCACTGTTTTTCTTATGTTGAAGAGTTTACTGAAAAACTTCATATCAGAGATTTATAGAGTTTTAATCTATAATAGATTGTGTATATAATAAAGGACATTTTTCCTATTGAAATTCTAAAACATATGTCAATATATCCAACATAAATTCATAAAATAAAAATTCTGGCAGTGGTCAAACTCATTATACCACAGCGATCCTGTTTTCCTCCGCACTGGATTTAACTTTCTAACTCTGTAAATTTCACATTTAGCCAAGTTTTTAACTAAAACAAGTTAAAATAGAGCAGAAAGAACCATTTCTGCCAGTTCCATTCAGTAGCATGTTAATCAGATTGCAGTAATAAGTATGAAACAATGCATGCAATTATCAGTGGTTAATTTGAAACTACTCCATGTCAGTTTCTTTCAGAGCAATACGTTAGTAGAGTAATTATTTATTACCCTGAGGACATGATCAATGATATCCTTCCATAATAATGTCTGCAAAAAGAGTAGGCATCTTCATTTACATAAAGAAGAAGCTATAGAAACTGGTTTTTTTTTTTCCAGCTAAATAAAAGCAGAAAACTGTTTCTAAGCTGTTTCCAGCCATTTCATTAGTAGTAATACATAAGCAAATCATTTGTTACACTTCAATATTTTTATGGTAACATAATGCTGAGGGGAAAAAAACAGAATTAATGATTTAAATCCACAAAGACTATCTTTACTGAGAAAGGGGAAAATGACCCATTTCTAAATGTCATTGTCATCATTAATGCATATGTGCTAGTCCCTTCCACATACATGATAATTCACCAGTTCCTTAGCTAGAGCTTGAGGATAGAATTTATGGCAAGCCCTGAGTGATAACAAACACATGGTCTACACAGCTGAGCCATGGTTGTGCAAAGGCAAGACAAAGATGTCAGGTTAACCAGGTGGCCACAATTAGATGGTGCAGTTAAATAATTGGGAAGTTGATATTAGAAGATACCATCTTGGCTTTCAGAGTTCACTGTATATTAGGCAAGAAATCCTGTAGGTCTTCATATCCAATTAATTCATCTTATTGTATAAAATACCCATCTTTCTGAGGAGGACAAGAAAAGAAAAACATCTCACCTCCGGAAGTAGTTAGTCTGGACAATGGAAGAGAGGAGACGGAAAAATGGAATAGGCTGGAAAGGCCTAGTGAAGCGGAAATGGTTAGAATGATGCACAAGTCTGAGAAGGATCCTCCACATTTTACAATCCCAGGAGCCTCCATTCATCTGGACAATGGCGTTCTACCCATTGGGCAGTCGACAGCCTGCACATCTACATGTGAGGGACCCAAACTGAGATGATGATTTGGGGCAGAGGTCAAGGTCAAATTTCAAAGTAGGAGGACCAAATGAAAGACACAGGCAGGTTTTGGAGTTCAAGTGAGGTAGGGGTCTACAAATGCTATTCAAGATATCCTCAGTATTTAGCCATTTGTGGAAGGATTCATAGCTCTAACAGAGTCAAAGATAAAGCTAAACTGGTGAAATTACCAGTCATATGGTACCTTACATGCAGAAAGTTAGCAGAGTATAATGTGGGAAAGAAAGAAATTTTCAAATGTATAAAATGAAAATAGCCAGGTGCTTTGTTTGGCTCACGCCTGTAATCCCAGCACTTTGGGAGGCAGAGGCAGGCGGATCACCTGAGGTTGGGAGTTCGAGACCAGCCTGACCAGCATGGCGAAATCCCGTCTCTGCTAAAAATACAAAATACATAGTGGTGCATGCCTGTAATTCCAGCTACACGGGAGGCTGAGGTGGGAGAATCGCTTGAACCCAGAAGGCAGAGGTTGTGGTGAGCCGAGATCACGCCATTGCACTCCATTCTGGGCAACGAGAGTGAAACTAAGTCTCAAAAAAGAAAAAAGAAAAAATGAAAATAATAATCTTTAATAAAATACAAATATTTGCTTTTAAAGGTTTGAAAGGATTACATGAGAATTGTGTACCTGATGGACTCTATGATCCAACTGCTCAGCTCCTTTTCGTTTTTCCAGGAATAGTATTCCCTTTCTATGAGAACCATCCTCCTTCCACACCATAATTTTTGCTGGGTATTGCTATACTTGTTATTACTCAGGCAACTTGATCCTATATTATCAATGTGGGTATGGAAGCTACCTGCCCTGTTAGGCTAGTTTGAATTCTTTTTTGCAATGTTTTGCATTCAAATAGGGAAAGAAAGTAGCATCTGGTGTGATACTCATGAAATGTAAAATGAAGAGCTGTCAGCAGCGATGTTCCCTATCATATGGAGGAAGATGGTCTGCAGTAGGACAGAAGAGAGCTGGCATGGAGAGAAGGAGAAAGTCCTCATGAAATTCAGGTCCCTATCATTTTATTTTTATTCTTTTAGGGACAGGGTCTCATTCTGTCATCCAGGCTAGAGTGCGTAGCATGATTATAGCTCACTGTAACCCCGAGCTCCTGGACTCAAGCAATCCTCCCACCTCAGCTTCCTGAGTAGGTAGGACTACAGGTGCACACTACTATGCCCAGCTATTTTTTGGTTTTGTAGAGATGGGGGTCTTGCTATGTTGCCCAAGCTCTTCTAGAACTTCTGACCTCAAGCAATCCTCCCACCTTGGCCTCCCAAAATGCAGGGATTACAGACATGGCCTGTCTGCTTTATCGTCTAATTCTCGAGGTCCAGTGGAACCCTTACTCTGACTACAGTTTATTTAGTCAACTCCTCTTTCAGTATTGTTACACACGCCAGTGTCTTTTCAATGAATCACCTTCTCTGCTTAAGCTACTTTGAACCAGTTCTCTGAGTAAAGCAGAATGCAATATACTCTGCTTAGCATGAAATACATACTAGGTCTAAAGAAAAGAAAAGAAGATGAGGAAGAAAAATAGAAAAAAGAGCAACATATTGAACATAAAATCCTGTTAAGCTTATAGATAGTTCTTTGTAGATGAGTTTTTAATTGCTTTTTAATTGTTTCAGGTATATGAATCATGCTTTACTAAATAGTATTTAACTCTTTAAAATAAGATTCTATATGTTGTATATTAAGTTATCTCAAATAATATCCACTACAGTTCCAGGCTAAAAATATTTTTTAAAAAATCTAATTAATTGATCTAATAATTTGCTTTTGTCCATTCACTTTTTAACTTTTCTAAGACTCTGGGTTACTAATTGATGCACCAGAAGTAATAACTTCCTAATGGTGTACCACTGATAGACAAGATCTAAGGTATCTCTGAGGAACCATTACCACTTTTTCCATCAGATTTGGCACAATATTTGCATGATTCCATGTGTTACTAATTTGACAAGAATGGTTTGACTTCATGAAAACCTGAAGCATAAAGTAGAATTTGGGGCAGCTTCTTAGTTTATCCACCAACCAATAAACTTAGTAAAACCTAGAGTAATAGCCAAGTCCCAGACATCTAAGGAAAAAAGTCCTGAGAATCAAGTTGTTGAGATTTTTTTAGACTTCTTATCCAGTAAATGGGATAAGTTCAGTTAGCAGCAATAGAGAAATGCTTCCTATTTGATTTTATTAACTGATTGATATGAATTAATGCATTAAGATATTTGATTGTGTCATAAAATGTGTATATGAGCATCATGATTCAATTTAATGTACCTATTACTGGTTGATGTGCCATTATATTAGGCTAAATTAAAAGCTTTTATGGAAAAAAAATTACAATTAAAGACTCAAAATTGATTGCTTTCATAACTTAAAAGAAGATATTCTGTTCCATTAATATTTTGAATAATTAAAATAATATATCAGAAAACAATGTGGAAAAATTGAAAGGTAGACAAGGTAAAACAAAGACAAATAGATATAAAGTCAAAAATAAAGTTCACTTTCTAGGTTAAATCAATATTTTCTCTTTAGTTCAAGTTTTTAAGAACTGGAAGAGCAAGAAAAGTCACATGGTTAATTGCTTGTCTCAGCAAGTAAGTTTTAGGTCACATTTGTCATAAAAGAGATGAATATCCCTTCTTTCTTCTTCCAAATTGCAAAACAAATTTATTCCAAATAAAGCATTTTAATTTTTTAAAATAATGTTTTCATAGGTATTAAGATGACACTTTGAACAGACCATGAAAACTCTCTTCATGCAACATGTGCCTTATGAAGGGTGGCCAACTACTCCATTTGTCTAGGACCGAGGGATTTCTGGGTCATGAGACTTTCAGTGTTAATATGAAGACAATCCTCCTGGGAAACTGAGGTGGTTGGCCATCCTATATGAGCAAATTACTTGACTTATTTGTAAACATAAGTATCCAGAAGCAGATTTATTTTAATGTTGTGATTTACTCTTGACGACTTAAATTTGCTTCTCTCTCATTTTAAGTAGATAAAGACTGATTCCTATAAAGACATATGGCATTGACATATTGGGATTTTTTTAAGATTTCTTATTTCTCCTAATTTTAAGGATCAGGAAATATTCTACCTTTCCTACTGGCAGTGTAGTCCATGGACCAAAAGCATCAGCCTCACCTAGGAGTTTACGAACAGTTCATAATAATAAAATTAAACCCAGGCATACTGAGAACACAGAATATATATTATTAACAAATTCCCAGGTGATTCATATATGCAGTAAAGTTTAAGGGGCACTGATCTAAGTTCGCTTAAGAATTTTCTACATGGACTCCAATTTTTCTCTATTGTCAACTTTCTTTTCAATTCCTATCTAGTCCACTACAAAGCCAATATAGCCTCATTAGCTCAGTTGCAATTAATTTGAGATGTGTAATCATTTGACCTGGGTTGAACTCATGATTTTGCCCTGCAACCCTTGCCCTACATATGAAAAGGAGTTATCTAAGTAAGAGGGCAGAGTTGGAAAAACCTACCCTTTTAACTTGTTAACAAATTAATTCTTCATAAAGTATTGAATGCTATCTGGAAATTAAAATAGGCCTAACAGGACCTTTATTTGAAAACTTTTTGTTTGCAGGCAATTCAAATTAGTGAAAGAAAAAGAACTATATGAGATTAAAAAATATTTACACAGCCATCCCCCAGTTGGCCTGATTTTGTGAAGTTTGATTGAACATTTTAGCAACTCTTGTCTAATTAGTTAAGCTCATTTAACATACTTTCCTGGTACATTATACTGCAAAATTGAGTCTAATTCTTGGAAGAAGCCGTACTCTTTTAGGTCTTCATGCTTTCTTTTACTTTTTGTTTTCTGATTAGGAATCCCCTCCCCACCACCCTCAAGCCCCATACCTGTTTTCTGACTGGAAAACTCATACTCATCCTTTAAATGTCACTTTAAATGCTATTTCCTATGTAATCAATCTTTCAGGTTTAGGTTCTCCCCTACTGTGTCACTCTCTTTCTGTCTTTGAATAGCTTTTAATATTTATTACATTGAGTGATTAAGGTTTGTATGTGAGAGATCCTCCAAATGGACTATTGAGTCCTGCAGACAAATTACCTTTATAGACTTAACAACCAACTCCGACTATGGGCTTAATAGATATCCATTGAATGTCTGAATGAATGAAAAACTGAGTGAATGAATGAATGTGTTTTAAATGATGAAAGCTCACTGAGAACGAATATTTTGAATGTTCTTATATATTTATTTCAATAAATTCTTACTGTCCTAGAAGAACCAGAAGACAGGAGATACAGACATGTGTGTCTAGAAATCTGATGCAGGTCCATCATTTCAGTACACATAAACATCTTATGTAAGCTGAAACTGAAGTAATTGATGGTTTTTGCATTATTTCTTCAAAGTTTCCTTTGTTTAAAAAGTCAGCCCGTTTGTACCACATGGCAGATTGTTCTATGGTTTGCTCCAATTTCCACTAGTCCTGTGCTATGATGACGGGGCACACACTGGCTTGGTCTTTCCAGTCTCATTGTAACAAGATAGACCTTTAATCTCCTAATGCATTACCTGAATGAAGAATGGTGACTGAGATTTGTTGACAGTGGCAAAAATGCCATTTAAAGTTTACAAAGCGCTATGAACTTCAAGGATGAAGACTGAAATTTAATTTTAAAGCAAATTGCACTTTTGGAGAAGATTAATGCAAATTGTTAGATGTGAATTTAAGTCAAATGCTTGCCCATAGTTTTTGGAAAATACCTACCTACCTATATGTATGTCTTAAAAGTAACAAAAAAGCACCATTCCAGATCAAGAAGTGTATTTTTTATTTAGTAATCTAAATTAACTATATCTTAGTCTACTTACACCCTTGCAGATTTGGGAGCAGGGATTGAATCTCAAATGTCTTCAGAGAGAAGACTGATAAAGTAAATGAGTGAAGTGAGCCAGGTGGGGCTTGAGGTAACCCAAGACTTTATGCTATGTTGAAGGGACAACATTTACTCTGTTTCAACAGATTATGATCATGCAGAAATCTGACTTTAAGATTGCTATATATTTTTGTTTTTCAAAAAAAGCTAATGTTCTAGACATTTACACAAAATATCCCATCATCTAAATGTTGGCAAGTAATTCATAATTTTAAACCTATGTGAGTTAAATAGAATATGTCTGCTAAGTGGATATGGCTCATGAACTAACAGTGTATACCCTTTGCTATACAGAAATGTCTCTCTTTGAAATCTGAATTTAGGCTGTTCTGACTCATAAATAATTGGATGTCTTTGTATGGTAGAATGTGTTCTGTGAGCAGGTCTTTTCTAGTTGTAATGCTTAGTTAGAAAAGACTACAAAAGGGTCATGTAGACTCTGTCTGGAAAGAAACCAGTCAAGGATAAACACAGTGCAATCTGGAATGGATGGGTGATGTGTTACTCAAGGTAATTAGTTAAAAATAAATAATCTACACTTCAAAAAGTGTATTTCAAGATTCCAGTGATAGTTCTTCTAGGGACATCAAAGTCTGTGTGGGTGTTTCCCCTATGGAAAATGGTTGCTTTAAGTATGGCCACTTTTAATAGGTGATGAAAGTTTCTCTACACCACACTTCACATCCATCGTCCCTGAGTCTTGTTTACAGTTACAGCATGATCTCTTTTTTGCTATGGAAAGTTTAAAAACACCTATACCATGTTTTAGGAAGAACAGTTAGTGAAAGAGCTGTGCCCTTTCCCTAAGACCATATTGGAAATTCCAGCAATAGCTATCAGTGAAGAACAGTTGTACCCAGCAATAGAAATCTATTAATAGTTGGTCATAGCAAAGGCAGCAGCAAAACACAGCAATAAAAGGCAAGAGAATCCAATATAAAGAGTTTCCATGAATAAGCAAACTGGGAGTTCTCCCTAACCCCCAAATAACTGGACATATGTTGGCAATCCAATTTTTGACAATAAAGCTTAAAGGGGAGTAATGTCATTATCACATATATTTTAAAAATTGCTTCTTGTATTATATTTTTAGGATGATGAGGCTTATAATATATAGGTTACACTTTACAACATAAGTATTTCATAATATAATGCTTTAAATTTTGTGAAACTCAATTAACAATTTTATACATCTGCAAACTAATGTTGACATTTCCTAATATCAGTATTACTGATGTCAATTTTACAAGAGCAAAGTATAAAATATGTGGCTTGTCACCCCCGTTTTCTTTTGGTTCAATTCATTGGTGCTATTCTTACAGCTTAGCACTCTGATAAGCCCAAAATATTGCTTCTGCTCCCTGCCCTTCCAGAACCCCATGTATAGCACCCCATATGCAAATCTACAATACAAGATCACTTTACTAAAATAAACTGAATGAATGTTATAAGCTATATGAATAGCAAGATATAATATAGAATCTGTCCAAATTAAATGATTTATTTTGAGATGTTGGCATCATCATCTTTTGCTTCTTAATAATCATAATATCCTTACAAAAGACATCATCACAAAATGGGCACAAATACAGGATTTATATTTTGTTTTTAAAGACCAGCTCTGTTTATTGTAAAGCACTCACTCTTCCAAGATCTTCCACTGCCTCGTTTCTCTAGCTCTTCTGCAGATAGTCATTCTCTTTTCCATTCCAGTGTATCAAAAGAAGCTTGAACCCTATTTCTTACATTTTCATAATACAAAACATTTCTTAGACTGATTTAAATGACTCAAACATATAAGAATTGGATGACCATAATTTTCAATGCTTTCTCATACGTCCACTTGGTCAGAATACAATTTGACCAATGGACTCTTACGCATAAGCATTAATTTCTGCTATTAAAGACACAGTGTGGGACATTAACTCAACTTCTCATACAGATTTTTTGAACAACAGACTGCTTCTTTAATATAGCAGAAATTCATGCATATGTGTAAGAGTCCATTGGTCAAATTGTATTCTGACCAAGTGGACGTACGAGAAAGCATATTGTCTTTGCCTATATTGTTTTGTTATCTATTCTAATAGAAGATAAATAAGGCATCTCCAAGTTGTTATCTGATTAATTACTATCTATTTTCACATCTTAAATAAGGCATCTCCAAGTTGTTGTCTGATTAATTACTATCTATTTTCACATCTTTAGAGAAATTCACTTTTAATGGCATTTTACTGAGAAGCAGTATATGGCTTTGGAAGAGCGAAGGCAGGAGGAACAGTCAACAATACTAGAGGACTTTACCTCTTTAGAAAATGAGTAGGACAGGGAAAGATACATTCATTTCAGGCTGAATCATTACCACATTGGTTCTGTTCCTCTGTTTCTAGGTGATAGAAACAACTAAAATGGAAATCTAGTTCAAAGGAGATAAAGAAGATTAGGTCACTGCCCATCACTCTGAATATCCAGACATTAGCGCAGCGTGATTCATCTATCTACACTGAAACCAGTCTGGAGGGCTGAAGTTCTCACATATCTATAAACGATCATTTGTTTTATACTAAAAGCCTAGTGTTATATCAGCTGTATTAATTGCCACCCAAATTAAAGTTTAAATATTATTCTGTTTCCATTTTGATTGGGGGAGGGACGGCTGTCGGGTTTCTTTCTATTCTAGCAACCAGGAAAGACCAAGGTGACTTTGGAGAGGAAGTTGCCTTGTGATACTATCATTATCAGTAATTAGCCACAGTTAGTAAGCTTCTATTAATCAAATCCACATCTGGAAAGACTTTAACTAATTCTGTGAGATGAACAGTGTTTGCAAAATTTAAAGCATGGAAGGTAACATTGCGTAATTTTGCAAGCCAATGCAGGGCAGAAAAGAAAAAAACTCTAGCATTAAAGCCTAAATAACCTTGTTTAATTAAGCCTATTATCTATAAAATTATATATAACATTTATATACATATTTAGAATAAGTATAACTATTCCCTTTTACAAAATTGGAAACTCAAAATAAAAAAAATTAATGATTCTACATATATCCCTCTCATATATTAGTTAATGAGATGCTATAGCAAATGTCTAAGCATATTGTAAATAAATAGGCAAACATAAAAATCTTAATTTTAAGGGACTATGAGTGTAAATCCTTGGCATTTCTAGGCAAGAGGGAAATGTCCAAATTCTAAGGAAGAATGTAAGGGGTGAAGATGTGATATTACTATCCCTTTCCTCTGCCGTAGGAAAGGGGAGATGAAATATGAATAGGAGGCGCGGCTGCACCTACTCTCCTGCACCTTTAGCCAAGTGTTATGGGGACACCGGACAGGTATCAATCCATTCCAAAAAAAATAAAAAGTCTAAAACTTGGAATTTTTACTTTCAAACACGGAGCAATTTTATCCCTGGAAAAAAACTTCCCCTTTGACTCATCTTAGTATTAGCCAATTACACAACCCCACGTGTACTAGTCAGGGTTCTCTAAGGGGACAAAATTAATAGGATATATGTATATATGAAGGGGAGTTTATTAAGAATTGACTCACACAATCACAAGGTGAAGTCCCACGATAGGCTGTCTACAAACTGAGGAGCAAGGAAGCCAGTCCGAGTCCCAGACCTCAAGAACAGGGACGCCGACTGTGCAGCCCTCAGTCTATGACCAAAGGCCCGAGGGCCCCTGGCAAACCACTGGTGTAAGTCCAAGTGTCCAAAAGCTGAAGAACTTGGAGTCTGATGTTCGAGGGCAGGAAGCTTCCAGCGTGGGTGAAAGATGAAGACCAGAAGACTCAGCAAGTCAGCTCCTTCTACCTTTTTCTGCCTGGTTTTTTGTAGCCACACTGGCAACTGATTAGATGGTGACCAACCACACTGAGGGTGGGTCTGCCTCTCCCAGCTCACTGACTCAGATGTTTTTCTCCTTTAGCAACACCCTCACAGACACACCCAGGAACACTACTTTGCATCCTTCAATTAAATCAAGTTGACACTCAATATTAACCGTCATATCATGCTTTATTTAATTTTAGTACTTCTTAATCCAAGGCTTCCAATAAACTGTATTTATACCTAAATTAGCACAGCACCTACTGTATCTGCTTCCTGGTTTAGATGTAATGAAAAGAGCATCAAGTCTTGAGGCTACCATTTTCTAGTCAGGGAATGTTGGGCAGTTAATTAAACCTCATTGAGTGCTGTTTTTCTCTTCTACATTTTTTGCAAAAGTCAAATCATTTCATGCTTTCTAAATTGCTCTACGAAGGAAAAATAGTAATACTCTCACAAAATAGATACTGAGGGATGATTGTATTTGCTTGTATATTTTTTCTTTTATTGTTCCTTTTTCCTTCTAACTCTATCTGAAACTTGCCTCTTTCCCTAAGACATTCTTTTCATCATAGCATTGTCTCCTTCGCTTTTTTGTCACCATGACCATGGAGGTATGGCAGATGTCTTCCTTGCTTCTTATAGCTACTTTCAGATTACTGTCTTCCCCTACTCCCTGAAATCCCTGGATTTTAAGCTTATACCATCAGAATATATCACTCCTATCCTTCCTAATAGACTTGCAGCACCTTGGTCCACTTGCTTTCATTCTTTAAAAAATATTAGTCCCCTATTCACTGTCATTTCTCTTACATACTGCAGCTTTACAATGATTATTTTAAGATTCATAAAAACAATATTTTCAATAACTTGTCCATTCATTTATAAGTCAAATAAAAGATTAGGGCCTCAAATTTGTCAGGCCCTAATCTCGAGGTGGGAAATAGAGAAGTAAAGCAAAAAACAAAATCACTGCTTTTAAGGAAATGGTTTTCAAGTGGAGGAGACAGAAAATAAATAAAACCAAAAAGTAAAAAAAAATAGTATTTCAGATAATGATAAGGGCTGAGAAGAAGAAAAAGATAAACCAAGAAACGTAGCTATGTAATGTATATTTTTGGAGGTGGGGTGATGGGGCTTTGAAATTTTAAGAGTGGTCAGAAAGAATATCACTAAGAAGATGACTTCTGAATAAGGATATGAGGGAATTCAAAATACAAAGGCTTTTTAGTTCCTTGACCTTCTCTCCTCTGACAGTCTGTTGCCTACCGTACCTAAGCAATATGTCCCCATAGACACAACTTACAACTTCTCAATACCAAGAAATGTACCCTTCCGTTCTCTCAGTTCCAAGCATGCCACTCTCTGATCACCACCCCTATCATTCCAACCCTTACCTTTGTGCATTCTAGCTCATACAGTCCTTCATTCCCACTGGATCTAGGGTTAGTTAATTGTTAGTTAATTATTTCTCATCCCTCCTTTTGTTTTTACTTCCTTCCTTAATTAGTTGGTATTAATGGCCCACTACTAAAATCACTTTATTGTATATAATATTAACCCTCAACTGCCCTGCCTACTCCCTTTATTGTGCCCACTTGGCAGAATTCCAATCTTGATTAATCTACTCAATCTTGCATCTCAACAGCTAAATATGATAATTATCTCATGCATACTTCAATCTTCTCAAATCTTTAATAGTTCCTCTGACTCCCTCAAACTCAATCGAGGATTATGTGTCTTACATTTCTGAGAAACTTAACTTCTGCATATTTCCAATATTACATTTACCAACTAACCCAAATACAGCTAATATACTCTGCCTTGTTGCTTCTCAGCAAGAATAAACTGTCCATGACTTTTATTTATTTATTTATTTATTTATTTGTTTATTTATTTACCTATTTATTTTTTTGAGATGGAGCTTTGCTCTTGTTGTTCTGGTTGGAGTGCAGTGGCATGATCCTGGCTCGCTGCAACCTCCGTCTCCCAGGTTCAAGTGATTCTTCTGCCTCAGCTTCCCCAGTAAGTGGGATCACAGGTACGTGCCACCACACCCAGTAGAGTGGGGTTTCATCATGTTGGCCAGGCTGGCCTCAAACTCCTGACCTTAGGTGATCCACCTGCCTCAGCCTCCCAAAGTGCAGGGATTACAGGCATGAGACACCACGTACAGCCCATGACTTTCTTTAGGATGAACTCCTCCTTTAGTAGACATAAATTATTCTCTAATCACATTAAATCATTCATTTTACTAAACTCCCCATCAGCACACAAGCATACTATTATATTTTATATCAAGAGAAAGAAAGAAAAGAAACAGAGAAAGTGAAAGAAAGAGAGGAAAGAAGGATGGAAGGAAGGAAGGAAAGAAAGAAAGAAGAAGGGAGGGAGGAGAGGGAGGGAGGGAGGGAGGGAGGGAGAGAGAGAGAGGAAGGGAGAGAGGGAAATATTTTTCAATTTCATATTCCTCTTCAACCACTATACCGTATCTCTGCTTCCATTTATGGAAAAGCTTCAAAATAGTTGTGTGTACTCATTATCTCCATTTCCTCTCCTTTTTTCACTCTGGAACCCACCAAGATTAGGCTTTTGTTCTTGCCATTCCGACAAAAAGCGCTGGTCAAAATCCCTGCAATATCCATTTTGATAAATCAAGTCCTATATTCATAATTTTTATCTTAATTCAACCTATCTGTGCCTTCCACACAGTTGATCAGTTCTTATTCTAGTACCCTGTTCATTTGGCTTCCAGGACACTCTTCTCCTTTCATCTTATTTACTGTACGTGGTTATTTTACTTTTCTGGTCTCCTATCATCTTATAATAATGAACTTTTACAGGGCTTAATCATCAGACCTCTTTCCTCTTTTTGGCAAAACCTACTGACTTTCATTTCACCCTATGGATGTAAATACTATGCCTACACTGACACTTGCAAAAATTCGTATTTCCATTCAGTACCCTTCCTTGAACTCCACGTTCTTATTTTCAACTAGTCACTTTACCTCTCCTCTTAGATATCTAATATATAACTCAAATGTAACAGCTGCAAAGGTGACTTCATTTATTTTCTTCTTCCTTCCAAAACTATTTTGCTTTTCTGAATCAGTGACAACTATTTCTTTTAAATTGCTCAGGTCAAATTTCTTGGGACCATTTTCACTTTTCTCTTTCTTTCATACTCTAAACTGTAAAGGAAAAAAATGCTCTGGAGTGATTCATCAGGCAAGGAAAACTATTCAGCTCAGTGCAGTGTCTCCCACCTGTAATCCCAGACCTTTAAGAGGCTGAGGTGGGAGGATCACTTGAGCCCAGGAGCTCAAGAGCAGCCTGGGCAACAGAGTGAGACCCTGTCTCTTCAGAAAGAGGAAAAAAAAAAAAAAAAACCTAGCCAGGCATGGTGGCATTCACCTATGGCCCCAGCTACTTGGGAGGCTGTGATGGGAAGGAAGTTGAGGTGATAGTAGTCATGTTCATGCCGCTGCCTTCCAGCCTGGGTGCAGAACCAGGTCCCATCTCCAAAAAAAAAAAAAAAAGAAAAAAAAAGAAAAACTTTACTCAACACTACTACAACGAGGATCAAGTCCATTGCAAAAGGAGAGATAGATTGAAACAAAAAGTAGGAGAGATATTAAGCTCAGGGGTGAGATAGTCCAAAAGTACTGGAGAAAGTTAGCCAGGAGGTTGGTCAATGCCAGTAGACCATCTGTGTTTGCTAATTGTCATTTATTGCTCCTCTTCCCTTTCACAGAGACTGGGAGATAAGGGCCCTGTGTTTCTAGCTTATTACATTTAAAAGAAAAAGTGTCCAGTTCTTTTGGAGAGACTTTCCTGGGTTGTAGAAAATTTACATTTTGAAGAAATAGAGAAGGTCTTTAAGATTGCAAAATTTCTAAAGGAAATGCTCAAAGAAAAGGGAGGCCAAGGGTCTATACTCAGAAAAAAACCTGTCTAAATTTAAGTCACGATGAAGGGAAGTCAAGGCCGTCTTGGTCAATATACAATCAATCAATCACATATCTATCCACAAAATTCACTTCTTACAGGTCTTTGCTCAAAGGTCACGTGACTAGGGAGTTTTCTTGATCTCCCTTTATAAAATAGCAGTCTGCCTCACAATTTTCCAATACACATGCACACCTGTCCATCTTATCACCCTTCAAGTTTTGATGCAATTTCTTTATTTATTTAGTTAGTTCATTTATTTATTTAGTTAGTTCATTTTTTCTATTTTATACATTTTTATTTTATTTTAGATTCAGGGAGTATATGTGCAGATTTGTTACATGGATGTTTTGCATAATGGGGGTTTGGAGTTCTATTGTACTCATCACCCAAATAGTGACCATTGTACCCAACAGGCAATTTTTCAACCCTCATGTCTCCCCCACCCTGTCTGCTTTTGGAGTCCCCAGCATCTATTGTTTCCATCATTATGTTCATGTGCACCTAGGGTTTAGCTCCCACTTATGAGTTAGAATGAGCAATATTTGATTTTCTGTTTTGGAGTTAGTTCACGTAGGATAATGGCCTCCAGCTCCATCCATGTTGCTGCAAAGGACATGATTTCATTCTTTTTCATGGCTGCATATTATTCCATGGTGTATATATACAACATTTTCTTTATTCATTCAACAATTGTACACTTAGGTTGATTCTATAATTTTGCTATTGCTATTAGTGCTATGATAAACATACAAATGCAGGTGTCTTTTTTTACATACCAATTTCTTTTCCTTTGGGTATATACCCAATAGTGGGATTGCTGGGTTGAAGGGTAGTTCTATTTTTAGTTTTTTGAGAAATCTCCATACTGTTTTGCATACATGTTTTACTAACTTACATTCCCACCAAAAGTGTGTAAGTAAACCCTTTTTCTGCATCCACAACAATATCTGTTGCTTCATGATTTTTTAATAACAGCCAGAACGCAATTAATAGAAATTGCATCAAAACTGTAGACTGCTTTGGGCAGTATGATCAACTATATTAATTTCTTAAATCCACGAACTTGGGATGTTTTTACATTCATTTGTATCATCTATTATTTCTTTCATGAGTGTTTTATAGGTCCTCTTAGAGATCTTTCACCTCCTCAGTTAAATGTATATGTATGTATTTTATTTACTTATCTTTGTATCTATTGTAGGAATTGACTTCTTGATTTGGTTCTCAGCTTGAATGTTACTAGTGCATAAAATTGCTACCAATTTTTGTACATTGATTTTTGTGTTGTGAAACTTTACTGAAGTTGCTTGTCAAGTCTACAAGTCTTGGAAGAGTCTTTTGGGTTTTCTAGATATAATAAGATTATGTTATCAATGAACAGAAATAATATGACTTCCTCTTTTCCAAATAGGATGACTTTTATTTCTTTCCCTTACCTAATTGTTTTGGCTAGGACTTCCAGTTCTATGTTGAATAGAAATGGTTAAATGGGATAGCCTTATCTTGCTCCAATTCTTAGGGGGAATGCGTTCAACTTTTCCTGGTTCAGTATGATGTCAGCTGTGGGTTTGTCATATATGTCTCTTATTATATTGAGGCACATTCCTTCAATGCCTAGTTTGTGGAGGGTCTTATCATGACAGTATGTTGGATTCAGATGAATGCTTTTTTTCTGTATCAGTTGAGATGATCTATGGTTTTTGTTTTTAATTCTGTATATGTGGTGAATCACATTTATTGATTTGTGAATGTTGAACCACCTTTGCATTCCTGGAAGAAAACCCACTGGATCATGATGAATTATCAATTTAATGTATTGTTGGATTCAGTTTGCTATTATTTTGTTGAGGACTTTTGCATTTGTGCTTATCAGGAATTTTGGCCTGTAGTTTTCTTTTTCTGTTATGTTCTTGTCTGATTTTGTTATCAGGGTAATAGTGGTTTCATGAAATGAGTTAGAGAGGAATACCTCCTACTTTATTTTTTGGAATAGTTTCAATAAGATTACTATCAGCCTTCCTTTGTATGTCTGGTAAAATTTGCCTGTGAACTCAGCTGATCCTGGGATTTTTACTTGTTGGAAGATTTTTTTATTACTGAATTACTTTCATTACACATTATTGATCCGTTAAGAATTTCTTTTTCTTCCTGGTTCAATCTTGGGAGCTTGCATGGTTGCAGGAATCTATCCACTTCCTCTGGGTTTCTAGTTTGTATGTATAGAGATGGTCCTAGTAGTCTATGATAATCTTTTGTATTTCTGTGGTATCTATTTTAATGTTGCCTTTATCATTCCTGACTGTACTTATTTGAATCTTCTCTTTTCCTCATGGTTAAACGAGCTAGTGGTCTATCAATTTTGTTTATCCTTTTAAAGAAACACCTTTTTGTTTTGTTCATCCTCTTTATCATTTTGTCCATCCTCTTTATCATTTTGTCAGTCTCAGTCTCATTTGGTTCTAGTCTGATCTTTGTTATTTCCTTTCTCCTGCTAGCTTTCAGTTTGATATGTTCTTGTTTTTCTTTCAGTTGTGACATTAGGTTGTTAATCGAGATCTTTCTTTTTGATGTAGGCATTTAATGCTATAATTTTTTTTAGGACTCCTTTTGCTATATCCCAGAGATTTTGCTATGTTGTGTCTCTATTTTCACTCATTTTGGAATTTTTTTTTTTATTTCTGCCTTGATGTCATTGTTTACCCAAAAGTCATTCAAGAGAAAGTTGTTTAGTTTTCATATACTTCTGTAACTTTAAGATTTCCCCTTAGTACTAATATCTAATTTTATTCCACTGTGGTCTAAGAAGATATTTGACATGATTTTCATTTTTCTGAACTTATTGAAATTTACTTTATGGCTAAGCAGATGGTCAGTTTTGGAGAATGCTCCACATGCAGATGAAAAACATGTATGTTCTGTTGTTCTTGCATAGAATGTTCTGTAAATCTCTATTAGTTCCATTTGACATTGAGTCCAGTTTATGTCCAGAGTTTTTTTTGTTGACACTCTGACCTATCTAGTGTTGTCAGAAGGGTGTTGAAGTCCTTAACTATTATTGTATTGCTGTCAGTTTATTTTCTTAGGCCTAGTAGTATTTGTTTTATGAATCTGGATGCTTAAAACATTAAGTGTTAAGTGTTGGATGTGTATACATTTAAGAGAGCTAAATCTTCTTATTGTATTGAACACTTTATCAACATACAATGCTCTTCTCTTTTTTCTCTATACTGTTGTTGGCTTAAATTTTGTTTTGTCTTCTATAAGAGTGTCTACCCCTGCTCACTGGTTTTCCATTTGCTTGACAGATCTTTTTCCACCTCTTTCTTTTGGGTCTTAGGTGTCCTTATGTGTGTCTCTTGTAGGCAGAAGATTATAGGGTTTTTTAAATTATTAATCAGTTTGTGGCATTTAAAACTATCTGACATATTCAGATACATAATACATTTACTAATTTCTTTCATATTTATCTCCCCCTACTTGCCTGTAAACTTCATGAAGACGGGTACTGTTTTGTCTACTGCTAGTTCTCCAGTATCTGAAATAGTGTCTGATACATAGTATCCACTCAATAATTATTTCTGAATGAATTAATGCATGAAATGCCAGATTATTTCTGGCAATTAAATACAACTTACTTGAGCCCCAAAGTGCCAAATTTCACATTATAAGAATCTTTGAAAAATCTGACGAAAACTGTATATTCTTTCCGCAGAATAATACACATGAAGACACACTCACTTGATTTTTTGCTTATAATTTCATAGAATAGTATGGATTTCATAAAGTCCTAGGGTTTCATGTAAATGCTAGGATCTCATTGATGCCAGGGAAACCTCTCCAGACTACCATGTACCTGCAACTGTCTAAACATTTTGAGTCCCAGCAATCACATAGGCTTACTAATTTATACCAAACATACTTCTACTGCAGTATATTTCAACTTAGGAAACTGAAAGTAATGCATTTAAAGATCACATTCAAATCCTGCTAAATTGTCCGCAAATGGGATGGTGTCAAGATTTCTTATAAACTGCTTCAGGAAAAAATGTTTTTAATATTTGAATACTTCATAATACACTATTGGTATAATGTCAAATAAGCATATTTTTATTTTCCTCTTTGAGAAAAAGTATAGTACATATCAGATTCTTAATTTCATGTCTATATCTTCGACAAAGAGCTGCGATCAAGGACAATCATTTCTGTTATACTATTTAATGCTGCAATTATTAATAACTTAAGAATGTATGAAAAATGCACAAATATCAACTTACTGTTCATAAAGAAGAACCTGTTTTAATAAAAACACACCCAAATATGCATGGCTTAATTATCCATTTCCAGAATGACTATGTAATTGTATCAAGTGATTCAGCATTTAAATTCATTGATATAAAAGCCTACATTCACTTTATAAAGCCCTTTCTCTCAGTTTGCACACGAGTTATTCAACCTGCAGAGGCTTTTGTTAATCTGAGGTACATTCTTTATTATATTCTTGGAGAGCAACTTGATGCTGCTTTTAATAGGCTAGAAAAATAAATTATGTAGTATTTCATCAGAATGAAGGTTATATGTTCATTTAAGAGTGTGGAGTTCCCGGAGTTCCAAGATGGCCAAATAGGAACAGCTCCAGTCTACAGCTCCCAGCGTGAGCGATGCAGAAGATGGGTGATTTCTGCATTTCCAACTGAGGTACCAGGTTCATCTCACAGGGGCTTGTCA
This sequence comes from Macaca mulatta, assembly GCF_049350105.2. Classification (NCBI taxonomy): domain Eukaryota; kingdom Metazoa; phylum Chordata; class Mammalia; order Primates; family Cercopithecidae; genus Macaca; species Macaca mulatta. Next base: position 54,256,141 of record NC_133410.1, read on the forward strand.
TACAGTGGGTGCGGGACAGTGGGTGCAACCCACCGAGTGTGAGTCAAAGCAGGGCAAGGCATCGCCTGAACCGGCAAGCACAAGGGGTCGGGGAATTCCCTTTCCTAATCAAGGGAGGCTGTGACAGACAGCACCTGCAAAATCAGGTCACTCCCATCCTAATACTGTGGTTTTCCAATGGTCTTAGCAAATGGCACACCAGGCCATTATATTCCGAGCGGGCCCAAAGGGTCCCACGCCCACAGAGCCTCGCTTATTGCTAGCACAGCTGTCTGAGATAGAACTGCAAGGCGGCAGTGAGGCTGGGGGAGGGGCGCCCACCATTCCTGAGGCTTGAGTAGGTAAACAAAGTGGCCCCAGAAGCTCCAGCTGAGTGGAGCCCACCACAGCTCAAGGATGCCTGCCTGCCTCTGTAGACTCCACCTCTGGGGGCAGGGCATAGCCGAAAAAATGCAGAAGAAACCTCTGCAGACTTAAATGTCCCTGTCTGACAGCTTTGAAGAGAGCAGTGGTTCTCCCAGCATGGAGTCTGCGATTTGAGAATGGACAGACTGCCTTCTCAAGTGGGTCCCTGACCCCTGAGTAGCCTAACTGGGAGGCACCCCCCAATAGGGGCAGACTGACACCTCACATGGCTGGGTACCCCTCTGAGATGAAGCTTCTAGAGGAACGATCAGGCAGCAACATTCGCTGTTCTGCAGCCTTCACTGCTGATACCCAGGCAAATAGGGTCTGGAGTGGACCTCCAGCAAATTCCAACAGACTTGCAGCTGAGGGTCCTGTTAGAAGGAAAACTAACAAACAGAAAGGACATCCACACCAAAACCCCATCTGTACATCACCATCATCAAAGACCAAAGGTAGATAAAACCACAAAGATGGGGAAAAAAACAGAGCAGAAAAGCTGAAAATTCTAAAAATCAGAGCACCTTACAAAGCAGGAAGGAAAATGACTTTGATGGGTTGACAGAAGAAGGCTTCAGATGATCAAACTTCTCCAAGTCAAAGGAGGAAATTCAAGCCCATTGCAAAGAAGCTGAAAACCTTGAAAAAAGATTAGATGAATAGCTAACTAGAAAAACCAGTGTAGAGAAGTCCTTAAATGACCTGATGGAGATGAAAACCATGGCACAAGAACTACGTGATGAATGCACAAGCTTCAGTAGCCAATTCGATCACCTGGAAGAAAGGGTATCAGTGATTGAAGATTAAATGAATGAAATGAAGCAAGAGAAGTTTAGAGAAAAAAGAGTAAAAAGAACTGAATAAAACCTCCAAGAAACATGGCACTATGTGAAAAGACCAAATCTATGTCTGGTGTACCTGAAAGTGACAGGGAGAATAGAACCAAGTTGGAAAATACTCTGCAGGATACTATCCAGGAGAACTTCCCCAAACTAGCAATGCAGGCCAACATTCGAATTCAGGAAATACTGAGAACACTACAGAGATACTCCTCGAGAAGAGCAACTACAAGACACGTAATTGTCAGATTCACCAAAGTTGAAATGATGGAAAAATGTTAAGGACAGCCAGAGAGAAAGGTCGGGTTACCCACAAAGGGATGCCCATCAGACTAACAGCAGATCTCTCAGCAGAAACTCTACAAGCCAGAAGAGAGTGGGGGCCAATATTCAACATTCTTAAAGAAAAGCATTTTCAACCTAGAATTTCATATCCAGCCAAAGTAAGCTTCATAAGTGAAGGAGAAATAAAATCCTTTATAGACAAGAAAATGCTGAAATATTTTGTCACCACCAGGCTTGCCCTACAAGAGCTCCTGAAGGAAGCACTAAATATGGAAAGGAACAACCAGTACCAGCCACTGCAAAAACATGCCAAATTGTAAAGATCAATGTTAGGAAGAAAATGCGTCAACTAACAAGCAAAAAAACCAGCTAACATCATATTGACAGGATCAAATTCACACATAACAATATTAACATTAAATGTAAATGGGCTAAATGCTCCAACTAAAAGACACAGACTGGCAAAGTGGATAAAGAGTCACGACCCATTAGTGTGCTGTATTCAGGAGCCCCATCTCGCATGCAGAGACACACATAGGCTCAAAATAAAGGGATGGAGGAGGATCTACCAAGCAAATGGAAAATAAAAAAAGGCAGGGGTTGCAATCCTAGTCTCTGATAAAACAGACTTTAAACCAACAAAGAGCAAAAGAGACAAAGAAGGCCATTACATAATGGTAAAGGGATCAATTCAACAAGAAGAGCTAACTATCCTAAATATATATGCACCCAATACAGGAGCACCCAGATTCATAAAGCAAATCCTTGGAGACCTACTAAGAGACATAGACTCCCACACAATAATAATGGGAGACTTTAACACCCCACTGTCAACATTAGATAGATCAACGAGACAGCAAGTTAAAAAGGATATCCAGGAATTGAACTCAGCTCTGCACCAAGTGGACCTAATAGACATCTATAGAACTCTCCACCCCAAATCAACAGAATATACATTCTTCTCAGCACCACATCACACTTATTCCAAAATTGACCACATAATTGGAAGTAAAGCACTCCTCAGCAAATGTACAAGAACAGAAATTATAACAAACTGTCTCTCAGACCACAGTGCAATCAAACTAGAACTCAGGACTAAAACTCAATCAAAACCGCTCAACTACATGGAAACTGAATAACCTGCTCCTGAATGACTACTGGGTACATAATAAAATGAAGGCAGAAATAAAGATGTTCTTTGAAACCAATGAGAACAAAGACATAATGTACCAGAATCTCTGGGACACATTTAAAGCAGTGTGTACAGGGAAATTTATAGCACTAAATGCTCACAAGAGAAATCAGGAAAGATCTAAAATTGACACCCTAACATCACAATTAAAAGAACTAGAGAAGCAAGAGCAAACACATTCGAAAGCTAGCAGAAGGCAAGAAATAACTAAGATCAGAGCAGAATTGAAGGAGATAGAGACACAAAATCCTTTCAAAAAATTAATGAATCTAGGAGCCAGTTTTTTGAAGAGATCAACAAAATTGATAGACCACTAGCAAGACTAATAAAGAAGAAAAGAGAGAAGAATCAAATAGATGCAATAAAAAATGATAAAGGGGATATCACCACTGATCCCACAGAAATACAAACTACCATCAGAGAATACTATAAACACCTCTACACAAATAAACTAGAAAATCTAGAAGAAATGGATACATTCCTGGACACATACACTCTCCCAGAGTAAACCAGGAAGAAGTTGAATCCCTCAATAGACCAATAATAGGCTCTGAAATTGACGCAATAATTAATAGCCTACCAACCAAAAAAAGTCCAGGACCTTGAGGGATTCACAGCTGAATTCTACCAGAGGTACAAGGAGGAGCTGGTATCATTCCTTCTGAAACTATTCTAATCAATAGAAAAAGAGGGAATCCTCCCTAACTCATTTTATGAAGCCAGCATCATCCTGATATCAAAGCCTGGCAGAGACACAACAAAAAAAGAGAATTTTAGACCAATATCCCTGAAGAACATCGATGCAAAAATCCTCAATAATATACTGGCAAACCGAATCCAGCAGCACATCAAAAATTTATCTGCCAACACCAAGTGGGCCTCATCCCTGGGATGCAAGGCTGGTTCAACATACACAAATCAATAAATGTAATCCAGAATATAAACAGAACAAAAGACAAAAACCACATGATTATCTCAATAGATGCAGAAAAGGTCTTTGACAAAATTCAACAGCACTTCATGCTAAAAACTCTCAATAAATTAGATATTGATGGGACGTATCTCAAAATAATAAGAGCTATTTACGACAAACCCACAGTCAATATCATACTGAATGGGCAAAAACTGGAAGCATTCCCTTTGAAAACTGGCACAAGACAGGGATGCCCTCTCTCACCACTCCTATTCAACATTGTATTGGAAGTTCTGGCCAGGGCAATCAGGCAAGAGAAAGAAATCAAGGGTATTCAATTAGGAAAAGAGGAAGTCAAATTGTCCCTGTTTGCAGATGACATGATTGTATATTTAGAAAACCCCATTGTCTCAGTCCAAAATCTCCTTAAGCTGATAAGCAACTTCAGCAAAGTCTCAGGATACAAAACCAATGTGCAAAAATCACAAGCATTCTTATACACCAATAACACACAAACAGAGAGCTAAATCATGAGTGAATTCCCACTCACAATTGCTTCGAAGAGAATAAAATACCTAGTAATCCAACTTACAAGGGATGTGAAGGACCTCTTCAAGGAGAACTACAAACTGCTGCTCAATGAAATAAAAGAGGACACAAACAAATGGAAGAATATTCCATGCTCATGGATAGGAAGAATCAATATCATGAAAATGGCCATACTGCCCAAGGTAATTTATAGATTCAATGCCATCCCCATCAAGCTACCAATGACTTTCTTCCCAGAATTGGAAAAAATGACTTTAAAGTTCATATGGAACCAAAAAAGAGCCCACATTGTCAAGACAATCCTAAGCCAAAAGAACAAAGCTGGAGGCATCATGCTACCTGACTTCACACTGTACTACAAGGCTACAGTAACCAAAACAGCATGGTACTGGTACCAAAACAGAGATATAGACCAATGGAACAGAACAGAGCCCGCAGAAATAATACCACACATCTACAACCATCTTATCTTTGACAAACCTGACAAAAACAAGAAATGGGGAAAGGATTTCCTATTTAATAAACGGTGTTGGGAAAACTGGCTAGCCATATGTAAAAAGCTGAAGCTGGACCTCTTCCTTACACTTTATACAAAAATTAATTCAAGATGTATTAAAGACTTAAATGTTAGACCTAAAACCATTAAAACCCTAGAAGAAAACCTAGGCAATACCATTTAGGACATAGGCATGGGCAAATGCTTCATGTCTGAAACAACAAAAGCAATGGCAACAAAAGCCAAAATTGACAAATGGGATCTAATTAAACTAAAGAATGTCTGCACAGCAAAAGAAACTAACATCAGAGTGAACAGGCAGCCTACAGATTGGGAGAAAATTTTTGCAATCTACTCATCTGACAAAGGGCTAATATACAGAATCTGCAAAAAACTCAAACAAATTTACAAGAAAAAAATAAACAACCCCATCAAAAAGTGGGCAAAGGATATGAACAGATACTTCTCAAAAGAAGACATTTATGCAGCCAACGGACACATGAAAAAGTGCTCATCATCACTGGCCATCAGAGAAATGCAAATCAAAACCACAATGAGATACCATCTCACACCAGTTAGAATGGCAATCATTAAAAAATCAGAAACAGCAGGTGCTGGCGAGGATGTGGAGAAATAGGAACACTTCTACAGTGTTGGTGGGACTGTCAACTAGTTCAACCATTGTGGAAGACAGTGTGGCGATTCCTCGAGGATCTAGAACTAGAAATACCATTTGACCCAGCCATCCCATTACTGGGTATATACCCAAAGGATTATAAATCATGCTGCTATAGAGACACATGCACATGTATGGTTATTGTGGCACTATTCACAATAGCAAAGACTTGGAACCAACCCAAATGTCCATCAATGATAGACTGGATTAAGAAAATGTCACAAATATACACCATGGAATACTACGCAGACATAAAAAAGGATGAGTTCATGTACTTTGTAGGGGCATGGATAAAGATGGAAACCATCATTCTCAGCAAACTATCACAAGGACAAAAAAACAAACATTGCATGTTCTCACTCATAGGTGGGAATTGAACCATGAGAACACTTGGACACAGGAAGGTGAACATCATACACTGGGGCTTGTGGTGGAGTGGGGGAGGGGGGAGGGATAGCATTAGGAGATATACCTAATGTAAATGACAAGTTAATGGGTGCAGCACACCAACATGGCACATGTATACATATGTAACAAACCTGCATGTTGTCCACATGTACCCTAGAACTTGAAGTGTAATTTAAAAAAAAAAGAAAGAGTATGGAGTTGGGCAGGGCGAAATGATGTGTGTTAAGGAAGAGGGTAGCGATATAATGTTTAGGGTCAGTGAAGAACATCCAGTCTATGATACTGTTAAAAGTCGAAAGGGCCTGATTTTCTCTTTTCGAACTTTGAACCAGTGGGAAAAAAGGAAAAATTGTGAAGCAGATACAATGAATGTATTGCTTTTAATCCTAATAAAAGCTTAGGTTATTACACACAGATTAAGTTTGAGACAATTAAGGATTTCCTAATTCTAAAGCCAAAATTATTTCCAAATCACAGGCTGTGCTTGACTTTGCTTGTAGGGACTTGATGCTATAAATTTATCATAATGAAGAAACTAACAAAAATAAATGCTTCCTCTGATCAGGTAGGTCCTATGAAGAATAGAAAAAAATGCATAGCTTTGCTGCCTCGGTTTCTAGGAGAACAGGGGTATAGAAGAGATCATTAGCATTGTATTAACATATTCACAGAAGGGGACATCAGAAATGGGGTGTTAGTGTTCACATTTAATTTGAAAGGATTGTGCTATGTAGCCAAGGTGGACCACCAACAAGGAATTTGTAGAAAACAAGAATCAAGCAAAAAGAAACATGAAAGCTTATCCAAGAATGAGGGTCAAAGAGATCATGGACAAGGTAGCAGCAGACTAGAACCCTCATGAAAATCATTCTATATTTTCAGGTAGCTTTTCACACGTGACTATGACTAGACCTCATACAACCAACTTTTTATGCTAACATGTAACTTAGAAACCATTTATTTATTAGAATCATGTTTCTTATTTTGACACAATACTCCTTTTGCTAGAATTTTTATTTCACTCACTTATGATCTAAGATCTTTAGCATTCTTTAAATGCTTCTCATTACACATTTGTTTTTTAAATATTCAAAAATTCTACTAGGTAAATTCATAATTTGAACCTAGGAGAAGTAACTTCTAATTTACAATTCTATCCTGTTTATGCCAATCATTGATTACTGCCAAATTCTTTTATACAATTTTTAAATTTAAAGACTGACACAATGCAGATAAGTGGGAAGACAAAGAAAGCTCAAATAAATAAGAATATATGTATGCAATCAACTTCTCCACCAAAGGCAACCATTCTCTATATTTTAGTGTATATCCTTCCAGTATCTTTTTTGTTCATTATGCTTTTACTTTTAATCAAATGGTAGCACTTTTTAATATTATTTAATAGCAACATTCAGTATGTATTTTCTTATGATAAAACACATTTTCATTCACAGACACCTACAAATTGAACTAACATTTACTGAACTCTTCCCATTTATCAGGCATTGGGGTTAAGTACTGGGTCTATGAGGATGAACGAGAAAAACAGGCATAGGCATAGCCTTCATGGTGCCTAAAATTAATGGAGGAAGAGACAATAAATAAGTAAACAAACAAATTAATCAACAAATACCCTGTGAGCCAACATGCTATTATATATGATATGTTCTTGTTTTATTTTCTTATTATTTATTGAGATATACAATTGGCCGGGTGTGGTGGCTCACGCCTGTAATCCCAGCACTTTGGGAGGCCGAGGTGGGCAGATCACGAGGTCAGGAGATCGAGACCATCCTGGCTAATATGGTGAAACCCCATCTCTACTAAAAATACAAAAAACTAGCCAGGCGTGGTGGCGGGCGCCTGTAGTCCCAACTACTCAGGAGGCTGAGGCAGGAGAATGGCATGAACCCAGGAGGCAGAGCTTGCAGTGAGCCGAGATTGCGCCACTGCACTCCAGCCTGGGCAAGGAGCAAGACTCCGTCTCAAGGAAAAAAAAAAAAAAAAAGAGATATACAATTGATTTTTACATATACCAATTAATGGTGGATTGAAGATCTACATGTAATAAACAAAACAATAACTACCTGGTAAGTGGAGTAAGTACAGTCTACCATCTCTTCTACTGAATATAGCTATGAAACTTGGACAGAATATGTGAAGTTGAGAACTCTGAAAGTAAATAATATAAGACAGATGAGAAAGATGACCAGAATTTGAAATATCAAACTGGCAGTGGGTTTTACCCAGAAGGCACTGGATCACAGAGATCACAGTATGGAAATCACAGAGAGGGAAAATTTAGGAAAATAACCATAAAGTTGCTTGTGAATGCCTGGGCTCACTCTCCACCTGTGCATGAATGGATCTAAGCTTAAGCATACCAAAAACCTTGAGAATTAAACTAACAGATACACCACTGCCCAGATTCCAGACTGGCCACTGGGGCAGTGCACACAGAAGAAAATGTCAAAATGGGATATTACTGTTCCTATTTAATCTCACAGTCAATATCGGAATGACACTGCAAAGACTTTGAAACTGAATTAACAAGGGAACCACAGCCTACAGAAAGTGTGTCAGAACTGGTGAACTGACAAATCCAAATAGCTTGCCAATACAAAAATTATCAACATTCTCTATATAATTCAAACAAGATGCAGAGTCTCACATCATATGCAATATATCCAGAATACAATCCACAATTACTCAGCATTTGAAGATCCAAGAAAAGCTCACAGAAGCCAGAAGAAAACAGAACAAACTGCAAGAAAAAAGCATCAGCCAGGTGTGGTGACTCACACCTCTAATCCCAACACTTTGGAAGGCCAAGGCAGGTGGATCACTTGAGCCCAGGAGATTAAGACCAGTCTGGGTGACATAGTGAAACCCTGTCTCTACAGAAAATTTTTTTTAGAAAGATAGATGGGTGTGGTAGTACATGCCTGTAGTCCCAGCTACTCAGGAGGCTGAGGTGGGAGGATAGCTTGAGCCTGGGAGTTTGGGATTACAGTGAGTCAAATGGTGCTACTGCACTCCAGCCTGGGTGACAGAGCAAGACCCTATCTCAGGAAGAAAAAAAAAAGGGAGAGAAAAATTAAAAAAGAAAAGAACTATCAACTCAAAATTCCATATTCAGTAAAATCACTCTCTAGCTGAAATTAAGACACACTCAGATGAAAGACAGTAAGAGAATTTATTGCCATAATACCTGCTCACAATGAATTACTAAAGGAATTTGTTTAAACAAAAGAGAAATAGTGACAGAAGAAACTTAGAACATCAGGAATAAAGAAGGGGTAGATGTTCAATATATTGATAAATGTAATAGCTTATCCTTCTCTTTTTGAATTTGAAAAATATATTTGATGATCAACTTCTAGCAAGACTTAAAAAGAAAATTCTGAGGTATAAAGGGAAAACAGAGAAGACACAAATTACTAATATAAGGCATAAAACAGAGGACGTCACTGCAGGCACATCAGACTTTAAAGGAATACAAAGGGAATACTATAACCAATCTGTGCATATAAATTTAACAATGTAGATGAAACTGACCAGTTCATCAAAAACCTCAAAATGCTAAACCTTACTCTTTCCAGATGACATAGATAACCTGAATAAACCTATTTGTTTAATATCTTTCCCCCAAATACCTTTAGACCTAGAATATTTAAGTAAATTCTATGAAACATGTAGAGAAGAAATAAAAAAAAATAAAAATTAGAAATAATAACAAAACTACACAATGTGTTTGAGAAAACAGAAGAAGGAAAAACACCTACTAACCTTTTTTTTTTTTTTTTTTTTTTTTTTTTGAGACGGAGTTTTGCTCTTGTAGAACAGGCTGGAGTGCAATGGCGAGATCTCAGCTCACCACAATCTCCTCCCGGGTTCAAGTGATTCTCCTGCCTCAGCCTCCCGAGTAGCTGGGATTACAGGCATGCACCATCATGCCTGGCTAATTTTGTATTTTTAGTAGAGATGGAGTTTCTTCCACATTGGTCATGCTGGTCTCGAACTCCTGACCTCAGGTGATCCACTTGCCTCGGCCTCCCAAAGTGCTGGGATTACAGGTGGGAGCCACCATGCCTGGCCAACACCTGCTAACCTATTTTATGAAGTCAGCACTACCCTTAGAGGAAAACCAAAGATAATACATATTTTTTCATGAACACATATACAACAATTTTTGAAAAAAAGAAAACCAAATTCAGCAATATAGAAAAAGTATTATACACTATAAGCAAGTGACATTTATCCATATTATGCACTACTAGTTCAATATTCAAAAATTAATGTAATCCATCATTTTAACAATCTGAAGAATATATTATATCTTACTCAATGGTGAAAGATTGAGTCCTTTGCCTCTAAGATCAGAAACAAGGGAAGGATATCCACTCTTACCATTCATATTCAATGTTAGATTGAAAGCAGTATCAACTATAACAAAGCAAGAAGAGAAATAAGTTATACAGATTGGAAAGGAAGACAATCTCAAGGAACCTGAAAGCAAACAAACAAAACTCCTAGGAATAATAAATGATTTTAGTAAAGTCAGAGGACACAATGTGAACACACTAAAATCTATGGTATTTCTATGCAAAATATTAAAAGAACACTTAAAACTCAACAATAAGGAAACAACCCCATTAAAAATGGGCCAAAGACCCTGACAGACAACTTACTGAAGAAGACATACAGATGGCAAAGCATACGGAAAGATGTTCAGTATCATGTATCATTTAGGAATTGCAGATTAAAACAATGAGACACCACACACCTATTAAAATAGAAAAGAAATGTGAACACTGATGACATCAAATCTTGGCAAGGATGTGAAGCAACAAGAACTCTAGTCCATTGCTTACCTTGTGATCCAGCAATCACGCTCCTTAGTATTTACTTAAATGAGTTGAAAATTTATGTTCACACAAAAACGTGCACACAGATGTTTATAGCAGCTTTATCTGTAATTGCCAAAATTTGAAAGCAACCAAGGTATCCCTCAGTAAGTGAATGGATAAGTAAACAGTGGTTGATTCAGACAATGGAGTATTGTTCGGTGTTAAAAGGAAATGAGCTATCATACCATTTCCATGTAAAGACATGGAAGAAACTTAAATGCATATTAGTAAATGAAAAAAAGACAATCTGAAAAGACTATACAATGGTATGAGTTCAACTGTGTGACAGTCTGGAAAAGGCAAAGCTGTGGAGACAGTGAAAATATCAGTGGTTGCCAGGGGTTGGGAGGAGGGAAAGATGAATAGGCACATCCCAGAGGTTTCTAGGGTAGTGAAACTATTCTGTATGATACTTTAGTGATGGATACATGTCATTATAAGTCTTTTTCAAACCCACAGAATGTACAATAAGAACAGAGAACCCCAATGTAAACTATGAACTTTGGGTGGCAATTATGTGTAAATGTAGGTTCATCAGTCATCACAAATACATCACTCTGGTGTGGAATATCAATAGTTGGTAGGGTGTGCATATGTGGGGACAGAGAATACTATATACGGGAACTCTCCTAGTGTTTTCTCAGTTTTGTATGAACTTAAAACAGTTTTAGGAAATAAAGCCTATTAACAAAAATCTCAATGGTCACATTAAGATTAAAAATGTCTACTCTTTGAAAGACATAATTAAGAAAATAAAAATGCCAGTCACAGAATAAGGTAACATATTCACAGTCTGTCTATATGTACTTCTACTAAATATATATATATATATATAGGCAGAAGACATATTCGGAACAGATAAAAAACTCGTAAAAGATATTAAGGAGAAAAGCAGCTGTATAAAATGGGCAAGGTCTGGGCATGGTGACTCTTGCCTGCAATTCCAACACTTTGAGAGGCCAAGGCGGGAGGATCACTTGAGGTCAGGAGTTTGAGACTGGCCTAGGCAACATAGCGAGACCCTGTCTCCACAAGAAAAAAAAAAAAACTAGCTAGGCATGGTGATGGATGTCTGTTGTCCTAGATTCTTGGAGACTGAGGCAGGAGGATCACTTGAGCCCAGGAATTTGAGGCTACAGTGAGCTGTAATTGTGCCACTGTGCTCCAGCCTGGAAAACAGAGTAAGACCCCATCTCAATAAAATAAAATAAATAAAATGGGCAAAACATTTGAACAAACACATTATAAAAAAGATAAAGTGCCCAATAAGCACATAAAAAGAGGCTGAACATCATTAGTCATTAGGATATGAAAATTAAAACCACAATAAAATATACCCCAGAATGGCTGAAATTTAAGACTGACAATATAAAGTGTTTGCAATTATGAGGAAACATACTCTTATACATTGCTACTGGAAATGTAAAATGGTGCAGCTGCTTTGAAAATAGGTTAGCAGTTTCTTATAAAGTTAACCATTTATGTAAGACTGAGCAATTTTATTTCTAGATATTTACTCACAAAGACTTAAAAACAAATTCTCACAGCAGCTTGACTCAGAAGAGCCAATAAATGGAAATAATTCAATGTTCATCAACAAGTAAATGAATAAACAAATTATGGTATGTAACAATGGAATATTACTTAGCAATAAAAAGAAATGAACGAATAATATATAGAGAGCAACAGAGATGAGTCTCAAAAACATTATTCTATGAGCAAGAAACCAAACACAAAAGAGCACTTATTGTATGGTTTTATTTATATGAAGCTCTAGAAAAGATAAATCTAATTTTTAGTGATAGAAAGCAGATCAGTGGTTGCCTATGGCTGAAAGTTGGAGGCAGATGGACTGGATAAGGGAGCAGGGGAATTTGGGGATGTTAGATATCTTCTATGTTTCAATTGTGGTCAGAGTTACATCAGTAAATAAACTGGTAAAATTCATTGGAAATATACAAAGTATATGCATTTTATTGTATTTAAATCATTCTGCAACAAAGTTAATATTTAAAAACTCTCAATGGTTTTACTAAGACTCTTGCTTTCATGATATTGAATACATCTTAAATTCGAGCAACAAAAGAATTTATTAGCTCACATAGTCAAATATATACTTTATGTACTCATACTATAGGAAAGGCAGCTGGGAAGCCTACCTCAAATAAAACAAGAATTGGGAACTCAAGTATTGACAAAACTGCCTCCATTTCTCTTCACAGGACTCTCTCTATTGCTGGCCTTGATTCCTCAAGATGGCAGAAACTAGGACAGCTGACAACTCCTAGACTTACATTCTCATGGATTCATCAACCAGATAAAGATCTTTCTCTGGGGGTCAAATTTGAAAAATCTGGAGGAGGACTTCAGTTAGCTCCACTTGAGTCATGTGGCTATCTCTGGATGGACCACTGTAAGGGTTGAGTTACTATGATTGGCTCAGATTGAGGTAAGTGGCGATTTCCTAACCAAACATTCTGATGAGAAAGACCAAGTTATATAAGAAGAAAGTGGGTGCTTTTAGAATATAAATTAAAACCAGAAGCAAAAGAGACTTTTTATAAAAAGAAAGAAATAGTATAAACAAGGCTACTGAATCACTTAAAACTAAAAATCCCTTCTTATTTATTTTTCCAATAGTGAATATTAAAGAAAAATATTTTAAATTCTCGAAGCCTGTATCTAGCTGAGACAACAAATTCATAAAGCATTTATTTTCATCTCTAAACTTCTTATTTACTAAGAATATGAACATTTTATACCACCAGAAGTTGATCAGGCTTTTTTACTCATGTTATGAGGGAAGAAAACAGTTGTTCCTATAATCATAAAATTGCTCAGCTCAAATAGAGAGATGAACCCACTGGGGCCATCACCAAGTCCCTTTTTCCGTGCATCCTGTAACATTGTTACACTGTTGGATTCCTCTTCATAAGTTGGGTTACATTCACTGCAGATGGTACATCTGACTTTAGAGCAGGTGTTGTAGCAGGCCTGGCCCGCAGCATCCTGATGCTTATCACCTGGACAGTTTCCAGCCACAGATTGGTCTTTGAGTTGTTGAGGAGATTGTCAGGGAGATTGATAGTGTGAGCCATATTGGAATTACCCATGATAAATGACAGGATTTCCTCCACTCTTCTCAAGAGACAAGCTGTGAATCACAACACTGTTCAGCTAAACTTGATGAGTACCTCTTTCCACGTGGAAGTTGCCTAAAAACACATTTACATCCAGACTTGGGTCACCTCCACAAATCAGAGCATTTAAGCTCCAATGACTCACTCTTGGAATATGGAAATCAACTAACTGAGTATAAGATTTGTAGACCTGAAAGATAGTTTTGGTAATTTTTTTTTGTTATTTACTTTGCCAACTATTACCTATTTTATGTTTAGTACGGTGCCAGTTAGGTTAAGCTAGGCTAAAGTAACACATAAAGGCTGAAATATCAATGTTTAGATATAATGCAATTTGTTTACTCATTTAACAGTCAGATGATATTGCTAAAGTGGGAGGGAAGGACCAGTAGTAGAATCTACACCAACCAGTCATTCAGAGACATGTTTCTTTTAATCCTAATGCCTCTGAATTCAATATGTCCCTGGAATAACTATTGGAAGAGGAAGAAGATGACAGATTATATGGGAGAGATATTTATGGGGCATATCTGAAAGTAATATTTACCATTTCTACCACATTCATTGTCTAAATCTGGATTACGTATTTCAAATTTAACTGCAAGGGAACAGAAAATGTGGTTTAACTGTTTAACCAGGAAGAAGAACAGGGAAATGGATATTGGTGATTATTAGCAATCTTCGCTACACAGGCACTGCAGCAATGCAAATGGGAAAATAGCAAGTTGATTGAAAACTGAAATTTACTGGAATGAAGTCAGTTGATTTTTCATCTACAAGGAAGTCTCATACTTTTATTTATTTCTTTATTACTATTGGATAAAATTCTCTTCTTAGAATGGGTAAAACTATTTCTCAAATCACAAAAGTAAAGTATGTAAAAATCTCCAAAATTTCAATAGTCAGCTCAGCTATCATAGAGAATGATATGTGATTTACCAACTTAAAAGATTCTTAAAACAAAAGGCAAACTAAAATTCAGTTAATAGACTTATCAAGAGAGAAAAGGTGCATTTATAAAATTCTCAATTAGGCTGGGCATGTTGACTCACACTTATAATCCCAGCAATTTGGGAGGCCAAGGCAGGGAGATCATTTGAGGTCAGGAGTTTGAGACCAGCCTGGTCAACATGGTGAAACCCCATCTCTACTAAAAACTAGAAAAATATTAGCCAGGTGCTGTGGCCCACACCTGTAATCCCAGCTACTGGGGAGGATGATGCATAAGAATCGCTTTAGCCGGAGAGATGGAGGTTGCAGGGAACAACAACAACAACAAAAACCACAGAGAAACCAGTAATACCATTTTTTATTTTATAATAGCTAAATTACATATAAATTAAAAATAAATTATAAATAAATCCACAATCAAGAAAAAATATCTGTATTGTTTACTTCTGATCTCTTTATTATGCCCTTACCCCAACCCTCTGAAAGTAGAAGCATAAGTGATTTACTTATGGCTAAGTATGGTGAGAAGCTGGGAGAGCAGTTTACTTCTGAAATGTCAGAGGAGACCTTGATCATGATTGCTGGGGCCTTAGTAATTACATGGCAGTAATGTTGATCCTAATCCAGACTTTATCCACCGTGGTCTTCCTGGACTCATCATCCCCATATCAAACCTTATAGTGATGTACTTTTCCTGGCCTGATAGGTAATTAACCAACTTTCATTCATTCATTCATGATAAGTTTTTTTTTAAAATTAATTTTAGGAAGAAGAAAAAGAGGGAAAAAGAGAGATACCAAAGAGAGAAGCATATATGTGAATACATTACAGACTTAGATTTCTTATGCAAATTCAATCCACTAGTAACAAAATACAATAGAGTATTATGTCATATTTACCAAGTACTCATTTTTCATGAAGCATTATTCTAAATGCTTTAGAACGGCAGTCTCCAACATTTTTGGCACCAGGGACTGATTTTGTAGAAAACAATGTTTCCAGGACCAGGTGGTGGGGGATGGTTTTGGAATGATTCAAGTGCATTAGATTTATTGTGCACTTTATTTCTATTATTATTACATTGTAATATACAATGAAATAATTAGACAACTCACCATAATATAGAATCAGTGGGAGTCCTGAGTTTATTTCCTGCAACTAGACGGTCCCATCTGGGGTTAATGGCAGATTGTGACCGATGATCAGTCATTAGATTCTCTTAAGGAGCATGCATCCTAGTTCCCTCACATGTGCAGTTCACAATAGGGTTTGCCCTCCGATAAGAACCTAATGCTGCTGCTGATCTGACAGGAGGCGGAGCTCAGGCAGTAACCTGAATGATGGGGAGCAGCTGTAAATACAGATGAAGCTTTGCTTGCTCTACCACCACTCACTTCCTGCTGTGCGGCCTGCTTCCTAACAGGCCACAAACTGGTACTGGTCTGCGGCCTGGGTGTTGGGGACCCCTACTTTAGAATGTCTAACATGTGTCTAACGTTACTTGGCATCACTATTATCTCCTTCCAAGGCCTCCCCTGAATGGCAGAAGTGAAGCTGGGAGATTTGTTTTCCAGAATCCTTCTTTCTGTAAGATTCCTGGTTAGAGTTTGTAAATTACAGGAAACTGAAACCAATTAGGAAGACATAGGTGAAGGAGCTCTTAGTCTCCAAAGGCTGATCTACTCAGACTCATAGGCTTCCTGATGAATCATTGACAGCCATCTGCTTTGCTGCTACAGACAGAAAAATTGATAAAATATTCTCAAAGACTCTGGAAAATTGCAGCAACTTCTCAGAAGTTTTATGAGAACCACACTATTTGTTGCTTTCATATGACATCTTCAGTGATTGGTTCCCTGATATTGGAGGCAGCTTATTGGACTTCCAATGGGGGTTTGAGGGTCAACAATCATGAACGTCTCTATTTTGATATTAAGCACTTATTATCCAGAAAATATGTGATGACTTCTGTTTAACTGACCACATATTACTTTGATACAAATAATCAAAATCATTTTGTAATATAGACATACAAGCACATCACCTACATTTTTTCATATGAAACAAAAGCTTAGAAATGTAAATATCTTGTTAAAGTTTTCACAGCCAGAATTCAAACTTAGTACATTAACTCACGAATTACGCTTTTCTTATAATGTTCTACTCTCAATTAAGTCAACACCGATAAGAGATAGACAGAATTTTATAATAAAACAATAACTCAGCAATATTAAGCATGTACCTTCCTATCAGCCACCATTCCTCTCCTTTTTCCTTAAAAAAAAAAAAAAACTTTCTAGAGTTTCTTTTCCACAGTATCAATATTAACGGTTTGCATTAGCTTTCTCATTAATCAGCCAGCATTCCTCTCCTTTTTCCTTTAAAAAAAAAAAATATATATATATATATATATATATATATCTCAATGTTAATGGTTTGCATTAGCTTCCTCATCATATCTACAATCTATCAAATTTATTGGTAAATATTGAAATTTCTAGACTCCTAGATTTGCTCATAATCACCTTAAACTATTGAATGCTCAAGCATTGTAGTTTCTGCTTAAGTGGTAGTTACAAATGTGAACACAAAAAAAGAATCTTATTTTTTCAGTAATTGTTTCTCACAGGAAATTGCAATGAGCAATTAAGCAGGGTAGAATCGCAAACTAACCTGTAAGCTTTCATGAGAAGAAATGTTTCAAAATAAAAACAAAATAAAAAGATAAAATAGAAAAATTTTATCATGTAAAGTAATCAGGACAAAAAACAAGGTTCTCAACTTAGAAGAGGTGTTAATAATTTGGGGGTCACTTTAAATTACCATTTATTTAGAACATTTATGTTCACTTTTCCATTTCCTTGAAGAATGAAAAATAAAACACGTGTAAACTTTAATTGTATGCAAGAAAACCTGTTCATTACGAGCCATTGATCATGTGTTTGTGGATATAATTTATTATAACAAGATTGTGTCCTAGTTCTTCTAGAAGAAATAGACACAGACTTGAAGAACTATTTTCTCTGAGTCCCATAATTGGAAACTTTAAACAAAGTTCCTTTAAACAAAGTTATAATTTAAAATTTTAAATTTAAATATTTAAATATTATTTAATAATTGATTATGTAAATTATTTTACATTAAACATTTACATTTAAATTTAAACTTATTATTTTAAATTAAAGTATTAGAATTATTAAAATATTTAATATTTAAATTATTTAATTTTAAAATATTAAATATTATTAAATACATTTTAAATATTACTCCTTAAATATTATGAATATTATGAATAGAAGCTTCTAGAATGCTTATGACTGCAATTATGGATAGGATAAAATCTTTCCTTCCAGACGAGATGAATCAGTTACTCTAATATATTTTCTTGTGCTTTATGATTTTTTCCTTGAAGTCTCATGGCAGACTTTCATTATCCTCCTCATTTTAAAAAATGAGGACATTGAAACCCATACCAGTTTGCTCAGAATGACTGAGAAACCAGGGTAAAACTATACCCAATTCCATTTCTCTCGCTAAATCCTCATCAATAATGCCATAGGAATACTGAACTAATGGAAAATAGTCATACACAAGGGGAATACAGAGAAAATATTTGCCATACAACTTGAACCAAAAGATATAATATTTATTTATTCAACAGTTTATCTCTCATTTGTCTCATGCAATCCTTTAATTAGTTTTCAGCTCTTTCAAAAATAAATTTGAAGTGGCTTATGCCAACATCACTCCATTAAAGAAGTTCTAGATGAGTTGATGTTAGTACTGTCCCACATTCATTAGATTACTATTATTGCCTTTGCCTAAAATTTATTTTGATGGCAAATGTATTAAAGAACTTGCAATATAAATCTAAAATTCCAAATGTTAGTATTTAGATGTCAAACTTGAACTAAGCCTCCTATTTCCTCATCCCGATAAAGGAATGAGACTAGTTCATATTGTGTCTTTGGGAGAGCAAGAAAAAGTCTTCCTCTGGAGAGAGGCCGGCATATGGTTGGAAGGCTGGGCAGGCAGACAAAGTCATGGTGAGTATCAAGAAAAATGTACCCCTTCTTCCTAGTGGATATAGGCCCACATCAGATGTTTGGCTTGGCAAGCAGACTATGGGCTGTGTTGTAGCTCCCACTCACCCCCGACTCTGGGTGCTTCGGTTCAAGGTATTAATACAACCAGCACAGATAAAAGTAGTAACTCTACATAAGCACCCTTCTTAGCCCTCAGATCTCTGATTCTGCATTACAAAATACTGTGTTTTTGGGGTTTTTTTGAGAATGCAATAGATTGTTAACTTTTATTCTTGTTTTGTCATCTACTTACTTACAATATTTTAAATTTTACATTCTCTTACCATTTAGAGGACAATTTCTTTGCAAATGAGCCCTTTTCTGAGTCCTTTGATATTCATTGGTAATGTTATTCTTTTGTCCACTTCTTGCTCCCTCTCTCTACCTGATTTCGTTAATTATCCCAAGTTGTACCTACTTTCCTTTTACTCTCAAACCCAAATTCTTCCCTCTTTGTCATTAATAGCCTCTCATTTTACTTAAGTGAGACAACAGTACAATCATAAATGAATTTTAATTTTCTTCTCTTCTAATTTAGAATATCTCTACAATAGTATTCTAAGCATTCCTTTTCTGTGTTAGAATTTTTTTTTTTTTTTTTTTTTTTTGAGACGGAGTCTCACTCTGTCCCCCTTGCTGGAGTGCAGTGGCCGGATCTCAGCTCACTGCAAGCTCCGCCTCCTGGGTTCAGGCCATTCTCCTGCCTCAGCCTCCCGAGTAGCTGGGACTACAGGCGCCCGCCACCTCGCCCGGCTAGTTTTTTTGTATTTTTTAGTAGAGACGGGGTTTCACTGTGTTAGCCAGGATGGTCTCGATCTCCTGACCTCGTGATCCACCCGTCTCGGCCTCCCAAAGTGCTGGGATTACAGGCTGTGTTAGAATTTTTGAAGTTTACTTTTGAAAACTGAACCACCACGTTTATTATTTGTTTTGTGTTTTTTCACCATGTTTATTATTTGACTACAAATGTATTAAGTGCTCATGTGTGCCTGGTCCTGTGCTACCTGCTGGGGAAACATTGGCGAAAGATATTCATGTGTTCCTTCATAAATACACAATCAGATGGGAAAGTAAACAAGGACTAGGCAATTGATGATCATACAGGGTAAAAATTTTCTCTGACAGAGGGATGGAATATTGTGTAAGGACAAATTAGAGACATCCACACGAGGTTTGGAATTGGGAGAAGTTTCTTTCTTCTTCTTCTTCTTCTTCTTCTTTGTTTTTAGACAGGGTCTCATTCTGTCACCCAGCAGGTTGGAGTGCAGTGGGGCAACCATGGCTCACTGCAGCCTCAACCTCCCTGGCTCAAGCAATTCTTCCACCTCATTCTCCCAAGGAGAAGCTCCTCAGAGAAAGGATTGATCCCTTCAGAATGAAGAGGAGATGGCTGGGCAGAGATAAGGGAGGTAGGAGTAGTTTGCACATTCCTGGGAGAGGGAGGAATGGGTTTAAAGGCCTGGAGATAAGAGACATTGTGATTGGCCTTGAATATAATTCAACAACAGAAGAGAGCAGGCCTTCATGATACTAAAGGGAATTCTGTATAATTGGAGCATGGAACACCATTGAAGAATAGTAATAGAAGAAAAAACAGAAGTAAACAGGGATAGATAACTCAGGTTTTGGAAGCCATGTATTAATTTTAGTTTTTTACTGATAACTTGATTTCAATATTACAATCTTTTCATTGTTTTTTAGCAAATACTTTTCAAGCATCTATTATGTGTTAGACTGTATTCTGTGCTAGATATTTAAGATATATCTACAATATGCTAGATTTCCAAGATACATCAGTGAACAATAGAGCAAAATATTATCTGCCCTTTTGAAGCTTATAGTTAACAAAGAAGATGCGGTATACCTAAGAAGGCATATCATATGATAGAAGTATGAAGAAAAAGAAAAAGAATAGAATGAGGGCATTGTGAAGGGCATGAAGTTGTGTTTGAAATGCACAACTGTGGATTAGCTTCATTGAGTATCTCTTCCCCATCTTTCTGTGCTCTCTAGTTTAATTGAGAGCATCACTGTCCACCCCGATACCGGTGTTAAAGCTCATTGGTTGCTAAAGTCTTGGACTCTGCTTCTCCTTTTGTATTCCCATTGCCATTGTCCTACACCACAGCATCCTGAACCCTCATTCAAATTACAACTACCAGTCTGTTGGTCTCCCTTCTTTCTCCGTTATAAATTCTTCTTCATCCTTGATCAGAGCCTTCGTTCCAAATAACAAGTAGCCAGGCCACTCCTTTGTTCAAAACCCTTTCCTACCTCTATATTGTCTACAGATAAGGGTCCTGACACCAAGTATGGCATTTAAAATCCCCCAAAATCTGACCTCTGACTAGCTATGGAACTGCTTTCTAAAATTTTTTCTCCTGTAGCCCACCAAGCTAATAGAGCATTTAAGCATGGACTTTTCCTTCCTTTGGACAATATTTTGCCTATAATGTTTTGTCTTTTATGGCTCCCTGTCTCTCCTCATCATTGTATGTTTTGCAGTCAAAATCTCCTCTATCTCTAAAGCCAGGTCACATTTGCTTTCATTGGTGAAGAGTTTCCTATTTCTTCCCACTCATTCTAAATAAGAGTTCCATTTTATGTTCTCCCATGGAATTATGTTTTTTTCCTTATGGCATCCAAGTCTTGTAGTTTCATTCTGAATAATTCTGTCTGTAATTGTTACAGACAGCAGACAGTGCAGCCATTAGACTGTAAGCATACTCAGGACAGGGACCTTCCTATTGCTCCTCTCCTGGTTTTCCTGCTATAATTGTAGCTCAATGTTTTCTGTAGAGTATGGGCTCCAATAAGTGTTGAATTTAAATTCATTTTCTTAAACTCTGGTTTAGGCAATATTTTATTTTGGAGGTCAATGTATTAGCGATCTCATTCATAGAATTAACATGATGGATAAGAACATTTTTAACAAGCATCTTTTAATAATTATAAATGCCAGATTTCATCAGAAGCCTAGAGCAAGTATTATCACTGTGAGACAAACTAAATGCTACATGTGTCAATATTTACACAAGCAGATTACAACAGTGTGGTCTCATCAGTTCAGCTATTGTGTCTTGTGAGCTTAACTAAATTTCAAACTCCATAAGGAACTGCATTTTCCCCTGAAGTTATTAAAGGGTAGATTTCTTTTAATTAAACTCATTTGCATGACTAAATTAGATTTAATTACTCTCATTCATTTCACTAATACCTTTCTTTGATTGGAGATGGAGAACTTTTGTAATTGATTAAAATAGCATGCTCTGGCCTTCTCCATTGATTCTGGAGAATAGCTCTAATTTATGCTTTTAAATGACTAGGGAAACAAATTTTTTGGATCTAGTGCTACCGCCAACACTCTTCATGAACCTGGGATGGACACACAACCAATCTGCTCCTCAGCTTCTCCCTCTGATAAGCACTGTAGCACTGATGGTAATGATACTTCTTTTGGCCTACAATGCAAAGGCAAATGATGCTTTCAATGTGGAAGGGCTTGAAACATTCCTACAGATTATAAGCCATGAATATTATTGAAATTATTAGTGTCAGAAATTAAAGCTTTTGTTTTAAATGTTTTCTAAAAATGAAGTTCTCCTTTACCTTTTGGGTGGTGATCATTGTTTTCATAGCTTTAGATTATCAAAGTTTACTATTGTATTCATTCATTCACTCATGCCTGCATGCATTTATTCAGTGTAAATTTGTTTTCATGCAATATTACAGATACGGTGACTGTCATTGGACAGAATTAGATAAAAGCTTAACAAGTATAATAAAACATATTCCTCCCTCAGGAGTTCAGTCTTGAGAGAGAGAGGTTAATATGTAAAGAAATACATTTTGATAAATGGAATAAAAAAATTGCATACAAGGTTCATGGTTGAAAAAGGGGAAGTTTTTAACTCAGCTTGAAAGTACCTAAAATAGATCTTATGAGATAAATGCATTTAAAAAGATAGGAGAGGAAGGACAAAGGAATTCTAGGACATTCTAGGAATTCTAGGACAAAGGAATTCTGTGTTCAAAGGCACTCAAGCAAGAATAGAATGACATATTTGGAAAACTCTAGATTAGTTTGGCTTAAGTTTTGGCTTAGAGCATGAACTGATAGGGAAGGAGTTTGGAGAATAACTCATCCTGGGGGTGATTTGGCTTAAAGCAGGTAAGTAAAATGAATATATTTAAGTATTAGAATGATAGTGAAATAACAATATGGAAAGTAGATTCAAGGGAAATAAGTCCTGTTGGGATATTCTTCAGTTCAAAGATAACGTATACCTGTAATAATGTAGTAACAATAAATTTGGAGAGAAAAAAACAAATGTAACGTATTTCATTGGTATTTATTTAGCAGACAGAATTGTCAGGCAGAAGTTTAAGATATCTTCTACGTTTCTGCATTGGATGATATTTTAAGTAGTGGTAGCACTACCAAAAGCTTAAGAAGATAAATATATTTAGGGGTGTGACTAGGAGGAATTCTAATTCAAGTTTTGGGGATGTAATTTTGAAATGAAGACAATACATTTGTCTGGATCCTAGGATAAGGGTATAGAAAAACATTCTAGATTTGAGAGTTGCCACTGAGGTTTTCATGTGTTGTTTTGTTTTGAATCTACTCTTTACTTTCTTTTATGAAATGCCCCTTTCCTGAGTTACTGATTCTGGTTTGACTATTAAAAGGCCACGCCTCTCCCTCTGATGGTGGAGGGCACTTGAATCAAGTCAGGCCAATCAGAAAACAAACACAGGTACTGGTGAGGATGCTGGAAGAGAGGTGGTCGTGTTTATTTTTTTCAGTGGAATTACTAGCTGTTAGAATAAGTAAGCCCAGAGTAACGGGTGGTGTCTTTGTCTCCGTATAGGTAAAGTCTGCAGATGAAGACGATACAGAAGTTAAAAAGCTAACAAAAGAAACAGTTCTGCTGATATTTTTGCACTACTGGATCCAGCCAAGTCTTTAGTTAACTTTCTCCTTAATGTTTTAGATATGTGAGCTAATAAATTTTGAGTTTCATGCCTTATGCATGTTTTTATTTCTGTTACTTGTATCCAAAAGCTTCTTAACTAACTCAGAGGTTTTCACCAAGTGAGTTGTAATTCACGTTGGGAGGATGAGTGTCATAGCTCAGGTCAGAGTGTAGTAAGTGAGGAGAGAAAAAGATTAAGATAGAATAATCAGGGGAAACGTGAAAATTAAAAGATAGATGGAGGAAAAGAATCCCACAAAGAAAAATCAATTAAGAAGCCTAGCAAAGGGTAGTATGATAGAAGCCAAAGAAGTAACAAAAACATCAAGAATAATGGAATGTCTTAGGGAAGAGGTGAGGTCCATATTAAACAGGACAAGATTTATCAAAATGTCTGTCTGATGTAGCAATCTGAAGGTCATAGATGACTTTAATAAGAACCGTTTCAGTAGAGTGGTGGGTGTAAGACAGATGGAATACATGTGAGAAAGTGAATTCAGTGAACTGATTTTGTCTCTCAAGATTATGTGTAAAGGGGCAGTGGGAGATTGAGCTTTGTCTTCAGTGAAATGCATAGTCTTTCTGAGGCTAGAAAGAGGTTTTTTTTTCCCCCCCTAAGTTGGGAAAACCAGCACCTCTATAAGTGCTAAGAAAACACACCATTTTTCTTCTGCCCTTTCTTGTTTAAATATGGTACTTTTAACATGGCTTTTACAAGGAATCTTGTGGTGATTACCAACATAAAATGCCAAATAGATAAGAATAGTGACAAATATAAATCAGAGGCCTGTTGGTTTATTTCATTCACTTAGGCAAGTCCTAGAGGTTTCCCATATTCTGATGCTTCAGTTTTCTTTCACACTAAAAAGTAGAAAATCTTTTTGTAACCAAAAAATGCATACTGAGACATAGAAAATCATAATTTGTGCCCTGCATCCATATCATGACACATAGCCAGCTAATGACTGGCTCCTGCAAATATTTTCAAAACAATGGTCTTGATTTCAAAAACTGCTTTGTTACTGAACAGAACTGTTTTCCCAACAGAAGATTGTCATTATTCATTTTAAGATATCCATGTTTGCTGAAGTTGATGTAATATGATTTATCTCAATAAACTAAGCTCAAAGCTTTGCATTATTTGGTGCCATTTCTACTCATTAAATGTCATATTTTTAATCTCTGTATTACAATGTATAAGTAACATTTATCAAACCACCTAGGATATGAATCTATTTGTCAGTTTCATGTTTTTTAAAATATAATAATAGTAACTATAGAAAAGAAACATTTAAAAATAAAGCATAGTATTGCCTCTTAAGTAAAGCATCACGTTGTTAGTAAGTGGCCTATTTACTCTTTAAAAAGAGAAAATTCTCAAATATTGCATAAGTAATAATGTACTAATAGTCTTGTCTGTCTCTTCCAGCCTATAAACAAAATCTAGGGTAGGATAAGCCAAAATAACTCACCATAATGGATCAATTTTTGGAGAGTTAAAAAGCCTATCTGCATTCTGGATGTAGACACCTGATTCCTAATCAGGAAGAGTTTTGAGGTGAGCACCTTCCTTTTCAAGCCTGCATTTGGGTATTTGGCTTGGGTGTACACAGTCATAAAAAGGAATGTGTCATGGAAAGAAATGGAAACAAACAAGCCACAATATCAAAAGGAAGAAAAAAAATACCACAAGCCACACTTTCACAGTCCTCTATTTATACTAGCACATTCTGGGAAAATCACTCAAAAACCTGTTACTAATCATTTAAACCTTAGGCTGTCGACATTTTTCTGCTTTGCTAGCCAAATAATCATGTGCAGCAGCCAGAGGGTTAAAGAGCCAGATTTCCTGTCCCATACTGTAGCTTTGTGTGAGCAATATGGAGGACCCCATCATCGCTGCAGAGGCTCCTGTTGAACATGAAGAGGTCTATCCAGGCAAAAATATGTGCAGCCTTCTGGGCCAGATTTGCTCCGGAAGGGCTTCTGAGTTGGCTGTGCAGTGAACTAAGCTGTCCAGACCTGCTGCTCTGCAAAGGCCAAGATTCTCCCTTTGTGCGTCTAATTCAGTCACCAGACCATACAAAGCCTACTTTCCCTGGGTCCAGACACCTTACACAATCATAAAAAGGTCTTTGTTTTGTTTCAGGAAATAAAATACACAATTTAGATTTTGGTAGACTGAAGACAAACATTTCAATATTCACATTGAAATAAAATAAGGGAACTCGAACAAATAACTAGATAGTTCTGGGATTTAGACTGTGGAAGACAGTACAATTTTCTATTACTCGATTTAAAAAATTACTTACCGTCTGTCAATTATGCAACAGTTTTATCTCCAGTGGCCTAGGCACAGTGCTTTATTTGTATTATTTTAATGGAAGATTTATGATATGCTGATAATAAGTACTATGTCCTATGTCTTTAATATATACATTAGGAGAATTCATTGTCAAGGGAATGGGAAATTAATGCTCTCAAGACCCTGGTCACACATCATGATTGTACTTTGTGACTTGGAGTGAGAATTCTTGATTTTAATTTTCTCTAGGCTCTGCTCATTTAACTTGTGCTCATCCCTGCTTAATAAACAAAACAAGGACAAAAATACTTAAAGCCAGCAATATTTTGTGTACAATTATTAGTATTTTTCACTTCATAAAAAATCAAAGTTCAAATTCTTGTCAAAGTTCTTTGACAAGAAACCCACCCACACTACCTCCTTCTATGAAGTTCCTCACTGACAGTCTGAAAATCTAGTCTCTTCTGCAATAAGAGACAACAGAAACCTATAAAAACAAGCAAGAAGTCTGTGTCACACACAGGCTATAGCTGAGGACTGCTCTCTTCAATACTCGTGTGATTCAGTTATCGCAAACAGAAATTTGAAAGTACGCCTTGCAGGTGAAACCAAAACCAGTGAAACATTTGATTTGTCTTTGACATCTAAACATCATATCCTGCTTGTCTGGAAATCTGACTAAACGAGATCGATGATACGTCCTGTTGTAGTCAAAGCTCAGTGATCTAGAGGAGGCAAAGTTTGACTCAGGATCAGCATAAGCCACTGTGGGTCCTTGGAGTCAGACTCAAAAACTTAGATTCCATCATGCCCTTAATTATCAAATGTGTTTCCTGTGAAGAAAAGAGTACTGTTTAAAATGTTTGATAATCTGACAAGGCCATAAGGCTTAATGGAATCGATGATTACACACAGATGGACGATTAACTCTTGAGGTTTAACGTTAAAAAAAAAAAAGAAAAGAAACTGTGCTGGATTGCTACTTAATGGAATTACACTGCCCATATGGAAAAGAACTATACCCTAAATATACCCAGAATGATGGAACAGGTGGCAGAATCTGGGCAAGACTGCTTGGAATGCACAAAAGCATTCTGAACTTGTAACTGCCAGAAAAGATTCCTGGAGAAAAAAAAAAGGGGGGAAATCTTTGAAAGTGTGTTAACTTTTCTACATTTTGGAAATATGAGTTGCAAAAATAATTACAAAACTGAAACCCAAAGTACATTTTTACTAGTAGGTCTTTTTTCTATACTATCTTTTGGAAACCCGCACACTATGTCTGACTGAAGTAATGTTACGATGCATGGATTAGTATTTAGCTCCAACATAAACTCAGCAAGGGCAGAGACCATGTCTTTCTTAGTCATAGCTTGATCCTTCAAAAAATATACTTGAGGAAGGGAAATTAAAACTATTAGCAAAAATAGTTTTAAATGAAGATTGGGCATCGTTTCTGAATTTCCTATTCCCTACTAATGTTTTACGTCCCCCCTTCCATGAATAAACAAGAGCTGCATATGTGAAAATAGTGGCAGGATATGAACACAAGTAAGCATTTACATATAAATAAGCAAATGATAAGGTAATATAATTCCAATTAAGAAACTACTGCTGATAGAAGGTAATTTATTTGTGATGTTTTGCTCCAACTCAGCAGGGTTTTTATTTTAAATATTAATAACCTTTCAGATCACACAGACTCCATCCTTCATGGATATGGAGGGGCATGAGGATAGAATCTGGAAGGCCTTAGTAATAATAAACTTAGCAGGGAAGTGGCCCTGAGCACTCACTATGTGCAAGAATTAATTTATTTATATGCATCTTTTTATTTAATTCTTAATATGGCCCTTTGTGTTGTTTCCCTATTTTACCAATGAGTAATCTGACATTAAGTAGCTTCCTAAGGAAGGGGAGGTCACAAAGCTAGTAATTGATAAAGTTGGGACTAAAATAAGAGACTGGTCTTGTCGAAGTCCTTTCACATATAATCATTTTTGTCGATGCTTATTTAGCATGATCTCTCCTTGCTTCTGTGTTACTTCTCCAGTTTTGCACACGCCTGAGCATTCTTGGACTCCTTCTTGTGCCTGTTGCTTTCCATAAACATTATGTTTGCCAGGTGTCTGTTATTAAGATCTTTAGAAAAGTCATAAGGATAGAAAAGACAAGAGAACCCTACCCACAACAAAATAGTTAACCACAAATTATATATATATATGCTAAATGATGAAATGAGTGTGAAGAAGCTTTACATTTGGTTTCTCTTCCACAAAGTACTAAGTTCCTTGTTGTAAAAATTAAATGTTAAATTCTTAAAAAAATTTTGTTGGCGTCTCTGCTTTATTGATGCCTATAGCATATGTTTGTTATGCCTACTGCATAATTCAGGAAATCTCTATTCCTGGATCTACTAAACAATTCTTGCTATGGACTGAATATTTGTGTTCCCCAACCTCCAAATTCATATGTTGAGGCCCTAATCCCTATTGTAAGGGTATTTGAAGGTCAGGCCTCTGGAAAATAATTAGGTCATGAAGATGGAGCCCTCATCAATGGGATTAGTGCCCTTATAACAAGAAGCATGAGAGATATGACCTCTCTCTCAAACGTGCGAGCATACATCAAGAAGGTGGTCATCTGCAAACAAGTAGGAAGCTCCCCACCAGACATCAAATTTGCTGGTACCTTGATCTTGGACTTCACAGACTCCAGAACTATGAGAAATAAATGTCTATTGTGTAATCCAGCTAATCTACAGTATATTTGTTACAGTAGCCCAGGGGAAAACCATTCCGAAAAATTGGAAAATAACTACCTTGGTTAAACCAATCACTGCATTTCATCATATAATTTTGGTAAATTAATACTTTTAGATCCCTTTTATGACTACCATGAAAGTGGAACACACTTAATTGTTCTCCCTAAAAGTAGTCTTGACATAATCCCACAGACCAGTTGACTACTAAAATTATAGACACAATTTCTTCTAACTGCTTTCTCCTTAACATTCTATATGCGAAGGATTTTTTATACATTTTTACGTACATATAAGGTCAAATATTTTTTTCAGACTTTTTTTCCTACTCAGAGAAATTTTATCACTGACAACATACAAAACAAAACAGAGAACAGACTTCTGCTCCAGTGAGAAGACCTCCTTTTAGTCTTTAATATTTTATTTTCTGCCAATTAGTTGTAAGCTTTTTCTGTTACATGTTCCAGGCTTCCATTTTTCTCTTAGGATACTTACCTTCATTATATCATAGGAATTACAAGAAAAATTAAGAGTGAAATATGGAAAATTACTTGAAAAAAAATGTAGAGTAAATGAGCTGTTGAAAATTGGGGACAATATGCTTTCCTTCCTCGCCACACACTGCACAGTTAGATGTTCAGTCAGCGTCTATCACAGATAAATGAAAATAGTTCTTATCCAAATAGGTTATAAAAAACTTGAGAGTAAGGGGCTTACCTTACAGTGGGGCCACAAAAAAGTGTTGCTTTTGATAAGGGATTATACAAAATACAATGACCAGAGTAGTATAGAGGGCAACGAAATCCAAATACTTTAGGTAGAAAATATATGCACTTTCTTTTGCATTTGCACTATTGACATAGTGTCCTTTGTTATTGTGGGGATTTTTTTTTTGGAAAATAAAGAGTATTTTATCAAGGTAATATAAATTATTTATACTACTATCAAACTTATTTTGTGCCTATCTAGAAATCTTGAATTTCTAGAATTCTAGAATTTCTAAAACATTTTGAATATCAATTATAGTCTTATTTTTCAATAATTATTATAGCTTCCAGTTCTACGTAAGATATTACTTCAATTTCCCAGCAAACAGCTTACTGTTTTGATGATGTGGAGTAAGGGAAATACATTGGTAGAAACTAGTGTTGAATTATATCTTTATCTTTTTACCAATTGATAGGTGTACTTTTAATAAGATATGTAGAATCACTAGTATCCTTAAAACATTTAGTATTTCATCAAATTGGACATACTTTGAAAATTTCTTATTAGTGGTTTTTAAATGGTAGGCTTGTTTTATTTATTCATTTTTGATACAGTGTATTTTTTGCTTGATAGATACTCAGTCTTATGATTGAAATGAAATCTTGAAAACTGATTCTAGCCCAGAGTGACTGTCTCAAGGTAACTATTATGCTACAATATTTAATGCAAGATTAACTAATAAGGAAAAGTCCTAAGGCAGCCTGTGAGATGGAAATCACCCAAGGACTCTTCCCAAGAGTAGATGGGTTGGTAGAAATGCTGCAGTTGCCCAGATAGAGACAACGGAAATAATGGTATTCCTTTGAGACTGATAGCAGGCTTTCTATTTAAAGGCACAGTTTTCACACTGGGAACTTCAACACATTTTGCTTTTGTTTCTGTAGGTCTAACCACGGTCCTGAAAATGACCCTGGTCACTTAATTCTTGGTTGGTCCAAGTATATGACTGCCCCACTAAAGGCCAAAGAGAAGAGAAAGAATGGTGATTTGTCTACTGGATGGGCTTCAAAACTAAGAAAGTAGAAGTGGTTGTTTATTGGTGATATAGAAATATCATCAAAGAAGATGGGAAATAGCCTCTGGAGAATAAACACACACACACACACACACACACACACACACACACACACACATTTCAGTCAGTCAAGGAACAGAGGGTCAAGTAGAATGAACAGTACCATCCAGGTTCCCTGTCATCTACAGAACATTATCACACATGGCTTTTCTTAGAAGAGCCGAGGAAAGAATATTTAAAAGATCACAGCTACTCAAAACCCAACATGGTGACTTCTGAATCTACACCATGGGAAATTATAGGAGTGGAGAAAAATACAAGAGCTTAAAAATTCTGGCTTTTGATGCTTTTGAACCAATTCTCTTGGCAATTTACACCACGGCCAGCAAGACACATCTCAGGCATTTCTTGTGCAGAGTAAGACTTTCCCAACAAACAGCATAATCGCTTCAACCCACACATGATGAAAACAACTTTATCTTGATTGTTCTTCCTTATAAGACATCAAAGGTGGAACAGAGCAGAATAGTCATGACACAGATGGAAAAAAATAATCACCAGTGCTTGTTTCTACCATCCTCCACCTAAATGTTTTCTTACACTGTTTTCTTTCCGCCTTAACCCCTCTCCAGGCTCTGTTATCCTCCCTACACTCCAACTACACTACACTGTTTTTGCATTCTGAATATCTTTATGCTTTGGTTCTAAATCTCCTAAAACAGGTCCTGATATTTCATATTTAGATGTATATGTACATAGTCTCTGTTTTTACTTATCAGTGTACACACACACACACAAGATACAGAAAAATGAGAAAAAGTAATATCTCAATTAAATTATGATTAGCAATTTTTCAAAGGCAAGGTTGTAAATGTCAGATTCAGGGAAGCTAGCATAATAAAGTGTTCCTAATTTTAGTTTCCACTGAAGATGAGCGGTCTGTGGCTAAAGATTAACATCCCTCTCTAATCAGAAAAATCTGAGACACTTTTTTTTCAGGTATGCCTAGTTCTTTTTCTGTAGATGATTCTAGCATAGCTTTATATTTCATGAAAGTCAGTCTATGAAACCTCCTATTTCTTAACCCGTAGTAGTAGTCCCTTAGATAGGACGTCTCTTCATCCAATCACCAATACATACACAATTCCAACATTCTTTAATTCAAAATCTGGATTTTTTTCATCCTGTGGCTCCAGTGAAACTGGTGTTTCACAATAATCTACCCAAGTGATATGTTCAGTACCATTCACTTACATCTGAATGGTCTGTTCGATAACCATGAAAGATATCTGGAATGCATTGTTACAGAGAAGCAAGACAAAATCTAAGTCCTATGAGCCCTATCACCCCCTAAGGTCCAATTTTAGGCACATTAAAGGTTTTGTATATATTTAAAATATTCATTATTCTTTATTAATTCACTTTCAGAATTCCTTATTTTCCCATAGCTTCTGGGAACCAATTACATAAAACTTAGCACAAAATTCTTGTACAAATTTACCTTTGTGCATTTATTGCCAATCATTACATGTCCTGTTGACATCCTAAACCAGACATGCCATTTAAATAGTAAGCTATTATAAGAAATATGTTATACAAACTTTTATCTTAATATAATGTCACCTATATGTTGCTGTGAAACTGGATTTGAAAATATAATAAGATGGCTATTCTAAGGCAAGAGCGAGAGGGAAGTATAAGGTCTTTACAGGTACCTTCAAAAGCCTAATTCAAGCATAAATGCGGTGACTGAGAAGTGTTTATTTTATTCTTTAACTGAAAGTTATTCTGGGGTTTATTTTGTCATTTTAGGGGTCTTCTTTTGTCAATTAAACCATCTATTTGGAGAGTTTTTAAAATATTTTTTTCTTTGTCAGCTATTGGTTATTAAATTGTAGTCCTCAGCTTGTGACTGCAGTGACATATGTCTCCTAGTTGGAGTGAGGTCAGAAGTTTCCTTTTGCATGAATGTAAGGAAAATATACCAGTACAACAGAGCAAAAGGTATCTATGTCCTAGGCAGCGGAAGAAGTCTGCTCAGGATACGAAGTAGAGATAGGACGTTAGTGCACTTAATCACTTTTGTGTTTGGCCTAAAATAATTTAATGACTAACTTAGAAACCAAGGAAACAGTCATAGGAAGTTGACAATTTCATCCATGTAATTTTCTCTTAAAGTGTATTTCACTCATGTTAGCAAATAATACTAGGGAAAGCACTGTTCTTTCACATCCCTTAAGAATTATGACTGTGAAAGTATTTATTAGCAAAATTGAAACTGTCACTTCAAATTTCACTTATACATTTCCACATAGCTCACCTTCAGTGTGATACTATATTTATGCCTGTCTAAGCTCAATATCTTTCAATATTTACTTATTCAATTTCACATTTACTGAGTACCTTTTTATGCCATAAAACATACTGGAACATGGCATCTGCCTTGTATCTTGAGGATGCTACATAAAGAGATAGATAAATATAGATATAGATGGGAGGATTGATTTATAAAAATAAATTCAGAAATGAATATGTAAAAATAAGCATAATAAGGTGATAATACAGTGTGGCTATTTAGAGAGTACAGAGCTTATTTTAAAATGCTTTTCATTTTAATATATTTGTCTTGTTATTTAACAACTATTTATTTGTAAGCCTGGCAATACAGTTGTCATAATTCATACATATTATCGAAACTTCAAAACAGTAATGATTCCTAGATTCTGTTCAGTAGTTAGAAATTGTTATTAGATTGAAGGCCAATTCATGTCTTACGGAACAGCTCCATTTTCAGAAACTCACAAAAAATGTCTACGAATCAAATCCCAAAGAAGATCCAATCATTCATTTATCTTGAAAAAAACTGGCTCAGTTTAAGCTCTTTTGTACTATACTTTTTATTCTCTAATTCCAGATTATTTCTATTATTTTCTTCTCCAAATTTAGTTTTTTTTTTTTAATTTACTTTTTGTGTTGTTTTGGAAATAGCTGTATTTTCTTTTCGACAATCTGAAAGCTAATTCAGGTGCTTTCCTCTCAAATAAAAGGTCAACATTTCTAGATTTCCCCCATGGAATTTTCTTACATTGTTATCTATGTTGTTTCAGTGTTAGGAGTTCTCTGACAAAGAATTTAAAGTACCAGCCAATCCTAGGACACAGTGCTAAGGGACAGAGGAGAGAGGCTAACTCTCTCTACCACTTGAAATGAAATCTCTGCTAAAGCTTCCTGGAAGTTGTTATGCCCAGTCCATCAGGAGCCATATTATCTGATACTCTCCTAACTGACATCTTGACTTCTTTATTACTTTGTGAAGCTCCTACAGCCACGTTAGATGAATTATCTGAAAAGCTATTAATAGGTTCATTCTGAATCCATCAAATAATCACACGCCTTGTCACAATTCCATCAACGCTGGACTCATTGAAAATGCAAATCATGAATTGTTTGCCAGGGAAATATGTGATCTATTTTCATTGTGTGCTGGGGTTCAGTAAGATGCTGCAAAACTAGAAATAAAAGAGTGATTTTTAAATTGAACATAATATTTTCTTGAGCTACCAGTAGATTCAATGCACTGCAAAAAATACAAATATGAATAAGAAAAGCCTAACTCTCAAAGATGGAGACTTCAAATTGATAGCACAGGAAGAATTTTTAAGACATGTATTAAACCACCCTGTATATGATAAATGGTAGAGAATTTTGGTAAAGGGAGAATGAAGGGCTCATGTGTTCAGGGTAAAAAGGCAATTAAAGAAAGCTTCAAACATAGGTGACATTTGCGTTTGACTTCAGGGGAAGACAGTGAGTGGAGAATATTTCAAGCAGCAGAAATCAAATGAGCAATAAAAGCAGAAAAGTGAAAATGCCTGATAAACATTTACTGAATGAAATGGTCCCACTAACAGTCAAATCTTTTTTTCTTCCTTTTGGCAATGGTAAGGATTTTCCCATCGTAAACTCTGAATTTTTGGGGTGTTGAGTGTATTTTATCACTTTTTAATAACTGATTCCACAGAAAAAGTGGTTGTTTCCATATCTGTCCATCTGCTAATCAAGGATCATTTTGGAATTAAGTGTAAGGAAATTTTTTTTTTATAAAAGGAGACCATGAAGCTGTGTTACATCTTGAAGTGCATTAAAATATAAAAACAAAAAATAGGAACACACTCCAAATGACTCATTTGTTTTTCAGTATTCCAGAACTTAGCGACAATAACTGGCAGTGGAATAATCTCACAGTGTCATTCTGGTGGACCATAGGGTTCTCATAAGAATACATTTCTACCTCCTGCAACATCACTATTAAAATGACTTACTTGTTTCTGATTCATTAGGACCCGGTTTCTTCCTTCTTGGCATTGCGTTTTTCCTCCTGTTTGTCTATCTGGACAGGCTAGATCTGCGTGGGCATGTACCAGTTTGTGAGATACTGGATCAGAACTCAGTGGCTTTGCAACAGTGATAAACCTAACTTCTGGTGACTGTGAATTTGTGTTCCAAAGTGCCACAAACCGCACGGTAAGATGCCACAAAAAGGAGCAGTAACTAGGTCGAGTTTTTGGCAGTCTCCATGGAGCAGTAGCTCCAATGCTGGCATGCCAGTGATTAAATAGAGCTACGAAATATTTTTTCCTTATCTTCCTTTAGCAGAACAAAAGAGCTCAGATTAACTGATGGGGAGTGCAGAGGAAAAAGAAATATTTTTAGAGAAGAGGAGTGTAACTGCCAGCTATCTAAAATCTAATTATTTATGTCCAGTATGAACAGAACTCAAACAAGGGTATACCATGGGTATAGCCAGAATGTGTGTGTATGTGTGTGTGTGTGTGTGTGTTGGGGGAGGGGTTTCTGTTAGAATGGGGTAAAGGTGAGTCTTCTCTTGCTTTCCCACAATGCTGTCATAGCCTACGGTTTGCAGCTGTCAACAAAGTCTTCAGAATAATGCCATTTCCCTAGTACTTTTCCTTAGATCATCATTAGGTAAGTGCTAAGACATTTGCTATTTTGGAAAAGCAAAGCAATGTGCTAGACTTAGTGGTATAACATTGAACTCCAGGAGAGGCTAAACCTCCTTCCTGGGAGCATGATAGGAAGTTCACTGTAGCGCACGCTAATCAGAAGTGTCATTGCTGTTAATATTTTTCATATTTACCCCATGCAAAGATGTACCCAACTCCCTAATTCTGAATGTACTCTTTCCAATGAGTTCATGACTCCCAATAATTAAAAAATAAATATGTAAGAAAGCAAAAAACTAAAACAAAACTGGTGAGCAAACATTTGGAAAAAAAGCATTGAGAAAGCTCATTGACATGCTTTGTAAAATGCCAGAATTATTACCTTTCTGTGTGTTTAGTAAAGAAATTACCTTAAAATGTAACACTTCTTTCTCTATTCATCCTAGTAAATCCAGTCGACAGGATTTAGCGCTGGGAAGAAACCCAGAAGGTTTGAAATCCTGTAAGAAAGAAAAGTATATTTTTAGAATTATGGTAACAGCTGCTAAGAAATGTATTTCTATTTTGTAGTTAGTCTGAGCTGCCTAACATAAACGTGTGGTAGAAAAAAGATAACAGAGATAAGGCAAGTGGAGAGAATTATAGCAAAGTGAACACTATCTTTGGTGAAAGAAGGAAAAAATGAGTACTAAAGATGGCATTTTATCAAAATAAAACTATATATTGTACATCTAAAAGCTAGAATTAGATGTCTATCCTCTCCCTCTCTTTTTCTCTTCACTCTTCTCCTCCTGTCCTTGTATTTCTTATCTATTTTTAAATCTTTTCCTAATGGAGTCTTAGGGAGTATTAACATACTAATACTGATCTCATTAAGAATCACCTTCTAGTGTTCCCAAATCTGCTACCAACTGTCAAATACACAATCTATCAAAATTTTACATTAAAAATAACAAAGATATTTAAATAAAACTCTAAGAAGTCAATTATTCTGCAAACGACTAAGTAAAAATTTTATTATTGTTTATTTTCTCATGCAATTTTTGTTTCTTAGATTTTATTATTAAAGTATAGGGTAAGTACAAATAGAAATAAAAATGCATTGCAATTTCTTCACATAATGAAATGGGTATAATATTTTATATTTTGTCTTGCCTGTGATTGGGTTTGTTAAAAAATAGTGACGTCGGTCATGCATGGTGGCTTAGGCCTGTAATCCCAGCACTTTGGGAGGCCGAGGCAGGCAGATCACGAGGTCGGGAAAGCGAGACCATCCTGACCAGCATGGTGAATCGCTGTCTCTACTAAAATACAAAAAAATTAGCTGGTCGTGGTGGTGCAGGCCTCTAGTCCCAGCTACTCGGGAGGCTGAGGGAGGGGAATCCCTTGAACCCGGGAGGGGGAGATTGCAGTGAGCCAAGATCGTGCCACTCATTCCAGCCTGGTAACAGAGCCAGACTCCATTTAAAAGAAAAAAAAAATAGAGACATCACATATTTGGGGAATGGTTAAATATTATCAAACAAAATATATATTTGTGTTATGCTTCTACCTCTTGGGTTTATTTTTTTTCTTGGATTTGATGGAAAGGGCCACTTCTCCAAATGAAAGAAAATGGATGCTTTTTCTTTGAGGACTTTTCAATCTAGTCTCCACTGGGAAACAGCCTGGGTTTGGTATCAACATGACATAATGTGCATGTGGTTTGTAACCTAGGGGCTGCTATAGAAATTTAATTTATTGTCTCATAAATTAACTACATTAATAACATACATATTGTCGTTATTGTTAGTAACAATTATTAAATGAATACCTGGGAGGGTCAATATTTTACAGGTTGAAGAAATCTCAAAAAATGCTCTTAATAATTATTCCTTGGTCTAGAATAACACATTTTAATTAGTTCTTAATTTTGCTTTCCTAGATTTTCTTGGAAATATTCTATGGCTTTTTCTATATTCCATACACATGTATAAAAGCCAGCACACCATATTTTTCTCATTCATACCCTAGAAGATGAAACTTACCATCATTATCAGTGATTACACCTTCTACTCCCTTCCCCAACAGCTCAAATTTATGTGCTTATTCTCATTCCCTTTCTCTTTCACTGTGTCCTTCTTGTGCTATGCTGTTCTGACCACCATAATTTTTACAAGGGAAAAATAAGTGACTAAATAGTATTCGGACCTTTGAAATATTGAGAAATAATGATACATATATCTGCATGCACAAAATATCTATTTTCAGAAACACACTTTATGAATCAGATAGAGAGAAGAGGATGAGAAAATAATATTTATCACGGTGAAAAGTTTGAACACTGAAAGATTGGTTGAGAGATCAGACTTATTTGAAAAGAGCAGATTTTTTAAATGGCCACAATTCTTTTAAAATTGCCACTGTTTAACTGTTTTTCTTTCTCTCCCTAAATCTCTCCTCTTCACTGTGATGTATTCCATAGATCTGAAAGGGTACTCCTCAGAGGATACAAAAGGTTTATGCAATTTGTTTAACATATTGCCCACCTCCAATCCCCATACCACAACTTATTCCAGATTTTACAATGTCATTTTTATCCTCTATTGGCAACCAGTAAAGAAAAATAAATAATAATAATGTTGTTTGTATTTGACAATAATATATGCCCAGGAGCTACTTAAAAAATTATTGTAGTCAACATGGTAGCCCAGGATATGATTATAGGGAATCTTTGCACTGTATTGTTAGAACCGTGTGTTACTCTTCCTTATACTCACGGCATCTATCACAAGGACTAACATAGCAAAAGATAGTCAAATATCTGTTGCTCAAAATTTTGTTTAATTTTGTATTTCTATTTTGACATGTAAATTGAACATTTCAAGTTTAACTTTCCCAGTCAGTACAGTTTACTGAATTCCAAAACATTTTTCTCCCCAATTTAGTTACATGATATAACAGAGACCCCCCCCCAAAAAAAAATTAGGATAAAGACTGGTCAACTGAAAGCCAATTATGGACATTTGGTTGTTAATCAAAACATTATCTGTTATGTATTGAGTAATTCTATATGTTAGGAACTGTTCTAAGTGTTTTACATATTTAACCTCATTTAATGCTCAAAACAAAAGTATAAGGCAGGTACGATTATTATTTCTAATTTACAGATGAGGAAATTCAGGATAAGCTACTTGCCCAACAGATAGAGTCAGGATTTGAATCAATGAAATCTACATAGAGAGTGAACAAATTTAAAACTAGACTTTCAGGTTTATATGGCAACCTGGGACAAATTTGATTTTGATTTCCACAGTAGATAGTAACATATATTTATATGTTATAACAAATTTGGTTTCCACAGTAGATAGTAACATGTATTTATAATACCAAACAGGACACAAAGTTTAATTATTTAAACTTTCTTGTTCTATACTGTTGTGACCACCATATTTTTTACAAGGGAAAAATAAGCAGTTGAATAGTATAATGACCTGTGAAATGCTGAATAATAATAATACATCTGCATGCACAAAATATATATTTTCAGAAATACACTTTATGAATGAGATAGAAGAGGGTAGGAAAATAATATTCATCATGGTGAAAAGCTTGAAAACTGAAAGGTTGGTTGAGAGATCAGATTTATTTGAAAAGAGGAGATTTTTTAAATTGCCATAATTCTCTTCTCCTTGAATTTGAGTCTCTGCTACTTCTTCCATCAAGAGAATTCTATTTCTCCATTTCTTGAATTGAATCTTGTAACTTGATTTGGCAAATAGAATGTAGGCAAAAGGATCTGCCAGTTCTGAACCTAGGTTTCAAGGAGTTTTCCATGATTCCACTCTTGCGCTTGGAGCCCTGCAACTACCAAATAATCAAACCCTGCCTACCCTGTTGGTTGTTAAGAGAAATGTGGTCCAGTAGCACCATCACTCCACCCAACAACCAGTCAACTCCCAGAAACAGAGTCACCTAGATGACCTGCTAACTGAACATAAATGCATGGGCAGGTCCAGTCAAGATAAATCAGGCCTGGTTCCGATCAACACAAAAGTCCATCTGATCCATAGACTTGTGAAAAGTAATACATGGTTATTATTTTAAGGATCTAAGTTTTGGAGTGGTTTGTTATGCAGTAATAGGTAATGATACAGCATGTATCACAATGACTTAGATATCAGTAGTGCTGCTTTAATGTGAAAATGTGCTTGGTATTTTCCTGGAATGCCATGACTCAATATCACTCATTTTTAATTGTTTAAACTTTTTTTTAACAAATCAAAATGAAAAGAAAATTTGCTTATCTGAGAAATTTCAGCTTTACTGTCTATGGCAGTGGCATTACCCGTAATGATTTGTCATGCAATTTTATTTTCAAAGCCCAAAATTAATTACAAACATGAAACAAATCATGGTGTTAAGACATACATTAAAAACAAATTATGATCTCAAAATGTACAATTTACAGCTTGGAAAATTAATTGATTAAACCCAAAGTGTGTAAAAATAATTGAAAAAACTGAGGACTGAACAAACCAATGACAATGTTATCTAACTGAGCAGAGAATAATGTATAATGAGCAAAAATCACAGCCAAAAAAAATCAATCGTCGTAATTAAATCATAAGAACCTGGGTGGAGATAGGTTGAAATTCCAATTTGGGGATATCTCTATATTACAGTTATGGGCACAAGAAATCAAATCCCATCTTTCCAATAAAGTCAAAATAGAAATTATAATATTGGCATCAAAATCAGTCATAATTTTTAAAAAAGATATGCAATAGATTTTACATATTAAAGCAGCACTACACACAAGTAAGTAATTTAAATGTGCTCTGTCGGTTATCTATTACTGTCTATTCTATTCTTTTCATGTTCTTTTGACCTGACTTTTGTGAAATATATATGTACAAAATGTATTCAAGATATTATCTATAAATCAGAAATGATAAGAAAGTAAAGCAAATAATACAGCATTTTTATAGCAAATAATATTCTAAGCTTTTTAGATTGTTTAATACCCATTTTAAGAATGAGGCAGATTTGAATTTTAATATTTAGAATTAATATTATAGGCATTGAAACATATCTGATGGTCAAAGAGTATGTTTCAAGCAATTGTCTACATGTTAAGGTTTTTAGGTAGTCAAATTTCCATTTTATGGTGTATAAAATGTGTTATGAACAACTTCACAGAGAAGTTCAACACAAATAAAACATTTAATCATCATTGTTTTCATAACAACCTTCAATTCTTCTTATATTTAATAATGAAAAATTGAAGTAGACTAGGTTATTCAATTTATCCGTAAAAGTTTTTATGGGCTCAACTTTTTACCAAAAAATCCAAACTCCGTATTTGGATCCCCTTTGGTCAGAGTTTGGCAGCTTTTCA
This sequence comes from Macaca mulatta, assembly GCF_049350105.2. Lineage (NCBI taxonomy): Eukaryota > Metazoa > Chordata > Mammalia > Primates > Cercopithecidae > Macaca > Macaca mulatta. Next base: position 54,297,162 of record NC_133410.1, read on the forward strand.
GAGGAATTATATCACTAATTCACCCATGCTTTCATTTGGATTTGCCCCATAGCACCTGGAAACCAGATCTTATATTCAGGTACTTTATTTGGGATTGATTCAGGCAGCAAAAGTGAGTGAATGGGTAAAGCGAGAAAGGAAGGGTGAACAAAAATCAATAAATAGACACGGATTTACATTTTGCCATTGTTAGCAACTGGGACTTAATCTTTCTGGACCTGAATTATGTGGAGAGCAGTAAAATCCTGTGAACTAGCTGGACTCTCATTCCCTGTGGAAAAACTTGATAAACTCCGAGTGTTATTTGAAGTCAAGAGTTACAAGTGCTGATTATAAGGACACTTATCAAAGTCTTTGGTGATTAACTTAATCTTATTCTTGTATAGGAGACCTATAAATATGTATTTTGTACTTTACTAAAATATGTAGAGTTATGTGATTCCTGAATTTATTCATGCTATCATTCAAACATTGTTCAGTGAATAGCTTTATGGCTGTGGGTTGTTGTTAAGAACTCTTATGAAGGCAATTCAGGAGAGAAAGGATAGTGTTTTCCAGAAGTAATGTTGATACAATTGGCCATCCATATGCAAAAACAAAAAGCCTTCAAACTGTGCCTCACATCATACACAAAAATTAACTAAAATGGATTATAGATATAAATGTAAAACTGCAAATGATAAAAGTTTGAGAAGAAAACTTGGACAAAAAAATCTTTGTGACTCTGAATTAGGCAGTTTTTTCAATATGATGCAAAAATAACAATCCCTAAAAATTAAAAGTGATATATTTTATCTTATTGAAATTAAAAGCTTCTGCTTGTCAAAGCAACTTCAAGAAAACGAAAAGCCATAGACTAAAAGAAGATATTTGCAAAGCATATATCTGATCAAAGACATATATCCAGAGTATATAAAGAACTCTTAAACACAACAATAAAAAGCAAACAACCCAATTAAAATAAGCAAAATATGTAAATGGACACTTTACTAAAAAAGATATAATAATGGGAGATAAGAACACAAAAATATGTTCAACACGATTAATCAACAGGAAAATGCAAATTAAAACAATAATGAGATATGGCTACACACCAATGAGGGTGACTAAAATAAAGATTGATCATATTATGTCTTAGGGAAGGTGCAGAAGAACTAAAACTTTTATACATTGCTACTAGGAAAGCAAAATAGTAAAACTACTTTGGAAAACAGTTCTTCAGTTTCTTAAAAAATGAAAAATATAACCCCAATATTATCCAAACATTCCAATTCTAGATATTTTCTGAAGCATACATTTATGGAAAGACTAGTACGTGAATGTTCATAGTATTAAGAGTTTTATTTGTAAGAGCCAAAAATTGGAAACTATTCAAATATCTATTGACAGGTGAACAAACTTTGGTATTTTCATACAATGAAATGTTATTAATACTTAATAATAAAAAGGAATGAACAATTGATGCACACAACATGGATAAATCTTAAAATTATTATGCTGACTGAGAAACTTCAGTATCTACTATGTGATTCCATTTAGCATCTACTATATGGTTCTATTTACATAAAACTATAGAAAAGGCAAATAATCTATAGTGACATAAGTTATATCAGTGGATTCCTGGGGAGAGGGAAAAAGAATGGGTGGAAAGGAAAGACTTAAAAGGAACACTAGGAAACGTCTGAAGGTGATGGATATGTTTCTTATCTTGATTGTAGTGATTGTTTCACAGGTGCAAACGTCAGTCAAAACTTATCAAATTGTACATTATAATTTATTATACATTAACCATGCTTCAATAAAGCGGTTAATAAAAGAACCCTGTTCTGGTATAGGTTGTGTCAAGCACATATGGAAATTATAGCCCTATTGGTCATAAGAATATTAATTGCCCAAACTGAAAAAATCTGGATGTGACTAAATCTGTCTGCAGGGCAGAGAGGTTGTCCTGAGAAGGGAATACCAAATGATACAGTTGAAAGAAACATCACAACTAGAAGACAGTGGTAAACTAGGACTGAGGGGATTGATGAAAGGCCCCAAGAAAAAAATACAATCTAGCTGAGACACATGGGATTTGTCCCTCTCCTGACATTTAATATTTTCCTCTGTGCCATCTTTGGCTACTGTCGCCTGCCCCACATTACTGCTACCAAAATTCTAAATATTGCCATTTCAAGTGAATTATTGTTTTTTTTCCCATATACAAAAGAATATACTGGCAATATGAACCTTTCTACAAGTGCAAATAATAAGTTCTTTGTTTTAGAATTTGAAATCAAATTTGGTAAGTAAATGTGTTAATGTTCAGGGAACTTTATGTCTGAGATGATCATGCTACTATAAAGACACATGCACACATATGTTTATTGTGGCACTATTCACAATCACAAAAACTTGAAACCAACCCAAATGTCCATCAATGATAGACTGGATTAAGAAAATGTTGCACATTTAATGGCTATGCAGCCATTAAAATGGATGAGTTCAGTTCCTTTGCAGGGACATGGATGAAGCTGGAAACCGTCATTCTGAGCAAACTATCACAAGGACAGAAAATCAAACACTGCATATTCTCACTCATAGGTGGGAAATGAACAATGAGAACACTTGGACACAGGATGGGGAACATCACACACTGGGGCCAGTCGGGGTCGGGGAGCAGGGGGAAGGATAGCATTAGGAGAAATACCTAATATAAATGATGAGTTAATGGGTGCAGGAAACCAACATAGCACATGTATACATATGTAACAAACCTGCACGTTGTGCACATGTACCCTAGAACTTAAAGTATAATAATAAAAACAAAAACAACAAAAAACATGTTTGATCACTCAGCTGTCAAGTTGAATACTTCCTATCCTCCTTCCCAAAATCAGCAAGTTAAAACTATTAAAATGACTTACTGAAACATTGTGGTCAGTAGTTGCCTCTGGAGAGAGTGTTCATTTAACACAGGACTGTAAAACTTTAAAACCAGCCCATGCTTCTTCCTGACATATAGCTTCAACACCCGTTTCCCTTTCAGCTAAAGCTCTTTCTTCAATTTAATTCGCCTTCAGACTCTTTTAGACAGAGTGCTATACCGTATTTTGTTGTTAAATCATGAAAAATGATAGAATCTCTACCCTTTTGCAAGAGTCATTGTCAAATTATACCCTCCAATAGGTAATATACAGCTTGAGTCAGTAATTTCAACTATTTGTATGCATTTCAGGTTTGCCAATTACCCTTCCAAGCTGTAAATTGCCTATTTTGAGAGCATAATTTGATTTTTAATGTTTGTCTTAACAGCCTGATTTGTTTTGTCTTTTGATTTGTTTCACATTTTAGTAATTAATTTTAGACTGAAAATGTCTCTCCTAAAAGGAAGGTGGAGTTTGGAAACGCTTGAGAACTACAGCTGTTTGATACTGATATAAATTTCTGTCTAGGGTCATAGACCTTAAGCAAAAAATGCCAGGCTCCATTTTCTTTTCTTTGGAAAGAAGTCATCACTTCTTTTCCAGGAGATGTGCTATTTTGAGTTTCAAATGCACATTCCATAACCCCCCAAATATAAATACACATGAATTAGCAAAATTGGCCGTAAGAAATATACTCAAAACAGAAGTGATATTTTCCAAGGCATCAGTCTGAAAATAAAGACTAAAACATGTCTTGGGGTTATATAAGTGTATTTGTTCTCACGTGTCTTTTGAATTCACTCTGCATCTTTAGCCTACTGACAAAAACTGTAAGGTGAAAGCAAATCTGTGGTTCCCAGACACTGTAAAAATTCTGTTACAGTTACTTGGGAAACACTAACACTTTTGACTTAGATCTATAGCCTGTAATACCCTCAGTAACATTTTTAGTTAGTTCTGTGGGATGCAACAAGTTTTTCCTCTTATACCTTTTTTTGAGAATGAGTGTAGCAATGAAGAAGGTAACCAAAAAGTAAGATGTGTAAAAGCACGAGAAGGCGATCATAGCTGATGGAGGAGGGGGAAATAAGGGACACTCAGGATTAGAAATTGGAAATAAAATTGGAGGGTAAAGCTTTCCATGACTTGTAAAACATGTGAGGGAACCTCACCAAATCATTTAATAATTCCCTAATGACACCAAATTGCCAAACTCTAAAAAAGTTTGATTTTTGCTCTATTTTTGCAAGAACATAGAGTATCCAATGTCTTATAACTGGTGGGCAAATTGAATTGGAGGTTTTGGGTTTTTTTATATTTAATGGATATTTAATGTCAATAATACATTCATGAAAGAGAGAGTTTCTTTCCATGTGCAATATGTAAAATGTGCATAAATTATAAAAAGAGAATGATGTCTGAATGTATCGCCTGTTCCAAATGAGGAAATCTTTCTATATTTCAAGTACTATTTAAAAGTATTGGACAATGTAGATAGGACAGAAGAGCAACTAAATGGTTAATTATCAGTCTAGAGCACACATGTTCTCCTGGAACTATGTGTTGGATATTTAACACTTCAATTTACCGAATTCAAACATTCCAAAGTACTTGTGTTTGAGGAGTTGAGAGTGAATTTGAGATCTTTTGGGGGATGACTTTTTTTCCCACAACTACTTGTTTTATGATGATTGTAGATTCACGCAGAATTGTAATAAATAATTTTGAGGAATCTCATCCATATTTCTCCAGGTTTTCCCAAAGGCAATATCTTGCAAAATTATAATACAATATCACAACTGGGATACTGACATTGATGCAGTAGAAATATGGAAACTTCCATCGTCACAAGGATTCTTCATGTTGCACTTTTATATTCATACCCACTTTTCTTCCACTCACCCCACCCCCTCTTTAATCCCTAGTAACCACTAATAATCTTCTCAATTTCTATAACTTGATCATTTCAAGAAAATTATATAAATGAAATCATAAAGTATATAACTAGAATCAACTTATTTTCACTCAGCATAATTCTCTAGAGATTTACCAGGTTGTTGCATGTATCAGGAGCATTTTCCTGTTCATTGCTGAGTATGGTATGGATGTATCATAGTTTAGTCATTCATCCATTGAAGGGCATCTAGATGGTTCCTAATTTTTTCCTATTATAAGTAATGTTGCTATAAACACTACTAATGTACAGATTTTCATGTGAATCTAAGTTTACATTTTTCTGGAATGAATGTCTAGGAGTACAATTGCTGGGTTTTATAATTGCACGTTTAGTTTTTCAAGAAACTGCCATACCATTTTCCAGACTGGTTGTCCACTTTACATTTATACAAGTAAATATGAATGATACTAGTTTCTCTGCATCCTCACCAGCATCTGGTGGTGTTACAATTTTTTGTTTTAGACATTTTAATAGGTGTGTAGGGATATCTTCTTGTGGTTTTGATTTGCATTTTCCTAACAGCTAATGATGTTAAATATATTTTCAAGTAATTATTTTCAACTTTATATTCTTTGGAAAAATGCCTGTTCATGTCTTTTGTCCACTTTCTAAATGGATTATTTATTTTCTTAATTTTGAGTTTTGAGATTTCTTTGTATGTTCTAGATACAGGATAGATACTAGCTTCTTGGGAGATTTGTGATTTGCAAACATTTCTCTTAGTTTGTAGATTGTAACTCTTTGCATAGTCCCAGATCCCAAATACTTTGTTTTAAGTTTTATAGTTTTACATTTTATATTTAAATCCATAATCTATTTTGAGTTAATTCAGTTTAGAGATGAGGTTTAAATGGAAGGGTTTTTTTCTTTTTTGCTAGAGATTTTAAATAGCTCCAGTACTATTTGTTGAGACTCTATCTTTCCTGATAGATTTGTTGAGACTCTATCTTTCTTCTGTTGTATTTCTTTTACAACTTTGTCAAAAATCAGTTGCATTTATTTATATAGATCTATATTTTGGGTTCTCTATTCTGTTCCACTGTTCTATGTGTCTGTCCCTCTGCTAAGACCACACAGTCTTGATTACTTTAGCCATATAAGTCTTGAAATCAAGTAGACTGATTTCTCCCATTTTATTCTACTTTTTCTAAATTGTTATGGCTACTCTAGTTTCTTTATTTTTCACATAAATTTTGAAATAATCTTACCTATATCTATAAAAGTAGTGTTATGTTTTGATAGAAATTGCATTAAATCTGTATATCAATTTGAGGAGATATGAAATTTTTAGCATACAAGTCTTTCATATCTTTGGTTAGAATTACACCAAAATATTTCATTTTTTGAGCAATTGTAAAGAAAATTGTATTTTTAATTTTACTGTACTTATGTATATTACAAACAAATATTTGATTTTTGTAAGTTAACTTAGTATTCTACAAACTTGCTTAACTCATTTATTAAGTCTAGAAATTTTTTGTACATTACTTGGTATTTTCTACATAGACCATGCTATCTGCAAATAAGTACAGTTTTATTTCTTTCTTTCTAATCTGTATGACTCCTTCTTCTCCTTTTGTTTCCTTCCTGCAGTGGTTAAAACTTCCCATACTATGCTGAATAAGAGTGGTGACAGCAGATAAGTCCTACTTGTTAATAGACTTGGGGAAAGCATTCAGTCTTTTACTATAGAGTGTAATTTTTGCTGCAGATTTTTTTGCTTCACATATTTTGCACCTCCATTGTTTGGTTTATAGACATTTAAAATTGTTACACCTTCTTGATAAGTTGATCCTCTTTATCATTATGCAATCTTCCTTTCTGTCTCTGGCAATTTTCTTTGCAGGGATGTCTATTTTCTCTTATAATAAATAGAAATATTCCTGCCTTATTTTGATTAAGGTTTGCATGATGTATTAGTCTGTTCTCACATTGCTATAAATACCTGAAACTGGGTAATTTATTTTTTTAAAAAAGGAGGTTTAATTGGCTTGCAGTTCTGCAGGCTGTGCAGGAGGCATAGTGGTTTCTAGGGAAGCCTCAGGAAACCTTTACTCATGGCAGAAGGCAAAGTGGGAGCAGGCATCTTTATAGGGGGCCAGGGCAGGGAGAAGAGGGAGAAAGGGAGGTGCTACACACTTATAAATCACCAGATCTCTTGATAACTCCCTCTTGCCACACCACCACTAAGGGGATGATGCTAAACGATTAGAAAGTGCCCCCATGATCCAATCACCGCCCACCAGGCCCCACCTCCAAAATTGTGGATTACAATGGAACACGAGATTTGAATGGGAACACAGAGCCAAACCATATCACATGATATATATTTTTTCCATTACTTTACTTTCAACTTGTCTATTCTGTTATAATTGCAGTGAGTTTCATGTAGGCAGCATATTGTTGTTTCATATTTTTAATTCACTCTGCCAATCTCTATCTTTTAATTGTTATATTTAGACTATTTCTATTTAAAGTAATTATTTATATGTTAAGGCTTAAGTCTGGCATCTTATTTTTCATTCTGTTGTTCTTTCTGTTTTCTTTTAAAATGTTACTATCTTTTTTTCTTGCCTTTTTGAGGGTAAACTGGAAGTTTTTTAGAACTCTATTTTTATTTTATCTATATGGTGTTTGAATGAATCTCTTTGTGTAACTTTTCTACTGTTTTCTCCAGGCATTATATATATGCTCTCTCTCTCTCTCTCTCTCTCTCTCTCTATATATATATATATATATATATATATATATATATATATGTATATAAAAATATGTATATATTATGTATTATATAAATATTCAATAGATAGATGATTGATTGATCGATTGATTGATTGATCGATTTCTCTAGTCATACTTTTACAATAGCCTAATGGTCACACACTCATAGTTTTCCTTTACCTGAATATGCTTTCATTCTCTTCAATTTCTGATAGACATTTTCACAGAATGTATATAAGCTGACAGTTCTTTCCTTTCAGCACACACACGGAAATGTTGTGCCACTTCCTCTGTCACAAGGGTCTGAAGAGAACACCATTGTAATGTCAGTTTCGTTTGTCTCTTCCCCCTATAAGGCGACATTTTGATCTTGATGCTTTCAAGATTTTTAGGTCTTTAGTTTTTAATTATTTGTTTATGATGTGCCTTGATAGGAGTTATTCAGAGATTTATCCTGTTTAAGTTACACTCAGTCTCTTAATCTGTAAGTGCATATTTTACCCAAAATATGGAAAATTTTGAGCCATTATTTTTTAATACTTGTTTCATTCCACCCACTTTTTCCTCCCCTTCTAGGACTCTGATTACATAAGTTTTAGATGTCTTGTTATAATTCCACAGATCTTTGAGGCTCTTTTTATTTTGTTAACTTCTTTTCTCTATGATTCACTTCAGGTCATTTCTGTTGTTCTAATGTTCTTTCCTCAAGTACACTGAGTCTTTCCTCTGATCCTTTTATTGTGTTATTGAGTCCACTCATGTTTTCATTTTGGTTATTATATTTTTCAACACTAAAATTTTTACCTACTTCTTCTTTATATCTTCTATTTCCTTATTGAGATTTCCATTTACTTTATTTGCTTCAAGTGTGTTCATCATTCCTTGTTAAAGATTTTTTTTTTTTTTTTTTTTTTTTGTGACTGCTTCAACGTTTTTGCTGGATAACTGTGAGAGCTCTAACATTATGGTTTTGGAATCTATTAATTTTTTATTACACTTAAGTTGAGATTTTTCTGGTTCTTGTTATGATGAATAATTTTTTAATGAAACTTGGACATTTTAGATATATGTTATGAGACTGTATACTTTATTTAGACTTTCTGTTTTAGCTGGCTTTCTCTGATACCACTCCAGCAAGAGAAGAGGTGAAGGTTGTTGCCTCATTACTTCCAGGTGGAGTTAGAAGTCCAGGTTCCTCACTCAGCCTTCACTGACACACAAGGAATGGTAGAGCCCTCTTTGCTGTTGGGTGGTGGTGGCGGTTTGGCTCCATACTAAGCTTTCACTATTACTTCTCTGGCTGGGAGAAGTAGGAGTGCCTCATTACTGTTCCCTAGATGGCCAGCCATGGGAGTGATAGTGAGATTGCCTTCTTACTGTTGGGCAGCAGTGAAAGTCAGTGGGGGAATAAGCATCTCATTCCTGTTAAATCAGAGTAAAATTATAGGCTTCCTACTCAGCCTTCTCTTACACCATCCCAGTAAGAAAATTGGGGTAACTTGTTTTATCTTGGCAAAAATGAATGTGTGAGGTCCCCATGTGATCTTTGCTAGTATGGGTGGAGTGGGGCCACAGTTTTTCTCTGTGGTGTTTAGCTGAAATATAGTAGCTTTTCTCTAAAACATTTTTGTTATCCTGCTAAGTACCTTTTCAGGCTTAACTAAAGAGAGAAGGCTTTTGTTGGAGCTGGGTGTTTTTTCTTTGTTGTTTTTGTTGTTGTTGTTGTCTGTCTTCTACCATTTGTGTTTCTTGATTGCTGTTTACTTCAGGTCCAAGTCTAGGATATATGAGGCAATAAATACCTATCTACATACATATATTCACATGGAACTCACCACCATGTACTTCCTCGGGACTCATAGTCCCTAACTGGTCTGCCTTCCTTTCTCCACATTTCAAAGTCTTCTATTTGCCTTGCAAATAATTTCCAGGGTTTTTGTTTATTTAGTGAGAGGAATAGGAAAAATTAAATCTATTCTATTTTTAAATAGAAAGTACTGAATACCACTTTCTCTTGTCAGTTTTAAGTTACTAAAGGAATATGAATCCCTTTACCAAATTGTTCTGGTGGTAAAATCTAAAAATCACTTTGGTCATAACACATTAATTAAAATAGATGCAAATGCAATAATTGCAAGTGAGAAATTCACATTAGTTTATTTATATCAATAATGTATTCATATTAATTTATCTTGAAATGGAGATAATTTTAGTAATATTTTAATACTTGACTTTTAAACTGAAAATTAGAAATAAAAATAAGTCAGACCAAGATACCACAATTAAAGAAAAACAGAAAATTATCTCTTTACCTGGGGCTAAAACTTTTCCTCCTCCTAATATTTTCTAAATTTCTTATATCATTTGTTATATATTCATAACTTAAGCAAAATAACACACTTTAGTATTTGAAGAGCTTAGCAATATAGATGAGGCAAAGAGACATTTTCTCAATCAACTTAGTGTTTAAATAAATCCTAATACTCTGAAAACCTAGTGTTAAAGTGAACCTGCACTGTCCATTAAATTTCATGGAAGATAATATGAAGGAAAAAAACAATAATTTGTGTCATTTGTCGCAGATATGAAATAATTATGAGATTTTACGATCTTGTAAAATATTATTCTACAAACTGCATAACTTCTAAAAAGAATGTATAATTTCACAGTATCTTAACAAGTATTATTTCAAAGTCCTCCTAAAAACAAACAAAGACGTCTAAAGTGATTTCAACAGCACAGGACAAATACCCTATTATTGGTAGGCTAGTGTAAGTATCTCCTCAAGGATTTTCCATTTAGCTTAACTTCTGAAGGACATGAAAGTTCAAATAAAAGGGAAGAATGAAAACAATTATGCCAAGATACACTATGTTACTACAGAGAAACAAGAGCCAAGATCAGTCTAAAGAGGTACCTGTGTTTAATATAGTTTATGTAAATAACGTTAACTTACTGTTATAGCCTGAACCTTTGTGCCCTTTCCATCCCAAAATTCATATGCTGAAACCTAATCCCCAATGTGATAATCTTAAGAAGTTAGAGCCTTCGAGAGGTGATTGGGACATGAAGGCAGAACTCTTATGAATGGGATTAGTGTAAGCTAGTTTGCTCCTTTCATCATGTGAGGACACAGTGAGAAGTTGGTAGTCTGCAAGCTGGAAGAGGGCCCTAACCAGAACTTGACCATGTTGGCACCCTCATATTGCACTTCCTACCCTCCAGAAGTGTAAGAAATAAATTTCTGATGTTTATAATCCATACAGTTTATGATATTTTGTTATAGCAGCCTGAATCTACTAAAACAGTTATATCATGGCTATATAAGTAGTTTTCCAATAAACGAAGCATGTAAGCATCACCTTATCCTCTTCAAACTCTATTGTCTTACATAAATACAGATGTTTAGCATTTTTCACTTCCTTTCCTCTTTATATTTCTTGCCTCAGCTTAATGGAAGAGGCAATGTGCTATAAGGAAGCCATGAAGTAAACGTTCAGTATTTCGAGCGGTTTACCTCCTGCTTCTTTGCAGATTATCTTATCATTAGCAAGCCAAATGAACCATTCTCCTTTGTTTAGATAAAATGGGGTTGATAATAATAATTAATGATAAAAATAATCACAACAAAAACAACTACTACCAAAACAATGGTCTGCCTGCCTTAAAAGCATTAGCTTCTCGAATTCTAGAGCATACCACAAGTTGTTCTTTTTATGGTACATGTTTATAAAACAATCATCTTGGTCCTTAAAAATGAAACCAGTCTCATCCATAGCATTGTCACTGATACAAGCGCATTTTATTTGCACTTACGTAGCATGGAAACCTTTTATGGTGATAAAATAACTTCTTAACTAGGGTGAAAAGGGAAAACTGTTAACTTGGGTTTACAGGACTAATGCTCACCTGTAATTGTATCTATATATGTCCTAGATGCTATGATCCCTCCCAAATGTGTAATCCTCCTGTTGCTGTCAATCCAAAACACTCTGCTCATGTTACAGTGTCTCCTCTACATCCTCATTGTAAATTCACTTTCTGAGTTACAGCAGCTGAACGTCTAGTCCTCAAACAGCTGACTCCAATTTTTCCTTCCCTGTCCATTCCTACCCTCGCTGTCATAAGATGGGCACGTTCTTTGTTTCCAAGAAAGATGCTTGCCCCTTGTCTTGTAAAACAAACAAACAAAAAAATAAAGAACCTAAATAACATCTCCTCGAATATAACATATACTGGAGAAATGTTTGTTACATTGAACTAAATTGCATTCCATAGAAGATAGAAGAGGGTATCATGAATGTATCAAAACAACTAAGTTAAACATAAAATAAACTACAAATCTTATTTCATGCCTGAATCTATCTTCCTTTTTTTACTTTTCCCTCCTCACCAAAATACTGAACAGGAATGAAGCAATTCAGATATCTAGATCATAAATCTATAAATTTTAAATTTTCTGTCAGTATGAATAAAGTAAAGCAAATAATGGGCAGAATTTTTGAACATGTACTTTAGAAATGTTTTGTTATTTCTATATCTGTACATTTTATAATTTATTGAATTTCAATATTTTATTCAAAAATATATCGTGATTCAATCCAGCAAAGTTGTAGAGAGTGACATGCCTCCAACATAGGACTCACTTAGTTTAAGCACATTAGAGACTGTATCTTCAGTTGTCCCTCAGTATCTGTGAGGGATTGTCCCAGGATGTCTGCCCTAACCTGCGCTGCCCCTGCAGAATAACAAAATACAGTGATGCTTACGTCACTTATATAAAATGGCATTGTGTTTGCATATAACCAACTCACATTGTCCCCTATAATTTAAATTATCTCCAGGTTACTCATAAAATGTAATACAATGTAAATACTATGTGAATAGTGGTTATACTGTATCATTTTTTATTTTGTGTTAGTTTTATTGTTGTACTTTTTTTTTTTTTTTTTTGAGACGGAGTCTCACTCTGTCACCCAGGCTGGAGTGCAGTGGCCGGATGGATCTCAGCTCACTGCAAGCTCCGCCTCCCGGGTTTACACCATTCTCCTGCCTCAGCCTCCCAAGTAGCTGGGACTACAGGCGCCCACCACCTCGCCCGGCTAGTTTTTTGTATTTTTTAGTAGAGACGGGGTTTCACCATGTTAGCCAGGATGGTCTCGATCTCCTGACCTTGTGATCCGTCTGTCTCGGCCTCCCAAAGTGCTGGGATTACAGGCTTGAGCCACTGCGCCCAGACAACTATTTTTTTTCTGACATTTTCAAAGGCATGATTGATGGAAAACATGGATACGAAACCCATGGATATGAAGGGCTGACTATAGACTTATAATGCTTGGGTGTAATAAAAACATAATAATGCTTCAGTTTAGAATTTTGATTTTAGCATCTGTTTCCTAAGATGAGAAGAAAACATATGTCTTCCTTTGCTCTGCGTGGTTTCATCTTTTCTTTGATGTTTTGGTAGGAAAAAAGATTTTAACTCAATTTTAATAGTTGTAGGAATATGCCTACTAATAATTGTACTGACTTCTCCAGAGCAAAATGAATTGTATATCCAATTCTCTTCAAACTGTCATGCTTATCTCAGTGTGTATGTGTCACTATAAGATGAGAAAGCCTGTCAACACCAACTTCTTCCTTTTAAACAAGAACACTAGGATGTTCATTTCTGGTTGAAAATTTGGATTTCTGAGCTGTCTCCTTCCCTTAATTCCTACCCTCCAACACAGAACATGCCTGACATCAGACCCTTACTCCTCAGCCTTTTCCCACCTCATTCACCTGACAGCCTCCTCCACAACAGACATCTTATCAGACGTGACTGATTGCTATAATCTGTACTCTGGGCAGCCATTAAGCAAATTACCTGAATCATTGCAAGGATTAGTCTCATTAACACATGATTAGCATCAAATTAAAATAATGAGTGTTTAACTTCTGATGTCTTCCAGTTGTTTGAACAGCTTGATCAGCCACACCAGGCTGGCAGGGAGGTGGGGGTGTCAAAGAGCCACAGAAAAAAAGGGAGGCAGCACTATGCATGACATAGTACAGCTCACCAGTAGAATGAGGTAAGATCAGACTCAAACTGTCTGGATGAAAGGTTTCTTCCAAACAGCAAAGATGCCAGGTCCAAACAGAGGTGTCTCTCTCTCTCTCATTGGCACTGTACTCCTAACCATTCATCTGAATCAAGGCTTTACATACTAATGGCGCACAACCTCACCCGCTCCACATCCTGGATATTTTATTTCCGCTGGGCTTCCTTGTCTCAGAGAGCACAGAATGCGCTTTTCTCTTTCCTTTTCAAAACTTTATCACACTTAAGACTCCTAATGTGCTGGGAATATGGTAGACTGAAGATCAGAGCACAGATCCTCCTGTATTCCCTCATTTTTACCTGAAAATGGCTGACCAAATATCAAACAAAAGAAAGCTTGCATCAGCTCTGGAAACTATTAAGAATATCATCCACATATAGAAAGTTAAAAGAATCTTCTAGATCCTACATAGACTGGTCCCAACTTATGATGGTTTGACTTATGGTTTTTTGACTTTAAGATGGATTTATTGGGGTATTAAATGCATTTAGACTAATGATACTTTTGATTTATGATGGATTCATCCAGATGTTACCCCATTGTAAGTCAAGGAGCATCTGTGCCCATGTCGAAGATATGATGGAAGCCTAAAGGACCAGCTCACTTTTGTCCTACTTGTGGAAGGTCAGCATTTATGGAAGGTAGGCAGGTAGCTTACAGTGACCCTTTCGCTCCAAAACGTAGGGCACCTTATCTGTCCGGTGATAGTCAAGACAACCAGAGAGCCTGGATGAGCTCTTTTTGCCTGAGCTAGTGAATAAAATAAAGAGCTGTTGTGATAAATTTCTCTATCATTCCCTTGAAAAAGATTAACACGAGGAGTGTAATGTTGTGGAAGAAACAATCTAAGATCAGGAAAAAGTGTGAAGATAAAAATCATCACTAATATGAACACCCACAATTAGGTATTTGAGGAGAGGAAAACAACAAATAATTTCTTCTACTCATCTTAGGTTCTCCAGCAGAGGCCCTGTGAATTAGACTAGCCAAAGACAGATTAATTAGAGACAGACAAATGAAGTTTTCTCAGTGGCCTTTAGCAAAAAAAAAAAAAAAAAAAAAAAAAAAAATTGTACTCCAAAGAGGCATACTTTGGAGTGATATATTCTAGTACCCCTCAGAATACATTTCTGTCATATAAAGGAATCCCATGAACCATAAAGGAACAAAAAACAGACTGTCTCTGGATCAGAATTTATTTGCAATATTAAATGCTAAGAAAAACAAAGGAATGAAATAATGTTTACAGAGCTTTGGGCAGAAAAGATTGAGATCCAAGGCATATTAGTTTAAAAAGCTCATGTTTATATGCTAGAGCAACAGAAAGTTGTTTTTAGATACGCTAGACTGAGAGGCAATGTCATCTAAAATTCTTTGTTTAAAAAAACTATTTGACAAGTCACTTAAGTCAATTAAGAAATAAATATAAATAACTCGGCAAATAGAATTCTTAGCTCTATAGAGTGATTAGCTTTAAAATTTCAAATGTAGTGCTTACAAGATAAAAACACATAATATTAAGCTCATAATTAATAATAACCTGGATCTGAAATCTGAGATTACATCAGCAAATCAATGTGAAGGAAAAATAGAAATGTGAAAATTATACCAAATGTATCATCTGAGCTGGAGGGATGTGAATGACAATAGTTACTGTTTTACTCTGTTCACAGATGATGAGAGAAAAATAGACTCAAGTAAGTTTTTAAAATGTTTAGAGTTTAGAAAAGTGTACTTTCTGTGTTTCTGTATTAGGGTTCTCTAGAGGGACAGAACTAATAGGATAGATGTATATATCAAGGGGAGTTTATTAAGGAGCATTGACTCACGATCACAAGGTGAAGTCCCACAATAAGCCATCTCCAAGCTGAGGAGCAAGTTAGCCAGTCCAAGTCCCAAAACTTCAAAAGTAGGGAAGCCAATAGTGTAGCCTTCAGTCTTATGGTCAAAGGTCCAAGAGTCCAAAAGCTAAAGAACTTAGAGTCTGATATTCGAGGGCAGGAAGCATCCAGCATGGGAGAAAGATGCATGCCAGAAGACTCAGCTGGTCTAGTCTTTCCATATTTCTCTGCCTGATTTTATCCTATTTGCACTGGCAGCTGATTGGATGGTGCCCACCCAGATTTAGGGTGGGTCTGTGTCTCCCAGCTTACTGACTCAAATGTTCATCTGTTTTGGTGACACCCTCACAGACGCACCCAGGAACAATACGTTGCATCCTTCAATCCAATCAAGTTGACACTCAATATTAACCATCACGGAATCCTTTCCAAATCCCTAAAAGAAATAATAATAATAATAATAATAATGTAGTCAATATAATAAACAACAGCTAGAAAAGAAATAGGTAAGCAACATAGAGAATCTCTGACAAGATAAAAAAGAATAATATAATTAGTGTAAAATAGTTTAGTAGTTCAATTAAAACTGAAGACTCTTAAACTAAAATATTATTTTAAAATCTTTACTTAATAGAAAAAGACCAAAAGTTAAAAGTCAGAGAAGTAGTAAGAAATGTTTTAAATGGCAGAAATACATCACAAATACAAAGAAAAATAAGGAAAAATAGCAATCACAATGTAGAATAAAATATAATTCGAGATAAAATTGGTGAAGAACCACAGCAGGAACACATCAGAAAAACCAAAAGAATTCACAGACCATTTGAAATAAGCAGCTTGCCACTGGAAACTCCATGAGTGCCAAAAAACTGAGTGCCTCAAGTGTGAGGGGGAAAATCCGTCTCCGAACACACATCGGCCCTGGAGAACCTGAGAATCCAAAAGACGGAAGAAGAGTTTAACCTTACCTAGAGCTGAAATGAATTTAGAGAGCCGAGCGAAATAGAAAAGTAAAAGAAGAAGTGGGAAAAGAATTGTAGGCACTCTTGGTCCCCAGGGAAGCCAAGGGTAGCCATTCCTGACTTTATCTCACAGGGGTCCTTGAGGAGGGCAGCCAGTGGAATTAGGGAAGGTCCACAGGGAGAAGGAGACTTCCAGCTGAACTTCGTAATAATTTCCAAAGAAGACAAATTTTCCTGGGCAGTCCAGGGGGTTGGGGTGCGGGGAATGGGAGGTACAGAGAGGAGCACAGAAGCCGCAACAGGAAGGAAAGGGTGACAACAGAAAGCCATGCTTGCTCTCTCAGCAGGGAGGCTTGTAGCCTGGGGAAAGATCTCAGCCCTGTGCACCAGAGGCCTGGTTATGAATTTGGCACTGTTGGCTGCTGGGGGTGTATGGTGGGAATGAGACTGGCCTTGCTGGCTACATGGGAGCTGGGTGAGGCCTGTCACTGATGGCTTTCCACCACTTCCCTGGCAACCTGTAGGAAGCAGCAGAGGCAACCATAATCTACCATGGAACATAATTCCATTGGCCTGAGAGCCACCCCACATCCTTCACAGTGGCCACTGCAAGCCCAAGGAGAGTCTGGTCTGAGACCCGCCTAACCCTGCCCCCACCTGATGGTTTTCTTTCCCTGTCCTGGTAACCAGAGACAAAAGATAGAAACTTGTGGGAGCTCTATGGCCTCACCTATTGCCTGAGACAACCGAATACTTACCCTGACCAACTTAGGGCAAGCCTGTATCCCCCTTCTACTACTGCAGCTGATGCTCTCTTGAAAGTGCCACCTCCTGGCTGGAGGTCAACCAACTCAAGTCATTACAGCATCTTAGAACAATCCTACTCCAAGAAAGGAGAAAATACCACCTGTAACACCCTGGCTAGCCAGACGTCCTGAGTCTGTCCACATGACAACTTCACTGCTAGCAAACCAGCATTCGAGAAAACCTGCACACTAAACAAACTACAACCTGTACTCTCACAGAGTCCACTTCCCTGTTACCCCCACTGAAGCAGGTACTTTCATCCACAGCTGAGAGACCTGAAGACAGGTCTTCACAGGATCATATCACAGGAATCTTTGCAGAGACTTCCCAGTACCAGCCCGGGCCCAGTAGCTCCACTGGGGGCTAGACACAGAAGAGCAATAGCAATCACTGCAGTTTTGCTCTCAGGAAGCACCATTTCTAGGGGAAGAAAAAGAGAACCACATCAAGGGATCACCCCATAGGAAAAAAAAATTGAATTAGCAGCCCTTGAGTCCCAGATCTTTCCTCTGAAATAGTCTACCAAAATGAGAAGGAATCAGAAAAACAATTCTGATGATACGACAAGGCAAGGTTCATTGACACCCCAAATGATCACACAAGCTCACCAGCAATAAAAAAACAAATAAAAACAAAAAAAACAAGGTAGTCATGCAACAACTAGCAGGATGAATAGAATAGTACCTCACATCTCAATAATAACACTGAATGTAAAAGGCCTAAATGCTCCACTTAAAAGATACAGAATGATAGAATGGATAAGAATTCACTAATCAAGTATCTGCTGTCTTCAAGAGACTCACCTAACACATAAGGACTCATATAAATGTAAGGTAAATGGATGGAAAAAGATATTCCATGCAAATGGACACCAAAAACAAGCAGAAGTAGCTATTCTTTTATCAGCCAAAACCGACTTTAAAGCAGCAACAATTTAAAAAGACAAAGAGGGACATTATAGAGTAATAAAAGGACTAGTCCAACAGGAAAATGTTACAATTCTAAATATATATGCACCTAAAACTAGGGCTCTCAAATTTATAAAACAATTACTCCTAGAATTAAGAAATGAGATAGGTGGCGACACAGTAATAGTGGGTGACTTCAATACTCCACTGACAGCACTAGACAGGTCATCAAAAACAAGTCAAACAATGGACTTAAACTATACCCTAGAACAAATGGACTTAACAGATATATTCAGAACATTCTACTCAACAACTGCAGAATATACGTTCTATTCATCAGCACATGAAACGTTCTCCAAGATAGATCATATGATAGGCCACAAAACAAGTCTCAATAAATTTAAGAAAATCAAAATTATATTAATATGCTCTCAGATCACAGTGGAATAAAATTGAAAATCAACTCCAAAAATAACCCTCAAACCATGCAAATACATTGAAATAAAATAATCTGCTCCTGAATGATATTTTGGTAAACAGTGAAATTTTAACGGAAATTTAAAAATTACTTGAACTGAATGACAGTAGTAACACAACCTATGAAAACTTCTGGGATACAGCAAAAGGTGTTAAAAGGAAGGTTCATAGCATTAAATGCCTACATCAAAAACCCTGAAAGAACACATATAGACAGTCTAAGGTCACACTTCAAGGAACTAGAGAAATAAGATCAAACCAAACCCAAACCCAGCAGAAAAAAAAGAAAAGAAAAGAAATGAAAAGAAATAACAAAGATCAGAGCAGAACTAAATGAAACTGAAACAAAAGAATACAAAAGATAAATAAAACAAAAAGCCAGTTCTTTGAAAATATAAACAAAATTGGTAGACCATTAGCAAGATTAACCAAGAGAAAAAGGGAGGAGATCCAAATAAGCTCACCTAGAAACATAATGGGAGATATTACATCTGATAACACAGAAATACAAAAGATCATTCAAGTCTTCTATGAATACCTTTACACACACAAACTAGAAAACCTAGAGGAGACGGATAAATTCCTGGAAATATACAAACCTGCAAGATTAAACCAGGAAGAAATAGATACTCTGAACAGACAAATAACAAGCAGCAAGATTAAAATGGTTACAAAAAAAAAATTGCCAACAACAAAAAAAGTCCAGGAGCAGATGGAATCACAGCTGATTTCCCTCAGACGTTCAAAGAAGAATTGGTACAAATCCTACTGAAACTATTCCAAAAGCTAGAGAAAGAGGGAATCCTCCCTAAATCATTCTACAAAGCCAGTATCACGCTAATACCAAAACCAGAAAAGAATAAAAACAGCAACCAAAAAAACTACAGACCAATATCCCTGACAAACATAGATGCAAAAATTCTCAACGAAATACTAGCTAACAAAATCCAACAGCATATCAAAAAGATAATCCACCATGATCAAGTGGGTTTCATATCAGGGATGCAGGGATGGTTTAACATCTGAAAGTCAATAAATGTAATATATCACATAAACACAATTAAAAACAAAAATCATAAGAACATCTCAACAGAAAAATAATAAACAAAATCCATCATTCCTTTATGATTAAAACCCTCAGCAAAATTGGCATAGAAGGGACATACCTTAAGGTAATATAAGTCATCTATGACAAACCTACAGCCAACATTATACTGAATGGGGAAACGTTGAAAGTATTTCCCCTGAGAACTGGAACAAAACAAGGTGCCCACTCTCACCACTTCTATTCAACATAGATGGGAAGTCCTAGCCAGAGCAGTCAGATAAGAGAAAGAAATAAAGGGCATCCAAATCAGCAAAGAGGAAGTCTATCTGTCACTTTTTGCTGATGATATGATCATATACTTAGAAACCCTAAAGACTCATTCAAAAAGCTCCTAGACCTGATAAACAAATTCAGTCAAGTTTCATGATACACAATCAATGTACAAAAATTGTTAGCTCTGCTATACACCAACAGCGACCAAGTTAAGAATCAAGTCAAGAACTCAACCCATTTTACAATAGCTGCAAAATAAATAAAATACTTAGGGATATACCTAAGTAAGGTGGTGAAAGACCTCTACAAGGAAAACTACAAAACACTGCTGAAAGAGATCATAGATGACACAAACAAATGGAAACACATCCCGTGCACATGGATATGTAAAAGCAATATTGTGAAAATGATCATACTGCCAAAAGCAATGTACAAATTCAATGTAATTCCCATTGAAATACCATTATCATTCTTCACAGAACTAGAAAAAGCATATCTAAAATTTATACAAAACCATAAAAGAGCCTGCGTGACCAAAGCAAGACTAAGCAAAAAGAACAAATCTAGAGGTATCATATGACTTAACTTCAAACAATATTACAAGGTTATAGCTACCAAGACAGTATGGTACTGGTATGAAACTAGGCACAAAGACCAATGGAATAGAATAGAAATCTCAGTAATACATGCCAAATAGTTACAGCAAACTGATCTTCAACAAAGCCAACAAAAACATAAAGTAGGGAAAGGACACCTTATTTAACAAATGAGGCTGGGATAATTGGCAAGCCACATGTAGAAAAATTAAACTGGATTCTCATCTCTCACCTTACAAAAAAATCAACTCAAGATTGAGCAACTACTTAAATCTAAGACCTGAAACCATAAAAATTCTAGAAGATAACATTGGAAAAACTCTTCTAGACACTGACTTAGGCGAACATTTCATGACCAAGAACCCAAAAGCAAATGCAACAAAAACAAAGATAAATAGATAGGACTTCATTAAACTAAAAAGCCTCTGCACAGCAAAAGAAAAAACCAGCAGAGTAAACAGAAAACCCACAGAATGGGAGAAAATCTTCACAAACAATCATCTGACAAGGGACTAATATCTAGAATCTACAAGGAAGTCAAATAAATCCATGAGAAAAAACAAGTAATATCATCATAAAGTGAGCCAAGGACATGAATAGACAATTCTCAAAAGAAGATATGCAAATGGCCAACAAACATATGAAAATTTCTCGACATCACTAATGATCAAGGAAATGCAAACTAAAACCACAATGCAATACCATCTTACACCTGCGAGAATGCTCATAATTAAAAAATCAAAAAATAATAGATGTTGGCTTGGATGTGGTGAAAAGGGAACAGTTTTACACTGCTGGTGGGAATGTAAACTAGTACAACCACTATGGAAAATGATGTGGAGATTCCTTAAAGAACTAAAAGTAGATCTACCATTTGATCCTGCAATCTCACTACTGGGTATCTACCCAGAGAAAAAGAAGCCATTATATGAAAAAGACACCTGCACACACATGTTTATAGCAGCACAATTCACAATTGCAAAAATATGGAACCTGCCCAAATGCCCATAAACCAACGAGTGAAGAATGAAAATGTTATATATACACGCACACTATGGAATACTACTACTCAGCCATAAAAAGGAATTAAATAATGGCATTTACAGCAACCTGGGTGGAGTTGGAGACCATTATTCTAAGTGAAATTACTCAGTAATGGAAAAACAAACCTTACATGTTCTCACTTATAAGTGGGAGCTAAGCTATGAGGGTACAAAGATGTAAGAATGATACAATGGACTTTGGGGAAGAGTGAAAGGGGGTTGAGGGGTAAAATACTACACATTGGGTAGAGTGTATACTACTTGGGTGATGGGTGCACCAAAGTCTCAGAAATCACCACCAAAGAACTTATTTATGTAACTGAATACCATCTGTTCTCCCCAAACTATTTTTTTTTGAAATTTAAAAATTGAATATTTAAATGTACTTACTCTGTGGAAGGGACTTTCTATGCACTGGAAACAGTAATTAACAAAACAGAAAGTGACCCCTGGCTTCATGGAACATCTTACTGATTTGAATAGATGAGGACGATCATGATGAAGATAGATAGATAGATAGATAGATAGATAGATAGATAGATAGATAGATAGATAGATAGATGCAGTTCTGCAGGCTAGAAGTCCTAAGCCAAGATATTAGCAATGTCATGTTCCCTCTGAAGCCTCTAGGAGAGGGTTCTTCCAGGCTTCATTTCAGCTTTTGGTAGTTCCAGGCTCTTTTTGGCTTGTGGCAACACCACTCTACTCTGCCTCTGTCTTCACATGGCTGTCCTCCCTGTATGACTTTATCTTTTCTTCTTCTTATAACCACAAGTCATATTGAATTCGTCCCCTCCCCCGCCCCACCAACAACCTCATCTTATTTGCATCTGCAAATATTTTATTTCTAAATACGGTCACATTCACAGATACAGGAGTTAGGACCTCAGAATATTCTTTGGAGAGACAAAATCTAACCCATCATATCTCTCAAGAAGCTAAACAAAACAAAATAAAGCAAAAACACTGGATTAAACCAAAAGAATAAAAATGTAAGTAATAAGTAAACTTGAATCAAAACCTCACCAGCTAGAAAATAATGTACAGTAAAGTAAAACAAAATAAATAAAGCCAAAAAGCAGTGCCTTAAAAACACTAAAAATTTGATTGACTTCTGAAATTGAAGACTGAAATGAAAAGATAAATCACAAACACCATACAAATAATAAAGTGATAATAAGGGTACAGAAAAAATACCTTATGCCAATAAATTAAAAAATTAAATGAAATGAAGAAATACTTTGTAAAACAACAACTTAAAATTATAAGAATAAATTAAGAATATAAATAGTCCTACATTTACAAAAAAAAAAAAAATGCTAATTAAGACTCTTCCCTCAAAGCAATCTCCTGGCTCAGATGACTAGTAAATTCCTCCAAAATTTTAAAGAACAAAAGTCCAACATTACATGAAATATTTCAGAAAAGAGGAAAATTGAAAACGCCTCCCAAATTAATCTTGATACTAAATCCCAAATAAGACAATAAAAGACAGTTAAATGACAGGTTAGTTTCTCTAGTAAATGCAGATGTAAAAATTCTAAATAAAATATTAGCAAATCACATCCACTAATATACAGAAGAGAATACACATCACAGGCAAGTTGCTTTTATTCCAGGAATGCTGGCTTTGTTGAACATTAGATATCCAATTAATGTTATTCACTACATTAAGAGAATAAAGGAGGAAATATATAAGAACTTTCCAATAATCACTTGATAAAATTTAACACCAATATATGAGTTTTTAGAAATCAGCATACTAAAAAGTGAAGAAACAAATTTTAATCATAACCATTCTTGTTGAAAATCTGAGATTACTCTGGAGATTGTGAATTAAATATTGATAAACACTATTACCACTTTTATTGAACGTTGTAAAGTAAGACCAGGACAGTGCAATAAGGCAAGAAAAAATGAAAGAAAGAAAACAAATAAAACTATCAAGATACCAACATCATTTTTTTTTTTTTTCAGATGGAATCTCATTCTGTGGCCCAGGCTGGAGTACAGTGGCATGATCTTGGCTCACTGAAACCTCCGCCTCCCAGGTTCAAGCAATCCTTGTGCCTCATCTTCCCCAGTAGCTGGGATTACAAGCATACACCATGATGCCCTACTAATTTTTATATTTTTAGTAGAGACAGGGTTTTGCCATGTTGGCCAGGCTGATCTCAAACTCCTGACCTCAAGTGATTCACCTGTCTTGGCCTCTCAAACTGCTGGGATTATAGGCATGACAAGTATCAAAATACTTAAGGATAAATGTAATAAAAGATACATACAGATGTTATTCTAAAAAGTGTAAAATAATATTGACAAAAATTAAAAATCAAAGCAAATAAAGAATATCATTTCACTCAACAATTCCACTCCTAGATATATATTCAAGAGAAATGAAAACAAGTGTTCATGTTTTCATGGACTTACACATAGATGAATATCTTGGCACTTTTTTTTATAGTAACCAAAAAGTGAACAAAACCCAAATGCCTATCACCTGATGAATGTGTAAAAAAAAAGTGATATATCTATACAATAGGATATTATTTGGTAATGAAAATGATAAAGTTATGATACATGCTACAGCATAAATGAACCTTGGACATACTGTGCTGAATACAAGAAGCCAGTTACAAAAGGCCATACTGTAGAATCTTATTTATATGGAATATTTAAAACAAGTGAATTGATATAAACACAAATTAGTTTGGGGTTTCCAGGAACTGGATGGAGGGGCATGGGAATGAACTGTAATGAATGGGTGGGTTTTCTTTTGGGGTAATGAAAATATTCTAGAGTATATTTTCTAGTTATGATGATTGTAAAAGTTTGTGAATATATTAAAAACCACTGAATTGTATACTTATGTAGATTGTATGCTAGGTTAATTATAGCTCAGTAAAGCTATAATAAGATAAATTATTTTATTTATTTATTTATTTTTGAGACAGATTCTCACTCTGTTGCTCAGGCTGGAGGGCAGTGGCATGATCTTGTCTCACTGAAACCTCTGCCTCCCAGGCTCAAGCAATCCTCCTAGTTCAGCCTCCTGAGTAGGTAGGACTACAAGCATGTGCCACCACACCTGGCTTTTGTATTTTTAGTAGAGATGGGGTTTCACCACATTGGTCATGCTGGTCCTGAACTCCTGACCTCAAGCGATCCGCCCACCTCAACCTCCCAAAGTGCTGGGATTACAGATGTGAGTCACCACGCCCGACCTAAAGAAGATAAACTATACACTATGATTATGGATTAGAAAGCCAACTATTTTAAAGATATCAATACTTTCAAATTAATCCACAGATTTAAGAAATTCCAATCAAAATTCAAAAAAGTTTTAGTAAAAGTGAACGTTATTCTTAAAATTTATAAGAAATATAAAGGATCAAGAATACCCAAGACATTGGGAGGCCAAGATGGGTGGATCACCTGAGGTCAGGAGTTTGAGACCAGCCTGACCAACACGGTGAAACCCCATCTCTACTAAAAATACAAAAATTAGTTGGGCATGGTGGTGGGTACCTGTAATCCCAGCTACTCAGAAGGCTGAGGAGAGAGAAAGAATTGCTTGAACCTGGGAGGTGAAGGTTCCAGTAAGCTGAGATCTGGAACCTGCACACTCCAGCCCTGGCGACAGAGCAAGACTCCATCTCAAAAAAAAAAAAAAAAAAAAAAAAAGAAAGAAAAGGAAAGAAAGAAAGAATAGCCAAGACAATCTTGAAGAAGATGAATAAAGCTGAATGACTCATACTACCAGGTATCAAAGTTTATTAAAAAGCCACAGTAATTAAGACAGTATGGCATTGTACAAGTATAGAAAAATGGGTCAATAAACCTTAATAGAAAGTAAACAAAAAGATCCACATGTATTCAGTCATTAGATTTGTGGCCAATGTAAAACTGCAGAGCAGTAAGGAAAAGATTGAGGTTTTGTCTATAATGAGTCCATCAGATGGCCATATAAGCATACATTTTTACCCTTACATTATATGAAAATCTATTCCAGATACCCTCTACATCTATATGTGAAAATGGGACAATTAAAAAAAAATCTAGGTGGAAAAAAACAGAAACCTTTCCTCATGATTTTAGAATAGGCAGAAATTTCCTTAACAAGAAATGAATTACAAAGGGAAACAAAAATAACTGTACAAAGGAAGAAAAAATTGGATGTACTCATGAAAAAGAATGTAATTGTCCTCTTATCTTTCACCATACAAAAAAAAACCCTCAAAATAAATAATAGGACTTAAACCTAAGGCCCAGAGGAAAAAGAAAAAGCTTCTTAACATTGATATTGGCAGTGAATTTTTGAATATAATATCAAAGCACAGTTAACAAAAGCAAAAAGACAAATAGGATTGCATCAAACTACAAATTTCTGCACACCAAAGGAAATAAGCAAACCCTTGAAAAGTCAGTGATGTACAGAATAGAAGAAAATATATGCAAATCATATATCTGATAAAGAGTTAATATATAAAATATAAAGGGAACTTATATAACTAAACAGTAACAAAACAAAAACCTGATTAAAAAAATTGGGCAAAGGATATGAACAGACATTTGTCCAAAGAAGACATACAAACAATCAACAAGTATATAAAAAGGTACTCAACATCACTCATTATCAGGAAAACATAAATCAAAACCACAATAAGATATTACTCCATGCTTTTTAGGGTGACTATTATTAAAAAGACAAAAGGTAAGTATTGGCAAGGATGTTGAAAAACAGGAATGCTTGTTGGTGAGTGTGTAAATAGGTACAGCAATTATGAAAAACAGTATGTAGGATTCTCAAAAATTAAAAATAGATCTACCATATGTTCCAGCAATTCCACTAGTGGGTATATATCCAAAGGAAATTAAATCAATATGTCAAAGAGATATCTGCATTCCCATGCTCATTTCAGCATTATTAACAATGGTCAGGATACGGAAATAATCTAAATGTCCATTGACAGATGAACAGATTTTAAAAATGTGGTGTGTGTGTGTGTGTGTGTGTGTGTGTGTGTGTGTGTGTGTGTGTGTAATGGAATATTATTCAGTCTTAAAAAAGAAAAAAATCCCCTGCTATTTGCAACAACGTGGATGAACCTGGAGAACACTGCTAAGTGAGATGTAAGACACAAAATGAAAAATATTCCATGATCTCACTTATATATGTGATTTAAAATAGTCAAACTCAAAGAAGCAGAGTGTACAATGACGGGGGAGAGGGAAAGTAGGAGGTCATGGTCAAAGGTACAAAGTTTTAATTATGAAAGATAAGTTATTGATATCTACTACTGTAGAGTTAGTGCCTTTATATAACATTAGAGTATATAAATATATATTCTATATATACTTGAAATTTGCTAAGAGGGTAGATCTTATGTTCAGTGTTCTTACCGTACACAACAATAGTAGTAGTAGTAGTAGTAGCACTAATAATAAAGGTGGACAGAGGAAACTTTGGGAGGAAAAAGATATGTTTATGGACTTGATGGCAGTTATTGTTTCAAAGGTGTGTGATTATCCCCAAATTCATCAAGTAATACATATTAAATATGTACAGCTTTTCACATGTCAATTATCTCTCATCTAAGTGATTTTTAAAAACTTACACAAGATTGTTTTGGTTATTCTAATTACTTTGCTTACCCAAATACATTTTAGATTCAATCTGGTAATTTCCATCAAAAATATTGCTGAACTTTAGTTGTGATTGTGTTTAATCTATAGATCAACTTGAAGAGAACTGATACTTAAAATTCTAAATCTTCCACTCCAAGAACACAATATATTTCCCCATTTATTTATTTTAATCCTTCTATCAGTATTTTGTTATTTTCTGCAGAGATTCTGCATATTTTGCAAGATTTATTCATAAGTATTTAATGATTTTTGTTGCTGTTACAATTGGCACTTTATTAATTTTAATTTCTAATCTCTTATTGTTAGTATTTAAGAACATAAACGACTTTATATGTTGATCTTGTATCCTATGCCCTTGTTAAACTCGTTTACAAGTTCTAGTAGCTTTTTTTCTTATACTTTTTGGATTTTCTACGTAGGCAGTCATGCCATCTAAGAACAAAAACAGTTTTAATTTCCTTTTATACACGTGTGTGTGTGTGTACACACCAAGAAATGTAAATGGATGGACACATATTATTGGATTATTAATGGATGGACCTGTATTATTGTAATTTTGCTGCATAGAATTTAAGTGACAAAAATATAAAAAGTTAAATCTATGTTAATGAACACACAATACATAAAGATGTGATTTGTGACATCAATAACAAAATGGCAAAGTGAAGCTGTAAAGGAAGTAGTTTTCACACATGATTGAAGTTAAATTGTTAGCAGTTTAAAACAGACGGCTATAATTTTGAGATGTTTATATAATTATAATAGCAACCACAAAGAAAACATCTATAGAATACCCAGAAAAGGAAATTAGAAGATAATCAAGGCATATCATTACAAAAAATCAAGAAAACACAACAGAAGGCAGAGTGAAGCCAGAGAGAAAATACAAAAAACTACCAGACGATACAGAAAATAATTGACAAAATGGCAATAGTAGGTTTTTCCCTATCAGTAAATGTAATGGACTAAACTTCCCAATCAAAAGGCATAGATTGGCTAAATGTGTTTTCTAAAAAAATAGAGCTTAACTGTATGCTGACTATAAGATACTCACCTTAAATCTGGACACACACATACATTGAAAGAGAAAAAATGGAAAATAATTTTCAATGAAAACAGAAACAAAACAGAGCAGGGGTGGCTGTACTAACATTCGACAAAATAGCAAAGCAAAAACATTTATAGGAGACCAAAAAATAATATTATTTAAAGACAAAATGGTCAATTTACCAAGAAGATTTAAAAATTGTAAATATTTATGCATCAAACCTCAGAATTCCTAAATATATGAAGCAAACTCTGACAGAACTGAAGGGAGAAATAAACAGCAACAAACTTATAGTAGGAGACCTCAATACTCGTATTTTCAATAATAGATAGAACAATCAGACAGAAGACCAATAAGGAAATAGAGAACTTGAATACTACTGAAGATTAATTGTACCTAACAGATACATACAAAACACTCCACACAACCACAGCAGTATACACATTGTTCTCAAGTTCATATGGAACATTCTCCAGTAAAGAGCACATATTACCCACAAAATAAGTCAAGAAATTCGAGATTGAACTCATACAAAGCATCTTTTCTTATTACAGTGGAATGAAACTAGAAATCAATAGCAAGAGGAAAACTGGAATATCCACAAATATTGGAAATTAAACAGCACACTCCTAAACAACCAATGGGTCAAGGAAGAAGTTAC
Organism: Macaca mulatta; assembly: GCF_049350105.2. Classification (NCBI taxonomy): domain Eukaryota; kingdom Metazoa; phylum Chordata; class Mammalia; order Primates; family Cercopithecidae; genus Macaca; species Macaca mulatta. The sequence continues at coordinate 54,326,166 of NC_133410.1, forward strand.
AAGGGAATTTTAAAAATGCCTTGAAATAAATATAAATGAAAATACAACATACAAAATTTCATGGGATGCATTGAAAGCTGTGCTAAGAAGGAAGTTTATAGCCATAAATAAATATATTAAAGAACAAAAATCTTGAATTGATAACCTAACTTTACATTTCTGGGAATTTGGAAAAGAACAAACTAAATCTGAAACTAGTGAAAGGAAGGAAATAATACAATTTAGAAGAAAGATAAATGAAATAGAGAACATTTAAAAATCAACAAAGAATTGTTTTTTTGAAAAGACGAACAAAATTGAAAAACCAGTAGCGAGATTAAGAACAAAATGAAGACTGAAATAACTAAAATCAGAAATAAAAGAGGGGTCATTAAAACTGATGCCATAGAAATACAAAGAATCATATGAGAATACTATGGACAATTATACACCAATAAATTAGATGACCTTGAAGAAATGAAAAAATCCCTGGAACACAAAATCTGCCAAGATTTGTTCCTCAAGAAACAGAAAATCTGTAAAAACCAGTAACTAGTATAGAGATTGAATCAGTAGTCAAAAAACTCCCAGCAAAGAAAAGTCCAAGACCAGCTGGCTTCACAGAAGAATTCTACCAAACATTTAAAGAAAAATTACCACCTTCTTTCCTCTAACACTTAAAGAGATTGAGACCATCCTAGCCAACATGGTGAAACTCCGTCTCTACTAAATATACAAAAATTAGCTGGGAGTGGTGGTGCGCACCTATAGTCCCAGTTACTCGGGAGGCTGAGGCAGGAAAATCGCTTGAACCCGAGGGGCAGAGGCTTCAGTGAGCTGAGATCGCACCACTGCACTCCAGCCTGGGTGGCTGAACAAGACTTCATCAAAAAAAAAAAAAAAAGAAAGAAAGAAAGAAAGTGGGACAAGGACATGAACAGACATTTCTCAAAGGTAGACACACACGCAGCCAGCAAGCATATGAAAAAAAACTCAACATCACTGATCATTACAGAAATACAAATCAAAACTACAATCATATACCATCTCACATCAGTCAGAATGGCTATTGTTAAAAAGTAAAAAAATAACAGGCAAGGTTGTGGAGAAAAAGAAACATTTATACACTGTTAGTGGGCAGTAAATTAGTTCTACCATTGTGGAAGACAATATGGCATTTCCTCAAAAACCTAAAGACAGAAATACCATTCATCACAGCAATCCCATTACTGGGTATGTACCCAAAGGAATAAAAATTGTTCTATTATAGAGACAAATGCATGTGTATGTTCATTGCAGCACTATTCACGACAGCAAAGACATGGAATCAAACTAAATGTCCATCAGTGGTGGGCATATGGAATACTATGCAGCCATAAAAAGAATGAGATCACATCTTTTGCAGGGACATGGAAGGAGCTGATGGCCATTGTCCTCAGCTAACTAATGCAGGAACGGAAAACCAAATACCACAAGTTCTCACTTATAAGTGGGAGCTACATGATGAGAACACATGGACACATAAAGGGGAACACACACTGAGGTCTTCTTGAAGGTGGAGGGTGGGAGGAGGGAGAGGATCAGGAAAAATAACTAATGGGTACCAGGCTTAAAACCTGGGTGATGAAATAATCTGTACAACAAACCCTCATGAATTTAATTAAGGTTTGCTTGCAATAAAAAAGTAAATATACTTGACATTTATTTGCACTACTGAAATCATTGTATAAATAAATACGCATATTTTTCATTTTTCCCCTGAGACAAAAGGAAGAGATGAAGCTATAAAATGTCTCATTGGTCAAAATGTAATTGAATAATTTTGGTTCCCATTTATATCTAGAAGAAAGCCACATATCCTTCATGCTTAGATTGTTTCTGGTTCAGTTTCTCCAGAGAATAAATCATGTTTCCAGAGAGGCAAATGAGTGTTAATTGCCTGACTGCATGATTGGAGAGAGGGTAAGGAGGGTGAAAACCTAAATTACCAATTATTCCATAAGTTGACATTCAAAAGATACTTTTGATCTCAATTCTTTTCTCCAAACTTGGCTTTCCTGGAATCAGGTGGTTCCAATTTTTTTTTTTTTTTTTTTTTTTTTTTTTTTTTGAGATAAAGTCTCGCTCTGTTGCCCAGGCTGGAGTACAATGGTGTGATCTCGGTTCACTGCAACCTCCACCTCCCAGGTTCAAGCGATTCTTTCTCCCACCTCAGCCTCTTGAGTAGCCGGGATCACAGGTGCCTGCCACCACACCATCACACCTAGCTAATTATTGTGTTTTTAGTAGAGACGGGGTTTTGCCATGTTGGCCAGGCTGGTCTTGAACTCTTGACCTCAAGTGATTCACTCTACTCGGTCCCCCAAAGTGCTGGGATTACAGGCATGAGCTACCACACCCAGTCTGGTTCCAATTTTTGAGCTTTTCCTGGAATTATTCTGGAAAAATAATCACTGTTTGGCAGTATCCACAGCTGTGGAACACTTAGGAAGGATGTCCCAATTCTGCTAAGTAATTTATCATTCCCACAATCTAGTTGGCTTACCAATGCCTCCTATTTTCTCTCTATTGTTTTCCTTGAGTTCTTAGAGTAAGCTTCGAGAGATGAGAAAATAAAAGTACCTTCAAAATGGGTGTTTCCTACCATATCAATTTAAAATTGAATCTCTAATGAGTTGAAACAGTGGTTCAGTTGAACAAAATTCAATCTGAAAACAATGTTTTCAGCACATATGTGGTACATTTTCCGGAAGTGTGCAGGACAAGCAATGGTCCAGGAATGACTGTGTTTCAGAATTTAAAGAACTAATTTTTTTCTTTAATATAATGAAGGGAAAAATCAAAGCCTAGAACAATTAGTTGTGCCCAAAATCATATGACAGGGCCACATTCAGGTAACACATATATTATTCACTGATCCAGTAGTCTAAATGGTTTTCTATGATTTAACTGTTATGTTATAGATCATCATTTTTTTGTCTTCGTAAGAATCAAAATAAAACCTGATTAATTAATACACACATGTTTTATAAAACCTCTTCATCAAACATATTTAAGTCAGCCAAGCAAATTGTTCTACATATCTTATCCATAAATTGTGAAAAGATAAAGATTGCATTTTGCTTTAAGGAGACAGATACAGGGATGATATGGTGGGAGTGAACTGCATATCATGTTAATTCTTCTGGTCTCCCATACCTCTCTATTTCTTTGGGAGTACTGTTATTCAGTTGATAATATTTTTAAGACTGTAAGTTTCTTATAGGCTAAGATTGATAATCATTTTACTTTAAATTCAGAAACAATTCTAATCAGATTATCTGAGATTCATAGGAATTATGTGAGTAATTTGATGATTTGTGGTTTCCATAAAATTGGAAAAACAGCAAAGTTCTCTTTCTAACATGGACCATTAAAAATGGTCATATCCAATTCGTTTTGTGGACAGAATTGTAGTCATATGGGTACATATAGGCAAATTACTTAAATAGCTATAACAACATGTGAGTCACATTATTTAACTATTCACCAGAAACAATCTAAAAATCATAGGTAAGATATTTTTATGTGGAAGAGTTTGCTGTTCTATTAATTTCCATTGAACTGTACAAAATGAGATTTAAAAGTAAGAGCAAACTAAGACTGGTTAAAAATAACTGAAACTAACAAACAACAAACAACCATCCCCACCAAAGTCCCGTTGTGCTTTGACACTCAGAGACTTTCAGAAGAATCACATAGAATGTATTTAAGATGAAGTATTAAGACTCGGGATTACTTTGCCTAGCTGTGGGAAGCCAAAAAGCTTCTTAGATATTATAATGCCAGTTCAAACTTCTGAAAGATGACTGATAGCCGGGTAATAAAACAATAAAAAACAATTTTAGAGAGCAATAGTCATGAACAAAAATTTGAAGGCATAAAATAGCAATGATGAATATGTGGAACAAGAATATATGTTAAAATTACTATTAAATTTTATTTCATTGAACGAGCACTTATTATTTGCCAACTACTGCCAGACCCTGTGCTAAGCAATGAGACTCTAGAGAAGAGAATACACATGTTTCTTGTTCTCATGAGGCTTACTCTGTACCTAACTTAGGACGTCTTATTTCGTAAAGAAGTTTTCATTTTCTCCATTATTTTAACATTCACAAGTCCACTATTTTCAGTAGTACATCAATATTTGTTTAATAAATTAACATATTGAGGAAAAGATATAATTATGCTCATCATATAAGATTAGCGGTATGGTTTAATAGAGAGTCAACACTGCAACTTTTAAAAATTCATCTAATGTCAGGCTTGGCCCTAAAGAAAGAGAAGGATCTAGAAAATTAGGAAAAACTCTAATGGAGTATTGTTTTCAAATTTCACATTTTCTCAAATGTACCTTCAAAAACTGATGTAACATCAATATGTTATTTCATATAACTTATAGTTAATTACTATAAATAAGAAAAAATCCCTACATTGGATAATCTCCTCAATTGTTGATCATGTCTTATTTGGCATCATAGAAATCAGTTAATTCTATAATAACTGATTTGGCAAACAACATGATTATGAATAATTGGAAACAACTGATAATTAGAATTATAGAAATCACTACTTTTGATATAAAAAGGCAAATTAACAAGATTTACTTAGATAATTTATTAATGCATATTTACAAATCATATTTTAATATGGAAGAATCAATGCTGAGCCTGTCAATTATTTATTTTTAGTCTGGTTAGGATTTGTGAGTTTAAGTATCAAAATACGTCTGCATAGCAACAAAATTTATATAGCTTTTATTTATAACAACTGTACTAACATCTTTAGGGCATTCGTTTGACTAAGTCAGCTCTGGTTTCTAGAATGAGATTTTGGATGCTAAATGGCAACCGAGGTTAAAGAATTATATGTGAATAGTAATATGTACGTTAATATAAATAGTTTAGATAAAATAAGCGTGTCAGATTAGGAAGAGATGACTATTAAAAGATAAATTGCCTTCACATTTAAATTGAGTTAGTGAGGCCGGGCGCGGTGGCTCAAGCCTGTAATCCCAGCACTTTGGGAGGCCGAGACGGGCGGATCACAAGGTCAGGAGATCGAGACCATCCTGGCTAACACGGCGAAACCCCGTCTCTACTAAAAAAAAAAAAAACACAAAAAATTAGCCGGGCGAGGTGGCGGCGCCTGTGGTCCCAGCTACTCGGGAGGCTGAGGCAGGAGAATGGCGTGAACCCGGGAGGCGGAGCTTGCAGTGAGCTGAGATCTGGCCACTGCACTCCAGCCTGGGCGACAGAGCGAGACTCCGTCTCAAAATAAATAAATAAATAAATAAATAAATAAATAAATAAATAAATAAATAAATTGAGTTAGTGAAAGGGAACAACTATTTTTAAACATCATAAATTTTTTTATGAAAGTAAAAAGTTGCTCCTTGTCTCAATGGAAATTGAAGGCAGCATTAATTAAGGCAAAGAAATACTTTAAGCCACAAAACAGCAAGCCTCATAACAGAAAAGCATATAGACTTTTAACTACGATAGCATGTATGGCAAATGACTGCAATAAGCAGGGAGAAGTGTTCTGTGTGGTGCTGCTGTGATAAATATTCATGGAATAGAAGATACTAAAACTAGAGCAGTAAGCTCTCTTGTCACCACTTGAGTCTTGATATGTCTTCATTGCCTGTAAATGTACATGCTGAAAAATTCAGGGACTGTGTCTGAAAAAGAAATGTGATTTTGTCATCTGTCCACCCTCTGTCTTACCCATTACAGTATATATTATCACGTCATTTGCTCTATCAGTTCTTCATCTTCTCTTCATTATTTCTTTTGAATACAAATGTCATATATTATGTGCCTATATTAAATTTCAACTTAAAAAAAATCTAGTGTTTATCAGACTAGCAGGTAAATGAGACTTCCGTGCTGTAGTTAAAGAAGGAACGTGATGTCATTACATAAATTGCAGTCTGAAATTAGTTATGGACAGGGCTTTTTTATTATTATTGTTCCTGATTTACTGACTCTGTAAAAGCATGCTAACATATTTATCACCCAGTGGAATGTGCCCTTGCTGATTAGAAAACAGCAGAAATATTGTATAAAAAGTAATTCCTCCAAATATTTGAAAGTACATTTGAAATTTTGTTTTGCTCTGAAGAATTTTATAAAGAGTGTTGGGATGAGACCAATGAGCCAACAAAAAACTTGCTCAAAGGGCTCAAGAACCCCAATTAAATTGTGATGCCAAAATGTGGTGTAACTAGTTATTTGCCGGTAAAACAACTGAGCCACTCAAAGATAATCGACCTAGATGTATTTCTCTATTGTGAAAGGTTACTTAATGTGACCTAGTATTTCCTAAAATCATTATTATCCTGATGTATCCAATGGCAAAACAGATGTTTCTCCCATCAAGAATCACTTCCAACTGGTAACAAAGGCAGAAGACACAGAAACCTGAAAATGCTAACAGCAAACCCATTTTATAGATGGAGAAACTGATTCCAATAGATCTATAAAATTTAAGATTTAAAAGGGAATTTAGGAATAATCTACTGCAAGCTCCTCATTTTAATAAGTGAAACTATTGAGGAACAGAGAAGTTAAATATTTACTGCAAAGTCATATGCTAAATAAACTCAACTCAAATTAATCAGAAAACTATAGGACTAATAAATTCCTTTGACAGTTTCGTATATTATTCAATTTCACATGCCTAGTTTATTCTGAATACTTCAGCCTATGTATGGGATCCTTTACTAGTTTAGAACCATATTTTCAAATACTAAAAATATGGTTAAATCAACTGTAACGTGATGAAATACAAATGGTCACAAATCAAAAAGGCAAGTTAAGATTTTATTTCCAGAATCAAGGCTCAGTACAGCTCAGTAGGACACATATGGATCTACTGAAAACATTTGACAATTTGAACACATTTTCTGTGTTTCATTTCATTTAGCCTAGAATTTTCCTAGATCTGGCTCTGATTAAAGACGGCATGTAGAGGGGCATCTGGAGAGTCCAATTCAAAAATGAAAAACATAATTCTCTTTCTCCACTAATTCAGTTTTCAGTGTTAAATGAAATAAAGTTCCAATTATGAGTATAAGAAAGATTCAGTAAATAACTACGCTACAGATTTTTATTCTTTTTTGATACAAATTCCTCTATTATCATGGAGAAAACCATGGTCCTCTCTCTTTGTCTCATATCTCCATTTTATTTGCCAGGCTTGCCAACTTGCGGTAATGATTCCAGAAGCTGTGCGAAAGGCATCAAATTATTCCACAAAGGAATGGAACCAATTATGTTTTGCCTTCTTGTTCCTTCCCTCACTGAAAGACAGAATATTTCCTCATTCAGTCTTCCATGCCCTGTTTTCTTGAAATTTCCCCCTTCTCCACCTCTGGCTGCTTCCCTCTGTTCCTCAAGATGTGAAGTATATCAGAACTTGACTGAAAATACCTCAATCTTCAGAGGTGCCCTCTATCCATCAGGAAGTGAAGAACTTTTGTTCCAAACCAAACATTCTTTAATAAAAAGTTTACCTTAAACATCACATTGTACAAACACGTCTGTTATCCCCATACCTTAAATAGCTTACAAAGAGGATAAAGAAAAATCCTTAATTAATTTTAAGAGGAAGAAATAAATGTTCTTTTCTGGTATTTGATATTTTTACAAAATTTTTGCATAATTGAGTCCAGATGTTAAGTAACAATAGTCTCAGTGCTAATTGTGAATATCACTTGGGCTATTCAAATACTGAATTTACATTTTATGTAACACCTCTCAAACTAAATCTGGTGCTTCTTAGTGATATTACCTAAAAGTTTCTGGAATAACTTACATTTATTCCTACCAAATCTGTACAATTTAATATGCTTTATTAATTAGGGTTAGGATTCTTTTAAAAGTAGAGTATGTTTAGTATGGCAACGTCCATAGCAGCACTGTTCACAATAGCGAAAAGTGGAAACAGATCAAATGCTCATTGATGTATGGAAGAATAAACAAAATGTGGTATTTACAGACAATGGAATACTATTAGGCCTTAAAAAGAAATAAAATTCTGGCTGGGCGCAGTGGCTAACACCTGTAATCCCAGCACTTTGGGAGGCAGAGGCGGGCGAATCACCTGAGGTCAGGAGTTCAAGACCAGCCTGGCCAACATGGTGAAACCCCATCTCCACTAAAAATACAAAAATTAGCTGGGTGTGGCCGTGCGTGCCTGTAATCCCAGCTACTCGGGAGGCTGAGGCAGGAGAGTCACTTGAAGCTGGGAGGTGGAGGCTGCAGTGAACCGAGATTGTGCCACTTCACTCCAGCTTGGGCAAAGAGTGAGACTCCGTCTCAAAAAAAAAAGAAAAAAAAGAAAAAAGAAAAGAAAAGAAATAATATTCTGACCCATGCTACAAAATGTATGAACCTTGCAGATATTATGCTAAGTGAACTAGCCAGACAAAAACGATTATGTGATTCCACTTACATAGGGTGTCTAGAGGCATCAGACTCATAGAAATGAGAAGTAGAATGGTGGTTGCCAGGAGCTGGGTGAAGCAGACATGTGGAGTTAATGTTTAATTAATACAAAGTTTCAGTTTGGGAAGAAAAAAGGATCTGGAGATGCATAGTGAGGATGGTTACACAAATACAGTGAATGCACCTAATGCCACTAAACTGAACACTTAAAAGTGGTTAAAATGGTGGCTTTTAGGTTATGTATGTTTTACCATAATCAAAGAGTGAATTTAGTGATTAATAAAGCTTTGTATTTTGATATTCACTGATTCTTATAATAACAGCTGTAGTTACACGTCACCCTTTTACAAGGTAGATGTAAATTATCTTTGTTTCACAGATGGGGGAAATATAGGATAATTACCTCCAGAAAGCCTTGGAAGACATCAGTGTCAATATTAGAACACATTTCTCTGATATTTATTTTCTTTCCACTATAAGAAAATATGGTCATAAACCAAAACATGTAAAACTAATCTTTTGTAAAATTGAAGTTGACCATCTGTATTTTCCTGACTCCTCCCTTTAGAGTACAACCTCTAATGACCAATTCCTTATTTTCCATGCATTAACTCAAAGGCAAGATCCCTTCAAACCCTCTCCCCATACTTAATCCAGTGTTTCGAAAACTCATTCAGACCTACCCTCTCAGACACCGGAATTAATCCCACTTTTTCCTGGTTACTCACTCAACCTTGCTCATACTCCTCAAGCTAAATTACTCTGGCCTCCTTCTGCCTAGACTAATCTAATAAATGAAACAGTGTTCAATTATGAATGAATAATGATGTAATAGTATGGTTATTCCCTCCAGAAAAAAAAATTCTAAGGTTTTCAATATTTTGATTTAAAGAGTCAATTAATTTGAAGATTTCTCATGTTAAGCCAATCCTTTCAAGGTGAATTTTTTTGAACATAGGAAACGTTTGACACCACCTTGGATAGGTGACTGTCAGCCCCACCAGACCTTAAGCCAAAGGTCAAGTATACACACTGATTTCTTCCTTACTCTTTACTGACCTTGTAGAGGTCATTCAATATCATTATGGAGAACCTATATTGACAAAGGGGACCCATGCTGAATAATGCACAAGATACTCTGCCTTCTAGAACCTTACAATTAAAAAAAAAAAAAAAACAGCATACATGCATTAGAAATAAGATGAGAAATATCTGTAAGGATGCAGATAGTATTACCAGTCATCAGAAAAGAGATAGATAAATATTATTTTGTAAATCCAGTAATACTTTACAGAACAGATGATTCTCAAATATATTACCTTATAATCTCAAAATAATTTTGTGTTTTATCTGTATCTGAACTAAAGTACTTTATGTCAAAAACACTTTTGAAAAATAAAATAATTTTCAATTTTTACTTTTTAAAAATGTTTATATATTGCTTAAAGATATATTTAAAATTTATAAAGAATATAATATTTCATTTAATTTTTAGGGTTCTACATGGTATTTAAATAAAATAATGAATACAAAATTTTAAATGTTCACGTCAAGATAAACAGTAAACAAAACCACAACTTTTACTAATGCCTTGATGAATAGAGAAGTATATGTGGACATTTGCATGTGTATACATATATATATTTGCATATATTATTAAAAACACAAATGGATATTATACACAGTGGTCTGAGACTTATTTTTTTAACTTAACAATTCATCTTAGAGATAATTTTTATTGAAACATATAAGCCACACTATTGTTTAAAGATCTACAAGGTATTTATTATATTATTATGCCACAATTTGTATAATCATGAACATTTAATTTTTTCCCCATCCCTTTCTATATTTAAACCAATACTGTAATTAATATTCCTATACACACATCTTTCTATAACAATATGGTTTTAACTTCTAGAAAATACTTACAATATCTGTAGGTTAAATTTTGAAAAATAGAATTACAGGATGAAAGGATGCGTATATTTAAGCATTATTTGTTGGGTATTGCCACGTTGCTCCAAAGAAGTTGCACCAACTGATATGCTAACTCACAGTATATGAAAGTATACTTCCCCCACACACTGGGTAATTCTTATCTTTTCCTCAAATTTATGATCTTGTTGTAAAATGGTTATCTCATTAACGGTTTATTTTGCATTTCTCTAGTCAAGGAAACGCAGAGCATTTTTAATATGCTGATAGGCCATTCATACTTCCTTCCTGTGAAATACCTGATCAAGTCTTTTCCTACATTTTCTTCAGGAGAAAAGTAAATCTAGGAGAGGCCGAAAGCTTGATAAGAAGCCTAACTGGCATCTATTGAATGAATGTCTCCACCTGATGATACATAGGTAAAAATTAACACATCTTTAAGAAAGTCCAAAAAGAAATTAGTGAAATTTTGCATCTACATATGCATCCATTTAGAGATGACAATTCTTAGCATGAACTACGACTCTAAGAAGTGAGTCCATGGGGAAGAGGTAGGAGAGGAGCATGGAGAAGAGCATCAAAAAGTGGAAAATGCAGAAAATATGAGAAAGGAGAAAGAAGACAGACAAAAAGAGACAGAAGAGGAGAGAGAAGGAGAGGTACATGGAGGAGAAGAGAAGCAGCAGGGGAAGAAAAATCTGTCTATGTCTAAACTGATTTTGCCCCACTGGAAGAGTGTTGTTAATAATGTACAAATCATTGCCTATATAGTTTTTCTGAATTTTGCTTTTCAGGCTATCAGTAGAAATATTAGGAGTTTTGGTATATACTCAGCAAACTTACGCATAGCTTTTCTTCTAAAGCTAACATCTGTTAGCTTATAGTTTTCTGAGATGTCTAATTGTTACTTCATTCTTATTTGACACAGAGTCTGTTTCTTGTAATGAATACAGTTTGGACCTCTTAAGGCAACACACTGTAATACTTTCCAACAGAGTCCTTTTATGTCTTTGTATTCAAATCATTGTGGATGGGGTCAAAGAACAACTCATCTTATGTTTCACTCCAGCCAAGAACAGTGTGCTAGGAAAAGCCCAGTGAATCATTGTAATTATATTGTTATAATTAGTTTCAGATTTAGAGCAGGAATTCAGTCACTTTTATGTAAGTTACAAAGCATACCATTTTATAAAATTCTGATCCCTTTAATTGTTCATCCTTTGTTTGATTTTTTTTTTTCAAATTGCTGTATTTAGTGTTTCTGTTTTCTAAAGAACTGTGACAGAAGCAGCAGCAGCATGAGGTCCATACTTTATCCACCTGTGTTTTGCAAAAACCCATAGTGATTCCAAGAACAATGCATCTCTGAAAGAACAAAATTATCTGGTTATTAGGCTGTAACTGCAAGAGAGAAGATAATTAGTGGCTTTGAAAAAGAAAATTGTTAATAAATTAAAAAGAAAATTTTTATTTGGCAAAATGTTTAAGAGTTTTGAAAGAATTCATTTTAGAGAAGACATCCAAGTAATTAAATTATAAACCTTCACTAAACAAGTACAAGGAAATGTAACACTAATTTTTGTGATAAATTAAGTTGGTAATATTTAGAAAGGTATTAAGCAATTTGGAAGCCTGACTAAAATAATTGAAAATTTGTGAGTGTAACAAATATCACAAGGGCAGGTGATCTGCCCAAAGCATATTTTATTTTTCATATATCTTTTCAATATTGTATAAGTAGAGCATTATATCAATGCACAAATAATCTGCTGGTAAATCCTTGGCTCTTCTTGACTTATACAAAAATTTACATTAACTTGAAATAAAATGCTAAGTGCTTTTCTTTTCCTTTTCCAGACAACACCCATTGCCGTACTCTCAGAATTCTGTGTACTATAGAAAAGTCATGAAGCATTGCTCCAGCCTAAGAACGTGTCATGAGTCAAATATGTATTCCTGCAAAATAAGATGACCAAATGGAATTTCTGTTTGAGTAAATGTTAGTATTTAGGGCCAAAACGGAATTCTATCCTCACAAATTCAACTGAAAAGTGAAAGCATCAACAAAGAGAAATATTTAAATATTTAAACCATTTATTGAAATATTTATCAACATAATTTGCTTTACCAAAAATCAACATACATCATATTTAAATCTGTTAGTGTGAGAGAGTAAGACAATGGAAATGAAATTCAAGCTTTGTTGTTATTTTTTTTTTAACATCTGTCACTAAACAGATATATGGCCCTGGAAAAATCACTGTATCTAGGGCTTCAGTTACCTATCTGTAAAGTGTAGAAGTTAGACAAATAATTGTTCCCAAAATGCATTTTATGGAGGCTTCTATAGAACAATATTTGATAAAGTAGCCCTCCATGAAAATACACAGTAAGTTGTAACACAGTAATGATTCAGAAAATCCCTTTAGGAAAGAAACCTGTAGGGCATTGCTTATCCCACTGTTCCCACACTTATTCGACCATGAAATTTTCTTCAAAGAAAGGCTACAGGCATCCTAAAAGTACTTATTAATTTAAAAAAACAAAGGAATCCTAAGTTTTTTTAGCTCTAAAATTTTATATTTTAGAAGTTATATAACTGAAATAACATACTCCTGATTATTAAAATTTAACATTGTACTTTAAGAAATAACCTTAGGAATCAGTCATCATAATAATGTATGTAAAAACCAAACAATTTGTATCAAAATTAATTATAATCATGCACTTCTAATTTTGATCATTCAAAGTTGAAGGTTTTCAAAATAACGTGTTCATAGACTAGCTCAGTAGATGACCTGAGTCAAGACATATCAACATGTTTCTGCTGAAAACCAGGAATGTTTTAAATAATCAAATACATTTTAGTATTCTGCTTTTCAAAGAACAAAGTGAAAAAATTTTTCATGTGGTAGTAGTAAAGTAAAACATTAAATTGTATATTATAACAACAAAATAATTTTTATTTAAGAAAAATTCACCAAATATCGAAAATCTCAAACTCTTTCTTATATGCTTTCCTGTGGTTTGCCCTTTGTGAGTGTGTTGTTGGTACATGAATCAAAAATCCCTATTACACATTTATATTACTGGTTCTTAATTATAGAACACAGATTCCACTGAGAAGAGATCTCTGGGTGCTTAAAGCTAATCAGGTAATCTCAGAAAGTCCCTTCTGACTGCCATTCAACGCTTAATCATGCATTTACCATAAATTAAGCATTCAGCCTCTGCCAGCCTTAGAGTGGTTTGGAGGTGCAGGCTTGCTATTTACAATTTTGACCAGTTACCAAGCAGTTCAGCGCACTTGCAGAAAATGAAAGCTTAAAGGGTCGATACTTAAATGTAGGCTAATGTAAGTTTAAATTGGTCTTTCCAACACTGGCTGATTAGAAATTTCTTAATATTTGTATCTAGCATCCTTCAATGATCCAAACCTGTCTCCCTAGTTTATCAAAAATCAAAACTGCCTGATGCATGCCCTCTTCCTGTATCCTTGACTAGGATAGAACACTCCACCGTGCTTAAATGATAATGGGAAAAGAGATTTCCAAATGAGACCACTAAGATCCAAACTCAATCCACAGGTGTCATGACAAGCTGTGTGGTCCTCTCAGAGCATTACTCAGGGAATATTTATCTTTCTCCAAATCCTGAAACATCCTCACAGAAAAAGATATTCAGGTAATCTGATTTTTATGATAGCTTCATATTCCAATAAATCGCCTACTTGGTGAATGAATCTTTACCTCTTGAATTGTACAAAAATGTGTGTGTGCTTTTTGTGTTGTTGCTAATAAAGGTTGATTGAAGCAATATAATAGGAAATCTGGACAGGATGTCAGAGTCATTCAAATCAACCAAGTGACGTGTTAGAGACACAGAGCTCGTTTCTTATGAACTGCCTATTTTTACTCCAACCTATTAACATATACTTCCATCTTTCCCATCCCTACACACTCCTTATAATCATCTGTCCCACTCCAATGTTATCATAGTTTTTGCTTAACCATTCTTTCCTTTACCCTCTCACCTTGACTTGGGAACTTACTGCTTCCTGAGTGAATTACAGCCACAGATGCTTCAATTTTCTTTACAAAACCAAACTTTCCCATCTCTGACTCGGGTATTTACAAGCTATTTTATAAACAGTGTTTTCATCATGTCATTTCTGTAATCAAAAGATTGAAGTCTTATTGACGAATACACATTATTGATAACCCACATATAGGAAAGAGATACCAGCCTTAGTCATTCCTACCTCGTCTCATCTTCCTCAGCTGCTGTTCTAATTTGTTACCTACCTACGCCTGTCTCTGCTTCTAAAGGAAAACAGATTACTTCTCACTTTGTCTCCCACCACAGCAAGAAACTTGAAGTCAGCAGGTGTGGATTAGTTCACAGTTTTGCCTTTCTATACTTACCTACATTGATTACAATTATATTCCTCTCTTCCATCACTGAAGACAAGCGGTTTCTCTACTTGTTTATTGCTAATTCCTATCTTTGTCTGGGCTGTGAGTCATCTTCTGCAGACTCTTCAAGAATTGTGCTCCATGAGTTATCCCCTCCCTCTTTTCTGTTTTCTCTCTCCCTCTAGTGGTCCTTTCTCCTCATCTTATAGACCTGCTCAAATCTCTCCCATCATTAAAAATCCTTACTCTTCCCAATCTTCTGACTTTCTTCTTTTTTTGTTTTTTTTTTTGAGACGGAGTCTTGCTCTGTCACCCAGGCTGGAGTGCAGTGGCCGGATCTCAGCTCACTGCAAGCTCCGCCTCCCGGGTTTACGCCGTTCTCCTGCCTCAGCCTCCCGAGTAGCTGGGACTACAGGCGCCCGCCACCGCGCCCGGCTAGTTTTTTTGTATTTTTTAGTAGAGACAGGGTTTCACCGTGTTAGCCGGGATCGTCTCTCGATCTCCTGGCCTCGTGATCCGCCCGTCTCGGCCTCCCAAAGTGCTGGGATTACAGGCTTGAGCCACCGCGCCCGGCCAATCTTCTGACTTTCTTAGTCAAGACACTTAAGTCATTTGTCTACACTAAACTCCACTTACTTATTTGGTATTTGTATCTCAACCAATGGAATCTGATTTCTGTGTCTACTACTCCTCTAAACTCTACTGGATACTCTACTGGAAAAGGTCACCAATTGTGGTGGGCAGATTTCTTAAGAAAAACCCTCCAATGATCTCCAATGCCTGGTACTCATGCCCTTGTGTAGCCCCCTCCCCTTGCGTGTGTTTCTGACCAATGGAATACTACACAGGTGATAGGATGTCTCTTTCATAGTTAGGTTTCAAAAGATTGTGACTTCTGTCAGCCTCTTCTTATTGCTTTCTTGGCTCTTGTGATTTGATGAAGCAAGCAGAAATGATGGAGAGCCCATGTGGCAAGGAGCTGAGAGCAGCCTCTGGCCAACAGGCAAAGAAGAACTGAGGCCCTCAGTCCAACAACCTATCAGAACCTAAATCCTGCCAACAACCACATGAACTTGGAAGTGGATTCTTACCAATTTGAGCTTGTATTTGAAACCCAGTTCTAGCTGACACCTTGACTGAAATCATCTAAGAGTCTGAAAAGATGCCTTGCTCCTGTTCTTTACTCACAAAAACTGTAAGAGAATAATTGTGTTGTTTTGTACTGCTAAGTTTTGGGTTGATTTGGTATTACACAGTGATATATAATTTCTTCACAATCAATTCTACATTTTCAAATTAATTAAAAATCTCCCAGATTTTATCTAACTTAACTTTTATATCATTTTATTTTAATGACCATTTTTCTCCCTTGTTAAATTCCTGTTTTGTTTGTTTTTCATGTCTCCACTGTCTAATTCTTTATACTTACCTTTCTTTATCTCCAAATATCCTGAGCTTTTTCCACTGAATTCTCTTCTGTGTACACACTAAATTTTGAGAAGGTTGACCATTTGTCTTCTGTGTCCTTCTCCTTTCACTCTGTTTCCTCTCCTTGGGAACTCAAACTCCTATGATTTGGGCTAACATTTTCATTCTGAGTACAAAACTAATGCATCTAATTGCTCACTATACATGTCTAGTAGATATTTCTACTTCACACTCAATATATATAAAATGGAACGCATTACTTTCCCTTACTAATGTATTTTAAGAACCATATCTGACTAGTTATCAAAAGCTTGGCAGTTTTATCTCTTGTATCCAAACTTTGTCTACCACTTCTATTGCCTTTCCCTTGGTTGTGGCCCACATTATTTCCAGCCCGAATTATTTCAATCCTTCCTGACCAAATTCCTGCTTCCATAATTATCCTCCTTACATCATTCTGAAGGAGAGTGGGTTATCCCAAAGACAAATCTAATTATGTTAGAGATCTGCATAAAATTCTTTGATGACACATAGTACCAACAGGCGAAAAATAACTTTCTTAAAGGAGGGATGCTCCTTGTCTACTCTCAGTTGTTTTTTCCTTCTAGCCACTCTGATCCGTCTTTCTTTTTCCCACCCCATGGACACTACCCGACTATTGATAGTTTAGTATTTATTTAGTTTATTAATAGTTTCCTGAACACAGTATGTTATTTGAAGACCAAAGATTCTTTCTGCTACAAATTCCACCCCCTAACCCCATACCTAATTACTTGCAACACTCCTGATAATCCAATTCTGTCATCATTTCTATTCAGTATATTTAAGTTAAGTAAACACATGTGGTTCAATATTTACACACCATGCATGAGACGAGGTCCTAGTGAAACTAACAATAATCTAATGGAGCATTAGAAAATTTACAATTTCATAGTAGCACCATGCCCAGAGTTCTGTGAGAAGAGCCATTAACCCAGATAAGAGATTCAAAGAAGATCTTCTGAACGTGATTTGTCATCAGTTAAAAGTAAGACATAAATAAGTGGAGTGTTTTAGATACTACAAGCAGTTTAGTAATTTGAGCTTTTCTCCCTTCATGTCTCTCTTTTCTCTCTGCCAAGAAAAGGCTAAATATTCCTTGTAAGTACCACATCTTCCTTTAACACCGTTCCATTGTTGTATTTTGCACACTCAAGTGGTCACCATTAGAATTATAATATTCTTAATTTGATTGTGAGCTTTTGCAAGTGGGGACTAAAGCTGAGTTATCCCTGTAGTGAAGCTACTAGTCCCCGTAGCTTCAGCGACTAGTGTAATTTTGGTAACTTTATAGATGCTCAATAATTGCTTATTTTATTCTAAGTCAGGTTTATCGAAGTATAATTTACGTAAAGTAAAACAAAATTTATATACAGTAAAATGCACGTAATTTAACTGTACAATTCAATGATTTTAATGGTTGCCTCTTGATTAAATTAACTTTGCAATCTTTTGTCATCTGTTATTTCTCTGACAATTTTCTATGCATCAAAGAATAAGATCCAACCACACAGTTTCTTATAAATTGGATGGGCTCAATAGTTTATTAATAAATGAACAAGCTCACCAAAATGTTTCCAAACTATCAATTCATTGTTCATAAAGGGAGAAAAAGAATAAAAAACATAGTAAAGTTAAAAAATATATATGGTCATGTTACAGGGTACTGACAACCCATGTTAAATAGTAAAGAAAAAAAAATGTAGTAATGTTACAGTATACTGATAACCCATGTTAAATACTCAAAAATAATTTTCCTATGTCCCAGAATCTAGACTGGTCAAAACTATCTTTAAATCAAAACTGAATTCTTTGGCATTTGTAATTTTCTATAGTAATTTGTTAATAAGCTGCTTCAGAATCAAAATATCATTTACTTTCTACTCACCACAAATTTAGAAATTACTCACAAGCAGGCAATTACCTGTGCCACAAATCAACTACAAAAATTTGGGCTGAGTTTTTGCCAATCACTATGCCAATTAATTACCCCACAAAGACTGGTTGGCACTGGATCAAGTAAAGCCTCATTGATATGCAAGGCCACTCCTATTAGAAAGAAAACAGGAAAAAAAAATTAAGATACTTAGTTCAAGGAAAGGTAATGGGAAGAGAAAATACATTTCTTTAATGTTTCTTGGACTCTCACAAATTTCTAAGGACTCTAGTCCCACCTGGATAATCAGAATTGGCACACAAACTCATCCTGCAGATGGATCAGGCCAACGTCATCTGAAAAGAAAGCAGAGACCGTAGCTGCCACGCAGGTGTTTGGTACTAGGTTTGCCCCCAAACAGAAGGTAGTCTTGGGTGATGGTAGTGGAAGGAAAGAAATGAACTAGTAACATAAATCATAATTTTTCAGAGTGATATGTGTGTCAATTTTCCATTTAAGATAAACGAACACTGGGAACCATTGCACACTAGAGTTGATCCTCTTCGATTTGCAATCCATTTTTGTTAACAATGGATGTTTAGAGGAGAAATGATATTAACACTTTACTTTTATCTAGGATATTTTTATCTGTGCCAAAAAACTGAAGTGGTACTTTTTGTCCATGTACCATCAACTTTTCTCATTCCTCCTCTCCTGCATTTTTTATGCTTTGAGTGAAGACATATTTTCAACAGAGCCTCTATTTCTCAATACTCCTTTGGTATTTTGGAAGATATTTCATCTTAATAAAGTCACTGGAAACCAGAAATAATTAAATAACTCTGGACTGTAAATCTGAGTTACTCTAGGATAAAAACTATAGAGGATATTTGAATGGGTACAAGTATGCGCAAATGTCATTAAAATGGTTAATAAATACATAATCAAATATAACGATGCATTCTACAGCTTATTTTTTTTTAAAAAAAGTGATTTACATTGTCAGCAACTTAATCCAAAAAGCAACTTTTAGGGAATGTTATAGACCCTTCTATTAAACTTAAATTTTCTTAAAGGAAGAGAAAGTGTGTCCCCAATAATTTTATAGTGGTTGACACATAATAGATGCTAAATAAATGTGAAAGAATAAATGCCATAAGTGCACGTTAAAACAAAAAGCAGGTAATGATTTCTTGTACAATGAGAAAGTGAAGTTGATAACAGGTTGTATGAATCAAAGACAAATTAAACAAAGTTCAATATATTTTTCTGACAATTATATTTTATCATCATCCTTTACTTATGTTTGCATAGCAAAATGTCTCATGCAGGTAATTTTCTTACCACACACACACAAATAGCTCTATAAGTGTATTCAAGTTACTCACCTCTTACAACACAGAAACTTGTTCGCAGTTTTAGAAAATACATCTCTTAACTTCTATGATTCTCATTAAGGTGTCAAAGATTTGGGGGCCAGATTTCATCAAGACGCCAGCTCTAAGTATCATTGCTTTTTTAATAATCCTTTCTTCTGCTTGAAGAAAACTGCCAAACATATAACCTAGGAATGGAAGATCCACCCTGAGATTGTAGCAGAGGTCCATTTATCCTTTTCACATGTTGCTCCAGAAATATCTCTCTTTTTTCCTTTTTGTGTTAATTCCTTGAATACACAAAAATATTATCTATCTCTAAAAGGAGCATGTAATAAGATCTTAGATGATAATTCATGCAAAAACATGAATACATTCACAATGAAATACCAATAATCCAGTGTCATACAAAGGCAGAATTTCCAGGCAATTTGAGAAGAAACAACCTTCAAGATTAATTTTTTCACACAGCCCAAGAGAACAACAGCCCAAATCAAGACACCTGTTAAAACAAGTTGGGGAAATCAGAGTCCAAAAACATGCAAGAGAGAGGATTAAAGAAGTTAGAAGCTCATAAAGTAAGGCACATATATAAGAATTGAAATGCTCTAAATATTATCTGGCAGAACAATGAGGAAAATCACAGATTTAAGTATATCAGAGAAGGACAATAGGAGCACCAGTATTAGGGCGCTGGTAAGAAATACAGATGTTCCTTGACTTCGGATGGGGTTACATCCTGATAAACCCATTTTAAGTTGAAAATATCCTAAATCAAAAATGCATTTAGTAGACCTAACCTACCGAGCATCATAGCTTAGCCTAGCCTACCTTCAATGTGCTCAGATCATTTACATTAGCCTACAATTGGGCAAAATCTTGTAACACAAAGTCTATTTTACACTAAAGTGTTGAATATCTTATGTAATGTATTGAATACTGTACTGAATGCATATCACTTCTGCACCATTGTAAAGTCAAAAATTATAAGCCAAACAATCATGAATCAAGGACTGACTTTGTAAGACAGTTTATACACTTCTGAGAGGAAAGAAAGAAGCTAACTTGAATCACCAAAGTAAGTGGAAGACCACAGCTGGAGTGAGAGAGAACCAGGGACTATAAAGTCAGCTCCAGACAAAGCAGGAACTGGCAGACTGGAGCAGAAAACATTCACTCCATTAATTAAAAAAGAAAAGGTATCATAGGCTCTGAGAAGCATACTACCCAAAGTGATACAACATGCGCAGTATAGCTGAGAGGAAGCCTTTCAGCATTTTGTCACATGGATCGTCCCATCTTACCTGAGTAATGCTTTCCCAATAAAGACTCTCTCTCTCTCTTTATTTTTTATGCTAGAAAAAGTTGAAAGTCAAATTTCAATGAGAATTTCTTCATGACTAAGGACAACTGCCCTCCTCTATCATAAATAGAAATGTGCATTTAGGTGAAATGGGACTGAGAATTTATTTGATGGCAGTTTTAAGCACTAGTTCTTGAAATTGTTACTGTCTCTTGATGCAGTCTGAGAAAGGTATATTGACACTATAAGCTCTGACACTAGAGTGATGAGCAGACATTACAGCCTGTTTTGGAGTATTCATAGGGGATCTTAATTCACACAAAACAATCTGCAAAGAAAATCACTAATAAGGATTCTCTATTACTGAACGCCTCATCACCTGAAAAAAGTCTTACGCTGACATTTTCATTCAATGATTTATTTAAAAAGTTTCAAGATCCTGTAAAGCCTATTTCTGTTATATTTAAAACATCACATACCATTGAAAGAAATAGACTCTATTAAAAAAAATTGACTTGGAAATTAAGTAACTCTGTTTGGAATTTCTACTGCAGCCAAATCAGCAAAATTTAATAACAAAAATGAGCAAATCTTATCCATATGTGTTTCTTGTATAGTCAACTGAGCAAACAATATTGCTGTTAAAAATAACATTAGACCAGTCCCATAATATAAATGCAGGGGATGAAAAATTACAGTGAAATGAAGTAAATTTAAATCATTGGTTCAAAATGTTTTTTAAAAAATTAAATGAACGTTTTTAAAAATTTCTAGAATTGCACTATTGATAACATAATTGTATCCTTTGCCAAAGTGAGGCCATTACCCCTATCTCCATTTCATCTTTTTCTTCTTCTCTATAAAGCTAATTAATTCTTGAAAGGGCTCTTCAGTGCTTATGCTAGAAAAGCAATGCTGGACAGAACATTGAATAGATGTCACTCCTGGGGTCCAACTCCCTGAATTCAAAACCTGTCTCCACCAGTTAGCAACTTAGTAATTGTGAAAAAGTCACTTAATAGTTTCAAACTTATATTTGTTGTAAGAACTAAATATAATCAGCATTTTTAAAACACCCAATGAATATTAGCTATTATTATTAGATATTAGATACTGTTCATTGCGAACAAAGTAAGTCGGGGTAGTTTGTTTTTGTCTTTTAGATCACCTGCTAAAAATTTACACATAACACAATATAGAAACAAAGGAAAATAAAATATAGATAAATGCAAAAAAGATACCAGAGCAAACAAAATTTCCTTAAATGGATATGGGTAATCACTGAGATTTTACTAAAGCTTGTGGTCACTCTTCGACAGTTTATTGCCTCGAGCTTACAGCATTTGGATCTTTCTCTTGGTGTTCTCTGTTAACACTAAGGCTTGAAATATTACAAGACCTAGTGACATTTCATTCAGCGCAAAACTAAACAATAGGAATTTAGTACCCAGTGTAGGAAACTGACTGCTGTTTGATGGAAGCAAGCGAACAAATTTTTCTCCTTTCTTCCCACTATATAAACTGTATGTGGATTCAGGACCTTCATTGACTTCCTGAAGAGGTCTTCCAAGACTGAGTAGTCATTTTGTCATGAAGTTATGATCATCTTGGTAACACACTTATTTATATTTATTCTTTCCCCTTCCTACTTTAGTTCCTTTTTTTTCTTTCTCACACTTCTTTACTTGGGATGGCATTGCCTAATAACTCGTTAACACACAGGTTTTGATTCAGGTTTTATTTCCTAGGAAAGCTAGTCTAAGACAGTAGAGAACCAGAATGACCCTAAAAAGAAGATCCTCAACATATTTTGGATATGAATTGCCCACTAGTCTAAATTTCTGGTAGTAAGTGGGGGTGGTGATAACCCTTGTCATTAACTTGTGTTTGAGATGAGGTACTGATAGAAAATGAGTTTACGGGATACGCAGTGGTTGTTGGACTTGGAGGTGTGGTAAACATTGTCAGTGCCCTACTCTTAACCTCTCACATTTTCAGTGTGCTCTGCCATCTTCCAAGTGACTGCATCTGCATCTGTGAGCCTACATGTGTTTCCTCATGATGGTGGGAAGTGTTAATGCTATGTGCACAGCAGATTGAAAATGTCAAGAATTAACTCTTCTACAAGAACCTTCAAACAAAGACTCTTGAAAATAGCTATATAATCACCCCAGTTCCCTTGTCCTTGGTTGGAATAATTTTTGAGGTGTGGATTTTATCATTTCCCAAGGACAGTCTGTGGGATAAGCTCCAGATGCCTACTATAGTAGTTGACTTAGTCATGCACCCCTTATTTTGTACGTTTCCTTTTCTACTGGTGAAAGATGTACTTCCTAATAGAATACTTGCACTCAGTCCTGGTTTCATGCCCTGCTTCTGGGAGAATCTAAACTAAGACAATCATTTTGGTGGAGATAATGATTATAAGGAATGCAATGTGTGGGATGGGTGCTTTTGATGGCATTAGATGCCTTGTAAAAAAAATTGTGCAAATAATTAACTGTCAATTAAGACACACACTGGGAAAGCCTGAGTACATCTATGGTAGCTTGCCTTCTTTAAGCTGGAGTTGACAGGATAATGCCATGGAACTGGGCTCCCTAATATCTGCAGCTCTTAATCATCATAACACTAATAAAGACACACAGTGTCTTAGTGGGCTTCTTTAACGTTTACGAGTAGCATAAACCACATGCGGGAAGACTAATCTAACCCATTTTTTGTGTAACTTGGAAGACTACCACTTTCAAATGGGGTCCATAGCAAGAAAGGGTTTTGAAGTCCAAGCTTTGTTGCAAGCTTCCTTGTTGCTCACACCATGTTATCTAGCATATCAGTCATGCTGGAAGAATCATTGATGTGTAGAGAAATACTCTGGAATCTCTGGCAAGCCACAATAGGAAAACTGCAGTGCAGATTATAAAGTGTTTTAGGGGAAGGCCATGCCTTCTGTGGCCCTAAATTCTTCATTTTACCAACAGTTTCTAATAGTGCCCTATTACAGCACTTGATAATTGCAGATCGTGATTATTACAGGCTGCAGTAACTTTGGTAAGGAATAGACATGAAAATAATTGCGCTAGAGTTTAACTTTTTTTTCAAGATTTTCTTTAGGGTAGTTTTCATATTGCTTTTGTAATAAGCATAAGGTAAAAATAAGGGTGATAAACAATGCTAAATGAGAAGACATAAAGACAGCATGGTCTGCATGTTATAAATTAGAAGCTGGGGTTGTTTTATGGAATTAAAGATGTGATTCCCTAACGTAACTTCAAATGGGGGAAAGCTTAGAGAGAAATTAGTTAGAAAAGGCATTTTACTGCTGATTTCACTACACTTGCCCCGAATTCTCATGAATCCTGCTCCACAGCTTTCTCTCTGGCATCTTCCTTTCTATAGACGACAACAGTCAGCCCCTTCAGAGAAACCAGAAAAGTCAGTAAGTGGCTGGAGTTTTCCACTCAGCATCACCATCAGTGTGTGCTAGTTCTGTGATTGGTAAGCTGAAGTAATAATTCTAACCCTTGCACAGTAAGGTAATATAGATCAAAAAGGCAAATGTTTCCAAACTGTCAAGTGGTACATAGGTCTGTTAAAACAACGGCCATAATAGTAAAACTTTGGAGTCTGGAGAAGAGAGAATTGTGCCGGAGATGATGAATATATTTGACTCTGGAAAATCAATTTAATTTTCTAGTGTTCCTTACCAACTCTGCTAACTCCAGAGTTATAAAGAATGTTGAAGGAGGTGTTAAAGATACTCTGAATAAAATAATAGAAATCTAGAGTTTTTCTAAATCACTATTGCTCCATACTTTCCACAAGGAAGAAAGGCCTCAGGTGCAACCAGATTCTGAGGGATATATCTGATTTCCTTACATATTTATTTCTCACTTCTACCTTTACTCCTTTTTTCTTCCATCTTTCCCTTACTCTCTTCCTTCTTCTCTCCCTGTTAATTCTTACTATTAAATGAAAAGAAAAAAAAAGCATATTTACCACCAATATACCAATTCAGAATTTATTTCTAAGCTATTCTCTCTCCACTGGTAACATTTATTCTTAAGGAAGGCAGAAGGAGATAAAACAAAAGACACAAAAGCAAACAAACAACAAACAAAGACATTGTCCTTGTCACTTCCCTTTTGGGAATGTTGGGGAGCAAAGACTTCTATTTTCTTTTCAAGGTCATTTCATGTGTGTTGTCATTTGCTTGCAGCATGATAGTCTTCTGCTCCCTGGTGCTTTCTTAAGTTTAAATTAGTTTCCAATAAAGATGCTTTTTCACCTTGCACGGGGAAAGCATTGTTTTTAATACACTTGTAACTAATGCTCTTGGTCCTTGGGGAGTTTCAAAGGACCTCAAAGGCAATAGTTCTCTACCCGGGAGCAAAGAAGCCATTACAGCTTGTACTGGAAGATTTAATAGGTGTCATAATTTATCATGTAAACCGAAAAGTGTTTCTTAATTAAGTGCGTACGTTAATGAATTTTTTAATTTGATCCCTGTAAGTACCTTGCTATACTAATTGCAATATTCTACACATTAGTCATCCGCTGTTGCCCTTGGCTATTTTCTACCCTGAGAGGAAGAGAAAGAGAGCTTTTCAGTTAAAGTTCATTTAACTCTTTCCACCCAACAAATTAGATTTAGTCTGATGTTGGAGTGACAGCTGTAGTTGAATTTCTCTGAGCTTTCACAGTACTTGCATGTGGGAACCAGCTTACATTTCTGTTATTTTCAAATAATAGGAATTTGGGGTAACTGGCAGAAACTGAAGCCTTTTCCTAAAGGGGTACTTATTTCAGTTCTCTTACGACTGAAGAATTGTATAAGGGGTAAGATGGAGAAGGGACACATTTTCTTCTGTTCTGCTGTAACAGTCTGACATAGCACGATTAAGGAAAGGCTTAAATTTGTATAGTACATCCCAAACCCAAAAGAATTAAAGGAAAAAATAAACTTAGGTGTATTTACTTGACTGGACATTATAGCTACAATAAATGAAGTGTTATTTGTAATAAAAAAGGAAGTACTTATGATATAATATAAAGCCGAAAAGCACCATTATCATACACTGTGGTACAATATTATTGTAACTATGAAAAAAATGTTTACAGGGAAAATATTTGGAAAATAATATATTCAATCATTAGAATGACTGCATTCTGTTGATAAAGTTATGGGTAAGTTTTTTCTTTCTCTGTTTTCTAAATATGATGTTCATGTGTTATCTAATAGGGAAACCCCTTTATTTTTAAAAAAACTAAGAAAATATTATTGTATGAGAAGACGTTGGACTTCAGTCTATTTCAGTTAGAGATACTCTTCATTTAAATAGCTATTATATAGATTTTTAATATTTTTCATATGTTCAAATTTGTCCACAGTTAACAAAAAAAAAATCACCATTACAAGGTATTATTAAAGGATAAAAAATGAAGGAAAAAACACCTGTAACGTTTTTTTTTTTTAACTTAAGTGGACACATTAGTTTATTCAGAAGAAAACAATTGTATTGAATTAAACTGTATTTGGTTTTCTTACAGTTAGAGACACATAATTTTCTCTTTTATGTGCCACCTACAATAACCTGATTGAGCTGCATATGAAAATCAACAAATGAAGAAAAGTAGAATATCATTTAATTGACACAGGTACCAATGCCTTACTTTTTATATATTTACATTTTACAAATAACTCTTGTAGGCCGGGCGCGGTGGCTCACGCCTGTAATCCCAGCACTTTGGGAGGTCGAGGCGGGCGGATCACAAGGTCAGGAGATCGAGACCACGGTGAAACCCCGTCTCTACTAAAAATACAAAAAATTAGCCGGGCGCGGTGGCGGGCGCCTGTAGTCCCAGCTACTCAGGAGGCTGAGGCAGGAGAATGGCGTAAACCCAGGAGGCGGAGCTTGCAGTGAGCCGAGATCGCGCCACTGCACTCCAGCCTGGGCGACAGAGCCAGACTCCGTCTCAAAAAACAAAACAAAAAAAAAAAAAAAAAAAAAAAAAAACAAATAACTCTTGTATCAAGAAAACTCATTTTGAATCTTAGTTCCGATATGTTTAGCCATAGATTTTTAAAAAGAGATTTAAACTGAGTCTCTGTTATTATGTCACAGGAAGAGAATTGTGAAATAAACTACAGGATGCCCAGTTAAATTTGAATTTCAGATAAATAATGAGTAATTTTTAATGTAAATATATTGCATATGGTTCGCTAAATCTGTCAACCCTACAAATGAAAGAATTAGGATGCATCAGAATCAACTAGATAATTTCTGTTATTTCATCGTCATTGCTGCTGTTGTTGTTTCATATGCACACCTCACTCCAGAATTTTTCTCTTCAGGGGTTGAGGTTCACTGATCTGAAAATAAAAGATTATTACTCCAAATGATTTTTCATAGGGACTGCAATCTAATGTTTGGGAACCACTGTTGTGCAGCCGAGCTACTCACACTTTAATGTAGTTAAGAATCACTGAAGGATCATATTAAAATGCAGATTCTCATTTGTAAATTGGGTTGGGTGTTGAAAGTCTCCATTTCTACCAAATTCCAAGGTCATGCTGATGCTCCTAGTCCTTAAGTCACATTTCGAGTAGCTACAGAGTTTAGATGATCTCCGATGTCTCTGTTAGAATTCACTGATTCTATGATTCTGTTTTCACATACATTATTTCATTGTATTAAAATTGTTGTGGATGATGACAAATTTCTCATAATCAAATTCTTATGCAGTACATTGGAACTCAGAAAATTCAGTATGGTATTCTAACACTAGGCTTTCATCGTAATTCTCGTCTTGACCAGATAGTAACAATAAAAGTTGATCCAAAATATCAGAACTATAATATCACTCTACATTTTTGAGATTTGTTTCTTTTTTAATGAGCACTTATTGTATCCCTGCTATGTATCAGACTCCACTGTTGATCAGCAAGGGAAACTATTCGGAGAAATCTATAGGCTTATTTAAAATGGGAAAAGTTGAACTACATTTCTAACCTTGTGATTTCACCACTCTTTCCCATCATTTTGTGGTCAACTTGTTCCTTTCCTAGACTCTTTGTGCTGGAGCCCTCCTTTCCTATGTATCCTTATATAGTTGGCTCTTTCTCACCACCAAAGTCTCAGGTCACAACGTCAACTCCTTAGAGATGGTTTCTCTAACCGCCTCTAGGCAGAAAAGTACTTTAGTATATACCAGCCTACCACTGTTTTGTGATATTATTATTTTTAATGATCTGAAATTCTTTTACTTATTGATGCATTTATGTATCCATGTATGTACATGCTATTTTCTGTACCCTGCCCCACAAGTGAATAGCAACATTGTATGTTTTGTCCACTGTGCTATTTTGTAAGCACTTGTGAATTAGATGAGTCTTTTAAAATCTAAGCCTAAGTCAATTGAAATTTGCATTTATGTAAGTAGAAGTAGAAACTTCAATAATGATAGGGCAGTTTTTGTAAGAGTTTTGTTTCTTTTATGCAAGACCATATGGATAATCTAGTAACTGTCTAATTCATTGTTTGATCTTGGAAATTTTTATATGTATTATTATTGGGGTCACATATAAATAGAATTTATATTAAATTGACCCTCTATATTTATAATGCCATTCTGAATATTTTGTGTGATATTTTTCTGAATATTTCCAGAAAAAGTGAGGAAATTTCAATAAAAGCCAATATGACAGCAAAAATGTTTTTCTTTATACTCAAACAACAGGAATTAGATTGGTAGAACAGATAGAGGAAGAACAATAGAGCAACACAGAGAAATTCAACATCATTGACAACTTTTAATTCTTAAATGACACGAATAAAAACGCTTACATAAAAGTAGTCTCAATAAGTGCAGTAAAACAATGTCTGGGCTAACTTCCATTTGATAGTGTGTTCAATTTTACACATATGCTTTTAAAATGTAAAAAGCCACTTGATGATTTTTAGGCCATGTATTTGAACATTCATATTTCTGGACTTAAGGTTATAGGGTACATAATTACTGACTAGACTAGCAAATCTCCTCATGATAATTTGGGCTCTAATATATGGAAGCTGGTCTCCTAATTCGCTCACACTGTCACTTAATCAGAACCCGCATCTCAAATCCTGACCATCCAGCTCCAGAAGCTATTGGCCTAATTATTGGCCAGGTCACCAAGACTCACAAGCGACTCAGCCAGCACGTTCCGGAAAGCTGAAAACTTCGTTGTCAGTGTCTTCCAACTGTGCTCTGAATACATTATTGATTCATTTAGCTGGAAGTTCTCCTGCAAGCTTATGTGTGCAATTAAGTGGATTACAGGGAACATGTTAAATAGCCTAAGAACTTCTTAGGCTGGAAAGGCTTTGGGCATCAGCTCTGATTCACTCACTTGACTCAGTTACTCACAAGCAGGACCAAGGAAATTCTAGCAACCATACAACATCCTGTACTTCATGAAAGAAAAGCTCTCCTTATGGGTGGCTGTCTCTTGCTTTGAAAAAAATTGAAAGTTTTGCAAAAGTTGTTTCAAACAGATTCTTCCCTCACCTAGCCTGACATCATTGTCTATTGTACTATGATGAAAAAAAAAAAGTGTGCACCAACTAAATCCTTATTATTTTAAAACACCATTTATACCACCTAGGTATTTGATATTCAGCATAATGCCTCCTTGAAGAGCTTTCTTTCTCTCTACTTTCTAAATACTTTAATGAATGCTTTTACTCATTTCTATGGTTAATCATACAGTATATATCAATAGACTAATATAACAAGGTAGTATTAACATTAAAAATAAATGTGAAGCTCCTTAGTTAAGGATTCTGATATTATAGTCAAGAGTTTTGTTCCTTCAACCTTTTTATCTGTACCTAAAAGCAAAATTTAAATAAAATAAAAATGAAAGTAACAGTCTGACTTGTATTGTTAATTAAAAACACATAAACAGACCACCGTAACAATAAGACTTCAAAGCATCCAGTTGATTATTACAGTCAAGCTCAAGAATTACATGAAGAAAGCCTCATTGACATGATTTGAATGTCTTTAAAATGATCCATATAAAATATGGGATTTTTCAGTGTCTTCAGGAACAGTAATAATGTGTGGGAAAATGGGCCTTTGATGTACACCCTAACCGTTGTTGTTACTGAATGTAAACACAAGACCAAAAAGCCACTTTGAATATATTGGAGTACAGTTATTAGTGATATGTTAACATGCTGCTACTCTTTTTGTGAATTTTGGTTGGCAGTAACTGCAGCCAACTTAGAACTCCTTAGAAAAAAAGAAGTCATAAGAAAAATTATGTAACTTATTTTTGATTTACCTTTAGCTCTAAGTGAAATGGTATAAAACAGGATGAAAAACCAACAAGCCATTAGAATGATAAAAACAGCGGCAAACCTATTACACTCCGACATCTGAGACCTGCTGCTTAGGCACTAGTTGCAGTTGAAAAACACTGCATTGAGAGAGAAACTGACTTTAGCCTAATGGTTTAATATTGTGGGGCATAGCTCTCTTTCTTCTATCAGATCACATAAAAACTGGATATGCTCTCAGTGAATAATGGCTTCCCTGGTTCTCTGAATAATAATGTTTTAAGATGGTAAAAGAATCTCGGGTTCTTCTCCCACCTATAGAAAACATTTGTTATTCCTTTCATGGTCTTCAGTATCTTGTGTGAATACAGGTTATCATATGTCTTACATGAATATTATTGTGTGAATATGAACTATTCTATAAATTTGGTATTGGTGAATCCAGGATAAAAGTTAAGATAAAATAAGGGTTTTCTTGATAATCACCTTTGTGTAAAAATCGAACTGGATATTCTTAATCTAAATTTTTCTAAAAAGAAAGGGAGATGAATTCTACTTGAAATAGAAAAAAGCAAATAGAAACTGGAAGAAGTTTATGCCTACCTTGCTCCATCACTAGACAGTAAATTTTGTTAGGGCAGATAATATGTCTATCTTATGTATTCCTTAAGGGAAGATTTTGATACTAGACTAGGTTCATGCACATAATCTTTGGGAGTATACAGTCCTATTATACAGATATAAGTGAAATGAGTCACAGACTTCTGCTTTTAGAAATCTTTCTTTTACTAACTATGATTTCCCATTGAACCAGACTACTGGGAATATTTTGACATAAGCTATCTCATACTTTTTCTGAAAAGATATGCAAGTCAACACAGTCAGTTAAAAATGATAGAAGAAGGGGGCATACCACTGGTAAAGAAAGCTCTATAGCCAGAGCTGAGTTAATAAAATATCAACTTATTGAATTGAATTATTGAATGCTAGATTTGAAAGGAAATACATTCAGATAGTCTTTCTCTCTTCATTCCATGTAAAAATCCACCTAAATCATACAAGGGATGTGCATCTATTCAAAGTCTCAGGAAACACGGCTTTAATAGAGTTGAGTTTAATCTCTCTCCCCTATTGAATAGTCTTGACTCTGATTGCAACAGTCTTGAATAAATATTTCTTGCCTATTTAACTCTATTCAGTACAATTTTTCGTTGTGCCCTGAAAAGCTTCTTTCAAATTACATAGTTTTGGCAGTATGAAAACATCAGGTTTTAATTCAAGGCTCTCATGTTAGGGTTCTCCGGAAACAACAATCAGATGTATACATATATAGAAAGAAATGTAAGCAATTGGCTCATGTGATTAGGGAGGTTGAGGTGTCCCAAGATCTGCAGAGGCACCAAGATGGAGACCCAGGAGAGCCAATGGCATAGTTTCAGTCTAAGTCTGACGGTGTAGTTCTACTCCAAGTTCAAAAACCTGAGAACCAGAAGAACTGATGGTGTAGTTCCAGTCCAAAACTGGTGTACTCTCACTCTGAAAGCTCGTGACTCAATAACCAAGAAGAGTCAATGTTTCCATTTGAGCCTGAAGGCAGGAAAAACTAATGTCCCAGCTTACAGGTAGTCAGTAAAAGGAGAGTCAACATTTTTGTTCTATTAAAGCCCAATTGATTGCAGAGGTCTCACTACATTAGGAACAGCAATCTGCCTTACTCAGTCTACTGATTCAAATGTTAATTTTATCCATAAACACCCTCCAGATACATGCAGAATAATGTCTGACCAAGTGTCTGGGCATCAGACAAGGTGACACATAGAATTAACTATCACAGCTCTGTTTAAGAGAAATTGACTTGAGTTTATTATTGTGAAATATACTTTATATAATTAGAACAAAATATTTTTCCCATGAGTGATATTTTAATTATGTAAAACTTAAAAAATCAAGATGGCACAACCAAAGAAGTGTAGGTGAGAGTAAGATGTACTAAGAATATTTGTCATTACGGGAATTTGTTTCACGTGCTTTGCAGAAGTTATTTAAACTCACCCCAAAATTTGATTTTCTGCAAACTACAAGAAAGTCTACATGCTAACCTTTAGTGATTCATTTTATTATTCATGAAATCAGATGATTTATCAATAAGGTGAAAGGATTTTACTTACTAAAATATAAATATTCACTATGCAATATAAGCAAATATTCTATCTAGAAATCATGTGCCATTTTTCACATTTTATAACAGAAAAGTCAATGATTTCATTTTGAGCTTTCTGTTCTTCTGTTATCCATTTCCCGTACATCATAGCAACTGTAACTAAAATCCTTGAACTATGCCAATACATACCATACTTGATGCATAGTACAGCTACTTCTAACGTATTACACAATATTTGTTTACTCCTACGGTTTGATGAAGATTATGTTTAATCTTCAAAATCTGTGGAGAAACTATAAAAAAGTTTCTTACATTTAGTTCTCATTTGCCAAATTTCTTGACCTTTCCTGGGACTCGACTTTAAGATGTAAATTACATGTAACATGAAATTAGCAATTGAGTCACATTCACTATAGGGCCAAGAAAAGCCCCAGTTGGAATTGACACCAACAGTTGAAGATGCTACTATAATCTAAGTAGTTGAAAAATCATTGTTTTCCCATGTGGAAGTGAATTTACCTTTGCTTACTGTAAATCAAGGATCCCAATATTACTTTAGAAATTAGTGGCCATTCATGGTCTCTTTATACTTCTCAACTTTGCTGTTTTGATTTGAGCCAGAGAAAACATCTACTGGTCCCCTCCACTGCTGAGAATTGAGAGATTGACCATGTTCCATTCTCCCCTAGCATTCATTTTCAGAGTTTATATTGTTTTTCTTTCTTCATCTTCTGTGGTTACTAGGGGTCAGGAAAGAGTTGTTTGTTCTATTCCCATTAACTTTTGATTCTCCAAAGTTCTCCATCATGAAAACCTGATAAGTCGTTCTTGTCCCTGATTTAGATCCAGTCACATTCACAGTATGAAGCCGCAATAAATGTACCTATACATCAAATCCACATACACATACCTTGTGCTATTCTTTCTTTCTGTATTGTCAACCTGATTAGTCTTCTATTAATGGAGGGAAAAAGAAGAAAAAAGTTATAAACAGACATTAATAAAGTCACTAGTCAGCTTGAGTAAAGATATGGGTTTCTCATTTGTCTTTTAGTTAAGAAAGAGAACAAGGTATCAACTATGCAAAGACCAAAGAGACCCCAATATACCTTAAATATATAAATATTTAAGCAGATTGCCCCCATACTTTTTAACAACATACGCAAGTGTCTCCTTTAGCTCATAAGAGCCAATTTTCTCCCCTGGATTTCAAGTACCCAAAGTCTCTGTGTGGTGATTAGTGGATTCCGTGCATCCCTGGGCCTGACTCCAATCACTTTCTCCTTGAAAATTGCTGAAACTTGATGCAGCAGCACAGCACACGGCAGGTCTTGTCACTGGGGCTTGGTTCTCATTACAGCCCAGAGACTTCAGGAGATTGTTTATGTGGCTGGAACATCTTCCTTGCGGGTGGCTAATTAGTGTTTCCCCAGGGCTTCTGCTCTGTGAATACTTAAGGGTAATCATCACCAGCTAACTGCGTGGGGAGTGTATCTAAGCAATTTTACCAAGTCAACTGACAACAGCTTGAAGTAATATTAGCCCTGTTACATGAAGACAAGTGCTCTCCACCCAGTGAAGCTGGAGACTGGCACCACTCAATAAATCACTGCAGCATCCTTGAAAGCTTAGCGTCGGTTCTGAGCTATTAATTTCAGTGAGGTCTTTTGACAGATGTTTTGAAAGCATGCAATGAAAGCATGATTTCTTGAGCTAAGTTATAAAGAGCAAATTCTTCTAAGTTACCAACCTGGCAACCCATTTAGGTCCTAGGGCTATCAAATATATCTTTTGACATATTTTTTAATCAAAGAATCTTATCATTCAATATGTAGAGAATAACCTTCCTTTAAGCAAGAATATAATATGGAACCCTACCTAGTTTCTACCTTAATAGAATTACCTGAAGTTTCAAAAACAGGTATCTGAACATTTGGATAAGACAAGATATGCATGAAATTTCCTTCTATTGTCCAAACACCAACCAATGTTACCAAAAATGTTACTTGATGACAAAATAAGTTTATCCAGAAAACTGAAAGTGAAATGTCGAAGAATAAACTTATAAAAGCTATGCTAAGAGTAAGTTAAGCTGGGCACAGTTGCAGGGGCCTTTGAAAACAGTATGCTGAGAATAGATAGGGCTCAAGGACAGTATCTCCAATTGAACTTTTAATGAACTCCCGTAGGCGCCAAGAAGGCGGGCAGATAAGGAAGAGCATAGAAACAAGGAACTGAGTAGAAGGTTACATCTGGGAAAAGAAAGTTTGTTTTGCATTGCATTCTTTCTGCTGACGTGGGGTTTATGGGGTATAAATAAAGTGAGGCGGAGGCTCTGAGCGCGGCCGCCATGTTCTCTGTGTGTCGTTGTCTTTTGTGTGTTCTTTCATTCTCCACCACCCCCGGCACGGACCCCAACACACAGTGGTTCATGTCTGTAATCCCAGCATTTTGAGAGGCCAAGTGCAAAGACTGCTTGAGGCCAGAAGCTCAAGACCAGCCTGGGCAACATAAGCAAGATCTTATCTGTGCAAAAACATTTTAAAAAATTAGATGGGTGTGCTGGTACTTGCGTTTAGTCCCAGCTACACAGGATGTTGAAGTGGGAGGATCCCTTGAGTGTCCAGGAAGTCAGGGCTGCAGTGAGTTATGACTATACCAGCGCACTCCAGCATGGGCAACAGAGCGAGATGCTGTCCTCCAAAAGAAAAAAAAAAAAAAATAAGAAAGAACATGTTAACAATGAGAGCAGTGACAGCACTCTTACAAGGGCGATGTCCAATAAGAATCTTGCATTTAAGTAGCACTTTTTTTGTTGTTTCACAAATATATGTCTTACTATCGACAAGCACTCTAGTAGGTACTGGGATATAAAACATTTCAGGGAATCTCGTAGTAAAAATATGTTAATCCAAGAGGTTGTATGACAACTTTCTCTATAAAATAGTCAGTTTATCATTTCATGAAACATTTTAAGAGAGTGACCACTGTCCATATCATAGGAAGTATGATAATTTTGGTAAAGGGGAATGGGAGGTTGGTAAAGATATCAGAAAAACAAGACACAATCTATCTATGGTTGTCTCTCTGTTTGCCTATATGTCATCTATCTATCTATTCATCTACCGTCTATTATCAATTGTGATGGTTAATACTGAATGTCAACTTAATTGGATTTAAGGATGCAAAGTATTGATCCTGGGTGTGTCTGTGAGTGTGTTGCCAAAAGAGATTAACATTTGAGTCAGTGGCTGGGAAAGGAAGAACCCCCTCCCCATAACCTGGGTGGGTATCATCTAATCAGCTGCCAGTGTGGCTAGAATATAAAGCAGGCAGAAAAATGTGAAAAGACTAGACTGGCCTAGCATCCCAGGCTACACCTTTCTCCCGTGCTGGATGCTTCCTGCCCTCAAACGTCGGACTCCAAGTTCTCCAGTTTTGGGGCTCAGACTGGATCTCCTTGCTCCTCAGATTGCAGATGGCCTATTGTGGGGCCTTGTAATTGTGTGAGTTAATACTTAATAAACTCTCCTTCACATATTATATATATATAATATATATGACTATATACATATTCTATTAGTTCTATCTCTCTCTAAGAACCCTAATACATCAATCTGTCTACCTATGAAACAATAGAAATGAGAGATACTAACTCTAGTTAGAAATGCAAAAAGCATTAAGTGTTTGTCAAAGTAATTTATACTTTTTTCCGGAAAGATACAATAGACTTGTAGTTATTTTTTTCAATGATGTGGGGTAATCTTATTTCTTTTTACAATCAATGCATAAAAATGAAAAATATAAATCTTTTTTTGAAAGAATAGGTTTTGAAATTAAATATACAGTCAGTTTCAAGTCTCAAACTAAAAGAACAGATATTAATATTTTAGAGCCTGAGAGTAAAAGAAATCTTAAATTTGGTGCCATACTTTATAGCACATATTTAATAAATATAATAATGTACAATGAGGCAGGGCGAGGACTCTGGTGAAGTGAACAATTAGCCAAATATCAGCAATATGTAGTAATTTAATAATAAAAGGAAGATCACTTTGAAAACCTTGTAGCATTAACAAAGCACTAAGATGATTAAATGCATTTGATGAATTTAAGATAGACAGAGGTATGATAAAAGTAAGTTTTGAAGATCATAGTAATATTAAGTCTATAAAATTCTTGCATACA
Source organism: Macaca mulatta (assembly GCF_049350105.2). Classification (NCBI taxonomy): domain Eukaryota; kingdom Metazoa; phylum Chordata; class Mammalia; order Primates; family Cercopithecidae; genus Macaca; species Macaca mulatta. Next base: position 54,362,690 of record NC_133410.1, read on the forward strand.
CTTACCCAAAAGTCATTTGCAGCTTTTTCCCTCCAATTAAATGATAGTTCTAACATGCATTATTTTTATAATTATTTTCTATAATTTAAATTAGTACAACAAATTTAAAATATACATTTTTATATTAAGAAAATAGATTTTAAATTATTCCTTAGTCTATGTTTAAGACTTTTTTCTTTACATAAGGAAAAATAGTGCTGAATTTGTCATTCTTTCAGATGTCAAACAAGAAACTTTTGAACATAAAAGAAAAGCATATTATTTACTTCAAATATTTTTGTGAAGATTTCTTATAATTCTTTCTTTACCATTAAATAAATTTTAAACTAAGATAAATTTAAATTTGGATATTTACATCCACACAACACTTGATTCCTTGGCCACTTGAATGAGGACTTTTCAACATAATTGTTCATATTTTTTATAATCTCTGGGATTCCCTCCCTCTCCACCAGTAATGCATAATAGGTACAACGTATTTTGGACAAGTGAAGATTTCTGCGTTTATTGGCTTTGCTCTATTTACATACTTCCATAAAATGGCCAGTTTATTCAGAAATATGTGACTAACGACTTACACAATAGTGACGGCATTCCTAACTTCTTTTGCTTCTTTGGAAACCTTCATCACTACTAAATCCAAAATATGTAAATGACCAAGTGTATTAGTCTGTTCTCATGCTGCTATGAAGAATCACTTGAGACTGGGTAATTTATAAAGAAAAGAGGTTTAATTGACTCACAGTTTTGCATCACTGGGGAGGCCTCTGGAAACTTACAATCATGGCAGAAAGCACCTCTTCACAGGGCGGGAGAGAGACATAAGTGCCCAGCAAAGAAGTAATCCCCTTATAAAATCATCAGATCTCGTGAGAACTCACTATCACAAGAATAGGATGGGGGAACCGCCAACATGATTTTATTACCTCCACTGGGTCCCTCCCATGACACGTGGGGATTATGGGAACTACAATTCAGGATGAAATTCGGATGGGGGCACAGCCAAATCATTTCACCAAGTACATATAATATTCATTCACTTTTCTCCTTAATTTTTTCTTTGATTTCATTAAGTTTTCTGTGGATTTGGTGGTACCATTATAAGCCAGATCCTTCACTCTAGGCAGACAAATTTACACAGATATATTGGCTAATAGTGAATTTTATAACTGTAAGTTGGACTGAGATGTGTGATAAAAAATTAGTCGATTCCCCCAAATATCAATATAATTGGCATTTTTATGTAACTTCTATTATTTTATTACAGGATTAGTTGCTTGTTTTATTACTTACTACTATCAAATAAACTGAGGATACACTGATCTTATTAAAAACTTATGCTTACAACAGTTTCTTCTTTATTATTCAAAATATTTAATTTAGAAATTGAATGCTTTTCAATAGTAAACCATAAATTCATGATAGAAATACTTCCATTCCTTTCTCTTTTGCTCCAAAGTGCAAAACTTCAAAAAAAAATTGCCTTTAATCACATATTAAAGAGACTTGGCTGTACTTTTAGCAGAAACTGTTGTTTTACAAGAAATAAACTGTTTTCTACTGTGAATTTCACATAAATTTAATTTTTCACTTGGTTTTGAGAGAACAGATGATAATTTAATAGCACATTTCTCCCCCAAATGCAATATTAAGTGAATCTCACCTCTTTTTTGCTTTTTGAATTTTTTAGAGTTTTGATTCCAATTATAAATTCCTTATGTTTTTATTTATTCTTCTCTATGGTTGAAATTTTGTTTGAAGAAAGATAATGGCTTATCCATTAGGTGACCATATGTCTCAGTTTTCCTGACACAGTCCCAGATTATATCTATTATCTAGGCATCCATCCAGGTTAGCATTTTTTCCTCTAAATTTTGTGTTTACAAAATAATTGCTGTCATTATTAGATGTATAAAATAAGGCAGGATGACTTACACCTCTCTCCTATTCTTCCAGAATTTGCCATGATTTCACCTAGTTGTTTGTGAGAAGCATTTGCAGCAACATTATGGTTAAATCTACAGAGTGATGAAGAGTAACCATCTCTCACATTTTAATATTTTCAACATGTGCTGTAGCAAGCAGCTCTCTTTTAAGGGAGACATACTGAGCATGCAAAGATCAAATAGTTTAAATTGGAAGACCAACAGCCAGGAACAATTAAGTCTTTCTGGTATTGGGTGGTAGTGAGGAAAGCATTTGTCAAGGCTAAACCAGATGTCCACTTAGGGTTCTATCCAGCCGTTTTGCAGCACATGCCACAACCTAGAAAGTGCATATAGCCATGAGGTCACCAATAGTTGAGGTCAGAAGAAATGTACAGGTTACTTTTGCATGCAACTAACCTCTAACTACAATGTATGTATATAGGAAACAGAGACTGAGTAAATCTGTTGTTGACTATACAGAATTGTGCTGTCCAATAGGTAGCCACTATCCATTACTATTTAAATTTAAAATAACTAAAATGAAATAAAACTAAAAATTCAATTTCTTAACCACATTAACCCCATTTTAAGGATGTAATGACCATATCTGGTTAATCCTATGAATATTGATATCAAAAATGTGTAACACCCAAAATTAAAGCAACTAAATATATAAAGCAAACATTAACAGAACTGAAGGAAGAAATAGACAGCTATATTATAATAATAGTAGGGAATTCCAGTGTCCCACTTTCATTAATGGATAGATCATCCAGACATAAAATCAATAAAGAAATAGTGGACTTGAACAATACTATACACCAAATGTAACCAGCAGACTTTTACAGAACGTTTCATACAATGGGAGCAAAAACACACCATCTTTTCCAGTGAAAGTGTCATATTGTTCGGGAGATTGAAATCACATCAGGTTTATTTTTAGACCACATTGGTAAGAAACTAGAAATCAATAACATGAAAATTGGAAAATTCAGAAATAAGGGAAAATTAAACAACCCATATCTGCACAATCAATAGGTCAAAGAAGAAATCTAAAGAGAAATCAAAAAGCATCTTTATAAAAAGAAAAATGAAAACACAATATACCAAAATTAGGAACTGTAACAAAAGCAACTTTAAGGGGGTGATACAGTGATAAATATCTACATTCTTACATTCCTACATTAAGAAGGAAGAAAAATCTCAAATAAACAACCTAACTTTACACCTCAGAGAATCAGAAAAAGAACAAACTAAGCCCAAATTTAGCAAAAGGAAGAAAATAGTAACATTCAGAGCAGAAATAAATAAAATAGAGGCTAGAAAAACAATACAAAACATCAAAGAAACTAAGTGTATGTTTTTGAAAAAATAAACAAAATTGAGAAAACTTTAGATAGACCAACTAAGAAAAAAAAGAGCAATTACTCAAATAAATAAAATCATTAACAAAAGAAAAGACATTACAATTGATACCACATAAACACAAAGAATCATAAGAAACTACTATTTACTACTTACAATACCAAAGACATGGAATCAACCTAAATGCCCATCAATGATAGACTGGATAAAGAAAATGTGGTACATATTCACCATGGAATACTATGCAGCCATATAAAAGAATGAGATTATATCCTTTGCAGCAATATGGGTGGAGTTGGAGGCCATTATCCTAAGTGAACTAACACAGGAACAGAAAACCAAATCTATACAAATGAAAAAAAGTAAAAATAAGAAAATAAATAAAATAAAATAATAAAAAATAAAACACTATTATAACTAATGAGCTAACTTAGGAAAATTTCACTATACAGAATTAACGTACAAAAATCAATAGTATTTCTATACACTAGTAACGAATTATCTGAAAAAAATCTGGAAAACAATCCCATTTGCAATAGCTACATATAAATAAAATATAATAATTCAGAATACATTTAACCAAAGAGGTTGAAAAAAATCTGTACACTAAAAACTGTAAAACATTAATGAAAGAAATGGAAGAAAACACAAATAAATTTAAAAATATTACATGTGTATAGATTGGAAAAATGACTATTAAAATTAAATGCCTATTTTAAAATGTTAAAATGTCCATACCATCCAAGCAAGCTTACACATTCTATACAATTACCATCAAAATTCCAATAATACTTTCACAAAAATAGAAAAACACAATCCTAAAATTCACATGGAACCACAAAACATACCAAATAGCCAGAACAACTCTGAGTAAGAAGAACAAAGCTGAACTCATCACACTTCCTGATTCTAAGGTTTACTGCAAAGCTATAGTAAGCAAAACCAAATTTTACTGGCATGAAATCAGACATATAGACCAATGAAACAGAACAGGTAGCTCAGAAACAAAGTAATGCATTTACAGGCAACTGACTGATCTTTGACAAAGATGCCAAGAACACACAAGAGGGAAAAGACAGTCTCAATAAATGGTGTTGGTGAAACTGGATATTCACATGCAAAAGAATGAAATTGGGCCCTTATCTCATACTATAAAGGAAAGGGCTTCTTGATACCGTTCTGGGCAATGATTTCTTGGATATAATCTCAAAAGCACAGGCAACAAAAATAAAAATAGACAAATGAGATTGCATCAAACTAAAACGTTTCTGCATAGCAAAACAACCAGCAGAGTGAAGAGATAACCTATGAAATGGGAGAAAAATATTTGTAAACCATACATCTGATGAGCAGTTAATATCCAAAATGTATTAAGAACTCAAACAATTCAATCGCAAGAAGAAAAAAAAAAACCCGATTTTAAAATGGGCAAGAGGTAAACAGGCATTTCTCAAAGGGAGACATAAAAATTGCCAAATGGTACATGGAAAAATGTTCAACAACATTAGTCATCAGAGAAATGCAAACTAAAATCAAAATGAGGTATCACCTCACATTTGTTAGAATGACTATCGGAAAAAAAGACAAAAGGTAACAAGTGTCAGTGAGACTGTGGAGAAAAGAGCACCCTAGCCACTGGTGATGGAAATGTAAAATAGTACAGCTGTTCTGAAAAACAGTATGGACATTCCTCAAAAAATTGAAATTAACTATCATATCCAGCAATCCTACTGTTGGATGATATCCAAAGGATATGAAATCAGTATGTTGGAGATATATCTGCACTCCTATGTTTATTGTAGCATTATTTCCAATAGCAAAGACATGAAATCAACATATGTCCATTGATTAATTAATGGATAAAGAAATGTGGTATATATACACAGTGGAATACTACTTATCCTTCAAAAAGAAAGAAATCTTGTCATTTGCAACAACATGGATGAACCTGGAAGACATTCCATCAAGTGAAATAAGCCAGGAACAAAAAGACAAATACTACATAATCTCACTTGTAAAAGGAATCTAAAAAAGTTGAACTCATAGAAGTGGAGAGTAAAATTGTGGTTATTAGAGATAGAAGGTAAAGGATTGAAAGGATTAGAGAAATATTCATCAAAGGATACAAAATTTCAGTTAGACAAGGGTAATAAATTTATTATAATATCCATATAAGAGACATTATAATGACTGCAGTTAGTAACAATATATTGTGTACTTGAAAAGTGCTAGCAGAGTAGATTTTAAGTGTTCTCACCACAAAAGAATGATAAGCATATGAGGTAAAGCATATGGTAATTAGTTTTATTTAGCCATTCCACAATGTATACATATATGGAAACATCATGTTAACACCATAAATATAAACAATTTTTAATATTTAATTTAAAAAATAACCTCTTAGTTTGTACACACAAAAAGATATTAGACTTTATAATAAGAATATTGTTGTGCAAGTCTTTTCTTTATCTTTTTAATACCTAAAAGTAGAATTGTGATACATAGGACAGTTGTGTTGTACCTTCTCACCATCAATGTTTGAAAATTGACCCACATCTGTAACATCTAGTGTTGGTATTCTAGTGGATATGAAGTGGTAACTCATTGTGACTTTACATTTCCTTAAGGACTAAGGCACTTTTCATGCACTTAAGAACTTTTTCACATACTTTTTGGATATTTTTATATCTTCTTTGTGAAGCATATTCTGTTTGTCTTTTAATTGGGTTATTCAAAATTTTTATTGTCTCCTTGGAGAAGTTCTTCATATGTTCTTAATATAAGACCTTTCATATTAATTTTCAGCTTGTAAATTTGGATGAGTAGAAAATTTTAATTGTGATGATGTTCAAATTAACAATATTTTTCCTTCATGGTTTGTGTTCTTCTTGTCTTCTCCAGGAAATTCTTGCCTACGCTGAGGTTGTTAGTACATTACTTTATGTTTTCTTCTAGAAGCTTTATGATTCTGTATTTTCCATTTAAGTCTATGAGCCATTTCCATTTCTTGTGTGTGTAAGAATAGCATAGGGGTTTTCTATACGGATGTTCAATTGTTCCATCAGCATTTGTTAAAAAGACCTGCCTTTCCCAATTGAAATTTCATGGCACTTTTTCCAAAAATTGATCAATCCTATATATGTTTATCTATTATAAGCCCTTTATGCTATGTCTGCATTCCAAAATCACACTATATTCTTTCTTCTAGTTTTATATAAAATCTTGAAATCAGGTAATGTAAGTCTTCCTTGTTAATTTTTAAAACTGGCTATTCTATATACTTGGCATCTTCATATAAATTTTAGAACTAGCTTGTCTATTCCTTCAAAATAGCCTATAGGAATCTGTACATAAATTTAGGAAAAAATAACAGTATTAAATTATCTAATCCACTCCTTTTGTCTAGAAACCAGTAGTGGCTTCTGTACAATGTACATTGCTAAACACTGTTTTCTGCTTTTTCTCCAATGGGAGGTACGAACCTTTAAGGACAATAATCCATAACCATAGCACAATTAATAATCCATAGTTGACACTTAAGTAGCACAAAATCCCATGTTAGACTCCAAGCTTCACCACTTAATAACTGTCTATCCTTAGGCAAATTCCTTGATCTTTATGTTTTTCAATTTTCATGTCTTTAAAGTGGGGATAACAAAACTCTTATAAAATTGTTCGGAAGATTAAATGAACTAACCCACGTAAAGCTCTTAGAATACTGTCTGACATGAAATAAGCCCACAGTAAACGTTAGCTATTAGTCTGGCCAATATTTTTATTCTTATCTTTAATAATTTAATACTTCTCTCAGTTCATAGGTGTGGCAATATCTTAACCATTCTAAAGATATTTATCTTAGGAATCTTAAAAATTGCCACAAAAAAGGTACTTCTTAACACTGTAATGATAACAGCTTTAGATCCTTTTAATTAAGTCTTACTTTTTTAAAGATGATCAAGTAGCTGTTTTCAAAGGCTCTCTTTCAGTACTTTACATTGAAAAAAGGTGAAGATAATTATTGGAAATCATTGTTCAAGTTTTCATGTTCTTCAGTCATTGTTAAAAGAAAATAACTTTTCTTCAGTTATTGTTAAAATAAAATTGCTCTTTTGATGTATTAAATGTAATTAAGCCAGGCATTTTGCAAAGGACCTAGCATCAGATCCAGCCAGATAATTAATATTTCCTTTTGGAAGTCAAATAGACCTACTGAGGCCCATTCAACTAGGGATAAAATAGTAGCTTTTCTAATAGAGTAAAGAGTAATATATGATGCAAACACGTTGGGAAGAAATGACAAACATCTGAAAAGGTGCCAAAACCAAAAATCCTGACTGGAGTAAAGAGGAACCAGTGAATTTGTAAACACAGAAGTTGTCAACATTACTCCATACTGCTTTGTAAATTGTAAAACGCCTGTGATGAAGTTGTGCCAAAAGCAAGCATTTCAAAGTAACAGTTTACATTGTGTCTCTCCATGCATTGACTGTATTTACGGTATCATGCAAGTAAGTACCCCAGAAATACCAGTGGGCTAGATTTTCCCAGCTGTATATCTCTCTATGTGAACATGGCTTATATTTCTTTCTCATCAATGTACCTCAAGAAAAGCATTATAGAAAAATGACCATCTAAGTGAGTAGAATGGCAGAACTTCCACTAGTTTTGATAAAATTGAGGAATTTTCAAAAGGGTCCATCGCATTTTCAGAAAAAAAAATTAATTAGAATATCTCTTTTTTAAAAAAAGACAGAACTCCAAACATATACTCATTTTGTGGAAGTATTATTTTCTATCAGACTTGTTTAATGAGATAATTCCAAGTGACATACAAGGCTAATTTGTCTCTCCCTATGGGTTTTAATCTCTTAATGTCTAATCTTTAATATTCTTATTGACAAAAAGACCAGCAAGGGTATCAGAAGTCTTATCCCCAGTGCCGTTATGCAGAATAAACTTGGTCAAGTCACGAAAACTTCTCTAAGCCTCAACTAGTTCATTACTGTGATGAGAAAAAATAAATGTCCATCCCCAGCATCTTTATACAGCAATCATGAATTTCACCTAAAAAGTACAAGTATGTGAAAAGTAAAGAATGTAAGATGCCAAAAATGCTACACTGCTAGGGCCTGGCACGTAGTGGCCACTCAATAAATATTTGTCAAGTAAATGATTACCTACCCAATAAATGATTTACTACTAATATTTGAGAAAAAATGGAGTAAAATTATTTCTGTGCTCTCTGATGATATTTTTGTAAAGTCAGTGCAACAGTGGGACAATCACTTAAATAATGCAGATCTAAAATAAAATAATACAGATTGTCCAAAATGGAAGTTTTCTTTCCTTGGATCAATTTTCTGCATGAATTTAATTTGTAATTACTTGTTCACCCACTTTACATTTTTAGTGACTGTAAGATCATTATGAGACCAATCAATGAGGAATTGATTCAGATAAAACATAGCCAGAATGAATTTCTTCCAATGAACTATAGAATCAGTTAACAAACAAGGGTATGAACAAAGAAGCAAGACTTGGATCAGTAGTTCCACTATCAGTTACAGATGAAATTTAAAAGGGGCAAGAGTAATCAGGAGATCAGTACATAGAAGGGCAAAAAACAGTTGGGCAAAAAACAGTTGGCCAAATATCTTTAGCAAAAATTTCAAGATATAGTAAAAACTAGGTAGAATATACACCAAGTAGGGTAGGCAGCTTGTGGTGACTTAGTTAGAGGTTCTCATTTATGGGATCAACTGAACAGACAACAGCAGTCAGATAAAAATAGAAAGTGGTAGCCATATTTTCTGACCAGGATATACAATTCCTATAAGAACTGGTGACAAGACAGGAGCCAGGTGACTGAAGAAGTGGGGTATGCAGCAAGAAAGCCACTAAACAAGGCCTGTGACAGCAGCCCACACTGGGGAAATGGAAACAAAATTCACGACTATACTGACTCGAGGTTGACCAATGGACAATGGCTAAGGCCACCTTACTATATATCCTTTCAATGCAGGTCAGTGTCAGGCTTTGGCTTAGAAGAAGCAAGAACAACAGAGGAGAGTTATCCAGCCCTGTCTGTTGCTAAGATTGGTGGGCTACAGGCCAAGACATAGTCTTTTCCAAAAGATTTCCAAAAAATAGAACTTGACCCAAGAACTGGGTCCTATCATGATAGAAAGATCAGACAGGAACAGGAAAATCATCATGAGTATTCTACCAAGTATGAGAGAAAAGGTCAAAAATAAATAGCCTCTAATACGTCAGTTTAAAAATTTCTCTCATTTACTTTTCCCAACTTTGTTCTAAAGAATAAAATGCATTTACTAGCAGCTAGTAATGACATTTATATTTTTTGATATACCAAGCATAATCAATAGCATGTTAACTGACTACTTATACCACAGAAATATATTATTATTCAGTCATCAGTGAACATTTGTTACTATCTTCAGAGAAGCATTTTAGTATGGTAATTAATAATGCCAAGTTGGAGTCAGATTGCCTGTGTCCTAACATAAGATTCACTACTTACCAACTATGTGACCCTAAACAAATTATGTGACCTCTCTGTCCCTTGTTTTCCTAAGCTATCAAATGGGGTTAATAATAGTACTTGCCTCGATAATATTGTTGGAATTAATATGTATCATTACTTAGAATAGTAAGAGGCACATAGTAAGTATTTTACATGTTGGCTCTCTACTATTATTATTATTATTATTATATGTTTACCATATATTCAAGAAATATTTATTGAGTGTACTTTAGACTTGCTAGGTGTTACAAGCAAGATTCTCTGGAAATAGACACTGGGACAGTGTTTGTTGTACAGGATATTTACAAGGACCTAACATAGCTGGAAAGAAGGAGGAAGAACCAGAATTGGGCAGAGGGAGAAGTTGAACTACACCTCAGGCCAATCAAACCTTGGCCAACAGCACAGAGGTCTGGAGTGTATATAGAACATGAAAATTGTCTCACCAAGAACTGACATGGTCAGACCTCCATGCCCCAACCATGATCAATCAATAGATGGGCAAACAGTTCCTGAATTGACCAAATATCTTGGTCCATACTTCATAACTAAATATTTAAAATTATAAATCAAATTAATGAACTGTCAAATCAAACATAATCTACTCCATTCTACCTTGACAAATACACATCAGAATAACCTGGAAGTTTGAGCTAAAAATTAAAATTCTCAGGTGCTCAAATTTCCCTCCAACATTATGGAGGACTGGGGGGAAATTGACCTCTGGCCTGCTCCAACCCACAGCCCTGTATCTTCTCGTTCCTAGTTCTCACCCAAAATGTGAGAGATCTCAAGTCACAGGTTTGGACTCCTGGCTGAGGTCCAAGTTCAGTCCACCTTCCTTGGAAACAGTTGTCCTTTGGTCATACTTGGCTGGGGGTGCACATAGTATCTGCCCTGTCTGCCCTGAAGAAGATAGAGCAAGGGAAGAAGGCCTGAGCAGTCCTTGAGAATGGGCTCAGCTCCATGCATGCAAGGAATTCCAGAGTCCCTGGGACAGAAAAGGAGGGGACACAGGCTCCTCTTAGCCTGGTGGACTCCTCATCCTCAGGGAAGGTCACTGACAGCTGAGGACTGGACTGGAGCCTTAGAGTATGTGGCCTGTGATAGGCATATCTCTTTTCCATATCCAAAGAGGGTCTATGTGGCCAACAGCCCAAACAGTTTGCCCCTAACTTCTTCAAGACAAAGTGTAGCATATAATACTTCTTTCAAAGATGGTGTGTCGGCCTAAAACAGAGTGGTGATTTTGAAAGCACTATCTAAACTGTAAAGAAATATTCAGATGTTAGCAGCTGTTTTTATAGCCAGGCACAGAGGAAAATGGAAGTATTTCCAGTTAGAGATCAGTAAACTCCTTCTACAGTCCTTCTATAGAATTTAGACTTGAAAAATGGAAAGCATATTGAAAGTCCAAAGTGTGGACTGTGCATGAGACAAAATTTCCAGCCAAAAGAATGACAGGAACAAAATCATAGAGATAAGAAATTATTGTATTTTCCATAAAAAGCAAGTGGTTCAGACTGCCTGAGGTGGAGGACCTTTGCTCAGACTAGTGTGACTTATGTTCAATGGGAAAGGTGGACTGGGCAGAGATTGGGGTGGGGGAGTGTGGGAGATTATGTGTGTGTGCATGAAGAGTGGTTGAATACCAGTCTCAGAATAATTACCAAGACATAACTAAATTAGGATAGTCTTCATATTTTCAGTTTCTGATTTATATGCATACACATATAAAATATAAAGTTAATTATTTTAAACACAATTATACACTTCCTCAACATTTTGCTTAAGAGTGATTTCCCAAGAATAGAGCAGGTGATTAATCTTTTTGCCATATTTTCTTCTTTCTCTTTATTTTTCTGCTTTGTGAAGATTTGAAACCTAGATTCAGCCCTGAAGACACTAGATGCATGAAGTTAGGTAAGTTATTTAACAACTCTGAGTCTCAATTTTCTTTTCCATAAAATGGAGATATCATGACCATATTATGTAGTTCATGGAACGATATGACAATTGTTAACTTCTTACTCATTTGGGCACATTTTCTACTGCCATCCATCCTTGTCTTTCTCACTCTGTCACTTCCCTACTTCCCTGTTGAAAGTGGCATTTATATGTTTTCCCTTTCTCATTGCTTTAATATTCTTGGAGAAAAATGCAAATATAAATATTTTTTAAAAGCATTTGTAAGCAAATGCTGGGCAAGGCATTTTGGAGGAGGAGAAAACTTGGGAAGGCAAAGAAATTCAGTCAGAGATACAACTGATCAAACACTGGGCATGGGACAGTGCTACATGAGCTGTACTTGCACTGAAGTTTTAAATGCAATATAATTACAAATCATAGCTCTTGTATCAAATTGATAGAATGTCAAAATATTTAGGCTAGTGCTTTGAATATCTGGCAAATATTCATTATGGGAGTAATCCTTATATCACATGAACTCTTTCAATACTTTATCCTCACTGCTCTTCCACACTTACCAATTTCTACTTTGCACTGGTTTGTAAAACTAGTTAACTCTGCCACCTTGCTCCTACTTGACCACATGCCCTTGAAAGGCAGATTTACATGTTACTTCTTGCAAACACAAGAATGGATCATTTTACCTTGTAAGTAATACTTAACTATTAAATATTGAATAAACTCTTGGATAATTCTTTCCTAACGTGGAGACTCTTTTTCAGACACCATGCTAGGTGATTATAACACAACGGAAAGTACATTGGTGAAAATATAAGGAAAAAGTGACGAATGGAGTCTAACCCAGACTGGCAGACCTACTGTGGGGAGCAGAACCGGGGTTAATGCTAAATAATGAAGCATTTGGTTAGGTCGAGGGCTGGAGGAAAGATGGAGGAAGAATGTTACAGGCTAAGGAGACAGCATGAGCAAAGCCCAAAGAGGAGAAAGAGCTGGATAATTCATATTTCTGAATGCAGAGTACACTGTTGAAAAGATACAAAATATGACTTTAGAGCAGCAGGAAATGAGACTAGAGAGGAAGATAGTTCCCCCAACATAGAGGATGGTATATGGCGTCTGAAGAAGCTCAGAGTGTAATGTGCAGTCAATGAGGAGCCTTTGAGGGGGTTAAGTAGAAGGATAGCATTGTCAAAATAGACATAGAGCTGGCTGTTGTGTGGAATTCGGATTTGAGACAGACAAGGCTACTGGTAAAGGGGCCTGCAGTTACAGACTATTACTGCAGTGTGGTTTGGAGATGGTGAGGGTGAAACCAGGGCAGAGGAGAGTTTCTGAGTGAAAACTCTCACACTAGAAAATAGAATGAGATATTTAAGAGTGAAAATCGGATGGACATGGAGAGTAAGTGAATTTGACTTATATAGAAAAGGGAAGGGTCAAGAATGACTCACAACCTTCTGATTAATTATATGCCAATGATTTATAGAGAAAGCAAATTTATTAAGAAAAATATGAACTTTTTGGACACACTGAATTTAAAAGTAGGTCAATTGATATGAATGTACAGTTGGCAGTTAGCCATGCTATGCTTGGGCTTGGAAAAGATCCAGGTTGTAGTTCCAGTATTATAAGCATACATGTATTAATACATTAATAAAACATATGCTTACTCTATTATAAGCACACATATATTAATAGGAGCTGAAGAAAACTGCCCAGGAAATACATGATACAACATGAACAGTGGGAACAGAATGGGAACTAAAGCATGGACAGATGAAGAAATGCCCAGGAGAGAAAAAATAACAGTTGATAAACCCAAAGACTAGTTTTTGGAAGCCAGGGGTTGGAAAGTTTAGAAGAGTGAGTGATTAACAAGACTAAATGTCACAGAGAGATTAGATAACATGAAGACTGAAAACTATGAGTGGATTTGGGAATTGGGAGATCATTACTGACCTTTGTAAGAGCATTTTCAGAAGACTTGTGGAAACTAAATTTCAATGCATTAAAGAATGAATGAAAGAAGAGTGAAATCTTAAGACACTAAGGATAGACTACTTCGATGGGAAGGGAGAGTTTGAATGAAAACAAAGAGGTTGAAGAGAATGATAATGAATGGGTGGCACAGGATGAAGGTGGTTTTTGTAAGTTTTTAGGTGAAGGGAGACTTCAGCAGTTTTAGAGGTTGGAGTGATGATAGTAAAAATTTAGTGATATTTTTAAATGGCTAAAATTTTTAAACACATACGTGGGGCACTGCACTAGATGTTTATATGCATGATTTTATTTAATGCTTATGACAATTTGATGCATAATCATTTCTACAAAGGAAGAGACTGAGGTTAATAGAGATTAAGAGAAACCTCTAATGATTAGAGAGTTAGTAAGCAGTGGAGGTAGAATCTGAGCTTAGTCAGCTGAACTTAAGGTTTTGTTCCTGGTCACTACTCTGTAATGTTTCTAGAAGGGAAACAGACAATGAAGAGATGAGAGGAGAAGACAGTGAAAGAGTAGGTGAGACGGAATGAGGGCATGAGCACAGGTGAGACGGCCTCCCTTAAGATGAAGGAGAGCTGCAACAGTCTCTGAGACTTAAAAGGGGATAAAAGGTAGAGTTTTAGATGTATTTGTCTGTATCTCTGGAGCAGAAAGAAAAGGATAAGTTTCTTTGTATCCCAACTTTGTCAATGAAGTGACAGAACATTGTCCATGACTTAGAGTAAAGGCGTGGGTGTTGAGAGACTGGAGGAAAGTGAGGAAGACCTGTAACAGATGTTTGAAGGAAAGGGAAGAAGGTAATTGACCAAGTTCAAGTGAAAGAGTAACAAATGGCCTTGGAATAAAATATTAATCAGCATGGCTGTATTTCTATCAGCAGGACTAAGCTTCATGGATATAAAGAATAAATAGGCAGTAAACTTTAGGAGGCCAAGATGGGAGGATCACTTAAGCTCAGGAATTTGAGACCAGCCTAGGCAACATGGCGAAATCCCATCTACACAAAAATATTAAAGTTAGCCAGGTATTGTGATGCCCACCTGTAGTCCCAGCTACTTGGGAGACTGAGGTGGGAAGATCCATTGAGCTCTGGAGGTTGAGGTTGCAGTGAGCTGTGATCATGCTAGCGCACTCCAGCCTAGGCCACAGAGTGAAATCTTGTTTTAAATAAATAAAATAAGTAAGTAAGTAAGTAAGTAAGTAAGTATGAGTGGGTAAACTTTTTCTTTAGTGAGCCAGAGAGGCTGTGTGGTCCATAATGTCTCTGTCGCAACTAGTCAACTCTACCTTTGTGACGGAAAAGCTGTCATAGACAACATGTAAATTAATAAGCATGACTGTGTTCTAATAAAACTTTATCCATGGATACTGAAAGCTAAATTTCGTATAATTTTCATGGGCCATAAAATATTATTCTTTGGAATTTTTTCAACTATTAAAAAATGTAAAAGCCACTCTTAGCATGCAGGTTGTAGGATAAGTGGTGGGCTTAATTTGACCATAGTTTGTTGACCCGTGGGTATGTAGCACAGAAGTTGGGCTATATATTTGATCTAGGGTTGGTGTTTTGCTTGTCCAGAGTAGTAGATAGTACAAAAGAACAAAGCGTACTAGTGTGTCAGTCATTTGCCTATTGTACTTAGATCACTTCCTGTCCTTCCCTTACTCTGTGAGGAATTATTTTCCAGGTTCCCTAGCTTACTGGTTTTAGGTACATTTAGTCAATAGGGAGGAACTAGTGGAAGATGGTGACAGGGGAGCAAATGGTTGTGTAATTAAGTTAATATTTCTTAGCCCCAAACCCACCCTTTTATAGTCTGCCCTGTTATGCTAAATTTCTGACTCCACGAACTCTACTTCTCCTTTGCCAAGAGACTCCTGTTAGGCTTTGTAACTAGGGAGTGCAAGGAGAATCCTGTAAGGCAGTAAAAGGGGGAGCACCTGAGTTCCTTCCTATTTGCTTTCTGTTAGTGACAGCATGACCACAGCAATGAGTTTTCATCCAAAAATGACAGTTTCTTCAAGCAGCCATTGATTCTAAGTTCCAGGTGTTTTTGTTTGTTATTTTTGTTTTAGGCACTTCCAGAAACAGTCTCGTCATCACACTTCATAAAGGATTCAGCATAAGCTGGCAAGCAGCCCCTCCTCAAAGATCTGAGTTCCAGCCCACAGGGACCTTTGCCTAGGCCCCTGAGGTTACAGCAGCAGCTAGCCATTACCCACCTTGTTCCCCATTCAGAGGACTGAATTTCAGCCCTGCATGACCCGTCTTCAAGTCCCTAGCTTCCAATACTCCTAACTTCTTTCTTTTCTTCCCCTGGCCCTAGGGCTAGTGGTTGCTTTCTTCAGTTACTATCTCTGCACTGCTTCAGTGTCCCCTCATTAGTATTTCAGTACTTCAATATCTGTAAGTCCAATTGCCTATATTAAATTACCTCTGTTAAAAATAATTGTTATGGGTTCTCTTTTTTCTGACTGTACTCAGTTGTACATACCCCAGGGCTATTTTTTTCTCTTGCTCTGCTTTGATTGGTCTTTCTAGAAGCAGCTGTATCTTCTCCAACTCTTTCTGCACATACCCTCCCTTCATAATACCAGCTCTGCCAAGCAGCCCTCACCATGGTTTTACTTCTGTTCAGTAAGCTTTGACTTTTGGACTACAGGAATGCTACTCTTTCATGCTTTCTATCCAGCCCGGGGGGTGGTGGTGACTTCCCATTTTTGCTTACCTGAGCTGTGGCACAATACTTCATTTGTTTTTTCAACTCACCTGTCACATGTCATTAATGCTTTATATTAAATTCCATGTGTTTTAAATATCTAGTATGGCTTCTGTTTTCTTGACTGTACCCAGACTTATACACCAGTGAAAGTATAGTTTAGATGATCAGTCATGAGATTCGAGGTATAAATGAAAGAGAGAGACAAGAAGGGGTTTATTACATTGTGAGAACATAGAGAAATCACAATAATGACAACCTAATGGGGTCAAATAATAGTGTCTTAGGAATAAATAATAAGCAAGCTGCTGACAATGAAAGGTTTCAGTATGTGAGATATTTGAGGTTTTGTTTTAGAATAATAAAATATTATTTAATGGATTTTCTATCAATCTTATTTAAGAAAATTCTATTTTGAAGTAAAGAAACCAACTCAAGCATCTAGAGAAAATAGGAATAAAACTGCTTATTTGCAAAGTCAATTTTAAATGAACATTAAAATTGTTATTTTCCAGCTTTATCAAATTGTCAGTTAAAACATATTGAAAAGGAAACTGCTGCCTGCTCTTACCAGATGTTCTGCAAATATTCAGCATCATTTTATACGTATTAAGTCACTATGAAAAAGCAGTGCTGGACCTCAAAGGTATTTCTCCTGCCAATTTTTTAAAAATTGAAAACAAATTTTATATGTTTTCAATGATTAATTTTAATTAACTTTTTTAACAAATTACTATTTTTTAAAAAAATTATTGCAGGTTATCACTAGATACTAGTACTAAACTCAGATACTATTATAAAATCAGAATTAATAATTCTGATAATTTATAATTTGTTATTCTGATTTTCTCATCCTTGAATAGGAAAGGCTGGCAGTAATTTTGCATTGATTGACAGATGACATAATAATACAACTTATTTTGTTAAGTGAAAGAATTTCATTACTGAGTTTACTAAAGTGTTTGACCAAATGCATATTATTTTGCATATCTTTATTGATCTCTCTGCCGCATCAGACAAGTAGATGATCTGCTTTTCACTGAGCCTCCAGAGTATCATACTCTCTTGCATTTCCCCTACTTTTTAAATCTACATTCAAATTTCTTCTCTTTTCCCAAACCCATTCATATTGATGTGTCCCAGTTCACTGCTCTGGACCTTTCTCTCTTCTAGCTATACTTACTCACTAGAGACTCTCATTTAGCTTCTTGGCTTTAAATGCCATCCATACACCTCACACCAACTCAAACTACGTCTGTATCCCATGCCTCCCTTTTGAACACTGCACTTGTTTACCAGGCTGGCGAGCTGGCATTTCCACTTACAGGTCTAACTGATGTCTAAAGTGGAAACTGTCTAGAATAGAGCGCTTTACACCTGCTCCACTTGTAATCTACCCTACCTCCACTGATGGTAGCAACTTTCTCCTTTATATTCTTTGGCCCAAAAACTTCAGAGTCACTCTTGAGTCCTCTCTTTTTCTTATGTTTCATTTCTAATCCATCAACATATCCTACTGACTCTGCCTTAAAAATACATCTGAAATTTGAGCACATTTCACTATCTCAATGTTTCCATCTTAGTCTCAGTCACCATGATTCTTTATCTAGATTACTTCGGTAGCCTCCAGCCAGGGCTCCAAGTGCCCCCACTCCCCCCATCTTTATAGTTCTTTTTTTTTTTTTTTTCTCAAGACAGCAGCCAAAGTGATACTTTTTAAATTAGATAATGTCATTCTTCTGCTCAAACTTTCCAGTGGCTTCCTGCTATGATCTGAATGTTTGTGTCCCCCTAGAATTCATAAGTTGAAATCCTAACTACCAAGGTGATGCTAGCAGAAAGTAGGACCTTTGGAAGGTGATTAGGTCATAGGAGTGGAGTTACATAAATGGGAATAGTGCCCTTATGAAAAAGATCCCTCATCCCTTCTACAATGTGAGGACACAGAAAGAAGGCACCAATTGACGGCACCAATTAGGGACCAGAAAGTGGGCTCTCTCATATTTAATTGACTGGTGCCTTAATCTTCCACTTTTCAGCCTCCAGAACTGTAATAAATTTCTGTTGTCCATAAGCCACCCCATCTATAGCATTTTGTTATTGTAACCCAGATGGAGTAAGACACTTCCCATTCCCCTTATAGTTAAAGCTGACATCCTTACCATGGTATGAGAGTGGTACAACCTCTGCCTCCTCCCATCACTCTCTAACTGCTGCTTCTCTCCCCCTTGTTCACTCCTTTCCAGCTACCCATCTCCTTGCTGTTCCTGTTTTCTCAAACTATTCACTGAGGTGTTGACATGGTTTGGCTGTTTCCCCACCCAAATCTCATCTTGAATTTTAGCTCCCATAATTCCTACATGTTGTGGGAGGGACCCAATGGGAGTTAATTGAATCATGGGAGTGGTTTCCCCCATACTGTTCTTGTGGTAGTGAATAAGTCTTAGAAGATCTGATGGTTTTGTAAGGGGGAGTTTCCCTGCACAAGCGCTCTGTCTTGCCTGCCACCATGTAAGACTTGCCTTTCACCTTCCACCATGATTGTGAGGTCTCCCCAGCCACGTGGCACTGTGAATCCATTAAACCTCTTTTTCTTTACAAATTATCCAGTCTTGGGTACCTTTTTATCACAAGCATGAAAATGGATTAATACAGATGCCCTGGGATGACAGAACAAACTCACAAAGGTATTGAAAGACATCTTACAATTTGAAAGGAAAAACAAGCAATGCTTGACATCTGCCAGAAACCATATCAACTACCAGCTTGAGATAGCTCACAGCTCAGCAGTAGATTGTGCCCTATTCTTTTCAATGAGCTCAAACCTTTGTGAACCTGAATTTGGGGTAGTTTTTATGGTAAAAGTCTTATACCTCACAAAACTAATGAGGAACAAGAAATTATGATGTTAATGTTCACCTAACTTTAAGGTTTGAGAAGCTACAGAGTTCTCAATAGGCATACGTGTTCCATTCATAAATAATTGTAATTTATAAATAAAATTAAAATATTCATTTTCTTACAATATATGTGTTTTAGTTTTTCAAATGACCACTAAAGTATTTGGGAAAAAATTCATGTTGATTGGGACTAGCTACTTAATGAATGAAACTGTTTATTTTGCTTTAAAGACACTGTGAGCTTCATGAACCTAAAACGTTTGGGACATCTGCTTTGGTCATTCTCTGGCTTTAGGGCCTTTCCACTCTGTTCTGTATTCCTATAAAGCTCTTTTGTCACACACCTGCATGGCTAACTTCATCATTTCCTTTCAGTCTCTGCACAAATGTCACTTCACAATGATGCTGACTGTGTGAATTCTATTTAAAATGACAGTCAGCTTCTTATCTCCATCTTGGTACTTCTGATTTTACATAACTCATTCTATCTTATTTCCTCCCCCCATATCGCACATCACTTCGAGCAAACTTAAAATTCTTTAATGTTCATTGTTATTCCCATTGGAATACAAGGAAGAATTTGTCTGCTTTGTTTCCTGATATATTTCAAATGCCTAGAGTATGCCTGGACCATAGTTAGTATTCAGTAAGTATTAGTGGAAGGCATATATTTGTTTCCCAGTCTACAAAAATAGCCACTCAAAAAAAAAGCAAAAATATAAACAGAAGAGATCTACTAGCTTAGTATACTCATTCAAAATTTCCCATACTTTTTAATATTTAGGTGAGACAAGAGGATATTTCCTTGAATCCCAGGCTAAGGATTGATTTTTACCTATATAACCATAAAAGGAAGTAGATCTTTCTTTAAAAAAGAACAAATAAAAACCTCTTTGTGTTCTCTTAGCTTTGCCATTCAGGATGGCTAAAAATAATGGGAAAATGATAGGAGGGGTAATAAGATTATAAATAATAAGTGGGAGTCATATCAATATTATAAGAGTTTTCTTAAGTACACCAGATATACTAACTGATCTTCAATAATGTGCAAGCTGCATATTAAAAACTGTGTGATATGTAAAGACCCCAGACCCTATCCTTGAAAAGTACATAATCATGTATATAAACAGCTACTAATATAGAATGGGAAGTTGTTAGTGACTTGAGACCAATATAGACAGAGTTTAATGGGGGTTAAAAAGAAACAGGAGGAAAGAGGAATTTGGAAAACTTCAAGGAGAATTTAAGTAAGCTTTTAAACAAGGTTTAGAATTAGAAATGCACAGATTGTGGGGTAGGAGGGAGAATGGATCTTCCAGGCAAAAAAGAGGAGAAATATTTTTAAAGTAATTAGAAGGATAAAATAAAGTAAGCCTTGTTTGGCCAGTTGTGAGTAGATTTATATAGCAGTCACTATCCATAAATATAAATATGTAAATTTGCCTTCATTTATTTGAAGGGCCATTTTGAATCATTTTATAATATTCTTATTTTTTTAGTACTTGTGTCAGTCTTGAGCTTCTTTGCCCCCAAAGGCACTCCCTGTCCTTCTCCTGCTTCGTCTGCAATGCAAGAGGACTGACTCCAGCCAGCCAGGCGGTAAATAATTCTTAGGCTCCTGCATCAACTGACTTCTGCCCAAGTTTAGCCATTAGGAGGTACGAGCCATTAGGAGGAATGAGACTAACAGGTAAGAGTACTCTCCCTTCTTTCTCTGTCTGGAACACTAATCTATGGTAGCAAGTGTGTTTCCATTGTAGTTTCCTTTTTTTCAGGCACTCTAGGCAGGCCTACGTGGTTCCAGCTTCCACTAGGTGATGTCATTATTGCCTATGTTAGAACTACTTCCTGTTTTTGTCTGTTCACTCTGGGCTTATAAGGGGGTTCCTATTTTTTGATATTTGGATTGCCTCACCATCTTCTTTAAGTTGGCAACTCTCCTATCACCCATAAAATCAATCCCTTGCTTTAAATTGTTTCCATCGCAAATAATTGAAGTGCTTTCCATTTTGCTGACTATAACGAACCCTGACTGATTCAGTAATTATTACAGTATCTGTTATGGGCTAAGTTGTGTCACCCCCAAAATTTATGTTGAAGACCTAACCCTGTACCTCAGAATGTGACTATATTGGGAGATAGACCCTTGATGAGGTAAAACAGGTAAAATAAATTCAAACCAGTGGTCCCAGTCCAATATGATTGGTATCCCTATAGAAAGAGGAGATTAAGACAAACACACACAGGGTGAAGACCACATGAAAATAAAGAGGAGAGTTGGCCACCTATAACCCAACAAGAAGCCTCAGAGGAAAATTTTCCATGTTAGCAAAGTGTATTTTCTGTATTCTAACTTAATCAGAATTTTTCTACAGGTAATCTGTTGAACGTGATACTCAGAAAGACATACCACTGCATGTAGCCACCAAAAAACCATGGATTCTTCTAATTTATGGGACAATCTGCTTAAATATACCCAGGAGAGATAAGATGTAGCAGAAAAAGAAAAATGTTGTAATAATAATGATTAGCCTTTCATAGTTATTTTTAAATGCACATACATCCAACTGAAAGAAGAGATTTAGAATATTTGACTTGGAAGAGGAGATAACTAAGGTGAAAGAGGAGAAAGAAAAATAGCTATTCCAAAAAACTAAGGAGAACTCCTCACTGATGCATTCGAAGAAGTCAGAATTACCCTGATACTGAAATCTGGCAAAGACATAACGAAAAAAGAAAACTACAAGCCATATCCCCATGAGCACAGACACAAATATCCTCAACAAAATATTAGCAAACTGAATCCAGCAGCACATCAAAAAGTTAATTCACCATGATTACATAGCCCTTATTTTTGGAATGCAAGGTTGGTTTTACATATGTAAATTGATAAATGTGATTCAACACATAAACCGAATTAAAAACAAAACCATATGACCATCTCAGTATCTGCAGAAAAAGCATTCAGTGAAATCCAACATCCCCTCATTATAAGAACCCTCAACAGATTAGGCATTAAAAGAACATACTTCAAACTAATAATAGCCATCTATGATAAATGCATAGCCAAAATCATACTGAATAATCAAAACCTGAAAGTATTCCTCTTGAGCAGTGGAACTAGACAAGGATGCCTACTCTCACCATTCCTCTTCAACACAGTGCTGGAAGTCCTATCCAGGGAAATCAGGCAAGAGAATGAAATAAAAGCCATCCAAATAGGAAAGAAGACCCTGAAGACTCTGCCAAAAGGTTACTAAAGCTAATAAGTGACTTCAGTAAAGTTTCAGGATACAAAAATTAATGTACAAAAATCAGTAGCATTTCTATACACCAATAATAGTCAAGCTAAGAGCCAAGTTGAGAACACAATCCTATTTACAATAGCCACATATTACAAAATATATTGGAGTACATCCAACCAAGGAAGTACATAAGACCCCTGAAAGAAATCACAGGTGACACAAACAAATAAAAAAAGTCCATATTAATGAATTGGAGGAACCAATATCATTAAAATGACCAGACTACCCAAAGCAATCTACAGATTCAATACTGTTCTGATCAAATGACCAGTGTCATTTTCCACAGAACTAGAAAAAAAAAAAAAAAAAAAAAGGCCAAATAGTGAACAGTCCTAAGCAAAAAGAACAAAACCAGAGACAGGCTGAGCGTGGTGGCTCACACCTGTAATTCCAGCACTTTGGGAGGTCAAGGCAGGTGAATCACTTGAGGTCTGGAGTTCAATACCATCTTGGCCACCGTGGTGAAACCCTGTCTCTCCTAAAAAACAAAAATACAAAAATTAGCTGGGTGTGGTGGTGGGCACCTGTAGTCCCCAGTACTCAGGAGGCTGGGGCAGGAGAATCTCTTGAACCCAGGAGGTAGAGGTTGCAGTGAGCCAAGATGATGCCACTCCACTCCAGCCTGGGAGACAAAGCAAGACTCTGTCTCAAACAGCAACAGCAACAACAACAACAGCAAAAAGAACAAAGTCAGAGGCACCACATTACCCAACTTCAAACTATACTATGAGGCTATAGTAATTAAAACAGCATGGTACTAGTTAAAAACAAAACAAAACAAAAAAATAGCACATCGACCAAAAGAACAGGATAGAAAACCAAGAATTAAAGCCATACGCAGACAACCATCTGATCTTCAACAAAGTTGACAAAAATAATAAGCAATGAGCAAAGACCTCCCTACTCAATAAATGGTGCTGGGATAGCTGGCTATCCACACACAGAAGAATGAAACTGGACCCCTACCTATCACCATATATACAAAAGATGGATTAAAGACTTAAAACATAAGACCTCAAACTATAAAAATCCTGGAGGAAATCTAGGAAACACCCTTCTCAGCATCAGCCTTGGCAAATAATTTATAGCTATGTCCTCAAAAGCAATTGCAACAAAAACAAAAATTGAGAAATGATATCCATTAATAATTTAACTAAATAGTTTCTGCACAGCAAAAGAAACTATCAAGAGAATAAACAGACAACCTACAGAATGGGGGAAATATTTGGCAAACTTGTATCCAACAAAGGTCTAATATCAAGAATCTACAAGGAACATAGGCAAAAAACACACAACCCCTTACAAAGCGGACAAAGGTCATGAACAGACACTTCTCAAAATAAAATATCACACAGCCAACATGCATATGAAAAAAAATGTTCAACATCCCTCATCATTGAGGAAATGCAAATCAAAACTACAATGCAAATCAAAAGACACAATGAGATACCATCTCTTACCAATTAGAGTGGGTATTACTAAAAAATCAAAAAATAACAGATGTTGATGATGCTGCAGAGAAAAGGGAACACATATACACTGCTGGTGGGAATGTAAATTAGTTCAGCCATATGGAGAGCAGTTTGGAGATTTCTGAAAGAACTAAAAGTAGAACAATCATTTGACCCAGCATCCCCATTATTGGGTACATATCCAAAAGAAAACAAATCATTCTACCAAAAAGACACATGCACCCATATGTTCAAGACAGCACTATTCACAATAGCAAAGATGTGGAATCAACCCAGGTGCCCATCAATGGTGGACTGGATAAAGAAAATGTGGTACATATACACCATGAAATACTATGCAGCCATAAAAAGGAACAAAATCATGTCCTTTACAGCAGTATGGATGCAGCTAGAGGCTGTTATCATAAACAAATTCATGTGGAAACAGAAAACCTAATACCACTTGTTCTCACTTTTAAGTGGGAGCTAAACATTGGATACACACAGCCATAAAGAGGGTAACAACAGACACTAAGGACTACAAGAAGGCAAAGGTTAACTAGAGGGCCAAGGACTGAAAAACTACCTATTGGGTACTATACTCACTACTAGAGTGATGGGTTCCATTGTACCTCAAACCTCAGAATCATTGCAATATACCATTGTATAAAACATATCATTGTAATATAATGTATTACAGTGTATACAATATAGCATTGTATACCATTGTAAAAAAAAAAACTGCACTTTTACTTCCTGAATCTAAAACAAAAGTTGAAAAGCTAGAAAAAAGAAAAATAGCAAGAAAAACAGAAGTAAAACAGTCAGCCTTCCACTTGCAGGTATACTTGATCTTAGCCATTAGTTCCCTTCTAAAAGGTATTACAATCTGCTATTTGTTTACCTTTATTTCCTCAGTTTTTGTCTGACTTACCCTCTAGAACCTCACTAAGGCAAGCACTGTGTCTGTCTGGAGGAATTATATTCCAGAAGCTAGCCCAACAACTATTAAATAGTTGATATTCAGTAAGTATTTTTTGAATGAATGAAAGATGAAACGAAGAAGAGCAAAAATATGGATTATTATTCTTGTGCATAATTCACTACTGAGATTATAAAATGCATAAAGCAATCCTTTCCCATCAGGTATCTTACACTGTAATCAGAGAAAAAAGAATACAAGATGTAAAGAGGAATCGAGAGTGCTGAATGAAGAGACATTGCATGCCTCAGAAGTTCAGAGGAAGAGCAAAGAGTACTGATAGATGGGATTACTAAGGATATTTATAACTAGCCAACAAAAAGAGAAAAGAAAAACACTGGGATCCTTCGTCATGATCAACCTCTGAATGTTTTCCGTACTGCAAAAACCATCAGAGTTTCTCTAATATGCTATTTCATGTCAAACCCTAGCTGTCACAGTGAAAGAATTACACTTTCAACACTCTGTGAAACCAGGGGTTGGCAGGAAGTCTACCAGTCACTTCAGTGATGACCACCTGCAAGACCCTCTAGGATGTCACTGAATCCCTGGCCTCTGTGGGTCTATTAGCCCATCTGATGAAAAGGAGGAATCTCAGGGCACCTGGTGCTCTGAAGTATGCTACTCCTGTCCCCTCAGGCTGACTGGAGTGCCCATCTGCCTTAGTTTTCAACAACTGCAAAGAAGCCCAGCATGCAGGGAATGAAATATCTACTGGGTAAGGGGGACTGTCAATTCTTAAAATGCTTGTCAGTTAGTACAACTGCCTCTAAGGGTCTTTGTAATGCACCGTGGTAATTTTTATGCACCGTGGCAAAATATTTTTCAACCTAAGTCCAAACATTTGGCAACTTCCTACACAGCGTAATTCAGTATCATTAAGTATGATGATTTTCTAATTTTATCTACATTTTTAGATGATTATCACAGACTTTTCATTTTTGTTTGCGGCTTTTTGCTACATTTTCAGCTGATAAAGCATTAGACCAATACGTATGTCTCCTAGTATTGAGATTATTCATTATTAATAAACATTATCAGTAAATATGTATTAGAATAACAAATATGCAATGAGTTCACTATGTATACTTCCATGTGATGTATGTTGTTCTATCAATATAACAATTCTAACAATAGCTGTTGGGAGGACACCAGTAACAATAGCTGTTGGGAGGACACCATTTCATCATTTTAAATTATACTTAATTATTTGGTCAATTCATTTCTTCTTTCTTTTTTTTTTGAGACGGAGTCTCACCCTGTCATCCAGGCTGGAGTGCAATGGCACAATCTCAGCTCCTTCAACCTCCACCTCCCTGGTTCAAGCGATTCTCCTGCCTCAGCCTTCCGAGTAGCTAGGGTTACAGGCACACACCACCATGCCCAGCTTTTATTTATTTATTTATTTATTTATTTATTTATTTTGTATCTTTAGTAGACATGGGGTTTCACCATGTTGGCCAGGCTGGTCTAGAACTCCTGACCTCGTGATCCCCCTGCCTCAGGCTCCTAAAGTGCTGGGATTACAGGCGTGAGCCACCACGCCTGGCTGGCCAATTCATTTCATTCTAAACACTTCAGCAAGATAACACAGAAATTGATATATAGCTCTTGTTTTGCACTATAAAACATATTTTTCTGTCATTTGTCATCTCTGTAAAATTAAATTTACATGTTTCCCCTAAGCTGAATAAAAATTGGTAAAATGAACTCTAGTCTACTGAAGAATAGTTTGTCCATGTATGACTTAACTGTTTTGGTGGATTCAGAAAATTTCCAGGGTCACCCTAGAAATTTCTCTTT
Source organism: Macaca mulatta (assembly GCF_049350105.2). NCBI lineage: Eukaryota > Metazoa > Chordata > Mammalia > Primates > Cercopithecidae > Macaca > Macaca mulatta. The sequence goes on from NC_133410.1 coordinate 54,389,618, forward strand.
TAGTACTGCCTAATTATCAGAAACAAAGTAGTAAATATTCAAAAAGATTCAGCATTAAGCTGAACTGTTTTGATGTCTATTTTAGGATATCCTTTAAAAAATGTAATTGTTCCATCAGAACCCTAAAGCGGAGTCTAGATTTATTTGTGCTTCCAATAGGAATGGTGACCTCTGAAACAGCCACCTGAAGATCACCTGAGAGTTTCAGGATGACTATATAGTGATGTAAATGCCAAATATATGTTCTGTTTTCCCTAAAACCTGATAAACCCTGAAAGTTGGTTGGGCTATCCAACTGTCTATCAATAAGTAATACCTATTAAATGGTTCTATATGCCTAGCATGATGTTAAAATGGGTGGCCAAGACAAACAGACAGGGAGCTGCCTTTGTGGGGCTTATATTCTGAACAATTAATTCAAATGTAACAAATGTAAGAAAACAGAAGAACAAGGTTCAACAGGGAACTATAGCAAGGTGATTTAGCTATAGTTAAGGGTTCAAGAAAGGTTTATTAGAGGAAGGAAAATGAGCTGAAGTTACTTTGGAAAATATATACATAGGGGAGAAGGTGGAATGTCCAAAAGGTAAGTCAGCATAAGGTTTAAGCCTACTGGAACAAATTAACAAGCATGTGGCTGTTTATCAGTAGACAGTGGATTGTGTCCAGATCATCTAACTGAGAGAACAGAACTCTATCATTCCTTAGAAACGAATACAAAATAGAAGTCTCTGTTCCACCCATGACTACATTTTGGAAACTGTCTAGGACTAGAATGAGACACATTGGTAACTCAGGTGACAGAGTCTATACCTAGGTCTGGACTTCATGGTAATATTCACCTTTAGTGACAGAATATTGCATATGCAATAGAAGAAAAGCCTACCACCATCCTGCTCCCAATACAGCAGGTCTCTCTCAAAATGACATCACCTGTCTAGTCATTATCTGAATGAAAGTTGGCAACCCTAATTTACACATTACCTTTCAGGGTTATTAACATTTCTTAAATAACACTATCAAAATGTTATGATAATTTTGATTGCTCCTTGAACACAATTTTTCTTTCATTAACTTAAAATAAATATCGTTTCATTAGACAATATTTAAAAAAAAAATCTTTAGGTTTTAAGAAGACGAGGAGTTTCTTTAGATGTTACCTAAATTTTACCATTGAAAAAAAAAGTCAGAGACATGATTTGACTTGCTAAAGATCATAAAGCTAGAGTCAGAGCTGGAACTAAAATTCTAATTCTCATTCTAATGTAGTTTTCATGATTATATATAAATATTTGTTATATGTACATTTTTTCTCTCAAGCAAATGGGATAATGACTGGATATAGACCAACAACCATATTCAGGAAATAACTACTGGTCAACTTATTAATTAGGATTCTGTTATGTGACAACTGTAATTTTATAAAATAGAATGAGATCTTAATATTAATAATAGTAATAGTGTGGGTTTGAGTCACAATTTGCAGTGATCATAAGGAATGACTATAAGAAACGAGAGCACAAACTCTGACAGCAAAAGATGTTTAATATGGCTTTAATAATGACCCAGTGACAATAACCCCAATTTTCCCAATTCAGTTTGACCTCCACGCTCTGTAGCTTTTTTATTCATTTTGTTGACATATGCAAACATTACACACAAGAAGTGCAAGGAAACCTTTCCATCACATTGCCTTAACACACTTGTTCTGTAAAGTATGTGCAGGCATTTCACAGAAAACCCACTAGAAAAATACTCCGCTGGAACGCTTTACTAAAGGCAAATTCAATGCTCAAGGAAAGGCCACAGTCACTGATTCTTGTATGTGGCAGCACTCTGTCCCCCATGCTTTTCACAGAGCATCTGCACGCTCTGGGTCTCGTGCAAGGGACATGATCAAAACAGTCTTTTGTTCTTCTACATCTCTTCTTCTCCATCCAGGTAAGAAGACGTAGAATTACACGGTAGATAATAAGTGGATGGAATCAAATGACACCTGCCATCTGCAGGAGTGTCTATTTTGCTCACTTAGCAACAACGAACCGTAGTGTGCCTTGAAAATGATACACATTCCCCTCTCCATCTCCAATATACATACACACATACACACATTCCGAGGAAAGGTTTAAAGCTTTTTTTTTCTCTCTCTCAAAAAAAAAAAAAAAAAAAAAAAAAAAAAAGATAGAGGTGGGCAAGAATGAGCATCTTTCACATTCTGCATTTTCAGAGTAAGTATCCAATGCAACTTGCCATGATAACTAAATTTATTATTAACTGTGTATTTCATGATGTTAGTGACAATATGTTAATGTGATTTTTCACGTCCTCCTGCAGTGAACAGATGGCTCCTTTTACTTTACTTTCCACATCAAGTGTGATTATTTCTTGGTGCCAAAAGCCACCTGCCGCTCCTCGGTCTCCAGTCTAATTTTTTATGTTGGTAAAACACAGCAGGACTTGTTATCAGTTGGATGGCGTCTTAATAAAAGGAGACATGCCAACATATTGACATCATGTTCAAGGGGAAATTTCAGCCCCTTCAAACCCTTAGCCCCCTTTTCCCACCTTCTTTCAAAAAGTGAGGGAAGAAAACAAAAAAAAAATTTTTAAATGAAAAATAAATGCAAAGATCCCATCAGTTTCAAGATGTTTGATTACAATTATTGGGCCTAGAGCCAAGATGCTGAATTGGTCTCCCTTTGTTCCTAAACCCAAGCACCTCACTCAGGGCTCTGATCTTTCATCCTGTGTAATGATAATTAGCTGTAACATATTCCAAAGTCAAATGTAAGCAGGAATACATTAACATTGAGATCAGTGTCAGGGCAATTTTCACTGAGAAAATGACAAAGAACACACACACACACACACAAAATCAATCAAACATTTCAAGATTCAAATATTCATAAAATCACTTCCAGATCCGTGAATATTAAACTCATTGGCTTGTCTGTCATGTAATGCTTACCTAAAATGCCAAGGGCTCCTAATGTGAATGCAGTGGCTCCCACGGCCCATGCATAACAGAGAAAACATGAGTAATAAACCACGGTAGCTTGCTTTAATTTTTCCTTTCTTCATTAGAACAAAGAGGGATAGTACGTTAGGTGATTTGTGGTCCAAGAAGAGGTCTTCCAGGCGATTGGATGGCATGGCTCTCAACAGCTGGTCCAGCACATTTGGGAACAGCATGTAGAAAAATGCATCAGTGTTTTGAAGATTACCAACTGTGATGATGCATTGGTTATGACACGGTTTAAAAAAGTCAAATTTGCTAGCCACAAACTATATAAATGAATGCTCTTACCATCAGGTTACATGCTCTCAAATTCAACACAAAGATAAGCCCAAATTTGGTGAAATCTAAACTTTCCACTGATTCTACTCTTGAGATTGAAAAGAGTAGCAGCATTCTTAGATGTCTGCAATTTCTTTCTAAGAGCCAAGGCATTAAACAGGCAGCTGTTTCCTAGAATTTAAAAAGTTTATAAAAAGCAGAAGAAAATGCTTACAATAAAAGTATAACTATCTTAATAAAAATCATGCATAATTAATGATTTTCTTGGAATGAACAACTATAACTAGATTATTCTGCCACAGAGTCTCTCAAATTGATGTAAACATAATAGTGACATTTTATTCCATTCACTCAACTGTCCCTCCAAATAAAAGAGCCTGTATGAAATAAGCCTCTTTGCACTGTTTTGCAGCTTGATTAGCTGTTATTTACATCACACTTTCCTAATATTTTATTATGAAAATTTGAAAACATATGGAAAGTTGAAAAAACTTTTATCAACATCGTGTCTACACATATATTATATAATTATCATTTTATTATACTACTTTTATCATATCTTTCTATCTTTCCAATCCTCTATCTCTTCATCAATCCATCTTATTATATCAGATTGAAAATGAGGCCTGGTGCGGTGACTCATGCCTATAATCCCAGCACTTTGGGAGGCTGAGGCGGGCAGATCACTTAAGGTCAGGAGTTCAAAACGAGTCTGGCCAACATGGTGAAAACCCGTCCCTACTTAAAATACAAAAAGTAGCCAGGCATGGTGGCAGGCCCCTGTAATCCTAGCTACTCCAGAGGCTAAGGCACGAGAACTGCTTGAATCCTGGAGGTGGAAGTTGCAATGAGCTGAGATTGTGCCACTGCACTCCAGCCTGGGTGACAGAGCTGTCTCAAAAAAAAAAAAAAGAAAAGAAAAGAAAAAAGGAAAAAGAAAAATGAATAACCAATAGCCTATCCAGCAAGCAAAATTAAATTTATCTTGACTTTATGATGATTGCTTAATATAGTGAGAGCCATATTTAGTGGTGCTCATTAATCCATTCAGCAAATACTTTTTGAGTTCCTGCTTTGGGTGTAAGTGCTGAAAATACAGGATTGAATAAAATAACCAAGGTCCCTGACTTCATTGAACTTACAATTTAGTGTGCTTAACAGGAAAAAAAATAATTAAACAAATGGCTCTCTAAAACATGCACAGGAAACTACGTCATTAAGATAAGTACATTTAGCTGGTACTGTTCTTAAAGGTTATAACAAGGGCAGTAAGAATGTTTGATGCACCACTATATCAAGGCTTATAATGAAATCCATAGATAGCAACTCTCAAAACATATTCACCATGTTACTGACTGAATTAGCAAATTTTAAATGTTACAATGTGAACATTATTTAAAACCTTCAATACTAAGTAGCTGCACTTTAGACGAGTAGCCTTAAAGGTAAATGAATAATATACAAAGTCAACTATGTTAACAACTCTAGTGTTTAACAACCCCATAATAAAAGACTTTTTGAAGAAAATCTCCTGATACATTTTTGTTGTTGTTGTTGTTTCGACTATTCTGAACAGTATGTTCACCATTAAAGCATTTATGATTTTGTGGAATTTAATACAAATGAAATAACAATTTGCTTGTAAAATTGAATGCCTTCACAAATAAGGTAGTGCCACCAAATATTTCAGAAGTGCTTAAATCCTACATTAGAATATAAAGAAGCTATTATAGACAACCAAAAACTTTCGTTTTGTTGATTTTGTTTTGTTTTGTTTTTGAAATAAAGAAGATAGTGGCCTTCATTTAAGCTCCTTAGTTTTCATTTGTTTGTTTAAAATACTGCTTATCAGCTTTGGTTAAACCCATCAGTAGTTTGCAATTACTCTAAGGAAGCTATTTCAATTTGGTAAACTTTCTAAACTAAATTGAGATACTTATTATCGGATTATTTAGCGGCTACAATTTATTATCAGTGAAACTACTATATAAGTCAGTTCTTTATAAGCAGAACTGATGATTTTATAAATAAGGTATCTGTATTAAAGACAAAATACTTAAAGTATTCCCAGACTCATAAACTAATGGAATTAGAACATTTGTTTGTAAATATTGGTGTGGCCGGTGAGAAGGGATGTAGAAAAGAAGCTTTGGGTCAAATTTTTTTATTGCGTACATTAATCTATATACACAATGTTTATTCTTGCCAAATACCTGGAGAGAAAAAAGTTAAAACAATGTAAATACAAATTTGTTCCATGAAAATGTAGACATATTATGGTTAACTGGCATATGTGTAAATGTTGCCTCTAAAATTTTGTTTGGAAAAGCTTTGATAGAATTTTAAAAACAAAGACACGACCAGGAAAATCTGATCCAGTTTTTAATGATTTCTATACCTTACTTTGCAAATTAAGTCTGGATGTTCTTTCTTTCTCAGACTTTGTATTATTTCCTGAAGGGTTTTTGCTTAAATAAAAAACATGACCCAGTTAAAATAGTGAAATAATAATATCACAGTTAATTTTTATGTTATTTTCTATCTTGTTCTATTTGTTTTTACTAAAGACAAATGGGCCTTATCCTTGAGCTAATTCAGAAATGTAGCCTATGCCCTAATACAGAAAATTGCCATTCATTGGCTGCATATTCAATATATTTTAATTAGTGATTAAATAAATCTTTATTCACCAACTTTACAGTTAATGTGAAAAGTTAAGTTTCCATTTAGTGGAATTCCACTCTGTCCACGATGTAGTAAAAAGGATTTGGATTTACCTTTTCATCTAAAACAATCAAAAATGGAAAAAATAGATGAAATAGTTCACATAATGTGCAAAATATGCAGCAACAGTTCACAAAATGTTGGATATCAGGGAATGAAAGGCAGTAATTTCTTTTTTTTAATTTTTAAAAAATTTTTTTAGCTCATACAAATAATATTTAACGAAAAAAACCTATTATCCAAAACAAATAAATTTATGAGAAGAGTAGCATTGTTTTACATTTCTGAAAATGTCTTTAAAATGTTTACTTGAAGATCACTGGGTTCTCATGTCTGCTTCTTCATTCATCTGTTGCGATTTGTTGTTTGGGTTGAAGTATGTGAAGAAATTTTGCTTCACAAAAATATGTAGTTAGAAAAGACAGGATCTTGGGGACTTCAAGAGTCTTTATCAGAGAACTATTGCTTTATGTGGTTATTACAGTTTAGTCCTTATGGATATGTACTGTGAATATTATATGCAGGCCATCATGCTCTCATTTTAAAAGAATCACCCAAATTGATAATACATCTCCACCTGTAGTTTCTTTTGGCTCTCCATCGTTCATTTTTTGTTTCATCTTTACTGACTACTTAGTGATATTTTTGGTGCCATTATCCCCATTATGAAGGGGCTTCTTCAGATTCCTAAAGGATTGTTGGTATTTATCTTAGATTTCCTCAGCCAGTTTCTTAAAGGTGTTTCATAAATTTTTTCTTTTTTTTTTGGAATGGAGTCTTGCTCTGTGGCCCAGGTTGGAGTGCAGTGTCGTGAAAGGCAGTAATTTCTAAGAGGTGAGAAACAAATGACATGACTACTAAGATTTCCCCAGCTTAGTTTCTTGAGAGAGTTTTGAAGCCACAGCACAGAGACAGGGAACCCAGTTGAAACTCAGTAGAAACCTATGGCAAGGAGATTAAGCTGAGAGCCTAGAGAAACCAAAGAAGCTAGACTATGCCAGGCATAGCACTGGAGAAAAAAGAGTTGCACAGAGAGAGAACTCCAGAGAGCTTTAGAGGGTCCCCAGTGAGTACTTAGTTGGGTATTGATCAGTGCATGTGTACGAGAAAACTACTGAGGCTAACGAAAGATGCAGCTGGAAAGACTAGAGATAACAGTATCCAGTGGTCACTCAGGGCTGGGAGGAATTACTGTTCCAAACAGTCTCATTTGTCAGGGGTGTTGGGTAGCATACATAGAAAGATATCTTTACAGTAAAGAGGAATAATTAGCCCCAGACTGAATACTGTCCTTGCGCCATCTAAGAAATCTTAAAAGCAGACGCAAAAGAATTGAACTGTTTCCAAGTAATTTATCTGTATCCCAAAACAAAAATCAAGACCATTTATAGGACTACAAAAATATCAAGCACCCAGTCAGGTAAAATTCACAATGTTTGGAGCATCTAATTAAAACTCATCAGTCATGCAAAGAAACAGGAAATACAAGCCATAATAAGGAGATAAGCAATTAATCAAAATTGAACCAGAACTGACACAGAGGTTAGAATTGCAGAAAATGAAATTAAAAGTTATTCTAACTGTATTCCATGTGCTCAGAAAGTTAAGTAGATATTAAAAAACCCTAATTGAGCTTCTAGCGATGAACACTACAATATGTGAGGTGAAAAATTTACTGGATGAATTAATAGCAGAGCAGACATTGGAGAAGAAAAGATTAGCGAACTTGAAGAGATAGCAACAGAAACTACCTGAAATCAAGCACAAGGAGAAAAGGTAATTATAATGAGTGGAGTACCTAACGGACAGAAGAGACAGAATCAAATACATTTGAAGAAATAATGGGCCCAAAGCTTTCCAAAGTCGATGAAACCTCTAAACCTACAGATTCAAGTAGCTCAGTAAACCCCAAGCAAAGAAAATAAGAAAACTATTCCTAGACACTTCATGATAAAACTGAGCAAAATCACTGACAAAGAGAAAAACTCTAAAGATAGAGAAAAATAGACATGTTAAAAATAACAGCAAAGTTCCCAACTGAAACAGCAAGAGTAGAAGGTAGAGCAACAGCTCCGAGGTCCTGAAACTTATAAAGAAAAAATATGGCCGGGCGCGGTGGCTCACGCCTGTAATCCCAGCACTTTGGGAGGCCGAGGCGGGCGGATCACAAGGCCAGGAGATCGAGACCACGGTGAAACCCCGTCTCTACTAAAAACACAAAAAATTAGCCGGGCGAGGTGGCGGCGCCTGTGGTCCCAGCTACTCGGGAGGCTGAGGCAGGAGAATGGCGGGAACCCGGGAGGCGGAGCTTGCAGTGAGCCGAGATCGCGCCACTGCACTCCAGCCTGGGCGACAGAGCGAGACTCCGTCTCAAAAAAAAAAAAAAAAGAAAAAAAAAAAAGAAAAAATATGTCAAATAGAATTCTATACCCAGAGAAAATACCTTTGAATATTACTATGAAATATATTTCAGATGTTCAAATTTGGAAGAATTCATCTCCAACAGACCTGCGCTGCTAAAAAGGAAAATGATAACGTGTAGATATAGATCCACACAAAAGAATGGACACTGGTGACTGTAATTACATGGATAAATATATGATTAAAAAAAAAAAAAAAAAACTTGAATCTTAGAAGACAACTGAGTGGCTGGGTGTGAGGCCTGGGCTGGAGGGGTGGGGTGAGAAGGCGCCGCGCCAGATAAAGGGCAAAGGTTGCCTTGCGCCTGCGCCTTGTGTTCCTGACTGGCTGCTCTCCCTGCCCCCAACACCACCGTCGTCTGGGAAACGGTCCCAGAGCTGCTGAGCCGACCTACTGGTGTCATGGCAGACCCGAAGACAGCAGCTGTGGGGCCGTTGGTGGGAGCGGTGGTCCAGGGCACCAACTCCACTCGCTTTCTGGTTTTCAGTTCAAAAACAGCGGAACTACTTAGTCATCATAAAGTGGAATTAACACAAGAGTTCCCAAAAGAAGGATGGGTGGAACAAGACCCTAAGGAAATTCTTCAGTCTGTCTATGAGTGTATAGCGAGAACGTGTGAGAAACTTGACGAAATGAATATTGATATATCCAACATAAAAGCTGTTGGTATCAGCAATCAGAGGGAAACCACTGTAATCTGGGACAAGTTAACTGGAGAGCCTCTCTACAACGCTGTGGTGTGGCTTGATCTAAGAACCCAGACTACTGTTGAGGATCTTAGTAAAAAAATTCCAGGAAATAGTAACTTCGTCAAGTCTAAGACAGGCCTTCCACTTAGCACTTACTTCAGTGCAGTAAAACTTCGTTGGATGCTTGACAATGTGAGACATGTCCAAAAGGCTGTTGAAGAAGGTAGAGCTCTTTTTGGTACCATTGATTCATGGCTTATCTGGAGTTTGACAGGAGGAGTTAATGGAGGTGTGCATTGTACAGATGTAACAAATGCAAGCAGGACAATGCTTTTTAATATCCATTCTTTGGAATGGGATAAAGAGCTCTGTGACTTTTTTGAAATTCCAATGGACCTTCTTCCAAATGTCTTCAGTTCTTCTGAGATCTATGGCCTAATTAAAACTGGGGCCCTGGAAGGTGTGCCAATATCTGGGTGTTTGGGGGACCAGTGTGCTGCATTAGTAGGACAAATGTGCTTCCAGGAAGGACAAGCCAAAAACACCTATGGAACAGGTTGCTTCTTACTATGTAATACAGGTCGTAAATGTGTGTTTTCTGAACATGGCCTTCTGACCACAATAGCTTACAAATTAGGCAAAGAGAAGCCAGCATATTATGCACTGGAAGGTTCTGTTGCTATAGCGGGTGCTGTTATTCGTTGGCTAAGAGACAATCTTGGAATTATAGAGACCTCAGGAGACATTGAAAAACTTGCTAAAGAAGTAGGAACTTCTTATGGCTGTTACTTTGTCCCAGCCTTTTCAGGGTTATATGCACCTTATTGGGAACCCAGTGCAAGAGGAATACTCTGTGGTCTTACTCAGTTTACCAATAAATGTCATATTGCTTTTGCTGCATTAGAAGCTGTTTGTTTCCAAACCCGAGAGATTTTGGAAGCCATGAACCGTGACTGTGGAATTCCACTTCGTCATTTGCAGGTAGATGGAGGAATGACCAACAACAAAGTTCTTATGCAACTACAAGCAGATATTCTGCATATTCCAGTAATAAAACCCTTTATGCCTGAAACAACTGCACTAGGAGCTGCCATGGCAGCAGGAGCTGCAGAGGGAGTAAGCGTTTGGAGCCTTGAACCCCAGGCTTTGTCGGTTCTCAGGATGGAACGATTTGAACCACAGATCCAGGCCACAGAAAGTGAAATTCGTTATGCCACATGGAAGAAAGCTGTAATGAAGTCAATGGGTTGGGTTACCAGTCAGTCTCCTGAAAGTGGTGATCCTTCTATCTTCTCTAGTATGCCTTTGGGATTTTTTATAGTGAGTAGCATGGTAATGCTAATTGGAGCAAGATATATCTCAGGTATGCCGTAATAATACCAGCCAGGGAGTCCCAAGGTGTAAACATTTTACATAATGAAAGCATACAGCAGTTCTGCCTCTGAATATAATGACACTATTATAGACTCTGATTTTGTTTATAAACCACTTGCTACATGACCCATGAAAACCCTGGACTTGTGACCTGAAATAAAGAAAATATGTTAGAAGAGCACTGTAGAAATATCGAGTGTGTTTTTTAACATCGACAGGGTTGGGCCAGCCATCTTGAAGGCTGACCCCCTCGATTGCCATAACATTCTGCCCCATTCTTTCTAAAATATAGGCTATTAAGATTGTATTCATGGAATCTTTTTATCAACTATCCTCTAACACTTATGGACCCAGATTTGGTTCTTTGTGTTACACACACTTGATTAAGAGCTGTAATTAATCTGCTAAAATTAAGGGACTTTTTGTCATTGTTATTCTTGTTTTTAATAGGCTACAAATCCTCTTTTCTACATATTAGAGCAACTACATCTTCACTGAATGTTTAAGGGAAATATTTGCTAAATTCCTACAATAGAAATTTAGTATTTTCATATTTTAGATATTTTCCTGAAAAATATTTTTCAGATTGAAATTTGTCAGACAATTTACATGATCTCACTAATTACCATTTTACTGAATTATTGTGTGAATCCTAGAGGGACAGGGACACTATTTACCTTTTTTATATCATCTGTATCATATAGAGTAGCTCATTTATAAGTTAAAAGTACATTGTAGTCAGTAGATTATAACATGGATGGTCCTAAATACTTTAAGGTAAACAGCTATATACATTTTGGGGCAATGTGTATACATATTATTTATCAGGAGAAACCAACAAAGGCTACATGTTTTATGTATGTATGTTTTATGATGCTACAAAAAGTATGTTATGATTACACCAGTATTTCTTATAACTTACCCTTTTAATATATTAGCTGGATATACGCTGGGAAAAAAACACTGGAATATTTCAGCAAATATTGCTTTCAAGTAGGAAAAAACAAATGACTGTTCAAACAAAAATAATAATATAGTATGAAATTACAGCATGTCTAAAAGAAAACAATAGCAAATAAGGGGATAAATGAAGGTGTAGTAGTTTGAGACTCATATACTGTGTGGGAAATGATATATCACTTGAAGTTATAGTGATAATGAAAGATATATACTATAAATCCTGAAATAACAAAACAAAATGTTATAATTAAAAGTATACATTAGAACTAAGAAAATATTTAATTCTAAGATACAAAACAGATGAGGAACAAAGAAAAGGTAGGAAAATATGTTTAACCCTAACCATACCAACAAGCACATTAAATGCAAATGATTTGATTACCCCAATTAAAAAGGAAACTTGTTAGATTTAAAAAGCAAGACCAAAATACACACTGCCTCCAAGAAACATACTTTACACATAAAGGAAAAAATAGGTCAAAAGTAAAAGGATAGAAAATGGATATACCCTGTTAATAACAATCAAAAAGAAATATCAGAAAGTAAATTTCAAAGCAAAGAACATTAAAAGTGATAAGATCATTTGCGGTGATAATGGGGTAAATTCAAGAGGACATAACAATTCTAAATATTTATGCATCTCATGATGGAGCTTCAAAATACATAAAATCTTATAGAACTGAAAGAAAAAATAAAAAATTGTGCAATTACAGGAAGATATTTCAATACCTCTTCCTCAATATTTGATAGAAAAAGTAGTTAAGAATTTACTAAGATATGGATTTTAACAATACTATCAAACAACTTGACTTCATTGACATCTATGGAAAATGCCACCCAACAATAGGAGAATACATATTCTTTTCAAGTGCACAGTGAACATTTACCAAAATAGACCATATAGAGCCAAAAAGCAAGCCTCAAAAAATTAAAAAAGATTTGTAACAAAGTATGGTGTCTGAGCACATTAGAATTAAAAATTGACACTAGAAAAATCTTTAGAAAAGTCCCCAAACATTTGAAAACTAAATGAAAAACTTTAAAATAATTGATAATTAAAGAGGTAAAGAGGGAAAATAGAAAGTATCTGGAACTGAGTAGAAATGAAAGCACAACATATTAAAATTTATGAGAGATTGTTAAAGCAGTACTTAAGAAGAAATTTATAGAACTAAATGCCTGTATTAGAAGGGAGAAAAGGTCTTAAATCACTAACCTCTGCTTCTACCTTAAGGAATTAAAAACAGAGTAATAAATTAAGCCCAAGCTAAACAGAAGAAGTAGAGAAATAGTAAAGATGAGAGTAATCAATTAATTCTAAAGAAGATACAAAACAGATACAGAAAATAGAAAACAATCACAAGATGGAAAAATTGATATAACCAAAACTTCGTTCTTTCAGAGTGTGAATATGATAAACTTTTAACCTCCACTAAAAAAAAAGGAGAGAAGACAAAAATTATCAATATCAGGAATGAGAATGACATTACTACTACAGGTCCTGTAGGATATTAAGCATAGTAAAATGAGAATATAGAAATATTATGAAAACTCTATGCCAGTAAATTTGATGACTTGGATAAGATGAACAAATTCATTGGAAAATGCAAACTTCTTAAACTCAGGAAAATATAGATAACCAGAATGGATGTGGCTCCAGTGGTGCAATCGGTTAGCGCGCGGTACTTATAAGGTAACCAGAATGGCTCTATATCTCTTAAAAATATTAAATTTCTAGCTGAAAACCCCTCTTACAAAAAAAAAACCTCAAGCTCAAGTGGCTTCTTTCACACTTATAAGGAAGACATAATGTCCATTCTACACAATTTTTTCCAGAAGACTGTAAAGAAGGGAACTCATTCTATGAGGCCAGGTTTATAGCATTATCCTGGTTCCAACACCAGGAAAAGAAGATGTTACAAGAAAAAACAACTGTGAACCAATATCTATCATAAACATGGATGCAAAAATTCTAAACAAAATTTTAGCAAAATTAGTTTATCAATATTTGAAAAGAATAATACATCATGACCAAGTTGAGGGAATGTAACAATAGGATAACGAGTCACTGTAATTAGAAAAATCAATGTACTTCACCAGATTAACAAACTAAAAAAGAAAAACTACATGAGATAGAAACTACACAGTAACCAGAATACCTAAAAAACAAAACAAACAAAAAAAGAGTGACTCTACCAAATGCTAGTAAAGATGTAGAAGAACTTGCCTTTCATATGTTTCTTGTGAAAATGTAAAATAGTATAAGCATTTTGGAAAACAGTTTGAGAATTTCTTCAAAAATTAAATATACATATGATCCTAGGTATTTACCCAAGAGAATGAGAACATATGTCCATACAAATACTTGTTCACAGGACTTGTTATGGCCAAAAGCTGTATACAACTCAAATGGCCATCAACAGGTGAAAAGATAAACAAACTATGATATATGCAGACAATGGGATACTATTTAGCAATAAAAAGAATGAACTATTGATAAAAACTATAACATAGTTGAATTTCAAAATAATTAAAGGAAATAAGCCAGAAGAAAAGAGTGTAGTATGATCCTATCCTTAGAAGATTCTAGAAAATTCAAAGTATTATACAGTGTCAGCAGATCAGTGGCTGCCTGGGAACTGGGAGAAGGGTGATGAGAAATTGGCAAGAAGGCTTAGGAGGCGTGATTTTAAATGGGCACAAACAAAATGTGGGCAGCGATAAATATATTTATTATAGTAATTATTGTAGTGGTTTGGAGGATAAATACATATGTCAAAATTAATCAAATCAAACACTTTAAATGTTTGCAGTCAATAATACCTCAGTAAAACTATTTTTTAAAGGAGAAAATTATATCCAGACTCTGAAGGAATATAGCCAAAGTTTATTCAAGTAGCTTAATCTCTGCTCTTTATTATGCATACTGATGTATCCTCACTGAGTCTGCAGTGAGCTAGCATGGGGTGTACCAGTTCCTCTCTAGCAGGTCTGTGAGCTCTATTTGAAGTCATTTGTGTGATTAGGCTGGAGAAGTACATGATAATGTCTAGTATCATTTAAAACAAATTAATTTCTCATTTCATTTATCTGGTCATAATTTTCCATCTGGGACCTATTCCAAATGACCTTATGAAGAGTTACAAACAAAGATATCATAAGAAAATCAGAAATAAAAGTCCTCAAACTCAACATCTCACTCTCACTCCTTCCATATGCACTTTCCTGTGCTTATCAGCTTACCTTTTTTTAGGTATCTTTACCTTTAAAAGTCTCATTTTCTTAACTCATAGGAGATTGGTAAATTATAATACTTTACCCCAAGGCTATAAAGGAGCTTCTGTATATTTTATTATAAAATTATCTAATTAATAATTTCTCTATATTGCCACTAAGCAGAACTACATGGTGAAATTATGATGATGGGGTCTCACTGCATGCATGTTATGAAACAGCAGGTCATCATTTAATGTCAGGCATATGTGCAAGTGAGAGGGCATGAACTGGAACACTAACCAGAAGAAACAAAAGCATCTAATTCAGATGCTATTTTCCAAGAAGACATTTTATAAATTTAAGTTGTGGCGGGAGGGGAGGAGGCCAGTAAGAAAGAAGAGTCAGAGAGAGAAAAAGTTGGGGGACAGAAAGAGAAAGAGAGAGAGAGAAGAAGAAAAGAGAAACTAGGCGAGGAAGGGAAAGAAATGTTAAGGTATCTGAAGAGAAGTCAGATGTATTATTGAATCTAATTAAAAACACCTCATGTGATATCAATGTAGAAGCAGCACTAAACAGCTAGATCATTTCTAACTGAGTTCTGGGAATGGAAACCATATACGGTGCACTGAGAGAGATAAGCATCTCCCCCTCCCCACCCTACTCAGAATCTGAATTGCTATCTGTTTGTGCATGATTTCTGGTGCTTATATTATCATTTTGATATTAATATTCATAATCTACCAAGGAACCTATTGTTTCAATCATAGTAAACCCTCGTTCTCAATGCATGAGTCTAAATGTTATATTATACAATCCTCATTTTGGTGGGAAATTATATACCAACTGTATGACTGCTGTATATGGAAAATTTGCTTTCATGCCTTTTTTTAAATCTTGTGAACTAATAAGATCCCCTAGGGTAATCTTCCAGCAAAGTCTAGAATAAATACAATACCATCTCAGTAAGTCACCTACTTTAACCTCCCAATGAAATGACAGCTCTATAGTCTGTCTATATTCTGATTGTTTCAATCAATACAAAATGAATAAACTTAATATTTAAATAGCCCCCATCGTTTCCATCAACAACCTTTAAAGCTCAATTTATTTGAGCCTTGGAGAAATTGCATGTGATCCTTGTTCTCTATGTGTTTAGCGTACATTATACTTCATTATCATATCAGCCCTCAACAAAACGATTTATTTCAGAAAACAAAACAAGAGAAATGAGAAGGCCTTGACCTTTGGTGGGAAAAAAACCAGAAAAATACAGTCTTACAGTGGTAAGACTGTATTGTTAATTTCGTATTAAACTATATATGAAATTCAGTTTACTGTTTAAAAAAAAACAAATCTTTCTTATATTCAGTTATTAGAATATGTTTTTCAAGTGTCATAGGAAAGTAAAGTTTGGAAAATATTTATAACGCCGAAAATAGTAAGGAAACACTATACTGTCTATACCAGTAGCTTTGAAAGAGAGTTGAGCAAAACCAGGACAAAAATGTTCTAGTAACTGCAAATAATGGTAACTCTATTTTGTTTAGATTTTTCTCTAAACAGAAGTAGACAATATGCTTAATTGCACCTCCCTGTTTCCACCTTTGTGTGGCCTCAGCAATGTGACCAGAGCAGGGCATGAATAGACACCCTGGGAAGGAAACTTTAATTAGGTGTTCTCTCTCCCTCTCTCTCTCTCTCTCTCTCTCTCTCTGTTCACTCTCTCTCCTCTGAGAAAAAGTTTGGCCTCACTTCACCGAATCAACTGATCATTTCTTCCACATTCTCTTTCAAATAGGTCATGGATATTTACCGTTACCTCAGTTTTACAATTAACAACATTAAGGGAAATAACAAGAAAATCATCTTCACAATCCAAAAAGTTATAGCATTAGTATTTAGGAGATGATTCATCTGGGGAATATGATTAGTTCCATAGAGTTTAGTATTCTCAGAAATACAGTGTTCTCGAAGAAAACTCCAAGACTACATTCATGTGCCAGAAGAGGTTGGAGTTAGGTAAGGTTCAAGAGCGGTGGCTCACGCCTGTAATCCTAGCACTTTGGGAGGCCGAGGCGGGCGGATCACGAGGTCAGGAGATTGAGACTATCCTGGCTAAAATGGTGAAACTCCATCTCTACTGAAAAAATAAAATAAAAAAATAGCCAGGCGTGGTGGCGGGCGCCTGTAGTCCCAGCTACTCGGGAGGCTGAGGCGGGAGAATGGTGTGAACCCAGGAGGTGGAGCTTTCAGTGAGCCGAGATCATGCCACTGCACTCCTGGGCAGCAGAGAAAGTCTCTGTCTCAAAAAAAAAAAAAAAAAAGAGAGAGAGAGAGACAATCTAATCCAACATCATCTAATACAACGAAGTAGGTGAAAATTTTAAGTCACTTACTAGATGCCATTAAAACATGTTGAAACAAAGATTAGAAAAGAAGTTTTTCGATTTTTAATGTTCCTCTAGTTTCACCCAATTGATAGTGCTTTTCTTGGACTACATCTACCTACACTTCATACTTTCTAAAAGATGAAAGTAAAGGTAATAATAACCATTTATTAGACTTCTTATGAAACTTAGGTAATGTCTTGACCAATGAATAATTTGGGGCACAATTTACTTACTCATACACACATACAAATTCTATGGCCCATTAAGCCAGACACATTCTGGAAGATTCTGAACTATAATGAAATAATTCTCTGTTCACTCATGACTTTCTATTCCTGAAAAAAAAACATTTACAGATGATCTGGGGAATCCTTTCAGTTGGCAAGTGAACTGGCAGGTGTATCATTCTTTTCTAGATACAGAGCGTGTTACTAACTTCCATAACATTTGTTTCCTTTCAGATTTACCAGTTCATCCCTTCCTATCAAAGAGAGAAGGAAATTTCCTTCTCCTTCTCCTCTTTGTCTCCTTCTTTCCCCTTCTTCATTCTCTTCTTTTTCTTTTTCTTTTTTTCTGAAACAAATTCATTGAGTGGTATCATATGGTATTTACTACTCGTATTCACAAACATCAAAAGGATGGCAATCTGTTTAATATCCTGCAGATGAACATGCGCTAAAAAGTGGCATTGGCAATTGGACATTTGCTGCCCACTGGGCACCAAGCAGCGATGTGCTAAAGATTTGGCGTGCTGTTCCATAGAGAAGAGTGACATTCATTACAGTTGTATCAAAAACAAATTATCTACCAAATGTTTGCCTCAATAAGTACTTGGACAATCATTTGTCTGTCTTTCATTCATCCCTTCACAGCTTCTACCCTTCAGCTCTTGTCAATGTCCAATACTTTGCATTTGTGTTCTTCTCTCATTTGTTTTTGTGAGTTCACTACAGTTTCACTTTCTTATACCAGGCCCAACATGTATTATGAGAATCATGCAATGCCCAAATAAGAGGAAAAATGACAAAAACAAAATATTTTTATAACATCTCACAGTGGCTAATTTTTGTCATGTAACATATAGCTGCTACTGGAGAACTGCAGATGTTTACTTTTCATTTTCCAGATGTCAAAGACTGTTACAAGTTAACCTACAATTTAGAAAGAGAAACTTTTACATATAAAAATATCCCATCGTAGTTCATTTTGCTCCTATAACAGAATACCTGACACTGAGTAATTTGTAATAAACAGAAATATATTGGTTCACAGTTCAGGATAAAGGGAAATCGTAGATCAAGGGGCCAGCATCTTGTGAGGGCCTTCTTGCTGTGACGTTGCATGGAGGAAGGCAGAAGGTAAGAGGGAACAAGAGAGGGGACTAACTTGCCCTTTTATAACAGCACGAGTCCCACTCATCAGGGTGGAGTCCTCATGGCCTAATCACCTCTCCCAGGTCCTACCTCTTAAGGCTGTTACGATGGCAATTAAATGTCAACATCCGTTTTGGAGGAAACAAATGTTGAAACTATAGCATATACCTCATGAATTTTAGCTGGAAATTAGAACTCATAGATGTCAGACCCCTTATCTTAAAGACTTAGAAACTGTGTTGCAGAGGAAGTTATGGTTCCAGGTCCAAGGACTGGTTTGTGCCTGATAATGCAGGGAGTAGAACCCAGGGGAGCTTTCTTCTATATGACACTGCCAATTTTCCTTGAAGATTTCAATTTTTAAGAATAAAAACAGTTTTCTCCAAGCTCATATTTGGAGATATTTGTAAATGCAGTAATAATCACACAGGGGTTTCCCTCCAACGTTCAATTAATTCCTGAGGAAAGAGGTATGTCGGGGGAACTGAATTTAAAATTGCTTTTCTCTTCCTTCCCCTTCATTCACACTTTTAGTTCAGGCATCACTATTATCCCCTGCCTGATATAGTACAGTAAACTGATTATCTTGTTCCATCTGTAATTTATCCTCAACATTTGCAATATGATTCTTCCTCCATTCCTATTTCTTCCCCTTCTAATCTCTGGCACCATTGGATTTTAACATCATTTTCCCCCCAGGTCCCCAGATTCAGCTTGGAAAGATTACAATCCCTCACCTTATAACCCCTAGAAAGTCCCTGGTCTTTTTATGTTAAGACAGAGCCTTCTAGGTTTTCCCATGCTTTTCGGAAAGGAAGATCCGAACTCCAGCTCCACGTTCTCTCAAAGCCCTCCTGGTTGTTTTCATGGATGTTTCTTGAGCATCTTCTTCCCTAGTCCTTGCTCATCAGCATGATGTTTGTGGGCGCTGGTTGGTGTTGCCACAGGTGTTCTTAATAATCACAGATCTGGATGATCAAGGCAACAATTCATGCCTCCAAGGAAGGAAAGTGATAAAAAGGCAAGAGGCAGTGAAAAGGCAAGGCACAGATTGGGCAAAAATAGTTGCAAATAATTTATCTGGTGGGGGATTAATATCCAGAATATATAAAGAAATCCTACCACTCAATAACAAAAAAACAAAAACAAAAAAAAGCAAACAAATTAAAAACTGAGCAAAGGACTTTAATAGACATTTCTCTAAAAAAGATATACAGATGGCCAGTAAAAACAGGAAAAGATGCTTAACATCATTAGTCATTAGGGAAATGCAAATCACAATCACAGAAAGATACTATTAGGATGGCTATTTAATTTAAAAAAAAAACAGAAATAAGTGTTGGAAAGGATGTGGAAAAATTAAGACCTTTGTGCATTGCTAGTGGTAATATAAAATGTTGCAGTTGTTGTGAAAGACAGTATAGCAGTTCCTCAAAAAGTAAACATAGAATTACCATGAGTCAGCAATTCCACTTCTAACTACATACTCCAAAGAAGTGAAAACATGGGTTCAAAAAGATATATGTACATCAATGTTCATAGCAACATTATTCACAATAGCCAAAATTTGGAAGCAACACAAATGTTTGTGGAAACATTAATGAATAAACAAAATCTTCTATGTACAATCAATGAAATACTATTCAGCCTTAAAAGGAGTAGGATGCTTACATTTGCTACAAAATGAATGAGCCTTGAGAACAATATACTCAGTGAAATAAGTCATACACAAAAACACAAATATTGTATGATTCAATTTATAAGAGGTGCCTGGAACAGTCAGATTCCTAAAAACAGAAAGTAGAATCATGTCATCAGACACTAGGGAAAGGGAGTAATTATTTTTTAATGAGTATGCAGTTTCAGTTTGGGATGATGAAAAATTTCTGAAGATGGACAGTGGTGATGATTGCACAACAATGTGAATGTACTAAATGTCACTGAATTGTACACTTAAAATGGTTACAATGATAAATTTTCTATTGTGTATATTTTACCACATGAGAACTTTACTTTTTTGTGGTTATGACCCATCCAGGGCTGATATAAGTGACATCTAATACCACCTCATGGATCATGCCTTTCATGTAACAAATAACTTAAAATTATCATTATGCTAACAATTTCTAAATACGTTGTTAGCCCTTCTCCAAATTCATATATCCCCCTGGTTATTGTTTTTTATTTAAAAAAAAAAAAAGTCCTCTTCTCCAAATAATAAAGTCCAGAGGTGATGTTTTTTTCAATAGGCATTTTAAAATAATATTCCCTAAGAAAGATGGTAATATTTGCTACCCTGAAAACTTTCTACAGTCCAAGTGAAATTCTCTCATCAGTCTCATGTTATACAAGTGTACTAGTTTAATTGCATTGAAATGAAAGTATAGTTAATTACGAACAATAGGAGAACAAAAAAAGGGAGAGATTGAAGGACTCATAGCAGAGTTCTCATTAGAATGCTTCAAAAGAAGTCTTAACACACAGGGTTTATCTTAGTTCAATTATTCTTGTCTTCTAGGAAAATACATGCTAATAATAAAGGACTTGACTTTACGCGCTAAAATATATGCTCTAAAGCTAGTTTGTCTTTAAACGTGGTACATTATCCATAAAGCATTAGTTTCAAATTTTAGTATTCTTTGCATAATAACCCTGAAATAATATGCATTTTAGTTTCCAGAATCTTCAAGAATGTAAAGAGAGATTTTTTTCACCACAGAGAGCTTTACGCCCATCTCCCTGATCCTTATCTGTTCCCTTTCTCACATTTCCTGGAAAAAGAAAAAAATGGGCATGACCCCAAGTGTGGCTCTGAAATTGTTGCTCTGTAAAGATATCCATCTGTTCCTTTCATTGTCTTCCTAGTCATATTTGACTGGGTTTGGGATGTCCAAATACATTTCTGTTATTGTCAATATTACAGAGCCAAGAACTCTTTGGACAAGTAAACTGCATTACAAGCAATTGCCTTATGTGTCCTCAAAAGAATTGCCCTTGCCGGGATCCAGAACCTTTGTTGCCAGAGAGGATGTGGAATACTCAGTAGGAAAAAAATGCACTTGATATTAGACCTGCTATCAAAATGGCCATTTTAAAGATCATACTATGTAACAGAAAACAAAACTCATCAAATGTCCAGTGAATATGGCATTTTAAACTTGACCTTTCCTAATTGGCTGATATTTCAGAAATTTTTATTTGTCATGGATGTTTTCAATAGTTTATATCTCATACATTTTACTTGATATAACTACACAAGGTTAAACAATATATAAACTATATAAGAAGATATAATTCCTGTTTATTCTTCTCTAGGGTATAATCGCAGGGCCAATTTTTAAAAATGCAACAGAAAATTCATTGAGCTGGAGGTATTTTCTTAATGAATAAGCATAGACATGAGTTTTATTCTTTTTATTCCCAGAGACCTTCTGGATCAATCTTGAGTTATAACTTGCTTCTGAGTTGCTACCTCTTAAAGAAGAAATATTTATAGAAGTATGTTTTTGATAAGTACTCCTATTTTTACAAATAGAAAATTTTACAGATTTTAAATCCAGATACGGAAAATTCGAGACAGTGGTCCTACATCACTAGATTCATTAATCCAGTTATCATTACTGAGTGTCCTGTATACACCAAGTATCATGTCATCTAGACATTGGGAATATGAAGACGAATAAGATAATTTACCTATAATAATGTATAGTTTTATAGCAGAGGCAAGCACACGTATTAAATAAAAATGTGATAGCTATTTCCCCTGGGCCACATCAGACTGGGGATAAAACCAAAGAAAATAATAAATATTATTTCTTGAAGATGTCTCATGGGAATGCCATCTCTCATGCTCTTCCCTTTGGTCATGTAGGGCTGCTCCAGCATTCACATTAACATTTGCCTTAGAGCAGAGGCGATGATGAGAGTTCTATTCACAAGAGTGCCATTTGTTTTGCTCACTATTCTTTACACAGTCTTACCTAGACATCTTCCTTTATAGGTATGTAACCTTTTTCTTCCTCTCCACATCTAAAGAACATTTTAAAATATTCATGCCAGAACCCATCACCAGAAATTTTGACTTAATTTCTTGGCATAGTTTTTGAATTACAGAAGTGATTCTAATCTGCAGCCACGTTTGAGAACTGCCCCAAGAGACTTCCCACTCTAATAGGTTTCTTGACCCAACCAACCAAGCCAGCACACAATTAAGCCCAGCCTCCTAGACCTAGAATCATTAAAAGAATGTCTGGCCCCTGGCCTTTTTCTTCCCTTGCTTCTGGGCTCTAAAATTGCTTCTCAACAGGGCTGAAAGAGACTGAGATGAGAGAGGCTTGACCTAGTCTACCAAAATGGGGAACATTACTCCTATTGATCTGCAATTTTCTGTACTCAATTCCAAATAAAAACAGGGCAATTGTTCAGCTATGTGAGCAAATAAATCCAGTTTCAGCTGCCAGTTAGAGCTGGAATTCTATCATATGCAACTGAAAAGACTTCCACTAATATAACGTCCTTTCCAGGCTAAATTTTGTGTTACCTGCTTGGAGTTCCTATAAATCATTGTACACTCCTCTAGGAGCAGTTAATAAATAGCATATTAATTAAGTGTTTGTCTGCTTTGTCTACTAGACCACAAGCTTTCTTAAGCTAGAAGCTCTCTTATTTTTGTGTCTATGTGTGTTTCTTTCCAGTAGAGTTTGGCAGAGAATAGATGTTCAATTAAAAAGAAAACAAAATGTGATGACTGGGTAAAAAATGAATAGCTCCCTAATGTTTAAAGCCTTTATATTATTTCTTCAACAGAATTAACACCTAAAATTCTAAAATGTCTCTAAAGAAACTTTTAATTAAAACATTTACAAAATAATATGGCCTGCCACTGTGGCTCATGTCTGTATTCACGGTGCTTTGGGAGGCCAAGACAGGAGCATCATTTGAAGCCAGGAGTTTGAGACCAGCCTGTGCAGCACACTGAGACCCTATCTCTACAAAAATATAAAAATTAGCCAGGTATAGTGATGCATGGCTATAGTCCCAGCTGCTCAGAAGGCTGAGGCAGGAGAATCACTAGAAACCAAGAGTTTGAGGCTGCAGTGAGCTATGGTAGTGCCACTGCATTCCGGCCTGGGCAATAGAACAAGACCAAGTCTCTAAAAATTACAATCATAATAATAATAATAAAATAATAATATTAATACTGCTTAGCCCATCAATAGTAAATCTTAAATTCTACTTAGCTGTCTACCCCACTGTGCTATCACATTCTAGAACTGAGTACCTGTTAGCAAGTTGGCAGTATTTTAAGTCATGCATAAGATATAGTAAAAAAATAAATCTAAGCCTAGAATTCTGAAGGTACCATATTTTACCCATTGTAAACACCATGTTTTGAAAAATTGTACCTATCACTGAATAAATCTTCTGTTAAGTCTTTCTTGATTTAAAGTTAATGGGTCAATAAAATTACTCAAACTATGGCCAGTCATTGAACAGACTAAAGTTGATTATATAATTTGTTTATTTATCGGTACTTATTTTTCTCTGAATTTTCTTCATGCAAAATGTAGCACATTTCCCTAGTAAACCCTTTGTTATTTTATTAAAGAATCACTGAGTGTAAGCATATCGTAGTTGAAAAAATCAATATTAGCTAATAAAGTTGGAGCAATTGAACAGTGGGATATTAACAGACATCTTGTCTGCAAAATAAAATCCAAAAGTGCAAATTCTTCTATAATATAACCTACAAAATTTCATGTGTCATAATAGGTTATCACTCTTGTGAGACAATCACAACAAGTTCTAATTCATCTTTGTTCCAGTTGATTAGAAAATTCCAATGTAATGAGTATCAGCCAACTTTAAGATGCAATAGACTGAGTGTTTGTGTCCGCTCACCCTAATGTATGTGTTGAATGAAATATCAACCTTCTATATGATGAGGTTAAAAGGTGGGGCCTTTGGGAGGTAATTACGTCATGAGTGTGGAGCCCTTGTGAATGGAATTAGTGCCCTTATAAAATAAATGCTAGAGAGCTCTCTTGTCCTCTTCTTCTGCCTTGTGACGATACAAGGGGAAGACTTTCTGCAACTTGGAAAATAGTTCTCAGAATTGGAATCTGCTAGCACCCTAACTTGGACTTCCAGCCCCCAGAACTGTAAGAGATAAATTTCTGTCATTTATAAGCCACTCAGTCTATGATACTTTGTTTTAGTAGTCTGAACTAAAACATACTATTAACTTAAACTTTTTCCTGACTTTTAGCAATTTTATCTTAAATTTGGGTTTAATCTTGAACTTATACTTTAGACACTTTGCAATAAGTTAGATTGAAATGCAGATTATTTGCATAAATATTTAATTCTCAAATAAAATAAAATATTCATATGCCATATTAGCCAATATTTTGGTTGCAAGTATTTTATTAAAGCTGATAGAAAAATGAAGGATTTTAAAATCTTCTTTAGTTCTATTTCCCCCCATTTTAAAGCAATGAAAGCCACTACTTTTGTAATAAGGTGAAAATCTACAAAAAAAATGACAAAAGCAATGAAGTATTACAAACTTTAGGTATGGAAAGAAGACAAATAAAGAAATTAGACTACACTAAATAGCTTTATTTCCTAACATGATACACTTGAAGTGTCTTCTATTTATCACAATGAATGATGTCACTATCCAGTCTTGGAATCCAGAAACCTGAAAATCCTATTTAACATCTCTGTTCACCTTACCACACAGCTCCTCGCTCTCTAAACTATATCCATGTTGTCATAAAGTCTTGCCAATCTTAGATCATAAATATTGCTTAAATCTATGTACGTTTCTCCAGCTCTGCTACTGATACCCTAGTTCAATATATTGCTGTTTCTGATCAAATATTTACTTTAACAGCATCCTAACTATTGTCCTCTCATCCTTCCAGGTGTTTACCACACCACTATCCCCTTTAGAAACAAGTGAGGTGCAATTTAAAATGAAAATTTAATTACTTCTCTTCTCCTCCTCTCTTTTTTTTCACTATTCTAGGATTAATACCAAAACCTTTAATGTGACCTTTCAGGCTCAGTGTGGTCTGGTCCCGCCTCATCTCCCAACGAGAGCCCTCTCACTCTCTAAGTTCTAGATATATGACCTTCCTTTAATTTCTGTAACATAGCATTTGTCTACAGTGTTTAGTTACATGTTTGAACCCATGTCTAACAAAGCAATGTGCACAGGCTCATAGGCAATAAATATCCTGGTGACAGTGCAGAATGAATAAATTAATTCATGAATAAATGAAGTATAATATTGCAAGGTAATGTCACATTAAGTGGATATGTAGAAGCCGAACTTCTGCTCTGTCATGCAAAATACATATTTTAAGTTGTATTCTTCAAAAAATAAGCCACTAGTCAGCACCATTGCATAACATATAAACAACTCATTACAACTCAAAGCAATAGTTCTTTGATTCCCATGAGAGGGGATATTCATCTGCACTGTGATTAGGAATACAAAGGGCCCTTACATATCATATGCATTAATTAAAATAATATTCATTTTTAGTAATCTGTAGAAAATATCTTCACAAAGATGTTAAAAAATTCACACACAGAAAAACTCATATTTTGACTGAGAAAGACACAGATGCATTGGAAAGTAAAAATAACTCGAATAACAATTTCTTTGAAATAATACAATTTTAAAATAAATGTGTGGTTCAGGCTGTTTTCTGAATGAGATGTTGAAGTGACTCTAAACTGAGAAAGTTGTAATCTAATCTGGTCCATGTATCCTATGACTCAGTGGATAAAAATCAATTGTATGGAGGAAAGGAAATTAGAGGAAGGTTAAGTATCTACCATTAATTACACAATGTATTAAGGATTTAATATATATTATCTCTCTTAATCCTTGCAGCAACCTGGAGTGTTACCTACTGTTGTCTACAGTTTACTATTAGGAAACAGAGCCTGGAAATTACACAAATTTTAAGGAGCAAACATAGTATTTGTTTGACTTTTTTAACAACATCTCTTGATTTCCTGTGATTAATTGCAGAGCTCTCCTTTCTGTATTTCTTCTTTTAAATAACTACCATAGATTATTTTAACCTTTGGGAATTATTTTCCAATACAGATTTCCAAGTTACTGTCCCCTTCTAACCCTTGTTATGAACTCTACTTTAGTGTTTTTTTGATAGCTTTGTTATCTTCATTTCTACAATTCTCTGAATGAGATGATTTATCAAAGAGCAATTCTGGATTTAAAAGTATTTTTTCTTTTGAAATTTGTCATTTATCTGAATAGTAAATGCTGAAATTTTAAGATTTTGATTTCATCAAAGATGTTTGATGTAACAATACTCCTATATATCTTTTGTCGCCTATCTTTTAAATTATATTTAACATAATCTACCTCTAAAGACCATATGTTAAAGGATTATTTCTGGGACACTGGTCAAATTTCCTATATTTTAATCTTAACTTCTCAAAATAAACTACAAATTCTGAAGAAAATTACTTTAAAACAAAAACTATTTATTCTTATAATAAAAAATATTTAAACAAATGGTAAAACATTCTGATGCCTTTTACACAGTGTAAAGCATTAGATGTTTAGATTTTGGCTTAATGTTATTAAGTCATAGTCAATCATAGGGATGATTAGCTTATTTTGTTACTTTTCAATGAATAGTCTCTAATTTTAGAAGCAGTCGTGTTTGAATTAACCAATTAAAATGTCGACTCCAGTTTCACATAACCAGTAACTAATCATCTCACTTCTAGCACTTTCTTTCTTATTTTTACGTAAGAAAATGGTTTGTTTTTGTAAAAGTAACACATCATCATTGAAAAATAAATCATCCAAATCATCAACTTTTTGTGAGCACTAATTTTTTGTGGATTAATGGAAAGGTGATAGGAATAACACAGTTAAACTTGAAACTGCACTACCTATAAACTGTCGTCAAAAATAATTCAAACTTAGATAAGGAAAGATTTTACTCAAAAAAAAAAAAAAAAGATTATTGCAATAGAGAAAATGCTCCAATCTCAGAAATCTCCAAGCATCTCAAAATTAAACATAAAAAGTATTCTTTTTTCCCATAAGGTAAAGAAAGGTATTATGAATTAAATGTGTTCCTCCAAAAGATGTGTTGAAGTTCTAATCCCCACGACCTCAGAATGTGACCTTATTTGGAAATATGGTCATTGCAGGTATTTAAAATGAGGTCACACTTGACTAGAGTGAATCTTTAATCCATTATGACTGGTGTTATGATGAGACTGTGTAGACAGGAGGGAAGAATGCCATGTGAAGTTGGAGCAGATCCTGGAGCTCCGTGTTAAACATTCAATCTCAGTTTGCCCTGGTTCACCGCATGCCATTTCAATCTGCAAATTCAATTCTTTTTTTAAAAAAATAAGTATTTATTTATTTACTTACTTATGTTTAATTTCTTTTGTTCTCTTCTTTTGGGGTACCAGTTATGCATTTATTGGATCCCTGTGGATAGTATTTTATTCCTGTTATCAAGTATTTTGAGTGATTTCCTCAAGCCTATTATTTTGTGTCTTTGACTTTATTTTATTTGTATTTACTTTAGTTTTGTCATTCTAATATAGCTTTCATGTTTCTATTAATGCTTATTTTTGTCTTCCATTTCTATCTTAAGATCTGCCTGACAACTTTTAATCTTTTGCTGCTTTATAATCTCCTCTGTATCATGGTGTCTCCTTTTATAGCTCTTTTTTCTCTGTATGTTTGTATATATGTGAATGTATGTATGTGTATTATAAATATATGTGTATATATTACATGCAAATGTAAATATATGGTTTGTAATTTCTTTGAAAGTAAAAGCAGTTACTTGTCAGACAACTGTCTGTGTCTTTTTTATAACTACTTTGTGATATGTGTCTAACACTTACTGAGCATTTACTATTTGCAGACACAGCTCTAAACTCTTAATGATAATTATAGGATTTAACATAAATGCTTTATTTGCTTTTCATATACTATTGTACTTCTTTGTTTTTTTTTTATAGAGATGGGGTCTTGCTATGTTGCCCAGGCTGGACTTGAACTCCTAGGCACAAGGGAACCTTCTACCTCAGCCTTCCGAGTAGCTGAGACTACAGACATGCCCCACTGCACTCAGCCACATACTTTTTTTTTTTTCCATATTTCTTCCAATTATTAGCTGTCTTTGAAAGAATAGGATGAGTTACTTGGAATTACAAAGCAGTGCGGCCAGGAGGGGATTGTAATGTAAACTGAAGTTTCAGCCAACTCTATTGGGCTTGTTGTCTTGTCTCTAATGCCTCCTTCTTTCCTCAACCAAGCTCAATCTCAGACCAAGGGTTGCAAACTCAGATGCTTACAAGCACTATGTATACATAGGCATTACAAGTATATGATAAGCTTATGATAAACCAGTCTACTTTTTACATTTAAAAACATTCTTTTTGTTAAAAATTATATACTAAGGTATTTTTCTCAATATTCTTACTCAAAGTTCAATAGCTACAAACAAAAAGATTAGCCATATGCATACACACTCAAAAAAAAATTTTAAAAATAAAAAAACTATGAAGAACTGAGACAGCACACTGATCTCAATGAAATAAGGGAAGCTACCCCAATGCTAAATCAGACTATTAAGTACACCTGGCAAATGTTGAGAAGTTATCAGGAAGCTGAGGCAGCGTGCAGAGAAGCAACACAATCCACATCTGACCTCAGGTAGAGCACATTTCTTCCCTCAAAATAAGTGTCTTCATGCTGAAAGGTATATCCAATAATCTGTATATCTATATTTATATTTTAATTATTCAGTGCTTTTCTTCCTATTGCAGTAGTTTGCATAGTCACCTCTTTGGAAATCATATTTCCATTTTTTTTTAAGTTGGGAGAGTGAATGATACCACACACTATTAATTCTACTCTACTTATCCTTATAAAGTTTAGCTGTTATCTACCAGTGTATTAGTTGTGAATTTGTAGATTTCAGAGTTTTTTTCACATGTCAACACATGGAAGATACATCATGTGTTTTCTTGACAAATTGGAGGGAAATAAATGAGCATAAATTTTCCTTTCCACTTTGGGTGAAATATTACTAATTCAGAGCAACAACACTGATATCTAATGTTGATCTGAAGATTTTATAGCAGTTACTATGTTTTGATTAATTTTTAAGCTGTGTGGCATCTGAATTGTTTGTTGACAAATTCAGGTTTATTCTTCTATAGATTGATGATTTCAAATTAGGGGACCCATGTTCATTGCAGTAAATCTTACTGTTATATAATAAAAAAAGTTCAAAACAATGTAAGTGACCAACGATATTGAAATTTTCAAGTGTATTATATAGTCATTAAAAATAATATTATTAAAACATTTAATAAAATGTAAAATGTTCAGAATATAATCATCCAAGGAAAGAAAATGGATAAATAATCTTGACTTTAGAAACAATATATAAAAATATACATAAAGCAATTCAGACAGGAAGTCTATTAGTCTGTTAATTATGCTTATCTCCGAGTCGTAAAATTATGGATAATTTTTAATTTTCTTCATTGTGTTTTCATTGTATCTTCTAAATTATCTCCATTAGACATAGATTTTATCATAAGAATAAATAAAATTGGGGGGGCGGAGCAAGATGGCCGAATAGGAACAGCTCCAGTCTCCAACTCCCAGCGCAAGCGACACAGAAGACCGGTGATTTCTGCATTTTCAACTGAGGTACTGGGTTCATCTCACTGGGGAGTGCCGGACGATCGGTGCTGGTCAGCTGCTGCAGCCCGACCAGCGAGAGCTGAAGCAGGGCGAGGCATTGCCTCACCTGGGAAGCGCAAGGGGGAAGGGAATCCCTTTTCCTAGCCAGGGGAACTGAGACATACAACACCTGGAAAATCGGGTAACTCCCACCCCAATACTGCGCTTTAAGCAAACAGGCACACCAGGAGATCATATCCCACACCTGGCTGGGAGGGTCCCACACCCACGGAGCCTCCCTCATTGCTAGCACAGCAGTCTGTGATCTACCCGCAAGGCAGCAGCGAGGCTGGGGGAGGGACGCCCGCCATTGCTGAGGCTTAAGTAGGTAAACAAAGCTGCTGGGAAGCTCGAACTGGGTGGAGCTCACAGCAGCTCAAGGAAACCTGCCTGTCTCTGTAGACTCCACCTCTGGGGACAGGGCAATAACAAACACAGCCAAAACCTCTGCAGACGCAAACGACTCTGTCTGACAGCTTTGAAGAGAGCAGTGGATCTCCCAACACGGAGGTTGAGATCTGAGAAGGGACAGACTCCCTACTCAAGTGGGTCCCTGACCCCTGAGTAGCCTAACTGGGAGACATCCCCCACTAGGGGCAGTCTGACACCCCACACCTCACAGGGTGGAGTACACCCCTGAGAGGAAGCTTCCAAAGCAAGAATCAGACAGGTACACTCGCTGTTCAGAAATATTCTATCTTCTGCAGCCTCTGCTGCTGATACCCAGGCAAACAGGGTCTGGAGTGGACCTCAAGCAATCTCCAACAGACCTACAGCTGAGGGTCCTGACTGTTAGAAGGAAAACTATCAAACAGGAGGGACACCTACACCAACACCCCATCAGTACATCACCATCATCAAAGACCAGAGGTCAGATAAAACCACAAAGATGGGGAAAAAGCAGGGCAGAAAAGTCGGAAATTCAAAAAATAAGAGCGCATCTCCCCCGGCAAAGGAGCGCAGCTCATCGCCAGCAACGGATCAAAGCTGGACGGAGAATGACTTTGACGAGATGAGAGAAGAAGGCTTCAGTCCATCAAATTTCTCAGAGCTAAAGGAGGAATTACGTACCCAGCGCAAAGAAACTAAAAATCTTGAAAAAAAAAGTGGAAGAATTGATGGCTAGAGTAATTAATGCAGAGAAGGTCATAAACGAAATGAAAGAGATGAAAACCATGACACGAGAAATACATGACAAATGCACAAGCTTCAGTAACCGACTCGATCAACTGGAAGAAAGAGTATCTGCGATTGAGGATCAAATGAATGAAATGAAGCGAGAAGAGAAACCAAAAGAAAAAAGAAGAAAAAGAAATGAACAAAGCCTGCAAGAAGTATGGGATTATGTAAAAAGACCAAATCTACGTCTGATTGGGGTGCCTGAAAGTGAGGGGGAAAATGGAACCAAGTTGGAAAACACTCTTCAGGATATCATCCAGGAGAACTTCCCCAACCTAGTAGGGCAGGCCAACATTCAAATCCAGGAAATACAGAGAACGCCACAAAAATATTCCTCGAGAAGAGCAACTCCAAGACACATAATTGCCAGATTCACCAAAGTTGAAATGAAGGAAAAAATCTTAAGGGCAGCCAGAGAGAAAGGTCGGGTTACCCACAAAGGGAAGCCCATCAGACTAACAGCAGATCTCTCGGCAGAAACTCTCCAAGCCAGAAGAGAGTGGGGGCCAATATTCAACATTCTTAAAGAAAAGAATTTTAAACCCAGAATTTCATATCCAGCCAAGCTAAGTTTCATAAGTGAAGGAGAAATAAAATCCTTTACAGATAAGCAAATGCTTAGAGATTTTGTCACCACTAGGCCTGCCTTACAAGAGACCCTGAAGGAAGCACTAAACATGGAAAGGAACAACCGGTGCCAGCCATTGCAAAAACATGCCAAAATGTAAAGACCATCGAGGCTAGGAAGAAACTGCATCAACTAACGAGCAAAATAACCAGTTAATATCATAATGGCAGGATCAAGTTCACACATAACAATCTTAACCTTAAATGTAAATGGACTAAATGCTCCAATTAAAAGACACAGACTGGCAAACTGGATAAAGAGTCAAGACCCATCAGTTTGCTGTATTCAGGAGACCCATCTCACACGCAGAGACATACATAAGCTCAAAATAAAGGGATGGAGGAAGATTTACCAAGCAAATGGAGAACAAAAAAAAGCAGGGGTTGCAATACTAGTCTCTGATAAAACAGACTTTAAACCATCAAAGATCAAAAGAGACAAAGAAGGCCATTACATAATGGTAAAGGGATCAATTCAACAGGAAGAGCTAACTATCCTAAATATATATGCACCCAATACAGGAGCACCCAGATTCATAAAGCAAGTCCTTAGAGACTTACAAAGAGACTTAGACTCCCATACAATAATAATGGGAGCCTTCAACACTCCACTGTCAACATTAGACAGATCAACGGGACAGAAAGTTAACAAGGATATCCAGGAATTGAACTCATCTCTGCAGCAAGCAGACCTAATAGACATCTATAGAACTCTCCACCCCAAATCAACAGAATATACATTCTTCTCAGCACCACATTGTACTTATTCCAAAATCGACCACGTAATTGGAAGCAAAGCACGCCTCAGCAAATGTACAAGAACAGAAATTATAACAAACTGTCTCTCAGACCACAGTGCAATCAAACTAGAACTCAGGACTAAGAAACTCAATCAAAACCGCTCAACTACATGGAAACTGAACAACCTGCTCCTGAATGACTACTGGGTACATAATGAAATGCAGGCAGAAATAAAGATGTTCTTTGAAACCAATGAGAACAAAGATACAACATACCAGAATCTCTGGGACACATTTAAAGCAGTGTGTAGAGGGAAATTTATAGCACTAAATGCCCACAAGAGAAAGCAGGAAAGATCTAAAATTGACACTCTAACATTGCAATTAAAAGAACTAGAGAAGCAAGAGCAAACACATTCGAAAGCTAGCAGAAGGCAAGAAATAACTAAGATCAGAGCAGAACTGAAGGAGATAGAGACACAAAAAACTCTCCAAAAAATCAATGAATCCAGGAGTTGGTTTTTTGAAAAGATCAACAAAATTGACAGACCACTAGCAAGACTAATAAAGAAGAAAAGAGAGAAGAATCAAATCGACGCAATTAAAAATGATAAAGGGGATATCACCACCGACCCCACAGAAATACAAACTACCGTCAGAGAATACTATAAACACCTCTATGCAAATAAACTGGAAAATCTAGAAGAAATGGATAATTTCCTGGACACTTACACTCTTCCAAGACTAAACCAGGAAGAAGTTGAATCCCTGAATAGACCAATAGCAGGCTCTGAAATTGAGGCAATAATTAATAGCCTACCAACCAAAAAAAGTCCAGGACCAGATGGATTCACAGCTGAATTCTACCAGAGGTACAAGGAGGAGTTGGTACCATTCCTTCTGAAACTATTCCAATCAATAGAAAAAGAGGCAATCCTCCCTAACTCATTTTATGAGACCAACATCATCCTGATACCAAAGCCTGGCAGAGACACAACAAAAAAAGAGAATTTTAGACCAATATCCCTGATGAACATCGATGCAAAAATCCTCAATAAAATACTGGCAAACTGGATTCAGCAACACATCAAAAAGGTTATCCACCATGATCAAGTGGGCTTCATCCCTGGGATGCAAGGCTGGTTCAACATTTGCAAATCAATAAACATAATCCAGCATATAAACAGAACCAAAGACAAGAACCACATGATTATCTCAATAGATGCAGAAAAGGCTTTTGACAAAATTCAACAGCCCTTCATGCTAAAAACGCTCAATAAATTCGGTATTGATGGAACGTACCTCAAAATAATAAGAGCTATTTATGACAAACCCACAGCCAATATCATACTGAATGGGCAAAAACTGGAAAAATTCTCTTTGAAAACTGGCACAAGACAGGGATGCCCTCTCTCACCACTCCTATTCAACATAGTGTTGGAAGTTCTGGCTAGGGCAATTAGGCAAGAGAAAGAAATCAAGGGTATTCAGTTAGGAAAAGAAGAAGTCCAACTGTCCCTGTTTGCAGATGACATGATTGTATATTTAGAAAACCCCATTGTCTCAGCCCAAAATCTCCTTAAGCTGATAAGCAACTTCAGCAAAGTCTCAGGATACAAAATTAATGTGCAAAAATCACAAGCATTCTTATACACCAGTAACAGACAAACACAGAGCCAAATCAGGAATGAACTTCCATTCACAATTGCTTCAAAGAGAATAAAATACCTAGGAATCCAACTTACAAGGGATGTAAAGGACCTCTTCAAGGAGAACTACAAACCACTGCTCAGTGAAATCAAAGAGGACACAAACAAATGGAAGAACATACCATGCTCATGGATAGGAAGAAACAATATCGTGAAAATGGCCATACTGCCCAAGGTAATTTATAGATTCAGTGCCATCCCCATCACGCTACCAATGAGTTTCTTCACAGAATTGGAAAAAACTGCTTTAAAGTTCATATGGAACCAAAAAAGAGCCCGCATCTCCAAGACAATCCTAAGTCAAAAGAACAAAGCTGGAGGCATCACGCTACCTGACTTCAAACTATACTACAAGGCTACAGAAACCAAAACAGCATGGTACTGGTACCAAAACAGAGATATAGACCAATGGAACAGAACAGAGTCCTCAGAAATAATACCACACATCTACAGCCATCTGATCTTTGACAAACCTGAGAGAAACAAGAAATGGGGAAAGGATTCCCTATTTAATAAATGGTGCTGGGAAAATTGGCTAGCCATAAGTAGAAAGCTGAAACTGGATCCTTTCCTTACTCCTTATACGAAAATTAATTCAAGATGGATTAGAGACTTAAATGTTAGACCTAATACCATAAAAATCCTAGAGGAAAACCTAGGTAGTACCATTCAGGACATAGGCATGGGCAAAGACTTCATGTCTAAAACACCAAAAGCAACGGCAGCAAAAGCCAAAATTGACAAATAGGATCTCATTAAACTAAAGAGCTTCTGCACAGCAAAAGAAACTACCATCAGGGTGAACAGGCAACCTACAGAATGGGAGAACATTTTTGCAATCTACTCATCTGACAAAGGGCTAATATCCAGAACCTACAAAGAACTCAAACAAATTTACAAGAAAAAAACAAACAACCCCATCAAAAAGTGGGCAAAGGATATGAACAGACATTTCTCAAAAGAAGACATTCATACAGCCAACAGACACATGAAAAAATGCTCATCATCACTGGCCATCAGAGAAATGCAAATCAAAACCACAATGAGATACCATCTCACACCAGTTAGAATGGCGATCATTAAAAAGTCAGGAAACAACAGGTGCTGGAGAGGATGTGGAGAAATAGGAACACTTTTACACTGTTGGTGGGATTGTAAACTAGTTCAACCATTATGGAAAACAGTATGGCGATTCCTCAAGGATCTAGAACTAGATGTACCATACGACCCAGCCATCCCATTACTGGGTATATACCCAAAGGATTATAAATTATGCTGCTATAAAGACACATGCACACGTATGTTTATTGCAGCACTATTCACAATAGCAAAGACTTGGAATCAACCCAAATGTCCATCAGTGACAGATTGGATTAAGAAAATGTGGCACATATACACCATGGAATACTATGCAGCCATCAAAAAGGATGAGTTTGTGTCCTTTGTAGGGACATGGATGCAGCTGGAAACCATCATTCTTAGCAAACTATCACAAGAACAGAAAACCAAACACCGCATGTTCTCACTCATAGGTGGGAACTGAACAATGAGATCACTTGGACTCAGGAAGGGGAACATCACACACAGGGGCCTATCATGGGGAGGGGGGAGCGGGGAGGGATTGCATTGGGAGTTATACCTGATGTAAATAATGAGTTGATGGGTGCAGCACACCAACATGGCACAAGTATACATATGTAACAAACCTGCACGTTAGGCACATGTACCCTACAACTTAAAGTATAATAATAATAAATAAATTTTAAAAAAAAGAATAAATAAAATTGTATAAACAGTGATTTCTAGAAGAAAAAATGGAAAAAAATAGCCTGTGGTAACAGAAAGGTTTGGAATTACTACCTTAATGTCACAGTAAAAATCAGCAAGGCAAAAGAAGAGGTAAATTTATCATTCCATATCTTTTTTACAAGATGACAATGACTCCTGAGACTCTTTTTAGATACAACGCTGAACAAATCATGGTTACTTACCCAGCCTAGTAGATTGTTTAGTCTTAATGTGAAAAGAAGGACATGATATACATCCTTTAATTCCAAAAACAAAAAATGGTAAAATGAATAAAATTAATCAAAATATTTAAAGAAATTGTAATTTTTTTAAACGTTATCACTTTTTCTCCCTTACATTTTGTCTTTCAGTATGTTGAATAAAATACACTCAGGTAAACTTTTGGGTTAATATATCCTCCAACATTTGTGCCATGATTGCTAGTAATAACAATAGTAACAATAATATTATTAATAAATCCAGTGTATTGAAGCACTTGTGAAATAAAACTCATATTATACAATTCAGTTTTGCTTTAATAAAACAGCTAGAAATTCTTAAATACAATATCATCTCAAGTGAAACAATGAACATTTAATAAACAAATAATTTAGTTCTTAATTGAAAGTGTCATCGAATGCCAAATACAGATTTTGTATTGGAATAAGTGAGCCTTTCAATTTAACAGAATTGTTATTGCATTTTCATGTTTTAGGTGAAGAAGAGTTCCCCAGGCTCAGATTTTAAGCATTGTCAACCCTCACAGTTCAATGAATAGATGAAATTGTAGATGAGACCAAGAGTAAAAGTTAGCACTCCTGTTAGCCTTCGGTTTATTATTCTGCTTAACATCATTCAGGATTAGTTACAGTTACAAAAAAGTTCTCTGACAAGTATTTGATTAGTTGTCTTTAAACGTCCAAGTATTTCAAAAAATCATCTAAACTATATTTCTGGTAGACCAGACACCCTTTAGTAATGGTTGCTTTGTAGCTACTTGCTTTTACAAAAAGTATTTTGAACAATTTCACTGTGAAAACTTTATGTGCATATATATATACACACACACATACATATATTCCAGCATGAATTATTCTCTAGGGGAGCCTTTACCTTAAAGCATTCCTGTTTGTTTCCAAGGCTCTTGTTTCCATTCAGAAAGAAAGGTGAGGTCAGGAAGGGAACCTCAACCCCATTCAGCATGAGGGTCTTTGTCAGCCATCACCAACAGCAGCAGGGTTTATGACAAATGAGGAGCCAGGCTTCCAGCTGAATTTCAGTTTAGTTATTTTTGTTTTAATGTATGTGTGAATCAATTAATCCTGTCATAGAAGGGCATCGTAAACTGTGTGCCAGAGTTAATGAGTCAGACATTATCACATCATTACACCAGCTGGCATAATGTAGCATGTGTTGTTTGTCATAATATACACTGCCATGCTTAACAACCATTAATTGTTTACACGAGCAGTCATATTTTTCTTCAAAGAACCTTCAGCGACTGGATGATATTTTGAAGGCTTTTTAAGTGAATAACTATTTCAAGAAAAGGATATCCTCACTAAAATAGTCTACAATGTAAGAAACTGAATCAAGGGGAAGACATTTAGATGACAGTGAATGTCTTGAGGATCAAGACATTTCTTCTTTTCAAAGAAAACCCCCATGCTGCAGAATCAGCTAAATGCTAAGACTGAGTTACATGATTGATTCAACTATTGTCAAGAAACTGTTGGTGAAGTAGAATTCTCTAGTGGTACATTTTTTTAGAGGATCAATGAGGCTCATATCTAGGATACATGTATTACCACTAAGACTTTCTGATAGAAGATACAATCATGGATTTACAACAGTTTTAGAAAGTGTTATAAAAAGCTTGGCTATTTTTGTTTTCTTGGCTGATGAAAGGCAGCATGTGGTCATCACAGCCTAAAGTTATAGTTTACCCGCTCTCTATGGATTGGTTTCAGGCAACTTCTGCACATTTTCATTGGCCATATGGCTTTTTCCGGCCAAACATGAACACCACAAGTTAAGGTAAAGTTTCCAAAAGAGTCATAGCATAAATCATGGTAACCTTTAACCCAGAGCTGATTTTCTCACTGGCTATTTGGTCATAGGTCAATAGTGTCTCAATTAGCCAAAGAGATTTAATAGAAAAATGAATTTACTATAAACACAAATGATTTTTACAACGAATGAGCAAGTAAGAAATTAAACTAAACGCAAGAAATGAACACAAGGAAGAACTAAACTAAATGCTACTGATGAAAAAAGATCTGATAACCGATATGAAAGCACTTTGCAAAGTGCATACACTGCTATTGCACTAGAAAGTGCTACTATAATTATTGCTCCATTTGGACCGGTTTTCATGAAAACTGTTAAAACTGCTTATGATTATTTGTATGATTACAGTAGAAATAAAGAAAAAATAATAATCTTATGCAGATCAATTCCATAGTTTCAAAAATATTTTACATTGCATGGAAGAAGAAATAGTGATATTGTGATGTACTGAAAATATTTCAAAACACTATTCTTTTTTTACTTTTTTGGTTTTCTATTGATATATAATATTTGTACATATTTATGTGATACATATGGTATTTTGTTAAACGCATACAACATGAAATGATCAAGTCAGGGTATTTAGGATATCCATTGTCTCTAGCATTTATCATTTCTATGTGTTGGAAACATTTCAAATTCTCTCTTCTAATTATTTTGAAATATACAATACGCTATTGTTAATTATAGTTACCCTACTGTGCAATTGAACATTAGAACTTAGTTCTTCTATATATAACTCTATCTTTGTTTCCATAGCCTGCCTCTCTTCATGCCCCCATGCCCTCCAATGCACACATCCTTCTCAGCCACTGGTAATTATCATTCTACTCTCTAACTCCATGAGGTCAACTTTTTAAGCTCACATATATGAGTGAGAACGTGTAATATTTGTCTTTCTGTGTCTGTTTTATTTAACTTAACATAATGTCCCCCAGTTCCACTCATGTTACAGCAAATGACAAGATTTCATTCTTTTTTATGGCCAAATAGCATTCAATTGTATGTGTATGTGTGTATTATCCGTATCTATTTATTTATCCATTGATAGACGCTTAGGTTGATTTCATGTCTTGGTTATTGTGAATAGTGCTGCAATAAACATGGAGTATAGGTATCCTTTTGACATGCTGATCTTTATCCCTTTGGATACATACCCAGTGGTGAAAATGTTAGATTGTTTGATAGTTCTATTTCCATTTTTCTGAAAAATCTTCATACTGTGGTCCATAATGGCTGTCGTATTTACACTCCTACCAACAGTATATAAGACTTCCCCTTTTTTGCATTCTCACCTGCATCTGTTAGTTTTTGTCTTTTTGATAGTAACTATTACATAACTCAGGTAAGATTATATATATCTCATTGTGGTTATGATATGCATTTCCCTGATGATAGTGATGTTTAGCATTTCTTTGTGTATTTGTCGGCTACATGTATATCTTCTGAGAAATGTCTGTTCAGAACCCTTGCCTGCTTTTAAATGGGATTGTTTGATTTTTTGCTGTTGAGTTGAGTTCTTCATATATTCTGGATATTAGTCCCTTGTCAGATGAATAGTTGGCAAATACTTTTTACTATTCAACATAGGATAAATGTACAGATTTATCCTATCCAAATATTTTTTCCTATTCAACATAGCATAAATGTACAGAATGTTGTCCATACATTCTGTTTATTGTTTCCTTTGCTATACAGACAATTTTTAGCTTAACATAGTCCAGTTTTTCTATTTTTATTTTTGTTACCTATGCTTTTGATGTCTTAGGGATAAAAATCTTTCCTTGACCAATGTCATGAAGTGTTCACCCTGTTCTTTTTCCTCAAGCAGTTTTATAGTGTTAAATCTTTTGTTTCAGTCTTTAGTGTATCTAGACTTGATTTTTGTATATGGTGAGTGAGAGGGGTCTAGTTTCATTCATATGTATACGAATATCTGGTTTCCCAGCAACGTTTATGGAAGATGGTGTGTTTTCCTCAATGTATGTTCCTGATGTCTTTGTCAAAAATCATAATTTTAAATATGTGGATTTATTTCTGGGTTCCCTATTCTGTTCCATTGGTTTGTGGTACCTGTTTTTATGTCAATACCATGCTGTGTTGGTTACTAGAGTATTGTGAAATATTTTGAAGTCAGATAGTGTGATGCTTCTAGCTATCTTCTTCTTTCTTAGAATTTTTCTGGCTGTGCAGGCTCTTTTTTGTTCCAAATAAGTTTTGGAATTTTTTTTTTTAATTTCTGTGAAAATGTCATTGAGTTGTTGGGTTTTTTTTGTTTTGTTTTTTGTTTTTTGTTTCTTTTTTTTTTTTGATACAGAGTCTCACCGTGTCACCCAGGCTGGAGTGCAGTGGTGCGATCTTGGCTCACTCCAACCTCCGCCTCCCGGGTTCAAGCAATTCTCATGCTTCAGCCTCCTGAGTGGCTGGGATTACAGGTGCCTGCTACCCAGAACCAGCTAATTTTTGTATTTTTAGTTGGGATGGGGTTTCGCCATGTTGACCAGACTACTCTCGAACTCCTAACCTCAAGTGATCTGCCTTCCTCAGCCTCCCAAAGTGCTAGGATTACAGGCGTGAGTCACCTCGCCTGGCCAAAAGTCATGATATTTTGGTAAGGATAGTATTGAATCCATAGATTGCTTTGAGTAGTACTGTCACTTTAATGATATCAATTCTTCTAATCCGTGAGCATGGGATGTCTTTCCATTTATTTGTGTCCCCTTCAATGTTTTTCATCAGGGTTTTATAGTTTTTTTTCTAAATAATTTTCCCCTCTTTGGTTGAATTTTTTCCCAGGATTCTGTGTCTGTGTGTGTGTGTGTAGCTACTGTAAATGGAATTTGCGTCTTTGTTTTCAGCTAGTTTGTTATTGATGCCTAGACATGTTATTGATTTTTGCATGTTAATCTTGTATCCTGCAACTTTACTGAATTTATTTACCAGATTTAAGAGTTTGAATGGGCATTTATGGGTGTAAACATTCCTCTTTGCATGCTTTTGCTATATCCCATAGGTCTTGGTATGTTGTGCTTCCATTTTCATTTGTTTCAAGGATTTTTTGTTTCCTTCTTAATTTCTTCATTGACCCAATAGTCACTCAGCAGCATGTTATTTAATTTCTGCATATTTTTAGACTTTCCAAAATTATTGTTATTGATTTCTAGTTTCATTCCATTGTAGTCTGGTAAGATACTTGATATGAATTCCGTTGTTTTAAATTTTTTAAGACTTCTTTTGTGTCCTAACATATGGTCTGTCCTGGAGATTGTTGCTTATCCCATTGGGAAGAATGTGAATACTGTAGCTGTTGGATAAAATATTTTGTAAATACCTATTAGGTCCATTGGGTCCAAAGTGTAGTTTAAATCCAATGTGTCTATGTTGATTTTCTGTCTAGGTAATCTGTCTAATGCTGAAAACTGACGCCCCAATTATTATTGTATTTTAGTCTCTCTTTCCTCTTTGATCTAATAATATTTGCTTTATACATCTGGGGGCAAATTATATTTGCATGGAATACCTTTTTTCATCCTTTTACTTTCAGTGTACAGATGATGAGTTTCTTGCAGGCAGCATATAGTTGGCTCATGTTTATTTAATTCATTCAGCCAGTCTATGTATTTTAAGTAGATAATGTAATCTGTTTACATACAAGGATTTCTATTGATAGATGAGGACTTATTCCTGGTTTTTAGATTTTTTTTTTTCTTAGTGTATCCTTTGTATACCTTTTGTTTCTTTCTTTCTTACTGTTTATCATTGCGGTTTGGTGGTTTTCTGTAGTGGTAACATTTAACTCCTTTATCTTTCTCATTTTTGTTTGTTCTACCAGGGAGTTGTATACTTTTGAGAATTTTCATGATGGTAGATACCATCCTGGTACATACTACACTTCAAGGTGTAGGATTCCCTTATGCATTGTTTGCATGGCCAATCTAGTGATGAATACCATGTTTTCACTTACCTAGGAAAAACTTTAGTTCTCCTTAACTTTTGAATTATAACTTTGCTAGGGTATAGTTTTCTTGACTGACTTTTTTC
Organism: Macaca mulatta; assembly: GCF_049350105.2. Classification (NCBI taxonomy): domain Eukaryota; kingdom Metazoa; phylum Chordata; class Mammalia; order Primates; family Cercopithecidae; genus Macaca; species Macaca mulatta. The sequence goes on from NC_133410.1 coordinate 54,431,996, forward strand.
CCCCAGCACTTTGAATATATCATCCCATTCTTCCCTTGCTTTAAGGATTCTGTTGAGAAATTTACTGTTAGTCTGATAAGGGTTCCTTAATATGTACTTGATTTTCTCTTGATGTATTTAAAATTCTCTCTTTGTTTTTGACTTTTGACAGCTTATCTGTAATTTTCCAGGGAGAAGAACCTTTTATGTTGTATCCATTTGAGGATCTGTAAGCTAACTGTATCTTGATGTCTAAATCTCTTGCTATACTTGAGAAGTTTCCAGCTATTATTACTTCACTAAATATCTAATATTATACATATGGGGGCAGGTCCTTGGGCCCCTAGGCAGTGTGCAGAACATCATTAATGGCAGTAGCAATGTTGGAACAACTCTTGAGGTCCCAAGAAGCATGCATTGGTGTTAGCAGTGGTGGTAATGAGCTGGACAGGCCACTTCCCAAGTGACATATGTGGGTCAGTTATGGTGACGGTGGCAGCAGGCTGTGTGGGCCTGTCCTCAAGACCCCAGTAGGGGTGCATGGATGCTAACTATTATGAACAAAGTGGGGTGATCTCCAGGCCTTCAGACCGCACGGTTGGGTGCCAGTGACAGATGACCTATGTTGTTGTTAGGCTCCTTAATGGTATGCACATGGACCTAGGGTGACCAACAGAGTGAGGCAGTCCCAAGGCCCTTAGCTATGTTGGGCAATAAGGGGGTCAGTGCCAGGCAGTGCAAGCCTGTCCTCACGTCCCTCTGAAAATGTGCACAGGAGAAGGCTGTGGTGGGTGGGGCTGTGGTTATCCCCAGGCCACCAGACAGCATGTTCAGGTGCCAGCAGCAGACAAGTTGTGTCTTTTGTCAGACCTCCTCACAGTGCATCCGCATGCCCAGAGTGACAGATGCCACTGGAATTCCTCCAGGTCCCCAGGCAGTGTGCTTGAACGCTGGGAGGGGCGGCACAGGCACAGGTATAGGCTGTGGAGGGCAACACAGGGTCATTCCCAAACCCCTAAGAGCATGATCAAGTGGTGGCAGTAGCACTGGTAGGTAGGCAGAATCTATCCTCAGGGCATGTGGATATATGCTGCAGCGGGGCTGGTGGGGTTGCTGTCAGTGGCAGTGGTCCCCAGCAGGTGACTTTCAGGCTGTGTGTTGCATTGCTTTGGTTCCCTTAGACCAGGGGCCAACCTCTCGAGTGTGCTGTTACCACCTGTTACCTGGAGTGTAGGACTGTGTGGGCTACAGTGCTGGAGACCTGGCTGTACACACTGCTGGGCCCACCTTGTGTCGTGCCACTGCAACCTTCCAGGTGAATATTAGGGGATGTCACTAGGACTCCAGGGATGTGAAGATATAGGGGCTATTCCCCATGTCAGTATGCAGTCTAATGGAGGCTAGGCTCTCAGATTGGTGCCATGTTGCAGCTGCTTGGGTCTTGGGTGATGTGGGACCTAACATGAGATTCCTCTCCAGAGCAATCCCATCTCATGAACTCCAAGCAGCTCCCTATAGTAGTCTCAGGGCTTGTGAAGGCTTAGAGGGCTTTCCCATGGCTAGGATTTCAAGAGTCCTCAATAGGAATGTGGACTACTGGGGATATGTCACTTTCCTCACCCTGCCTCACACTGAGGATCTTCTGTGGGCTCCCAGGCTATCCCAGAGGGCTGGCTGCCTTGCTTCACTCTCCTTCCCTGCCTCAGGCGTTTCTTGAAACCTCTCTGCTGAATTCCAATGTTGTTTTTCAGAGGTTCTATTTGAACTGATTTTTTACTCACTGTTTTGGTTCTTCTTTGTGGAGGAAGCAAGTGCTGGGTGCCTCTACTCAGCCATCTTGAAACTCTGTTTTAATATTGGAATTTTGATGCCCTAATGTAACAAAAAAATAAAAAGTGAAAAGTATGCACAGTTCCCTTACATGTTTTGATTATCCATATTAGGTAAAAATATTTCTATAAAGCCGAATTTTCTCTACAACAGTTCAACACTTTATGTGTGATAGTGAATGTCATTAAAAAATAAGTCTTTGCTTTTCAATTTATTATCCAAAAACATTCCAGTGATAAAGTTAGCACTAGAAATCTTTCAGGGTTGACAGAACAAATAGAAATATGCAGATGGAACCAAATGAAATTGTAAGCAATCATGTTTTTGACCCACAAAATAGTAATTTTATGTAGTTCAACCTAATATCAGCAGTGGAAAATATCTAAACCACATACTGAGTCCTGAACTTAGAATCACCAGCACTGGGAGGCCACATTGGTTTTTCTAAACAGGATAATCCATGAAAAAAGGAGTAATGAGGACAAAACAATCCTTTAGTTTGGGGGGCAGGGGGTGGGGGAAGCAAAAAAAAAGCACAAACACAAAAAATAACAAACAAAAACACTCTAGTAGTTACTCAAGATGTATCTCACATCGTGGATGAAATAGAAGGGGAAATGTGAGAGTTCCTTGAAAGTGAAGCAAACGAGATCCAAGACTCTTTCTTCTCTTGGACTTCTCCACACTCTGTTTCTTTCTCTGGAATATTCTTCACTCAGTCTTCTAAGTGAGTGACTTAAGTCTCAAATTAAATGTCACCTCTTCAGAGATGCTCTTTAACCATGCATTTTAAAATTAGTCTTCCCTAGCCCATTCTCCTCCACTGCACCTATTGTTTTTCTTCACACCACACATTACAATTTGGACTATATACTTGTATCTTTGCTCATGTCTCAAATGTCTATCTCTCCACACATGTATCTAAGTTTAAGTAGTACAGGAACCATGTTTATAAGTGAACAATAAAAATGTGTTACATGAATTAGCTGGTTAAGTCTACTTCTTTTCCATTAATATACAAATATCTCTCTTTTTTTTCATTTTAAGTATTTAGTAACAGCCCAACAGGCCTAATGGAAAGGTACAAAAGTAGCTTCAAATAATTAAATTGCATGTAAATAATAAAGAAGGTCAAAAATGAAATCACTTTATAAACTATTGACATCATATACTATATAGTGTTATTCTTGTTGGAAAGATATTTTGTCATGTTTTACAAATACTATACCTTGCCATAAAACCATGAAAACCTATTTTAACTTTAAGGATACGTATACAAATTTAAAGAGAAAAGAATCTAACACATTTGACCAAGTAGATATGTGAACTTATTGCTTGGGATAGAAAAAAAGTAAAATAATTTGCTCACATCATTACTGATTTTCTGGGGTACTGATTGCCTGGCTACCTTCTATGGGATACAACTCTAGGAGGAGCATCATCTAATATTGCTGCATACATAATGCTGGGATGTATTTCAGTCATGAGATGTTGCTCATATAGCTGCTCTTCTGAAATTTAAACAAAATCAGGTATTTCATACAGATAAACATAAAAACATACATAAAAGATAAAAGTCAGGAAAGAAAACAAGGAGAGAGGAAGGGAAGAGAGGAGAAAAAGAGAAGGAAGAAGGAGGAAAGAAAGATCACTCTAGAAATAAATTAAAGCAGAAAAAATACATAAGTAAACGATGTTATCTATAATTTCTTGAGAACTATTGAAGAATTCAATATTTGATTAATTCAGGAAAGCAGAATACTAATTTCAGTGAATCTGATTCCTGTCTTTCCTTTTTAATTTATTTTTCTATTTATAATTGGCACATAATAATTATACTTATTTACAGCAAACGATGGGATGTTTTAATGCATTTATACATAGTATAATGATCAAATGAAGGTAATTACTATAACCATCACCTTAAACATTTAGCATTTTTCTGTAGCGACAACTTTCTATTAAGACATATGGGCATTTTTAAACTGCTCTAGTAATTCTTGTTAGTCAACTTTAATCCTGGTATTTTAAAGTAATTACTGTAGTTCTTCCTTAGACATTTTTCTTAATTACTCCTATGAGTGTTTATGAAAATATTTTTATTGGAATTGCTAGAAAATCATTATACTTTTAGAGGAATCGTGAAAAGTTGATCTGAACTAGATTAAAAACTATTTCACGGGCATAACAATTTTCAAAATCTTAAACTTTAAGGCGAAAAAAGTGGCATATAGAGTCCTGTTCAGCAGTCTTTTTGCTTCTTTATGAATCTCAAATTTATTAGCACACTAAATTACATAAATTGAATAAATATCTAATCTTATTAACAGTTCTTTTTTTCACACAAGTTATAAATATGTGGAAAATAACACTGAGATGAGAGTTTTAGGCTAATAGAAGAACCCTGAGATCTAATGTGCCCAGTAACCATGCATCTCTGTAGTTAGGTTATCACAGTCAGCACACGGCTTTTTGCCTCATTATTTGTGAACCTTAGAATAACATTCTGAATTCCTGACAGACTTTCATAACATCGCTCTTCCTTACTTTTAAATTATTAGTATCCCATGGACGGAAAATAAAGTAACACTATTTTTTTTTTTTTAGTAAAACTATAGAAACACTTTCTATGTCATTCTCAATTATGAAAATCACAGATCACATCTTAGCTTCTAATTTCAAATTGCCTCAAAATTGCCACAGAACTCTTTCAATGGTGGATGCATTTAGTGGTTCTAATTTCTAATTATCCGAGCCACACATTATGTTTTCCAAGTAAATAATTTTATTTTCAGGTCCATTCCCAGTTTAAGTTCATGGGACAAGCCTGATAATTGCCAAATTGTGACTTTGATTCAAAGGGTGCAATATATCAGTAAGCATCAAATTGAAGTCATCAAAACAACAATATGGAAGTTAGCTTCATCCAAGCGCTCTCCTGCCTCCAGATCTTTGCATCCTCCTACCTAGAATGCTGTTCTCAAGATAGCCAGAGCTTCTTCCTCATATATATGTATACATATACATACATACATTTATACATACATATGCAGGTATACACATTTACAAATACATACTATATTTATATATCATGTTTATTTATCTACTCTCACTGGAATGTAAGCTTCATGTAGGCAGTGTTTTTTTAATTCTTCACTGCCATTTTCCTAGTATCCAGCAGTTGTGCAGCTAATGTTTATTGAATGTATGAATAAAAACATGAACAAAGTGAATAAATGAATGAACAAAAATGTCTAGCAAACAAAATCATACCCTTTGATAACAAAATACAAATATCTAGGGGAGGTGTATAACACAGGTGATTTTGTGTTATGTTAGAAGGCAACAAGCATGCATACACATATATTTTCAAAGAAGGACTTGTTAACACCACCTTTGTAGGGAAAAACATCTGAAAGTTGTAATTGACCACAGGCAAATATGACTGCAAACAAAAGCCAAAGACTAATTTTCATCCATTATTTGAAATTAATCAGACCTGTGTTAGAAACTTGTATTTTAAGTATAAAAATGTCTAAATACTAAATACCAACAATCCACCAAATTAATAAGTGTTATTCAAATTTGATATTCATAAATTAAAATTAATGTACCATTAGAATTTACCAAATATTTAATGTTCTGCTAAGAAGTCTGGTTGCCACACAATAGTTGGCAATGTCACAAAGCTTTTACTGGGCACACACATAAAAACAGTTGAAGTTCCCACTATTTCAATGGGAAATTCTTTGATTTTGATGCATCATCAGTATTATTTTTTCTGTTTAACTTAAATTTATGTTACTTTAAGCTTCACCATATTCAACTGTGTATCATTTATGCAAAGTTTGGATATATATTTTCATAGAAAGATTTTCTGTCCTTTATGGGTTTTGTCGTATAATTATTTAATAAAAAATGTTTCAAAATATAAACCAGTGTTCATTATAAAAAGCTATTAAAAGAATGAATAAGCAACCCAGAGAGAGGAAGAAAATATTTTAGCACATATACCCAGCAAAGGACCCATATCCAGAATATATAAAGAGCTCCTATAAGTAAGTAAGGAAAACCTAAGCAACCCATTAGAAAAATGGTAAACAGATTTTCACAGATGCTTCACAAAACGGATATTCAGATGTCCAATAAATAGATGGAAAAGTGTTCAGCTTTATTAGTCATCAGAGATGTAAGCATTAAAACCACAATGTAATACCACTACACAAACATCAGAATGGCTGAAATTAAAAAGGCCTTATTTCAAATGTTGGTTAGCATGTGGAGCAATAATAACATTCATATACCACTGATTTGGGTGTAAATGTGTATAACAACCTTTAAAAACTATTTAACAGTACCCATTAAAAAGAAACATATGCATACTCATGCTTAGCAATTCCATTGCTATGTGCATACACAATAGAAATAGATTCCTACATATAGTCACAAAAAATATATTACTAGAATGATCACAGCAACATTATTTCATAGCAGCACTGTTTGTAAAATATCCCAAACATTGGAAACTATTCAAATGCCCATAGACAAAAGAATAGATTAAAAATTGTCATATGTTCACACAATGGAATCCTACACAGCAATGAGAGTGAATGAACTACAACTGATTGGAATGACAGAGATGACTCTCTCAAACATAATTTTGAGTGCAAAAAACCCAGACATAAAAAAGTATGTATTATGTTATTACATTTATATAAAAACATATAAAACTAAACTAGGCCGTTGAAGTCAGGACGATACTTAACTTGGGGTGGCAGAATGTAAGTAACCAAAGGGGACACAAGGGGGATATCCTGGATGTAAATAATTTGATTTTCTTATTTGTTTCTGGCTGTTTGTGAGTATTTAATTGTGACAATTTGTAGAGCTATACACCTATAACATGTGCACTTATCTATATTACATCATATTTCAATAACGTTCTAATATCTCAATAGGCAGAAAAGATAAATACACAGCCTAGCCCCTCCTAATGTACATATTCAGTGGCACTTCATGGTTATTATCAAGGGCTTTATGTTTTGTTTTGTGAAACAAAAGTGAAATAAAGAGGTATTTAGTTCTGCCTGCATGGTAAAAGAGCTAATCATCAAAGTTACAGATGAAAAGGCTAAAGGTAACTCCAGGGTCCACTTCATGAGAATGAAACCCATGCAGTCACACAGGCGATTGCTTTAATGATCTGCTGTCACCATCTTGAAATTCTTAATATTTCTTGAACATGGAGCCCACATCTTTATTTTCCACTTATCGCTGCAAATTATGTGACAGTCCTGCGTAACTGATTTACTTTTTTTAAGTATCAGAGATAGTCTCTACATTCAGAAATCAAGAAAAAGTAAGCTTGTATTATGATGATAAATACTTTGGAAATAAGAAAGGACTAGTACTTCAGTGAAATAGTTACTTACATATGGATATTCAGATAGATGCACAAAAATGAATTACTGAAAGAAACAGACTAGTGGGGTGAGTATTGACAATTTCAAAACGATTATTAAAGAATGATTATTGGGTAATTTTTGTGGAAAGATAGGCAAACAGACCAAACAACATGGTATACCCTTCTTACCTGGATAATTCTGTGAAACAATTCAATAACTTCTCATTAATTTGTCTTAGCATATCAGTAAAACTATTATTTTATTTATTTATTTATTTATTTTTTGAGATAGAGCCTCCGTCTGTCTCCCAGGCTGTAGTGCAATGGCGTGATCTTGGCTCACTGCAACCTCTGCCTCCCGGGTTCAAGTGATTCTCCTGCCTCAGACTCGTGAGTAGCTGGGACTACAGGAGTCCACCACCATGCCCAGCTAATTTTTGTATTTTTAGTAGAGATGGGATTTCACCATGTTGGCCAGACTGGTCTGAAACTCCTGACCTCAAGTGATCCACCCGCCTCAGTCTCCCAAAGCGCTAGAATTACAGGCATGAGCCACCATGCCCGGCTGGAGTAAAACAATTTTTTTACAGAAAATACTCCCTTGGCAATATTGAAAATGTGGGTTAAAAGTGTAAGTTACTTCAAAGGCATGAGACTGACTCATTCATCCATCCATCTATCCTTTTACTCATCCATTCATTCCTCCACTCATCTATCTATTCATCACATTGGAAGTAAAAGAAATACAAAAATAAACCAGGCCTGCATTCCATCTTAAAGAAGATACAGCATATCTATAAATAAATGTCAGACAAGATAGAAAATATGTCCTGAGTGATACATTTTTTATTTAAAAAATTTGGTGGAAAAGCAATTACTTCAGGCTGGAAAAAGTCAGAGATGCTTTTATAAAAAAAAATAGCTTGTATATCGGAATTTGAAAACTAGATAAGATTTGGATGTGCACAGAAGTTTGGAAAATGTTTTATTCTTGTTATTTCTATAGCTAACTCACGAATCCTCTGCTTTAGGAAATTTGCCCTCACTCTTTTCTACTTATCATCATAGCTAGACTGAGCCTTAGAGTCATGTAAAAAATGGAATAATTTTAAGGACAAAAACAAAGAACCTGTAACTATACATTATGAATTCAAATAAAATCTGTTATACATATTAGGAATCCAATACAATTTAAATTCAGTAAAGGTCAACTACTTAACTAAAACATTCCTCCAAATTCTTTGGCTTTGAGGTGTAGCTAGTGATTCAGAGGACAGACTCTAGAACTTTAAATCCGTACGGGTTTGAATTCTAGCTCCAATTCTCACTAGCTTTGCAACCTGAGGTAAGGTGCTTAACCCCCTACACTTCTATTTCTTCACCTATAAATTAGAGATAACAGTATAATATTTAGGGATTTATTGTGAGGAAAAGATGAGTTAGCGTATTTAAATTCTAGTTATTATTATTATTATATTAATTCAGAAACTATATTCAGTCTTTCACACATAGTTCATGCTTTGTATAACTTCAGAGACATTGGTAAGGATCCTTGCCTTAAAAGCCACCTTTCCTTGTTTGTTTCTTGTTGCCTTAATGTCTACCATCACAGATTCATTTTGTTGCCTTAAATATTGTATGTTTTTCAAAATTTAATTTCTAATTTGAGCTTGAGGAATAGAATAATATTTTTCCCCTTCTCTAGTTCCTATTATATTTTCCTCACCCTTGCCTGTAATAGACTTCCTTGAACCAAATAGCTAGAGTGATCTGTTAAAAGTGAAATTGATTGGCTACCATTGTGAGACAAACTCCACCTCGAAACATAGAGACTTTAAACAATGATTTATTATTTCTCATGATTTCGTGGGTTAGTTGGTGATAGGTTTGGCTATGTCTCCACCCATATCTCAACTTGAATTGTATCTCCCAGAATTCCCATGGGCTGTGGGAGGGACCTCAATTACCTAATTGAGCCATGGGGGCCAGTCTTTACCATGCTATTCTCATGATAGTGAATAAGCCTCATGAGATCTGATGGGTTTATTAGGGGTTTCTGCTTTTGCTTCCTCCTCATTTTTCTCTTGCTGCCACCATGGAATAAGTGCCTTTTTCCTCCCACCATTATTCTGAGGCCTCCCGGCCATGTGGAACTATAAGTCTAATTAAACCTCTTTTCATTCCCAGTTTCGGGTATGTCTTTATCAGCCTCATGAAAATGAACTAATACAGTTGGGTTGTTCTTTTGCTAGTTTTATCTGGGCTTAATCTCGCATTCAGCTGGAGGCAAAGCTGGGCTAGAAGATCCAAGATGGCCTCACAGGTCTGGTAATTAGTTTGCCTCTTGGCTGGGAAAACTAAGTTCTCTACACATTTTAATAAAATTTTAATGAAGAAAGCTGTAAAATAATGCAGCCATGTTTGTCAATCTACCTCAGTCCACCCTCCAATTATGACAACTTGTGTTCCTCACCCATGCAAAAAATTGCTCATCCTTCCCCTCCAACTCTCATCTCATTACAGCATCAGGCTGAAACTCCACTATCTCACAATCTACAACTAGTTCAGATATAGGCACAACTTCTTGACTGCATTTATGTGGGTCCAGAGAGCTGTTTTCTAGAGACTAATTATTAAGATACCCATCATAAAATGATGAGAGAGAAACTGGAGAACTCCATTAGACACTCCCCTTCAAAGAGAACAACAGAAAACACCTAGACCACCTAACCTGTAGCAATTCTATAGTACAGCTAGCCATATGCTTCCAGTTCCCAAGACAAAATGGTAGGTCCAAGATGGCTTCTGGGATTCCATCATTCCCTTCATGTGGCTTCTCATCCTCCAAATAGCCAGACTGCCTTCAGTACATGGTGATCTCAAGGTAGCATCCAAAGTGAGCAAAAAGAAAGATGCCCCTTGAGGCTTAGCCATGAAAATTAAATAACATCACTTTTGCCAAATTGAAGCCTTGTGTTGATGATTATGTAATTTTCACTCAGATCCAAACTCACCCTTCTATACTCTGCTTTGTTGTAATGGTGGAGGTGGCACTGAGCAGATGATGTTTGACTTTGCCAGTGGGATAAGAGTAACAGAGAGAGATTGCAAAACTGGAGAAAGAAAAGCGGACTTGCTTCTCCCAATTTGGTCCCTATATTCTTGTGGTTCACATGAGTGCATCACTGCATCATCACTTCTTCACCCCCAGTATCAGGTCCTTCTCATGGCAGGAACCTAATCTAGCTGATCGTTTTCTCAGCACATAGTACTGGTCTGGTCAGGATCTCTCAGAGACACTGACAAAAGCTGGCCAGCATTCCCTCCTCAGAGGTTTGATTTGTTTTGCTTCATGGTACACCTACTCTAACTTGCTAAATTGAAATATTCTAATCTCTTTTGCCCATCCCTAAGGGACGTAGCTGCTTCCTACCTCACTGATAATTTACTGTTCTGTTTTTTAACCCATTGAGTGACCTACTTAATACTTTTATACTTGGTTATAAACATTTATTTATATTTAGTTATCTCAAGTAACTAGGTTTCTACCTCCAGACTGGACTCTGAATGATATGATTTCATCTCTTGCTAGGAAGAGCTACGAAATATTGTGGTTGTGTTTTTCATTCTACCACAAATGGTGAGACAAATCATGACATTTATTTCCTTAAACTCTCCAAGGCCTTTTCATCTCATTCAGAGTAAAAGCTCAAGTCCTCTCGAAGGCCACAATGGCCTCCTTGCTGTCCTTTGAACGTGTTAGACTCCTGCCATAGAGATTTCATGCTTGATTTTCCATCTGCCTGGAAGATTCTTTCCCCAGATGGCTATAGGGCCCACTTTCTTCTCCTCTCAAGTCATTGCTCAAATGTCACTTTCTCACTAAGGCCTCTCTTGAACACCTTATTTAAAACTGAAGCAATCCCTCCCAGCCAATATCTAGTACCTCCTATTTCTCTTTCTTCTTTCATTTTTTTCCATAGTATGTATAATCATTTAACATATTTTACAATTTATTTACTGCCATCCTCCACTTCTCACAACCTTAGAATTTAACGGACAATATTTTTAACTGTTTTGTTCTATGCTGTTGCACCCAGAATTCAGAGAAGGGTTTATCACAGAAGAGATTCTCGGTAAGTTTATAAAGAAGTTGTTCTTTAGACTTGTTGAATTAAGATTGTTTTCCAATATAGTCATGTGTCACATAACAACTTTTCAGTTAACAACAAACTGCATATAAAATGATGATCCTATAAGATTATAATTCTGCATGTTTAAAGTACCTTTTCTATGTTTAAATATGTTTTAATACACAAATACCATTGTGTTACAATTGCCTACAATACTTAGTACAGTAACATGCCAATACTCAGTACATAACATGCCTAGGTTTGCAGTCTAGGAACAATAGGCTATACCATATAGTCTAGGTGTGTAGTAGGCTAGACCATCCATCTAGGTTTGTGTAAGTGCACTCTATGATGTTTGCACTACAGTGCAATTTCCCAATGATACATTTCACAGAATGTGTCCCTGTCATTAAGTGATGCATGACGTACATTAAATTATAAACATTGCAATGCAAATGAGTTTATAAGAGCTTCTACTTAAAGTCAAAAGGGTGAAATGGAGAAAACATTAAAACATTAACACTTTAAAGTGTCAAAGAAAACAGGCTACATAGGGGAGCCCCAAAAGAGCTTGATGGTGAGAGTAAAAAGTACGCAAAACCAATCAGCTATAATCCTATTTACAAAACTAGGATGCAAGATATATGGGAAGTGCCTTGGAGTAATCAATATTACATTTGGAGTAAACTATCCCATTTTGTGGGGTTCTTTTTTCCAACTCTACTGCTTGCTATAAATAACTTTAACAACTTAGCTTTTCTTGCCCTTGAGTTCTACATTTCTAAATTAAGAGAAATAATTTTATCTAGCTTTTATCGAAGGATTGATATAATAATCAAGTGAGATCATGTATGTACAGTGTATGCGCAAATATAAAAAGGTAGGCTACTGCTGCTGATGATGTGACCTCTACTAGATGGAAGTAGGATAGCTACAAAGACAGAATATGCCAAAGAAGTCCCTAGTAAACCCTCTGCCAAGAAAAGTTGAGGCATAGCCATCTTCAGCTTCAGGGTTACTGACTCTTCATCTGGGATGCAATTAGAATGATTACTTCTTAAATCTGTTATGTATTTTGTGTGTTCCATGCGCTTTCCATTGAATTGGAATTCAACTGTGGTCATTTACCCTATTTAATTAATTTTATTTTATTTTGCATATTTGGAATTAGGGGCTCAGGAATGTCATATGCAAAATATGCAAAACCGCATGCAAATTGGTATTGAGAGCCAAAAGCCAGGGTTTTTTTGTTTTGTTTTGTTTTGTTTCCGACAGGAACATATCACTGGAAAAAAATGTCCTGCTCACAAGCCTACTGGGGTTTAGCTGTTTAGAAGACTCATCATTGTTTAATAGGAGCTTATGGCTACAAATGATAGGAATAAACCTTTATACCATATTTAATATAGGAGAAGGTCATAAAGTTAGCAACTTTGGTGCAATTGATCTTATTTTTCTTCGTGACTATTTCTGCAGCTTTGAAAACTTAGCTGGAGGAGAGTCCCAGTTGATGGGAAATGGGAATAGGAGAAGTGGCTGCTGTCTCTCACACCTGACATGCCATATGTCAAGCCACCAATTCACACATTTCTGTACAATTAAATGATAAACACTTTTTGTTTATTTTTATAGTTAAATGAAGTCTGAGAAAAGAGATATAAAATCGGTGGACTTTTCTGCTCCGTGCTGAGAAAGCGATCTTATTCTACAGTTAAATTTACAGTAATTGTATAATGCCCGTGAATCTCTGAAAATTGTAAAGAACCTATAACGTAAATTTCCTTATATAAGCTATACTATTATTTGGAGTATACTTAAGTAAATAATATATTCTTACTAAGCTCAAATTAGTGCAAGCTTTTGATACAGATCACCCAAAATGCTGGATTAGTTGCAAAAGGAAATGCCTGAATTCTGAAAAGTCATTAGGATGGCACACCTTTATTATTATTTTTGTCATACTAAATCATTTTTTATTAGTCTGACTACTAGCAAGAGAAAGCTTATATACCTATTCTAAGTAAGACTGTATTTATATGCTTTTGAAAAATTTTAAATTGCAAAAAACTGACTTCACATAGCACTTCATAATTTCCCTCATCAAATCCTAAAGACTATATTAAAACATCTGTTTTTAGAATATCTTGCTGACAGTAGAATGCTATACCCCCAGGGAGTCTCCTAGTTTTGCATACAATTTGCATACTCATAAATAAGTTAACATTAGCAGGGGACAAGTATATTGACTGCAAACAATGCAGGTATTTTCCATAAATTATTTTTATACTTGACTTAGAATGCAGAAATCCTAGATTTTTTGAAAAATGATTTTCTCTCCAATGATACCTTTGAAATTATACTATTAATCCTTTATAAAGATTTTTCTCTCTGAATTTTTTTTACCCCGCCCTAAAAAATCCAAAGGTACCTCAGGTTGTCTCAGTATTCAGGGCAAAATTTATTGCAGCTGTGGGCAAATAATATTTAAAGTGCGGCATATATGTTAGGCTCTAAAACCAAATTTTATCATAATTTTATAGTAATATATGCGTATCCTGGATTGTAAGACATCTGGAGTAAGGCTGATCCTCATCTTCTCTTATCCTGGCACACAACAACTTTATACTCATGCAGTCGTAGCAATTTACACAGTCTAGTCAAGTACCAAGACAGGATACCATGCTTTTTTTTTTTTCATTTAGTTAACTGTGTGCTTTCAACTCTCTGAGCTTGAAAGGAAACTTACCTTCTCCAATGTTTATTTTAGTCTCACACAAGCTTAGGGAATAAAGGAGAACAACAGGAACATTACTCTATATATGTAGACAACTGTCAAATCTGTTTGCTACAGTCAGTATTATTACATTGTTAATTAATATTATTAATGTAACAATTATTACATTATTGCCGAAGACTGTTATTCTGATATAATGAGTAGGAACTAGTTCCCTGTGGTCAGGAGGCATTGCTGTGTGGTGGGAGAGGTCAGGATAAAGGTGAAGAATCAGGTACTTATTCCCCACATCTGTCCATGAGAAACTGCTATTACTACCATCGGATCTACACTACATTTAAATCTTCCTTTATTGGTAGCCTGGCATCAGCGGGCATGGAAGTGAACTTAGACTCCTCTCAATTCATTTTCTTGCCTTCTAACTCCTCTATTTTAAAGTAACCCTACCCCACAAAAGTCTCTCTTCATGTAAGATTTAACTATACTGGATTAGGGACACAGTGGGGGATGCGGGGTTTGGAGGAGAAACGTATGCTAAGAACTGTGAAGGATCTGAAATTTTACTGCACTTTCAGTCTAACAAGTTAGATTACTGTGGTTTCATGGATATTGGCCAAAGACTTAAGACTCCTGGTTCAAAGACCAGGGACCATTTAATACTTACATAACAGGAAGAGTCAGAGAGTCTGTATTTGTGCTAAACTCTATTTTCCACAGGGACATGCACAATGGGGTAGATGATAGCTGCACTTGTAGTGGATTGCAAATTGCACAGATAAGCCCTGAGTTTAGAGAACTAAAATCTTTTTTTTCCTATTTTTTATTATACTTTAAGTTCTAGGGTACATGTGCACAAAGTGCAGGTTTGTTACATATGTATAGTTGTGCATGTTGGTGTCAACTCGTCAGCACCCATCCACTCGTCATTTACCTGAGAACTAAAATCTTTTATACTGGAGAGTAAGCTTTGCTCTGGGGGAAGATGTTCACTATAGAAACATATCTTTAAAAAGCTAGTACAGAAGAAGGAAAGTAAGCCTCCCTGCTCATAACATGTGCAGTAACATGAGGGAACCAAGCAAAATGGTCTCCCAGCAATATTTAACTCCATTCTTCTAGGTGCCTTACTAAAAAATAATTTCTAAGAAGTCACGGCCATCATTTAAGCGCCTGAGTGTTTGACCTTGGAAATAGAAATAGGAACAGGGTAGAAAATAAGAGAAGGTAGCAATAATTATTGGAAAATCTCTTAGCCATTTTTTCCAAGGGGAAATGTAAGTATCTTTGTTAAATGCAAATGTCTTTGGGGAAATAAGCCGTTATAGCAGCTATATTATTAGCTTATGAAACAGCTATTATGGATGTTTAATACTAGAGTTCTGAATTTGTTATACATTTTACGTTTCATAGGTTTATTCTACCTATACAACAACCCTGCATGACAGGCAAGTGTGGACCTATTATGCCATTTTAAATCTGAGCAATCTTCTGTGTCTCTGAGGCACAGAGAGGTTAAGTAACTTATTTGAGGTCAAAAATATTATATTTGAATCATTCAATTATATGGTAACATGGTTAGCAATATAGTAACATATTTTGTCCTAGAATTATAAATATATATATTGCCCAACCCTTAATGCATAAACATATAAATATAAAAATATACGTAATAGATAGAATTGAGTGTCGGTATACTTTTGTGGTGCTTAGAGGGCAGATTGTATTATAAAAGCACTGCTTCAGAGCAGAACAAAATTTTCAAAAGACAGACCCTCAAGTTGTTATCCTGGAGTATATTTCCTGATTAACAAGAATATCAACCAAGTTGTTTAAATTTCACAACTTTAAAGATATTATTAATGCTAAAATTTATTGGTTTCTTGTAAACTACTTCAAGCTCCTCCAATTAAAGACGGTTCCTTAGTGAGGTAGCATCAACTAATCTGCCAAATTGAAATCGTCTATAAATGAGGAGACCAATTCTGTTTATCATTTAACTAGAAAAAATTCATCAAACTAAGTGTATTCAAATCATTTGGTGAATATCTGTAAAAAAAGAGCAGATAAAAACTCTTCAAGGGAGGGGAGGGAGAATTTGTTTTTCATTTATGTTAGAAACAAAAGCCTATCACAAAGTGTCATAGTGTCGTGTTTCTTTTTTAAATCTGTAACATAGTGGCAGATTGCCAAAAAGGGTTAAAGACAACGTGGTCCATGACTTCTTTCAGCTCTCAAGAGTGTGGCAAAATGTATTATTTGGCGTAATCATGACACAGATCTGCATGTGTATGTCTTCAATAATTCATGTTGCAGCTTGTCTCACTGTGGGGACAGATGTCAGTGAAACCAGTGACAGCCGATCATGCTGATCCCATACATAATCACGTGTGGCTGATCCCACAGTGACACAGAGCCTTGACTATATGCCCACTAAGTTCTTTGGAAGCTAAGAAAATATGGGCCAGCAAGTTTGAGTGTCTTCATTTTGTAATTACATGAAGTGTACATTTTTATATGTATGTATGTATAAAAACATCCTACTTCCATATGATTTTCTAAGGATTTAGAAATCTTTATAATTTGAACCGGTTATATGTGGAAATATTCCTTACCTTTGAATATCATATTTATTAGGTCACTAAAAATATACATAGAAAATGTTGCTGACAAAATCAGTAATTTATCATTATTTTTAAAATGTATGCGTCTCCTCCAGGTGATTTATAGTATTACCAACTTTGATTCATCTTTCATCACTAATTCATGTATAGTATATATATACAAACATTACATATTCCAAAGATTAAACAAACTGTTTTGACATATCTTCGTTTCTCATAATGACTAGTTTTTTTTAACATTAGGCATTAATTAAAAATCATCTTATCCTAGATACTTTGAAAGCAGTACAAATGTATATCTGTCAGTAAGTGTTTATGAACATTAGTTAGAATATAGACTATAGAACATGGAATATAGAAACATTCCTCCTGCCCTATTCCTTATGCGTAAAGAATTACAAAGCTAGCCATTCCAAATCCTTTTAAAAGCCAAAGTATTGTATAGCATTTTCAAATACCAAGATGAGCTCCATTTATTTGTTTCTTGAATGGTATTAGAGAAAAATGTCAAGCTCCATTTATGACCTGTAGTACCTCTGATTAACTACTAGCAAACACCATGTGTATGTTTGTGTGTGTATAAATGTATGTACACATATATGGATAAATACATATTTGTATGTATGTGTATTTATTTGTATATGCATGTATATTTTGAAATATTCAGCAGAACAAAACATTGACATTTATGTTTTCTTTAGTAACATGATATGTTATTTTGCAATTTTTGACTTGTCCTTAGACATAAGGCATTTTGATTAGCTTTTGAGTCATTTCATTTTTCTTGATGATTTTTTGTTTTGCAGAGGAAGTTACTGATTTATTCCTAATGATTCTTTTAATCTGTTCTTTCCTCTCTAAGATCAGTACACTTAGGGAAAAGGCATTGATTTTTCATTATCCCAGGATTAGACTGTTTTTGAGGTACTCTCTGTGTCAGGGAATCTCATTGATGCTATCAGGCAAACTGTTGCCCAACACTGGGTACCATTTTTCTTTGGAGGTGCACTTACATAAACATTTCTAATCACAGCTTCGTAAAGAGACACGGTATAATAATTCATGACTTTTAGGTAATATGTCACATGAATCTTAACATATGGCATTGCACTCTACAATGGCAATCTTGGCTTCAAAAGGGACCTGGAAAACATCCAGTGAGATGAGAATAAGCCAAACTTGAAAGAAAACCATATCGATGCTAATCCAGGTTTGCACCTTTCATTCAGACTCGGAACTCTCTAGCAGATGGTTCAGTGTTGAAGCACTAATGTTAGCGAAATGTCAAAACTATTTTGCTAGACTCCCCAATTGTTCATACAGACAATTTTTCAAGTACTTGATATCAAAATAATATTAATAAATCGTAGCACTTGGGTCTCTGATCACAAGTGCAGGGTTTTAGTTTCAATTTCCAAAGACAATCTGACTTTGCGCCTTTGGAATATAGCCAATTAGTTTTTACAAAGGAAAATCAAATTTAGAAAATTTCCCCTTAATTCTTTAGCCAACAAGGACCTACTCAAAAAAGACAAAGGAATGCAGGAACTTTCGGCAGATAGCATTGCTAGTAACTGCTATATCAATGTAATCATCCACACCAATGTCGTGAGATAGAGACTCTAAATCCAAGTTTCTTATTCTGGGATTCATGGGCATAGAGAAAAAACTAAATGGGCTTCAGAGAGTCCAAAAAACATTTGAATCTGGAGGCAAACATGGGTGTGGGGGTGCATGCGCCTGCTGTTCTGTGTACATACACATATACAATGAATATATAAATGAAAATGAATGAATGAGACCCTCATATGAGGATGTAGCAGTGGTTTTAGTATGTTACAGAAAGTCAAAATTACATGTGTAAAACAAGAGTGAATGTATCTGCATCTAGACAAAAACATTTTTAACCATTAATTGATAACCTAATGTCTATTAACATCTAAACTGTCTCTAAGTATTTTTTCTTCTACTATTCAAAAATATCTCCTAAAGTACAAATTAAGAGCCCTGTTTTGCAGATAGCTAACCACTAATGTCTCACAGGGCTTATCTGGAGTCCCCAAATGGCTACTCCAGAATTAGTCTTCCTGATTCAGAATTTCACATCTACTCCTTTAATGACTGCTTCTACTTCAGTATAGCCAGACTATAATCCCAACAGCAAAACACAGTTTGCCAAGTCTATGGAAGCACAGAAAAACATACACATAGGAGACCACTTTCAAGAAATATTTTTTCTCCCAGATTTTTTTATGGAACTCCAAAGGATATCAATGTTATTATCATCAAGAGGTGTGTTTCTCTTTGCAAACTCCATATAGCAGCCATTATAGTATATTTGTCTGTCAGTGTTAACCGATAAAACAGAAGTGGGAATTTCCGACACATCTGTTCAAGTCTTGCCCATTAGCCCAATGCAAAGCATGTAGGCATACCACCCTGGGAGTCAGTTCATATCAGGGCAGCTATTTATCCTGTTCTTCTATGACTGTGTTCCCAGGAGTGAAGTCACTGATAGAAAGATTCATGTGTAGCACCTCAGAGGCTAGGCCAAATAAAAACTGAATAATGATTAGGAAAAATTAATTTGAGAAATTTAAGAGTTGAAAAGAGGGGTCATGTTCAAATTAGATCTAGTCATTCAAGACTAATTCTATACAGTGAACCTGCACAAAGGTGTCACTTGTACGTCACTGCTAGACTGACAGCGTTGTTCCAATTTTGTAACTCTTATATAAGTGACTGCTTAGATATTTTCCTCATTTCCAAATCTTAATTTGCTTTTCTTACTATATCTATTAGGATTAACCATGGTTTTATTTTCATATTTGTTCATTTTCAATTGCATCCCTGAAGACTGTCCATATTTCTTTAATGTTGTGACAGGAATTCTTTGCTGAAGCTAAAAAAAAAACAAACAAGAATGAAACAAGCTAAGAGAATAACACTGTATCCCATTTTTCATTTAAAATATGTTACAAAACAGCTTTCAGTTAAAAATTTTTTGACAGTGTATATTCAATTTTTCAACTAACAGATGCACGTACATAAAATTATATGATTGAAATTCAGTGTCAGCGGCTTTAGTCATTTAATTTGGGAAAACCCAAGGCATTGGTTCATAATATTGCTCTTGAAATATCCCTATTTAATAATGGGATGGTAGAATATCTATGAAATGGTAATATGGATATATTTATTAAATTTTAAAATGATAGTTGATATGAAAATTGTAAAAATAAAATTACCGTGATCTATTTTTTGAATTAAAAGTGATTTTCTTTGTTTTTTGTAAGAAAAAAAAGTCACAAGAAGATTGAGTGAGCAACATATCACTACTATAAGAAGAAACCAAGTTGCCTTAGGACTTCTGTTTCAGAGTTCTTCATTCTAAAACCTCAATGATTGCTAATGTGCTTATTAATTGAGAAATATTAGGACTATTAACTATTTAATGTTAAGAAAAGGAGGACATTGAGAAGTATTCATGAGGTTTTCTTCATGTTCTTATAAAGGTTGAGAGAAATATAGAGAATAAGTGGCCTTAATAAAAGCAACAGATAAATGCTTTCAGCAAAGACAATCCAGCAGGGAAGAACGTTTGAAATCGTGAAGTCTTGTTTGAAAGTGGTCTACAGCAGTCTTACTCAAAGTGCCAGTCTGGGAATGTAAATCAACTACATCAAAAGCACACTGTTTGGTTCAGCTACATTTTTTTCTTTTCATTATAAGACATTCTCAATCAAGGATGCAATGTGTTGTTTTACATTCTGGGGCAAGCTCCCTTGTGCATGATGAACTGGTAACAAACTGTTTAGATATTGTCGCCAGTTGGCTAACCACTTTGTGTAGCATGTGTCTAAAGAAAGACAATTTAATGCACCATCACTGTCAAATATTTCTTCCTAATCAAGACTTAAAAATCACTTGTGAACAACAGTGGGACTTTAAGATAGCTGATTCTTTTTCTAATCAATTGTGTTTTTTCATCACAAATAACTGTAGGAGAGTTTTAGAAAAGTATACTACTCTTAAGGGAAAACTGCAAGTACAAAAATAAAATTTAGAGAGTGAGCACGAAAGACCAAAAGTTCACAAATGTTAATTGTATTATCTTCAGTGATCTTCCGACGATTAATAGACAGAGGGAAGTTGTGAATGTTTATTTTCTTTTTATTGTGAATTAAACTGTCCTATACCTAGGGTTACAAGTCAAGCAGCATTGACCATTTTCCACTCAGGAATGAAGGGATTGAACTCAACAAGCGCCTGTCTGTATCAGCTTAGGCCTTCTTGGTTATGTAATGGCAATACAGAGAGCGGCAACTAAAGTGTACTTGTCTACAAATAGTACCAAATATATGTCTAAAATATTCTCAAGCTAGAGACATGTTATGATAACTCTAGGAGGGAAATGCCATCTTCCTGCAGGGAAATATAGGCAATCCACTATTTTTATAATTTAGGAAGATACTCTAGTATACACCTAAGAATCCAAAGTTTTCTCACACTCTCTTATGTTTTTAATAGCCAGAAATACTAGCTACATAATTTATACAGTAACTAAGATTATTTCCAAAGATAGCAATTTTGCAATACCAGTTCCCTTCAGCATAGAGCAGTCACTGGGCACTCAGAGTCAGATGCCTTAGGGCTGAGTTTCATCATCTGAATTCCAACACAGACTGGATGATCTTAGGTAAGTTACTCTGTCTTCTTCTGCCCAGTTTACCAGTCTAAAAAATTGAGTTGATCACAGGATTTACCTCCAGAGTAAGGATTATACGAAATAACTGAGTAAAGAGTTTCGCACAACAGTGGTAAGCTCTCAAGAGATGTTGCTTTTGTTATTCAATACGATTATTCCACTTACCCCAGGAGGCTTGGTTTCATAAGGGTGCCAAGGTTAACTAAGATTTTGGTGTCCTAAGTAGGGGTAGGCATTATTATTTTTAAGGATGCATCAACCTTAAAGAAGTGTGTTTTTCCTACAAACTCAACATGACCACCAACAAATATTATACATTCAATATTTTTAAAGAAAAAACTGAAAATATATTTTACCTTTAGCTTTTGGACCTTTTGTTGGAGACATGGCTCTATCAGAAACAACGGCTTTGTTATAAAATATTTTATTCTAGGAAAGGTGGTTTTGAATATTCAATAGGGCTCCAGGCTAGTGATTTTGTGGTTAGGTTTCTTGTCTTTCACGAAGCCCTTGACAAAGGTCACAAACAATTTGCTCATTCCTCTTATTAAAATAAAGATGGAAAGCATTGATGATAACTCTGCCCAGCAGCTAACTTCATCATCTGTAGTGGTTTCAACATATGCTTGTGAGATAATGAAAAATATAGCATTAAATACAGTGGCAGATTGAATCTTGTTTCAGGGTAAATATAGTAAGTCATTTTTTTCCCCTCTTCATTTTCTCAGAACCTGTTTAGCATTAAACTGTTAATATCATTACTGATACATGACAAGACCATTGCATAATATACTGCTTTTGAGACAACCCCCCCATAAAAAGGAGCAACGGAAAGCTATGAACGTGAATCCAGTATTCAAAATAATGAAGTGCTTCAAGCCAACCCTCTTCAAAAACCTTCCCTTATATAGTTTTGTAGGACAAACAGTTTTATAAATCTGACATGGTTTTCTGATCCCATTTAATATTATGAAAACCTCATTTTTCAGGGTTAGAGTCAATATGAAAAGTTTTTAAACATCTATTCTGTAGCCAATAATAAAAATCTCCTATACAATCAAAGTATGTTTTTTTCTACAAAAAAAAAAAAAAAAAAAACCACGTAAAGTTTGTCAATACTGGGAAAAAAGGAAGAATTACTTGTACTTTAATATTCAAGGGTTAAGAAAATACGCATAATGATTTTGAGCAACCAACATTTTATCATGGTAAGTAGGATTGCCTGGGGAAATTATAGCTATTTAAAGAATATATGTATATGTATGTGTATGTATGTGTAAGTGTGTATGTGTGTGAGTGTAATTTTAAATTACCAGTGATAAAAACATTTAACTCTTAATTCCAAAACAAATCAGGTAAGTTAACAATAATTGAAAATGTGTTTGTATTAAGAACCATATCTCAGGAAAATGTTCTATATACACAAATAATTTTTTTAAATCTCATAAAAATGAAAATATTTCAGAATAGAAATATTTATTTATATTATTAAGAAAGAAACTGAATTCATTGCTGATATTTTATTGACATTGCACTTTGGTTGGTGACTCCAGCGAAATCTGGGTCTTAATACTGCTTCTGTGTCATGGTTACGTTTCTGTTCCTGTGTCATGGTTACGTTTCTGTTCCCACACCCATGTCCCTCACTACTAGATGCTAAACATATAGCCTCTCTTAAGTTGTTTTTATTACATCAAAGGTCAGTCCAACTCCCTCACTCTGAACATCTCTGCTATGCTGTCGCCATTATATTCCCCTTTCAGAAATGACGTTCGGAAAAACTGCTTCCCTCTACTGGCTGTCGTTTACAGAAGCAATAAATGGCTCAGCTGCAGCCATTACTTCGGGATGTAATTAAAACAGGGAATTGCAGATGCTATGGTTTCTTTTTTTTTTTTTTTTTTTATGTCTGATGATACAAGCAACTGCATGAAGCACATATGTTTATTTTTCATTCTTTGATAAGGACCACAGAGAACCTGAACATGCAACGAGCACAGGTTGTAGTATGTTTTTTAGTGATACTAGAGATCACATGTTTTTAGAAGAAAAACAACAATCAACCAAGTGACTTGGCACAGTGTAGCCTAAGATTTAATGCCACCTTTGCCTTGAAACTTGAAATCTATCACGTTATCTATCCCAAATCTATTCTGGATTATGCCTATCTAGTCTTTCATAAGGGAATATTTTCTATGTGTTTATTTCAGATTTCCATGTATCTTTTAATTGTATATTTTTACACAAACTGATGTATAATTATAATACAGTGAAGCTATAAAGCATAATAACATGGCGAAGCCCCGTCTCTACTAAACTACAAAAATTAGCCTGGGCGTGGTGGCGCCTGCCTGTAAGCCCAGCTACTGGGGAAGCTGAGGCATGAGAATTGCTTGAATCCACGGGGCGGAGAAAACAGTGAGCCAAGATTGCTTCACTGCACTCCAGCCTAGAAGACAGAGCAAGACCCTGTCTCAAAAAAATTGAAAAAAAGGTACGCCTGTAATCCCAGCACTTTGGGAGGCAGAGGCAGGCGGATCACGAGGTCAGGAGATCGAGACCATCCTGGCTAAAACGGTGAAACCCCATCTCCACTAAAAATACAAAAAATTAGCTGGGCGTGGTGGTGGGTACCTGTATTCCCAGCTACTTGGGAGGCTGAGGCAGGAGAATGGCTTGACCCCTGGAGGCGGAGCTTGCAGTGAGCCAAGATGGCGCCACTGCACTCCAGTCTGGGCGACAGAGCGACGGTCCGTCTCAAAATAAAAGCATGATAATAATAATAATAATAAATAAAAATAAAATAAATAAAAAAAGGAAACCTAATATTTAGATATTTTCCAGTATCTTCTCTTATTGATTTATATTTTAATTTCATTACTATCAGAGAATATATATTGTACAATTTGAATCTTCTTAAATGTATTGACTTATTTTATAGTTCAAAAGATCGTTTATTTTGGTAAGTTTACTATGTGCACTGTGAATTCTGCTGTTTGGGGAATTGCTCTATAAATTTTAATTAGGTAAAGTTAGTTGTCAGTGTTGTTAAAGTATTCTATATCCTGACTAATTTTCTGCCTACATTTGTTCTGTTCTATTCGTTATTGAAAATAACATATTGGCAGAGCGCGGTGACTCATGCCGGTAATTTCACCACTTTGGGATGCCAAGGCGGGTGGATCATGAGGTCAAGAGATCGAGACCACCCTGGCCAACATGGTAAAACCACGTCTCTACTAAAAATGCAAAAATTAGCTGGCCGTGGTGGCGCACGCCTGGAGTCCCAGCTACTCGGAAGGCTGAGGCAGGAGAATCTCTTGAACTCAGGAGGCAGAGGTTGCAGTGAGCCGAGATCACACCACTGCACTCCAGCCCGGAGACAGAGCGAGACACCGCCTCAATAAAATAAAATAAAATAAAATAAAATAACATCTCTAACTAGAATTGAGGGCTTGTCTATTTCAGTTCTGTCCATTTTCGTGTCATGTATTTTGAAGCTATAGTATTAAGTGTGTGAAACTTTAGAATTGTCCTTTCCTATTGGTGAATTTACCTTTCTTATTATAAAATGACTCTTTATCCCTGATTATAGATTTTCATATGTGGTAGGTTATTTCTCCATATATTTTTTATTTTTCTTCAGAGGTGTTTTGGTTGCTCAAGGTCCTTTGCTTGTTATATGTGTTTTAAAATTATCGGCCACGTGCGGTGGCTTATGCCTGTAATCCCAGCACTTTGAGGGGCTGAGGCAGGTGGATCACCTGAGGTCGGGAATTTGAGACCAGCCTGACCATCATGGAGAAACCCGTCTCTACTAAAAATACAAAATTAGCCTGGCGTGGTGGTGCATGCCTGTAATCCCAGCTACTCAGGAGGCTGAGGCAGAAGAATCGCTTGAACCTGGGAGGCAGAGGCTGTGGTGAGCCGAGATCGTGCCACTGCACCTCAGCCTGGGCAACAAGAGCAAAACTGCATTTCAAAAAAAAAATTATCTCGACAATTTACCCAGAAGTCCCTATTGAGGTTTTTAAAAAATATTTTTATTTATTGATACATATTTGTACATATTGTGGGGTACAGTTATATTTTGCTACATGAATATAATGTGAAATGATCAAGTCAGGGTATTTTGGATATCCATCACATTGAGTATTTATCATTTCTATGTGTTGGGAACATTTTACATACTCTCTTCTAGCTATTTTGAAATAGGCAATAAATTGTTGTTAACTATAGTCACTCTACTTTGCTATCACACATTAGAACATATTCCTTCTAACTGTATACTTATACCCATTAACCAGCCTCTCTCTGTCCTCCCCTACTCCATGCACACACCAGTGCTCTGGTATCTATTATTCTACTCTATGCCTCCATTAGATTAACTTTTTTAGCTTCCACATATGAGTCAGAATGTGTGGTATTTGTCTTTCTGTGTCTGGCTTATTTCACTCAACATAATAACCTCCATTTTCATCCATGCTGATGCAGATAACATGACTTCATTCTTTTTTATGGACAAATAGTATCCCATTGTGTATATATACCACAATTTCTTTCTTATTTGTTAATGAATACTTACGTGGATTCCATATCTTTCCTTTGTGAGTATAAACATGAGAGTGCAGGTATCTCTTTGATAAACTGATTTCCTTTGTATAAATGTCAGTAGTGGGATTGCAGGAGTGTATGGTAGTTCTACGTTTATTTTTTTGTGAAATCTCCATACTTTGTTTCACAAGCTATACTAGTTTACATACTCACAGTATATAAGTGTGTAAGAGATATCTTTTCTCTGCATACGCTCCAGAATCTGTTATTTTTGGTCTCTTTATAATAGCCATCTGATATAGTTTGGATATTTGTCCCCTCTAAATCTCATGTTAAAATTTGATCACCAGTAATGTAAGTGGTGGTTAGTGGGAGGTGTTCAGGTCACGGGGGCAGATCCCTCATGCATGGCTTGGTAAACACCCCAAGGTAATGAGTTCTATAATGCTAATATAGTTCTTGCTATATTAGTTCACACAAGAACTGGTTATTTTTTAAAGTGTGTCACTCCTCCTCTTGCTATCTTGCTCTCTCTCTCACCATTTGATGTGCCTGCTTCTCCTTCACCTTCTGCCATGATTAGACGCTTTCTGAGGTCTATACCAGAAGCAGATGCCAGTGCCATGATTCTTGTACACCCTGAAGAACTGTGAACCAAATAAACCTCTTTTCCTTATAAATTACCCAGCCTCAGGTATTCCTTTATAGCAATGCAAAATGGACAAAGACACCACTCTAACTGGGGTAAGATAATATCTCATTGTGATTTTAATTTTCATTTCCCTGATGATTAGTGATGTTGAGCATTTTTTCATATACTTGTTGGCCATTTGTATGTCTTCTTTTCAGAAATGTCTATTCATCTCTTTTTCCCACTTCAGAATAAAGTTATTTATTTTTTTACTGTGAAATTGTTTGAGTTTCAACTTTTTGCTTTCAATGTGATATTAACCATGACTTTGTCATAGATGGTGTTTGTTATGTTGAGATATGTTCCCTCTATGCCTAGGTTGTTGAGAGTGTTTAAAATGAAGGGATGTTAAATTTTATCAAATAATTTCTCCACATCTATTGAAATGTTCATATTTTTTTCTTCATTCTGTTAATGTGATGTATCATGTTTATTGATTTGCATATGTTGAACCACCCTTATATCCTTTGGATAAATTCCACTTGATGATGCTATATGATCTTTTTAATGTATTGTTGGATTCAGCTTGCTAGTACTTTGTTGAAGATTTTTTTTTCTTTTTTCTTGACAGAGTTTCACTCCTGTTGCACAGGCTGGAATGTAATGGCATAACCTCAGCTCACCACAACCTCTGCCTCTCAGGTTCAGGCGATTCTCCTGCCTCAGTCTCCCAAGTAGCTGGGATTACAGGCATGCCCCACCATACCCGGCTAATTTTGCATTTTTAGTAGAGATGGGGTTTCTCCCTCTTGGTCAGGCTGGTCTTGAACTCTTGACCTCAGGTGATCCGCCCACCTTGGCCTCCCAAAGTGCTGGGATTGCAGCTGTGAACCACTGTGCCCAGCCGCATCTATGTTTATAGCGATGTTAGCCTCTAGTTTTCTATTTCATTGTGCTCCTTTTTGGTATTGGTATAAGCATAATGCTGGCCTTGTAGAATGAGTTAAAATAATTCCCTTCTCTTCAATTTTTTTTAGAATCATTTGAGAAGAATGTTCAAGAATTCCCTCCTCTTCAATTTTTTTGAATAGTTTGAGACTAGTGTTCTTTTTTATAAACTTGGTCGAATTTGACAGTGAAGCCGTTCGGTCTTGGACTTTCATTGATAAGAGACTTTTTATTACTGATTTAATCTCATTGCTTATTATTGGTCTATTCAAGTTTTCTATTTTTTTCTGATTTAAACTTGGTATGTTGTATGTGTCCAGGAATTATTGCATTTCCTCTAGGTTTTCCTGTGCATTAATGTATAATAGTTGCTGATGATCTTTTGTATTTCTGTGATATCAGTTGTAATGTCTCTTTTTGTTTCTGATTTTGTTTTTTTGTTTTCTTTATTTTTTATTTGTTAGTCTAGCTAGTGAATTATAGATGTTATCTTTTCTCATTGTTGAACCTTTGCATTTTTTACTCTCTATTTTGTTTAGTTCTGCTCTGATTTTTATTATTATTTTACTAATTTTGTGTGTGGTTTGTCCTTCCTTTTCCAGTTCCTTGAGCTGCATTGTTAAATTGTTTATTTGAAATTGATTTCTTTTGATGCAAATGTTTATTGGGTTTAACCATTTCACTTAGTACTCCTTTTGCTATAAATTTGGACATATTTTGATTCTGTTTTCATTTGTTTCCAGAAATTTTTTAATTTCTTTAATTTCTTTCTTCACCCAATGGTCATTCAGGATCATGTTTAATTTCTATGTGTTTGTAGAGTTTCCAAAGTTTCTTCAGTTATTTATTTCTAGTTTTATTTCACTTTGGTCTGAGAAGATACTTGATATAATTTTGACTTTTAAAAATTTGTTGAGACTTGTTTTGTGGCCTAAAATACAGTCTATCCAGGAAAATTTTTCATGTGCCAATTAGAAGAACATATATTCTGTAACTGTTGGAAGAAATTAGATCTAAATGTCTGTTAGATTGATTTTGTCTAAAATGCAGTCTACCTATTTTTCACTTCTTTATTTATTTGTTTTTATATTTCATCTTTTATTTTAGATTCAGGCGGTACATGGGTAAATGTACAGGTTTTCTACCTGAGTATACTGCATGATGCTGGAGCCAATGCTTCTATGATAATTATCTGTCTAGGTGATCTGTCTAATTCTGAGAGTGGCATGTTGAGGTCTTGAAGTATTGTATTATGGTATTTGAGTCTACCTCCTCCTTAAGATCTAATAATATTTGTTTTACATATCTGAGTCATACAGTGTTGGTAGCATATATGTTTAGGATTGTTCTATCCTCCTGCTGAATTGATACCTTTACCATTATATAATAATCTTTTTGTTTTTCTAAATTTTCTTTGATTTAAAATTTGTTTTATCTGAAGTAAGTAGAGTTAATTCTGCTCACTCTTGATTTATGTTTGTGTGGATTATCTTTTTAGTAATCACTTTACTTTCAGTCAATATGTCTTTGGAGAGGCCAACCAAGATGTCAGAATAGAAGTCACTAATTGTCCCTCTCACAAGGACAAAAATTTAATGACTAATGACGATCTACAGAATGGTTTCGTTCATCATAAGAACCAAAAATCAGGTGAGCACTCACAGTACCTGGTTTAAACTTCATATCACTGAAAGTATAACCAAAGAAGATTAAAAAAAAAAAATCAGTATTGAAATAGCTGGCACCCCAACCCCACTTCCCAGCAGCAGTGGCATGGTGTGGAAAGCATTTCAGAGTACTAGGAGAGGGAAAGTGCATATTATCAGAGAAAATTACCTTTACAAAAAATAAGACAGGAAGAAAAAAAGGAAGATAAGACCACAAAACAAGCAGACAACAAATATCAAAATGGTAGGAATAAGTCCTTACTTATCAATAATAACATTGAATGTAAATGGACTAAACCCTCTAATTAAAAAACATAGACTGGCTGAATGGATAAAAAAGCAAGATCCATTAATCTGTTGCCTACAAGAAACAGTGGACTTAATCTGCACTGTAGATCAAATGGATCTAAAACACATTTATAGAACATTTCATTCCAAAGCTGCAGAAGACTCATTCTTTTCCTCAGCACATGTATTATTCTCAAGGATAGGTCATATGTTGGATCACAAAACAAGTCTTAAAACATTCAAAAAAAACTTGAAATAATATCAAGCATCTTCTCTGAGCACAATGGAATAAAACAGAAATTAATAACAAGAGGAATTTGGGGAACTATACAAATACATGAAAATTAAACAATCTGGTCCTAAATTATCAGTGGGTAAGTGAAGAAATTAAGAACAAAATGAAAAAAATTTCTTGGAACAAATGATAATGGAAACAGCATACCAAAACCTGTGGAATACAGAAAAAGCAATACCAAGAGGGAACTTTATAGCTATAAGTGCCTACATAAGAAAAGGAGAAAAACTTCAAATAAACAACCATGAAATGCATCTTAAAGAACTAGAAAAGCAAGAGCAAACCAAACACAAAAGTAGTAAAAGAAAAGAAATAACAAAGATCAGAGCAAAAATATGTAAAATTGAAAGGAAGAAAAGAATACAAAAAGTCAGTGAAGCGAAAGTTAGTTTTCTGGAAAGTTAAACAAAATTGACAAACCTTTAGCCAGTGTAAGAAAAAAAAAAGGAAGACAATCCAAATTAATAACATCGGAGATGAAAAAAGACACATTATAACTGATACCACAGAAATTTGAAGAATCATTAGCGGCTACTATGAGCAACTACATGTCAATACATTGGGAAATCTAGAAAAAATAGATAAATTCCTAGACACGTGGTTCAACCTATCAAGATTAAATCATGAAGAAATCCAAAACCTGAACAGACCAATAAGAAGTAACACGACCAAAGCCATAAAATGTCTCCAGTAAAGAAAAACTTGGGACATGATGACTTCACTTCTGAATTCTACCAATGATTTAAAGAAGGACTAATACCAATCCTACTCAAACTATTCCAAAAAATAGAGGAGAAGGGAATACTTCCAAACTCCTTCTACAATGCCAATATTACCCTGATATCAAAACCAAAGACACATCAAAAAATAAAACTACAAGGCAATATCTCTAATAAATATTGATGCCAAAATCCTCAACAAAATACTAGCAAATCAAATTCAACAGTACATTAAAAAGATCATTATTATCACAAAGTGGGATTTATCCCTGGGATGCAAGGTTGGTTCAACATACAAAAATCAATCCATGCTATACATCATATCAACACAGTAAAGGATAAAAACCATATGATCATTTATATTGATGATGTAAAAGCATTTCATAAAGTTCAACAGCTCTTCATGATGAAAACCCACAAAAAAACTGGGTACAGAAGGAACATACCTCAACATAATAAAAACCATATATGACAAACCAACAGCTAGTATCATACTGATTGGTGAAAAACTGAAAGCCTTTTTTCTAAGATTGGGAACATGACAAGCATGCCCACTTTCACCACTTGTATTAGACCATTTTCATGCTGCTGATAAAAACATACCTGAGACTGAGCAATTTACAAAAGAAAGAGTTTTAATGGACTCACAGTTTCACATGGCTAGGGAGGCCTCACAATCATGGTGGAAGGCGAGATGCACATCTCACATGCTGGCAGACAAGAGAAGAGAATTTGTGCGGAGAAATTCCCCTTTATAAAACCATCAGATCTTATGAGCCTTATTCACTATCATAAGAATAGCGTGGGAAAAACCCATCCCTGTGATTCAATTATCTCCCACTGGGTCCCTCCCACTGCACATAGTAATTATGGGGACTACAATTCAAGATGAGATTTGGGTAGAGACACAGCCAAACCATATCATTCTACCCCTGGCCCCTCCAAAATCATTTCAAAACCAGTTTCAAAACCTCACATTTCAAAACCAATCATGCCTTTCCAACAGTCTCCCAAAGTCTTAACTCATTTCTGCATTAACTGAGAAGTCCACAGTCCAAAGTCTCATCCAAGGCAAGGTAAGTCGCTTTGGCCTATGAACTCATAAAATCAAAAGCAAGTTAGTTACTTCCTAGATACAACGGGGTAGAGACATTGGGTAAATACAGCCACTCCAAATGGGATAAATTGGTCAAAACAAAGGGGCTACAAGCCCCATGCAAGTCCAAATTTCAGCAGGGTAGTCAAATCTTAAAGCTACAACATGGCCTTCTTTGGCTCCATGTCTCACATGCAGATCACACTGATGCAAGTGGTAGGTTCCCATGGTCTTGGGCAGCTCTGCCCCTGCGGTTTTGCAGGGTACAGCCTTCCTGTCTGCTTTCATGGGCTGGAGTTGAGTGTCTGCAGCTTCCCCAGGCACAAGATGCAAGCTGTCAGTGGATCTATCATTCTGGGGTCTGGAGGACGGTGGCCCTCTTCTCCCAAATTCACTAGGCAGTGCTTCAGTGGGACTCTGTGTGGGGGTACTCACCCAACATTTCCCTTCTGCACTGCCTAGCAGAAGTTCTCCATGAGTGCCCCACCTCTCCAGCAAACTTTTGCCTGGACACGCAGGCATATCCATACATCCTCTGAAATCTAGGTGGAGGTTCCCAAACCTCAATTCTTGACTTCTATGCACTCACAGGCTCAACACCACATAGAAGCTGCCAAGGCTTGAGGCTTGCACCCTCTGAAGTCATAGCCCCTTTTAATCACAGCTGGAGTGGCTAGGAAACAGGGCACTAAGTCCCTAGACTGCACATAGCAGAGGAACCCTGGGCCCAGCCAACAAAAACATTTTTTCCCCCTAGGTCTCCAGGCCTGTGATGGGAGGAGCTGCCACAAAGGTCTCTGACATGCCCTGGAGGCATTTTCCCCATTGTCTTGGGGAGAATTAACATTGGTTCCTTGTTACTTATGCAAATTTATTAGCAGGATTGAATTTCTCCTCAAAAAAATGGAATTTTCTTTTCCATCACATTGTCAGGCTACAAATTTTCTGAACTTGTATGCTCTGTTTCCCTTTTAAAATGCCTTTAACAGCACCCAAGTCATATCTTCAATGCTTTGCTGCTTTGAAATTTCTTCTGCCAGATACCCTAAATCATTTCTCTCAAGTTCAACATTCCACAAATCTCTAGTGCAGGGGCAAAATGCCACCAGTCTCTTTGCTAAAACATAACAAGAGTCATCTTTGCTCCAGTTCCCAACAAGTTCCTGAGACTAACTCAGCTTGAATTTTATTGTCCATATCATTGTCAGTATTTTGGTCAAAGCCATTCAACAAGCCTCTAGGGAGTTCCAAACTTTCCTGCATTTTTCTATCTTTTTTGGAGCCCTCCAAACTGCTCCAACATCTGCCTATTACCCAGTTCCCAAGTTGCTTCCACATTTTGGGTATGTTTTAAGGAGCACCCCACTCCACCAGTATCGATTTACTGTATTAGTCAATGCTGCTGATAAAGACATACCCGAGATTGGGCATTGACAAAAGAAGTATTCAGATTGGATAGGAAGAAATCAAATTATCTTTGTTTGCAGATGATATCATCTTACATTTTATAAAAAAACTAAAGACTTCATATGTTACAAAAAACTAAAGACTCCATGAAAAAGAAAAACTATTAGAACTGATAAACAAATACAATAAAGTTTCAGGACACAAAATCAGCACAAAAAATTAGTAACATATCTATATGCCAGCAGTAAACAATCTGAAAAAGAAATTAAAAGGTAGTCTCATTTACAATAGCCACAAATAAAGTTAAATACCTTGGAATTAACCAAAGAAGTGAAAGTCTCTGTAATGAAAACTCTAAACACTGATGAAAGAAATTGAAAAGGACTCAAAAAAAATGGAAAGATATTCCATGTTCACAAATTGGAAGAATAAATATTATTAAAATGTTCATACTACCCAGAGCAATCTACAGATTAAATGCAATCCCTATCAAAATACCAATGACATTCTTCACAGAAATAGAATAAAGAATCCTAAAATTTACATGAAGCCTCAAAAGATCCAAAGCTATCTTAAGAAAAATAACAAAACTGAAGGAATCACAATATCTGACTTTAAATTATACTATAGAGCTATAGTAACCAAAACTTTATAGTACTGGCATAAAAACAGAAACGTAGGCCAGTGAAAGAGAATAGAACAAATCTACACACCTACATTTACTCAAATGTGTACATTTGAACTTATTTTTGACAAAAGTGCCAAGAACATACACTGTGAAAAAGTCTTTTCAATAAATGGTGCTTGGAAAACTGGATATCCATATGCAGAAGAAGGAAGAGAAACTCCTATCTCTCACTATGTACATAAATCAAATAAAAATGGATTAAAGACTTAAATCAAAGAACTCAAACTATGAAACTACTACAAGAAAGCATTAGGGAAGCTCTCCTAGACATTGGTCTTGACAATTATTTCTTGAGCAATACCCGCAAAACACAGGCAACCAAAACAAAAATGGACAAACGGAATTGTATCAAGTTAAAAAACTTCTGCACAGCATAGGATATAATCAACAAAGTGAAGAGACAACCCAAAGAATGGAATAAAATATTTACAATCTACCCATCTGACAAGGAATTAATAACCAGAATATATAAGGAGCTCAAACAACTCTACAGGAAAAAAAGCTAATAATCTAATCAAAAAAATGGGTAAGAGAGACATTCAGAGAATGTCTGAATTAGACATTTCTCTAAAAAAAACAGGCAAATGGCAAACAGGCATACAAAAATGTTCTCAACATCACTGTTCGTCAGCAAAATGTAAATCAAAACTACAATTAAATATATCACCCTTGTTAAAATGGCTTGTTTTCAAAAGACAGCCAATAACAAATGCTGGTGAGGATGTGCAGCAAAGGGAACCCTTTTCCACTGTTGGTGGAAATGTACATTATAATGTACAATCACTATTGTGAACACTTTGGTGGTTCCTCAAAAAACTAAAAATGGAGCTGCCATAAGACCCAGTAATTCCACTGCTGGGTATATACCCACAAGTTTAAAAATCAGTATATTGGAGAGATATCTGCAGTCCCCTGTTTGTCACAGCATTGTTCACAATAGTCAAAATTTGGAAGCAAGCTAAGTGTTCATCAACAGATGAATGGATAGAGAAAATGTGGTAAGTATACACAATGGAATATGAATCAGTCGTAAAAAAGAAAGAGACCCTGTCATTTGCAACATGGATGGAACTGAAGATCATTATGTTAAGTGAAATAAGCCAGGCATAGAAAGACAAACATTTCATGTTCTCACTCATTTGTGACATCTGAAAATGAAAACAATTGAACACATGGACATAAGGCATAGGATGGTTACCAGATTCTGGGAAGGATAGTGGATGGAGGGATAGGGGTAGGAGGGAGATTAATAGGTACAAAAAATTAGTTAGAAATAATGAATAAGACCTACTATTTGATAGCACAAGAGGGTAACTATAGTCAATAATAATTTAATTGCACATTTTAAAATAACTAAAAGAGTATAATCGGACTCTTTGTAACACAAATGATAAATGTTTGAGGAGATTGATATTCCATTCTTTATGACACGATTATCATGCATTGTGTGCCTATATCAAAACATCTCATGTACCACATAAATATATACCCTTACTATGTACTCACAAAAATTAACAGTAAAAAGTTACAAAATAAATAAATATGCATTTCCCTTAGAAAATATGTCTTGACAGGTGAGATGAGTTCCCTGTAGGCAGCATGTAATCAGGTCTTTTTTTTTTTTTTTCTTTTTTTTTTTGAGACAGAGTCTCAGGCTGTCACCCAGGCTGGAGTGCAGTGGCACGATCTCGGCTCATTGCAACCTCTGTCTCCTGGGTTCAAGTGATTCTCCTGCCTCAGCTTCCTAAGTGGCTGGGACTACAGGTGCATGCCACCACGCCCAACTAATTTTTTGTATTTTTAGTAGAGATGGGGTTTCACCATGTTAGTCAGGATGGGCTCCATCTCCTGACCTCGCGATCCACCTGCCCCAGCCTCCCAAAGTGCTGGGATTACAGGCATGAGCCACTGCGCCTGGCCCTGGGCCGTACTTTTTATCCATTCAGATAGTCTATATCTTTTAAGTGGAAAGCTTAATTTGTTTACATTAAAGGTTGTTATTGATATGTGAGGGCTTATCCTTGTCATTCTACTAATTGATTTCTGCTTGTTTTGTATATCCTTGGTTCCTTTCTTTCTCTTTTCTTGTGTATCATTGTGGCTTGGTGATTTTCTGTGGTAGTAACATTTAAGTTTTTTCTTTCTTTTAATCTCTGTGTTTGCTTTACCATTGAGTTTTATACATTCATGTGTATTCAGGATAATGGATGTAGTCCTTTTGCTTCCAGCTGTAGGACCCTCTTATGCATTTCTTGTAGGTCTGGTCTAGTAGTAATGAATTTCCTCATCTTTTGCTTTGCTTGCATAGGAAAGATTATTTGTCCTTCTTTTAGTAAAGAATAACTTTGCTGCATATACTATCCTTTGCCCGCTGCTTTTTTTTTTTCTTTCTACACTTTGAATATATTATCCCTTTCAGGACTTTATATATAAAATTCCATTCTCTCCTTCTTTTTTTGACTGAGAAATCCACTGTTAGTCTGATTGTGGTGGGTGAGATCCCCTTATATATGACTAGGTGTCCTTTTCTTGCTGCCTTACAATTTTCTCTTTGACTTTTTTTGACGGTTTGACTATGATGTGTTGTGGAGATTAAATGTTTGAATTGTATGTATTTGAGATATTTCAGCTTCCCATTTCTGGATGTCTAAATATGTTGCTAAACTTAGAATGTTCCAACTATTGTTTTCTCAAATGTATTTTTATACCTTTTTTTCCTTTTGCCTTCTAGGACACAAAATAATTTGAATACCTGGTTGCTTTATGGTGTTACATAAGTCATGTGGATTTATTCCTTCTCTTTTTTAATCTACTTTTGTCTGACTGGGTTATTTCACAAGACCTTTCTTCAAATTCTAAAGTTCTTTCTTTTGCTTCATATGGTTCATTTTTGAAGCTTTTAAGTGTATTTTTTATTTCATTCAATGATCTCTTCATCTCCAGAATTTCCATTTGAATGTTTTTATTATAACTATCTCTGATTAATTTCTCATTCATATCTGGTATGGTTTGGCTGTGTCCCCACCCAAATCTCATCTCATATTGTAGTTCCCATATCCCCACCCAAATCTCATCTCATACTGTAGTTCCCATAATCCCCACGTGTCATGGGATAGGCCGGGTGGGAGGTAATTGAATCATGGGGGTGGGTTTTATCTGTGCTATTCTTGTGATAGTAAGTCTCATGAGATCTGATTGTTTTATAAAGTGCAGTTCCCCTGCATTTGCTCTCTTCCCTGCTGCCATTTAAGACATGGCTTTGCTCTTCCTTTGCTTTCCACCATGATTGTGAGGACTCCCCAGCTATGTGAAACTGTGAGTCCATTAAACCTTTTTCTTTATAAATTCCCCAGTCTTGGATATTTCTTCATAGTAGTATGAAAATGGGCTAATGCAATATCCTAGATTGTTTTTCTGATCTCTTCGTATTGCTTATTTGTGTTCTCTTGTATTTCACGGACTTTTTTTTTTTTTTTTTGAGACAGAGTTTTGCTCTGTCACCCAGGCTGGAGTACAGTGGTGCGATCTCGGCTCACTGCAATCTCTGCCTCCCAGGTTCATGCCATTCTCCTGCCTCAGCCTCCCGAGTAGCTGAGACTACAGGTGCCCGCCACCACGCCTGGCTAATTTTTTTTGTATTTTTCATAGAGACGGGGTTTCACCATGTTAGCCAGGATGGTCTTGGTCTCCTGACCTCATGTTCTGCCCGCCTCGGCCTCCCAAAGTGTTGGGATTACAGGCCAGAGCCATCGTGCCCAGCCCCTCATTGAGCTTCTTTAATATCCTTATTTTGATTTATCTTTCCAGGACTTGAAAATTTTGCTTTTCACTGGAATCTGTTTCTGGAGAATTATTTTCTTTCTTTGGAGGTGTCATACTCCTTGATTTTTCATATTTCTTCTGTCTTTATGTTGATATACATCATTGGTATAATATAATTGATATTTGATGTAATAGTCACTTCTTCCAACTTTTTGCATTTGCTTTCACGGGGGATACTTTCCTGTAGGTGTATCTATGGTGTTGGTTCTATAGAACATTTTAGCTTTGATTCTGGGTGTATGGAATAGTGTAGTCTCTGTGTGATTTCTTTGGCTATAATCAGCATCACTGGTGTCTGTAATTTCCTCAGTGGCTTAGGGTGTGACTGTTAGTAGTGTCTGTGTGAGAGTTTTGCTAGGGATTGGGATGCCACGTAGCCCATTTTACAGTTCCCAGTGGTGGCAGTGGCAGGTTGAGCACGCCTATTTTTTTGGTCCCAGGGCAGCATACACTAGCACCGTTGTTGATCTGTCCAGGCAGATCAATTACTGGGCCTCTGGGAGGCTTTTCATATGCCAATAATGGCAGTGGTGGGCTGGGCAGGTGGGTGGGTACTTGGGCCTCTGGGCAGTGGACATGGTGTGGGCAATGGCAGGAGGAGTGCTGGGACAACTCTATTGATCTCAAATGGTCTGCATTGGTATTTTGGTGGCTGTGATAAGCTGGATGGGCCAGTCCCCAGGCCTGCAGTTGGTGTTTTCAGGTGGGTGCAACCAGGGTGTCAGCAGTAGGTTGTGCGTGCCCAATGTCAGGCCCCTGAGAGGTGTGCTTAGGTGCCAATGGTGGTGGACTGGGCTGGGTGATCCTCAGATCCCTGTACAATGTGCTCAGGCACTGGAAGCAGGAGCGGGGCTTGTCTGGGAAGACCTGTTCTAAAGTCACCTGGTAATGCATGCAGGTACTGACTGTGATAGGCAAAAGCAGGATGATCACTGGCAGAATGCTTGGGTAGGGGTAGCAGGAGTTACAATATACCCCTGCTACTAGAGAGGGTGGCATGGCTTTTAGTGGCAGCAGCCATAGACAAGTGGCTGGGATATCAGCCTCAGGTGGAGGTTACAAGTGGGATATCCTGTTATTAGGGCCCTCGTAAATGTGCTGCATTTCTGCTGGTGAGGGTAGGTCATGTTTTGGCCTTGGTGGAGGCAGCCTTCCACCAAGGTGGTAGAGTTTGTGGTAGCTGGTCTGCTGCTAAGGTGAGAGGGGTCAATGCCAATGGTTCAAGCTTTGCCCCTGGCAACAGCAACCAACCATGGTGGTGGCTGCAGGCAGGGGATGTTAAAGGAGCTCCAGAGATGCAAAGATGCAACAGCTTTTGAACCCTATGGAAGGATGCAGTCTGGTGGGGGCTGGGTTTTACATTTAAAGACGATGTAAAATATAAGGTGAAAATAGAAAAAAAAGAAATTACACATTTGTCCACATAGTAAATCTGAAAACAACCTTTACATATATAGTATTAAAAGTAATAAAATAATTCTGTGAGTCCATTGAATGACATTAATATATAAAACTATTAGAAAATGTAATTCAAGGCCGGGCGCGGTGGCTCAAGCCTGTAATCCCAGCACTTTGGGAGGCCGAGACGGGCGGATCACGAGGCCAGGAGATCGAGAGACGATCCCGGCTAACACGGTGAAACCCCGTCTCTACTAAAAAATACAAAAAAACTAGTAGGGCGAGGTGGCGGGCGCCTGTAGTCCCAGCTACTCCGGAGGCTGAGGCAGGAGAACGGCGTAAACCCGGGAGGCGGAGCTTGCAGTGAGCTGAGATCCGGCCACTGCACTCCAGCCTGGGTGACAGAGCAAGACTCCGTCTCAAAAAAAAAAAAAAAAAAAAAAAAAGAAAATGTAATTCAAAAATTACAATATCAATAAAAATAAGGTATCTAGAAATAAGTTTAACAAATGATGGGTAAGACAAAAAAATTGTAAAATTGTATTTAGATATAAATTCAAATTGTTGATGAGAATGTATACAAGATAAATTATCATATCTTAATTGCAACTATATGTGATAAAACCTTTTTGGAAACTGTTTATCCTAACTTAATAGAGTTGGAAAACATACGAGGAATGCTTACAGTTATAAGAAATTAAACAAGAGGCATATTCAGGAAGATTTATTTACAAAATTGTTTCATGGTAAGTAGGATTTCAAAATTGTCCTCAGCATTTTCACCCCTGGTGTACACACCCTATATAATGACCTCACCTGGAGTGTGAGGAGTACTGCTAAACATGATTTCTCACTCCTATGATTCTACTATGTTTTATTGCTGGAAGAATTGTGCGGAGACAGTTAAGGTATTTAATTAGTTGAGTTAATCACAAGGAATATCACTCTTGGTGGGCCTGATATAATCAGAGAGCCCTGAAAAGAGGTAGGAGAGATTGAAAATTAGAGGTATTTCTTCTGCTGTACTCGAATAAGCAAACGTTTATGTTGTAGAAAGGTTCCTATGGCAAAAAATAGTAAGTGGCCCCCAAAGTTGTGAAAGGTCCCAGTTAGCAAGCAGCAAGAAAAGTGGGGATCTCAGTCTTACAACTCTAAGGAAATTAATTCTACAAATGACTTAAATGGGTTTGAAAGAGGAGCTCGAGCCTCAGAGGAGACTGCAGCCCTGACCAATGCCATTATTTTGGACTTGTGAGACCCTAAGTAAATAAACTCACCTGAGACATGCAGTGTCCAGACTCTTAACTCACAAAATTGCAAGGTAACACGTTTGTGGTATTTAAGTTTCTAAGTTTATGATAATATGAGCAATGGAAAACTAACACATTTTGTAATAGAAAAAAAGTCTTTGAAATAATTCAAATGTTTATGGGTGACACATGGATAATAAATTATTTCAATAAACGCATGCAATGGTATATTAAACCCAAACCATGCCAAAATTAAATGAACTATAGTTTTGTATGCCTAACTTGAATAAATCTAAAATCTATTGAGAAAAAAAAATGAAAATTATGAAAGTATACACACTATCATTCTGTTTATATAATTATTAAAACACAAAAACTTGAATAATTCATCATTTAAGGACATAAATAAATAAATAATTTTAATATACTAGTCCGAATAGAGATTACACGTAGAGGCAAAAGATATTTGAGAGGGTTATTAAAGCAGTTTCCAAAGTGGTGTTATTAGTCTATTTTTTAACTCAGTGTTGAGTACATAGGTGTTTATTTTATTACATTTTAAACTCTGCCTATATGTTATATACATTCTTTTATATGGAAGACATATTTTACGTATCAAAAAGTACCCAAATTCTAGAAAGTTAATCTCTTGTCTTCCCAGATTATACATTGAGTAATAAGTTCCTCAAGTGGAAAAAATTATGTAAGGCTCTCCAAAGTCATTTAAATACAGCAAAAGCAGTAACAGCCATGGTAGTAGTCATCTCTTCACCCTAATTAGTGATGGCAGTTGAGATAGATTAGCAAAGTGAGCCAGGAGACTAGTGACCCAAGTGTCATCTTTCTTTCGTGTTGTATGCTTTGCATGTTCAATCTGTACTGTGTTGGGGAAGTGAAACTGAGAGAAAACCAAGGAGTTAATGACAATGAGAGAGAAAGATACAAAGGCAGAAAATTGGAAAAGAAAAAACATAAGTATGCTTCACATTTCTTGAATTAATTGGAAAGTGAATCATAAACTTGAGTTTAACTGGTAATATAACTATGGGTGGATATCCAGTTGAACATTCAGCTTGTGTTCCTAATATTGAGCTGTTTTGCTTATACAGCTTGACTGCTGTGTTGGGTACTCCTTGATTCAGGAGAATTACCTTAATAAGGGCCCTGAGAAACTCCATCAAATCTGTATTCCTGAATTATGTTGATGAATGATTGAAATGCAAAGCATTTCTATGTTTTTACACCAATTCTCCAAATCTACTTCTACTCCTCCAAAGCCAGTTCTGAATTTGATCACTATGGCTAATGTGCTTGATCTGACCTAGAGCCATCACAGGAAAATACTTTGCAATAAGAGTCTGTATAGATATACATATGTCTCTTGCATTCTCATCTTTTATTTATTTATTTTTTTTACAAGGAGTCTCACTCTGTCGCCCGGACTCTGGAGTGCAGTGGCACCTCCCGGGTTCATGCCATTCTCCTGCCTCAGCCTCCCGAGTAGCTGGGACTACAAGTGCCCGCCACCACGCCAGCTAATTTTTTTTTTTTTTTTGTATTTTTAGTAGAGATGGGGTTTCATCGTGTTAGCCAGGATGGTCTCGATCTCCTCACCTCGTGATCCTCCCGCCTCTACCTCCCAAAGTACTGGGATTACAGGCGTGAGCCACCGCGCCTGGCCTCTCATCTCTTGTAATTAAGCAATGCTAAATCATATTTCCCAAAACTTAATCCCGATGATCAGCAAGCAAGGATCATTGTGTATGCCCATATTCCTAGACATTGTTAGCACTTTCTACTTTGCAAATTAATTCTAGCCTAGAACTAGGGAAGTTAGTGTAAACAGAGTCATACTGTGTAACTGTTATTACTGTGGCTTGAAAAAGATAGAAAACTATTTATTACAAAGAATTGTCACTGAAACTGAGGGAAAAATATCCATCAATTTTTCAGTGTAAAAATTTTCACAATCATTTTGCTGTAGGGTTTAAGGACATTATTTTCACTTAGTAAATTCCAACTTAATATTAAAGCACTATGCCACTATATCATCCCTCTCCATTTTCACTCCCAACAGCCCACTCCAGCAAAAGCAACATTTATCTATGCTAAAATAATATTCACAGAATTTTAGAGTTAGAAAAGATCCAAACTATCATGTGGTTCAACCCAACAATAAAATTATATTAGACATGGTCATTAAACAAAATTTCTTTTTGAAAGAAACACTAGAAAAGAAAACAATATTCTCTGTAGACGGTCATTTAAAAGGTTTATTAATTCCCTGAATTTGAGA
Organism: Macaca mulatta; assembly: GCF_049350105.2. Lineage (NCBI taxonomy): Eukaryota > Metazoa > Chordata > Mammalia > Primates > Cercopithecidae > Macaca > Macaca mulatta. Next base: position 54,474,464 of record NC_133410.1, read on the forward strand.
AAAAATTCACTTTTTAAGCAACTAAATTTTGGCACACACACACACACACAAAATAATTAAGTCGACTATCAAAGTGACAAGACCATGTAGAATGGAGATGATAAAGGAACAACATTTATAAATGTTGGCAACCAGTTGTATACCAGGAAACCAAAAGCAATTTATGTAGGAGTTTGGCATCCTAGATTCTCTCTAAAATTCTATGACTAATTTCTCAAGTGGTTTTATTTGCTCTGACTTAATCACTCTACTACCTACTTCACAATATAGATGACGGCATTTGATCATAACCAATGCTCCAGGGGACATTGGAACAAAATATGTCAGTAAGGTTTTAAACAGGAATTGTCCAATAACTGACAATGGAACACATTGTAAGATTTAAGTAGGAAAATGTGAAATAAATTAGTTTTCTCCTCTTGTGTGTTTTCGAAAGCTAGAGGCTATTGTTTCCTTGCCTCTTTGTCATTCCAGTACTACTTTTTCTAATCTAGTTGTTTAAAAATCCATTCATAATTTCTGCTATGCTGCACCTGCTCTATATACTGTGCTTTGTTCAATACTTTTGTTCTTATCAAGTATATCTACCAGTCAGCACTTTCAGGGCTTCAAGATGACTTCTTCCCTTAAAAAAAAATCCAATAATAATCCTTTATACAAAGCCTTGTATACATTACCACATTTTATTCTCAAAGCAAAGTGGCAGAGGTATATAGATTTCTACCCTCTCTGTGGTAGAAAAGAGCCTGAAAAGTTAAGTGGCCTGCTCCAGATCATAGTTCAATAAGTGATTGAACCAAGAATAAAAGTCAAATTTCTTCTAACAATGTCCAGAATGATTTCTTTCTTTTTTTTTTTTTTTTTTTTTGAGATGGAGTTTCGCTCTGTTGCCCAGGCTGGAGTGCAGTGGCACTATCTCGGCTCACCACAACCTCCACCTCCCAGGTTCAAGCTATTCTCCTGCCTCAGCCTCCCGAGTAGCTGGGACTACAGGCATGCACCACCATGCCCAGCTAATTTTTGTATTTTTAGTAGAGACTGGGTTTCACTATGTTGGCCAGGCTGGTCTTGAACTCCTGACCTCATGATCCACCTGCCTCGGCCTCCGAAAGTACTGGGATTACAGAAGTGAGCCACTGCGCCCAGCCCCAGCATGATTTCTTAATGCCACCTTGTCTCTTTAGCTGTGTCAGTTGGTACTTGTTCATCGCTCCCTCTCCATTGTCACTCTTCACTCCCACATATATTTCCATGCAATAATCTTATACAAATTGATAGTGACAACAGTACAAGTTGCCAGTGACTTCTATCTTCAAAGCCTTTGTAGTAGCTGACTTCCCAATGGCACTTAGGTGCCATTGGAACACTTACACGGAAATAATCTGGACCTGATGGAAGAAACTTCTGGTACCTCTGCTGGCAGGAATTATGCGAGTTTAAAGAGGGTTTCCCTTCTTCTGCTCAAGAACCACGGATTCATCATTATTTCTGAATATTTTGCCATATTGTATCATTCATTAATGGCTAGATTATTTAGGTTCCATATATTGAACTGGGAAAAATAATGATAAAACTTAAAGTTATTAGAAACGTAGCCAATTGTTATAATTCGTATATCAGCTGGGGGCCAGGCAGAAACCATTCTAGGTGGTTAAATTGAGAAAATTTTCATACATAGGTAATAATTAAAGAAAGAGCTGAGAAGCCAACAGGGGATAGTGAAGCAACCAAAAGATGAGCAATTGTATGAAGCCACTACCACGTCTAAAGCTGGGGTGGCAAAGGTAAAAGTCTTATTACCAGAGACTAGAAGCCAGAATTGCCTGGTAAGGACTAGAACAGAGCAAAAGCTGTCTAGTGGGGAACTAAAACCACAGAGGAAAACCATCCACTACTGTAAAATGCTACTGAGGATGAACTTGTAGGGGAGAAATACCCTGGCTTTTTCCATTCTTCCTCTTTTCTACCACCCTACCCCCACCTCTCATGAGCTAATCTACCTGGAAGCCAGCTGGCAATGAAATCTGAGAACCGTAGTTTGCAGGTAAAGGATTGAAAATGAATATTAGCAGAATAAACAATGACCAACTCACTTCCCAAGTCATGAAAGAGAAATTTAGAGCTGTTAACTAATTACTAAATTATGTTCAATTTACTTTTCTTTTAGATAAGTGAAATGATCTGCAAATCTTTGAGTAGCTTAAACATTGTAGCATTTGGTAGATAACATATTTGGTTAGTGAAACTACTGCTAAATATAAGAAGTTCTGCACCATAAGTACCATTATATTTTCTCATTACATTCTTTAAACAATAATAATGGATACTATTACACCGAAATATGTAGTATAATTACACAATTTATTTGAACTTCATAAGGAAAAGTTTTGTGTATCCTGTCTTAATATATTTATATCTCCATTTACAAATGTGTTCTATAAGCAGTCACTCAAGACCTATGCAGCACGGAATGTGCTAGTCCCTAGAGAAACATCTATTTTCATAAGACAGGCTCCTGTCTTCAAGAAACAGCAAAGAAATTAAGACTACAGCATGAAATACACATATGACATAGATATGCGTTAAAGTGGTACACAAATCAGGAAGCAATTCATTTTGCCAGAGGGGAGGGAGTCAGACAAGGCTTCACATAAAAGGTGACATTTTAGTCAAATCTGAAAAGATAAGGGAGAAGCAAAGCAGTTGCTATGTCTCTCTGAATCCTGCCTAGGCTCCTCTCCCATACATAACAGTGATCATTACTTTGGATCAACTGTAATGCATAATTACCTGGATACTTTAAGAAAATTCCTGAAATAATCCATCACATTACCATCCACTTGGCAATGCAAGAAACCTAGCAGAAATATTCACAATTTTAAAGATTGTCAACCTAAATAACTGACAGAGAGAGGCTCTGTAAAAGAAAATTAGATTTATTCAGGAATGGGCATTGCAATGGGAATACAAGTACCATAGTTAACTATGTGCATATTCAGTAAAGTAAAATAAGACAGATTTTTTGTTTGTTTGTTTTTTGAGACAGGAGTTTCGCTCTTGTTGCCAAGGCTGGAGTTCAATGGCGTAATTGCGGCTCACCGTAACCTCCACCTCCCGGGTTCAAGCAATTCTCGTGCCTCAGCCTCCCAACTAGCTGGAATTACAGGCATGCACCACCACGCTTGGCTAACTTTTTGTATTTTTGGTAGAGACGGGGTTTCTCCATGTTAGTCAGGCTGGTCTTGAACACCCGACCTCAGGTGATCTACCCAGCTTGGTCTCCCAAGGACGGATGTTTTTAAAGAAGAAATGAGGTGGATTACGTAATTGTTTTGAAATAATTATTCTTAGTTACAAGGATCAGTAACAAGAGTGGCACCAGTTTGGGGCTGGAAAGGCAGTTGCTTTTCTTTAAGGTTGCAGTGGCCTTTGTGCAAGGTTGTGATTTTTGCATAGTCCTTTGTGATCGTTCTTATTATCAGGCATTCCTGCATGAGAACCCTCCTTTCATGTCCTTCCTGGGCTCCATTTCTCGTGGTTTTTAACATAAGTGACTTCACTTTTACTCTAACAACTTTCATAAGCTCTTCAAACAGTACACGCTACAGCGCTACAGCGTTACCTTCCTTTTGTCATTTATAACCCCATCCCTTTCCTATCCTGCATCTCTGATATTACTAAATATTTTATGGAAGTGGCTCTTTGATCTACTTTATTTTCTTTCCCAGTAAAACCCAGGAGCCACGTAGATCTCCAGTTTACATTAAGGCAAATTCCTTGAGGCTATAATGAAAGCCATTCTTTGGAAAAAGGATTTAGATATTTTATCACCGGAAATCTGTCCCTATCCAAGATGTTGATGTCCTCTTGCTAGCCACTCCTTCACTGGAAGATAAGATACCTAAATCTTCTTGTATAGACCTTTTGTGCTACAAAACTTTTTTCCTTTTTTTGAAATGGAATCTCACTCTGTCACCCAGGCTGTAGCACAGTAGCACGATCTTGGCTCACTGCAACCTCCACCTCCCAGGTTCAAGAGATTCTCATGCCTCAGCCTCCAAGTAGCTGGAATTACAGATATGCACCACCACACCCAGCTAACTTTTGTATTTTTAGTAGAGACGAGGTTTTGCCATGCTGGCCAGGCTGGTCTCGAACTCCCAATCTCAGGTGATCCACCCACCTCGGCCTCCCAAAGTGCTGGGATTACAGGCGTGAGCCACCGCGCCTGGCCTATGCTACAAAACTCTAACAAACATGTGGTTTTGCCTGTCTCAGATTCATCACCTAAAACATTTCATATGTATTCAGAAGTGAGATTTTTTCCTAAGAGAAAAAGCAATCCCAAGGTCCTAAGACCCGCCCAAATTTCACAAATGTCCACTCTCTCGCATATGGCCAGCTATTACTGACATAGTATATTAAATATGATTCTAATATGACAATTCTTTTTTTTTTTTTTTTTTTTTTTTTTTTTTTTTTTTGAGACAGAGTCTCGCTTTGTCGCCCAGACTGGAGTGCAGTGGCCGGATCTCAGCTCACTGCAAGCTCCGCCTCCCGGGTTCACGCCATTCTCCTGCCTCAGCCTCCCGAGTAGCTGGGACTACAGACGCCCGCCACCTCGCCCGGCTAGGTTTTCGTATTTTTTAGTAGAGACGGGGTTTCACCGTGTTAGCCAGGATGGTCTCGATCTCCTGACCTTGTGATCCGCCCGTCTCGGCCTCCCAAAGTGCTGGGATTACAGGCTTGAGCCACCGCGCCCGGCCCTAATATGACAATTCTAAGTGCACTCAATTTAAAGTACTATTCCAGAGTCATGACCTTTGGCACAAGAAGCCGAAGAGGCTTTTTACTCTTTTAAAGAATCCTTGTAGAGAACTCCAGCATTAAGTCTCCTTGATAATCATTGAGTCAATACATTTTTCACAAAGAAACTGTTTAAGGTATGAGCATATGTTCATCAAGACAGTGACCCATTGCTTAATATAAGTCAGTTCTCCCCTGACTTAAGTTGCTGGTTTGTTTCCTTTCCTGCAGCTGCTATTATGATTGAGACTTCCTTTACTTTGGCCTTAAGCACCTCTCCGCCTATAACTATCTCCCACACACTAACAGCACTCCTAAAGATGTTAACAGTGGTGAATCTGTATAGGTCTGCAACAGCTCAATTCTTGCCACCTTGGAGGAAAGAATTCAGCTGAGGAGCAAATGGCAGAGTGAGAGACTGAGGCAAGTTTTAGAGTATAAAAAGCTTTATACCTGGGAAGCTGAGGCAGGAGGATCATTTGAACCTGGGATGTGGAGGTTGCAGTGAGCCAAGATCACGCCACTGCACTTCAGTCTGGGCAACAGAGCAAGACTGTGTCTCAAAAAAAAAAAAAAAAAAAAAAAGCTTTAGAGTAGAAACAAAAGGAAGTAAAGTACACTTGGAAGAGGGGCCAAGTGGATGACTTGAGAGATCTGAAACCACCGGTGCAAAATATAACTAAGACAGTGAAAGAGATCTGACCTAATCAACTCCATCTTGTTTCTAACCTCCCAGCTGTCCCTGTTTATTCCTCAGCCCAGGCTGAACTAACTTTGGGAGGAACTTAGTTTATAGTCTACAGTTTAAACAAAGATGATAACAGCCCTTACCCAAAATAAACCTCCTTCTTGCCTGGGGACTAGACTTCCTTTGTAGGACTAACATATTAGTCACAAGATTAGAAATTATGGTTCAAGAGTCATGCAGCTGGAGACTACAAGATTCTGACCCTCCCTAAACTGCTCCTGAGATCAGTGCTTGAGATGTTTTGCAGACCCTGCACTTGGTGGATCAGCTGGCACCACCCAGATCAATAAATTGGCTCATCTCATCTTGTGGCCCCCACCCAGGAACTGACTAAGCACAAGAAGACAGTTTCAACTCCCTATGATTTCATCTCCAACCCAACTAACCAGCATTCTTGACTCACTGGCTGCCCCCCAACCCACCAAATTAGCTATAAAATCTCTGATACCTGAATGCTTGAGGAGATTGATTTGAGTAATAATAAAAACTCTTGTCTCCCTCACAGCTGGTTCTGTGTGCATTAGAGTTTCTCTATCGCAATTCCCCTGTCTTGATAAATTGGCTCTGTCTAGGCAGCAGGCAAGGTGAATCCATTGGGTAGTTACAGATCCAAGTGCACTGTATGGCCTTTGACTTGGGGTTTTACACATTGGCATGCTTCAGGGATTGTAGTTTATCCTCTCTTGATTTTTCCCTTGGAGTGGACTGTCCACAGGCACAGTTGCCTGCCAGTAATTGGGAGGGGCCGCATGCACACTGTGTTTACTGAAGTTGTGCACATGCTCATTTGAGGTGTCTTTCCCTTACTAGTTGAGTGTACCTAGAGGAAGGTCATATAGCAGTTAAACTCTGACATTTTGCCCCTTAGTTTACATGCTTGAGCCTGCTCACCCAACTCCTAGAGATCTTACCGGGAAGCGGCTGATCACCAGGTTCAGGTGTTTTATATCTATTGGGAGCCCGCCGTTCCCTGGTGCCAGCTGCAACCAATTATTATTTTAAAGAGACAGTTTAACAACCACACGATTGTCACCTGATGGTTACGGGGGGATTTCTCTTGCCCTGCTCATGTCTGCCTCGCTACCTACTAAAAAAGACACACAATCACATTTTAATGCTAGCTTAACCGCAATTGTATTATTCTCTGTTTACCATTGGCTTATACTAAACCCAGCCTCTTTTCTTCTGTTTCAATGGAAGGGAAGTTTCCTGACTGATTTATCATCACTGCCCACTATTCAAACAAAATATTAACTTCTAAACTTTTTTTTTCAAAATTATGATCTCATATTTATATAGACATGCCCTGACAATGGCATGATGAGAAAAAAAATAAAAAGTTGTTTTGGAATATGCAGTAACACGAGAGTGTAGAAAATATTTTGTTATCTACATGATTGAATTTATAATCTCTGATATTGTTTATGATTATAGACAATGGAGAAAACAATGAGAATCTATCCTCTCAGTAGGTACTAAAATTGTCCATTTATTGATAATCTTTTTATATGTTATACAATTCCTTTATAATATAGCTGTTATAAACTGTGTTGCTCTGCAAACATCTTCAGCATGAAAATGTTTGACTCTCATGGCAGCCAAAGTAATGGCCTTTTTCTCTTTCTGGGTTCAACCAGTTGCCTCTGAAAACTCTCTCTCTCTCTTTTTTTTTTTTTTTTTTTGAGACACAGTCTTTCTCTGTTGCTCAGACTGGAGTGCAGTGGTGCAATCACGGCTCACTGCAGTCTCCACCTGCTGGGCTCAAGTGATCCTCCCACATCAGCTTCCTGAGTAGCTGAGACCACAGGTGTGCACCACTATGCTTGGCTAATTTTTTTGTTTTTTTAACATATGTTGGGACATGGCCCTGCCATGTTGCCCATGTTGGTCACAAATTCCTGAGCTCAAGCGATATTCCTGCTTTGGCCTCTCAAAGTGCTGGGAATGCAGGCGTGAACCAGTGTATCCAGACTGAAAACTATTTCTGTGTTTGACTTTCTTTAAGATTAGGCCTCAGATTCAGAATTAAACAGAATCAAGCAAACAAACAAGAAAAGCCTTACTGATTAATGGGATGCCCTTTCTTTCCAAACTTGTTTGAACCCACAATTACTCATCTTGCTTTAGTGGCTCATGGAATAAGAAAGGCAGAAAAAAGAGATGACAGTAAAAATAACAGATAGTTCATATGCTTCTAATTCTTCCAAATTGGTCAATTTTGTTACATTTTCCCCATTTGTCAGGCCTGTATTTTAGGAAGTCCAGTAAAGACACAACCCATTGTTGTTAGGGTCATTTATAAGTATTAGGTTTGTTTATTCACACATATGAAGAAAAATTGTTCAAATGAAAGTGTTTAGGAAATGTTTTATATTTTTTTCAGGTACGTAATGTAGTCTTACACTAAACCTGATAAAATTACTCAGGGTGAGGGGGGTAATAAAAAGCTATTTAAGGTCTCTTTCTAATATTTGGAATAAACTTGTTTTTTACTAGTAAGAAGAAAATTTAGTTTGCAAGTCATATTGTAAAGGAAGTGTATATAGAAATTATTTATTCATCCACTAGCACCTCAGTGATATATAGAATTCATACAAGAGATAGACGAGATGTGCAAACATAAGGTTAAAAAAAAACTTAAAAAAAACAAGAATGGTCTAATAACTGACAATTATAAATTATAAACTGTGTTGCTCTCCAAACATCTTCAGGAAAATGTTTGACTCTCACTGCAGCCAAAGTAATGGCCATTTTCTCTTTCTGGGTTCAACCAGCTGCCTGAAAACTCTCTCTCTCTCTCTCTCTTTTTTCTTTTTCTTTTTTGAGACACAGTCTTTGTGCAGAAACCAGGCTCCAATAATCATATATCTTGCCCTTAGATCCTATAGGCATGAGATACAACGCCAGTTAGGAAGATAGGAGCTTCCTCCACATGAAATATTATAGATATGACATAATATCTGACTAGAACTCGAGGAGCTCTCATTTACAAGACATTTATATATTAGATGGCTTTTTGCTAAATTTTTGCAAAACATTAATGAAGATTGCCAATGCCCTTTACTTATGATAAAAACATACCACATACAAAACCTGACAAGACATGCTAGATCTACAGTCCAGAAATTAGAAGCACATTATAATTCATCAGAGAACATTTATACTTGACCTCAATAGGAGGGGCCAAATTAAGTACCACTTAATACCAACACCTCCTTAAGTGTCAGAGTTTTAGTTTTGGATCCATGCTTTCCACTGCAGTTGAAATGAATATGCAAATGCTAAGGATATATGATAGAAACTTCTCTGTCAAAAAAGAAGAGAGTCTATCAGAATATAACCAGTTTTTGCATCTTTTGTCTTAGTGGCTGCGGTCATTGCAACTGGTAGACGCTTCTTCCATGACAGAGACATTGTCATCATATTCTTTCTATGATTATATATGTATAAAGATCACATTACTGTATATTAAAAATCATGCTTATTACTATTGGTTTTGGTACCACGCCTACTCTTGAATAAGTCAAGTAAACCGCCCAACCCTTGGGCATTAAGCCAGCAACTATTCTATATGGAAGGATGTAGTATCTGTAATGAACCTGGCTGCATTTAAATTAACCCTGTCAAAGAATACGGTGCACTTAAGTTTCAATAGTGTATGCTTTTTAAAAGAAGAACCCACTACAGAAGAATCAACAAAATGACTCTTCTGGATCATGCTTTTACTACAAATTATAGAGCCCCGTCCATGGTGTCAGGCACAACCCAAAGAAATTTCTGAATGGGAATAATACTGGTGAACAACTTTTCCAATGTATAGAGCCTATCAAAAAATCAGGGAGCTAAAATGTTTATGTAAAATCTTAAAAATGTATTAATAGAAACTGCCAATTGTCAAAATGCAACAAAAAATAGTGGCTATTCAAGCTATGTTTCACAGATCACATGGCTCTAGGTTACTCTAGCTATTAAAGGAGGGTGTACCCTCATTTGAAAGAAAGCTGCACACATATTCTAGATGAGTTAAGAGTGTATCCATGACCTGGCTAACTACAACATAATTCATTTTGGTAACTGAGCTCTGAGCTCTGCTAGGAAACTGGGAAGAAAGTTTATACGAGACACACAGATAATTCCATTTGTGCAAATAGTGCTAATAAAATGTGGCTTCCTTGCACTATTAAATACCCCAAATCTTGCTTCATCTAGACGGCATACTACTTATTCTTCTTCTGCAGGCTGGGGTGCAGTCATGCAGTCATCGTTCACTACAGCCTTAAACTCCTGGCCTCAAGTGATCCTCCTGCCTCAGCCTCCCAAGTAGCTGAGATTACAGGCATGAACAACCACTGCCAGCTAAGATGACATTAAAATCTTTAAATGCATCTAGAAATAAAACGTAGGATTTATGACAAAGGTAACAATGCAGTAATGTGAAGAAAGGATGATAATCTTTTTTCACAAAATGATGTAAATGGTGCTATTCGAATTGCATATCCACACAGGAAAAGAATATCGGGCCCACCAATACCTTACAGCATATACAAAACTAAATTTCAGTCAATTGCAGATCTAAATATAAAATCTAAAACTAACAATCTTAGAAGAAAATATAAAAGAATGCATCCATCACCATGGAGTAGGCAAAGATTTACTAAACAGAACACAAAAAGCATTAGCAACCAAATTTTAAAACTGGAAAAATTGAACTATATTAAAATTCATGCTTGGTGTCAAAAATCACCATTAAGAAAGGGAAATATCAATCAATAGAAAAGGATGATATTCATTACAAATATTATCTAACAAAGGACTTATACCCAGAATATATTTTTGATAAAACTCAAAAATTAATGTGAAAAAGACACACAAGTAGAAAAATGAGCAAAAAAAATCTGAGGAGCCATTTACAAAAGAGGATACAGTATGGCTAATAAGCATATAAAGTGCTCAACTTTACTACTCATCAGTGCAATGCAAATACAACCACAGTGTAATAATTCTACCGCTACAAAAGAATGGCTAAAATAGAAACAATGGGGAAATAGCAAATGTTGTTGAGAATGTGGAGCAACCGCTCTGAAAAAGTGGCAGTATTTATAAAAGTTGAACATCATTATATTCACTGGCCCAGGAATTCTAGTCCTAGATAAACACGCATTTGTTCCAACTAAAGACATGTCTAGAATGTTTAACTACCCTAAGGGTACTATTCCCAAACTGGAAATGACAAAATGGCCAGTAATAGTAGAATTGATTAAAAAAAAAAAGGGGGGGGACATATTTAGGCAATACAATATCAAACAAGGAAGACTATAAAGAACCGTCAGCTATACACGAGGTGGCTGAAACTTACAAAGAGTGAGTGAAAAAAACCTGACACAAAAATAATACATGCACTATGATTCCATTTATATAAAGTCTGTCAGAAGTCTAGGTAATCGTTATTTTTGGGACGTTGGAAGCGGGTACTGGAAGGGGACAGGAGGGGCGGTTCTGGGATACAATGTTCTTTATTTCCTCTAAGTTCCTGTTATCTGGGTTTCTCCAGTTTGTGAAAAATTATTCAGATATACCCAAATCAAAAAGTTAAAACTTAAACAAATAAAAATAATAATTGCAATGGATCACTTTATTTAAAACCAAGGAGGTCACAATGAACTCCTGTCTCCCCACCCCCTAACCCCTGCGCACGCAGACGCACAATGAAGTGAAACCTCATTGGCTGGGATCAGTGACGCACTTCTGAAAGCCGCAGCTTAGCACCATCTTTTCCATCTCCTGCTCGTCTGCCTTCCCGCCATCTGGCCTCCACGAGATTCAGCCCGGTGGTGTTAGCCCCCTGGACTTGATTCCTGAGGCAAACAGTGTCCCTTAAGGTCGGCAACAGCCTCTTCTGGGTTCACTGCAGTCCAACCGGCTCCCTACCCGCCGCCATTATGAACATCCGCAACGCTCGGCCAGACGACCTGATGAATATGCAGCACTGCAACCTCCTTTGCCTTCCTGAGAACTACCAGATGAAATACTATTTATATCATGGCCTTTCCTGGCCCCAGCTTTCTTACATCGCTGAGGATGAGGACGGGAAGATTGTGGGCTATGTCCTAGCCAAAATGGAGGAGGACCCAGATGATGTCCCGCATGGCCATATCACCTCACTTGCCGTGAAGCGTTCACACCGGCGCCTCGGCCTGGCCCAGAAGCTGATGGACCAGGCCTCTAGGGCCATGATAGAGAACTTTAACGCCAAATACGTGTCTCTGCATGTCAGGAAGAGTAACCGGGCAGCCTTGCACCTCTATTCTAACACCCTCAACTTTCAGATTAGTGAGGTGGAACCTAAATACTATGCAGATGGGGAAGATGCTTATGCTATGAAGCGGGATCTCTCGCAGATGGCAGATGAGCTGAGACGACAAGTGGACCTGAAGAAGGGCGGGTATGTGGTCCTGGGCTCCAGGGAGAACCAGGAGACCCAGGGCAGCACACTTTGTGGTTCTGAAGAGGCCTGTCAGCAAAAGAACCCGGATACCGAAGAAAGTGGCAGTGACAGCAAAGAACCTAAGGAGTCTGTGGAGAGCACCAACGTCCAAGACAGCTCAGAAGGCTCGGATTCCACCTCCTAGAGCATGCTTAAGGTATTCTGTCTTCCCTGCCCTAGTACCTCCCTCTCCTAAATCCCTGCATCCATCCCCCCTTGGCCTGCCCAATTCCATCCTGTCTTATCCCATTCTGGCCCTGCGAGGTTTAAATCCACCTGGTGACCTTAGGGAGAAGTTAGAGTGAGTTGAGGGAGACTCATTGCACGCTGTTGAAAGTGAAATACGATACTAACTCATGCTGAAAGTAGATTAATTTCAATGAAGAAACAAGCATTTATCCCGCTTTCTGGGCATGAGTTGTATTTCAGGGTAATCACGTAGTTGATGGAAGGCATTTTTTTCTTTATGGAATTCCAGTTAGTAATAATGATAGAAATATAAAATCATCATTTTGCAACTCTTGATGAAATAATGGACCCAGCCAAGAGTCATCAGTGGCTAATAGCGTTAGATAAAAGTTGGAGCACTTTGTAGTGATGGATCAGACTGACAATACTTGAACTCAGTGTAGTCCGTCTTCACTAAATGTGGAGACAAATACTTGTCTCCTTATGCAACAGGAAGTGCACAGTACTACCTATGAAATATTCTTTCCAAAAGAAAATTATGAGATCTAACTACCATTTTACAGAAAATAGAGGGACTTGTTAAACTATACCATGATGCAAACCGTCAAATCCAGAATTAGAGGTTTTTACAAAACAAATGACCTGGTTTCTTCACAAATAAATGGCACTGAAAAAAAAAAAAAGGATAAAGCATTTTCTATTAAACTTTACAGATACGTTAACTAAACTCAACTGTTATGGACATTGTTTGGATACTGATTCAAACAAACCATGTATAAGACATTTTTGAGATAATCAGGCAAAATTTGAACAGGGATTGTATTCTAGTAAGGAATTATTAATAATTTTATTAGAGGAGCTAAATGGTATTGTATTATTATGTTTAGAAAGTCCTTATCTGTTAGAGATACATACAGAAATAATTATAGCTGAAAGACTAGGATGCCTTGGATTTCCTTTAAAATAGTCTAGCAAAAAAGAACAAGATTGGAAGAGGGAAAATGAAAGAAGAATGGCAGTTATTGTTGGGTTGGGAAATGGGTACTTAGGGGCTTCCTTGTGCCATTTACCCTTTTGAATGTGTGGAAATTAACATGAAAAGTTAAAGAGCCAAAACTTTTTTTTTTTTGAGACAGAGTCTCGCTCTGTCGCCCAGGCCGGAGTGCAGTGGTGCGATCTCGGCTCACTGCAACCTCTGCCTCCTGGGTTCAAGCGATTCTCCTGGCTCATCCTCCCAAGTAGCTGGGACTCCAGGAGCCCGCCACCTCGCCCGGCTAATTTTTTTTTTTTTTTGAGACGGAGTCTCGCTCTGTCGTCCAGGCTGGAGTGCAGTGGCGCTATCTTGGCTCACTGCAAGCTCCGCCTCCCGGGTTCACACCATTCTCCTGCCTCAGCCTCTGGTGTAGCTGGGACTACAGGCACCCGCCACCAAGCCCGGCTAATTGTTTGTATTTTTAGTAGAGATGGGGTTTCACTGTGTCTTAGCCAGGATGGTCTCGATCTCCTGACCTCGTGATCCACCCGCCTTGGCCTCCCAAAGTGCTGGGAATACAGGCATGAGCCACCGCGCCCAGCCTAATTTTTGTGTGTTTAGTAGAGACGGGGTTTCAGCATATTGGCCAGGCTGGTCTCGAACTCCTGCCCTTGTGATCTCCCCGCCTCAGCCTCCCAAAGTGCTGCGATTACAGACGTGAGCCACCGCGCCCAGCTCTTGTACTTCTTAATACACACTTATGCTAATACTAAAAAACCACTAAAACTTAAGTTTTAAAGGATTGGTATGTTAGAAACAACTTAATTGTAGTAATATAATACTACAGTATTTCTTCCAGCAAAGAACTTTGTATCACCTTAGGAGTTTCTAGGGTCAGTGAGCTATTGGCAGTTTACAGGCTTTAACATCTTAATCTAGTCACCTTACCCTTACATAGTGTGAAAGGCAGCAACTTTCTCATGGCAAAATCTCGTCATAAATAGTGTATTCTGTATATAATTTCAATGTGTGCTATTTGATTAGTCATTCATAAAAGTATTTATTTGTCAGGCATTAGGCTTGGCGCTGAGTATACAGCAGTGATCAGAACAGACTGACGTTTATATAGCATGTAAGAATAAATGGACTTTTTTTTGCATTTTAATGGCAAAACCCAAACTATAGCACACTAATCCCATTTTATTTTCATTCAGTTACAGTTCAATAGGTTATAAAAATTTAGATACAGTAAGTCTTTGGTAATTAGAAAGAATCTGTCCTCAGAGGAGGTTTTGCATTTGACTTTTAATAACCTGAAAGTTTCACAATGACTGATTCATTTGTTCTAATGCTAAAATAAAGGCAGCAGAACAGTCTAAAAGAAAAGATGAAATTAAAGAAAACTTGATGCCTTGAGAAAGCGTTGTCAAATTTACACCTGGCTTGTTAACCCTGGAGGGTTCTATCAAGACTCTTTGAATCAACAGACCGTTTTAAAAAAATTTCAACTTTCAAATTCCTTCATAGGACTTACACAGTATTGATCTCATCTTTGTAGTTACTTGCTTCTCTTCAGTGTTAAACTCTAGCTGAGAACAGAGCTAATCAGAGGTGGTTTTAAAACCATGTATGTATATACATATTTTATATATATAAAGCCATATATATAAAACCATATATATGTATTATGTACACACACACCTATAAAACTTTGATGAATTCAAAAGCACTTAACATCTGCTGTGAGAAACAAAAATAATTGCCACTCTAGTAAAAGAAGAGAGAAATAATAAATAAGAAAATTCATTGTTGTGTCACAGTTATAAATTTCAGCATACAAATTCAAGAATAATTGAACTGTCTTTATGATACTGTAATTGAACTTTATTTCTAAGTTGAAGGAAATGTTTCCTGGACTGAACTTCACCCTCTTTCTGAGTTGTTATCTGCTGAGACATATTCAGTGGCCGCATCTAATCTTTGATCTTCAGGATTCACTTCTGGGTCTTTTCCAGCCGGAGGTCTCTTACCATTTTGGTAGCAAGGGTGTATGAGTATTAGTCTGCACAGGCTAACTGGTCTAAAAATTAACTTCCAAGTCTCAATAACTTAACCCAGTAAAAGCTTATTTGTCACATCATAGTACGATGTGGGTCATCAGTGTGATGGCGATGTGGAGTGGAGGGAAAAGATGGACCCTACTCCATGGAATCATTCAGGGATCCATTTAGAACAGGGATTCTTAATTTTCTGTAGCTCCCTTTGGCAATCTGGTGAAGCAGAAAAATGTTTTTAAAAGATGTAAAAATTTCATCAAATTACAAAGGAAAACAATTGTTGATATACAGTTATCAAACTTTTTAAAATATTTTTGTTATATGTGGTTTTTGTTGGCATATTGAATAGCCTAGTAACTATTACTTCAAAGTAAATTTTAGTATAAATGATATTTAAGATATCTTAAGTATAATGTGATATGAAAATACCTATGATTTTTATTGGTGACAAAGTCTCAAGTATTGCTAATACTACTGTGCATTGATTCCTATGTTCATAATTTAAAGAATTGCCAGACTTCAGTTAGAAGTTGATGCAAATTACAGAGTTGTTTTTGTTCCATATCCAAGGTCATGGTTCTCCTACATTTTATTAAATAGATCCCAGGTTAAGAACTCCTAATTCAATGACTCTTGTCATTTTTCTAGAATCATAAGACCTTCAACTGGTTCATATACATTCAACTAGCAGATGAGAGAAGAGAATGTATATAGTGGTTCATAAAGGTTTTAAAAGTCAAGTCTTACCCAACTAACTGCAGGGGAGGCTATGATATTTAGTTTAGCTTTGTGCTCAGGAAAGAAAAGGAGTTCAGTAACAACACAGCATAGTATCTGCCACAATAGGAAACATCCTAGTGGTGCTCTGGACTATGAGAAGTTTTGCTTTCATGCCTGGTTAGGGGCATGGGATCATACAGCTGCTCTCACTCCATGACATGGCCCAGGGAACTCTGTTAGGCTGTCTGAGGTTGTCTACATAAACGCCTGACATATATTTCTTCTGCTGTTTCACAAATGGGCATGGAAAACGATGGGATTCTGTTATCTTGCTGCCATTATGCCTCTAATTAAAACCTGGAACAAATGACCCCTCTCCTCTGAAGTCCCCCAAACTGTGTAAATCTTCACTTCCATCCCATTTAATGGGGATTCACCAGCACATAGGTCTACCTCCCTGAATGGGGAAGGGCTACATTGAAGAAAGAAAGAGCAGGAAAAACATTTAAAAGGCTCATACCGGAAAAGTACTATCCTTCTATAATTGTGGTGCTCCCTCCTGTGGAGCTGGAGTTCAAATACCTATAGAAAAATGTCCTAAAAAATATTTTTCATTTTCTCTCTCTGTACTTTTGGATTTGGGAACAGAGACAGAGTTAGAAGTGGTGCTGAGCAGGACAGTTGGTGAAGAACTGGTTGATTTCATCTGAAAAATGGTAACAAAAATTACTCTTAACCCTATGAAAAGGCACTGTTTTGCAGGTATTAATTCTAAGCACTGTTAATGATGTGTTTCATTTATTCCTCATAATAATCCTGTGAGGTAGGTACTATTACTCCCTTTTGTGGTTAAGGAAATCATATCACAAAGAGGGCTGCATGTTACACAGATAGTGGAAAACAAAGATGCAAACTCAGGTGGTCAGACTCCATGATTGAGAGGATTAAATGAGTCAATCTGTGTAAATTGCTAAGCACAACTCCTCACACACAGTAAAATAGTCCATAAATTTTGGCTCTTAATATAATCGATAGTAAGAGTAACTTTTCAGGTTCTCCTCTTCTCCACGGTAATCAAATAATAAAATGTTGTGTATGAGCAGCAACAGTTTGCAGTCTTGGAAGGGAAATGCATCTTAATGATTAAAATAGCTTTCACTGACAAGCTAAATGTCAAAGCATTCAACTGAATCAACGCTCGTCAATGGCAGTGTTTCTAGGGAGCCATAGCAATGAAGACAGGTCAGTTCAAAACATGCTGGGTGAGGCAGGAATGTCATCAAACTGCTGTTTGTTTCCTGACAAGAAATATGTGGTTGATGATTAATAACAAAAATGAAAAAAATGCAAAATCTTAGCGTTTTCAATTGAGCTGACAACATTGAGTTAAGTAAGGTTACTTCAGTGACTCTCCCTTTCTGGTTTATTGTTTGTGTTGCTAAACTGTCATTTTAACAAAAAGTAGTTAAATGTTCACATGAGCATTCACTGAAATAGACTGTTCTTAATTTTATCAGACAACTAATTATAACTGTAATGATATAATGAAATATGGAAGAAACCTACAGACTGACAGGTCTGGTAAATTCCTAGTATAACCTTACCCCAGATATGCCAAAAACCATAGATTTCAAATGCAACTGCACTCTATGAAGATAAAGAGGGGTTTGGGAAGAGATAAAATATTGTTTTGAAATACTAATCAGATAGATGCCATTTGTTGAATTATTTATAATCTCTAACAATGTCACCTTTCAATCAGTGTATGATGACTGAAATGTAGGATGTAGGATGACTGAAATACTAACTTTTTCAGAAGTAACTGATAAAAGCAGAGGTTTTTCCTAAATTTTGTACTCTCTGCTCTAGTATATGAAATCTAATGAGCTTTATGGTACAGGAGGTTAGATAGAATATTTAAAATTCTTTGAATGGGCAATGATTCAAAGAGCCAGCATAAAAGCCTTTCTGAAAATACTCTACAATGCCATTTCTATAGATAAATATCGTTAGAAAATTATGGGATTTTTTTAAAGTAAAGCCATAATATTCTCTTTCATGTTTATAACACCATATCGACAAATAGCATGTATTTGTCAGGCTTCCCTAGCCCACCTTTAAGAAAACCTGATAATGTAAAACTTTGAACTTAATAAGCTAAGACATTGAGGACTTGGACTGGGCACAGTGGCTCATGCCTGTAATCCCAGCACTTTTGGAGGCCAAGGTGAGAGCATTACCTGAGGCCAGGAGTTCAAGACCAGCCTTGAAAATATAGCAAGACCTGATCTGTACAAAAACTGAAAAAAATTAGCCAGCATGGTGGTGTATGGTGGTGAGTGCTTGTAGTCCTAGCTACTCAGGAGGCTGAGGCTGGTGGATCACTTGTGCCCAGGAGTTTGAGGCTCCTGTGAGCCATGATTGCACCACTGTGCTCCAGTCTGGGTGACTGAGCAAGACCCTGTCTCAAAAAAAGGACTATAACACTAACATTTTAAAGGGAATCTTTATGAAAAATACCTATACTCTTAAACAACAAAATATCCTATAGCCTTTATTACAGTGTTACTTGACTTCTTCAGTTTAATTTCTTAAAATTTTCAAGCAGTATTTACTGAGATAACTAAAACAGCTATATAATGTTTTTATATAACTTCTTTTGCATGCCTGTATTAAAACGAAAAAGGCAATGATGATAGTCTTTCTGGCCTATTCCTCCATATCTTGTATCTCTTTTGTTATAACAAATATACTTTAAAAAATAAGATTTTACATAATATTACCTCTTGCAACTGGCTTCACTTGTTATTCTGGCAACAGAATTTTCTATAACAATGATTCTGTACAAAAATGCTTTTTAACTGCTCTGTGCATAATAGTCAACCTCAATCCCATTTACTTCTGTGCATATGATAGATGGGAAGGTACTCAGTAAATCTTTATTGAATGAATGAATGAATGGATCTCTCAAATTATCCATATAATTTTTTTAAAGGAGAGAAAAATAATGTATGTATGATACTACTTCCTTTTACCTGATGTAATTAGGGTACTTTAATTTGTGAATAAAGAAACATAATGGTTATTTTGGTTTCCTGTCCAGGTCTCACAGAAAGAAAATATGACTTATAGAGTAGGACACATTGCATCTAACTTATCAAGAGCTAAAAAGGCCTTTCATTTCTTTAGAATTGGAATAAATTTTCTTTGGAGTGGAGTAGGATGGGATAGAATTTAAAGATGACAAGGAAAATTATCTCAGTTTCTTTATTTTAAAATAGGTTCTTTGGTGGTAAATCCCAGTTTTTTGGTGTTCTTTCCGTCCCTTTCTCCTGGCAGAAACATCCTGTAGATGTCAGGAAAGGTTCATGTGTTCTTACGGCAGGGAGGAGAGAGAGCCCCAGATCTGCGTGTGGCCTTTGTGTAATCATCTGAATTCTCACTGACTTCCATGGAGATATATCTAGTCCAAACTAGTTACTGAGTTTCTTTATCTGCTACTTCAGTCTGTCATTAACTAAACCAGTATTCTTTCAGACTTGTCAGAGCTTATAGCTCTCCCTTTCTCATTTGTTTTCTTCTCATTTTTCAACAGCATTGCAGGTCCTCATGTCTCAACCACATCTACCCTGTGAACCCTGGCTTAGTCTGTCTGCTCTGCAGCATCTGCTGTGGGGATCATCTCACAGTGACCAAAATGGCTTCTTACTCTCAACTCTAAACAACCACCTTTCACGTATCCTGCTGGGATCATGAAGGAATACCTGGACACAAGAGCTGCTGCACAACAGCCAACGAAGTTTGAGACCTGCCATTACAGAACCTTTCTTGGCCTACTCACACGGTGCTGCCGTTTTATTGTTTGTAGTAGTCCTCTGTTGGGTGTGGTTATCCTGTTTTTCTCCTTTTAGAATGATGAACAGGAAGCAGGGCAAACTCTTAAAGCTTTCCAGCTTTCAGTTTTTTGTTTTTGTTTTTTTTAAACCATTATTTACCTGGGTTTTCATCCATATTTTTTTGCCATTATTTTACCTGAGTTTTCATCCTTGAGGAGGTGAGCTAGTCAGGACCATGAAGTCAGACCTTATGACCCCTTCCTCCTCTTTCCTGGAAGAAGTATTCTGTTTCTTTTTCCTTTCTCTGGGAACTCCTCCTTTATACTATTCCCCCACAACCTTTTTTTTTTTTTTTTTTGAGGAGGGCATCACTTTCCCAGTGGGAAAAGGTGTTAAGTTAGGGGCTTCTACTGTACAATCAGAACTTGGAGATTTTAAGAGAAGGACAAATGGTAATTAAATTGGAATCTCTAATATGCTTGTTTGTGTTAGTTTTTTTGGGATGATGTCACTTGGCATTTATTGAGTACCTGCAGTGTTCACACACAATGCCAGGGCCTTCATTAGTAATATATTTAACCCTTTAACCCTCTCAGCAACCCTGTAAAGTAGATATTATTATCCCTGTTTTACATATGAGGGAACTGAAGCTCAGAGAAGTGAATTAAATATCCAGGATCTGAACCCAATTCTGTTTGAATTCAAAGCCAAAGTTCCTTCTACTTTCCTGTTCCTACTCTTTGAATTTTATTTATAAATGTGTTAAAATTTTAGCAAAAATGGAGAATCTGCTGTTTAAAAATGTGTTTGCTTAATACATGCCTACTGTATGTCAATTGTGAATATATAACCTACAATTATAATCTACTTTTATTATTTTTCTCTAGTAAAAATAAGTGAAGACAAAGTACTTTGACCTCTGCAATAAAAGTCACCAGATAAATCCAGAGTTATCATTACTTAATGTTGTTTTTATGTTCACTGAATGTGAATTACCAAAGTATATAACATTTTTCATGTTTAAACTTTTATGAAAACTGTTGTGTATTGATTTAAGTCAAAGCCTGGACTTTATCTGGTGACAAGAGGTAAGTCTTTTCTGTGTAATCATCATTAGCCCTGCTAAGCACTTCTTACAGATCTCCCCCATTGCACTCTAAGAATGTCTACCTAATGGTAAATGATTGCCTGAGGCAGATATAAAAGTTTTTCCCTACATGAAAGGATTTACCATTTCTTGTGCTAATACAGTATGATACAGTCTATCTTTCCATCTTTTCCTTTTTCTTTTTAATTTTCTATCTCCATGCTAAATTATTTTATTCTTTCCTCTCAACCATGTGTTTATCTCTTTATTTTTAAATATTACAACCTTCTAACATCTGTCTCCAGGGCAGCATAATCTTACTGATGAAATATTCCGTGTTTTCCTTGAGCTTTTGTCAATATGTCTTTGTGTTAACAGCTTAGCAGATGGAGAAACAGAAGGAGCAGCCTCAGCTTACCTGAATGGTTTTTCTCCAGCACCAGGCACATTGACTTGCTGTCTCTAGTAACTTGATAAGAGTTGGAGCAATTGGCAAATGAGAAATGATATATGACTTCTGCAGTGTTATTACTAAAATAATTGGCTGCATTTCTTTGTTATCATTATATCTTCTTTCCCAGTCTCGTACCAGGAGAAAGCAGAATTATAGCACTGTCTGGTTTGGGCTATCCCTGTTTAGATAATAAAAATAAAATAAACAATAATACTAACATTGCTTTGGGCATAGATTAGCATGTTCATGATGGTTCCAGGATAGTAGTAGTGATTTAGCAGCAGCAGTGGCTTTTTGAAACACAAATTGTGGGAGCGTGTGGCACCATTTTTTTCGTAATAGCATTGTTCTTTTTACACAGGAAAAGAGTTTTTTTTTTTTTATTCTGAATGGACTGACTACTTTTTACTGAAGCACAGTCCTAGAGAGAGCAAAGCAAGGCTTTGAAGCAAGGAGGAAAGATAGTAATGGTGTGAATACCCTGGTACTAGCTATATTTTATTCACTTGCAGCTTTAAATAAACTGGATGTGCTCAGGTCTGCTAGCAGATTATTTAAAGATAATGATCAGGACGCTAAGTTTTCTTTGGTTAAAAGAAGAAAACTTGTGAATGAAGCCTGTGAGTTCCTAGTTAGAGTCTGTGTGGGTTTCCCTTTGGAGATAAGAGCAAGAGGCAAGAGATGACCATCTGAAATAAAAATAATGGGGTGTGTGGATATATGGGAGAAATGGGGACTAGTAGTGGGAATTAGTCCAAAGCCAGGAAAATTTAGGATGGATCCAGATTGAAACACTGGAAGGAAAGTTTTCTTTATTTTTTATGTGCAGCTAAGTCATTTGGGTATTATGTTAAAAATGCAGACTCTTTTTCAGTATGTCTGGTGGGGCCTGAGTATCTGCATTTCTAACTAGTTCCTACATTGCTCATGTTGCTGGTCCGGGAACCACACTTTGACTAGTAAGGGTCTTAAAGCTCATCTCCAACTCTTAGACTGGGGTCCAAAACACCTGTGACTATCCATTAGGTCATTTTATAATGGATTAGACCCTAAATAATTCAGATTCCCCATCTTAAATACACATTTACATAAATCCTGTTTGTCTTTGAGATTGTGTCTTGATGGCCTAATAATTTCAATAAAAAGTTCATTAAAAATCTGTACAACAAAAAAGTGTGTGTGTGTGTGTGTATATATATAAAATATATCGATAATCAACATTTTATCTGTTAGGATGCTTTGATATAACAATTTTGCCTCATTGGCTTCTAGGCAAGTGAATGGTGTATGAGATTTTTAAAAATTTCACTTCTAACTCTCACTCAATTTATTGTGTTCATTGGTTGGTAAATTAGCTCAGACACAAATTGTTTTCCATGCTGACATTTGACAGGATTTGAAAAAGACTACTGAGTCTTTTTTTTTAATTTTAAGGAGTAGCAGACCTATGTGTGGGTTCAGGTGGTCTAATAGAGATTTTCCATCCAGGGATAAGAATTTCTAGCCCATTGTTTCTCAAAGTATAGTTCATATGCTTATTTATTCAGAATCACCTGGGTGCTATGTTAAAAATGCAGTTTCTTTGTCTCTGGCTCAGACTTACAAAATCAGTCCTGTATTTTTAACAACCCTGCAGGTGATTGTTTTGCACACTGTCTTCTGAAAATCACTGATCAGTACAAGGCATTGAATTCTTCATAAAGGTAATATGAAGGGAGCTTTTTTCCATGGTAATACTCTCCAGACAAATTAATTCATCAAAAGAAGCAAATAATTCAGAGCAGATATAACAAATTTTTATTATAAAACATGGGAAAGGGTGAGGTGGTATATGGTAACTGTTCACTTTCTGTAAACTTAAAACTTCTAAAAATAATTTATAAATTAAAAATATTTTTAAATTACATAAATGTGAATATTTGACACACATTTTTCCATAAGTATTTTACAGAAATGTGAGATCATGTGTGTTATTTTTTGGGCTTTTTTGGTCATTACTTTCCTCCTCATCCTTTCTTTTCAAGCAAACCATAGCTACAACTTGGCAATGGCGGTATACAGCAAAAGCCTGAAGGATGAGAACATTCACAAATGACACCATGAAATTTGTCCCCATTTGTTTCCGGAACAGAAATCTCAAATACTGCAGTGTCTTATTAGGAACCAGACACCTAGCATGTCTGGAACCACATGTCCTTCCATGCATGTCATTAGCTTCTCATATCCCATCACCATCTGGGCATCTTGAGTTAGAACTTTTAAGAACACAGTACCCAGCCAAAATCCAATGAAACAGACTAAGTGACTTATCAAGATCCTTTTTCATATTAATACTTTTTCCTAGACATGAATGCTGCTTTTGAAATCTAGAAAGACACAGATCATTTCCTTGAGGTGCACTTGAAGGGTTATTTAAACACCATGTTTCCTTATTAGGGCATGGGAATTACATTTTGTGAAGTTCTGGGGAAAAAAAATCTTTTCATTTTAAATCATACATATATTGCTTTCCTAACCAAAATTAAGATAGATTTCACACCTTTGGAATATTGTCATCACCTCAACTGCATTTTATGGAAGCTTACCTAGAGAACACAGTCTTTAGCAAGTTGAGTGATTTTCACAAGTGGTGGTTCAATAGAGTGAGAAATCACAGAGTGAGGAGTCTAACAGCTGAAATTTTAGTCCTAGTTTGGCTTATTACCACCTGGATGTCCTCTGGCACATCAGTTTTCTCATTTACAAAATAGAGATAAAAACTTTTGTGCTTTTAGGGTTATTGTGTAATGAGTTAGTGTAAAAAACAACTGCATTGTAATTTGTAAAAAGAAAAATGTTACTGTGAACATGTTAACTTTTTAGACATTTTTACCCCTCAATTTAAACTGGTATAGAGTAACAGTGATCTTTTTTTGTTTCCTCTGTAATGGTCCAGGAAAGAACCAGTGTTTCAGAGAATTTATCATCAAACAATAACTGTGTCAAGCAATGACAAATATATGCATGTATGTGGATATTTTAAGGGATAAAATACGGAGAAGGTGAATTCCTGTAAATATAGCAGGCCAACTTTCTATACATTCATTTAAAAAGAAAAGACTCAATAAAAGTTATCTTTTACTCTCTATGACCTAAGCATTCATATGTAATATATTTTTCATGTAAAGCAAACTGTACTTAATCTCCTATTTACATGGTTTTGAGTAAAAGAAATTCACACACACACACATACAGTGACCAAAATTTTTACATATTCAAAAACTAGTAAACTGGCCGGGTCTGGCGCCTCATGCCTGTAATCCCAACTAATCAGGAGGTGATGTGGGAGGATCCCTTGAGGCCAGGTGTTTGAGATCAGCTGGGGCAGCTAAGCAAGACCCCAACTCTTTTTTGTTTTATGAGATGGAGTCTCGCTCTGCCACACCCAGGCTGGAGTCCAGTGGCACAGTCTCGGCTCACTGCAACCTCCACCTCCCAGGTTAATTCTCCTGCCTCAACCTCCCGAGTAGCTGGATAGCTGGAACTACAGGCGTGTGCCACGATGCCTGGCTAATTTTTGTATTTTTAGTAGAGATGGGGTTTCACCATGTTGGTCAGGCTGGTCTCAAACTCCCAACCTCAGGTGATCTACCCGCTTTGGCCTCCCAAAGTGCTGGGATTACAGGCATGAGCCACCGTGCCCGGCCAAGACCCCCAACTCTTAAATAAATAAAACATTAGTAAACCATGATAATACATTAGGGCAAGCATCTGGCTGGTTTTTCATTACCAGAACTCTAAAGAGTGTTAAGTCTCATAGTCTGGCTTTTATTCCTGAAAGCTGGTACACAAGTTAAAAGTTTGACTGTTTGTTAAATAACAAATCTTATAAAGAATTGTGAAAAATCATGTACTCTCTTGTATAAGGAGGCTTTTAGGAAACAAATATTTCTAATTGCTCCTTTGGCAATCAAGACATTTTTGCATCCTGGGACAGTGTCACTTAGTAAGATTCCCAGTGGGTGAGAGGTAGATCTCTTTTGTAAAGTGGCAGATGGATTAATGTGAAAGAAAGGTGAGAAAGAGGCAGCCCCATAGAACTGCTCTTAGGCAAATCACTTTAGAAAGGCATACATATGGAACTTGAGAATGCAGAATTTGAGTTCCTTAAAATTACTTAGGTCTGTGTAGTCCTTGAAAGGCAATAATCAAATATATATTTTTCAACATTTAATACATGTTCTTTAATTTTGTTATCTTCCTTATAATTGTTGGGGGTGGGGTAGATTAAGCTTATATCCAGTAGGTATTTAAGCTGAAACGTCACAGCTTTTGTGTGCCTAATTAGCATCATTGCCTCAACTGCATTGAGTTAATAGGTGGTAGCATCACAGAGGTTAAACTCATTCACTTTAGGGTATACCTAGAGTTACACCCTAAGGTACCTGCTTTGGAAATGTTGAAATATGTAATTGCGTATACCTTCCTTTATAAAGATAGCAACCCTATCAAAACTAAATCCTTGGCAGGCTAATAGGAGTGTCATGAAATAACCTGAAATTGTCATTGGTCAGCAGATGATAGAAATCTGAATTCAGAGTTAGAAAACTGGTTTAGGAGTGACAGTGTACGAAGGAGAAAATTGTCAGCTATTAGAAAGTCAAAGATGCTATTTTTATAAAAGCAAGGTGAAAAAAAGACTATGACAGTTGTATTGGATCCTTTCTTTTCTTTGTTCAAGAAAAAACGTATTTTTAATTACTGACTTGAATTTTATTTTCATAATGTAAAGTAGTTTTTATAATAATTGGGTACCCTGAATAATTAAAACAGACTGTATTTATAGATTAAATTTTTGCATGCTGTACAATTCTTATTAAAAGACATTTGGGTCAGTTTTGCTAAAAAACAGAAGTTCCTGTCTTTAATGAGGAAAAAGCATAATAGTGGCTTAAGTTAGAATGTAAAGCTTTTGGAATCACCCCGTAATTCATGGCTTATCCCTGAGAATTCAAAGCTTTATAAATTATAAATCTTTTCCAGGACACCATACACACTGTCTTAAGTCAAATAGTGCTGGGCTAAGCCAAAGTCGTAAATGAATTCTTCACTCATCCCTGGTGCCCAGTATTATTTTTTTCTAGCTTACATTATACACCCTGGCCAAAACTAGAATTCCTTCAAAATAAGCCACACTGCCATATCACCTTTTCACTTCCTTTTCTCTTTCTGCTACTTCTTCCCACAGTTAAATCTATCAGTCAATGAAACCTACATTATAGCTGGTAATAAGCAACTTTTATAAATTATTAATAACTGGCAGACTTGCTCCTATAAATAATATTTAAATTTAATTCAAATAAACCTCCAATTGGTTGATTAAGCCTACCTAACCAATACCATTCTTACTTTACCTGTTTCAAGATCTAAACTGGGACTCCATGGGGTGTCCTGCCATCTTGAGCCACAGTTTTCAAAAGAAAGGAAGGAGGTGTTTCCTGTCTATAAGCAAGTGCAGGAATTAAGGTGCTAAGTAAGCGAGCATTGTTGTATTTGAACCCCTGAAACTTTCTTTTCTGCATCTTTCTTCCAGTACCTTCTTGTTTCTTCTATATCTTCAGCAATTCTAAAGTCTCAATTTCCACATCCACAAAATAGGAATAGGAATAAGTTTGCTTTAAGGACCTGTAGAGTTGTTGCAAGGGTAAAATAAGGAAATTCACAGAAATAAACTGATAACCAGAAAATATTAAGGATACCAAAATATTGTTTCAGCTACTTCCTTTTTAGTTGTTGAGTAAACATTTTAATAAGTCTAATCATTCCAATACGTGTTTTTATGTTTGAATATTATTTTTGGCAGAAAGATGACTAAGTGATCATTGACTGTTTTTGTCTTTCCAGTTTTTTCTCCATTGTCTAACTTGTCTCTGAATGTGCCCAGGCAATAGCAGGTGCTCAAGTAAAAGCACGAATGAATGAAAATGAATGGTTCACAGATGAGGAATAATTGAGCCAATAAAAATTATAATGAATCTCATTTTATATCAATAACGATAGAATAGGCTGGGCGCGGAGGCTCACGCCTGTGATTCCAGCACTTTGGGAGGCCGAGCCGGGCGGATCATGAGGTCAGGAGATCAAGACCATCCTGGCTAACACGGTGAAACGCCGTCTCTACTAAAAATACAAACAATTAGCCGGGCGTGGTGGCGGGCGCCTGTGGTCCCAGCTACTCGGGAGGCTGAGGCAGGAGAAGGGCGTGAACTCAGGAGGCGGAGCTTGCAGTGAGCGGAGATCTGGCCTCTGCACTCCAGCCTGGGCGACACAGCCAGAGACTCCCTCTCAAAACAAAACAAAGACAACAACAACAACAACACCCGACAGAATAAGAATTCTTTTCAAACAATAAATATTGTGTATAGAAGAAAACATTCCAGTGCTGTTTTATGCCCATAGTGAATTATGTCTATTTCCATACCCTGTTTTCAATTCTAAAAAGCAAATATCTTCCTAACGTGTCCTTGGACAAAAGGTAAAAATAAGAGGCACAGGTAAATAGAGAACACATCAAATCTCTTAATCAAGATGTGTTTTACCAAATATAACAGCAAACCATAAGCAAACGTGATGATCACCAGCGAAATCCTGAGCATTGCAAATCCAGTTTTCAGTTTGGAAATACAGCTAAAATTACATATGAAATGCTTTGAAAATACCACAGTACAATGTGATTTTCATCGGTGTTTATGTTTTTGAAAGGAGAAAAATGGCTAAAGTATTATTTTAGTCCATGTGCAAAGCAAATTCTGTTTCATCTGTTAAAAAAATAAATGAGCAATAATCTCCAAGAAATCATCTTGACCAGCATTAATGACTAGTTTGGTAGCTAACAGCCCGAGGCATAGCCAGAGGCTATTAAGGCTCTTGGGGGAAAGAAAAGGTTGGTAGATTGTGGTTTACCAGTAATTAACTATAGGTATGAATCAAAACTTCCTAAGAAAAGAGATTAAAGTTACTTAGGATGACCTTATGTGTATGCTTATCTTTTCATACATCCCCCTCCCATACCTCTTCTAATAAACAGGGAAAGAAGATGATGCCATCATTTCACAAACCAAGTTGAAATGGAAATAATTCATGTAATGAAACAGGAAACACATGGGACCAATTAATGCCTTTTCAAGCTTGGACTATATAACTATAAGAAGCACATTAAAAAAAAAAACTCAGTCTAACACATTAGTTGATTGTTGGTGAAATGAAACTCAATCATGAGATCATAAGGATTTTTTTAAGCTTTTTTTTTTTTTTTTTTTAGTTTTTAATCCTATCTCAATAAAAGTAAATACATAAGGATTATACATAAACCAAATCTGAAGTAATATAGATTGGGGAAACCTCAAGAGGGTCAGGAGATAATGAAGATTATACCTCAATATTGGGATTATGATGTTGGTTCTTTATTTCAATAAAAGTGGATAGAGATCTTTCATATCAGGGACAGGGCTTAGCTGTAAGGACAAAAGTAATCTTCTGGGAATTATGCATACAGGCTTGACATCATTTTTATTGGATGGCTGATGAACTGGAAAACTCCAGGATAGCCAGGCTTTAATTTGTAATCTTAATTTTCATATAAATCGGTACATTTCAGGGGGAGGCACGGGGGATGTGGGGACATTGATGCTTGCCGGCCTTGTGGTAATAAGACAGCCCTGAAGCACAGGCAGCAGTACTAACTCATCCAGTATCTGATTCTGTCTTTTCCTCTATCCATCTGTCTTCCATCTTTGCATCCATCATTTAACGAAATTTACAGCCTGCAAATACCAGAGAAGCTAATGTTAGTGCAATCTTCCCTCTACCTCCTCTCGGAATGATCTATAGTAATCTACTTATCATAGACATGCACACTATAAAGCACAATAATTTAGTTTTCAGCCAGGAAAATGACTGCCATTGTTTTGCAAGCATACATTAATGAGGATTTTTTTCCCCCTTCTTCTTCTTTTAATTTTTGTAAAGGAGATAGGGCATGAGAGAACACCAGTTTTCCTTCATAAAATAATTATTTTGGTGTTTCCCATATATAATTTCATATCCATGGAATTACATAGGGGCAAAGTTATAAAACTAGAACATAGTGGAAATGTATTTGGATATATGGAAACTTGGTCCATTTATTTTCAATATAGGATCTATATGTCCTTTACATGGTCAAAGAAGTAAAATGCTGTTGAAAGGAATGTTCTAGAAATATATTAAGAAAATAGAATTTTCTTTCTGGATTGTTCTAGTCTCTTACAATATAAATAAAATTAAATTGTTTGTGCAAAATTATTCTTATCAAATGATATTTTAGTTGAATTAGCCACAGGAAACAAGCAATATACTACCTTCTTACATTGTTGTTATTGTTTTGAGGTTTTTTGTGTCTCCCAGCTCTATCAGGTTTTATGTGTCTCTGCCATTTGTTTTACCTTTGTCTCATTATTTTTTAGCTTTTGAGTGATTTCTTATAAAAGAAAAGGAAAGATAATAGTTCCTACTCCATCATTTTTAAACCAGAAATCATATGTAGCTTTTTGATCTTCTAATAACCATGTGTATGTAAAGAACATATAAGGCTCATATTCTACCATATAAAAGAAGAAATCCTCAGCCAAAGCTAAAAATGCAGAACTTGTTACACATAAGAACATTTTCCAATTCTGAGTATTTCTGAATGGCTCTGGTTTTAGATTTTCCCCATGATTTAGAGATGTTTTTATTTTTCAAAGACAAATCATCTGTTCTCAAGACTGTTTTCTTTGTTTGTTTTCTGATGTCTTCCTAGATGTACAGTGTACTGAAATGTTGAGATACTACCTTCGGAGCAGAAAATAGATTCTCCCAATCATATCTTATCCTCTTATCCTCCAAAGCTCCCAATTTGCTCGTGAAGTAACATGAAAGTTGATATAGATAAATACTGTGACCGTAATCCCAATTGGAAGCACACTCATCTCTTAAACAGTTCTGTCAACTGGGATTTATCTGCATGGAAGGCATATAAAGCATCGTTTACATAAATAACTTGGAGTTTTGAGTTGGACATATATCAGGGATGAGTAACTGCCCTGGAGTATACCTATTAAATCAATCACTAGGCTCAAACAATCAGAAAAGCATTGACTATAGCCATACAAAACTTGATCACAACATAATCTTCCTCTGCTTCTTGATGAGGTAACAAAATATGCTGTGTTCATTGAACAGCTGCTTTCATAAGGAGAGCAATAATGAAAAAAATCTCCCAGAACCTTCAGCACTTGCACATGAAAACAAGGTTTCCAGTGAGAAAATTAAAATGCCAACAAGATTTATACTTACCTATGCAGATGTCCTGTAGTCTTAAACATGTTGTCTTCCTTTTAAAATGTAAGAAACAGAGACAGTGTCATTTTTCAAAGTACTATTATTGAAAAATAAAAGTTATAACCATGATTTCTGTTACGGGCTGAATTTCGTCCCTCCCAAAATTCATGTGTGAACTTCTAATTCCTACTATCTCAGAATGTCACTATTTGGACATAGCACCTTTAAAGAAATGATTAAGTTAAAATGAAGCCATTAGGATAGGCCCAAATCTGATTTGATTGGTGTCCTTATAATAAGAAGAGATTAGGACACTTATAACACCTAGAGAGGGAAGACTGTGTGAAGATACAGGGAGAAAATGGCCATCTGCAAACCAGGGAGAGAGGCCTTAGAAAATCAACTCGGCCAACACCTTGATCTCAGGCTTCTAGCATCCCAAACTGTGAGACTACATAATTCTGTCCTTTAAGCCACACAGTCTGTGGTACTTTGTTATCACAGCCCTTACAAGTAAATACAATACAGTTCTCTTTCTTGTTTAAAGATAAATAAGGAAATGAAGATAGAAAGGCCCAAAGTTAAGTCATCTGTAACTTGCTCAGACAAAATTGTGACACTTGGTGTAAACTTCCAGCTTTTCATTGATTCTATATGGAAATCAATGTTCCCTTAATTGCCTGAACTTAGGCCGTGAATATTCTTCCATCATAACTTCTCTATTAAGAAGAGTGAAATGTCAGATAGTTAGCTGGAACAGGGCTTGCCAGACCTGCATAAAGCAAGCGTGAAAGCATATTCCCCAGGAAAACATCTGCTTTTACAAATAAGTTAACTGAAGAAGTAGATATGTAAGTAGTATATGCTAATTAATTTCAAAGGAGACGTAAAGAAGAGAAATGTACAAATTACTAGTAGAAAAAAATGATGAAAACTAGATTTCTGAGGATCATTATGTTATACCATTTGAGACTCTTTTAATATACCTAGAAAATGAGGAAGAGGCCTGTTAGAGATCCTCTTATTAAAGAGGAGAAAGCTTTTTTCTCACCAAACATTCTATTCTTTTAAGTGTCCTTATAATAGATAATCAAATGATAAGATCACATCTTCTTGTTTCTGTGTTCATATGAAAAGCTTCCCCATCTCACTGCTTCCTATCAAATGAGAGCAGGAAGTGAAAAAAGCTTTTGTGAACTAGGACATCCCGCAGGTAAAACAAACATGTGCCAGCATGCTACCCAGATGCACAGCTTAGGAAGAAAGCCCTGTTCATTGAGCCATACCAGCTTTTCTAGAGAAATTGAACAATCTTTCAAATGATTTGTGAAATTTTAGGCACATAAAACTTCTAGATCTCAGAAACGTACTGATGATCGTACTGCCATGGCAGTCATGTTTTACTTTGTGAAATACGTGGAATATAACTTTGTAAAAGGCAGCATAGTATTAACAGCCTCGTTTCTCAAGATTTTTGGATAAATATTTAAGATCTATGTAAAGTATTTTACCTTAGTTATTAATCACCACTTTATTTGCATACACGGTGAGAGAAGAGCCTCTATTTGAAGATAAAGTCTCTCTATGGCCTAACCTGGTCATGTGTTAGTGGTGATCCAGAAAAGACATGGGTCAGTCCCAGCAGCATTCTCTACATGAACAACCAAAGAACATCCTGAGAAAGAATTCAGCCCATGAAGACAGGTGACTGCTCCTGTGACAGAGACATGAGGTACCACTGCCAATCTGGGAGAGCTTCTTAGTGCAGCACGTGAGATGTGGTGGGTAGAGAAAGAAATGTAGTCTCTTTATTCCTAGGATTATATTCACCTATGTCTGCTCCTTGCCACAGGAACCCTGGCCTCTCAATATTACTCCTTTTCACTGACAGAGTTCTTTTAATTTGCACCCAAACAGGTAAAGCATACCCACGATATTAGGGCAAGGGGCTCAAGAGGGGTTCTCAAATCACTCTTACAGTCTGCCTGAAACCAGCACCCCCACCGTCACTACCTAGATTCAAGTGTTTCATTGGGTTTAATACTCTCATACACATGATTTCTAGGTAGTATGACCATATAAAAATCCCAAATGAGGATATTTTTGAGTATGAAATGGAGCAGTAAAAGTAGTTGAAGTTATATAATTTCTTTAAAATATACATATTGGACTTACAATTTAATATCGTTATTTCATTGGTTGTCCAATGAACTTTATTCATTGCTGAAAATATAAAAATATTCCTGCCAAAGTATAAAACAAACATTTCTGTTATTAAAGGAAAATAAAAAATGTCCTTATATGAATTATTGGAATCTTTAAAAAAAAAATGGGATAATTCTTTTTGGTTCACATACACATTCTTAATCATTTTCTTAGCCTGTACCTGTTTCTAACACTGTGTCATTGGCAATTTTCTGAAGAATATATTTTGCAATGTTGTGCTGTTTTACATTTTTTAATAAAATTGCTTGCAATTTTCTTCAAATTTGTATTTTGTGATGAATACAGTTTAAATTGCTGACACTCAGTTGAATCTCCTCTGTAGACCATAATGTTTTTGACTGGGAAAACTACTATCTACAGATGCTGAGGTTCATGATAAGATCAGAGAAAATTTGGCTAAATAAAGGATCTTCTCAATTCTAATTTTATTGAAATATGTAAACATCTCAGTCCAAATATGTTAACAATTAAAAGACGAAAGAGGTGCAAAAACAGAAAAACAAATGATAGTTGAAGAGCTGTTGAGCTGCCACTAAGAAAAGTATGCCACAGAGCAGAGGAAAAATAACAAAATGAATCAACATGAGTTTTTAAAAATTAGTAAAACAGTCATATATTTAAAACAAAAATGTGATATAAAGACAAAAGAGGTCAGAAAATGTGTGGAGATTTCTCTCTCAGTGAGGCCATCTAGGCTCATTAGAGACATTCTAATCATTTTGATCCTTAAGTAAAAAGGTCTGTGTTTTCAAACTCGTCCTTCTTTTGGTTCCTATGCCAATCTGCAAACTTATTCTCAGCAACTTTTAAACCTACCAAGGAGTCTGACAGAGTGGTAACGTCCATTACCCAAGTCAAAAGAATACCAATTACATTCTTCTCCCAAAACAAAAAGGGACGCATTATTGACTTAATTCTAGAAGGTTGCCCAAATGTTTTATCTCAGACCAAAGCCTATCTGCTCCAAGGAGCCTTCCTGTCTGAACAGCTAGCTACTTTCAAATGGCACTGTGTTCCTTTCCCATCTTCCCTTAAATTGAGTCCAGTTCACCAACTCTCCCACTATGTTACCTTCATCATCATTGTGAGTAATAAAGGTCAAGAAGAGCGGGTGTAGTGATGCGTACCTGTCGTCCCAGGCTTCCTTGGAGTTTGAGGCTGCAGTGATCATGATTATGCCACTGCACTCCAGCCTGAGTGACACAGCAAGACCCCTACTCAAAATAATGTAAAATAAAATAATAAATAAAGGCCAAGAAGAAATTATCAAATTTGCATCTGAAAATAAAGAAGAGTGACTTTGCCATGTTTTTCAGATGGTCCATGTTAGCAGTAAAAATTGACCTGTACATTTATCTCTTATGTTGTTTCCTTCCGAACTAGGATTGCTTTTTTCATGCTTTTTGAAAATATTTATGTTGGAAGGTTTATATTTTTAAAAAGCCTTGAGAGAACAGGAATGAAAAGGGAAGGATGCCCAAATTAAAAAGTCAAGATGGCAAATATATTACTTTGCACATATATTTTAAGCAGCTGTGACAACAACAACAACAAAACCCTAAAATTCAAAGGCTCAAACACAATCAAATTTTATTTATTTCTTATCTAATGATCCAGGGATGAGCATTTCCAGGCCAGTAGGGAAGCTCCTTCCCTATAGATATCTTGTTACTCTTCCATTTTCTCCAGTGTTCTTCTCTGTATTGGTTGAGGTTGGATTACACATACTAGTCCATGTTCCATTTTGTAAGAAGGGAAAAAGAGATTAATGGTAAGCAAGCAATTTCTTCTTTAAAGCATTTTACTTGGAAGTTACACATATCACTTTTATTATGAAGTAGTTGATGCTGTAGATATGAAATAAATGTGAGTATGTATACACAAATGTATATATGTATATAATGCAAATATACATATATAGAATAAAGATATATACATTACAGACACATATGTTTATACAGTCCCAGACAATGCAATGACACACAAAAAATGAGACTTTGTTATGAAGGATTTGGGTGTCTTTGTAGAAAACATATTTAAAATTTGTCGGGTTAATATTAGTCAGCAACTGCACATCCCTTAACATTTTGTCCTACCATCATTTTGATTATTTTATAGATTTTTACACTGGCAACCTAAAATTAACAAGAATAAGTCAGTGACATTTTCCTTGAATACTTATTGTGTAGAAGAATTAATAATACCTTTCACAGAATAGAATACCAATACATTTGGGAAGATTGACAGAAGAAAAGAGAAGATATGATTTAGATCTTCCAAAAAGAAAAAAGATCTAGATCTTTTGTGAAAAATTCACAAAGTTATTAAAAGCAGAAATCTGTAATATAATTTCAATTTCTACTCTATGGTATCAATCTACATTAAAAGCGCATATTTCAAAACAAAATTCCTCTGATGCCTTTGTATCCCATATACACATTTATACTCTCAAAATATTCCATGTCATTTCAAAAAATTATTTATGTATTTCTACTAATGCAGGACCAAATAAACCAACTCAATAGAATAAGAGGAAATTAGTTTGACCAGTCTTTTCTTTTTCTCTAGTTCTGCTATGGAAGCATTTTAGCATCTATTTTTTTCAAAGAAATAGAAGATTCCTTAAAGTAAGACTGACTGCCTTCCATTCCAGACAAAATAATGTTAAACCTCTTTTAGAATACAGTAAATTGTAAAATAAAATTAGCTATTGTTGTAAAGGGTAACTTTGCCATGCAAAGACAAATTAAATTCAAGTATTTTTTGTGAGCTATTATAAAATGGAGTTGGCTCCTCCACACTTGGTCCCTCGAATAGCTGGAGCCCTTGTACTTGCTGGTCCCCTTGCTGGAGCCCTTCTGCTTTTCCACGGGTGTCCAGCTTTTATCACCACCATGTACAGAAGTATTTTTAACTTACTGTATTTTCTTCTTAAAGACCTTGAACTGAGGAGCTAGAAGTGGATTCTGTCACCAAGAAACGAGCCCGAAGTAAAATCACTTCCTCTGGTTAATACGCATTATAATTTATTTAATGCTGATAAACAGGATTTGACATATTATCGATCAGAAAATTGTATCAAAGAAATATATTTAACAGCATGAGGTAAATGCTAAGTGTCTCTTGGTTAGTATAGATGATCAATATTTTAAAAATACAGAGGCAGGAAAGATCATTTTGCACAGGACTATTCAACGAACTCTTCATAGTGGAATGCAATAGAGATGGGCAGATTTCCACAAGGCAGAGAAGCAAGTGGAAAGAAAAATAAACTTGGAGGGGAGGATATTCTGATCAAATTCTTCAACCATCTTTCTTAAAACTTCTCCACAATAATATGAAATGTTTATTGAGTACTTACTCTGTGGCAGGCATTTTAAAACATTATTTCATGTGAACTAAGAACACACTTTTAACTTGAGTGCCAAGATAATCTCCACTTTAGATATATGGATTCTGATGCATAGATCAGTTTGCTAATTCATTTAAGGTGACATAGCTAATAAATGGCAGGGACATGATGCAAACCCGTGTGTGACTCTGGAATTCACATGCTTAACCACTGTAATATAAGGACATTCTTATTGCAAAGTCATGGAGTGCATCCCTTTCATCTCACTTCTGCTATCAGTGATTACCTTTCAGGCCCTTATCATACCCAACATGAACTGCTATTACAACCTTCTTAAAGTATGGCTTCTCTCATTTTAATATCTGTCTCTCTAGCTTATCCTTCATAATGCCCACCTTATGTTCTGCTCATTCTTTCCCTATTCAAAACCTTTTAGAGGCTCCCAATGCATTAAAAATACACACACACTTAAATAACATCTTTTGATGCCCTCATATAACCCAATTTACTTTTCAACATTTTTGCCCTCCCTACTGCTCACTCTACTTCAAATCAGATTAATTTATCTACTTGCTTGTCTTTCCCATTAGATTTCCATTACTTAAGGACAGAAGAAATGCCTTCTCTTCCTGCCCTCTATAGTTCTTAGCAAAATTCCAAACATATGGTGGACATTTATCAAATGTTTGTTTGTTTGAATCTTGCTGAATCGGCATGTTGTAAGCATAATGAGTAGTCTGTGTTGACTAAAGCAGATAAGATATGAAGGGAAGAAGCAATAGAAGTGCAGGGTAGGGGGGCCATATTGTGGGGACACATCAAAGATCAATGTCAGAAGTTGGGACTTTAACTTGAAATAGGCAACAAAATGTGCTTTGAGATGAAATATGTTAAAGTATATTGGAAGGTATAAAACCAAATTTCATTGTAATGTTCCCTCTGTTGCCATTCTTTCCTCCCACATACAAATGGTATGCATTTTGCCTAACACCTTAGGAAAATCATTGCCTACATCCTGTGAATGAAGCAGTTCTCAATGTTATTCCATGTCATTTTTACAAATTACAAATTCTCAAGATAGTTCTACTTTTTCAGTGCCTGTGAATACTTGCCCCTATGAGCATCAATGTCCCCTTGAGAAGGTACAACAGATTGCCACTAGTATTATAAATGGGCATGTTAAAGCATGACATTTCCATCACCTGAAAGTGAATGGGGAAACCAAGCTGAACCAGGCCACAGCTCACTGGCAGTGGTGGCTGGTTCAGACATTCTAGCCCCTGTCACTTGCAGTGTCCATTGCTAACAAAATCATTCCTTAGATATTGTAGATATTGTAACATCAAGATGTTAGAGTTACCATCTCTTGAGGAAGCAGAATGTCCTGGTATCTACAATATGAGAACAGATTCCTCCTGGCTACTCTCCAGGTTAAGGTCACCATCCTAATATTGACGAAGTTGCTTCCTTTGAGATTCTTTATCCATAAAATGAGGAAACAATGCTTATATATACTCTATCTGACAGTTTTTATTTTGGGGTTTTTGTTTGTTTCGAGTGGAGAAGAGGAAATGTCAACTGATATATAATAAATATCAAAAACATTTAAAGTATAAACCAAGATTTGGTATAAAGAACTTTTTTTAATAATCAAATTCTGTAATTAGTCGGAGATATAAAGTCAAAACATAAGTACAACATTGGGGCCTTGATATTCTTATAAAGCCTTTTTAGCCTCTTTCTGCTCGACAAGTGACGGGTATTCTATGAGAAGATAGCCTGATAGCCTCTGGAAACTTCCAAAGTCTTTCATCTTGTTGTTATGAAACTTCTCCGTCTTTCAGAAATGTAATGAGGTGACGTTATGTAGAGGAAAGGACTCAGGGTTGGGCATAAGCATCGTGAAGACTAGGCACTGGTGTGTAGAAAGTCTCAACTTCTCTATGCCTCAGTTTTCTTATTGGTAAAATATGGCAGGTAAGTAAAATCATTACAGGAGTCCTTTCCTGCTCTAAAATTTAGTGGTTCTGTGATAGCAAATTTTCTCAAAATCAGTCTCACAAGTAAGAAAAATGTTGAATGTATATTTGGTGACAGTCTGACAGTATATCCATGGATTTTCTGTGTGTTCCATTGTTAGTTCTTAATAAAGATAAGTAAGATTTAGTCCTTGCTCTCAAGATGTTTATAACCTAGTAAGTAGAAAAAGACAAAGGCATTTACTATAAAGCAAAACATGATGAACTATTACTTGAATCCAAAGAGAAATAAAATATGGTCAGGTAAAATCAGTGGACAACGTGTTACTAAAGCCACTGGGCTCTAATAAAAATGAGCCACTGAGCTCATTTCACCCACTTGGAAAGTAGACTGCGCTCGGTTTATGCCACTGGTCTGGGTCTCATGCTTGCCAAGGGCCAGTCAGGCATGGAACAGTGAGGGGTGTGTGAGCGAGTGTGGGGTCTGGCCACTGTGCACAGTCAGACACACCAACTGCTGTAGTAGGGTGGGAACTCCAGGTGCTGGCACTGGTTCTGGTTCTCTGCAAGGCCACAGCCAGACCAGCTGCACCACAAGCAGCTTCCACAGCTGGCACTAGGGGATGCGGTGCCACCTGGAATCTTGGAGATGCCAGGAACCACAGGACCCCAAAGAGGGAGTCACAGTCCCGGCTTGGGGAACTCCTAGGTCTGGGATCCCCAAAGGGCCACAACTCTTCTCTCCTTCTCTTCTCCCGCATCCTGGCAAGCAAGGGACATGCTTCAGGCATGTTCGTACTACTGCTCTTTTAGCCTTGCCATTCAATGGGTCCTGAGTTCTTGTCCTGTGACCAGGAAGAATGAGATATGCAGACAAGTGAAGGGTGAGCAAGACAAAGAGGAGCGTTACTGAGATATAGAACAGCTCAGGGGAGACCTGCAGGGGGCAGCTCCTTTCTGCAGCCAGGGTGTCCGGATGAGTGTTCAGCTCCTAGCAGAGAGGACAGCACCTCTCTTCAGGCAGGTAGTCCCAACAAGTGTTCAGCTCCCAGCAGAAAATGTAGCTCCTCTCTGCAGCTGGTCTTCCCATCATTTGCTCTGCTTTGGCTGAGCCCTGGGCTTTTATGGGCCTCAGTGGGGAGGAAGTACATGCTGACTGGTCCATGGGCAGCCATTGGTGGGCCCAGAAAAGGCACCACAAATTCCCACTGTGGTCTGCAGGACTGGAAGCCTGCCCCCCAGCCTTCAGGCCCTTCCTAGCCTGAAGGTAGGGCCTCAACATGGACCCACCCCCTTCCACACATGAGCCTGTCTGCCTCCTGCTGCTGTCCATGGCACCCAGGCTGCCTGCACCAAGGGGCACCTGCAGGCCAGCGCCGAGCTGCCCTCAGACCCCTTTCAACTCCCCCCCCACACCACATGCTTATTGCCACCCAAAGTCTGGAGGGGGCAGAGGCATCAGGGGGCTGGCATGTCAGCAGTACTCCGAGTGAGTGCACACCTGGATGGGCTGTGACAGAACCTGGGCTTGGCCCCAACCCTGCTCTGAGATTGGAGCAGGCACCAGGAATAGGGAAAGGCAAGTCAGTGGGAGCAGACTCTGCCAAGCCGGAGGGGATGGGGGACCTTCCTGGGCTCCTGAGCATGCAAAGTGCAGAGATGCCCAGGTCCTGCATTTGGGAGGGCAGAGCTCTCACCCACTCCATGGAGTGTGCAGCAGCCCCAGCTCCACCTCCTCACAACCTGGGGCCGGGGCTCCAGGTCCTAGCCGTGGCCCTCTCTGCCCACTCCTCTGTGCCTGACCACACTGCTCCCAACCAGTGAGAGGCTCAGCCTGGCTCCATCATAGTAGCCCCCAGGGCAGTGGGCTCCAGGGAGGCTCTCGCTTGTCCCTCATTCCCACCAGCTCTGTGGAGTGCAGCACCACTCCAGGCCCAGCTCTGTTCCTCCCCACACCCTCCCTGCAGCGGTGGCAGGCAACAGCGGCAATTGCATGGCCAGGGTGCAGAGCAGCAGAGGCTCTGGACCTGGGAGCAGGTCCTGCCTGGCCTCAGGAGGGTGGTGGCAGTGCAGTCCACTGCTTGGGGACACAGGGCACAGGGGACCCACTGCTGCCATTGATGATGTTCCCACAGCTGCTCCTGTTGCCCCTGCCTGTGCCTCCCTGATGACAGCAGCTGCTCTGGATGGCTTGCCACTGCCATTAATTTAAGCCTTAAAGAATCAATAGCCTTAATCATAAATGGGGATTAGATGGGAATGAGAATTCAGGAGCACACAACAGCAAAGGAAAAACATTCAATGGTCTATGGGTGAGGATAAATGTTAAATCATAGGGCATTCTATGACAACACTGAGTAGTAGAATTTGGCATACTGGCCTCTGGCCGACAAGAACTAAGATAGGCTAGGACAAAGAAAAGAGAGCCTTCAATGCCAGACACAAGAGTTCAGAGGTAATGGGGGGTCCATGGTCAATTTTTGAGCAAGGGAATTAAAGAGAAGGTCAAAACTGTACTTGAAACTGAGTATCAGTTGAAGATTGAATGGTGAAATAATGAGGAGCTCTTACCCAGATAAGGAAGGCCAAGGTGTGAATCTGGCTGCAGAGGTGAGAACAGAAATAAAAGGAGGTACGTTCTAAAGCTTAATAAGTGCTCTGTTTTATAAATGTTCCGTAAGTGCCTAATAAGTTCTAGGCACTGGGTAAGGTGTGGGAATACAAAGATGAACAGAATATTGTCCTCTGTCAAGAATGGCTTATTGATTAAAAGGATGACTTCCAGAAGTTGAAGCTTGACTTCATAGTTTTAAGCTGTGTAACTCTGGACAAGTTGCTTACCTTCTTTGTGCCTTAATTTCCTTATGTGTAAAAAGGGGATCATTAGTAACATTCCTCAAAGTATTATGATGAAGATTAACTAGGTC
Source organism: Macaca mulatta (assembly GCF_049350105.2). Taxonomy (NCBI): domain Eukaryota; kingdom Metazoa; phylum Chordata; class Mammalia; order Primates; family Cercopithecidae; genus Macaca; species Macaca mulatta. Next base: position 54,515,641 of record NC_133410.1, read on the forward strand.
AATGTAAGGCAAAAGATTTTCTGTCATATAATAAAGGATTCAATATATATTTGCTACGTCTACTTCCACACAGAATGAAGTAATTTCAGAAGGAAGAATTTGGTTTGGTGAAAGTAAGACATTTCAAATAGCAAAATAAAAGAAAAGGGATATCTTTTAAAAGTGGCAAGAATCCATGTATTAATATTAGTTTAGCTCAAGAATGAATACAAACGACTAGAGAGGTTTCACCTAATCTAATACTTTAAAGACATGTTATTTCTCAGAGGAAAAGAACTCTCAGAGCAGAAGAACAAATTATATATTTCATATTAAATCAATAAGAAGTTCACGGTTATAATAACTCAATCTGTTCTACACTACTTTATCAATGATGGAGATAGAAAATACTATGAGAAGCATGATACTTTATCCTTGACTAGTTTTTCTAATCTGTCTTTTTAAATTGAACAACAAAGAGTTTTTTGCAATTGAAGAGTGTTTATATTACCTATACTACCCATTTAATGTCTAGCATTTTGAACATTTTCTCTCCTGCTTTTTTAAAGTAATACAATTTCTCAGTGTTTAGCACAGGGGATGTTATGGTTTGGGGGGATAAACCAACTCCTGAGGGTTTAAGTTTATCTACAAGTCCTTCCTTATGTGTCTAAAAGTAAACTCTGGACTACTGTTTCAAGTAGCATTATCAAAGCTGCTTTTGTGTGTCAGCATTTATTTTAGCTTTTGTTGTCAAAGATCATGCAGTTTTTTTTGTTTCTATTTATCAACCTAAATATCCCTTAGTCACCAATCTTTTCTGAAAGCCTGTAATCCTGAAACCAATTTCCTGAGCAAGATGGAGTTAAATAAAACACTCATTTTCTAGGACTTGGAACATTTGTCCTAATTTCACACCTTATGCTGCAGCTCAGTCAGTGCTTGAAAGGCAAAGCATGCAGCCAAAAAGCAAGTTCCAACGTCACTTCTTCTGTTGCATTGCACCTTTGACCCCCTAAGACAGAATAAGATGCGCTAACATGCCTCTTTGCTTTACAGCGAAGCACTATTTGGATTATGTCAAAATCAGAGACCTGAAGAAAGATGCCTAATTTACATGCAAACCCTGTTTCAAACCTTGTCTACTATATTCTTTCTGAGCCCCTTTATTGTTTCAAAAATAATTCTCAAAGTCGCTTCAGTAATGGAAAGCAATTTATTCACACAGCAAATATTTATTAAACACCTACTATATCCATATCGCTGAAATCACTATAGTATGGGGTGAGGGAATGGGGATAAACTATAGGCGTAAATTATATAAAAATAGGCAATAAGAAGGTTTTTCCTTGAAGAGTTCAGAATCTAGTTGAAAATATAAATAAGAGTATACAAATTGTATTATTAGAAAACTATAGATCATCATTTTTCAGTTTTACCTTCATGTCTATTTTCAGATGTACAGAAATGCTTACAGATATTTAAATTTAAAATCCTCTTTCATCAAAGATAAAAAGTAATGTTTAATTTATTTATAATAAACTGGATAAAAGAACCTTAGAGAGTGATTTGAACAAAACCACCAGATAGAAACAAAAGACAGGAATCTTTCCTAGCAAATATTAGAAATGTCAAAGATTAAATGAAATTGATTTTAATAAACAGTGATTAGTTTCTAATTTGCATTTAAACATATTCATAAACATTGCCTTTTATGATTGTCAAAATTTTATTTGGATATGCATTGTCTCTATCCTCATTTAGTAATGTGTATATAAACTTCTATTTCTTTCCCAATCACTGATGTAGGAAAATCAGTATGTGCCCTCCACAAACATTGGTTAATTGTTTGAATCTAGTTTTCACAGTTAGATTCTTCTTTACCCTGTATTTCTGTTCCTTGATTGTAGGGTAAATTCAAAGGGAGACCATGTGGTAATGAGTCCAAAGGGCTTATGAGTCATAGGCTAAAACCTTAGCAACGTGGCAGATGAGTTGTGCTTAAAATGTATAAATGGGCTCAGCATTGATGTATTATGGAACCCATATCTGGAATTTCTACTTTGTCTTAGTCCACTTTGTCCTATTACAACAGAATACCACAGACTGAGTGATTTATAAATAAAACAATTTTATTTCTCACAGTTATGGAGGCCAGGAAGTTCAATATCAAGGTGATGGCATCTGGCAAGGGCCTTCTTGCTGCATCATCCCATGAAGGTGAGAAGGTAAGAGAGGGTTTGAGAGCAATGAGGACAAAGGGTCCAACTCATCATTTTATCAGGAAACCACTCCTGAGATAACTAATCCATTCCTCAGATAATGGCATTAATCCATTCAGGAGGGCAGAGATGTCATGATCTAATCCCCTCTGAAAGGTCCCACCTCTTAACACTGCTGCACTGGGAATTTAGTTTTCAACGCATGAATTTTGGGAGACACATTTAAACCATACCATACTTTTAAAAAGGAAGTTTGTGGAGGAGAGAAAAATGGACTAGTTGGTCATTCGATTTCTCACTTGTTCATTACCATATTCTCATTAGATTGAGTTTAATTCATTTTATATATTTTCTGGGTTGACCATGTAAACATAACTAGCACAGTGGTTAAGAACATGGACTTGAACCAAATTTGCCAAGTTTGAACTATGCTTCTACCATACAAGCTTGAATAATTTTCTTCCATTTTGTCTTCATTTTCCTTATCTGTATGATTAAAATAATGGTATCAACTTCCAAATGCTTTTGGGGAAATTAATTGAATTGATATAGGTAAAGTTTTTAAAGCAGTGTCTGTCCATTTTAAGCATCTCTAAGATTTTGCCATTACTATATTGTTATTCCTTAAAATAATATTGGGATTCTTTACTGTAACTTTTTGCTTCACATACGACTTTAGTAGAGCCAAGAAAAGTTGGCAGCACCAAATGAGGGAAGAGCAGAGTCTTTCCCTTTGTTTTTAAACACTAAGGTAACCATTTTTTAAAATATCTAATTTCTGTGACATGACCAGTCACCAAAGTTTCTCTTTCCTGTGGTTCAAATGAGGTCTACTTCAGTAATCACAATTTAGCAAGAAGTCAACAGAGGGAATGCAAAACACAGTGTTAAAAAACACTTTCACTCTTATTTATACAACAGTTTATATTGAGTGTTAATATTTAAATTCTTTTAAAAACTATACTTTCTTTATTTCATCAATATAGACAACAAATATAATTTCTTGTGTCTATTTAAAAAGAAGAAAAAGAGTAGATAAGCAGAGAAATTTAACACTCCTCTGAAATCTAAACATAGCATCTTTTTAATCAAAAACAACAGGTTAATCCTGGCTTTGGAATCAGAGAAATCATATTAAAATACATACAGTGTGATTCATTCAAAACCTGAATATAGCAACATATAATCCTATAAAGCCGCAGAGATTTTTAGATCAAAGCAAAAAAGGTAAATCAAACCTGAAATGAATGGATTAACAGAAATGGGAGCGTTACTGTAATATCCCTTTGTATTGAGTAACAGAGAAGCAGATTTTGTCAAATCTTGCTTTCTAATTCCCATCTGGAAAAGCCTTCCTCTGGAAATGAACAGGTTTGAAGGAATGCCTTTGACATCTGTAAAGTTAAAAAGCATCAATAATTGGAATGGGCTTAATCCCTCATTCAACAGCAGGTACTTTATACACAATCATAAGAAGTGATGAATGTCAGGCACAGATGTACAAATTGTTAGATTTAATCAGATTGGTCCTCTACCCCTGGTTTAGTCTATTCTGTTTTAGCTTCTGCTTAACCTGAGTTAATGGAAGGAAATGGTCATATATGTAAGGAACAAATCCAGGTCAAAAATCAGTTTGGAGATGTCCGGTGACAACTGAGTTTAACCCATGAACCACCAGATATAGGAAGTTTTCATTAATAGTTCTTTGTGTATCATCATTCATACTAGTCTATATTAAACTGATTCTGTGAAAAGGGCCTCGTGTTTGCTCCTCTGAGATTCTGCAATAAGAAGAGGCTGTGTGTCAAAGAGACACAATAGTGAGTGGTAGGGGCAAAATAAACGGAGGAAATAGACCTGAGACTTAAGGGTTGACACCACCAACTGTTTCTGATGTCTAAAATATTTATTGGAGCAGCACACACATTTAGATGCTCTGAAATTTATTCTGTTTTCACAGTTCCAGCTGCTAAGTAGTCATCTCTCTTTCCAAATAGTGGTATGGAGATGGAGAAAAGAAGATGAAATTTGTAACTGCACAATCAAATTACAGTATAGATTTAACTAGAAATTGATTAAAAAATGTATGCTTATCTACCAACATCTCAAATTTTGGGGAAGCATTTTTATTTCAATTATTTACTATTACTATGTCCTATTGGAAGTCTAAAGAAAAACTTGAAAATAATCTATTACATGTTTCATCAGAACCTCTAAGCATATTATTGCCTGCTAGATTCTTTTTTATTTTATATTTATTTTTTGTTTTATATTTATTATATTGTTTGTTTTTTGAGATGGAGTTTCACTCTTGCTGCCCAGGCTGGAGTGCATTGGGGTGATCTCGGCTGACCGCAACTTCTGCCTTCTGGGTTCAAGTGATTCTCCTGCCTCAGCCATCTGAGTAGCTGGGATTATGGGCATGCACCACCATGCCCAGCTAATTTTGTATTTTTAGTACAGACAGGGTTTCTCCATGTTGGTCAGGCTGGTCTCAAACACCTGACCTCAGGTGATCCGCCCGCCTCAGCCTCCCAAAGTGTTGGGATTACAGGCATGAGCCACCACACTGGGCCCAATTCTTTTTTATTTTTAATTTTGAGACAGGGTCTCACTCTGCTCACACTGGAGTAGAGATGCACCATCATAGTTCACTTCAGCTTCGATCTCTTGGGCTGAAGTGATCCTCCTGCCTCAGACTCCCTAGTAGGTGGGACTACAGGCACACACCACCATGCCCAGCTGATTTTTGTGTTTTTTATAGAGACGGGGTCTCAATATGTTGCCCAGGCTGGTTCCTAACTCCTGGTCTTAAGCAATCCTTTCGTCTCAGCCTCCCAAAGTGCTGGGATTATAGGCATAAACCACCGCACCTGGCCCAGATTCTTTATATGATGCTGTACATGCTCTTGTAAAATAAACCAAAAACTTGGATAATAAATTATATAAGAACTAATACTACTAGAAATGGTACTATTTTATTTTGTTTCCCCATTTGTAGTAAAACTCTTTTTTTCAAACTCAGTAATATATGTGAATGTGCTTTTAATTTCTAACATGCCATATTGTACATACATATTAGCCATCAGTATTCTCGTACTTCCACAATGATAGAAATATCTTAAAATTAGGAATTTAATAGTCAAATAGAGATTTACATTCGGAGAAAAGAAAAATACCCTTTTCAGTTTTGTCTCATTTTCATGCAAATAATTTTTGTTCTTATTCCTCCATCTTCATTAAATCTTAATTTCAGTATAAAAAATCTGCAAACTCCATATGCAGCAAGTTCTCTCCCTCTTCTGACCTCAATCATACACAAAACTTTAAAACAGAATTATTTCTTACCATATGGGATCTGAGACTAAGATCAAACCCAACCTAGACAAATGCCATGCAGCAAGTTGACAACTGTTCCTGGAGTCCTGGGCAATGCCTGGGAGAGTGCCTGCCAGGGCCTACTGTTTTCAAACGAGTTTCATTTCTCTAACAATTTAAATCTGCCAAGAAGAAACCGAGACAATCAAGCTTCGTGCCAAAAAGCCCCAAGCTTAAGCGAGAGATGTATCCTCTCTTTAGCCTGCTGATGAGAGAGAGAGCAGAGGGAGAGGAAAGGATAAAGATTCATAATGAGTAGGACAGAGGCTCATATGCTTTTGGAATGCCACAACAGGACAATTTCTGGCCCTAATGATGTTACTTTGTTGAGCTTCATATCTGGAATACAGCACATCCTTTTCCTTTTTCTGTTCTAAGTTCCATCACATTTGGGATCGAGTATTATCTATGCCATATCTTCCTTCCATTTCCCCATCTTAACCCTCCCACAACTATGTCACCAGAGAAACATCCCACTATAGAGGCTCCTGGTTCAGTTTTGAACATAAGAGTCTTGGGACCAAGGAAACCTTCCCAGAGAGACCCAACATTCTCTGCTGTCAGTTTCCCGGCCCTTTGCTTCTTTATATCACCTCAAATTCACCTTCAAAACGGAAGTAAACAAGAAAGTCAGAATGTCTATCATATGGACTACAATTTGTGAGAAAAGGAGAGCAAAAGAGAGGGCCTGGTGGTCGCTTTCTACCCCAAAGAGCCATATGCACTGAGAACGGCTGAGAACCTCCTCTGCCAACCTAGCAGCAGCCTTCCTAACACCTTGTGTTTGAGAAATGAGAGACCTACTGTTTATTATCACAGGTCCAGGTGGTAAAAATCCAAAGTTTATCCAAGCAGATATCTTCAATCGTAATACCAAATGACAATAAATTGAGGTAAAATGTTCATGTTGTAAATATACAAATGAGCTACACTGTGTACTATTTTGAGGTACAACATTTTCAGAACTACAAATTTATGATCCTTCTAGTAGCTGAAATGTAATCTTTTGAATCATACTGTTCTGGATTCAAATCCCAGCTTCCCACCAACTGGCTGTGTGACTGAGCAATTTATTTATAAATTGTCTGAGTTCTGGCTTTTTCTTCACAAGAAACATCAGAAACATATTCCACAGGGTAATTTTGTGAGAATAAAAAAATGAAATAATTGATGTAAAGCACATAGAACTATTGCAAAGTTATCACTGATGCATGGTAAGCACTCAGTAAATAATAGCTATTAGTAGTTTTCAATTTGGGTTAAATGTATGATGTTAAATGAATTTGCTTACTTTGGCCTTAAGACGATCACTGTGAATATTTTGCTTTTGAAATTGTTTTCAGATTTTTCTCTCAATTGTCTTCCATTTATCCTGAAAAAATCAATTACTTATGACATAATATCAGAGTCATGTAGAAGGCAGATTAGAAAGAAGAGCTTTATAATCACAGCTGAGAGGGAATTTGAAATCGACATTGTGTTGGGAGTAAACTGCTACACCTTTCTGGAGGACAATTTGGCAATGTCTGTCAAAGCAATCAGAATTTCATTTCTAGGGATGTGCCAAAGGGCATTATGAAGATAAAGCTCTAAGTGACATCCATTGCAATTTTTTAAAAATTAAAAACCATTTGTATGTCCCTTGATGGAAGATTGTTTAAATACATTATGATACACCATACCAGTGGAATGTTATGTAGCCATTAAAAATATCGTAGAAAAATATTGAATGACATAAAGAATAATCACTTAATAAGTGAAAAAGTATACAAAGACAATATTACAGTATCCTGTTTTTCATAGAGAAAAAGTCTTCAGAGGATATGCACCAACATATTAACATCTTATATCAGCACGGTAGGATTATGAATGATTTTATTTTAAGGTTTCTGTTCTTGATTTTCTGAAATTTAAATGATTCCTTGAACAAACATGTATTGGTTAGTAATTTTTAAATAATATAAATAAGTTTACTTGAGTTTTAAATTTTGCTATTTCATTGAAAATTCAGAAATGTAAATAATGATGTCTATAAAGCCAAGCATAAATCCACACACAAATTTATCCACACGTATTTATTCATATTTTCTCTAAAATGCCAGTATATTGACATATATTATGTTTGCATACACAAGCATAGTAACAGATGAAAACTTCCTACCAATTTCTCATAGAAAATCTGTGTATTTCTTCAAATATTCATTTAAATCCCAATTTAAAGCTGTATTTAAGAAATAGTTGCAGAATATCTTTTAATGCCTCTTCCTTGTAAAGTCTTCAAACGCTGCTGCCCTTGCATAATAATTGTTTTCTTACAACATATTAATTATTATTCTGGCACCTCTGGCCTACTCATGAAATCAGTGAAGTGTGAAATGCCTCTGTGCAGAGTAATATTTCATATTCGGTACTTTATGTATTAATTACTTTTCTGTTTCTGCTAATACAGTCTGGGGGAAAAAACACCCCATTCTGCAATGAGGTGTCAGTGGGGAAAGAAGGAAAACAGCAAACAATAATTCCAATTTGCTGACCTATCGAAAGCTGCTCAGAGGAGAAGGAGAATCTTCTGCACCAGTTCCCTCTGTTGAGAGTGTCTCTGTCCGTAAGCCTGCTGCTTAGCAAGTGAGGGGCTTTCTCATAGCGGAGCCTGGCTGTCTTGTGTTTAAAATAACAGATGTGAGGTTTGAGAAGCAAGTCACTCCAGTCACACCTCATTGTTTTGAGCCTGACATACAAAATAAAATCCAGAATCCAAAGTTCAACTCAATGTCAACCAAAGATGGAATACAGAGTGCAATTCAAATATTAACAATTTACCAAATTATAATCTGCAAAGAGAAAAAATGTTGGAAAATGCTAGTCTATTAAGATTCTATTTAGTTGCCACTTCAGCTGTCCAACAGTTAAAACATAAATCAGTTTGAGACTCTGAAAGCAGCAGTTTTAATCCTGAATTCTAAGGGTGCGTGCTCTCTCTCTCTCTCTCTCTTTCCCTCTTTCTCTTACTCACACACAGACAGACACACATGCCAGTCATTCAGCCTGAACAGAATAATTCAGGTGTGACATTTCTTGATTCAAGAGCTGTGTTAAGCAGTTATAAAGCTGCTGTAATTTACAGCAAATAATAAAGCTAACCTGAGAGACCTCAGCCTCAGTTTGCTAAAACTTATTACACCTCATTGGCCACTGAATAGCCAAAAGAAGAAAAAAGAAAAAAAAAAATCTTACCTGAATAAGAGACTTGACAAGTATTAGCCTAGTGAGAAATGATTGGCTTAAAATTGCTCCGGCTACATCGATAGGTTCAGATTAACACTATTTATGATGTTATGATTTCCTATTTCCTGAGTTATGTCAAAGCCAAAGGAGCTACTGGAACTATACTAATGAGTCGATAGATATTTTCAGATGTCTGTTTGACTCCTGAGTCTAATTAAATGTCTTAATATGACATATGTGGTTCTCCACTGAATATCCCAGTTGTGGAATTAATACGTTACAAAAATACATATACACAATTATCTCAAACTACAGTGAGTTTGAGGCTATAAATATAGCAATTAAATTGAATTCACTAACATAGCACTTTGTAAAGTGCTATAAACATGCTAAATAAATGACCAAGAATGTGTGACTATTAATAACTAGCCTCTTGTTAATGACACCTCAAAGCCTTGTGAAGGAGAGTGCACTGCTTGAGTTTTGTACTATACCATCTTTAATCCATATTTTTCATAAGAATTTTTTTTTGTAGCAACATGTATTCCCATGTACCAAAATGTTTTGGGGGTGATGCAAAAGATGGGGGTAAAGAACTCATGGGCAAAATGTTATAATGTCAAAGAAAAGTAACAAATGGCTGCTTTACCCTAAATTAACAACCCAGTCCAAAATAATTCTAACAGTCTCAGAAGTTATTCTATAATGGTAAATTTGGTGAGGTGAAATATTTACCCACAACTTTCAAAACCTTCCATTATGTATTAGCAGATATATAATACATACTCTTTATAGTACAAATCCCTCATTGACAGTGATTACTATACTCGAAAAGAAATAAAAATTTAAAAAGTTATTTGAGTGAGTCACAGCATTACATGTGTATCAATCAATTGTAATCTCATGTGACTGGAGATTCTCAGATCTGATAACTTTCTAAAATATGATTCAGATATTAAAAATTACATTCATGACTAAAGAAGTAGGAGACATTCAAATATATTAAACACAAATCTATAACACATATACTTTGAAACATCTATAAACACTTTCTTTAAGAAACATGTAGAATAAACAAGGCATACATCCCTTCACCTTATTCGCCCACCTCACCCTCATTGCTCGTGTTCATTATCAAGAGGTTGGCGTGTATTTGCTTTCTATTTTAGATTGCTTACTGTGTCACAATTTGTATACTGGTACAGTTTATTCATTTATTAAAAAATCAAGTGTGTATATTAGGATGATTTTAAGTAAGTTTAAAAGTAATCATTTCTAGCTATTGTGGGTTTGTAGAATTCTCTTAAGTTTAGTTGATCTGAGGATTATTAAAGAAAGTGAGCAACATATGTTCTGCTTAGAACACAGACAGTACAATTTCAGAGTAAAATCAGAAGACTGTTGAATAGAAAGAGGACAAAGGTTAATGTTGGGAAGCAGAAATCATTTCTCATAAACCATTGGCTTATAAAAATAAAATGCTTATCCCTTTCTTTTGTTCAAGGTGTAATTGTCCATCCTTGATACTACCCATGGCAGTTATATAATACACTGTTGGGAGAAAAAAATGGAATATTTGAATGCCCAAGGATGCATGCAGTATCGTTCTACCAAAGCTTCCAACATTGAAGTGTTTGTATTATTAACACCCTCTAAAATTTACTATAGTGACTAATTTGCTATAGTCACTGGACAGAAATCATGTAGCATGATTTACACTACTACAAAATCTTTACTAACTTGGGCACCGTAAATTTGATCATTTAATAATTTAGTACTAAATCTCTTCTTTTAATGAAAGGAGAGTGATCATGATTATTATTAATGCTATTTTTAGTTAGTTTTAAATTATGCCATTATGATAAAACATTCTACTTAATTTAATATTTCAACTCAAAATTAATTTCCAAAGTCTTTAACTCTAGTCAGTCTGCATAATTACAAGGTATTGTAATACTCTTGCAATTGAATTTCAAAAGTGCATTTAACAATAGGGAATGTTAAGTGAATACCTTATTTAGGTATTGCAGCTTAGAGTTGCTCTTGATTTTTCAGACTTCCAACAGACAGCATTCTAAATCAGAAATTAATTTTTTAATTTTTGAAGAAAAGCTAACAATAGACAAAGCCATTTATATCCGTTTCTGATAAAAGCACTGCATGGTTGTAAAGTACTGTGATGAATATTCTGTGTGTGTTCTTTCAGAACAGTGCTTTTGAAAAATAAACAACAGTTAACATGTCACCTCAGAATGCTCTCATGTGCCACCTTCATCCAATTTATGGCATCTGATAAATAGAAAAGTGAATTTCGACATTTTGTTGAAAGCAGTAATTATTTCACATGCTGACAGGTGTTAGTGTAAAAGCAACTTGCAACTTAAGACCACCATCTACTGGTTCTGTCCAATGCTGCAAAAGCTACAGTGTAATATCTAACTGATTGATTTTAAATGCACCCCACTAAAGAATCTACCAACACTCTTTCAAAAAATTTGCTAAATTAGTCACCTACCTCCTAACCAATACTTTAATGTTCAGTATGCACATTCTTAACGACCTCAATCATTCTTCAAGACATCAATCATTCTTCAAGAAACAACAATAACTAGAATCTGTTATGCTAGAGGCTGTTAACCTATGATGACTAATGGTAGATTTTTAAAAAATAATCAACCTGATACTCTTGAATCAGATTTGAGTGATAGACATGGATGTCAAAATTTATGTTCTACCTGAGAAGAAGATACCCTATGACAGTCAAGATTCAAGAACTAAATAGAAAAACATTTTGTTGATGAGACTCCTTTATACTGCTTCATATTGCCTTCCATTACTCCAGAGCCATGGTTAAGCACTGACTTTGGTGGGATACTATAGCCCTGAAAGGGACATGGGATTGTTTCTTAGGGTCACAACCTCTGTAGAGCCTTTCAAATTAATATGATAGTAATTTACAGAGTTGAATAAAAGTTGAGCTAAATTTCTCAAGAGTTTGCTGCCTTAGGGCTGTTGCCTCCCGCTGGACTTTTGTTTCTGGGTTTAGAGACAAAGCATTGCATTTATGAAAGTTTTGTTTCTTTCATGTACTGCCCCATCTATCCTGAAAATATGTAATTTCTTGTTTTCCAAGTTCCTCAAATCACTTCATTCATTCATTCCACAAATATTTGTTAAAAGCCCTAAGCTCTGTGGCAGGTAATAGGGATGGATAGGTAAGGACAAAATATAATTCCAATTAACATGACAGGATTAAATATATTTATTTATTTATATGTTCTGTGGTTCCACAAAGAATTAAAGTATACCACTACAACCAATTTTCTAGTACAGATATTTTTAAAAACTTTTCAAATTTTGCAAAATTATATATCCCCTTCCCCAACTTCTACCACTTGAATGATATGCATAGATATTGAAATCACTTTTTATCACAGACAGATAAAGTGACTATACAGCTCTTCCAAGGCCTCTGCTTCTCTATATATGTTTGAAGTTAGCATATACCCTTAGAGATTTTGTGTTGGTGTGTGTGATTTGTTCCATTATTTTCTTAGTTACCCAGACTTGAAATTCTGCCTTTGCTTTTCTGATTAAAATAGAAGCAAACACACAGAAATTCCCTCATCTTACCAACACAAAATATACCAATCTACCTGCATTATTGCTACCTGTAATCTCTACCTTTCTTGCTGTTTCAATAAAAGATGTGGTCCTCTTATCAAAACCCAGATCTCCTCTGTACACTCCACCACTTTCCAGCCTTCTAAAAAAGTTACCTTCTGTAATTATGACATTATTAACTTTTCTTCCTCTATTTGATCATTTTCATTAGCATTAAAAAACCTGTAGGTTTGTGCATTAAAAAAGAAAAAAACTTCTTGACATTTTACTCACTGCTATCCCTTTATATTACACCCTTCACGGTGAAAATTCTTGACAAGGTTGTCTATGGTCTCTTCTCTATTGCATTACCTTCTATTTTCTCCTCAACTAATTCCTGTAGGCTTTCTGACTCACCTTCCACTGAGACTGCACATTGAGATCACCAATGATTTGTGTGTTTTCAAATCGAACAGTAACACTTTTGCTTTTATATTTAGAGACTTCTCAGCAGCATTAGCCATAGTGAACCTTCTGTCCTCAAAAGGCTCTCTGAGTTTGGCTCTCAGATACTTCACTCTACTTCCTCCATCCTTACTGGCCATTCCTCTGCTGGTTCATTCTCTGCTAGATTTGAAATATTGGAAAGCCTCAGAGTTTGTAGCTGGAGATCCTTTTCTTCTTTATTCTACACTCTCTCACTAGGCAATTTCATCCAGTTCCATGGAATTAAAGAATTCCCTATTTCCAGTGATGTGAAACTTATTTCTCTAGCCTTGAACCTCACCTGAAATAGGCTTTTAGAATCCAATTGACCTCTTGACATTTCCACTGGAATTTCTAATATGCAACTCAACTCATTAACGTGCCTCAAACAAAACTTCTGAGATTTACGAAACTTATCTTTCTCCTTGGTTTTTTAAAAACAATCATCAATACATCACAATCTATCTGTTTGCTCTAGGAAATTTATTAATATATCCCAATCTATCTAGTTGATCTAGGAAACATTTAGAAAATCTTTCCTTCCCTCTCTTTGCTATATCTAACCCATTAGCAAGTCTTGTCAATTTACCTCTGAAATATTTCCATGAACTCCATCTCAATAGCTACAAACTGGACTTCTACTATTGTCTCCTAACATATTTCATGGCTTCTACTCCTGTCATGCTATCATTCCTTTTTCACACGTTGGCCAGAGTGACTTTTTTAAAAAACAGAATTTATATTATGTAATTGTTCTATTTAAACCTTCCAAATTAAAACCCCTAAGCCTGTCATCCAGCATCTTTGTATAATGTGGGCTATGTTTACTTCTCTGCCTTCACCTCTTTATACTCTTCCCATTACATCCCAGACACACTTGCCTAACTTGGGTCCTTCAAGCAAGCCAAGCATGCCACTCATTCTTTTCTTGGGGCTTTGTGCTTGCTGGTCCCCCTGCCAGGACTCTTTGTCCCTAGATCTTTAGAAGGTTGGTTAATTCCCATCATTCAGGTCATTGAAAGAAGTTTTGTTTCTTTCATGATAGTACCACACATCCTGGAAAAATGTAATTTCTTGCTTTTCAAGTTCCTCAAATCACTTCATTCACCCATTCAGCAAATATTTGTTAAAGGGCCTAGAGCTTGTCCAACCCACCTTATTTTGTTGTTGTTGTTCTGTTTTGTTTTGTTTTAGGCTTTTAGAAGCCTGCAGCCATGGTGTTTAGTTTCTGTCTCTCTGAGGAAGGAGCTTTATTGGCCTAATCAGAAACAGAAACTAAGAACCCATGACTGTATTCTCTCCCTTGGATAGCCTGATAGGTTCTGTGGCAGATAATAGGGATATAATTCCTCATTGTGTACATGCTAATTCCTTAGAGTCGGAGAGGCCTTCCTTGAGTACTGTCTATGTAATCAAGATCCTAATCCGTTTCTATCACCTTATTCTTTTATTTTCATCATAGCACTTATTGCTACCCGATATTATTTATTTATTTATTTATTTATTTATTTATTTATTAGTTACTTATCTTGTTTTAGAATATAGACTCGACAACAAAGAACTTGTCTGCCTTGTGCACTGTGGTATCACTAGCAGATATAACTGCATGATATTTGGTGGGTATTCAATAAATGTTGATGAAATTAGTGAATAAATTACTAGCTAAGTATTTAATGGGCCTTGATTTTATCTTATATCAGCCCACATCCAGTGAGGCCAAGTCCTGACAACTCTTACTTTATGATATATATTTATTTATCTATGCCTCATCATTTCTACAGTTGGATTCTTTACTGTCTCCTTGAGAATGTTTTTTTTTTTTTCTCCCTCTGTATAGCCATACTATGGAGGGAGACAGTAGAGTGTAATAGTTAAATGCTTTTCAGACTGCCCATGTTTGCCATTTGCTGTTTGACTGGTAAATTGTTTGGCAAGTCTGTGCCTCTGCTTCCTCATCTGTAAACTGGGGATAAGATAATGATGGTACTCAGCTGTAGACAGTTGTGAGGAATTGGTGAGTTAATTGCTAGGAAACATTTGCACTGCAGCCTGCAAAGCATTGATAAGTGTTAGTTGTTTCTTTGCCTGTTCAGTTAACCTTCCTAAAACACTGTTCTTATATCAATCCCTCACTCATCACCCCCTGCAACCTTGTGTGCAAAAACTTCCAAGACTTCCCAATGTCCCCAAAATTGAGGCTTTAATCTGTCTTTCAAGGCCTTCCTCAACGTAGTCCCTATAACTTTCTTTACATTACTTTTCCTCATCCCATCACTTGAATACTTCCACTCAACCCAGTTCATGCACACACATTTTATTTCAGTTAATATTAATTAAAATCATGTGTTAGAGCCAGGCATTGTTGCTGGATATACACAAAAATGAAAGGACCTTTGTCCTCAAACTCCACAGAGTTTCCTAAAGTCCCTATATCAGTCAGGATTCTCCAGGCACAAGAAACAGAAACTGACTCTTAAAAACCTAATAGGAAGAAAAAAATGTATCAAAATGTATCAGAATTGAAGGAAAAGCTAGAGCAAGAAGAAACAACAACAAAACAAAACAAACAAGCAAAAAGCCGTGACAGACTCAGAAAGGATAACAACCAAAGTAGAACCTAAGTTATAGGAACTAAAAGATAGTATTCTCAGGGTCCTAATGCCAGAAAAAGTGAGTGTCAGCAACTTTTCGGCCTTGCATCACTCTTTGTCTCAAAAACCAAATCCCAGGAAAATAACATTTAATTAACCTGGACCGGGCTGCATGCCTACTCTTTAGTTACGGGAGGGCACAGTGATTCCTGGTCTTACATGGTATCTGGAAGAAGAACTGTGCCTCTTTTCGAGGCACAGTTCAAACCTTACTGCCTCTCTAAAGCCTTCACAATCTGCCTGATTTCAATCATCATTGTCTTCTGGAAACTCTTATGGCAGTTATTAATTTGCATCTAATATTCAGCACTTAGCATTACTTGCTCGCATTGTAATTTGTATATTTTATGTAAATATTATAGATCCATTAAAAAATGACTCAGCTGTGGCCTCCTTGTGGAGCAGCATTATTATACATTCAGAACTTTTCTTCGTGCACCCCAAGAGGAAAGTGCCAAAACATCCATGAATGTTGCCCATACTGGCTATCTGAGGGGAAATAGACACATCTCCCTGAACAGATCTTTAATCTCTGCTGTGTTCTTCAAGTGCACCCCCATCCTCTCCCATCTCCCCAGTAGCACCAGGGATTTGATTTAGGCAGAAAGGCTGGGGTATTGCTTAGTATCTATGAGTCCTGGGTTGCCTCCTCTAAGGTTTGCCAGCTAACACTTCAGAAAGCAGTGATGTTCTACAATAATCAGGTATGAAACAGGTTTATAACATATTTTCACCTTTATTAACTCATTTAATTCATCATGTCATTTCACCAAAATATTCTATCTGGCACACACGGGAGGCTCTGGCCAGCTCTGGATTCACAAAACCAAGACTGGTCATTAGAGTAACAAAGCAATGACCCAGAGTTGAGATATCCCCAATATCACCTTCCAATCTACTATACAATTAGCTTAGTTACTATGTTTGCTTTTTATTTTCTGTCACTTCACTAGAATATAAGCTCCTCAAGATCAGAGATCTTTATGCTTTGTTGCCTGATGTATCCCAAATTTCTAGTTGTGTTTAGCAGAGCACTTAAAAAAGCTGGTCGGACTTGCATTATAACCCTGGCTCCATCACTTGCTGTGACCTAAAGCAAGTTACATATTTTCTCTGAGCCTCAGTTTCTCATTTCTTAAGTGAAAATCAAGTAGTGCTCATCTCCTAGATTTGTTAGGAGAATTAAATGATAAAATGTATGCAAAGTACTTAGTATAGTGCCTGACACATAGAAAAATGATATACATTACTATAATAGTCAGCATTTATATTTTTATCAAACAAGTATTTATTGGGGACCTACTGCTATACTCTAAATGTGTTCCCCAAAATTCATGTGTTGGAAACTTAATCCTCAATACTACAGTGGAAGGAGGTTAGGTATTTTGGCAGGTATTTAAGTCATGTGGACCCTACCCTCATGAATGGATTAATGCTACTATAATAAGGGCTTGCAATAGCAGGTTCAGCCTATCTTGCCCTTCTGTCTTTTACCATGTAAGGAGGAAGCAAGAAGGCCCACACCAGATGCTGACGTCTTGATCTTGGACTTCCCAGACCTCAGAACTATGGGAAACAAATTTCTGTTCTTTATAAATTACTCAGTCTGTGTTACTCTGTTATAGCAGGACAAATGTACTAAGACGTGTTATAAAGGATGTTGAGAATCCTCATATCAATAAGATGTGATTTTATAGTAGCTTTCAAGTATCTCACAGTCTAGACCTCAAACAGATAAACTAAAAACAAGATATGATATGATATAATGTAATATGATATGATATGTTTGATATGATATGAGTAAGGCCAAAATACAACACAGGGAAAAGAACACTATTATGCCCTCGGTGGTCTAGAAGGGCTTCCTGGCAGAGGTAAATCTGGAGAGATATCCATAGGATTATTTAGGAGCTTTTCAGGCAAAGAAATATGAACAAGTCATTGTCATCAAAGATAACAGAATTAATAAAGTGCAAGATGATTATAAGCAGTTTAGAAAAAAATTTTCAAAGTAGGGAAAGTGAGAGATAGGATTGAAGAGGTCAGAACTAGGTAATTAAGAGCTTAGTACAAGATGTTTGAAAACTTGAACTTTCTTCTTTTGGCAATATGGAATAATAAGATTTGTTTAAGAAAGAAAACAGCGTAATGAGATGTTCATTGGCTAAGTCACTGGTAATTGAGTGGAAGATGAATTTGAGGGGACAAGACCAGGTAACGGAGATTTCAATTAGAGTTACTACAAAAATGAAAGTAGAAGACAACAAGGGACAAAAATAAGGTAGTGGAGAGGAGAGAAGAGGTTAAAGAAAAATTTTAAATCCCTAGGACTAGCTAATTGAATGGGGTTTAGGTTGAATTTGGTAAGGAAAGTAGTCGTGGGGAGTCTAAGAAATGAAAGCACTGAAAAAGGAAGCTCCTTCTGGCCAAATTCTTTCCAAAGCTGTTTTCAAAGAAATAATTCCAGGACACCTGGTGAGACAGTGTTCATTTTCTTTTTTCATATTTTCTTTTCAATTCTCAGCAAGATAAGGTACTTCTATATAGAAGGGTGCGCCCTTACAGATGGAGCAATGGCGAGCGCACACTTGGACAAGGGAGGGGAAGGGGTTCTTATCCCTGACAACGTGGCCCCTTCTGCTGTATTGTTCCCCTATTGGCTAGGGTTAGATTGCACAGGCTAAAGTAATTCCAATCGGCTAAAGAGAATGATGGGGTGAGTGCTTTGGCGGGAGTCAGAGCAGAGCAGGTAGCAGGTAATCAGAATGAGTCAGGGTGGAGCAGGTGATTGGAATGAGTCAGGGTGGAGAAGGTGATGGGAGTGAGTCAGGGTGGAGCAGGTGGTCGGAATGAGTCAGGGTGGAGCAGGTGATCGGTGTGAGTCAGGGTGGAGTAGGTGATTGGAATCAGTCAGGGTGCAGCAGGTGATCGGAGTGAGTCAGAGTGGAGCGGGTGGTTGGAATGAGTCAGGGTGGAGCAGGTAATCGAAAAAGATTGCTTTATGAGGAAGTTAAGTTTAAAAGTAAAAGGCAAAGGACTGAACATACTGACATATTAATTCTTGGAATAGAAATTTAGAATTCATATCTAACAACCCCTCCCCTTGTATTTCCTTACAGCTTTCTTTTCAAACTTTTAAAACATGTATTAGCTTAGTTGTTTTGCTTGATTTTCTAAAAGAAGCTTCTCTGGGTAAGGTGGAGGATAGTTAAGGGAGGTTTTATGAAGCACCATTTTTATAGGCCTCTGCATCAACTTACGGATGCATGGTATGACACAGCACCCAACAAGAATAACTACACCTGTTACGGCTGTGGGGGAAATAAGAAATTGAGGCTATTATTCCTTTCCATTTACTGCACTACTTTTCTAGCCATCCTGTAAAGGGGTCATTTACCCCTGAGTTGCTGGCTAACTTGTTGGATAGAGCAGTCAGACCTTGCAGTGCCTTTGTTATACTTCCATTAGGGGCAGTGTTGTTTGGGATGAAGGTGCAACATTGAATTTTAATCATGATGCAAACTCCTCCTCTTTCTGCTAATATCATGTCTAAGGCTATCCTATTTTCCCAAGCCATGGGGCTAGTAGCCCCTAATTGTTCAGCTATTCGTTTAACAGCATCTCTAGTGTAGTTAATATATCACTTTGGTTGTAATAGATGTAGTTTATCCAATCTACATTTTTACTAATTGTCACCCACCAAAATATTGACTCAAATCCTGCAGCTATTTGATTTTGGGCTTTAAATTGATCTTGTATTCCCCATGGGACTCCAATTGCGTCTAAATAGACGTGAGAGTCGAAAGACCCATAAGAGGCTTCTCTCACTTTATGACGTCTTATTTTTCCTCCCTCTGGTTGATGAAATGCCAGGGTGATAGGGATAGCCAACTGCACTAAAGCACAAGTGCCACTCCAGTTATTCGACAGAGTATCCAGTAAAGGTCCACCACAATACCACCACATATCTCCTGAGGGATGAACAAGGGCTCACTTATTGGTAAGCTCTTGAAAGTTCTTAAGCTCACTGCATCCCTTCAGGTCTCCAAGGAATGCTGTTTCCTCCCTGTCATGGGAGACATGAAGTCACCTTAGTGTTGGGAGATGGAAGCTGGATGGCCTTCAGGGGCTGACCCTCAGGATGCCAAACTTCGGGCTATAGCAGAGAGAGAGCTTGGCACGACTTATTATTCCAGGCTGTAGACAGTGTTCATTTTCAGCTAACCTAATAGTATCATATACCTGTCTCTTGCTTTCTGATGGCACAGATATGTCTTTGAGGACTTACCAGTCTCCATTGTCTTTTACTGTCTTTTATGGGCAGCGTTTGCATTTTAAATGTGTTCTCTTTAAAATGCAAGAATGAGATCAAAAGAAGCAAATTTCTGAGTAGGAGCCAGAAACTTGAAAGTCATTCTTGTTTCTATTAAGTACTGTAAAATGGATTCAATACTCTAGCCTCAGTTTCTATGGCTGATAAAATAGTAGAATCCATGCCTTCCCCTCATGTTGAGCAGTTGAGCAAGACATGTAAGAACTTTTAGCAACAATAACAAAAATCATTTAAAAAATCTTGTCCTTTAAAAATATCAAATATATTATCAAGGTGATTAAGCACTGGTTTGGTTAAGGTCTCCTCCCCCTTTTTGTAAGGTTTTTAAACATACTTAAATTAACAAGCATTTGTTGTTATCCAACAGCATGTCAGACTCACTGGCATTTAGGATGTTGCTTACAGCATATCCTTTTAAGTTATAACTCACAGAGCTCTGAAAATTGTCACATTTTTATTGAAGCCTTTTCAGTTTTCCTTTCCATTAGTTTTCACATCTCAGTTTTATAATCCTTATCCCTAGGAAACTAAAACCTTGCTCTAGATCTGTGCACACTGAGATTTCAGGATAACCTATTAGCTTCACATAAATATCAAATATAAATTTCAAATCGATAGAATGCACATGAAAATCAGTGTAACTTTGCAGGATCTATGTCCCATTCTTATTCATTTTCCTACTATACATATGACAGAAAGGAAGAACTCATGCATTTTTTGAATGAGTGAGTGAAAATACTGTCTTACTTCAGGACAAGGTCTAGATCTGGTGGACTATAGTTTCTAAAATGATATTAAACTAGTAGGGCAAAAAATCTGCCTCAATTTTTCCCTTTCTAATGACCAGAATTCCTTCCAATTCTTCATCACTTCTTCCTATGGAAACTATTTATCTTCTTTGGCAATCCCTATCATGAAACTATATACCATGACAACTGTATTCAGAGACAGAACTTGGTCTTTATTTTCTCTAAATCATGAGGCACAAAGAAAATACTATATTTCATCTTGGCAATGTGTGTGTGTACTGTGTAACTTCATGAGTATCAGAAAAAGAAATCTACAGGAATCCTATAGGAGGGGAAAAATAAGTGTTCTTGTATAGAAAAAATAAGTATTAGAATATAGTTACTTAACAGATTTAACAACAACATTTTTCTGAGTAATTTTTATTCATCTTGAACTACATTCAGACTCATAGTTTCATCAAGCCATCAACAACTAAGACCTGAAGTAGGATCTGGGCTGCTTCATAGGTCTTAGTTTTCAGTCTTTGGGAAACTAGCACATAAACCTTATCTTGGAAAGCAAAAGAAAAAAGGTAAATAAACTATTTTAGATTTATGCTATATACCTGGCTGTAGATTAGATATTTTTATGAATATTACACTAAGTTGTGATCCCTATGTGAGCAGCCATCTTGAATGTGCTGCTCGAGACTATATCCAGAGCTTAGTCATGCCAAACACACTGTATGGGATCAATAATAATAACAGCAACTAAGATTGGCTGGGTACTTTTTACATGCCATGTGCTATTCCAAGCACCTTTCATATACTGATTCATTTTATTCTCATACTGATAGTATACTCTCCATTTTATAGTAGAGGAAACTAAAGCTAAGATGCGAGAATAAAGTAACTTGCCCAAGGTCACATAGGTAGGAGGGCTAAGATGCAAATCTGAGCAGTCCAACATTATAGTCCATCGTTAATCGCTGTATTAGGCTTGTTGAATGAATAGGTTAACATTGTGCCCTTTAGGAACTAGTGACTTTTTATACTGGGATGGTTCTGAGGTTGATGCAAATGTACATTTTCCAAAGCCATAGAGCTTGCCTTCTGTTACCCAGATAAAGCAGTAAGTTTTCTTTCTTGCTTTGTAAATTTCAGGTAAAGCCTTTTTCCCCCATACTTCACCTCTTGTTCTTCACAGCTCAGTACTAATCATCAGCCCATAATGCAGTGTGGAATTGCCAACACCATCCCGATGATGTAGTTATTTCCAATTGGCACTTGGGAGCAGTGAGGATAGGAGGCATTACTCATAGCCAAGAGTACAGATGTTTCTAATTGCTTTCCATTACCAAGAATAACAGCTGTTTACATCTATCAGCAAATAATTCACAAGAGCTCCAGACTATTAAGATAACACACCCCACCTGGTCACCATCACAAGTTGTCAAGGCCAAGATAGAGGCTGCCAGAATTCCCTTCTGCATCTCTGTTCATCAACTGACAGCATGTGTCACCTTCAGATATCCTTATGCTTCCCCACAAGCTCTGGCTTCTTGGTGGCCTGACACATCAAATGGACATATGGATTCTTCATGGCTTTGCAGTAAATGTTTTATGGCTATCTTACAGCCAAGGGCAGCTGACATGGAGAAGCAAGGGACTTGCAAATAGCCTGATGAAAGAATTTCTGCACTTTTTTTACAGAAGAGGAATACATGTTCTGCTTAGAGGAGTTTCACAGCTGCAATATGCTTAACTTCTTTAATGCACCCACAAATTGCATTAGGTGATAGATTATGCAGTTCAGTAGCATCCCAGGCACCTGGTCACATGCTTGGATACAATCCCCAAAATGGACAATGTTCACAGTTCAATAAACTTTATCACATAGTTTTATTGACCACAAAAGAAGACAAATATTAAAATGCATTGTAGATATTAGGGTTAAAAAGAACAGTAGTACCTCCTTTCCAATACAACATTGACCCATACTGCATACTTTTCTTCCAGACTAGTTTAAAGTGACTCAGGCATTTAGTCTGTATTATTTTTTCCATGGAGACAACTTCAGAGTCTAATACAACATTTTGTGTTCCTGCTGCACCTGAATTTATGTCTGAAATTGGCTTTCTACAGATTCAGACACATTTTTGTAGTTCATGGATTTTAACCTATTAAAAATAATGGAACATCATCTATTTAAAACTACACATGTGTTTACAAAGCTATATTAACTAAAAAATTTCCTTATGGCTTGTGGTAGCTTCTCTCGAAGGTGCCCACCATCAATTCTTGCCTTCTATACATGTACTTGTATGTCACTCCCCCATCGAAAGGTGGAATCTATGGAGTCCTTTAAATCTCGGCTGGCCTCTCATTGCTTGAACCAACAAGATATGCCACAAGTGCTGCTTTGCCAGTTCTGGGCTTAATTCCTAAGAGGACTGGCAGTTTCTATTTTTCCTGTTTTGGAACTCTCTCTTTGAGGGAATCCAAATGCCATGTGACAGCCCTTACTACCCCAAGGCCTACAAGCTGTTAGGAAGCCCGGAGTAGCTATGTAGAAGAACTGTGTGGAGAAAAAGTGGTAATAGTGCCCCCCGCCCCAAATGTTCCAGCCACTCGAGAATGCCAACCATTCCAACCATCTCTAGCAATTCAACTTGTCCCAGCTGAGGCTCTGGATATCATGCAGTACGGATAGATTGTTCTTGAATTATTGACCCACAGAATGTAAGCATCAGAGAAATGTTCAATGTTATGCAACAATTGGTAACTGGAACGTAGCCCCCACCTCACTTTCCATGAACCTCTGTTAATTTCTTAGCATTGCTCTATAATACTGACGACATAACTCATGAGATAAAAACCTCTTTACTAAATCATAATTCATACGCTAAATATCATTGTAGTTTCCAATCAAAAGAAACAAAAAGACAAAAGTTAAGTGCTTATAATGCACCTTACTCCTTTTCTTTTCCTCTAAATCTGTGTCTCATTCCATTGTCAATGAAGAGTTTACTATATAGTTTTCCCCATAAAACAAGCTATTATATATTTTAGGCCTCTGCTTCTGCACAGGATATCAATTCAAATCACTGTACTTAGTTTTTCTGGTCTAAATATATATCTGACAGTCTGGTTTAAATTAGAATAAAATCCTCACTTCCTTCCAGGAAATTTGGTTCTTTTAATAGAAATCCAACAAGTTTGGAAAACTGTACAAATTCTCTTTTCACAACATCAAATATGAATCAGTAGATGCTATTGGGAAAAGTACTAGTTTTAAAACCTAAAAAAGTTATCATATTACTTACAAATACATTTTTTTATTTTCTTTTATTGACAGAGGGGAAAGTTCAAAATCTGTGGAGACTTATTTGTATATATAGCATACTATACATGCATATATACACATACGTATATATAATATGTATGTGTGGTTGTATATGTATGTGTGTATCTTATAGGTGTGTATATATCTGTGTGTGTGTGCGTGTGTGTGTGTGTGTATATATATATGCTTGTCAGGAAGAGTTATAATACACATTAACAAATTCATGGTATTCATTTAGTCCCTTTACATCTGCTTAATGATCATGAGAAGACTACTGCATTACAACATAGATTCTCTGGAGTCTAGCTCACTATGCCAGCCTCTCTACCACATCCCCTACCTGGTTCTTAGAAGACTGGCATGATACCATGAGTTCCCCTTTACTTCTCTTATTCTAACAAAATTTTACTGTATTTTCATACCTCATTGCATATACATTAGCCAAATGAATTTACACAGTCTAATTTCTATTATACAATATTTTAGTAAGAAATTCAACATTTCGACATTACTTAGACCAACATTGTTTTCTTAATTTGGTCTAATTTTGTAGCAAAATTAGGAAACAGCTAGTTAGTTTCTTCTTAATAACTTTGGGGTGCTACAGTACCAATATTAGCTCACTCTTTAAGTTGAAAATAATTATTTCCCCCAATTAAATTTAGTTATTTATCAATGGCACAAATTTTCTTAAACTATCAAGAAATCGCACCATTTATTATTCACAAGGAAACAAATTTTTATGTTCTCCTTTACCAAAAACAACAACAACAACAACAACAACAACAAAACATAGTGTCCTTAATTACTCCTGAATATAGTTCAATTTAGAGGAAGAAAATATTCCTTATGCAGTCATTTGATCTAACATCGACAGTCTTCAAAGTAAAGATGTCCAAGATACATATTCACTTCTTTTGGAGTCAGTATTTCTTTTGAAATTGCAAAATTACTTGTGCTCCAATAAAACACCAACCCTTTACTCACCAACTGCCCAATCTGAGTACAGTAAAGAACTCTTCTCCGGGATAACTTTGGGCAGGATGATGAAGCAGAGAAAGGTCTAGCCATTAGCCTCCTTGGCAAGTCGACATTCACCTCTCGTAACTTTACTCTCAATCTTTCATTCATACTAAAGTGATCTTTAAAAGATCTAATGGAATCAGAGTTCCAATTTTCGATATGAACTTTACAATTATGAACTTTGTAAATACCAGAATTGATGTTAAATAAACTACTGATGATTCTATTGATATGTGAGGCCATCCCTGAGTTTGTATCATATTTTTTAAACATTTGATTTTGAAATAATTACAGATCCACAGGAAGTTTCAAAGCAGTAAAAACAATCCTTTGAACCTTTCCTTCAGATTCATCAATGCTCCACAGATTTTGAAATTTCCCTTTTCCATTGTCCATATTAAAACGTCAGAAGATAAGTAGATCCTTAATAAACATGACAAAGTTGCTTTCACATTTGTCTTCAAGGGCTGCAGGAAGACAGCTAGTTATTAATTAGATTGCAAGTAGGATGATGCTAATATAGTACTGGTGAACATACTTGTTTCCAGGCTGGCATGATATGGCATGCAAGTTGGCATGCAGTGTTATATGAACATATGGCAGGCAGAAGCTGCTGTTTCCTCCTAGGAAACAGCAACGCAAACGTCAGCTTCCACAGTACTGAAGACACACACCCTAAAACTCTCCAGTGCTGTTGAGGGCTTAGTGCACATGCCATTTCCCAGTCATCAGGATGTGAAATAAACTCTACCTGTGGTGTTCCACTAACAACTATAGGAACTGAAAGTCTGTTTCCCCAAGAATAGGAGGACACAACCAGAAGTTCTCACTGAAGCTCTTGTGTCAGAGTACGATCTAGGGGACTTGTATTTGCAGTTATGAGATTCCCTTATAAATAAGCTTTTGCCTGGGAAAACTTCAACCACTCAAATAGTTTACTCCTTTGCCTCCAAACAAGTATATGCTTAAAACTTAGAAGAAACCACCACCTTCATTTTGCAGTAGAGAAAACGGAAGCATTCTATGACCTGTCCAAATGTTCAGTTTGAATCTCGTTAAATATTCAAGGCTTTCCACTTTTTTAGAATTCTACTACTAAAGCAATTCATCCTTCATTACTAAGCCTCTCCCCAAGTGTAATAATCTTCATTCTCTGAAAATTCATCCAACTAGTACCTAAATCTCTACCACTGAAATCCATTTCCTTCACTCTATTCTCTGTGGCAGAAAAGCACATTTAATATGTAATAAGTCCACATCTTTTTGAAGACCTTTATTAAATTTTCTCAGCTTTCCCTTCATCAAACTATATAAATGAATTTGCTTCAGGAAGAAGGTTATAAAATAGGTCTATGTTCTTGATTATTTATATCTACTCAAAGGATTCCTATTTGCTTAAAAATATAAACTTGATACAATGTGGGTAAATTATCCACATTCTATGAAATATACTATACAAAGATAATTTAGCTAAACATGCTTTTTGTCTTTTACTGTGCTTTTTAAACAAACACTTTAAAATCTATGATTTGGCGGAATATGCTATTAGAAAAGACCTTACTCGTTTAATGGAAAAATTCTTACTGAAAGCGTGAAGCCCTAATTACATTCCATAAATGTATCTTTTCCTTCCTCTTGGTCTCAGCTTTCTACTCCCAAAGGCAATGGTGACTCAAAAAAGCTAATAGAGAACAGTAAGGGATGAATCTTCTGTGATTCACTTACCCCCCAAAATGGAAAGTTCTCATACCAGTTATTTAGAAGAGTTCTTCAGGTGCCTTCAACTGGAAGAATACGTTTTATAAAATTAATTCTTCCCTTGTGCAAAAGGATTCTTCTGTGTTGCAGAGTGCAAAACTGTCAGCTTCTGTGAGAGTTTTGCTTCTGCCTGCCTCTGTTAGCCAGTTGCAGGGACCAGCACGCCAAACTGTAAGAGAGCAGGGGACCTGGGTTGCCTGAACTAGCAATTCCATCATGCTGAGGGGCAAAAACCTGAACAATCACTGTGACTCAAAACCAGGTTTCTTTTGTCTGTCTTCAGGCTGTCCTGAGTATTTGTTTTTTATTCCTGTGGTTGTTATTGTTGTTGGATGTTTCTATGTGATTTGTTGTTTTTCCAGAGGGGGAGAGTCCACATCAGGTTGCCTGCCAGACAGAGCAGAATGCCATTAGGAAGAGAGCTGTGGCCACTGCTCTGTGTGAGTGAGCTGCCTCCATCATGGGGATTTATCTCTGCAAGTGCCGATCATAATGGATTCCTTCACTAAATGACTTTGGATGAGCAGGGCTTTGGCAGAGGCCCTGCAAGTCCCACATTCTGTTATAAAACTGAATGCCAATGTAATGGATGCTAAGGAGAAGTGGGGATGTGAGGGCAGGTGGGTGGGAGAGAATTACGTGTACAGTGGCATAGACAGCCACCCTGGAGAGCTGGAGTAGAGGAATGTGAGGTTGATATTGAGTTTTCCCAACTGGAAAAAGGACCAAGCGTGGACCCAACTAATTCAAAGGAGCATCAGTCATAATTCTAAATGGGAGAAACAAACAATAAAGAAACACACGTTTTAATAAGTGGATATAAAGTGCTCTAAAGAAAAATATAGCTGAGGCAGGAGGATTACTTGAGCCAGGAGTTTGAGACCAGCCTGGGAAGCAAAGCAAGACCCTCATCTCTACAAAAAAATTTAAACCACCAGAAAACAAAGAAAAAGGCAGAATCTGGGGATAAGAGAGTGAGATAGGGCAGATCAGTGTTATGCCATAAAACTTGGTCATAAAACCCCTCTCTGATAAATTGAAATGTGGCAAGGACTGATGAGGTGAGGGAGTAAGCCATGCATTTAACTGGAGAAAGAATTTCAAGAAGAAGAAACAATAAAGGCAAAGGCCCTGAGGCATGAGTGCAATGGCTGCTGAGCAGGAGAGCTTATATGTTCAAAGAACAGCAAGATACCCCTGTGGGTGTAAGCTAAAGAAAGGGCAATAGGGGAGAGTCTGGTAGGTAGCAGGGGCCAGATCAGGTCGAGCCAGGGGCCAATGTAATAATTCGAAGTTTTATTCTCAGTGAGAGGAGTATCAGCGGAGAGTTTTGAACAGAGGACTAACTTGTTTGGACTTAAGTTTTAAAAGAAATTACTCTGCTGCTGAGTGGTGAGCAGATTTCAGGAGAGCAAAAGCAGAAACAGAAATACCAGTTTGGAGGTCATTGGAGAAGTCCATTAGAGAAATGAGGGTGAGTTGGAGCAGGGTTGTATTAACAGAAGTAAAGAAAATGGGGAGACTTGAAATATGATTTGAAGGTAAAGCCAACAGGATTTATTGATAAATTGGATGCAGAGTTCAAGAAAATGAGAGGCATGAGGATGACTCCAGATACTTTAATCCGACCAACTGGGAGGATGGGATTGCCATTTATTGAGATAGGGAAAATTGTAAAAGGAAAGGTTTTAGGAGACAATTAAGAAGCTTATTTTAAACATTTTAAGTTCAAAATGCCAATTTGCTATTCAAACAGAGAACTTGAGTAGGCAATTGGGTATTTGAATATGGAATTCAAAATGCAGAGACCTTATCAGTGGGATCTAGCAATAATAAGGAAGTTGGAGATGGAGTTTCAGTAGAATAGAGATGGTCACTAAAGCTATGAAACCAGATCAGATAACCTATGAAATGAGTGTAGGTTAGAAAAATTTCAAGGATTGAGACCCAATGCATTTAGAGAAAGGTAAGGATGGTCCATTCAATGAGACTGAACAGAAGTGCCCAGTGTGGCAAGGAAAACAAAAAAAGAGCACTGCCCTAGCAAACAGGGAGTGTTTCAAGGAGGAAGAGTGAAGACTGTGCTAAATGCTGAGATAAAGAATTACACATGAGATTTCGCTGTGTGAAGATCACTGGTGAGCTTGACAAAGTCGAGTATTTTGGAGTGGTATAGATAAAAGTCAAAATCATGCAAAGAGAATAAGAAGAAAGTATGTGAAAGACAGTGAGAATAGACAACTCTTTTTGTTAGTTTTGCTGTAAAAAGATAAGAGAAATAGAGTAGGAACTGAAGGAGAATGATAGATCAAAAGAAGTTTATTTTTATTTTCAGATGGGAGCTTTTACAGCCTATTTTTGTAGTGATGGTAATGATACAATTTTTTTTAATGTTATAAGAGAGGAAATCATTGTAGGAGAGAAGTCCTCAAAAGGAATAGAACCTGTAGTATAAGATTCAACAGACATAAAATCAACTCTGTCAAATTGTTATAAAAGTTTCTATACATTTATTCTCCATTTCTGTACTGTCTCATCACCGACTAGTAACAGTTTACTAGTCCATGACCAAGAATGGTTCATGGTTGTACTTTAGTGCTGATCTAGTGCACAAGGGGAAGTGTTGATTTAAACAGGAGAAGAGACAATACATGCAAAGTTAAATATTGGGAAGGCGAGGCTGGGCACAGTGGCTCATGCCTATAATCTCAATTCTTTGTGAGGCGGAGGTGGGAGGATGCTTAAAGTCAGGAGTTTGAGACCAGCCTGATCAGAATGTATGAAAGGCAGAGTATATGATCTCAGAAAAGATAGAAAGGTAGACTTCTAGAAGCATGTGAAGGTTGTCTTCTTTTAACTTTGATTTCCTCAGTGAAGATAAAGTTGAAGTAAAGATGAGGGATGGGGTGTTGGAGGATTCAGAAGACAGAAGATGTAAAGCAATCTAGAAAAGTGAGAGTATAGGGGGGCGGAGCAAGATGGCCAAATAGGAACAGCTCCAGTCTCCAACTCCCAACGCGAGCGACACAGAAGACCGGGGATTTCTGCATTTTCAACTGAGGTACTGGGTTCATCTCACTGGGGAGTGCCGGACGATCTGTGCTGTGCAGCTGCTGCAGCCCAACCAGCGAGAGCTGAAGCAGGGCGAGGCATTGCCTCACCTGGGAAGCGCAAGGGGGAAGGGAATCCCTTTTCCTAGCCAGGGGAACTGAGACACACAACACCTGGAAAATCGGGTAACTCCCACCCCAATACTGCGCTTTAAGCAAACAGGCACACCAGGAGATCATATCCCACACCTGGCTGGGAGGGTCCTACACCCACGGAGCCTCCCTCATTGCTAGCACAGCAGTCTGTGATCTACCGGCAAGGCAGCAGCGAGGCTGGGGGAGGGGCGTCCGCCATTGCTGAGGCTTAAGTAGGTAAACAAAGCTGCTGGGAAGCTCGAACTGGGTGGAGCTCACAGCAGCTCAAGGAAACCTGCTTGTCTCTGTAGACTCCACCTCTGGGGACAGGGCAATAACAAATGCAGCCGAAACCTCTGCAAACGCAAACGACTCTGTCTGACAGCTTTGAAGAGAGCAGTGGATCTCCCAACACGGAGGTTGAGATCTGAGAAGGGACAGACTCCCTGCTCAAGTGGGTCCCTGACCCCTGAGTAGCCTAACTGGGAGACATCCCCCACTAGGGGCAGTCTGACACCCCACACCTCACAGGGTGGAGTACACCCCTGAGAGGAAGCTTCCAAAGCAAGAATCAGACAGGTACACTCGCTGTTCAGAAATATTCTATCTTCTGCAGCCTCTGCTGCTGATACCCAGGCAAACAGGGTCTGGAGTGGACCTCAAGCAATCTCCAACAGACCTACAGCTGAGGGTCTTGACTGTTAGAAGGAAAACTATCAAACAGGAAGGACACCTACACCAAAACCCCATCAGTACATCACCATCATCAAAGACCAGAGGCAGATAACACCACAAAGATGGGGAAAAAGCAGGGCAGAAAAGCTGGAAATTCAAAAAATAAGAGCGCATCTCCCCCGGCAAAGGAGCGCAGCTCATCACCAGCAACGGATCAAAGCTGGATGGAGAATGACTTTGATGAGATGAGAGAAGAAGGCTTCAGTCCATCAAATTTCTCAGAACTAAAGGAGGAATTACGTACCCAGCGCAAAGAAACTAAAAATCTTGAAAAAAAAGTGGAAGAATTGATGGCTAGAGTAATTAATGCAGAGAAGGTCATAAACGAAATGAAAGAGATGAAAACCATGACACGAGAAATACGTGACAAATGCACAAGCTTCAGTAACCGACTCGATCAACTGGAAGAAAGAGTATCAGCAATTGAGGATCAAATGAACAAAATGAAGCGAGAAGAGAAACCAAAAGAAAAAAGAATAAAAAGAAATGAACAAAGCCTGCAAGAAGTATGGGATTATGTAAAAAGATCAAATCTCCATCTGATTGGGGTGCCTGAAAGTGAGGGGGAAATGGAACCAAGTTGGAAAACACTCTTCAGGATATCATCCAGGAGAACTTCCCCAACCTAGTAGGGCAGGCCAACATTCAAATCCAGGAAATACAGAGAACGCCACAAAAATATTCCTCGAGAAGAGCAACTCCAAGACACATAATTGCCAGATTCACCAAAGTTGAAATGAAGGAAAAAATCTTAAGGGCAGCCAGAGAGAAAGGTCGGGTTACCCACAAAGGGAAGCCCATCAGACTAACAGCAGATCTCTCGGCAGAAACTCTCCAAGCCAGAAGAGAGTGGGGGCCAATATTCAACATTCTTAAAGAAAAGAATTTTAAACCCAGAATTTCATATCCAGCCAAGCTAAGTTTCATAAGTGAAGGAGAAATAAAATCCTTTACAGATAAGCAAATGCTTAGAGATTTTGTCACCACTAGGCCTGCCTTACAAGAGACCCTGAAGGAAGCACTAAACATGGAAAGGAACAACCGGTACCAGCCATTGCAAAAACATGCCAAAATGTAAAGACCATCGAGGCTAGGAAGAAACTGCATCAACTAACGAGCAAAATAACCAGTTAATATCATAATGGCAGGATCAAGTTCACACATAACAATCTTAACCTTAAATGTAAATGGACTAAATGCTCCAATTAAAAGACACAGACTGGCAAACTGGATAAAGAGTCAAGACCCATCAGTCTGCTGTATTCAGGAGACCCATCTCACACGCAGAGACATACATAGGCTCAAAATAAAGGGATGGAGGAAGATTTACCAAGCAAATGGAGAACAAAAAAAAGCGGGGGTTGCAATCCTAGTCTCTGATAAAACAGACTTTAAACCATCAAAGATCAAAAGAGACAAAGAAGGCCATTACATAATGGTAAAGGGATCAATTCAACAGGAAGAGCTAACTATCCTAAATATCTATGCACCCAATACAGGAGCACCCAGATTCATAAAGCAAGTCCTTAGAGACTTACAAAGAGACTTAGACTCCCATACAATAATAATGGGAGACTTCAACACTCCACTGTCAACATTAGACAGATCAACGAGACAGAAAGTTAACAAGGATATCCAGGAATTGAACTCATCTCTGCAGCAAGCAGACCTAATAGACATCTATAGAACTCTCCACCCCAAATCAACAGAATATACATTCTTCTCAGCACCACATCGTACTTACTCCAAAATCGACCACGTAATTGGAAGTAAAGCACTCCTCAGCAAATGTACAAGAACAGAAATTATAACAAACTGTCTCTCAGACCACAGTGCAATCAAACTAGAACTCAGGACTAAGAAACTCAATCAAAACCGCTCAACTACATGGAAACTGAACAACCTGCTCCTGAATTAATACTGGGTACATAATGAAATGAAGGCAGAAATAAAGATGTTCTTTGAAACCAATGAGAACAAAGATACAACATACCAGAATCTCTGGGACACATTTAAAGCAGTGTGTAGAGGGAAATTTATAGCACTAAATGCCCACAAGAGAAAGCAGGAAAGATCTAAAATTGACACTCTAACATCGCAATTAAAAGAACTAGAGAAGCAAGAGCAAACACATTCGAAAGCTAGCAAAAGGCAAGAAATAACTAAGATCAGAGCAGAACTGAAGGAGATAGAGACACAAAAAACTCTCCAAAAAATCAATGAATCCAGGAGTTGGTTTTTTGAAAAGATCAACAAAATTGACAGACCACTAGCAAGACTAATACAGAAGAAAAGAGAGAAGAATCAAATCGACGCAATTAAAAATGATAAAGGGGATATCACCACCGACCCCACAGAAATACAAACTACCATCAGAGAATACTATAAACACCTCTACGCAAATAAACTGGAAAATCTAGAAGAAATGGATAATTTCCTGGACACTTACACTCTTCCAAGACTAAACCAGGAAGAAGTTGAATCTCTGAATAGACCAATAGCAGGCTCTGAAATTGAGGCAATAATTAATAGCTTACCAACCAAAAAAAGTCCAGGACCAGATGGATTCACAGCTGAATTCTACCAGAGGTACAAGGAGGAGTTGGTACCATTCCTTCTGAAACTATTCCAATCAATAGAAAAAGAGGGAATCCTCCCTAACTCATTTTATGAGGCCAACATCATCCTGATACCAAAGCCTGGCAGAGACACAACAAAAAAAGAGAATTTTAGACCAATATCCCTGATGAACATCGATGCAAAAATCCTCAATAAAATACTGGCAAACCGGATTCAGCAACACATCAAAAAGCTTATCCACCATGATCAAGTGGGCTTCATCCCTGGGATGCAAGGCTGGTTCAACATTCGCAAATCAATAAACATAATCCAGCATATAAACAGAACCAAAGACAAGAACCACATGATTATCTCAATAGATGCAGAAAAGGCTTTTGACAAAATTCAACAGCCCTTCATGCTAAAGACGCTCAATAAATTCGGTATTGATGGAACGTACCTCAAAATAATAAGAGCTATTTATGACAAACCCACAGCCAATATCATACTGAATGGGCAAAAACTGGAAAAATTCCCTTTGAAAACTGGCACAAGACAGGGATGCCCTCTCTCACCACTCCTATTCAACATAGTGTTGGAAGTTCTGGCTAGGGCAATCAGGCAAGAGAAAGAAATCAAGGGTATTCAGTTAGGAAAAGAAGAAGTCAAACTGTCCCTGTTTGCAGATGACATGATTGTATATTTAGAAAACCCCATTGTCTCAGCCCAAAATCTCCTTAAGCTGATAAGCAACTTCAGCAAAGTCTCAGGATACAAAATTAATGTGCAAAAATCACAAGCATTCTTATACACCAGTAACAGACAAACAGAGAGCCAAATCAGGAATGAACTTCCATTCACAATTGCTTCAAAGAGAATAAAATACCTAGGAATCCAACTTACAAGGGATGTAAAGGACCTCTTCAAGGAGAACTACAAACCACTGCTCAGTGAAATCAAAGAGGACACAAACAAATGGAAGAACATACCATGCTCATGGATAGGAAGAATCAATATCGTGAAAATGGCCATACTGCCCAAGGTAATTTATAGATTCAGTGCCATCCCCATCAAGCTACCAATGAGTTTCTTCACAGAATTGGAAAAAACTGCTTTAAAGTTCATATGGAACCAAAAAAGAGCCCGCATCTCTAAGACAATCCTAAGTCAAAAGAACAAAGCTGGAGGCATCACGCTACCTGACTTCAAACTATACTACAAGGCTACAGTAACCAAAACAGCATGGTACTGGTACCAAAACAGAGATATAGACCAATGGAACAGAACAGAGTCCTCAGAAATAATACCACACATCTACAGCCATCTGATCTTTGACAAACCTGAGAGAAACAAGAAATGGGGAAAGGATTCCCTATTTAATAAATGGTGCTGGGAAAATTGGCTAGCCATAAGTAGAAAGCTGAAACTGTATCCTTTCCTTACTCCTTATACGAAAATTAATTCAAGATGGATTAGAGACTTAAATGTTAGACCTAATACCATAAAAATCCTAGAGGAAAACCTAGGTAGTACCATTCAGGACATAGGCATGGGCAAAGATTTCATGTGTAAAACACCAAAAGCAACGGCAGCAAAAGCCAAAATTGACAAATGGGATCTCATCAAACTAAAGAGCTTCTGCACAGCAAAAGACACTACCATCAGAGTGAACAGGCAACCTACAGAATGGGAGAAAATTTTTGCAATCTACTCATCTGACAAAGGGCTAATATCCAGAACCTACAAAGAACTCAAACAAATTTACAAGAAAAAAACAAACAACCCCATCAAAAAGTGGGCAAAGGACATGAACAGACATTTCTCAAAAGAAGACATTCATACAGCCAACAGACACATGAAAAAATGCTCATCATCACTGGCCATCAGAGAAATGCAAATCAAAACCACAATGAGATACCATCTCACACCAGTTAGAATGGCAATCATTAAAAAGTCAGGAAACAACAGGTGCTGGAGAGGATGTGGAGAAATAGGAACACTTTTACACTGTTGGTGGGATTGTAAGCTAGTTCAACCACTATGGAAAACAGTATGGCGATTCCTCAAGGATCTAGAACTAGATGTACCATATGACCCAGCCATCCCATTACTGGGTATATACCCAAAGGATTATAAATTATGCTGCTATAAAGACACATGCACACGTATGTTTATTGCAGCACTATTCACAATAGCAAAGACTTGGAATCAACCCAAGTGTCCCTCAGTGACAGATTGGATTAAGAAAATGTGGCACATATACACCATGGAATACTATGCAGCCATAAAAAAGGATGAGTTTGAGTCCTTTGTAGGGACTTGGATGCAGCTGGAATCCATCATTCTTAGCAAACTATCACAAGAACAGAAAACCAAACACCGCATGTTCTCACTCATAGGTGGGAACTGAACAATGAGATCACTCGGACTCAGGAAGGGGAACATCACACACCGGGGCCTATCATGGGGAGGGGGGAGGGGGGAGGGATTGCACTGGGAGTTATACCTGATGTAAATGACGAGTTGATGGGTGCAGCACAGCAACATGGCACAAGTATACATATGTAACAAAACTGCATATTATGCACATGTACCCTACAACTTAAAGTATAATAATAATAAATAAATTTTTAAAAAAAAGTGAGAGTATAAATTGACTAAGAAAATATAAAGGGATTTCCAAGTAATGCTAAGTGGACGGAATAGGAAAAGGGTTGTATTTAACCAGATTCAGAGAGCATATGACAGGGAAAGAAGGCAAGGGAGGAGAAAGTGTTTTTTGGTAAAATCTCCCAGATAAATTCATAATCCTATGATCCTGTTGTCAGCGCTCTTGTAAAAGCACTGACTATTAACTAGCTTTCTTCTGCCAGTATATTCTGCATGTTACAACCAGATTAGTCTTGCTAGAACTCAACATTTATGGTAGCATTCAGTTAGCCCAAGAATTCTCAATGCTTCCTTTTTGTTCCAGATACAAGCTCTGCTTGCTGTTCAGGAATTCCCAGAGCTCAAACTTTCATTTTCTTGAGCATGCACTTGGTCATTTCTTCTAGTCATTGCTCATTGTTAATTTTTTTAATTTCATACTTTTACACACCCACACTCATCCTTCCACACATGCATGCAACTATATATATACACACACACACACACACCCTACAGGAATATATATATGTATATATAAAATATATATATACCCTACAGGAATGTTTTCCTACTTCTTTTTTTTTTTTTTTTTTTTTTTTTTTTTTTTTGAGACGGAGTCTCGCTTTGTTGCCCAGGCTGGAGTGCAGTGGCCGGATCTCAGCTCACTGCAAGCTCCGCCTCCCAGGTTTACGCCATTCTCCTGCCTCAGCCTCCCGAGTAGCTGGGACTACAGGCGCCCGCCACCTCGCCCGGCTAGTTTTTTGTATTTTTTAGTAGAGACGGGGTTTCACCGTGTTAGCCAGGATGGTCTCGATCTCCTGACCTCGTGATCCACCCATCTCGGCCTCCCAAAGTGCTGGGATCCTGCTTCTATATGTCATCCATATCTTGTACTTCCTTCAAGATTGTTAAAGTCATATTTTAATTTTATGAACTTTTATTGAATATCTATTATGCACCAGTCACTGTGTAAAGGAAAAAAATTACCATGATTTTTCTTGTTGTCTTTTTGATCCAGACAGTCATTGTTCTCTCCCTTATCTAAATTATTATACTATTCATAGTTTTTAACATGTATCTATGTATTTTGACTATTTATGCCCTAGGTATTTTCTAGCCATTTTATTTATTTAAATCCTGTCATCCCTTTTATATGTAAGTTTCGCAAAGGTGGGGAGAGTTTCGTATTTCTTTTATAGCACTAGCGTTGTGATAGATATATAATACTCTTTTAATAAATATTTGGTGACTCTCTAACCTTATTAGGACTTGAGCACTGCATGTCTTTGGAATAGTAGGACTCACAAAATATCCTGATATTTATGCCCTTTAGAATACATTTACTATATAAACTCGGGTGTGTTTGGCTTCTATCAACAAAAACTCAGCCAACAATGAATTAAACAAATAGTTTCTTTTTATTATAAAAGTCCACAATTAGGCAGTACTCATAATTGGTTCAGCCACTTAAGAACACAGACTCTACTACCATTTTGTCCTTAGGCTTCTGGTAGCAAGACTCGTGCAAAGAAAGCATGCAGGACTGAAAATACTTGCAAAAGTTAGATTTCTCCTTGTTGCTGAATAACAAGATGTTTTTCACAAATTTCCCTATTCCTTCTTATATATTACTAACAAGTACTTAGTTACATGGCCACCCATAGCTACAAGTGAGACTAGAAAAGTGACTAGATTTTTTCAACCTTCATTAAAGATGTGGCAAAGGCAGAAGGAATTATGAAGAACAGCTATATTGATCAAACATTTGTTTGCAATATTTGTTTAGCCTGTTTCTTCTAAACTCATTAATTCTTTGCCTAGATCTCTAAGTCTAAAACATCACACTATTCTATTTCCCATATCTAGAACTTCTTTTCTTATGTTTTACTAGCTTGTCTTTGCATGTTTTTCAGCAGAGGTTCTAGTTCTTTCTTGTATCCACTAACATAATTGGAAATGTACACCTTTCATGCCTTGATTATACAATTTTAGGCACTAAGTATCATTAGAATTGCTTAAAGACTGGATATGAATCAATTGACCACTTTATTCCCACAAACTTTCAGTCCACACCATTATATTCAAAAGATGTTATGTTCCCCTCAGATATCCAGTTCTCTCTAATGTTTTAATAGTCTTTTGAAGAAAAAAAAATGAGAGCAAGTGAGTATCATCAGGAAACACTAGATTATAGATGGATATATAAGCTTCTTAACTTTAATATTTTTCAGCTACTTTTATGCGCTAACATTTAGTCAGCTCTTCAAAAGTAATATATAATATCTAGTGTTTTCAACTATTTAACTGCATGATTTACTTTTTCAGAGAACATTTTTGTAGAACCATTGTTTAAAGGAAAAATGTTTTTAGAATGCTGCTCTAGATACTTCTACAAACTTGGATGTCATTTCTGTACCAGACCTGAGGACTCAGGACTTTATTTTAAATGGCATAGAACACAATTACACTACCTAGATTAAACTTCATGGTCTCACTGGTTTCAAAAGCACTATATTCTTCCATGTTCAACTTCTGAGTAATGATCTATTTCCCAGTTGATTCAGGTACATGGTTTTAGCTCTAGCGCAGGATATAGGTGCACTGTGTTCCTATTCTACCCTTGCCTCTTCTCCCAAATCAGTATTAAAAGTTAATGTAGGGACATGGATGCAACTGGAAACCATCATTCTCAGCAAACTATCACAAGAACAGAAAACCAAATACCGCATGTTCTCACTCATAGGTGGGAAATGAACAATGAGATCACTTGGACACAGGAAGGGGAACATCACACACGGGGTCCTATTGTGGGGAGGGGAGAGGAGGGAGGAATAGCATCAGGAGATATACCTAACGTAAATGATGAGTTAATGTGTGCAGTACACCAACATGGCACATGTATACATATGTAACAAGCCTGCACATTGTGCACATGTACCCTAGAACTTAAAGTATAATAATAATAATAATAATAATAATTAAAAAATCATGGTCACCTGAGATTTTTCTATTCTACTGATTCTTAGACCCTATCCTTTATATAGTTTACTTGGAGAATACGGTGACTACAGTATCATACAACTCTCTGAAAATTCACACTGTTGCCTATTGAAATAGTAGAATCTTAGAAGGGGTTTCAATCACTTGGTTTCACACTCAGCCAAAACAACACCTGAAGCATACAAGGAAGATAGTCATGTGGTCCAAGGATATTCAGACACACTAAAAGTAGAAGAGCCCAAATTTTCCAGTGTCATCAAGAAGGGGGACTGCATTAAACATAATAACAACTAGGCTATTATTTGTGTATAATAAAGTCTTTGTTAGAGCATCCTCAAATGTCTTAATGGTGCCACTTTATTTTAGCCCTTTCAAAAGACATTAATTTAAACCATATATCAATGTGCTCACAAATGTAATTGTTAACCTCTCTTTTTCATTTTCACTTCAAGGCCTCCTGATACAGTTCTGAAAAATGACATAGAGTTCTAAGGCCAAAGGGGATTTACAATTGGTTTTTATAATACCATAGTTGTAATATTTTAAAAAGACTTTACAAAAGTAATTAAATGCAAAAATGATTTGCTGGTTTTAAAGGAGCTTTCTAAAACAATGCATCCTTTGTTCTTTCCCCCAATGTTTCTAGCTGAGTAAAGATGGTGTTTTTAGAAATGGAGAAATAAACTAAATTTCTTCATTTGGAGGACTATAAATGACTCCGCCAAAGTCAAAGAAAGAGTAGGTGCATCATCAGGATTTCCGCTCTGATTTTCTAGATGAAGTTGAGTTTCCCTTTCTTTCTTGTTAAAGTTTATTTCCAGGTTAAGCCTGTGTTCAGATTAGTTTCAGTCAGTGTTCAGCAGAGATGGAAATCAGCTGGCTACAATCCTGCACATGCTTTCCTAGCCTAGAGGATGGAGAGTCAAAAGCGGGACTCCATGTACACTGTACCTAAAATCCAAATCCATCCTACCCTTCCCTACAGAGAGCCCCAAAATGGTCTAGTTGGGTGCCAATCAAATGCTTGTTGTTGGGGTTTGGATAATCTGGAAACTGATTTAAAACAGAGGATTGCATTATGGAAAGATGGCAGCTGTGGTGGCAGCATAGTTTTTGCATCTTCCAAGATCCTCACATTAAAACAGATGGCAAAACCAAAACCAATGGACATTTGCAACAAAACTAAATGACAAAGTATTCCCATTAACCTCAAAATAAAAGTGGATGAGGACAAACCACCAACAGTCACACAATGTATGTGTTACTGGCATCTGCCAAGGAGAAAGCAGAGGAAGCAATGGGATACCTTATGGGGACCTCAGATTAGGATAACCCCCAAATACCAAACAAAGATTCACTGGAAAGTGCAGTGAGCCAAATCAATGCAGAATATAAAACTGTGAAGGATTTTGCCCAGTCCCATAGAGGGAGAAACTAACAAGCCTACAATTAAGCATAAGAGTCTTTTGCACTTTGGACCCCATGAACTCTCAAAAATAACCCATTAGGGCTTACATCAAAGACAAGTCCCCATACTGAAAAGAAACTTCTGAGTGAAATAAAAACAAGCAGCCCAGAGACACCTGAAATGAAGAAATGTGAAGGTTTGGATAAAAGTCAGGGAGAAAAACAAAACCAAGAAATCTCAGAAAGCTGTCTGCACCAAGGCTTTTTCTATGACTTCAGGGAAACTAAATATCCCCAAATATGAGAAAGAGGAAAGTACCAAGTTCTATATTTATAGAAAGTTGTTATAATATGACACAAATTAACATGTATGTTTGAAGGATCCTTGAGGTGTTACCTTTCTGGCTGGAAACCTCTGTGGCTGGTGGCGTGTTTGCCCAAGTTTTGCTTGGGCCTGCTGCGCTTGTTCTGCTCACTTGGCCTGGCAGGCCGCATTCGGCTCATGCTACCAGTCTGGATCGCATGCCTGCCAAGGGTGAGGCAGGCAGGGAGCAGTGAGGGGTAGTATGAGTGAGCAAGTATGGTGTCTGACCACTATTCACAGTCAGGCATACTGGCAGCTGCAGCGGGGCATGCAGCTCTAGGTGCCAGCATGGGTGCCAGCTCTCTGTGAGGCTGTGGCTAGACCAGGTGCACCACAAGCAGCTTCCATGGCTGCCATCAGGGAATGTGGTGATGCTCAGAAGCTTGGAGACTCCAGGAACTACAGGGCCCCAAAGAGAGAGTCACAACCCTGACTCAGGGAGCTCCCGGGTCTGGACTCACCAAAGGGCCACAGCTCTTCTCTCCTCTTCACCTGCAATGTGGCAACCAAGGGGCATGTTTCAGCTGTTTGTGTCACAGCTCTTTCAGCCCTGCCATTCTGTAGGTCCTGAGTTATTGTCCTGCATACAGGAAGAACGGGGTACACAAACAAGCAGAGGGTGAGCAAGGCAAAGAGAAGCTTTACTGAGGGACAGAATAGCTCAGAGGAAGCCTTGGAGTGGGTACCTTTTCTCTGCAGACAGGTTGTCCCATTGTCTCTGCTGCTGTCATCAGAGAGGAGGCCCTGGAGTGGGTAGCTCCTCTCTACAGCTGGTCGTCCTGATGTCTGCTGCTCTTAGCAGAGAGGAGGCCCTGAATGAGTAGCTCCTCTCTGCAGCTGGTCGTCCTGATGTCTGCTTAGTTCTGGCTGAGCCCAGGGCTTTTTTGGGCTTCAGAGGGGAGAAAGTGTGTGCCAATTGGTCCATGGTTAGCATGGGTGGCCCAGAAAAGGCACCACAAGTTCCCACTCCAGTCTGCAGGACTGGCAGCCTGGCCCCCAGTCTTCAGGCCCTCCACGGCCTGAAGGTGGGGCCTCATTGCCCTTTTCCAGCCAGGAGCCTGTCTACCTCCTGCTGCCATTCATGGCACCCAGGCTATAGGTGCCAAGGGGTGCCTGCAGGCCAGCACCAAGCTACCCTCAGTTCTTCCATCATCTTCCCTCCTATGCTCATCAGCACCCAAAGTCCAGAAGAGGCCAAGGCAGCAGGGGGCTGTCAAATCAGCACTCCTTGACCATGTGCACACCCAGCTAGGCTGTGACAGCACCTGGGCTCAGCCCCGACTTTGCTCCAAGATCAAACTAGGTGCTGACAGCAGGGAGAAGGCAGGCAGCTGGAATAGGCACTTCTGAGCCTGTGAGGGCAAGGGGGGCTTCCCAGGGCCCCCACAAGGCAAGGATGCTTGGGGCTGCAACCACAGTTTGGGTAGCCGCCACTGCACCCAGGATCAG
This sequence comes from Macaca mulatta, assembly GCF_049350105.2. Lineage (NCBI taxonomy): Eukaryota > Metazoa > Chordata > Mammalia > Primates > Cercopithecidae > Macaca > Macaca mulatta. Next base: position 54,557,721 of record NC_133410.1, read on the forward strand.
GGGTCCTGCTCTGTGGAGCAGGAGACCCGGGTCTGCAGCCACAACTTGGAAGGCTGCAGCTGTGCCCAGGGTAAACGGGCATCTGTCTGCTCCCCGAACCCCCAAGAGCACCGGGAGGCCTGTAGCTGACCCCGGGGAGCTCCTGCCCCACCAACTTGGAAGGGACAGGGTTCCCACTTTTCCCTGGCTCCTGCTGGCTCTGTGGCATATGCAGCCCCAGCCACACCTTTCCACTGCAGCTGGTATAATGGCAGCGGCTGCTCCAGATGGGCCACTGCTGCTATCATATGCATTACCTCACATATGTTAATTTGCTTCGTATTGTCTTGTAGTGATTCTCATGTTGTACATGAATAGATACAGACAAATTTATCTGTCTGTTTAAAAAATAGGATTAAACTAAAATTTTAACAGAGAATATGAAGCAGACTAACATCCTTCAGGCAATAAAATTATGCCACAAAAATATGTTCAAATATAGATTAAAATGGCAGCATGCATTCCAAAATTAGTTAAAATGTATTCATAAAATAATACAATATATGAGATAACAAATTAGAAAAACTCAGAAATTAGGTGACAGGACTCAAGAAGAAATTAGAAATTTTTAAAAGCTTTTGAAATAAAGATCAAACACAAAAATGAATATACGCAGAAATAGTGGCTTCAGATAAATATTCAGTAAAAAGAAATTTGAGAATCAAAAATAAACAGAAGAAATAAAAAGGTTCTGAAAGTGGCACATTTTGAATATAGGCAAAGAGAATTCTCTTACATATAATAAGCGACCTGACAAAGAAAACCAAAGCAAAAGAACTAAATACTAAACTAAAAGCAACAATTAAAAATAAATCTCTTGCAAATTAAAATATTTTTAAATTTTTGAAACTACACTTTAAAACTTCACACTGTATACCCCAAAATATTGAAACAGAATGACCTACACCAAGGTATATCTAGAAAACATGCTTTCGACAACCGAAATGACCAAAGAAAGATCAACAAAAAGACTGGTGGTGAGCATTAAATATGCAGTTAGTGGTGTAAATAAGACTGAGAATTTAAGAGTATTTAATGTAATGGCTGTGTGCTTTGTCAATGTAGTAATAATACAACTATAACACATAGGGGAGAAATAGGGAGAGCATATGCAAAAGAACACAACAGATTTCAAAGATTTAATAAAAATAAAGAAAATGGCCGGGCGCGGTGGCTCAAGCCTGTAATCCCAGCACTTTGGGAGGCCGAGACGGGCGGATCACGAGGTCGGGAGATCGAGACCATCCTGGCTAACATGGTGAAACCCCGTCTCTACTAAAAAAATACAAAAAACTAGCCGGGCGCGGTGGCGGGCGCCTGTAGTCCCAGCTACTCGGGAGGCTGAGGCAGGAGAATGGCGTGAACCCGGGAGGCGGAGCTTGCAGTGAGCTGAGATCCGGCCACTGCACTCCAGCCTGGGCGGCAGAGCAAGACTCCGTCTCAAAAAAAAAAAAAAAAAAAGAAAAAATTTCATTAACAATTTTACACTGATTACATGTTAAAATGATAGTATTTTGTGATGTACTGGGTTAATGAAACATGTATATAATATACTAGAATTAATTTTACAAGTTTCTTTAAACTTTTCTGACATGGCTACAAAAGTATTTACAGGCCGGGCATGGTGGCTCATGTCTGTAATCCCAGCACTTAGGGAGGCCAAAGCAGCCAGGAGTTTGAGACCAGCCTGGCCAACACAGTGAAACCCTGTCTCTACCAAAAAATACAAAAATTAGCCGAGTGTAGTGGCATTCACCTGTGGTCCCAGCTACTCAAGAGGCTGAGGCATAAGAATCACTTGAACCCAGGAGGTGGAAGTTGCAGTGAGCCGAGATGGCACCCCTGCACTGGAGCCTAGGTAATGGAGTGAGACCCCGTCTCAAAAAAAATTTTTTTTAATATACATATATTTACATATATGGTTCACTTTAATTGAGTTAATATATCACCATTTTAGAACCCTCAAAGACTTAATGGATCTAATCACTGAGTGTCAATAGCTGCTCACACAAAGACAGAGTGAATTTTATGTTTTCTACTTGTCTCTGATGAAAGAACCCAACATCATTTTTGTGTCTGATCAAATCTCTATATCCAGAAGCCCATCTGCAGAATAAAGAAACACACTGAACTGAACTGTAAGTGAAACAATACTCAAAGTCAGAACTGCAACATTGAGGGCTACAAGGAACATTTCCTACCCGTCAATTCAATTTTTTCATGTGGTTTCCTGGATGGGGTCACGCAATCACTCACCAACTCCCTTGGCTGGGGAGAAATTACTGTAGTTCTTAAAATACGTGAAATAAATAGTATAAGAAAGTATAACTAAAACCTTAATGTAAGAGAAAAAATTAAATTGTAAAAATATCTCATAATTCCAAAATAAGGCAAGAAAAAGGGAACAGAGAAACAAGGAATACCTGGGGCAAATAAAAAGCAAATCCAAAGATAATTTTAAAAACCCAAATGAAGTAGGAGGCAGGACTCAACTCCAGAGGTGGGGCTCAGACACCAGACCGACTTGAGGACTAATTAAATTAGGGCCCTGGTGGAAGCAGCTTTCAATCAGAACCAACCACCAGTAAGCCATATCAATTTACTATTGCCATGGCAACACCTGGGAGTTCCTGCCCCTTTCCATGGAAATGACCCAAAGTTACTACCCCTTCCCTGGAAATTTCTGCATAAAATACCTTTTAATCTTCATGCAATTAAAAGTGGGCATAAATATGACTGCAAAACTGCCCTGAGTTGCTACTCTGTGCCTACAGGGTAGCCCTGCTCTGCAGGAGCAGTCATAGAGCTGTAACAACCCTCTTTCAATAAAGCTGCTTTTTTCCACCTCTGACTTGCCCATGAATTCTTTCCTGGGCAAAGCCAAGAACCATTACAGGTAAACTCCACTTTGAGGCTTGTCAGCCCTGCATCACAGCTATATCACTAATAACATTGATTATAAATAAATTAAACAATCCAAATAAAAGATTAATATTGATTTTTGGTAAAAAGACCATTAAATGCAGTTTACAAGAGATAGTCATTTAAGGACTCATTTAGGATAAAAAGCTACAGCACATAAATACTAACCAAAAGAATACCAGCATTATTGATAGCAATATAGAATACTGATATTAATATCAAAGAAGAGTTTGAAAAAGAAATATACAGCACACAAATACTAACACAAATACTGGTATTACTGAAGTAATAGAGAATATTGATATTAATATCAGTAAAGAAGAGTTTAAAAAATTACTGAGACATATAGGCCCACCAAAGACATGTACAAAAATATTTAGAACAATTCTTTTCATAATAGCAAAAATTAAAAACAATGCAAGTATTCATCAACAATAGAAAAAGTTGTTATAATGTATGCTTTTCTCAATCCCTCTTCCAATCACCACCACCCCCAGTGTGATCATTATCTTGACCTCCGAAACTATAGATCAGTTTTCCCTGTCTTTGAAATTCATATAAACGAAACCATACAGCATGGAGTATTTTGTGTCTTCTTTTTTTCACTCTACACTTTGTTTGGGAGATTCTTCAACATCATTGTACATAATTATAGTTCATTATCATTTCTGTATATCATTTAATTACATAACTATTCCACATTTATGTTCCACGCCACTGTTAGTTGCCTACGTTTTCTCATATGTAAAATACTGATAATAATACCAACTTATGAAGTTAAATGAACTGGTATTTGTGAAGCAATTCTTACATTACTTGTCATATAGCAAGCTCTATGTAAACATTTGACTAAAAATATATGGTATATATGTCATTTGGACTTACGTATTTTCTTCAATTTTTTTCTTCTAAGAAAAAGGACAAATCCTTTTTAAGTATTTCTTTAAGTTCCCATTAATCCTATAGCGTTATGTATCTTATTCACAAATTAATTCACTTAAAAACATTAAACACAATATATTTCAGACTCTATCTCTCAGGGAATCTGGGACACTATGTGGACACGTATTTACAATATAATAATTGCTATGTTATACAAACTAGATTAATCCATGGTTTACCTTGTTCTTTAGACCTTTTTATTTTAATTTTCTCTCTTAGTGTCAAGGATAACTTAAAATGAGAATTTAATGACTACAAAAATGTATGTTTTTATCGGCCAAGAGGATGCAACAGGAAGTGAGGAAACCATTGAAAGCATCCTTGATATGAAAATGTTTTGCTCCTCTTTATGGATTATGACAGGCTGCTAGGGACCCCCTTTGTGATGGACATGCGATAGATAAACAGAAATGCTTCCCTCTTGAAAGATGTCTGTACAATCTAATACAATTAATCTTGCTGGAGTGAGTCAGCTCTAATGGTGCTGCCTGGCATAGGCCATCCATCAAAGCTCACCAATCCATCACACAGAACAAGCTACACTGCTTGGCAGGCCTGCCACTCCTGCCACATGCCTAGATTCCTGAAAATCTATGTAAGGCAGAGCAAGCCCTGTGAAGTTATTTATGTTTGTCTTGAAAAAGGGAATCTGAAGCTATTCTTATTCAATGCTACTGATTCTAATGAAGATGTCAACCAGACACTACCTCCCCTTCTGACACAAAGCTCATCTATTTTGACAAATAAAAGTCTGGCAATGTGTTCTCCTCTCAAACTCAAAAGTCTAGGCATGACAGATCATCCTTGTCAGCATAAGCACATTTTCTAATATCGCTCATTAAAAAACTAATAAAACTTTCACTAGAGATGACAGCCTCCTACAACTACTGCCTATTTTCTGATCCCTATTTTTAAAAACATTCCTTTACTTTTCATTTCTTCTTGAATATTCTCTAGTAGGATTTCTATTTCTTTGTTGAAATCACTCATGTTGGCTCACTAATGACACCCTTCTTGCCATGCTCAATAACTAAACTTTAGTTCTCTCTTTCTCTCTCTCTCTCTCTTTCATCACTTGTTTCACTTCTCTTCTCTTCAACTGGTTCTCCTCTGATTTCTAAATCTTCTTTGCTGGTTTCTGTCTTTTTAGTGGTTGGATGTTGGTATGCTCCAGAACTCAGCCCTCAGCCTCTTCTCTTCTCTACACTTACTCCTTCGGTCATCTCATCTTGTCCAATGGCTTTAAATACTAGTATTGTGCAACACATTCCACAATTTGATAACTGTAGCCTGGACCTCTCTCAAACTCCACATTTTTATATTCAACTGCCTATTTGATGACTCTACTTGAATATCTAAGAGGCATCTAAGCATATCGCATTCAAACTAGAACTCTTGGTTTTCCCCCCAAAACATGATTATCTCCTAGTCTTTACCATCTTGGCAAATGTTGCATATCCTGACACAAATGCCTAAAACCTTGTAGTCACATTTCAACCCTCTCTTATCCTCACTACACTTCCTATAAAACCAACCAAAAGTCTTGTTGACTTAAACTTCAACATATATTCCATGTTGGGCTACTTCTAACCACTTCTACTACTACTTCCCTGATGCCAGTCGTATCACCTCTCACTCTGACAATTCCAGAGACCCCTAACTGGTCTCCCTGCATTTTCTTTTGCCTTTCTTCAGTATATTCTTTTTTATTTTATTTTTTCTTCTTCTTCTTCTTTTTTTTTTTTTTTTTTTTTTTTTTTGAGACGGAGTCTCACTCTGTTGCCCAGGCTGGAGTGCGGTGGCGAGATCTCCGCTCACTGCAAGCTCCGCCTCCCGGGTTCACTCCATTTTCCTGTCTCAGCCTCCCGGGTAGCTGGGACTACACGCGCCCACCACCACGCCTGGCTAATTTTCTGTATTTTTAGTAGAGACGGGGTTTCACCGTGTTAGCCAGGATAGTATCCATCTCCTGACCTCGTGATCCGCCCGCCTCCGCCTCCCAAAGTGCTGCAGTGTATTCTTTATTGATATGCACTTTTTGAAAGTATATATCATGCCTTTTCCTTGCTTAAACATTTTAATGGTTCCTGTTGCATAAGAATCAGTTTCAGACTCTTCAGCCTGGCCCTCAAGGACCTGTGTGATATATGCGTATCTCTTTAACATCGTCTGTTTCCACTTCTCTCACTCCTCTTCACTGCCACTGGCCTCCTTGCTAATCCTGAAATGTTTTTCTGCCCTCCAACTTTGTTCTCACTGAATTTTCTTTGGACATACTTCCCTCAGAGCTGCAACATGAATTTCTTCTCACTTTAATTATCTGATCAAATTTCACTTTTTACAGAAGACTTCCCTAATCACATTCCTTTCTCCCATCATTCTCTATGCCATTACCATGTTTTTTTCCTTGAAAGCATTTACCTGCCATTTATATAACATTTTTATATTTATTTTATTGTTTATTATCTATCTACCCCAATAAAATATATGTTCCATGAGGATGGGAGCTCGACCTCTTTTATTCATCTTTATTTCCCCAGTTTTTAGAAGACTGCCTGGTGCATTTTAGGTGCTCAATAAGTAAGTTCAATGAGTGGGGTTTAAAAAAATAGATTTAGGGGTACAAATAAAGTTTTGTTACATGGATATATTGCTTGGTGGTGAAGTCTGGGCTTTTAGGGTTCCCATCACTGAAGTAGTATCCATCATACCCAGTAGGTAATTTTTCATCACTCATTCCCCCTCCCCATCCCATCTTTTAGAGTCTCTAATGTCTATCATTGCACTCTCTCAGTACATGCAACCCATTGTTTAGCTTCCAGTTATAAGTGAGAACATGCAATATTTGACTTTGTGTATGAGTCATTTCACTTAGAATAATGGTCCCAAGTTCCATCTAAGTTTTTGCAATCACATTTCATTATTTTTTATGGCTGAGTAGTATACCATAGTGTATATATACCACATTTTCTTCATCCAATCATCTGTTGATACATATTTCGGTTGATTCCATGACTTTGCTATTGTGAATAGTGCCATGATAAACATACGAGGGCAGATTTTTTTTGAATGAGAGGATTTTTAAAATGAAAGCACAGGGATAAATAATCTAATAAGGTTTCTCCTTTTTTGAAAGAGACATAATCAGTTTTATTCATATGAATCTGGTGGTTAAGGGAAAATAAAATATAAAGCACACTACATAAATTATTATAAGTGGGAAGACAAGTATGTGCAGCACAATTGGCCAGGTCATTTTTTATTTTTAATTTTTTTTAGAAGAAGCTAACAAAAGGTGTTTTTTTTTTTTTAATTCACTTTTATTTTAGGTTCAGGGGTACTTGGGCAGGTTTGTTACACAGGAAAATTGCCTGTTTTGGGGGTTTGGTATACAGATAGTTTCATCAGCCAGGTAATCAGCATAGTTCCCAATAGGAAGTTTTGTAATCTTCGTCCTCCTCTCACCCTCCACTCTCAAGTAGGCCCCAGTGTCTGCTGTTCCCTTCTTTGTGTCCATATGTACTCAGTGGTTAGCTCCCACTTATAAGTGAGAATATGAGATATTTGGTTTTCTGTTCCTGTGTTAGTTTGCTTAGGCTAATGGCCCCAGCTCCAAACCTGTTGCTGCAAAGAACATGATCTTATTCGTTTTTATGTCCATGTAGTATTCCGTGGTGTATATGTACAACATTTTCTTCATCCGGTCTACCATTGATGGGCATCCAAGTTGATTCCATGTGTTTCCTATTGTTAATAGTGCCTCAGTGAACATATGGGTGCATGCATCTTTTTGGTAAAATGATTCATTTTCCTTTGGGAATATACCCAATAATGGAATTGCTGAGTCAAATAACTCTGTTTTCAGTTCTTTGAGAAATCGCCAAACTGCTTTCCACAATGGCTGAGCCATTAATAGTTTACATTTCCACCAGCAGTGTATAAGTGTTTCTTTGTCTCTGCACACTCACTTGCATCTGTTATTTTTTGACTTTTTAATTATAGCCATTCTGACTAGTGTGAGATGGTATGTAATTGTGGTTTTGATTTGCATTTCTCTAATGATTACTGATGTTGAATATTTTTTCACATGCTTGTAGGGCCCATGTATATCTTCTTTTGAAAACTCGCTTTTCAAGTCCTTTGCCCACTTTTTAATGGTGGTGTTTTTTTTCCTGTAATTTTGTTTAATTTCCTAATAAACGCTGAATATTAGACCTTTGTTGGATGCATAGCTTGCAAATATTTTCTCCCATTCTTTAGGTTGCCTGTTTGTTGATAGTTTCTTTGGCTGTGCAGAAACTCTTTACTTTAATCAGGTCCCACATATCAATTTTTGTTTTGTTGTAATTGCTTTTGGCATCTTCATCATGAAATCTTTGCCAGGTCCTATGTCCAGAATGGTATATCCTAGGTTACCCTCCAGAGTTTTTATACTTTTAGGATTTACATTTGGGTCTCAATCCATCTTAAGTTGATTTTTGCATATGGTATAAGGAAGGGGTCTTTTTCAGTCTCTGAGTTCCTATGGAACTCAATCATCTCAGGTGGTCTCCAGCCTGCTGCCGCTGGCCAGCTGAAATTCCAGCCAGTGGGTCTTAACTTGTGAGGTGCCATGGGAGTGGGGCCCGCTGAACGTGGCCTCTTGGCTCCCTGGCTTCAGCCCTCTTCCTATGGGAACGGACAGATTTCCCGCCTCACTAGAATTCCTGGGGCCGGAGTTTGCAAAAACTCCTGCATCTCCGTGCATGCCCAAATGACCGCTGAGAATCTACACAGCTCTCTGCCTCAGACCCAAGGCCCTGGTGGCATGGCCCTGGTGTATTGCAAAGATCTGTGGCAGAAATGTGGTTTCTGGGCGGGATCACACAATCACTCACCAGTTCCCCTGGCTGGGGATGAAAGCTCCCTTTGCTCTGTGCTGCTTCTGGGTGGGCCATAGCCGCACCCTACTTTTCCTCACTCTCCATGAGTCATACTGACCACCTAGTCAGTCCCAAAGCAAGAACCTGGATACCTAGGTTGAAGGTGTAGAATTTACTCACCATTTTGTTCTTCTCTGTGAGAGCTGCAGACCGTAGCTGCTTCTAATTGGCCATCTGGGCCCACCCAATATTTTTCTTTCAATTTTGAAGAATCTGATGACTGTGTGTCTTGGGAAGGTATTCTTGTGTAGTATTTTGCGAGGGTTCTCTGCGTTTTCTGAATTTGAATGTTGGTCTTTCCAGTAAGGTTTGGGGAATTTTCATGGCGATATCCTGAAATATGTTTTCCAACTTGTTTGCTTTCTCTTTCTTTCAGGGACACCAATAGGCCTTTCATTTGGTCTTTTTACATAATCCCTTATTTCTTAGAGGTTTTATTTATTCTTCTTTACTGTTTTTTCTTTATATTTGTCTGACTGTGTTATTTCAGAGAGCCGATGTTTGAGTCAGGAGATTCTTTCCTTAGCTGGTCAATTTTGCTGTAAATACTAGCAATTGTATTTTGAAATTCTCAAAGTGAGTTTTTTAAATCTATCAGATGAGTTTGGTTCTTTCTTATAATGGTCATTTGTTCATCAGTTCATGTATTGTTTTATCCTAATCCTTAGATTCCTTGGATTAGGTTTCAACTTTCTCTTGAATGTCAATGATCTTCATTCTTATCCATATTCTGAATTCAATATCTGTCATTTCAGCCATTTCAGCTTGGCTAAGAACCATAGCTGGGGAAGTAGTGTGGTCATTTGCAGGTAAAAAGACACTCTGGCTTTTTGAGTGGCCAGAATTATTGTACTGGTTCTTTCTCATCCTTATGAGGCAGGTTCAGTTGATTGGTTCCTTTCTGGAAGATTTAGGGGGCCAGGGCTCCGCTCAGGACTCTGGGGCCATGGGCTGTAACTCTTGGGAGGTGGTATTGGCCTCCCAGCTTTGTTCTCTGGCCCCACACAACCTGCTGCACTGGGGGGTGCTCAAGTGCTCCCAGACTGCTCCTGACAACATTCCAATGGGTGGTGCCAGCCAAAGTGCTTTTTAGGCAGTGATAGTAGGATCTGTGCTCACTTGCATGTGTCAGTGGCAGTGGCAGCATGGCGGAGTGCATGTGTGTGAGTTAAGGCAGAGAGCTGGTGGGTACAGTGCAGTGCCAGTCTCCTGCACGTGTTCACAGCAGCAGTGGTGGCAGCATGGCCACTGTTCTCCATGTGCAGGCTTATGCAGGCAGCAGTATTAGCACAGGGGCGGGGAACTGGTAGGTGTGGGGTTGGTGCCCTCTATGCGCATGTTCATGCTGATGGCAATGGTGGCACGGGGTGGGGAGTGGGGCCATTGTTCTCCAGGCACAGGTTTGTGCCAGTGGTATCAATGCAGGGGTAGAGTGCTGGTGAAAGTGGTGCTAGAGGTCTCCACACTTGCAACTGTGCCAGTGGCAATGGTGGCACAGAATGGCAGGCAGGGCTGCTGGTCTTATGTGCACTGATGTTGGCAATGGTGGCGCAGCAGGGGGCAGAGTATGCTCACACTGGCAGCAATGGCATAGTGGGGTATATATGCAAATACCTGCCAGTGGTAGGGGAAGAGAAGGAAGGTCCACCTGCTCCCACATGACCCATCAAACTATTCTCATAGGTGTGTGTGTGCTGGCAAAGCTGTATGGGGGAGGTTGCAGTTGTGGGAGGATGCAGGCGGGCTGCCGAACGTCAGTGGGGTTCCAGTCATTCTGCTGGAACTCTCTAACAATTAGGCCCAGTCTACCTGTGCATGAGCTATGACTTGGGCCCCAGGGAGGCGCCACAACTTGGCATCTGAGGCTGCACTGGAAGCAGGTGTGGTCAGGCCAGGGCCCTAGGAGAGGCCAGTAGACAGGGAAGTGCTCAGGTCAGACTGGCCTCATCTCATAGGCAAGATTGCCCTGCTCTGTTCAGGTCCAGTAGTTCCCACAAGGCTAAAGTCTCCTAGGGGAGCAAGGCAAGCCTTGGGAGACGGCATTCCTGGCCGTGCTCCACTACAGACACTCCTGCACCAAATCCTCTGGGATCTGTGCCAGCTGGAGTTCTGCCCCTACCACTTCTCTAAGCTGTTCTCTCCACCAATTTAAGTGTCTGTGGGGTCATGGGGTCTTCCGCTGCCAAGATTCCTGAGACCAGTGGTGAAAGCAGGTTGCTTAACTCATCCTTCTCCAGGACTTGCTCGGGGCCAGGAATGAGTTTCAGTGCATGGTAGTCCTGGGCAGTGTTCCCAGCTTTCTCCCCCTTCAGCCCAGCATCTCTGTCCTCCCTCTGCTCTCAATGCCTTCCCTCTGAAGATCTGCTTGGAGTGCGCCAGTCTAACCGATGTTCTGGTCACTTGGTAGCAGATGTTCCTCCTGGCTGCATCTAGTTGGCTATCTTGCCTCCAGGCCTAAGGTCTCTTCTAAGTCTCAGTTGTTGTGGTTCTGAATCATTAAGTATTGTCTCCATATGAACTGTTATTGTGTCTCAACTTCCTATGAAGTAGATGTTTGGAAGAATATGGGAAAATGGCAAAGGAATTTTGTGATGAATAGATTGTGAGGAAGCCAATACAGGGAAAACTGAAATGCAAGTGAGATAGGAAATTCTCAGAAATGTAGTGAAGAAGCTAACAAAAAAAAAATCTGGAAAAAATAAGCTTCAATGTGAATAACCGAATGTTTATAATATAGATTTAGTAATTACCTTTCTTGTATATGGCTTCCTAAGCCAGATAAATACACCACTCTCCCCTGGACCTATAAAGTCAAGCAATCAAAATTCATAATGATAGTTTCAACAATTATTCCAAACCCCTCCAGCCCTGCCATCTGTTTTCCAGTGTTTTCTAAGCCATATCCACCTCTGAACTCCTGGCTTTAGAGCCCTAACCTCAGGTCTTACTTCTGCGCCACTACCATTGACGTTTGACCTCACTCATTCCTGACTTGACTTACAACTCCAGCTCTCTCCAGCCCTTGACCTTCAGTGAGACTATTCTTGTTTTACTATTTGCCTCAAGAAACCAAAACTGGGTCCCAAAGAGCCACTATCTCCCTGGACTAGCCCTGATTCCCTTGAGACAGGGTGATTCTGATGGATTAGAAAACCAAACTTTTATATCAAAGGAATTTGAATTCTAAGTGAATCTCTGTAATGAATTTAGAAAGTAATGATCAGTGGATTTAGTTCCACTCCAGGCCTTTCTGCATTCTTTACATAACATACTAATTAATTAAATGAAAGAATGCATTTTAAGTGCTTAGCTCACTATTTAGCACTTACTGTGATTATTAGTATATTATTGTAAACTGCCTTAGGAACAGAAGTAATCAGGTTCAATTGATGGATTTAATCACATTTTCAAAGTGTGTTAAATAAGTCTGCTTTAAAATTTTAATTGCTAGTTACTTTTCCAAAGTTGATCCTTTCTTTTTCCTGAGGATACCACTAAACTTTTCTTTTTACATATCCATTTAGCCTACATACTTAATTGTATTTTAAAAGATTCTTTAAATTAATATTTGGAGCATTTCTATGTTTTAAAACTGCTCAAATCCTTATTTTCAAGAGCTATAATAAAATGCTTACATTTTAGTTTACTTAGTAGTAAACTAGTTAATTTAAAAAATTTTATCTTGGAAACATAGTGATGCGAACATTAACAATTACTCCAATTTCAGTTTCCCAAATACTATTTTACCAAGAATCAGAGAACAAATACTAAGTGAAAAAGACAATAGGCAAAGTACTAAATGAAAAATTGGGCAATATATCTTTCATTCGTTTAACACACATACTGATGCCTATGGCTTAGTATTACCGGAATTAGCCCAATGAAGCGGGACCGGTGGGACTGTTATAGGCAGTTAGGCATGAGCAGGGCAGGAGAGGGCTCTCCCCGCCCCACCCACTAGAAAAGTCAGGTGATGGTTTGGCAATTATTGCATTGCCTCTCTAAAAGCTATAACTTGGCAGCCAGAGCCAGGGAGAGGCCAGTTCCTGATGGTCCACACCTGTTAACACTAAAGTGTTAATTAAACGCAGGCCCCAGGGAGAAGTAACTTCCTGGTCATGCACGTTAAGATACAAACATGGCATAGTATGATCTTCGGGGTACACTCCATTGGAAAAAGGAAGAAAGCCACAGTTGGGCATGCGTATAACTCTCTAAACACAATGCGCGTGCTCAATTCCCAAGGATAAGGAGAACACTGCACATGCGGAAAGCCCACCCTAAGGGAAGAATCATGGGAAAGAGGCCAGCGTATGAAGTCCCAGAATCAAGGTTAAAGGCCCTTTTAATTTTCTCTTTGACATTCATGTACCCTCTTGGATCTCTTCCAAGTTAACTTTCCTTTCTTTCCTGTTCTAAGGCCTTTTAAATAAACTTCCACTCCTGCTCTGAAACTTGCTTCAATCTCTTTTTCTGCTTTCTGCCCTTCAGTTGAATTCTTTCTTCTGAGGAGACAAGAATTGAAGTTGCTGCAGACACATATGGATTCGCCACTGGTAACTTGAGGTACCTTGGATCTCTTCAACTGCTAACACATCAGTAAACTTGTGTTATTTAAAGGACAGTAAACGTACAATGAATGCAGTGGTGATTAAGACAGAAAAGAGATTTGCTCTCACGGAGTTTATGGTTTAGTGGTGAGGGAAGGGGTAGAGAACATGCAAGCTAAAAAAATGAACGAGATAATTTAAAAGATTCAATTACTTCCTAATCGTCTATCTTTCAAGCATTATTGGTGTAAGCGCATATGTGGGGAATGGACATGAATCCCATATGACAATTTTGTCAAGATCTTTTTAAGATAATTGAGGAAAGGGAGCACCTTTCCTTATCTTCATTATTTCTTTATATTCTTTGAAGCTGTTCAGGAAGTAAATAACCATCCAGTTGGTCCTTTTCCAATTGAGAACATGTTATGAAAGTCAATGAAAGAGTCCTGAGGTCTTCAAAACCTGGGGACATCTTTCTTGACGGGTTGTGCTCCAAGGTTTTCTCTCTACCATGTATGCTTCTGAGGAAGCCTTTCATCGATCTCAGACCACTACCCAGAAATTTCAAACTTGACCCAACCCCAGAAAATCACTTGGATAACCTGAAGAAGCATTTAACCTCCAGTGTTAGTTCATGACTAGAGGAGATCCCATTCTTGAGTATGTCCAGTAAGCAGTGGAATTCCTTAAACTATCCAAAGCTTAATTCTTATCTCTAACGAGAAGTAACTCAAGGGAACCCTAAGCTCCTGTCCTTCCTGAAAAGCACTGCACAGGTTAGATGTAACCCAGCCTGATGGCTGTGATATGAATGCTGTAACTACCATATAGCCAATAGGTCTACTGCATTCCTGGTGTTTTCTATTCCAGACTAACAACTGAACCCCAAAGTGGATAATAAAATAAAATCCCTAAAATATTTGGAATAAAATCTCTTCTCTTATGCATACAATCTTTTTTCCAAATCTCATGGATAGGTAGTGTATTAAGATGGAATGAGACAGAAAACACATTAATTTGAACAAGGAATTTTAGTATAAAGATTATAAACAGAATTAACTATAGAGGACTAAGGAGGACCAGGATGGAGGAAGAATACCCAATGAAGAAATAAATGTGGAAGTTCCTCTCTCTAAGTCTGGGGTTCAGACTTCATTGGAAAAGATATTGTTGGTACCTTTGGATGGCAGAGAAGTTCACTGGGCTTTTCCAGGCCAGACTAATTCACAATTGCTGGGTAATCAAGAAATACCCCTCCATATTACAAGTGAGTTGAAGTAGGCAGACACAATTGCAGCTAGACCTGGCAAACCAGAAATACACTTCCAAAGTGCAGGTGGACTGAGACTGGTAGGCAGGGACCCGGAGCTGGAACTACAGCTGGAACTAACAAGAAGGAAATCCCCCTCCAAGGTGCAGGTGGGCCACAGCTATGAAGCTGACTGCTGCAGTGCTTACAAGACTCATGAGGAATCCACTCATAGAGGTGTGAATGGAACTTGACAGGAAGCTATCTACAGAATTATCATTTAAACTCTCGAAGGGGATGAGTACTACTAGATGCCTCTCATGTGTGTCACTGGCAAACAAGCATGAGGAGCAAGTAGAAGCATCTAGAAACACATTGGAATCGGAGAGAAAAGCCCCTTCTTCCTCACTGTTCCTCCAGTGCCCTCTACTGACAAAGTTTAACATCATGCCAACTACAGAGGATACATGCTTACAGGTTCCATCTCCATTATTAAAAAGCATGTAGTGATAGGTGAATTTGGAGCTGAAAGGTAATAAATTGATAGTTGGCACAGATCACCAGACTACCTCTTTGGCTACTCAGTTTCCATATGCACCCTTCTAACACATTTGAGCTTCTATACCACATTAAAATAACCCTAAATTTCCATCTAACAAGATTCAACTATTTTGCTTACAAGTGATGCAGTTCTTACCCTTTCCCCAAAATGAGGAGAGACATAGTCCCAGCAGTCATTGTATCCATCGCCTACTATATTAGTTATTCCTCAAACTCCTCCATAGCTCCACTGAATATGCTGTTACTTAAAGACTAAGTTATAAAGTTAATCTCCACCAGCTAGTATATAAAAGTAAATGGAAAGAAGAAAGAAAAAAGAATGTTAATATATACAAATATTAGAAACAAAAAGCATATATGCAAAATTATTATGGTCCTTGTTTCCATACTTGTACAGTTGACCCTTGAACAACAAAGGGGTTAGAGGTGCCAAACATATACCATGCAATCAAAAATCTACTCTAACTTTTAATTCCCCAAAACTTAACTATTCATACCCTACTGTTGACTGAAATTCTTACCAATAACATTAACAGTTATATAATGTATATTTTGTATGTTATATGTATTATATACTGTATTCTCACAATAAAGTAAGCTAGAGAAAATAAAATGTTAATAAGAAAATCATAAGAAAGAGAAAATATATGTAAGTGAAAGTGAATCATAAAGTCTTCATCCTTGTCATCTTCATGTTGAGTAGGCTGAGGAGGAGGAGGAATAGGAGGGGTTGGTCTTGCTGTCTCAGAGGTGGCAGCTGCAGAAGAAAATCTGTGTACAAGTGGTCACACAGTTCAAACCTATGTTATTCAAAGGTCAACTTTAGTTTATATCTAAGACTTCCTTTGTCCACTAGCCATATCGCCATATCATATTTGCTTTGCCCTTAGCCAGAACCACAGCTGGTTGACGGTTCTTTACCTGGTGGAATAAACCAAATGTTCATTCCTGAAGTGTCTGAGTCCTCAGTTACCCTGCCTTTTTGTTGTTGTTGTTTTTTAGTTGCTATACTTTTCTGTTGACTTTTGCTATTGAGCATGAATATACTAAGAGACACCACAGAGAATGTACCATATTTCAAACATGGTCCTCCTTATCTGCATTGTGTAACAGCAGCCCAGTTTCTTCTTGATTATTGGAATTGATGATTCCAACCAGAAAATTAACTTCCTTTTCTTTTGACATGTTTCTTCAGTGACATAAGAAGCCCAAAATGACCAGTTGGCAGTCTCATCTCCCCATTCAATGGAAGCATTATTGTTTCCACTGGTGGAAGTATCTTCCGTTCCTCATTCCCTTTAGTTACCAGCATCCATAAACAGCCAAAATGCAAAGTTGCAGGACAGGAAGCAAAAATTCTGTGAGTAGGGTATTATGTGATATTTTGAGAAGAACATTGTCAGTCCTACCTTTTGATTTCCAGACCCTTGTATTCTGGCTATAGAAAAGGAATCCTTATATAATGATCTCTAACTCAAAGCATATACTAAGTATGTCCTGTAAAATAGAGCCTCATTCCTGTATTATCTCTCACCTGACACCATACCTGACTGGTTTAGCAAGCCATTCCATCTTTAAATTGGTCCAGCCACTTCTGAGTGATGGGGGATGTGGTAAGGTTAGTTAATTCCATCAGTATGAACCCATTGCTACGTTTCTTTTGCTTTGAAATGAGTTCCTTGATCACACACAATTATATGTGGAATGCCATAAAGAGGATAAGTTATTCTGTGAGTTCAATTCTGGCAGAAGCATTAAAGGAGGGAAAGGCAAATCTGTACCAAAAATATGTCTATTCTAAGAGACAAATATCTTCCCCCTTTATGATGGAAGATATCCAATGTAATTAATCTGCCACCATTTCCTGGTACTCCCAGGAAATGATGCTATATTGGGGGCTCAATTCTTCTCTGTTGTTAGCAGATTAGGCACTCAGCAGTAGTGCAGCCAGGTCACCCTTGGTAAGTGCACACCATGATGTTGAGCCCACTCCATCACCTCCATCACTGACTTTGCTCATAGGCTCATCGTACAGGCAGTGGGCTAGCTGAGGAAATGTAGCTGACTGACCACTAGAGAACATGTCTCTGACCACTAGAGAACATGTCTTATCCTCCTGACTATTAAAGTAGACATCCCTAGGTGGGCATTAATATAGAAAACAAATATCTTCACAGTTTGTGTCCATTATAAGAGGATCATTCACATACTTTTTTTTTTTTTTTTCCTAAGACAGAGTCTTGCTCTGTCACCCAGGCTGGAGTGCAATGGTACTATCTTGGCTCACTGCAGCTCCACCTCCTGGGTTCAAGCGATTCTCATCCCTTAGCTTCCTGAGTAACTGGGACTACAGGCACACACCACCATACCTGGCTAATTTTAGTATTTTTCTTTAGTAGGATGGGGTTTTGCCATGTTGGCCAGGCTGGTTTTGAATTCTTGGCCTCAAGTGATCACCTGCCTCAGCCTGCCAAAGTGCTAGGATTACAGGTGTAAGCCACCGTGCCCAGCCCATTCACATACTTATTCTCAGCCTTCCTTGTCACCAATCTCCCAATTCTCTTCCTTCCAAGACCCTGATCATCCAGCTAAACTATTAACAACTGCACATAAATTAATGTATATCTTTATTTCTGGCTATCTCTTGCTCAAGACATAGTAGACAACCAAAATAGTTATGTTTATATAATGTTAATAATTCATGCAAATTGAATTCTATAAAGTGAATGACACTTCATACTGAATCCAGCTACAAGACTCCCTAGATTCATTTAGTACTAGCTGACTCCCAAGCCTTGCCAACTTGCTCAATGGAATCCTACCAGCTGTCGCTGTAACACTGTCACCTTTCACTTAATATTTATCACTCTCTCAATCTTTCCCACAGTGATGTCTAGACTTACACATAAGTCTATGGCTCCTGCCATGGAAGAAATTACAGCAAATTTACCAGCTCCTGTCCAACTCAATAATACCATACTATGGGAAGTATGACCTGGATTTCCCAATAGAAGTCCAAGTGGCCAGGTAACATAACTCAGAATTGCAATGACATTAGTGTCCATGGCATAAACCTTGACCAAGAGAACTACAAGAGGCAAGTATATACTGGCAAATAAATCTATTGATTTCCTCCTGCTGCTGATTATTCCAAGGCACAGAGATTCTAGACATCATCTCAGGGGACATCCCTTATGACTGAACAGCTGCCATTTTTGGTGTGTGAACCTGTACTTGACTAGTTGGGAAATGATTTTTTATTTGTGTTCCTTTTTCCCTATTATTATTTCCCATTATTAACATATATGCTTTGTCTCAAGCTCTGTATTCTAGGTAATCTGGGCTAATATATATCATATATATTCTAAGCAATTTTTTAAAAGGGAAATTTTGATGAATCTTGTGTGTTGCTACCTGCTCCTCACTTACTCTGTTATATTGGATTTCCCTAAGTTGTACTTTAAAATATCATTCCACAATTTATTCCAAGTTTTAAGTTATAATGATTTTTAAATTATAAGATATCTTCTCAACAGTGGTTCAGTGGGGGCAGAAAAGGAAGAAGAGATTTACAGAAAATCTAAATTAAATCACATGGATTATCATAGTTTACTTTTTTAATTCAGAAAATTGATTTTAACAGCTAAAATAATAGGTCCTTATGGCATTTAACAAACAAGTGCTCTTCACCAGTATTCCCAATGGTTTTACCCACTGGCATTTATTGAATAGCTAAAGACAATGCTAAAATTATGCTTCTTTTGGCCAACAAATGGAAAACCCAGATGCCAAGGTGAAAAAGATTTGTTCTCTGGTAGTAGCTACAGCAGCTGTCTACTTGGCATATTCCTTAGAAAGCTTCAAAGTTGCCTAGGATACAGACTTTGTAAACCGGGATCCTGCAGAGCCTTTAAAAAGACTTTTTTTGTTTAATGCAAGACCTATGTCGACATTAAATTAGCAATATAGTTTCTGATCTACACATAAACACATATGCATTGATTTGCAAATCTATGGAAACGGCATATAATGAATAATACAAAATTATGGGATCAAATAAACTGTACATATTTTCTCATGACAAAGAAAATATGACCCACATGTAGCTTGGAAGCTTTACTTTGGAAGTAAATGTTTGACGATCATATTCCTGAACAGCTTTTCGTCAATGCTTAGACCTAAGTTTCTGCACTAATCAATAATTATAAAAATTTAAAAATTATAAATAATTACAACAATTATAAAAATTTTATAATTATAAAAATAATTATAAAAAATAATTACACAAATATCAGTAATATTAATTTAATAATTTAGTTTAATGAGCAAGTAGAAATCAGAGTAACACAATCCTAATCACAATATGTTATCAAACACTGTCAAAATGAAGTAAAAGGTGACAGGCATCAGTGTTTGAATCACTGAATTCTATACCTAAAATGGGTAAATATTGTCGTGTGTATTATACCTCAACAAAACGTTTTATAAAAATAGAATTAAAAGATTACAAATTATTGTAAAGAAAACAGTAGATATATGGGAGCTTTCACACACTCAAACATGTGTGCACACACCTTCTTCTGTAGGCTGAAATTCCAACATCTGTGTCTTAGCCACTTAAAACCATCTCTAGACACCTAACTCCACATACATACCACTGTGTGAATGAGCAGCTAGGAGTGGCTGTTTTCAGACTACTCCTAAGTTCACCATCCTTGTAACTTGGCTGTAATCACCAGAAACCTCATGTTGTTAACCTCTATAGCTGATCAGATATCCCCGGGTATACAGCAAATTTTGGTATAAATAAAAGACAGTTTTACGTTACCCAATTTAGGCACCTGTGTCTCAACATTTTAGATCACTGGAATACACTAGTGGCTTTTTCTTTCATAAAGAATATTGCATGTACTCTGAGAAAGGGGAAATACTGAGTCAGGCAAATTGATGCTATTTTACACTGAAGAAAAGACCTTTGAAAGATTGCCAGGCTTTGAGAAAGGGTCAGCCAGAGCCCCCCAAAGAAGGTAGTTTTCCCATCTTCCTGTCAATAATACTTAGCATGCTGAGTTGTTTTATCAGACAGATGGTGGACTAGGCACCATTATGACCAATACAGTGTTGTCACTTGTACAAAAGGGTCCCATGAACTGTTAAGCTCCTCTGCCACCACAGAGATGGCTCTGTTTGTGCAACCCTTTACAATTTTGCTGTATTAATTCTCTGTTCCTAATGTCAAGAAGGACACATCATAAGGAAACTTGGATGTTAAAATCAACTTTGAAGACTTTAATTCAGTTTGAACAGATTTTTGACTTATCAAAAATGTATCAGCAATGATACAATTAAGATTTTAATTAACTCATATAATTTTTTCAAATTAAAAATTCTCAAATCTATGTTAGCATTCCAATTGATGTATAATTTCTTCTGAATGTAAAAATTAGTTTTAAAATGAATTTAGATGTTCTAAACCTGAGGGGGGAAAAGTCTTTTATTTTCCATAAAATGCATTTTGCAAATTCTTCAAATTGAAATTAGAGGTCCTTTTAAATTTAAGTGGAGGTTTGTTATTTTTATCTGAAACTTATTTACATTCATAGAGTTCCTAAAATAAATACTTCTCAATAAATAATTTGGTGAAAATTTTTCTGACACTTAAAAAACAAAAAGATGTGAAATTGTGGTCAGTGGATGCAATGGATGTATATGAACTTATTTTTAAGGTGAAAAACAAATAGAGGCTTAGTAAGTAAAATATCTGTAATTTTGTCAATACTTTCTCTTTGCATTGGATAGAACAAATATAAAATGTTAATCAAAGAAATACACATTTTATAAGACTTATGTAGTTATAAGTAGGTTATAAAATTAACCTATAATCATTTTTAACATGAAAGAAGCTGAGTACTGAAGGTAACTTCTTTGTATAAATGTGATTATTTCTAGAAATAGATAAAAATTAAATGGTTAGAAGTGTTGGATGAACCTGGAGACAAATACTTCATCACTTCCAGTAATATTCCCATATAATGAAACTATGATCTATCTATCTGATCCAGTTACCACAAATTTATATCTTTACATTCAGAGAAAGCATGAGCAGAAAGATACACTTAAGGTTTTCCAAACAATGTGTGGTGAAATTGTTAAAGTTCTGTTTTCCCAAAATCGTCAGTGACTATCCTGTTAACAGCAACAAAAGGGAACTATTCACACTACATTAAGTTCACATTTAAAACAGGAAAGCATCATTCTTTCTCAACATAGTATAATTGATTTAAAAGCATTAACAAAATATTGGACAGGTAAATATCTCTATGTGGAGTCACCAAGGTAGTCACTGTACCCCAGGTTTTTTTGAATAATTGGTTTATATGGGTATTTGCTTACATAGATTGGATTCTGAATTTTTTTTTTTCTTTCAAGCTGAAGCTGTTTTCGTTCACACTTGGGGTCCTCCATCTGTCGATAAAGCCTGTTAGCTCACCACCTCACTGGCTCCGAGGTGCTAGTTTTCCATCTGGTAAAGCCCTAAAGAGAACCCCAGAGTCATGGAAGCGTGAATCCTGTGGGTGCTCTCAACTCTAGGGCTTATGTCCCCAAAGGGATGGGGTCTTTTTGACAGCAGCAAGTGTTTAGAAGCAATACAATCGGAACCTGCGCATGACTTCTTCTAGACCAAAACACAGCTAGTGGCAGTCCAGGCAAGATACTGGACTAAGCTGTTAAGTGAAAAAGGTCAGCTTCTGGTATCTTCCCACTTTCCTTTTCTTGCCCCTTTCTCCCTTCTTGGCCAACATTTCATTATTAACTAATTAACAAGGACTCTTCATGTAGATATTTACAAACTGTCTCACAATGCTATGTGATAAACTAAAATTAGTTAGGAAATTGGGATAAAAATAACTGGTAAAAAAAATCATTTCACCTTATTAGAATTAAGTCATAAACTGAATACTGAGTACCTTAGTAGTTTGTTCAAAGAGAAAACGTACATGATTAATGGTGTTCATAACATTTTAAAAAATAATCAATTGATATGAAAAAACCCAGACATTCCTAGCACTGAGATTTGAAAGAAATTATTTTCATGGATTCTTATTAAAAGGTAACTGCATGGAGTAGAGAATGCAATATCATCCAGGAACTACAAGTTTAATGGGGCTATTGTTAATAATGACACTCAGTAAACTAATAGCAATGCTTTGGAATATAGTTTAACAAAAGCAAAGCAATGTGGCCTAAATTCACTGCTTTCTATTGTCAGCATGAACCCAAAAACAAAGGTGTCTGTGAGTTTGAATTTATACCGTCTGCAAAGTACCTGACTGTAGTTCTTTTTCTTGGCCAATTAAGCATAGACCATATGCCCTGATAGTCATTCATCCTGGAATTAGGGTTGACATCATTTTAGAAAATATGAAAAGACTAACTAGACATTTGTCTAAATAGAAAGCCACTGAACTTCTTGAGAATGTGCCAAGGGGCAAATGGATGGCTGCTTACAAGACCGAAACTTTACTCAAATAATTAACAATTCTGGATTTAATCCAGAGAGAGAGAATTTGTAATAAAAAGCCCCAATTTTCTATAGCAAAGGATAACCTCAAAATCATTTTAGGCAGGGAAGATTTTAAAGAAACATCACCTTACATGAAGAGTTGCTTTATTTATTGGTTTTGCAGTCTTATCTTTTCTGGCAAAGTGTTCTAGAAGAAAACAACTTAGTCTTACTGACACAAAAGATCGCAGTTACCATTACGTTTCTCAGCTCTGTGTTCTTCTGCACTGGTTTCAGCTTCAGGTAGACTTCCCCATTTTGACAAGATGACATATTCCCTGAGTGACATTCCCCAAGAAACAAGATGACCACCAGACATCCCAGACATATATTCTGCCAATTTAGCTACCCCAAGTAAAACAGAGTGCATCTTCCTTAACTGTAATAGCAAAAGTTATGGACCTGTTTCTAATTGGTTCAATTTAAATCAAATTCCCATCATGAGCCAACCACAGTGGCCAGATGGACACAGTATACTGTTAGCAGTTCTGGATCATGTTGGGGAATAGAGTGCAGGAAAAGGTAATTTTCTCTAAATTTTATATACCAGAGGTAAACTGTGGTCCACAAGTAGGCTACCAGGTTATGAAAATAAAGGCTTGTTGAAAAGTATTGCCATGTATATATTTGTTTGTGAATAGTCTGTAGTTGCTTTCAGGGTACGATAGCAGAGTTGAATAGTTGCAACCAAAACCATGGCCCGAAAAATCTCAACTGTTTACTCTCTAACCCTTTAAGAAAAAATTTTCTAACCCCTTACATAAACCAAAAATGGGAATGAGTGGTTGTCAAAAGAAAAACAAAGGATTCCTTTTTTAAAAAATGAGTAAAATAAATGCTATGTAGACAAAATCAATATATGCCTCCAAGACAAAATGGTTACAAAAGATATGGTCACAGAACTAAATTAGTAGAGTTGAATTTGGAGGCTATCTTCAAGAATAGTATTTGATTTTCAAAAATTGTCTTCTACAGTCACTTTAATTGACAGTACAGTCATTCTGTATACACATGGAAAGGTGGCTTTCTGTTCTCAAGAGAAGGGACAGAGAAAATGAAACACTTGAATCCAACTTACATCAAGTAATATCAAGGCATTGACATACAAGTTAAAAAACAGGAAAAAAAAAACTTAGTTAATAATGACTAAGGCCAGGTGATGATAGCTTACACACGTGGCAGACATTGTACTAGGTACTTATTATATGTTTTCTCATTGAATCCTCACCATCAACTTTATGAGATAGATACTATTATAACCATTTTACAGAACAAGCTAAAATAGGACAAATAATTTTCCTGGGCCATAAAAGTTAGTGGTAGAACTAGTATCCGAATCCATGTTTCTTCTTACTCTATTATACTGTTTTCCCTATGAAAAATAAATAATAATTCGTGGTGAGGCTAACAGAGCATGACCCAATCCAGAGTTGATTGTTCTACTGCTGTGCTCAGTTTTATTCCCATGGCAGTTGTCAAGCATTCAAGGAATGTTGGGGCTGTCAAATATTATACAAAGGTCTCTTTAACAGATGTCATCCTCATGAACAAATTCTCATTTCATATGATATGCCAGGAGCCTAAAGGATTTGGGAGTTTATGTGAATCATCTGACTCACAACACAGTAGGAACCTAAACCAGTGGATAGAGAACTTGATTGAAAGACTAGAGAATTGGATTCTATTCCTGGCTTTCCCAGGCATCTGCTCCATAAATGTGCAACAAACTATTGTCTTTGACATGTGGATGAAACTTTATATGCTTCTGAAGAATGCTGTGAGCATTAACATAGGAAAGAAACCTGGGTTCTTATGGAAGGCATTATGTGTTTCAATGCCATGCCACAAAATTTTAGAAACAAAACAGAACTAGGGAGAGTTGTGGAAACGGGAACAGTTGTTTTGGAGCTAAAGAAAAACTTTCAAATGTAAAATCATTATTTTGGTGATTTTTAAAAAAACTTTTATTGTAGGAATTTTCAAGCATACACAAAAGCAGAGAAGAATTATTTATAACATGTACTTAGTCCCAGTTTAAGCAACTATCAATATGTGTTCAATCTTGTTTTATCTAAACCTCAACAATATTGTGCCCAGTGTGGGTTATTCAAACAAACCTCACACATCATATCATTTCATCCATGAGTTCTTCAAAAACACACATCCAAAAGATAAGAAATCTGTCAGGCCGGGCACGGTGGCTCAAGCCTGTAATCCCAGCACTTTGGGAGGCCGAGACGGGTGGATCACGAGGTCAGGAGATCGAGACCATCCTGGCTAACACGGTGAAACCCCGTCTCTACTAAGAAATACAAAAAACTAGCCGGGCGAGGTGGCGGGCGCCTGTAGTCCCAGCTACTTGGGAGGCTGAGGCAGGAGAATGGCGTGAACCCGGGAGGCGGAGCTTGCAGTGAGCTGAGATCCGGCCACTGCACTCCAGCCTGGGCGACAGAGTGAGACTCCGTCTCAAAAAAAAAAAAAAAAAAAAAAAAGAAATCTGTCAAAAAGCACACAGAGGGGATGTGCCCAGGATGGCCAAATAGGAACAGCTCCAGCCTTCAGCTCCCAGTGAGAGTGACACAGAAGATGGGTGATTTCTGCATTTTCAACTGAGGTACTGGGTTCATCTCACTGGGGCGTGTTGGACAGTTGGTGCTGGTCCACAGGTGCAGCCTGACCAGCGAGAGCTGAAGCAGGGCCAGGCATTGCCTCACCTGGGAAGTGCAAGGGGGAAGGGAATTCCTTTTCCTAGTCAAAGGATATTGAGACTAACAACACCTGGAAATTCGGGTAACTCCCACCCTAAAACTGCGTTTTACCAAGGGTCTTAGTAAATGGCACACTAGGAGATTATATCCCACACCTGACCCAGAAGGTCCCATGCCCACAGAGCCTCCCTCATTGCTAGCACAGCAGTCTAAGATCTAACTGCAAGGTGGCAGCGAGGCTTGGGGAGGGGTGCCCACCATTGCTGAGGCTTAAGTAGGTAAACAAAGCCACCAGGAAGCTCGAATTGGGTGGAGTCCACCACAGCTCAAGGAGGCCAGCCTGCCTCTGTAGACTCCTTCTCTGGGGACAGGGTATAGCTAAATAAAAAGTAGCAGAAACCTCGGCAGAGGTAAATGCCCCTGTCTGACCGCTTTGAAGAGAGCAGTGGATCTCCCAGCACGGAGGTTGAGCTCTGAGAACAGACAGACTGCCTGCTCAAGTGGGTCCCTGACCCCTGTGTAGCCTAACTGGGAGACATCCCTCACTAGGTGCAGACCGACACCTCACACCTCACACAATGGGGTACACCCCTGAGACGAAACTTCCAGAGCAAGAATCAGACAGCAACACTCACTGTTCAGCAATATTCTATCTTCTGCAGCCTCCACTGCTGATACCCAGGCAAACAGGATCTGGAGTGGACCTCAAGCAAACTCCAACAGACCTACAGCTGAGGGTCCTGACTGTTAGAAGGAAAACTAACTAACAGAAAGGACACCCACACCAAAAACCCATCAGTACGTCACCATCATCAAAGACCAAAGGCAGATAAAACCACAAAGATGGGGAAAAAGCAGTGCAGAAAAGCTGGAAATTCAAAAAATCACAGCGCATCTACCCATCCAAAGGAACGCAGCTCATTGCCAGCAACGAAACAAAGCTGGACGGAGAATGACTTTGACGAGTTGAGAGAAGAAAGCTTCAGTCCATTAAACTTCTCAGAGCTAAAGGAGAAACTACATAACCAGTGCAAAGAAATTAAAACGTTGAAAAAAGAATGGATGAATGGATAACTAGAATAATCAATGCAGAAAAGACCTTAAAAGAACTGAAAGAGATGAAAACCATAACACAAGAACTGCGAGACAAATGCACAAGCTTCAGTAACCGACTCGATCAACTGGAAGAAAGAGTATCAGCGATTGAAGATAAAATGAATGAAATGAAGTGAGAAGAGAAGTCTAGAGAAAAAAGAGTAAAAAGAAATAAACAAAGCCTCCAAGAAATATGGGATTATGTGAAAAGACCAAATATACGTCTGATTGGTGTGCCTGAAAGTGAGGGGGAAAATGGAACCAAGTTGGAAATCACTCTGCAGGGTATCATCCAGGAGAACTTCCCCAACCTAGTAAGGCAGGCCAACATTCAAATTCAGGAAATACAGAGAATGCCACAAAGATACTCCTCGAGAAGAGCAACTCCAAGACACATAATTGTCAGATTCACCAAAGTTGAAATGAAGGAAAAAATGTTAAGGGCAGCCAGAGAGAAAGGTTGGGTTACACACAAAGGGAAGCCCGTCAGACTAACAGTAGATCTCTCAGCAGAAACTCTACAAACCAGAAGAGAGTGGGGGCCAATATTCAACATTCTTAAAGAAAAGAATTTTCAACCCAGAATTTCATATCCAGCCAAACTAAGTTTCATAAGTGAAGGAGAAATAAAATCCTTTACAGACAAGCAAATGCTTAGAGATTTTTGTCACCACCAGGCCTGCCCTACAAGAGATCCTGAAGGAAGCACTAAACATGGAAAGGAACAACAGGTACCAGCCATTGCAAAAACATGTAAAAAAGTAAAGTCCATTGATGTTAGGAAGAAACTGCATCAATTAGCGAGCAAAATAACCAGCTAATATCATGACAGGATCAAGTACACACATAACAATATTAACCTTAAATGTAAATGGATTAAAGGTCCAATTAAAAGACACAGACTGGCAACTTGGATAAAGAGTCAAGACCCATCAGTTTGCTGTATTCAGGAGACCCATCTCACATGCAGAGACACATAGGCTCAAAATAGAGGGATGGAGGAAGATCTATCAAGCAAATGGAAAACAAAAAAAAGCAAGAGTTGCAATCCTAGTCTCTGATAAAACAGACTTTAAATCATCAAAGATCAAAAGAGACAAAGAAGGCCATTACATAATGGTAAAGGGATCAATTCATCAGGAAGAGCTAACTATCCTAAATATATATGCACCCAATATAGGAGCAGCCAGATTCATAAAGCAAGTCCTTAGAGACTTACAAAGAAACTTAGACTCCCATACAATAATAATGGGAGACTTTAACACCCCACTGTCAACATTAGACAGATCAACGAGACAGAAAGTTAGCAAGGATATCCAGGAATTGAACTCAACTCTGCACCAAGCGGACCTAATAGGCATCTATAGAACTCTCCACCCCAAATCAACAGAATATACATTCTTCTCAGCACCACATAGCACTTATTCCAAAATTGACCACATAGTAGGAAGTAAAGCACTCCTCAGCAAATGTAAAAGAACAGAAATTATAACAAACTGTCTCTCAGACAACAGTGCAATCAAACTAGAACTCAGGACTAAGAAACTCAATCAAAACTGCTCAACTACATGGAAATTGAACAACCTGCTCCTGAATAACTACTGGGTACATAACAAAATGAAGGCAGAAATAAAGATGTTCTTTGAAACCAATGAGAACAAAGACATAATGTACCAGAATCTCTGGGACACATTTAAAGCAGTGTGTAGAGGGAAATTTATAGCACTAAATGCCCACAAGAGAAAGCAGGAAAGATCTAAAATTGACACCCTAACATCGCAATTAAAAGAACTAGAGAAGCAAGAGCAAACACATTCAATAGCTAGCAGAAGGCAAGAAATAACTAAGATCAGAGCAGAACTGAAGGAGATATAGACTCAAAAAACCCTCCAAAAAATCAATGAATCCAGGAGTTGGTTTCTTGAAAAGATCAACAAAATTGATAGACCTCTAGCAAGACTAATAAAGAAGAAAAGAGAGAAGAATCAAATAGACATAATACAAAATGTTAAAGGGGATATCACCACCGACCCCACAGAAATACAAACTACCACCAGAGAGTACTATAAACACCTCTACACAAATAAACTAGAAAACCTAGGATAACTGGATAATTTCCTGGACACTTACACTCTCCCAAGACTAAACCAGGAAGAAGTTGAATCCCTGAATAGACTAATAGCAGGCTCTGAAATTGAGGCAATAATTAATAGCCTACCAACCAACAAAAGTCCAGGACCAGACGGATTCACAGCCAAATTCTACCAGAGGTACAAGGAGGAGTTGGTACCATTCCTTCTGAAACTATTGCAATCAATAGAAAAAGAGGGAATCTTCTCTAACTCATTTTATGAGGCCAACATCATCCTGATACCAAAGCCTGATAGAGATACAACAAAAAAAGAGAATTTTAGACCAATATCCCTGATGAACATCAATGCAAAAATCCTCAATAAAATACTGGCAAAGGGAATCCAGCAGCACATCAAAAAGCTTATCCACCATGATCAAGTGGCCTTCATCCCTCGGATGCAAGGCTGGTTCAACATACTCAAATCAGTAAACGTAATCCAGCATATAAACAGTACCAAAGACAAAAACCACATGATTATTTCAATAGATGCAGTAAAGGCCTTTGACAAAATTCAACAGCCCTTCATGCTAAAAACTCTCAATAAATTTGGTATTGATGGAACGTATCTCAAAATCTTAAGAGCTATTTGAATAAGTAATTAAATGGATGGAAGGCAGGAGGCTGATTTCTCACTGATGGAGTAGGAATTTATAGATATAGCAAGCAGAGGAGCTAGAATAATTCACGTGGTAATGAATTAGTATTGGAGACATTACCAAGAATACATATCATTTCATATAAATATATATGAATGCATATAGTTTCATATGGATAGAGCTACAGACATATTTTCAGACATATATTTCTTTGTTCTGTCAACTGAGAGGGCCTAAAATAAATGACATTCCAATAGCAACAAGTGTACCTCATATCCAGATCTTGGCTTCTAACAACATTCTCCAATATACCCAAAGGATTATAAGTCACGCTGCTATAAAGACACATGCACATGTATGTTTATTGTGGCACTATTCACAATAGCAAAGACTTGGAACCAACCCAAATGTCCATCAGTGACAGACTGGATTAAGAAAATGTGGCACATATACACCATGAAATACTATGCAGCCATAAAAAGGGATGAGTTCGTGTCCTTTGTAGGGACATGGATGCAGCTGGAAACCATCATTCTCAGCAAACTATCACAAGAACAGAAAACCAAACACCGCATGTTCTCACTCATAGGTAGGAATTGAACAATGAGATCACTTGGACACAGGAATGGGAACATCACACACCAGGTCCTATTGTGGGGGCGGGGGGGGGATAGCATTAGGAGATACACCTACTGTAAATGACTAGTTAATGGGTGCAGCACACCAACATGGCACATGTATACATATGTAACAAACCTGCACGTTGTGCACATGTACCCTAGAGCCTAAAATATAATTTTAAAAAATGCACACAGGGTTGCAATAGCATTATCATAATTTGGAAAACTAATACATTTTTAATGTCACTAAATATTCATGTATTGGTCAAACATCTCATTATGTCATATATATTATTTCATATATATGTGTATATACATATGTTTGTATGCATATATATATATATATGAATGATTTGTCCTAGAAAATGGTCCATATTCAGGATTTTTGCCGAATGCATCCCCATCGTGTTATTTTACGTGTTCGTTTTTGCCTTGTATTTCCTGTAAACTGGTGGTGGATCTAGAAGCTTGGTCACATTTAGGTTTCATTATTTTCGACAATAATAAAACATACAAATTATATGTTTTATCTCCCTACTGTATCTCATTAGGATGCACATATTATCTAATTGTTCCTTTTTTATGCTAAAAAGATTAATATGTTCAGCTGTGTCCCTCTGACTCCTCCATTAGAAAGTGTGGGACTCCTGTTAGGGATGCATATAAACTTTCAAGGTATAAGTTGGCACAGTTTCAAAAAGGACCAATACCTTTTTGGAAAAGGTTGTGTCCCTGCTACCAGCTATGCTGTTTTGCCATCTATTTGACACAGGATTTGGTTGTGAGGATTCTGAAATGAGAGGAGAAAAAATTCTGAGGTTTTCCAGTGTAACGAGGGAGGACGACTTTCTCTGAAATATCCTTCTTATTATTGTCAATAAATTAAAGGCCAATCCAGTACCTCTTCCACTAGCAGTTCCCTCTCTTCCCAATCTTCTCCCTCATTATTTCACCAGGAGAAAGTTGCTAATTCTACCTATTTATTAGACTATCACTCTGCCAGACCAATAGGTTTCTTTTTTCTAGAATAACAAACCGTTTCCAAGAATTAGTCTTTCTTGAAAAAGTATTGAAGGAGCCATTTACATTACTGGCCCCAATTGCTCTCTATATCAGTTTGTCTGTTGAAACACATTTCTGGAACATTTCATATGTATAGGCATTGTACTAAACTCTGACAACACAGATACATTCCTACTCTCACGAAGTGTTTTAGAGAAGATATACCTTAAATAAGAAGATAAAGAAACAAAATGTGCAAAGTGTTGATAAGGAAGTAAAGATCTTATGATAATATACAACAGGGGGCTCTAATAAAATTTTGGGAGTCAAGGAAGGTTTTTTTAGGATAGCTAA
This sequence comes from Macaca mulatta, assembly GCF_049350105.2. Lineage (NCBI taxonomy): Eukaryota > Metazoa > Chordata > Mammalia > Primates > Cercopithecidae > Macaca > Macaca mulatta. The sequence continues at coordinate 54,588,979 of NC_133410.1, forward strand.
TTCCGATGGGAGAGTAGAACTATGGATCTGGGGCTATTAAATAATTTTCCAGTTCCAAATGAGTCTCAAAGTTCATTAGCACTTTCTCTGTTAAGAGTATCATCTCACATGGTCTTAATATTCAGGACCAGAAGAATTGATATTAAACAACATATAAGAAAACAGAGAATTCTTGGCAAGATGGCCGAATAGGAGCAGCTCCAGTCTCCAACTCCCAGCGCCAGCGACACAGAAGACCGGTGATTTCTGCATTTTCAACTGAGGTACTGGGTTCATCTCACTGGGGAGTGCCGGACGATTGGAGCTGGTCAGCTGCTGCAGCCCGACCAGCGAGAGCTGAAGCAGGGCGAGGCATTGCCTCACCTGGGAAGCGCAAGGGGGAAGGGAGTCCCTTTTCCTAGCCAGGGGAACTGAGACACACAACACCTGGAAAATCGGGTAACTCCCACCCCAATACTGCGCTTTAGGAAACAGGCACACCAGGAGATCATATCCCACACCTGGCCGGGAGGGTCCCACACCCACGGAGCCTCCCTCGTTGCTAGCGCAGCAGTCTGTGATCTACCGGCAAGGCAGCAGCGAGGCTGGGGGAGGGGCGCCCGCCATTGCTGAGGCTTAAGTAGGTAAACAAAGCTGCTGGGAAGCTCGAACTGGGTGGAGCTCACAGCAGCTAAAGGAAACCTGCCTGTCTCTGTAGACTCCACCTCTGGGGACAGGGCACAGTAAACTAAGACACACAGACACCTCTGCATAGACGCAAACGACTCTGTCTGACAGCTTTGAAGAGAGCAGTGGATCTCCCAACACGGAGGTTGAGATCTGAGAAGGGACAGACTCCCTGCTCAAGCGGGTCCCTGACCCCTGAGTAGCCTAACTGGGAGACATCCCCCACTAGGGGCAGTCTGACACCCCACACCTCACAGGGAGGAGTACACCCCTGAGAGGAAGCTTCCAAAGCAAGAATCAGACAGGTACACTCGCTGTTCAGAAATATTCTATCTTCTGCAGCCTCTGCTGCTGATACCCAGGCAAACAGGGTCTGGAGTGGACCTCAAGCAATCTCCAACAGACCTACAGCTGAGGGTCCTGACTGTTAGAAGGAAAACTATCAAACAGGAAGGACACCTACACCAAAACCCCATCAGTACATCACCATCATCAAAGACCAGAGGCAGATAAAACCACAAAGATGGGGAAAAAGCAGGGCAGAAAAGCTGGAAATTCAAAAAATAAGAGCACATCTCCCCCGGCAAAGGAGCGCAGCTCATCGCCAGCAACGGATCAAAGCTGGACGGAGAATGACTTTGACGAGATGAGAGAAGAAGGCTTCAGTCCATCAAATTTCTCAGAGCTAAAGGAGGAATTACGTACCCAGCGCAAAGAAACTAAAAATCTTGAAAAAAAAGTGGAAGAATTGATGGCTAGAGTAATTAATGCAGAGAAGGTCCTAAACGAAATGAAAGAGATGAAAACCATGACACGAGAAATACGTGACAAATGCACAAGCTTCAGTAACCGACTCGATCAACTGGAAGAAAGAGTATCAGCGATTGAGGATCAAATGAATGAAATGAAGCGAGAAGAGAAACCAAAAGAAAAAAGAAGAAAAAGAAACGAACAAAGCCTGCAAGAAGTATGGGATTATGTAAAAAGACCAAATCTACGTCTGATTGGGGTGCCTGAAAGTGAGGGGGAAAATAGAACCAAGTTGGAAAACACTCTTCAGGATATCATCCAGGAGAACTTCCCCAACCTAGTAGGGCAGGCCAACATTCAAATCCAGGAAATACAGAGAACGCCACAAAGATACTCCTCGAGAAGAGCAACTCCAAGACACATAATTGCCAGATTCACCAAAGTTGAAATGAAGGAAAAAATCTTAAGGGCAGCCAGAGAGAAAGGTCGGGTTACCCACAAAGGGAAGCCCATCAGACTAACAGCAGATCTCTCAGCAGAAACTCTACAAGCCAGAAGAGAGTGGGGGCCAATATTCAACATTCTTAAAGAAAAGAATTTTAAACCCAGAATTTCATATCCAGCCAAACTAAGTTTCATAAGTGAAGGAGAAATAAAATCCTTTACAGATAAGCAAATGCTTAGAGATTTTGTCACCACTAGGCCTGCCTTACAAGAGATCCTGAAGGAAGCACTAAACATGGAAAGGAACAACCGGTACCAGCCATTGCAAAAACATGCCAAAATGTAAAGACCATTGAGGCTAGGAAGAAACTGCATCAACTAATGAGCAAAATAACCAGTTAATATAATGGCAGGATCAAGTTCACACATAACAATATTAACCTTAAATGTAAATGGACTAAATGCTCCAATTAAAAGACACAGACTGGCAAACTGGATAAAGAGTCAAGACCCATCAGTCTGCTGTATTCAGGAGACGCATCTCACACGCAGACACATACATAGGCTCAAAATAAAGGGATGGAGGAAGATTTACCAAGCAAATGGAGAACAAAAAAAAGCAGGGGTTGCAATACTAGTCTCTGATAAAACAGACTTTAAACCATCAAAGATCAAAAGAGACAAAGAAGGCCATTACATAATGGTAAAGGGATCAATTCAACAGGAAGAGCTAACTATCCTAAATATATATGCACCCAATACAGGAGCACCCAGATTCATAAAGCAAGTCCTTAGAGACTTACAAAGAGACTTAGACTCCCATACAATAATAATGGGAGACTTCAACACTCCACTGTCAACATTAGACAGATCAACGAGACAGAAAGTTAACAAGGATATCCAGGAATTGAACTCATCTCTGCAGCAAGCAGACCTAATAGACATCTATAGAACTCTCCACCCCAAATCAACAGAATATACATTCTTCTCAGCACCACATCATACTTACTCCAAAATTGACCACGTAATTGGAAGTAAAGCACTCCTCAGCAAATGTACAAGAACAGAAATTATAACAAACTGTCTCTCAGACCACAGTGCAATCAAACTAGAACTCAGGACTAAGAAACTCAATCAAAACCGCTCAACTACATGGAAACTGAACAACCTGCTCCTGAATGACTACTGGGTACATAACGAAATGAAGGCAGAAATAAAGATGTTCTTTGAAACCAATGAGAACAAAGATACAACATACCAGAATCTCTGGGACACATTTAAAGCAGTGTGTAGAGGGAAATTTATAGCACTAAATGCCCACAAGAGAAAGCAGGAAAGATGTAAAATTGACACTCTAACATCGCAATTAAAAGAACTAGAGAAGCAAGAGCAAACACATTCAAAAGCTAGCAGAAGGCAAGAAATAACTAAGATCAGAGCAGAACTGAAGGAGATAGAAACACAAAAAACCCTCCAAAAAATCAATGAATCCAGGAGTTGGTTTTTTGAAAAGATCAACAAAATTGACAGACCACTAGCCAGACTAATAAAGAAGAAAAGAGAGAAGAATCAAATCGACGCAATTAAAAATGATCAAGGGGATATCACCACCGACCCCACAGAAATACAAACTACCATCAGAGAATACTATAAACACCTCTACGCAAATAAACTGGAAAATCTAGAAGAAATGGATAATTTCCTGGACACTTACACTCTTCCAAGACTAAACCAGGAAGAAGTTGAATCCCTGAATAGACCAATAGCAGGCTCTGAAATTGAGGCAACAATTAATAGCCTACCAACCAAAAAAAGTCCAGGACCAGATGGATTCACAGCTGAATTCTACCAGAGGTACAAAGAGGAGTTGGTACCATTCCTTCTGAAACTATTCCAATCAATAGAAAAAGAGGGAATCCTCCCTAACTCATTTTATGAGGCCAACATCATCCTGATACCAAAGCCTGGCAGAGACACAACAAAAAAAGAGAATTTTAGACCAATATCCCTGATGAACATCGATGCAAAAATCCTCAATAAAATACTGGCAAACCGGATTCAGCAACACATCAAAAAGCTTATCCACCATGATCAAGTGGGCTTCATCCCTGGGATGCAAGGCTGGTTCAACATTCGCAAATCAATAAACATAATCCAGCATATAAACAGAACCAAAGACAAGAACCACATGATTATCTCAATTGATGCAGAAAAGGCTTTTGACAAAATTCAACAGCCCTTCATGCTAAAAACGCTCAATAAATTCGGTATTGATGGAACGTACCTCAAAATCATAAGAGCTATTTATGACAAACCCACAGCCAATATCATACTGAATGGGCAAAAACTGGAAAAATTCCCTTTGAAAACTGGCACAAGACAGGGATGCCCTCTCTCACCACTCCTATTCAACATAGTGTTGGAAGTTCTGGCTAGGGCAATCAGGCAAGAGAAAGAAATCAAGGGTATTCAGTTAGGGAAAGAAGAAGTCAAATTGTCCCTGTTTGCAGATGACATGATTGTATATTTAGAAAACCCCATTGTCTCAGCCCAAAATCTCCTTAAGCTGATAAGCAACTTCAGCAAAGTCTCAGGATACAAAATTAATGTGCAAAAATCACAAGCATTCTTATACACCAGTAACAGACAAACAGAGAGCCAAATCAGGAATGAACTTCCATTCACAATTGCTTCAAAGAGAATAAAATACCTAGGAATCCAACTTACAAGGGATGTAAAGGACCTCTTCAAGGAGAACTACAAACCACTGCTCAGTGAAATCAAAGAGGACACAAACAAATGGAAGAACATACCATGCTCATGGATAGGAAGAATCAATATTGTGAAAATGGCCATACTGCCCAAGGTAATTTATAGATTCAATGCCATCCCCATCAAGCTACCAATGAGTTTCTTCACAGAATTGGAAAAAACTGCTTTAAAGTTCATATGGAACCAAAAAAGAGCCCGCATCTCCAAGACAATCCTAAGTCAAAAGAACAAAGCTGGAGGCATCACGCTACCTGACTTCAAACTATACTACAAGGCTACAGTAACCAAAACAGCATGGTACTGGTACCAAAACAGAGATATAGACCAATGGAACAGAACAGAGTCCTCAGAAATAATACCACACATCTACAGCCATCTGATCTTTGACAAACCTGAGAGAAACAAGAAATGGGGAAAGGATTCCCTATTTAATAAATGGTGCTGGGAAAATTGGCTAGCCATAAGTAGAAAGCTGAAACTGGATCCTTTCCTTACTCCTTATACGAAAATTAATTCAAGATGGATTAGAGACTTAAATGTTAGACCTAATACCATAAAAATCCTAGAGGAAAACCTAGGTAGTACCATTCAGGACATAGGCATGGGCAAAGACTTCATGTCTAAAACACCAAAAGCAACGGCAGCAAAAGCCAAAATTGACAAATGGGATCTCATTAAATTAAAAGGCTTCTGCACAGCAAAAGAAACTACCATCAGAGTGAACAGGCAACCTACAGAATGGGAGAAAATTTTTGCAACCTACTCATCTGACAAAGGGCTAATATCCAGAACCTACAAAGAACTCAAACAAATTTACAAGAAAAAAACAAACAACCCCATCAAAAAGTGGGCAAAGGATATGAACAGACATTTCTCAAAAGAAGACATTCATACAGCCAACAGACACATGAAAAAATGCTCATCATCACTGGCCATCAGAGAAATGCAAATCAAAACCACAATGAGATACCATCTCACACCAGTTAGAATGGCAATCATTAAAAAGTCAGGAAACAACAGGTGCTGGAGAGGATGTGGAGAAATAGGAACACTTTTACACTGTTGGTGGGATTGTAAACTAGTTCAACCATTATGGAAAACAGTATGGCGATTCCTCAAGGATCTAGAACTAGATGTACCATATGACCCAGCCATCCCATTACTGGGTATATACCCAAAGGATTATAAATTATGCTGCTATAAAGACACATGCACACGTATGTTTATTGCAGCACTATTCACAATAGCAAAGACTTGGAATCAACCCAAATGTCCATCAGTGACAGATTGGATTAAGAAAATGTGGCACATATACACCATGGAATACTATGCAGCCATAAAAAAGGATGAGTTTGAGTCCTTTGTAGGGACTTGGATGCAGCTGGAATCCATCATTCTTAGCAAACTATCACAAGAACAGAAAACCAAACACCGCATGTTCTCACTCATAGGTGGGAACTGAACAATGAGATCACTCGGACTCAGGAAGGGGAACATCACACACCGGGGCCTATCATGGGGAGGGGGGAGGGGGGAGGGATTGCATTGGGAGTTATACCTGATGTAAATGACGAGTTGATGGGTGCAGCACAGCAACATGGCACAAGTATACATATGTAACAAACCTGCACGTTATGCACATGTACCCTACAACTTAAAGTATAATAATAATAAATAAATTAAAAAAAAAAAAAAAGAATAAAATTTGCTAAGCTTGCAGAAAAAAAAAAAAAATAAAAAAAAAATAAACAACATATAAGAAAACAAAAAAAAAACCCTCCTTTAGTTATTACTGCAAATGAATCTAACAAACAAGGCCAATGTCATGGCAGCAGTCTCTGCTGTGAACTTCAAAATGACATTCTGATCTGTCTGATCATTTCTCCACCAAAAGACCAACCTTGTTTTTAACAATCTTTCATAAGCAACTCTCACAGTGCGTATGCATTTATGTGCTTACATGAGGTTTCTTTTTGTAGGTATCAAAAATTAGGAGATAAATGTGGACATAGATTCAATGCTAAAAGACTTTATATAAAATCTCTTTAAAAATCCATAAAGATACAATACAAAATATGGACTAGGTATCAATTAATGTGGCAGCATCTTTATTTGTTTCACAGTTAGACTTCCCATTGGCAGAATAGTGTAATGGTTAAGAGCAAGTGGGAGGACCTGAGTTCAAATTTCAGCTCTTTTATCTTGTGACAAGGCATCATAATAGCCTCTCTAAAGAGGGGAAGTGATGCTTAAACAAGATGACACATACAAAGAACTCAATATCATACCAAGCACATGGCAAAAAGTTACTAAATGTTAGATATTATTATTAATAAATACAGACCAATGGATCACTGAAACCCTCAAAGCTGGATCCAGTGGTGACTAAAAGTAGAGGGAAAGTGAGTGTAGGTCTAATACTCAAAAACATTTTCATGAGTTCATTAACTAATCTTAACTCATGTGTGTATACAAGATGATGTTGAACAGGTTACTTAACCTCTTTGAAACTAATTTTCTCATCCATCTAACACATACATTAAAATCTATTTTACAAAGTAGATACATAGATCAAATAGACAGTCCAGAAATCGTCCCACTTATATAAACTTCATTTATTTTTGACAAAAGAGCAGAGGTATTTTAATTGACAAGGAGAGTCTTCTGAAGAAATAGTACTGGAACAATTGAATATTCACATGTAAAAGATGAATATCAACTCCTACCTCCTGCTATATAAAAAAACTCAAAATGCATCACATATTAAAATGTAAAATATGAAAATATAGAATTTCTAGAAAGAGACAATAGGAGAAAATCATTGTAACCATGGGTTAGGCAAAGATTTCTTACATATAACACCAAAAGTGCAATTTATATAAGAAAATGTTGCTATATTGGACTTCGTGAAAAAAAAACTTCTGCACTACGAAAGACACTATTAATAGAGTGAAAAGAAAAGCCATAGACTGGGAGAAAATATTTGCAAATCATATATTTGACAAAAGACTGGTAAGCATATAAAGCATTTAGAATATTCCTACTTGCTGTGAGACTGAAAAATAGAATGGCTATCTTGGAAAACAGTTTGGTCATTTTTTACATGGTTGAACAAACATACATATACCATATAATTCAGTAATTCCACCTGTAAGTATATACCCAAGAGAAATAAAAACTGATGTTTATACAAAAAAAGGTACATGAATGTTTATAGAAACTTTATTCATAACTGTCCAAAACTAAGTACAACCCAAATGTTCTCCAAATAGTGAATAAACCACCTGTGATACCACCATTCAATGGGTACTCCTCAGCAATGCAAAGGAATAGACTACTAAGGCACACAGAAACATGGACAAATCCTAATGCATTACTCTAAATGAAACAATCAAGACACAAAATGCTACATACAATATGATTCGATTTATATTCCATTCTGGAAAAGGCAAAATGTTAGGGGCAGAAAGTGGGGGAGGAAAACTATTGACTATAAAGAGCCTAAAGAAATTGTTATTAAAACCATTCTAGCCGGGCGCGGTGGCTCACGCCTGTAATCCCAGCACTTTGGGAGGCCGAGGCGGGCGGATCACAAGGTCAGGAGATCGAGACCACGGTGAAACCCCGTCTCTACTAAAAATACAAAAAATTAGCCGGGCGCGGTTGTGGGCGCCTGTAGTCCCAGCTACTCGGGAGGCTGAGGCAGGAGAATGGCCTGAACCCGGGAGGCGGAGCTTGCAGTGAGCCGAGATCGCGCCACTGCACTCCAGCCTGGGCGACAGAGCGAGACTCCGTCTCAAAAAAAAAAATAAAATAAAAATAAAAAAATAAAACCATTCTATATTTTGATTGTGGTGGTGGTTACATGATTGTGTGAGCTTGTCAAAACAAATAGAACTGTGCACCAATGAGAATGAATTTTAATGTATGTAAATGATACCATAATAAAATAATTTCCAAATTATTAAAAACAACAATTCTTTAGTGTTCAGAGTTGTATGGTAGCTGCAATAACAGTACTAGTATTAGTGTTGGAAAATCCTGTCAAAAATTAACAATATTTCTCCAATGTGTTTTATTTTATGTAATTAATACAATACTCAGGCCAGAAAACAAACAAACAAAATGACCTTATAAGAATGTTCAAAAATTAAATGAGAAGGCAGCCAGCCAGCACCTCAATACACTCTACCAACAGGCATTGAGCAATAGGCACACAGTAAATGGTAGCTGTTGTTACTGATTTGCAAGGCCTTTTATTAATTTTACCATAAACCACGAGATGGAAAAGACAACTAATATACGGACATAGTCCAGTTCCAGAAGACTTCTGGACTTCAAATTATGGAATAAAATCTGCATAAATTTACATAAAAAGAAATGAAATACCTACATGTTTTCATAACTCAACCAAATGCATGATAGAAGTGACTTGTTTTTATGGCAATTAACATGAGAAAGCAGGGAGTTTTTTGCTGAGAAGCAGATCAGTGTGAGTCAGTGGGATGGTCTTGTTACTTAAAGAAAACATAGGCTGCATTATTTAAAACATTCTCAATTTAAGGGAAAAATGTTTCACAACTCTCTACACTCAGCAGGCCTCACCTGAAAAACAGTGTCCATCTCTATACCAGATTTTACTAGGGACACTGAAGAGTTGGATGCGGCATTTGGATAAATGTAACCAAAATGAAACCATCATCTCCTTCTTCATGCAACATGCTCTTCTCCTTGGTTTCTGGGATACCACTGTCTTCATAACCCTCATATTCCTCAGTGACTCCTCTTAGTCTCCTTTGGCTGCTGGTTGGCTTACAAAATCCATCCTCCATTTCTTCAACAGAAGTCAAGATTTAGCTGGGTATATGGCCACTAACGCCTCCCTACAGCTAGCTCTGGACCCATGATGCTCAGAAGAGATGTGTGCAACTTTCATGCTATTTTCTTAAAAGGAAACTCCTGGACCTCAACTCTCTCTTTCTCCTTCTGTAGATGAAAAGCCAATGAAGATCTGAGACAGTACAACCTAAGGAACGGTGGAATAACAGGATGGAGAACCTGGGTCCATGAATGCTCTCATGGAGCAGAGCTGCTTATCCATCTTGAAATATGTGGCATTCGCTTAGTGTTCAAGAACTTAGTGGCAAAACACACACACACTCTTATACACGCAGATTTTGAAGCTTGGAAAGTTGATAACCCTTGTTATGCTATGATAAAATACTCTATAAAACTGACATGAGCTAACTTGGGAAGGATATAACTTTGCCACAGAATCTATAGTATGGGGGCAAACCATTGGAAAGGGCCGGAATGTGTGTGTTGACAGTGCCTTGATATTTTTAATAAGATGCTATAAGACAGAGATGGATTGACAATTGAACAGTTTGCCGGCAGCTTTTTAATGGGAGATCCCGCATGCCTGCAGCCTATAATCTGTATTAACTAGGAGCAATTAACTTATTCCCCCGTGGAGCTGGAAAAGCCAACTACTTCTACTCCCCAAAGAGCAGAAAGTAAGTCTCCAGATTTAAAAGAAAAGAAGACTTCCCTTTTAACTCATTAAGTCCTCTAGGCCAGAAAATGTGACCTGGCTCAGTGGCAGACATAAGGTTAAATGTGTTGCTTCTTCTCTCAAACCCGTAATTTCAAGTGGTGTCAAATTACCGCTGCTGTAATTTTACCCACAAACTTGATACTAACTCCGATTATGCCATGCTGTCTCCACTGCCTGATCCTTGTTCCAGTTACCATCATCTCTTGCCAAAAACATTAAAAGAGCTTTAAAACTGAATGTCCTCCATCGACACTTGCTATTCAGAGGTTGGCACCTCAGCCACAGTGACATTTTACGTAAGGTAAAATGTAATCATGGTTTATCTGTTTAAAAAAATCACAGCTCTTAAAGTGAGTGTATTAGAAAAAATCGCTAAAATCTTAAACAGTTTATGAGGTCCTGCAAGGTCCAGCCCCCAACCACCACCCTTCCTGCATACTTTTTAGTAAACTTATTTTTTGAATGGTTTCATATTTACAGGAAAATTGCAAAAAGAGTACATAGCTTCCATCTACCCCACATTGAGTTACCCCTATTTTTAATAGTTTACATTGAGTATGGTACATTTGTTACAATTAATCAACTAATATTGATATAATATTAGCTAAAATTTATATTCTGATCTCATTTTTTTTCCTAGTGTCTTCTTACTATTCCAGGATCCCATGCAGCCAACCACCATACCTTTGGTTGTCCATCTCTTAAGCTCCTGTTGACTATGACAGGTGCTCAGAAGTTCCTTGTTTCATGATCTTGACAGTTTTGAGGAGTACTGGTCGGATCTTTTGTAAACCATCTTTCCATTTGAATTTGTCTGATATTTTTTGCATGCTTAGTCTGGGGCTGTGGATTTTTAGAAAGACCACAGTGGGAAAATGCCATTTTCATCATATACTAGCAACATGATTGATCACTGTTGATGCTGACCTCGTTCACCTGATCCCAGTATTATTTTGTCCCAGTCTTCATCTCAAAATTCTGTTGTATACATTGCTCAGACTCACCACAATCCCTTCATAACATATTGCTCCCTCTCTCTGGAGCACTCACTTCTCCAGCCTCCACTTCCACATAATTAGCACCAAATCAGCCCTCTGATCTCTGTTCCTGTCTCTTTCTCAGCAAATACTTCTCAGAGGGCCCCAGTCCAAGTCAGGTTTATATTGTTTGTCTGGTTGGTTGCTTTTTTTGTCTTACACTTTCGTAGAATCATAGAATCATGTTTAGTGTACTTATTCGTTTGCCTTGGTTCAATCGTCATGTGATTACTTAATTCTGTTGCTGCCACTAAAGTATAAACACCATGTGAGCAAGAACTGTAGGAGATGTTATTGAAGCTGCAACGTGAACACAAAAAGAGCTTATGTTGTTTATACTGAAGATTTTTGACATTGGTAGTCAATTGAGTTTTGCGACTTGCCTCTTGACCCCAGTAACACTACCCCAGTGATACTAGCAATAGCTAGTGTCTGTAGCAGTGGCTGCCCTTGGACTTATGTCACCTGGAGCCACATCCTTTCAGATTCTTGCCTGCTGAACATGCTTTACCTCTCATTTCACACAAATACCTGGTGACTCTTGACTACCGCCATGTGATTCTTAGACTTCCGGGTCTAGAATCCTGCCATTCATACATGTGCAGAAGAATTGATACCCTATGAAGACTTGTTTGCTTATTTTTAGAAAAGAAAACGCTGAAAGGATAAGAGAGAAACTAACTAAAATTGTTACCTACAGCAGCTGAAGTAGAGAGAAATATAGTGAGAGATATAAAAATAAAGTGAGAATTTCTATGCATACTGTCATATATATATGTAGACTTTTGAACCATGTAAATCTTTTATACAAAACATACATTTAGATAAAGGAGCAAACTCCCAAATTGAAAGCAAATAAATCTAACTGTTCATGTACTCAAATCAGTAACATAACCATGCAAAAAAAAAAAAAATTATTTCAAGTGACTTTTGAGCACAATATTCTGGCTATACCTCCTAAGTGGGATGTAGTCTAAAGAGAAAAGTAGCAACTGGCAGAGCAATCTTAAACTTGATTTAGATACAATATTTTAGGTGTCGTAATTTAGAAACTATTTTATGCGTATTATAGAAAAATGCAATTAAATTAATGCTATTAGGTACCAAGACTTTCAGACATTCAGCATGAAGATTACATATAATCATATACATTATTTTTATATATATCTTCTAAAAGGTAAGAAAACCCTATATTACATTTGAAGTGTAACTATTCATAGAAATTCAACACACACACACACACACACACACACACACACACCCCTATTCCATTGAAAAGTCACAGAAAGCCTGGCACAGTGGCTCATGCCTGTAATCCCAGCACTTTGGGAGGCCAAGGCAGGTGGATCACTTGGGATCAGGACTTCAAGACCAGCCTGGCCAATATGGTGAAACCCTGTCTCTACTAAAAATACAAAAATTAGCCGGGCGTAGTGGCACGTGCCTGTAATTTCGGCTACTCGGGAGACTGAGGCAGGAGACTCACTTGAACCCGGGAGGCGGAGGTTACAGTGAGCCGAGATCGTGCCACCGCATTCCAGCCTGGGTGATAGAGTGAGACTCCATCTCAAAAAGAAAAAAAAAAAAAAGAGAGAGAGAAATCACAGAAGTAATGACAGTCTTGTAGCAATGAGCATGCTAGCCCAAATCTTACTCCTGAGCTTCTTGGGACAATGGTTGACTTCAGACCTAAGACAAGAAAGTATAAGGTGAGCTCAAAATATTTTATTATGCTAGAAAGCAAAGCAAGGCTCAAAAACTAATGAAATATTGGTTGGATATGGTTTGGTATTTGGGGACAGTTGGAGAAACTTGAACATAGACTGGATATTATCGTTAATTTGCTGATGATACAATGCTTGTGTAGGAGAATGGTTTATTTTAAAGGAATATATGTTGAAAATATTCATTCAGGGATGAAATGTTGTGATACAGGTGACTTATTTCCAAATGGTTCAGAAAAAATGTATATATACATATAAATACAGACAAAGTAATATAGCAAAATATGTGTAATGACTGAATGTGAAATGAAGGTATATATGTGATCATTGTATTAGTCTTTCAACTTTTCAGTTTGTTTGGCATTTCTATATTTAAGAGTTGAAAAAATTATATCAATGCATATCAGATAGCACAAATAACAGGAAATCAAGCTTGTGTTTCCCCTAAGGTCCATTGTAGTCCTTTGATTCTAGAATCACAGAAAAGGAGATTGCGAATAGTGGTTACAGATAATAAAAGAAAAATGGAGGGATTAAAAATCAGCTTTCTATAAGCCAACATCATAACAGCTTGCTCATTAGATTAGTGTGATTACTTCTTTATTAGGCCTTATTTGAGCTGTCATCTGGTATCAATTAGGTCAGTTATAGTCTGTCAGGTCTACCGGAGGGAAATGGAGCAAGCTCCATCATGGTGAGGATGGCATAATTAAAGCAATGGAAATAATGGCTACTCTTCATTTAACCCTCATCCAATCAACCAAGCTCACATTGGCCTTCCACTCATGTTGAATGCTAAAGATGTGGAAGGAGAGAAAAAACACTTCCAAAACAGTTTTTAAAATCTTGTTTCAATTTAAAGTCAAATCAAATCAGGAGTTAGATGACACATTATAAAGAAAACATATTGAAATATTACTATAGGGACTTAAAAAAGTAAAAGGGCATAACCCATTTATAAATATGTTTCTTAATGATTTAATTCTATACTTATATGTGTACACATGTTATATATCATGTATTACATATGTATACACTGTTAATATTTTTCAACAAAAAGGAATAATAAAAGTGAACATCTCTGAATATTTTGCTAAAAGTGCAAAAATTTTGCATGGTAGTACAGAATTAAAAGAAGACCATTGATATGAATTGAATTCCGCATATACATCTCTTGATCCTTAAAGAATCTAAGCAAAATCCTGAGACCAAAATTGTGGCTACGTTGAAAATCTTTCCAAAGTAATTTGAAATCAGGTTGATTTTATTCAATTACACTTTAGTTGTAAAAGTAACAGAAGAAGCAAAGAAGACATAGAAATTCAATTCAGTCTAGACATTAAAATATTAGAAAACAATGGAATTGAGGTTGGGATAATTACTCCGAGAGATTGAACTATGGTGAAATTTCACTTTTATACTCTTGATAGGTAATAAAGTATTTGGACTAATAGTTATCATATATGACATACGTGGGTTATCAATTTTAAAAACTCTTGGTTTTATTAGGTTTTAATTTAGACCTAAATATACTTCAAAATTCACAAACCTTTAGTGACTCAGAAAGCTTTTTAGTATTTTACAGAGTTGTGTATGTAAAAATAGAACTAAATATGTAGTCACCATAGACTATGTTGTCTAAATTATTTTTCCAACCAAAAAAAAAACTCGTAAGAACTTATTTGTCACTTCCTTCTTTCCTAAATAAGGTACAAAAATGGGGAATATGGAGGTGGGGAGCACATCACACACATGTTTAAGTTATGTTGTTAATTTTTATTACAAATTAATGATGTCTGGCTGAGTGAGGACACATGATATTGATCTGTATTCTCTAACCCCACTGCTGCCATGAAAGTAACTATCTTTGACAACTCAATCTTTCTGGGCCTCACTTATATCATTTATGAAATGAGGAGAGTATATATTACCAGATAATCCCTAAGTTACTACCCAGTTTTAAATTCTGCACCTTTTATAACTTTGTTACCTCCCTCTAAAGTCATTTACCTTAACAGGAAGGAAATAGGCAAGCATCAGAAAAGGAAAAGTAACATCAGATACTTCTACACATGTATTATTTCTTCCTTCCTTCTCTCTTCCTTCCCTCCCTTCATTTCTTCCTCTTCTCTCTTTTAAGATTTGGGGATTATTTCTTGTTTAACTGATAAAATTACCTAAAATGTAAGATACTATGGTAATTATAATATCCTGTCAAATGTTCTACATTGTCACAAAATTTGCAGGTCTTACTTCCCATATGAATTTTCTAAATCTTTTATCATCAACTGATATCAGCTACTGGCATAGTTGCACCACAGCATCTTAATTAGTTTAGCTCAAGTTTAATTTTGCTATGATAAAGCTATTCACTAAAATAATTCATGTGCTTATATTTTTCCTTTGATCTTCCCAAAATTCTGATAAAATATTGCTTGAATCTTTACAATTCAAGAAGCTATTAGTGTTAGACACAAGATTAAAGATTGCATCTACGTCTGTTTTAAACCTTGATTTTTTGTTCATACAATCCTTTTTCTGTTGACTCTGCCAAGTAATAGTAGTAGAAGCAAGTTTTAATCCCAAGTTTTTGGAAAAAATGAGGTAGTCATCAACATTACCACCTAAAATCATGGCAAAGGTATCTGCTATCCCAGTCTCCGGCAGCTCTTTCATAGCTTTTCAACTAGATTTTGATAGGTAGTAGCTTTCCATTGCCTTCCAAATGAGCCTAGGAGGCCAGTTCACCAGGACTCCCTGCAGTTCTAACAGAACACAGACAAGTTGATCTGCATCCCAAAGCCTGCCACTAGGGCTATATGAAAATGCTGCCTCACTAATAGAAACACAATATGCAAGATGCCAGTGCATCTCTGTGATTTACAATATGTCTAATGAGCAAACCCAATGAAGAGGTTTGTTGTCTACCATAAAACCAGATGGATGTAAGCAGTGATTAGAAGCAATTAACTCTGTTCAGCACTAAATAACTTTCCGTCATTAATGTACATTTTTCCACCTCATTAGAGGTACGGAGAGCATGAGGTAAGGTGCACTCAATTTGAATTTCAGATATGCATATGTTTGGAGGAAAAAAACCATAAATTTGTAAGGAAAACAGAATACATGTTAACAGAGGCCTTGTATTGAAGCCATTTTTATTCCATCAATACTGGCTTGGGCATGTACTCAATTTTACCAGCCATCCACCACTCCTTAGGTGAATAGGAAGCTCATGAAGTCAAGTTCTGGTAAGAAACACAAGAAGTGGACAATAAACTAGTGACAATGAAGGTAGACTTTCTTTTTATTTGCTGTCAATGTAATAATCTATTCTTTTAAATGATTAGTGATGCCATTTAAAGGAATAAATCTAGAAAATATAATATTGATTATTTAAGATACTTTTTGGGAATTTCAGCGTAAGACATCCAAAAATGTCACTCAGCCCTCCTCTACAAATATCAAGTATATACAACACCATTTCAGTCATTTGATGAATTTATTAAAGAAGAGAGTTTGGCTAACTGATAGCATTAATTAAAAAAATAAACTTTGACTCCACTCACCAAAAAAAAATCTTTCAAAATGTATTGACTTTTAAAGATAATGTAAGAGATGTTCTGGGTCACAGGCTTATAGTATAATATTGAATGAGTAAAGAAGATATACTATGATCTCATACAAACAAAAGCAAGCTCAGGAAAAATGTGCAAATAAATAAAGTATAATAGTATTAACAGATATTCTAGAAAATGGGACTCTGGATGGTTTTATTTTCTTCTTTATTACTCACATTTCCCAACTTTTCTATAGTGTACAATTTTTTGTTCACTTATCTCCTACATTGCTCCCCAAAGGACTGGATACAGCTTAGAAAGTAAAGTAATTGAGATAAAAAGTAAACATAATTGAGATAATATTTTTAAAATAAAAATTATTATTTGTGTTTATAAATTTTTATAAAGAAGTAATAGAACAGAGTGCTTAAGAGCATGTAATACATGTGTATTTATTTTCTTTTGATGATTATGAATCAGCAATAGTTATGGTTTAACAAAGTCAGTAATAGTCAATAATACAATTCTTCTAAAAATACATTTTAAAAATAATACTTAGAGCTAATGTGTATAATACTTATTCTTTGCCAGGTATTTTTCTAATTTGTACATATTCATTTATTTAATCCTCACTCAATAATTCTATGAGATAAGGACTACTATTATCCTCATTTTATAGTTCCTGACTACTTGGACTACTTGTATTCAAGTCCCAGCTCTTGCACTCGCTAGCTGCATGAGCATTTTGAAGCAGATTTGCTGTTTACTGGTTATCGACTTGCCTAAATCCAGTAAAACAGAATATTCACACAGATGACAGGTTACATGCAGCAGGCAGTAAGCAACAATTGGGAGTCCATACCTGAAGGCTCAGGAAAGCTGCCTGGGGTGGATAGAGTCTTACTTGTTCATGCTCCACTTGTACCACAGCTGAGGAACCCCAGAAAACAGCCCAACCTGGGTTTTATACTCCAGGATAGCATAACTTGCTGGGATAAAGCATTAAGGGAAATCCTCTTTTTAGGGGGCACTGGAATAGAGCCTTGGCTGTTCTGGCCAGTCTACTCTTTTCTCAGGATGTTGCATTCCCAGTATATTTTAGTTATTCTTAAGAACTTCCACTAAGGAAAGGGAGGGAACTGGGTTGGCCCGAGGCTACCCAGAGAACTATCCTGCAAACATAAACAAGTCATTCAATGTCTCTGTGCCTCAGTTTCTAGATCTGTAAAACGAGGCATATTAATCCTTATTTATAAGGATTATTAACTAAGTAAATATATGTAAATTGGTGAGAACAATATTTAGAAAAGAGCAGGTACTATACACATTAGCCATTAGTATCACTTCAAAAATAATTTTTAGAAGAAAATTATCATGGACTTTGATGAACAATATGAGAAATTCATGATCAGCAAAAGGAAATAAATACACTGTCTTAGTCTGTTGGTGCTGCTATAAAAGAATATAATAGACTGGGCAATTTATAATGAACAGATATTTATTTGGCTCACTGTTCTGGAGAGTAGGAAGTCTAAGATTGAGGAGGTGGCATCTGGCAAGGGCCTTCTTGCTGCGTCATCCCCTGGTGGAAGGCAGAAGTGCAAGAGAGCATGAGAAATAAGACAGGACTGAACTTGGCCTTTTGTGTGTGTGTGTGTGTGTGTGTGTGTGTGTGTGTGTATATATATATATATTTTTTTTTTTTAGATGGAGTCTCACTCTGTCACCCAGGCTGGAGTGCATTGGCACCATCTTGGCTCACTGCAAGCTCTACCTCCTGAGTTCATGCCATTCTCCTGCCTCAGCCTCCCAACTAGCTGGAACTACAGGTGCCCACCACCACGCCTGGCTAATTTTTTGTATTTTTAGTAGATACAGGGTTTCACTGTGTTAGCCAGGATGGTCTCAATCTCCTGACCTTGTGATCTGCCCGCCTTGGCCTCCCAAAGTGCTGGGATTACAGGCATGAGCCACCACGCCCAACCCTGATCTTGGCCTTTTATAATAAACCCACTCCCACAGTAATGGCATTAATCCAGTCAGGAGGGGGGACCACTTATGGCCTAATCACCTCTTATTAGGCCCCACCTCCCAACACTGTTGCATTGGGGAATAAGTTTCTAATACATCCTTTTGCAAGGCCAGGGGGTGGTTCATTCAACCAATAGCAAACATATATATCAAATACTGTGAAAGATCCAACTAAATTCCATCATATTGGTCTCCAGTGCATTCATATTTGTTATCAAAATCAAGAGTCCTTAGTACTTCCTTTCAGTAGTAGAGGAATATTTCTATTTTATATGTTCGTGTATCACAATGTGTACTGAAAATCAAGCAGTTTTTTGCAAGTCATCACCATAAAAAATACTCGTGATGGTGTGTTGGTAAATGTTCAGCAACTGGCTCATAGAGGGACATTTGGAACATTTGCCAATTTCTGTGTTGTGGTGGTGTAAATAACCCCACCATGGTTAATTTAAAGCTACCAATGATTTACCATCCAGAAGGCAAAATTCCTGAAAATGTAAGTCAGATAGTAAGAAACAGTACTAGCCAGCCCCAGGATATCAGTATTTATTAAGGGCCTACTGCATGTGCTACAAACTGGGCACTCCATAAATAAGTGGAAACATGAATGACTTGTGTTTCTAAAATGATGTCATTGGTGTTTCTGTGAAGGTGAGCAATTATAATGAATAGAGCTAGTTGTAAGCATAACCAAAACAACAAATGGAGAAGTAAAGGACATAAGGGATTCCATGTACTTGACCCTCATCTAGTTTAGAACCAGCTTGAAAAAGAAAATAAATAGCTGGATTTTGTTTAGAAAGATCAG
The DNA here is from genome assembly GCF_049350105.2 of Macaca mulatta. Taxonomy (NCBI): domain Eukaryota; kingdom Metazoa; phylum Chordata; class Mammalia; order Primates; family Cercopithecidae; genus Macaca; species Macaca mulatta. Next base: position 54,608,328 of record NC_133410.1, read on the forward strand.
CAGATAAATGATGTCTTCTCCCATATGATATTCTGGCATATAAACTATAAGATAATCAACTAAATTGAAACACACAAATAAATAAGAGTTTAACTATATTTTAATCATGTGAAGTTCATTTTATATGAGTCATATAAAATGTAAAACAAAAGCTTCCTATTCTTACCATATTATGCATAAATGGGATAGTTTATGCTGATAAAATTTCAAATATTAATTTTAGGAAAAGGGGTTTTTCCAAATCTGAATTTATAAAGTTTTGAAATGACAGACTACATGGTATCCTCAAGCCATGGCTCTGATTATCGGAATCCCTAAAGAAAAAAAGAAAAAAAAGTTAACTACACATCACATCAACTGATGACTTTTACTGCTTATATTTCTGATCCACATGTACTTGCCTGCCTATACATATTAATGTTTCAGCATGTAGCAAAATAACTGAGTCCCCGAAGCTCTTATTACTACTACTATCTGTCCTATGAATACAGTTGTCACCCAGTGCTTTTGGCAGTTGCTGAAGTTAATTTGTTAGCTTGATACTCCCATCCAACACGTTGCTCTTTCATTGTGATAATAATTAACCAGTATAAAATTTTTTATACCCTGGAATCAATGTAAAAGTAAGTGAGTGTCCACTTTATGAGTACTGTATTTGGTGTTATGAAGAATAAAGAAAATGGTATATAATATGATCACTGTTCCAAGGAGTTTACAATCTAATTGTGGAGATAAGATTAAGCTTTATGGACAAAATGACACTATACAGTTATAATATAGTGGTCCTCCTTTACCCTTGGGGGATATGTTTTAAGACCACTAATGCATGCCTGAAACTGTGAAGAGTACTGAACCCTTTATATACTGTCTCTCTCTCTCTCTCTCTCTCTCTCTCTATATATATATATATATATATACCTATGATAAAGCTGAACTTATAAACTAGGCACAGTAAGAAATTAACAACAGTAGCTAATAATAAAATAAAACAATGATAATAATACATTGGATTATACATTATGTGACTATGAATTCTCTCTTTCCTCTCTCAAAATATTTTAATATTTTTGGATTACAGTAGACCATGAACTGAAACCATGTAAAGTGAAACTGTGGATAGGAGGAGACTACCGTGTTCAAGGAAGATTTAGCCTTTCATTAACCTCATCTTTGACAACCCACGAAGCAAACAAACAAGCAAAATCTTTGCAAGGCTTTGCAAAGGCTATGTACATGACAAGGCCTTTGCAAGAAAGGAAGCCTTGAGTGCTCACTTGGCAATTATTTCCTACTTTTATAACATCCCAACAAACTAGGCTACGTAATTCAAGCCAACAACGGATTTCGAAGTATCAAAATAGACCTTGGGAGAAATAATGGCCCACAGTAAAAGGAAAAGAAATACTTTAATAATAGGGAAAATAGAGCCTCTCGGTCCTCGGTCGGTACGGTCTCTGCACCTCGCGCCCCAGCAGGTAAACTAACATGGATTTTTCCAAGCTACCCAAAATACTCGATGAAGATAAAGAAAGCACATTTGGTTATGTGCATGGGGTCTCAGGACCTGTGGTTACAGCCTGTGACATGGCGGGTGCAGCCATGTATGAGCTGGTGAGAGTGGGCCACAGCGAGTTGGTTGGAGAGATTATTCGATTGGAGGGTGACATGGCTACTATTCAGGTGTATGAAGAAACTTCTGGTGTTTCTGTTGGAGATCCTGTACTTCGCACTGGTAAACCCCTCTCTGTAGAGCTTGGTCCTGGCATTATGGGAGCCATTTTTGATGGTATTCAAAGACCTTTGTCGGATATCAGCAGTCAGACCCAAAGCATCTACATCCCCAGAGGAGTAAACGTGTCTGCTCTTAGCAGAGATATCAAATGGGACTTTACACCTTGCAAAAACCTACGGGTTGGTAGTCATATCACTGGCGGAGACATTTATGGAATTGTCAATGAGAACTCGCTTATCAAACACAAAATCATGTTACCCCCACGAAACAGAGGAACTGTAACTTATATTGCTCCACCTGGGAATTATGATACCTCTGATGTTGTCTTGGAGCTTGAATTTGAAGGTGTAAAGGAAAAGTTCACCATGGTGCAAGTATGGCCTGTACGTCAAGTTCGACCTGTCACTGAGAAGCTGCCAGCCAATCATCCTCTGTTGACTGGCCAGAGAGTCCTTGATGCCCTTTTTCCGTGTGTCCAGGGAGGAACTACTGCTATCCCGGGAGCCTTTGGCTGTGGAAAGACAGTGATATCACAGTCTCTATCCAAGTATTCTAACAGTGATGTAATCATCTATGTAGGATATGGTGAAAGAGGAAATGAGATGTCTGAAGTCCTCCGGGACTTCCCAGAGCTCACAATGGAGGTTGATGGTAAGGTAGAGTCAATTATGAAGAGGACAGCTTTGGCAGCCAATACCTCCAATATGCCTGTTGCTGCTAGAGAAGCCTCTATTTATACTGGAATCACACTGTCCGAGTACTTCCGTGACATGGGCTATCATGTCAGTATGATGGCTGACTCTACCTCTAGATGGGCTGAGGCCCTTAGAGAAATCTCTGGTCGTTTAGCTGAAATGCCTGCAGATAGTGGATATCCAGCCTATCTTGGTGCCCGTCTGGCCTCTTTTTATGAACGAGCAGGCAGGGTGAAATGTCTTGGAAATCCTGAAAGAGAAGGGAGTGTCAGCATTGTAGGAGCAGTTTCTCCACCTGGTGGTGATTTTTCTGATCCAGTTACATCTGCCACTCTTGGTATCGTTCAGGTGTTCTGGGGCTTAGATAAGAAACTAGCTCAGCGTAAGCATTTCCCCTCTGTCAATTGGCTCATCAGCTACAGCAAGTATATGCGTGCCTTGGATGAATACTATGACAAACACTTCACAGAGTTCGTTCCTCTGAGGACCAAAGCTAAGGAAATTCTGCAGGAAGAAGAAGACCTGGCAGAAATTGTACAGCTTGTCGGAAAGGCTTCTTTGGCAGAAACAGATAAAATCACTCTGGAGGTAGCAAAACTTATCAAAGATGATTTCCTACAACAAAATGGATATACTCCTTATGACAGGTTCTGCCCATTCTACAAGACAGTAGGGATGCTGTCCAACATGATTGCATTTTACGATATGGCTCGTAGAGCTGTTGAAACCACTGCCCAGAGTGACAATAAAATCACATGGTCCATTATTCGTGAACACATGGGAGACATCCTCTATAAACTTTCCTCCATGAAATTCAAGGATCCACTGAAAGATGGTGAGGCAAAGATCAAGAGCGACTATGCACAACTTCTTGAAGATATGCAGAATGCATTCCGTAGCCTTGAAGATTAGAAGCCTTGAAGATTAGAACTGTGATTTCCTTTTCCTCAACAAGCTCCTATGTGTATATTTTCCTGAATTTCTCATCTCAAACCCTTTGCTTCTTTATTGTGCAGCTTTGAGACTAGTGCCTATGTGTGTTATTTGTTTCCCTGTTTTTCTGGTAGGTCTTATATAAAACTAACATTCCTTTGTTCTAGTGTTGTGAAGGGCCTCCCTCTTCCTCTATCTGAAGTGGTGAATGTAGTAAATATATATTATGGTCACACTACTGTAAACTTGTATGTAGGGTGATGACCCTCTTTGTCCTAGGTGTGCCCTTATCTCTATTAAATTGTAAACAGGACTACTGCATGTACTCTCTTTGCAGTGAATTTGGAATGGAAGGCCAGGTTTCTATAACTTTTGAACAGGTACTTTGTGAAATGACTCAATATCTATTGTGGTAAGCTCATTGGCAGCTTAGCATTTTGCAGAGGAATTGCTTTGCAGGAAATATTTAATTTTCAAAAAACATAATGATTAATGTTCCAATTATGCATCGCTTCCCCCACTATAAATCAGGAATATTTGTGAGAAACTATTGGGAACTATGCTCTTTTTATTTTTATTTTTTATTTATTTTATTTTTTTTGAGACAGAGTTTCACTCTTGTTGCCCAGGCTGGGGTGCAATGGCACGATCTTGGCTCACTGCAACCTCAGCCTCCCGGGTTCAAGCGATTCTCCTGCCTCAGCCTCCCTGGTAGCTGGGATTATACAGGCATGCTTCACCATGCCCAGCTAATTTTGTATTTTTAATAGAAACGGGGTTTCACCATATTGGTCAGGCTGGTCTCGAACTCCCAACCTCAGGTGATCCGCCCGCCTCGGCCTCCCAAAGTGCTGGGATTACAGGCATAAGCTACCACGCCCGGCCGGGGACTATACTCTTTTTAAAATAGACATTTGTGGGGCTCACACAATATATGAAACAGTACCCTCTAAAAAAGAGAAGAAAAGAATCAGGCGGTCAAACTTAGAGCAACATTGTCTTATTAAAGCATAGTTTATTTCACTAGAAAAAATTTAGTATCAAGGACTATTATATACTTCATTACTAGAAGTTCTTTTTAAAATTACATTTAAAACAATCACTGAAAACTTGATCCACATCACACCTTCTTAATTTTCCTTAAACATCTTGGAAGCCTAAGCTTCTGAGAATCATGTGGCAAGTGTGATGGGCAGTAAAATAGCAGAGATTTTAGTAGCAATTAAAGGCTGTTTGCACCTTTAAGGACCAGCTGGGCTATAGTGATTCCTGGGGCCAAAGTGGCATTATGTTTTTACGAAATAATGACGTGTCACATGTTTGCATGTTTGTTTGCTTGTTGAATTTTTGAACAGCCAGTTAACCAATCACAGAAAATATTACTTTCTTTCATATGGTTTTTGGTTCACTGGCTTAAGAGGTTTCTCAGACTATCTATGGCCACAGCAGCATACCAGTTTCCATCCTAATAGGAATGAAATTAATTTTGTATCTACTGATAACAGAATCTGCATCACATGAAAAAAAAAAGATCATTTTATCCATCTTTGAAGTATATGTTTAAAATAATAATTTATGTGTCTGCATATTGCAGAACAGCTCTGAGAGCAACAGTTTCCCATTAACTCTTTCTGACCAGTAGTGCTGGCACCATTGCTTCCTCTTTGGGTAGAGGAAAGGGTGTGTGAACATGGCTAACAATCTCAAATACCCAAATTGTGATAGCATAAATGAAGTATTTATTTTATGCCTCAGTATATTATTATTTAATTTTTTAGGTAATGCCTATATGTTGATCTATTAAGGAAAGAAGCAATCAGTAGAGAATTCAGGATAGTTTTGTTTAAATTCTTGCAGATTACATGTTTTTACAGTGGCCTGCTATTGAGGAAAGGTTTTCTTCCATACAACTTGTTTTAACCTTTGAGAACATTGACAGAAATTATGCAATGGTTTGTTGAGATGCGGACTTAATGGTGCTGTTTAATCAGTTTGCTTCCAAAGTGGCCTACCCAAGAGGCCCTAAGACTAGTAGAAATTAAAAGGATTTCAAAAACTTTCTATTCCTTTCTTAAACCTACCAGCAAGCTAGGATTGTGATAGCAATGAATGGTATGATGAAGAAAGTTTGACCAAATTTGTTTTTTTGTTGTTGTTTTGAATTTGAAATCATTCTTATTCCCTTTAAGAATGTTTATGTATGAGTGTGAAGATGCTAGCGAACCTACGCTCAGAGATTCATCGTAAGTCTCTCTTCACCTGTTACAGAATTTCAGATTGGTCATTGATAGTATGTATTTCTTTAGTAAGAATGTGTTAAAATTACAATGATCTTTTAAAAAGATGATGCGGTTCTATATTTATTGTGCTGTGTCTGGTCCTAAGTGGAGCCAGTTAAACAAGTTTCCTATGTATTTTTCCAGTGTTAAATCTCACCCATTGTACTTCGAAAATTTCCTTCCATCCTGAATAACGAATAGAAGAGGCCATATATATTGCCTCCTTATCCTTGAGATTTCACTATGTTTATGTTAAAAGTTGTGTATAATTGTTAAAATCTGTGAAAGAATAAAAAGTGGATTTAAATTAAAAAAAAATAATAATAATAATAGGGAAAATAGTCCTATATATTTTAATGAAGCATTTCAAAGAGCACTACATTTGACTAATAAAAATTATTGTTCATAATGTTGACCCTGAATCATCAGGAAACTGTGAAATTAGAATAATCTGTTTTAAATGGCAAGGAGGCATGTAAAATGTCTTTTGAAAATGTTTCATTCAAAACAGCTAAGTTGTAGTGCTTATGACAGGGTATCTGCTATTCAGAATTTCTTATGCTCCCTGTGTTTAACATAGCAAAGGTTTCACTGTATATTTTTGTTCTAGAAAATTCCAGGGAGACACCTGGCATTGGCAGAATCTTTTTAAGCTTATGAGAAGAGCCCTCATGAGTCAGAAAAGTTGACATGTCTTTCTAGACTATCTTCCAAGATGAGATGTTTATAAACTCACAACTTTGGGGAAGTTTACCAAATGGTGATAAGAAGATGGTCAATTCTAGACCCATTAAAATGGATGACGTTCTAAGGAATTTACCTTGGTTCTTCTGTTTTTCTGCAAAGTGAGCCATTCAGGCATTGCATCTTCTGAAATTTCCTCGCCTCTTTCAGGGAAGCATATTGGGACAGAGCTTGCCAGCTGTCTGCTCCCTTTGCCTTCTGCTGCCATTATCCTGAGGTACCGCCCCACCTTCTGGCCCTCCAGCTTGTGGGGGGGTGGGGAATAGGGAGGAGAACAGAACTCTCCCTGCCTCTGACATGCATAACACAATGAAAAGAGCAGAAGGAATGTATATCTATACATATATTTGTCTCTGTCTACATATAGACATACATAGACTGATAGTACGAGTGTGTGCATGTATATGCATGTGAATCCACATGCCCAATGCCAGAATATCTCTATATGTATATATACACGGTATATATTCCATATGCTCTTTCTTTCTGCAGCACACATATGCAGCTGGGAATAACTACTGTGAAAAAAAATTACATACTCACCAAAGACAAATTATGAAGCAGAAACAAGAATATATGGAATGTAGCTATTATAAATTCTTCTCATCTGCTGCCTGCCTTTATTAGAACATGCTCATGTAGCTTAAGAAAATATCTAGCGTTTTATATTGCATGCATATAAAACCTCCTCTTTTCCCTCAGTCTCATGTTTTACACAAGCTCAGCCAGTCACTTAAGCTGGTTCTGGACTGACAACTAATGTAATCAAAAGGTTTAAAGAAACATAATAAATACTTAATGCTGAATTAGAATGGTTATATAGATTACTGGGCAAAAAAAGCACTGTACAGTTTGAGCAAATAAAAAGATGACAGGATTCCATAATAGACAAATGTGTGTAATGACTACTATGTGCAAGTCACTGCACAAAACACCCGGGCATCTACTGTGTCGTTTAATCCTCACCTGCCCCTATGCGGTTATTACCATTACTCTCGCCATTTTACAGATAAAAAAAGCGGGGTTTAGAGAGACTAAATAACTGACCTATTGGGCCGGGATCTGGCTACAGTATGTCTGCCTCCAGAGCCTTTCTTCTTAAACACCATCTTATGCTGCCGCTCACCCAGGGTATATTAAGACATCTAACATATATAGAAGCATGTGCTGTGCATATAGGAATATAAAAGCATATGATACTAGTCTAGGTGGTGGAAGCTAACCCTTCCTTTTAAATTTGTGTTTTTTCATTCCTTTACCATAAGTAGTTGATAAATTTCATGATGCACAATTTTGTAAGGTCCTCTGAGCAGGCTACACCACGGTCAGGCCATTATGACCCCTGTGACCCACACGTACACATCCAGAAGGTCTCCTGGAGCCAGAAAGTCTGGGACAACAGGAAAACTACTAAGGAAGAAAGAACAGCTAGTTCCTGTCTTAGCTGATTAGCCAACTTTGCAACATTCTACCATTGTAACATGCTCTTCCCTAACTGATCAATCGACCTCGCAACACTGTGCCCTGTGACCCCTCCCACCTTGTGATAATGTACCTTGTGACATTCTTCCCCTGCCCGCAATAAATGGCCCCTAACTGTAACTTTCCACTGCTTAGCCCTAACCTATAAAACTAGCTCCAATCCCACCACCCTCCACTGACTCCCTTTTCAGACTCAGCCGGCTTGCAGTCGAGTGAATAAACAGTCTTGTTGCTCACACTTAGCCTGTTCAGGTTGTCTCTTCAATCAGACGCACGCATAACAAATTTAATCAGTGGTTTTTTTTTTTTTTTTTAGAACAAGTCTTGTTCTGTCGCCCAGTCTGGAGTGAAGCAGCGTGATCTCAGCTAACTGCAATGTCCCCCTTCCAGGTTCAAGGGATTCTCTTACTTCAGCCTCCCTAGTAGCTGCAATTACAGGTGTGCGCCACCACGCCTGGCTAATTTTTGTATTTTTAGTAGAGATGAAGTTATGCCATGTTTGCCAGGCCTGTCTCCAACTCCTGGCCTCAAGCAATCTGCCCACCTCCATCTCTGAAACTATCCGGATTATACATGTGAGCCACGACGCCCAGCCCTGACCAATGTAATCTAAACTGGGTTATTGAGGGTTCAGTTACAATGAATCTGATGTAATTTTTAACTCAAATTTTAAAATAACTAGAAGTGTGCAACTTAAATAAGCATTAAAATTGTAGAAACAATTCCTTTTTTTCCTACTTATATATTAACTCTTATTATAAAAATTTATCAGGATAATAGTGGCTTACTGACTCAGAGTGACAACAATAAGCTGAATACTTTCCCAGCATTTGCAATGGTCCCTCTGGGGAGTTGGGTTGGGTGTTCAGTGGATGTATTAACTATTTTGGGCCACCACAATACACTGAATAGCCTTTAATGGCCTGAAAATACAGGTGATTAAGCATTCATAGGCCAAGTGACAAATGGCAGCAATCCCAAACCATTTCTCAATGGAGACTTCTTGTTTAGGAATTTATAAGGAAGTAATCACTTAGTAAGATCTATCACCCACTTCAAATGCTTCAATTATTCATCTCACTAACACATTGAGCTTAATTCTCCTCGGTGTCTAAATTGCTTCCTGATATTAATTTAAGGGCTTGAGGAGTGATCCTAACTCATTTAGGCCACTTGCTGCTGTTAAGACTTGTGAAATGTATTTCAGGATATGATGCAATTCAGCCGACATTTTCAAAAATTGTTCAGCCCACAAACTTCTCACTAGCCTGTCCATTTACAAAGTTCAGGCAGTTAAGACAGTAAGTTTAGTACATAATCCCTGCAACTATATAAAATACATTATTATTAGAAAAAAATTATGCAAGCCTGAAAATTGTGTTCCAGAAGCAAAGGGCAGTTTTGGTTTTTTGGGTTTTTTTTTTTTTTGGCAGTTAGATAATTTTTTGAGATCACTTTCAATCTCCTAATCTCCAAATTTGGGGGGAATTTTTTGATTTTATTTTATTTATTTTTATTTTCTTTGGATTTTATTTTTAAAATCCAAATTATTAGTTTTAGCTGGAATTCCTTCATTTTTTTTAAACTTATAATCTAAATTTCCATAAAGAGGTATTATCCTATTTAGCCAAAATATTCATACATGGAATATGTATAACCCTATGCAAATGTATTACTTTAAATATAAAATATTAAGTTAATAAAGCAATGAATATTAGGTTAGGAACAAAATTGAGTTTGGAAAAAAATCTAGAACTACTTCCTGGACTTAATCTCTCCTTTTATAGATGCAGAGTAATCATCTGTGCAAGAATAAATTTAGCTTAGAGGCTTTTCTTTCATATGTGGGCTAAAGCCCACCCTTTGTCCAATAGAAGTGAAAAGCATGTATATCTATTTCAATCAGAAATGCAAAATATCTGTACTGGAAGTCCTTTATAGAAAATATAACCTTGAACTTTCAAATAATCATGGTACTTTATAACTATGTTGCACCCTAGCAGCTAAGTCTTATGGTAGGTTCTCATTAAGTATTATCACGTATTATTAAAACAAACAAACAAACAAACAAAACTTGTTAAGAGTGTTAATATTATTATATTATTTTTCAGATTAGAACACTGAGGCTTATAGTTTAAATGCCTTTCTGGAAATGATTTAGCTAGAAAGAGGCCAAGTGAGGAAAAAACCAGGCCGCTTGATTCCAAAGTTGGAGCCCTTGCAATATTCTGTTCCTCCTGTCCAGTTCTTACTGAAAGGCAAGTTTTGCGAAAATGCACTTATTTAAGACTATCTGGAAGTCAGGTAGCTCTTCTATTTCTGTAAATATTCTGTTTCAACTTTATTTATATGTCATGCTTAAAAACCATAATTTGATCTTTGTACAACTGCTTTAAAAGGAATTATCCTTCAATGTTTGATACTTACCTACACTGAGGATCATATTACAACTGGCATATAAAATTCATAATATAGAGAAGATGTTGAAGATATCATCCACCCCATAAAAAGACAGTCCTCCTTTTTTGTTTTTTTAAATGAAGAACAATGTTCTTTTTCTTTATAAAACAATATGTCATGGAAGAAAATTAGAAGACAGTAGGAAAAATGAATGTTAAAAGCACTCATAATCCCAACATTCAGCGGTCACTAATGACAACCCTTTGAAGTGTAACTTTCTTGATTAGTTGAGTATGCTAACATATTAAAGAGCATGTTAGGTGTATTAGTCTGCTTGGGCTGCCGTAACAAAATTTCACTTAAACAACAGAAATTTATTTTCTCATAGCTCCGAAGACTAGAAGTCCAAGATCATCATGCCAGCAGAGTTGGTTTCTTGTGAAGCCTCTCTTCCTGGCCTGAAGATGTTGACTTCTTGCTGTTTGCAATCATCCAGGAAATGCAAAAACAAAAATAGATGTTGGCACAAATGCAGTGAAAACGGAGAACTTAAACATTGTTGGTGGGAATGTAAATTAGTACAACCTCAATGGAAAACAATGTGGAGATTTCCCAAAGAACTAAAAGTAGACCTACCATTCGATCCAGCAAACCCACTACTGGGTATTGACTTAAAGGAAAATAAATCACCTGTATCAAAAATACAACCTCACTTATATATTTATTGCAGCACATTTCACAATTATAAAGGTGAATCAACCTATGTTCCCATCAACTGTTAAGTGGATAAAGAAAATGTGGTATGTATACATAACACAGATGAAAGAAATCATATATATGTAATTTCTTTATATACATACACACACACACCATGGAATAATATGTGTGTGTGTGTGTGTACACACCATGGAATATTAGCCATAAAAAGGAACAAAACAATGTTTTTTGCAGCAAGTCGGATGGAACTGGAGGCCATTATCCTAAATGAAGTAACTCAGGATGAAAAATCAAATACCGCATGTTCTTACTTATAAGTAGGAGCTAAGCTATGGGTATGCAAAGGCATACAGAATGGTATAATGGACACTGGAGACTCAGAAAGGGAGTGGGTGGGAGGAGGGTAAGGGACTAAAAATGAACTACTATGTACAGTGTGCACTTTTGGGTGACAGGTACACTAAAAGCCCAGACTTCACCACTAAACAATTTTATCTGTGTAACCCAAAACCACTTATACACCTCAATTTATTGAAATAAAAGTAGAAGGTGAGAAGGAAGGGAGGTAGGGAGGAAGGGAGGGAGGGAGGGACGGAGGGAGGGAGGAAGGAAGGAAGGAAGGAAGGAAGGAAGGAAGGAAGGAAGGAAGGAAGGAAAAAAGAGGGAAAGGAGGGAAGTTCAGACATTCAACTTATGAATTTTGTGGGCACACAATTCAGTCCGTACATTAGGTATAGAATAACATTTCATATACTGTGTTGTAACCTGATTTTTCTCTAACCATAATATTGTGTATATCTTGTCCTGACAAGAAATATTATCCATAGTTTTATTGTTATACTGATAATATGTGATGTACCATAATTTATTGAAATAAAACCTTCATTGTTGTGTAAATACATCTGAATTTTCCTTAGTGTAAACAACACTGTCATGAGCTTTTTTGCAGCTACCAAATATTTGTTTGTATCTTGGATTATTTCCTGATATCATATTTCTAGTAGAAGAATTGCCAAGTCATATAGTAAGCAGGCTATTAAGACTTTTTATATACATTGTCAAAACACCTTTCAGAAAAGTTCTATCAGTTTACATACTCAGTAGCAGTGCTTGAGACTGCAAGTTTCCCGAATCCTCACAAAAATGAATATTATTTTAATTTACGCCCATTTAATATGCAAACATTTTCCATTTGATGTTCCAATTTGCACTTCTATTTCTAATGATAAAAGAGTTTTCTAATTTTTTTAGTCATTTGTATTTTCTCTTTTGAGGATTGCCTGTTCATATCCCTTGTCTCTTTTTCTATTAAAAGGTTCACTTTTTTGTCATTGAAATATGTGAGAACTATTAACTCTTTGAGTGTCACATCTATTTCAAACATATTTTCAGTTTACTTGCTTTTTATTGTATATAAAATGTTTTCTGATATTTTTAATATTTTTGAAGAACTTGTCTACTGAACTTTTTCACTATGATGTCTGCCCCTGTGGTTATACATAGAAGAAGTGCCATAGTTAGTGTTCTCTTAAAAAAAAAAAAAAAAACAGGGAAAAGCTTTTGCTTAGATCTCAGTGTCAGAAATAGTGTGCTTCTCCAGAACAATGGTGTGTTTTTGTCTTACAAACACTGTGCATCTTATAATTGATTTTCTTTCTTTCTTTCGTCTGACTACAAGTAGAAACAAATTTATAACCTACCTCCAACAACTACATAAAACATGTAGTGTGGGTACTTCTGTAGGATAATACAAAGGATTATTTTCTTACATTTATTTCCACTCATCAAAGTTTCCTTGACTATTTACAATACTTTCCTAATGTGTGTACGTGTGTGCATGCAGGTGCATGTATGTGTTGCAAGATGCTTCAAATGCCTTCGGAGTTCAGAATACATTCATTTGACTACCCTTAATGGATTCAAAATTTCATTATTTGATCAAAGATATTAAATAAAAGGAAATCAACTGAAGTTTGAAGCCTTTTTTTTGAGACTTGGATATTTTTCCATGGTTTATAAACTGGTTTGAAGATAATTCTGCAAGCAAAGCTTTATAAATGAAAACACATCATTAGAAGAAATACTCAGAAACTCCAGAAAAAAATTAAGCACAAAAGTTTTAATTATGGCTTTACATATATGTTTGAAATCAGCATTATGCTTTCACAGATCAACTTGTAGCCATACATTTGGCTTCTAATACCCCACATGCAATGTTTTCAACATACCTACATTCTATATGCATAGCAATTCACAGTACTTAAATAGAAAGATTGTAGGTTTACCTCACTAATAAGACTACATTAAAGAGTGTACCAAATGATTGTATGGCTCTAATAAAAAATCTGAATAGCCATAGAAATGAACTTTAGCTTTCAACTGTTTTAAGTGCAACAATGCAACAGAAATACATAACAATTCTAAATCTGTTAGAAAGATTCCTATATATTAACAATCAGGTCAGGTTCAGTTACTTGGTGGTTCACATATCCTGAATAATTACACAGATATATATTTATATATTATAGAATATATATATTATATAGATATATAAAACTATATATATGGATGTGTGTGTGTGTGTGTGTGTGTGTGTGTAAGTTTACATTATGGCCAATGAAAAGACTTTCAGAAAATGAACTCCACTTTATGTTCATAAAATCAAAGACCTTAGGTCCAGTTGAGAAAAACACTATAAACTCAGGGAAGGGTAAACAACGCCTACACGTCTCAGGACTCATCTATTTAAAAATATAATGAGGACAACAGTATTAGAAAGAACACTGCATAACATAATGTCCTACAGATTCATCCACATTGCAAATGACAGAATTTTATTCTCCTTTATAGATGGATAGTATTACATTGTATACATACATACCACATTTTCTTTATCCATTCATTCATAGAAAATAAGCCAGGCATAGAAACACAAACATTGCATGATCTGACTCATACACAGAGTCTAAAAAGGTTGATCTCATAGAAGTAGAGAGTAGAATGGTGGTTACCAGAGGCTGGGAAGGATAGAAGTAAGGGAAGGAGTAGGAGAGGATTTTGAATGTTATTACCACAAATAAATGATAAATGTTTAAAATGATGGATATGCTAATTACCCTGATTTTATTATTATATAATGTATTCATGCATTGAAACTTCACACTGTACCCCACAATATGTACAATTATTATGTGTCAATTATAAATAAAATAAAACTTAAAAAAGGAAAGACATTACAGGATGAAGCTGAAGTTATTTTTTTGATAACTTTACAGTATTGCTAATATTCCTCATTGGGAAACTACTCTAAATAACTCAATAGCTATTTGAAGGTGCTTTAAAAATTCATTATATATTTTACGTATATAAATTTGAGCCTAAAGTTCATAGTAATATTTTAAAGAACTGAAAGAACAAATATTCACATGGAATATTTACAGGGAATATCTAAGGCAAGTGGGGAGGATTTCAATCACGTAAAAATTTTAAAAGTCCCAAACACCAAAAACATAAGCAATGTCAAAATAAAAGTGAAAAACTGAAACATACATATGACAGGCAAAGGGTTTTTACCTTTAATATAAAAAGAGTTCTTAAAAAATCAGTGTGAAAAAATTAACATCCTGGTACAAAACCTGGCAAAGATCAGATTCATAAAGTAAGTAAAATAAATATGAACAGAGCAAGTATTAATGTAAATTAAAACAAGATTCTATGTTTTAGTTATCAGTACTCAATATTGTTGAAAAACTATTGAAATCAGCAATCTCATTTACTGCTGGTACATTCGATGTGGTATTTCTGTAAAGAAATGTTGCTATGCGTATAAAGAATCTTAAGCAGAAATTCATTGTTCTTGACGTAGTAATACTACTCCTGAGAATCTACCATAAGGAAATTTGCCCAAAGAGTTTTAGAAAGATGTTTTTACAGCATGATTTATAATGGAGAATTTGGGAATAATCTAAAGGTTCAATGGGTAAATAAATTAAGAAACAGCCATGCATTATATTTTGAAATAGTTTAAAACCTTATTTTCAAAGAATAGCATGAAACATAAGGAAAAATTTGTGAAGAATCTTAAGAAAAAAACCCAGAATATAAAATGCTATATATGGTATAAAAGCAACTTATAAAAGTTATAAATTTAACATAGAACTGTATATACATACATAAAAATACACATATGTATAATATATATGGCTTATTACACATCTATTTTCATGTATTTTTGAATTGGGACTTTTATTTGACTTCTCTGAATACAATAAAGTGCAGTGGAAAACAATTTTGTCATGAGCTAGGAAAAAATACCAGAAACATCTGCATCAATGAAAAGCCCAGGATTTCACTGTGAGTTGCATGGGTGAAAGGCTTGGAAAGCATAGTAGGGTCTAACTGGAAGAACAAGAAGAATCAATGACAAGAAAACTCAATTTATAATCAAACTATTTTTATAATTGTTTGACTGAGTCATTTCCAGCCACAGGGTCTCTAATTGCAAGTGCTGTGCAGTTTCCCACGTTAAACCTTTCATCTCTCCCACGGCTTCTGTAGGGAAAGCAACTTCCCTAAATGTTCTCCTAGTATCTCTTCTAAGTAACTCCTACCCATCCTTCGGATCTCAAATATCACTTCTTTCAGGAAGCCAGAAACCTACTCAGAACAGGTCAAGTTTCCATTTTATACAATACCTTTGCAGTTTTATCCTTCCCTATTGTAGTTAATTCCAATGTAATTTAATAATTAAATGGATGATTCGTTGCTGAATGCCTTCTTCCCTCTTTCTCAGAACAAAAATTCTATGAGAGTAGAAATCAACCTCGTCTTGTTCACTACTCTGCCCCCAAGGCCCAGCAAATAACAATAGGCAGCACATTACTATGTGTCAAGTATTCTTCTGAGTTTTTTAGGTATATTAATTTATTTAATCTTCATAACAATCCTATAAGGGAGTTATAATTATCTTCATTTTACAAAGGAAGGAACTGAGGCACAGAGGTCCCAGGTCACACAACTAGCAAATGTCTGGGCCAAGATTCTAGCCCAAGCTGTCTGGCCTCCTTAACCATGATCTATGCCTTCTCGTTGTAGGTACCCCATAAATATCTGAATAAATATTTGAAGAAATGAATGAGGAAGCACATTAGCAATAAAATGTGTATTTGCTATGAATTAAGCACCAGCAGAAACATGCCCTATAACAGCTGTAGCTCATCATTTCATGGTCACCTGATCATAACAGATGCAGAGGACTCCAGTCCTATAATAGGAATACCATGAACAAAGCTCCATAGACACCCTCATTAGAAATTCAATTATAATGATTTCCTTAGAATAATAGACTATTTGAGACTTTAGATTTTAGTGACAGAAATCTGAAATTAAAAGATTTGGAGAAAGGGCATAAATGGGTTTATAACACATATATGCATCAACTCTAATTATAACAACTGACCATCCACAAAGCTCTCGCATTTTTGTATGCTCTTATTTCTTGTTGAAATCAGCTTTGAAAGAGGGTCTGTAATTGCAAACAAGTTGTGCAGAATAAACAAGCCATTATTGTAATGAGGATAATTCTTGCTGAGGATTATTTTTAAAAGCCAAATTATAGACTCCTAGTCTAAATTGTATCTGTTTTTTTGTCGCTTGCTTTCAAATTTGGTACTTATTTGCATTTTGCCTGACCTGCTAGTTAGAGCACAAGTTCACAGAGTCCCTTCTGAAGCCATAATGAGCTAAGGTAATAACCACCACATAATTGTGTTCAACTGCATACAAGTGTTTACTTTTTACTGCTGTGCGTCTGCCTCCGAGATTTTTGAGATGCAATTATGCATCGCAAAATTTGCAAGTTGCCAGCCTTGCTTGGACTATTTTTGCTATGTTTCACATTTAAACTGCTTAAGTGTATAAGTGGAGGTATAAAACAGCCAGGTTTTTCAGACTAGAAAATTACTGTTACTTAAATGGCAGAATTTCTGCTCTGTGGTTTCCTATTTCCATGTCTTGCCTCAGCTACATATCTTTTTAACCATCTGTTTCTTTCTGGCGACCAGTTACAGGGAGGCAAGCAACTGTATCTGCATTACTATGTGGTTTGACATCTGGTATCTAAATCCAACCATGGTATTTATTTGTGAATTGTTTAAATATGAGATCATATTAGTTACACTTGCAGATCCCTCTTCATTAACATTTCCAACCCTGCTCATGCCAGAATTGCATGCCATTTGCCACAGAGAAAGAGTATGCATGTTTTCCTGCAGGTTGCATAGAATTTGGGTATGTGAATATGAAATTTTTTAAGTAACAAGAATATATTACACAAGAATTAAAATTGGAAATTTCAGATATGATAGTGAGAAGTGTTAACACACATCTCAGTGTGCACATGCTCTTAAGTATTCCCAAGACCGCTCTTGTTGAACAAATTCAAAAACTGTTGAAATCATGACATATATCAATCTTTATAGACAAAAATACTATTGACCCATGATAATTTGGAAAATGTTGCTATTCTCCCTAGAAGGAAAGGATTCTGCACTGTCTCCTCTTTCCCTTGCTGCTGAAAGTGTGCATTTGGAAAATGGCCCAGGGTTAGGGTACAGGAGGATACCCCAGACCTCAGAAAACACCAAAACACTGAGGAAATAAAACAATGGCTTTGGTCTCATGAGCACCACTCATGATATAGTTTACAAATGATAGTCATGATGTTCCCAACAATCTCTTAATTCTTCTTAGTTATTGATTCCCATGCTTAATTAAGACCACTTGACAATCCAAGTGAGCCAAGAACAATTCAGATGGAAAGAACAATTTTGCATTAAAAATAATCTCAGAAAAAAGATGCATGATTTTGGTAGCATCCTCTTAACATAAGAAGAGAGACAGGAAATTGATTCTGCCCACGAAGGAGGCATAGAATCCACCTGGGCCATGAGGGACCTCTTAAAATGAGTCCCTCTTTATTTCTTGCTTCTTCCACTCTCTCACTCCCTTAAACATAATCTTGTAATTATCACCTCAGAAAGCAGACATGAGATCTGTTTAACAAACTACTTGGGAAATATTACTTTTCACATTCTATAGAAAAAGTATCAAAAAAAAGCAAACTCCAAATAAACTAAGGGCATATTTAGCAGCTCCTTCAGCTGAAACTAAATTTCCTTTAAATCTGCTTAAAGTTAGTTTACTTACCTAGCATAACCTTTCCCATCTACTCAACCACACCTTTTATTGACCTAGAGAAATCATATTCATCCTTTATGATTCAGCTCAAATGTCATTTCATCTCTGAAGACTTCCTTGATTCTCCCAGAAAGAGTTAGGTGCTTTGACACAACTCTCCTTTATACTTGAAATACCTCTATGATACTGCATATGTTTCTATTCAGGTGTGTTTAGATCATGTGCTTACATGACAGTACCAATCAAGAACTGTCATAATAAGGTTGGATAACAAACTCAGTAACACTACTAGCATAGAGCAATAAGTTTGCTTTACTCACAGGTCTGGGGCTCAGCTAGATATTCTGTTTCAAGTGCTCCGTGTGTTATCTAGGCTACGGAGCAGATGACAAGGAGAAGCTTCTCTGAAGTAATGGCATGGCTCTTAAGCTTGGCTCAAAACTGGCACACTCACTTCTGCCCACATATAATTGAGCAAAACAAGTGCAATGGCCAAGTCCAAAGTCAAAGCATAAGAAAGTACCCTTCATCCATAATGAGTCCATGGTAAGAAGATAGATGCAGGGAAGACTGATAACACTGAGCCATAAAATTAAATCTATCATAACGTCTACTACAGCAAATGGCACACATTCAATAGACGTTCATTGGATGAATGAATAAATAGAACCCAAAACATTCAGAGTAAATCCCAAAGTTTGTGGAAATAAAATATGCCTTTAAAAAAAAATACTTAGTACTTAAATTCCTCTTTAGTAAGCTTTAAATTATCAATGTAACATTGTTTGGACTTAAGTACATGCATTAGTTTCCTATTGTTATGGTAACAAATTACCACAAATTCAGTAGCTTGAAACAATACAAATTTATTATCTTATGGTTGTGGAGGTCAGAAATCTGACTGTGTCTCACTGGACTAGAATCAAAATGCTAGCAGGACTATATACCTTTTGGAGGCTCTGGGACAGAATCCTCTTTTCTTCTCTTTTATCTTTCTTTCTTTCTTTTCTTTTCTTTTTTTTTTTTTTGTCTTTTTTTTTTTTGTCTTTTTCATCTTCTAAAAGAGGCCCACATTCCCTGGTTCATAGCCCCTTCTATCTTCAAGGCCAGTGATGGCAGCCAAATCTTTCCATAGCATATTGCTCTGACACTCTTCTGTTTCTCCCTTCAACATTTAAAGGACTCTTGTGATTACACGGGACATACCTAGATAACCCAGGATCATCTCCCTATTTTAAATTTAGCTAATTAGCCACTTTAATTTCATCTACAACCTTAATCGCTCTTTGCCATGTAACCTAACATATTCACAAGTTCCATGGAATAGAATATGGACATCTGAAGAGGGGAGGGGAGCAGATTTTCCTGTCTACCACATGGCTACAACATATTCTAATGAAAAAGCACAGATCCAGGAAGCAGTTCTAGTTTGAGTCCTACAACTAACCAAAAATAGTAAATTGGACAAGTCTCCTAAAATTTCAATTATTTCTGGTGAAATGAGGAGGTGGTTCTAGCTGATCTCTAGGGCCTTTCCAACTCAAATTCCCTTGATTCTGTGAATATAGTACATCTAATTATACCTTAGAGTTAAAAGAGATTAAAGCCTAATTCATTAGCATAGAAACAAAAACAGTTAAAAGAGATTAAAAGAGTTAAAAGAGATTTAAAAAGCCTAATTTATTAGCATAAAAACAAAAATTCAGGAGAAAGCCTAGCAGTGTTTCTGAAACATGGAGGAGGGTCATTATTAATTCTCTCTGGGTATCTATAGGGGCTTCATGGAGGAGGTGAGATCTGAGCTTACACACCCCTGTAGTAAGGAAACTGATATTCTGAGCATGGGAACCAGAGGTAGAGGGCACAGGAAATGAAGGGCACAAACCTGATAGGGGCACAAGCCATGTAGAGAATAGTGAGAAATCACATGTGGACAAAGCAAAAAGAGGCAGGAGGAGAGACTGGAAGTGTAGTGTAAGGTCAAATTGTGTGCATTCTATGGAGAAATGGGAGTAAATCTTTTTAGTAAGTAAGGAACAGGCATGGCAGGTGTATTAGTCCATTCTCACACTGCTAATAAAGACATACTCGAGACTAGGTAATTTATAAAAGAAAGAGGTTTTTTTTTTTTTCTTTTTCTTTTTTTTTTTATGAGACAGAGTCTTGCTCTGTTGCCCAGGCTGGAGTGCAGTGACCCAATCTCAGCTCACTGCAACCTCCGCCTCCCAGGTTCAAGCGATTCTCCTGTCTCGGCCTCCTGAGTACCTGGGACTACAGGCGCATGCCACCACGCAAGGCTAATTTTTTGTATTTTTAGTAGAGATGGGGTTTCACCATGTTAGCCAGGATGGTCTCGATCTCCTGACCTCGTGATCTGCCCACCTCGGCCTCCCAAAGTGCTGGGATTACAGGCATGAGCCACTGTGCCTGGCCAGGAAAGAGGTTTAACTGACCCACAGTTCAGCATGGCTGGCAAGGCATCAGGAAACTTACAATCATGGAGAAAGGAGAAGCAAACACGTCCTTCTTCATATGGCGGCAGCAAGGAGCAGTGCTGAGCAAAAGGGGGAAAAGCCCGTTATAAAACCATCAGATCTTGTAAGAACTCACTATCATGAGAACAGCAGCATGGGGGTAACCACCCCTACGATTCAATTACCTCCCACTGGTCCCTCCCAGGACACGTGGGAATTACGGGGACTACCATTCAAGATGAGATTTGGATGGGGACACAGCCAAACCATATCAGTAGGTTTTGCGTCTCTTATAAAGATAATGCAAGAATAATGAGAGAGGGAGGGTTTTTTAGCTGCTTTATTTTATTTAACATTTTAGCTAATAGTGTTGCATTAAACTAGCTTACCAGATACCACAGATTAGATTTTCTTAAAGATTTTAAAAGCCAAAGGAAAAAACAGTGAAAAATATTTGTGTCTCAGCTCACCAGTGGTTTTCATATGTAAAAAAAATAGTTATATATTTAGAATAAAAACATATTTTAAAACTATATTTTAAAAATATAATTATACAAACTGAGTAAGGTCACCCACATAGAGTTTAGAGAATTAAATAAACTTCCAACCCAAAAATCACACTCAGTCCCATGCTAAGTGAGCATTTGCTGTATTTATCAACTTCTTATTGACAAGTTGTTCTCAAGATTCCAATTCTGTAGACTCTGTTTATTCTCTTTGTTTTAGTAGTTAGAATCCAAAGCTCTGGGGTAGCTAATTACCCATTAACATTATTTCATCTCTCATCAAAAACACAGGTATCTTGAATGATGGAAATGTGTTAAAATCACACAATTGAATCTCTCACTTTTATCTACCGAAGAAGTATTTAGATTAGATAGGACACCTTTCTTTCTGTCTCATCCTTTTTTTCTCTGCTGCCTTGAAGATTTGAGCCTCTCCCACAGGACAGCAGAGTGGAGTCCCTGGAGTTCCTCAGAGCATTCTTGAGACAAACCACCTGGACTCAAACCTATCTCCAGCATTTGTGTGACACTGAGCAAGTTACTTAACTACTATATGTCTTGGGTTTTTTAAATCTGTAAAATAGGGATAAAAGTAATACACCCTTCAAAGGGTTGTAATAAGTGTTAGATAAGTTAATATCTGCAACAAGCCTATGCTTAGAAACCAGGCACTATGAAATGTGTTTATTAAATAAACACCCCTGGATTGACATGTATGTGAGAAAGACAAACTCCTTACTTGCTTAAGCCCCTAGAGTATAATTTTCTGTTGCTTATGCCAGAATATAGTATTAGTTGATACATGTGCCAGATAAGGCTTTTCAAAATCAGGCCTTTTAGTTCCTTTCCAACCTCATTTCTCTTAACTCTTTGGCCTCTCCACTTCCTATGCTCAATTTCTCACCTCTGGACACATGCCTAAGCACCCAGAGTCACACTATTACACTTCCCATTATCCTTACAGACCTACACTTCACCTTCAACATCATATCATTCAGAAAACCTTTCTTAACTCTTATTCTACACACTATGTTGTAATTATTTCACTACACGTATGTTTCTTTTATTAAAGTGTTAGTGTGCTGAGAAATCAAAGAAGACATAAATGGAAAAACATCCCATGCCCACGCAAAGGAAGAACCAATATCATTAAAATAGCTATACTTCCCAAAGCAACTTATAGATTCAACACTATTCCTATCAAATTACCAATGACATTCTTCCCAGAGCGAGAAAAAAACTATTTAAAAATTCATATGGAACCAAAAAAGAGCCTGAATAGCCAAGGCAATCCTAAGCAAAAAGAACAAAGCTGGAGGCATCACATTACCCAACTCCAACCTATATTACAGGGCTACAGTAACCAAAACAGCATGGCACTGGTACAAAAACAGGCACATAGACCAATGAAACAGAGTAGAGAGCCCAGAAATAATACCACACATCTACAATAATCTGATCTTCAACAAAGCTGACAAAAACAAGAAATAGGGAAAAGACTCTCTAATCAATAAATGGTGCTGGGATAATTGGCTAGCTATATGCAGAAGATTGAAGCTGCACCTCCCTCCTTACACCATATACAATAATTAACTCAAGATGGGTTAAAGACTTAAATGTAAAACCCAAAACTATAAAAATCCTGGAAGTCAACCTAGGCAATATCATCCTGAAAATAGGAACAGACAAAGATTTCATAACAAAGACTCCAAAAGCAATCACAACAAAAGCAAAAATTGACAAGTGGGATTTAACTAAACTTAAGAACCTCTGTACAGCAAAAGAAACTATCAACAGAGTAAACAGACAACCTACAGAATGGGAGAAAATATTTGCAAAATACGTATCTGAGAAAAGTCTAATATAGAGCATTTAAAAGGAACTTAAACAGATGTATGAGAGAAAAACAAACAACTCCATTAAAAAGTGGGCAAAGGACATGAACAGACACTTCTCAAAAGAATACATACCTGCAGCCAACAAGCCTATGCAATAAAAAGCTCAATATCACTGATCATTAGAGAAATGAAAATCAAAACCACAACAAGATACCATCTCACACCAGTCAGAAAGGTTATTATTAAAAAGTCAAAAAAAAAAAAAAAAAAAAGCAGATGCTGATGAGGTTGCAGAGAAAAGGGAACACTTACACACTGTTGGTGGGAGTGTAAATTAG
The DNA here is from genome assembly GCF_049350105.2 of Macaca mulatta. NCBI lineage: Eukaryota > Metazoa > Chordata > Mammalia > Primates > Cercopithecidae > Macaca > Macaca mulatta. Next base: position 54,631,663 of record NC_133410.1, read on the forward strand.
TTCAGCCATTGTGGAAAACAGTGTGGCAATTCCTCACTGAGCTAAAAACAGAACTACCATTCAATCCAGCAATCCCCTTGCTGGGTATATACCCAGAGGAATATATATCATTCTGTCATCAAGACACATGCACGCGAACGTTCTTTGCAGCACTATTCACAGTAGCAAAGGCATGGAATCAACTTAAATGCCCATCAATGACAGATTGGATTTTTAAACTATGGTACATATACACCATGGAATACTATGCAGCTATGATGAAGAATGAGATCATGTATTTTGTAGGAATATAGATGGAGCTGGAGACTATTATACTTAGCAAACCAATGCAGGAACAGAAAACCGAATACCACATGTTCTCACTTGCAAGTGGGAGCTAAATAATAAGAACTTATGAACATTAAGAAAGGAACAACAGACACTGAGATCTACTTGAGGGTGAAGGGTGGGAGGAGGGAGAGGAGCATGAAAGGTAACTATTGAGTACTGGGCTTAATATCTGGGTGAGGAAATAATCTGTATCAAAAAACCCTGTGACACAAGTTAACCAATGTAACAAACCATCACATGTACCCTCAAACCTAAAATAATAACATCACATGTACCCTCAAACCTAAAATAATAACTTAAAAAATTTAAAAAATTAAAAATAAAGTGTCAGCTCCTTCAGGGGAGAAATAGGTCTTTCATTTATCTTTAATGTCTGGCACAGCAACTGGCACAGCATGATTGTCAGCAAATGTTGGGTGAATGAAGGGCTCACTTTACACAGGTTTCTGCCATCAGGCTTTAATTGCTAAGTAGTTAACAGTTTAATCTGTGTTTTTTTTTTTGTTTGTTTGTTTGTTTTTTTTAAAGAGGGAGCGAGACAAGGAAGCAAAACGTGGTAAATGTTTTAAATTGCCATACTCCATTCGTTATCAATATTTTATTTTTGTATTTGAAAGGCTCTTCATATACAAACTTTTAAAAAACTGATTTTGCATATGAGGCCACAGAAGATTAAGTTTATTTAAAAATACTTTTTCAAAACCTCATCTCTGTGAAAATATCCAAGAAGAATAAGAACTTTTTTTCTTCTAAACAAATTCAATTTTGTCCTTTAGTTTTGCAGTACACAGAATAACTTTCAAGTTTCTATTACATTTGAAGTGGATTTTTCCTGAAATTGTAAAATATCAATATCAATAAGACAAATGACGTTTGAAGTGCTTTACACATGATAATTTAGCTTCCTTCGGGTTTTTTGTTTCTGCTGTTGTTTTTGTTTGTGTGGGTGGTTTTTTGTTTTTGTTTTGCTACCCAATGTCAATTACAGCATCCAGCTGACTTGAAACTTTTTATAGTTCTCTGCAAGCCTTCCACACTTTTCTGGTCTCAGTTACAGCTATCTCCACCATGCTCATCAAGACTCCTAGCTCAGCACCTTGCTCTCTCAATTCATGAAGTCTTTGCTCTATCAATTATTTCTTCTCTTTTCTGTATCTTCAGACTTGCCCTTTCCATTAACTCCTGCCTGTCAACAAATTCTGTCTCCATCTGGGATCCTTAGAAACAAACCCTTAGACAAGAAGTCAGGTACAAGTATTCAGATAGGGGATGGCAATGTGACACAGGGAATGGAGGAAGTCAACAAAGGGGGTGTTACTAATCAAGTTTCTAATCAAGTAAGAGGATACAGTGTGCACCTGCAGCTATATCTTCTCGGGGACTCTGGCAGACAGAACACAATGTAGGCCTCAGAATTACCTGCAGGGACATGGTGAGAGCTCAGGGGACATGAAAAGGCCACCAGTTATGTCTACTATTCCCACTCTGAATTCCACTTCTGCCCACTGTTAATGTCTGTCCTTTTCTCCTCACAATCCAGCCAGTCTTTTAGAAAGAATAGCTTTTTAAATTGTCTTTTTTCCTCACTTCCTATTGCTTCCGCAAAATGTTGCCATCTAGCCATCCCTTTTAGAAACACCCCATCATTGTTCTTTCCAATATTTCCCTCTAAGCAATCATTAGACCCTTTGGATCCCTTAGCTTAATTGATTTCTGCTACATCCTGCATTCTTTCTTCTCAATCCTCTCTAGTTCACCAGTTCTCGGGTCACCTATCTCAATTCTCCTCTTGTCTCCTTGGAATATCTCTGCCTCCTTCACAAGTTTCTTATATTTCTCTTCGCACTGTTGGTGATCCCCAGGGCAGGGTCTGACTTGGCATTTTCTTCTTTGCCCTTCGTTCATTTTGTCTTGGGTGAGCTCAGGCCCACCCCAAGCTTCCACTGCTACCGAGAGGCTAAAGACTCTCTTCTGAAATTCGACAGTAAATCATTTATTCATGTGCTGACTAAATATTTCTCAAGAATCTACTATGTAAAATAAAACATGTCAAGAGATGAATCATAGAAACAATAGTAAGTTTTCATCACATTTATATCTCCTAAGTGTAAAATTTTGTCACTATTATGACTATGTTTTGTTAAACAGAAGTTTGTCTTTTTTTTTTTTTTTTTTTTTTTTGAGGTGGAGTCTCACTCTGTCGCCCAGGCCAGACTGCAGTGGCGAGATCTCGGCTCACTGCAAGCTCCGCCTCCCGGGTTCCCGCCATTCTCCTGCCTCAGCCTCCCTAGTAGCTGGGACTACAGGCGCCCGCCACCAGGCCCGGCTAATTTTTTCTATTTTTAGTAGAGACGGGGTTTCACCGTGTTAGCCAGGATGATCTCCACCTCCTGACCTCGTGATCCGCCCGCCTTGGCCTCCCAAAGTGCTGGGATTACAGGCGTGAGCCACCCATCCCGGTCAGAAGTTTGTCTTTATGTTGTTATTTTAACAGTCTTTTTACATCCCCCCCGCCGATAAAATTAATTTTCATTGTTTTACTTGCAGCTTGCTGTTTCAATGACAACTTTGTCGTATTCAAAATAAAGCTGAATGCCTAGTCTAATTTTAGATAAACAAAAGGAAAAAAATTCAAAAAAGGAGAGAAAATTTGTTACAATTGAAAACATAAACAATCCACATTTAAAACTGGAATTCTGTTTTGTTGTTGTTAATGCATATCCTCAAAAGCATTTCTAAGTATTAACAACTAGAAGCAAGTTAAATTTGCTAAAATGCATGAATGGTCTGCACTTTAAATAACTGAAGGTTAGAGAAATAAACACATCTTAAAACTCCTCCCCAATAAACCCAAAGAAAAACTACATGCCATCAAATGACACAGTTGGAGGTACCGTTTCCAAACCCAGTATAAATTGTTAATGTTTTATACCTCAGGACTAACTGTCACGGTTAGTATTTAAACAACCTCAGTCAATGGGCAGAAGAACTGAAATGTTACTTTTCTCCATGTAGCACTTTTTGATTTCTTATTTGTCTTGAATAATATGAAATGCTACAGTTCCCCTGTAATGCCTGTGAACTGAGTTATTAAATAAATGACTCCAGCCCTGGGCAGCAGTGGGCCATGACATGCAGCTATTTGCACTCACAATACAAATTCAGCTGGATGGATGAACCTGGCACGGTACATCCTCATTGGGATGTTCGTTAGCCTCACTTTACAGCTGTCAGAAATGATATCTGTTATTCAGCCCACACCCGGGCTCTGAGAAAGAATTCTAAAGCAATTGATGATAAAACATGGGAAATTATTTGAGAAAATGCAAACCTATTTGAAAAGCTGACAAACTAAATGTATAAAGGAAAATCAGTCTTGGAAGATTAAAATGTAATAATAAAAATAATAATTACAGATCAGAGCCAGACAAAGGATATGCACTCAACCTTACCTAAAAGAGTCCTGTGACAGTTTATTACACTAGTCCCCAAGCCACACACTTAATTTGTTTCTAAGCCTGCATCCTATCCCTGTGAGTTATTCAAGTATATAAACCTCACTGTGTTCATCGTGCTTCTCAGGTGTTATATGTATTTCAATGTTCAGTGGAGGTTTGGAGCCTCCCAGGTGCTGCCATGTACGTTCCAGATAATTTCAGGGATTTAAGGAATTGAAGCTGGCTTGTCGTTGGTACTCTGCAGCCCACCAAGACTTCTCTATCCTTGGAACTCCTATAAATATTTTATCTCCACTTGACAAAATCCATCTCTTTTTATCTTTTTTATCATTAGTGTCTCCTCCTCACTAGAATTACAGTTTTAGTACAGCTGAGAATGTGTTTATTTCTCCAACTCAGTGCTTGAAGTAGTGTTCATTGATTGGCTTTTAATAAGTTGTTTAAAACCTTTAATATACGGTTATTCAAAGCAATAAAAATGACAATGATGCCCCTGTCCACAGTCCTTCATCTCCAAGGAGGCCATCTTGTTCCCAAAGTCTTTACGTTGTTCAATAGAAAACAAGTTTTCCCCTATCATCTGGTGAATTAAATGTCAGCTCCAATATTCCTGTTGGCAAAATGAATCTTGCCAACAGGTTCAAATTCCTGAATCATTCCAAAGTATTTCTGTACTCAGAGATGTTTAGATTCATATTTTGATTCACCTTTAACATATAATATCATTACCATTGTAGCCAAACTCAACAGGTATTTTGATAATATATTCATAGCCTTTTAAAAGAAATTTCAGTATATTCAGGAGGCGGGGGGAACACCTTTTAAAATGAGTGGGCTTGTAGCATTTTCAGCACAATGTTTTCTGAACAGCAACTGACCTGAAATATCTCCACATAGACCATATTCAACCTTTAACAAGATGTTTCTCAAGGAAACAGCACCCCAGAAACACATACATGTGCGAGGACACACATACCACTCACACACAAAACACTGTTTTTAATAGCCAAGGGCACTTTGGCACAATGTAGGGCGGTGGTTGTCAACATAAACAGATGGTCAAAGAAGTGGGCAAACACTTCGTGTGAACTAGTTCCATAAATGAAGTTTTTTTTTTTTTTATTTCATTCTAAATGCCATACTTACTTAACCAGCTTTCAGACAAGATGATACATGTAGCCAGTTGGAAAGAGTTCCCTGCCAGGCTTCTGTGTTTTTATGACAAAATTAAAAGTCCACAGATGGAATAACTCAAAGCTAATTCTTACAGAGTTTGTTTAGTTAGAATGGGGTGGGGAGAGAATACCATATTGCTTCAAATTAAAGCCACATCTACAAAATGAGAGACTTTTAATTGGGGAGGAAAGATGTAGAAACAGCTTTTTAAAGAAGTAACATGTCTGTTTTTTAAACGAGTGGAATTATTTATCCATTAAAATAGCAACTTCCCCCAAAGAGTTTTAGGATCATCTAGGAAATTCCCAATTCCAAACTCCACTCCCAAACATCTCAGTATCCTTTCAACCAGGGCTTTGGAAAATGCCACTTTGGCTGCCTTCTAAAGATAAACAATCTTCCCATCATGTCTTCACTAGCCATTAAATCTTGAAACCCAAAATAATGACTCCTGCATAAGAATTATGGGGAAAAAAAGGTGCTGTCTGAGGAAACATAGAAGAGACCAGTTGCCTTGGCACTGTTTGTTCTCTGAAAGATTTGTGACTTTATTAGAGTATTTAGCTGATTTATTTAGTGAGAAAAAATAGAACTGATGTTTTATCAAATATAGTGGCCCATGATAAGGCATGAAAGGTATACAACGTTAACTACTGGAGAAAAATAAAGAAAGAGAACCTACGATGAATAAAAAATCTCTTATATTAGCCCTGTCAATGGAATATATTATCCAATATTCCAATTAAAAAAACAAACTCGGGCATGAAAAATTCACTTACAAAATCTAAACTTTAAAAAGAAATTTTATGTACAGCTTTTTCAATTTCAGTGCAGTAAATAAGCACTCAGAAGTCCAAATGTAAAAGGAAAAGGATGTAGTTAATAAAATAATTGGTCTACCAAGTATAAAAAAAAAAAACTTTATTTTTTGCCAATTAATCAATTTGATATAATTAGTTTGCTTGTGTCAGGTAAATCTTAGTGTCTATGTGCTATATACAGAGTAAACTTATATACCAGCTTTTATTTCTCTTCCAGAAATACACATACTTATTTCCACAAAAGACGTTTTTCACAGCCAAAGTTGGGGGAAGGGGAGTTCCTAGCATAAAACTATGTACATTTGCGAGGAAACAGCTGCTCTTCTTCCAAGATTCCACTCTGCTCCCCCAGACTCATAGAGCCTGAGTAAACTCTAAGCAATGCTGTATAAATCAAGACTTCAAAGAAAACAACCTCTACCTAGCATCCAGCAGTTAAAGTCACAGGTTCTAAAGTATTTTATAACCACAGAGATCTGAGTGAGTAGAACAAACCGAATCAGAAGTTCTTATGTTACTTACTGACTGCTTCACCTGTGATTTCAATTTCTTTACAGAGAAAATTGCCCCTTTAACTGATCTTTCCTATTTTACATGTGATTATCTTTTATTTTAGGAGTTCTTTTTAGTGATTTTATTTGTTTCCTCTAGGCTACTTACCAAATAATCCAGGAAGCATCCTTGCGGCAGTTCAGCATATTTTTCAAACCTCCTTGACATTAGAAAAGGGCTGTTTTTAAATCTCTATTTATTATTTGAAAAAAATCACTACAAGGTTCACTTAAAATTAACATTTATCTTAATACAATATAGGCTTTATCAAAACAAGTTGCAATATTTTACTTCTTATTTGAAAAGTGTTCTGTAGACATTAGTGTGCCAGGAGAGGCAGACGTTGGATATGTTTTGATAGTTGAAGAAGCATCAGGTCTTTAAATAAAAAGCGGAAGCCATCTTTGTGTTACGTGGCTCTTAATAGAAATGTAGATAATACTGAGAATGGGAAAGCTAGTATTTTGGTTTCTTACAAGTACATGTTGTTGTCAAGGTAGAGCACAAATGTGAAAGACAAAACTCAGCATGTGACATAACTTAAACCTCATTTAAACATATTTTTGATGAAAACTGGAAATTGCAAATATTGTATTATCACAGTGAGAAATTTAAAACATCCTTAGAATCCTAGAGGAACAAGTACACTGCAAACAAGATAGAAAATGGTAGGATACAATAGATCGTATTTTCCTTAGGAAGAGGAAAACAAACTGTTCAGTAGCAAGGGGAGGCTGAATAAAAATCTTGCAAGTTCAGAAAAAGATGGCAGGCAGAATAAAAGCCAATGATAAAAAAAAAAAAAAAAGAAGGTGGGCAATACTATAATTATGCATTTCTTCAGGATATTAGAATATATAACACAAGAGCATCCTAGCAAAATCTTGAGGGAATCGTCTTTCTGCAATGGTCAAGAGTTCATCTTTTTAAGAGAAGAATGTCTCCCAAAATGTTCATTGTTGATACATGGGGGAAAAGAATATTCCCAAGACATTAGAGTTTCATGGGACTCACTAAAACACACAAACAAAACAGTAAGTAATAGTGTATTTTTTTAGGCCCCACTATTTCTAACAAAACTTCATTTGCCACCTGAATAGCAAGGACTTAAAAAACATTAACGTTACAGATAGTACTTTGGCATAAAATTTGTTTCTTGCATTTTAGATCCTTGAAATTGTATGCAATGCCAAAAGAGAAACTTTTTTTCCCAAGGTGACACAACGTATAAGAAGAAAGTAGGGAGAGGGTAGAAGTTGTATTATTCATCCTAGTAACCTCCCACAGATTTAAACTTTTACAGCTGTTGATTTTCTTCACACAGAGAGGATTCACATATTGCATGACATATTGCTAGGTCTATGCAGTTGCTTTAATGGAGTGTAAATTCTATGTTCAGAAGGGGAAAATGTTACCACCCCAAGAAGAAGAATCAGATGCAAGAAAAGTACTTTTATAAACTATATTTAGATAATTCGTGTAAAGATATATTAGAATAAAGTTTCCATGAGGTCAAGGGCTTTGTATACTAGTTTCCTGAGTCTAGAACAGGTCTTGGCACATGGTAGAAGCTCAATAAATATTTGTTAAATGATTGATTCGATGAAATAATCCAAAATATTGAGTAAAATGATTACAGTATAGGATGGCAGCTTATATTCAACTCTAATTTATTGAGGATAGCTTAGATAATAGAGAAATGATTGTGTGTCGTATAAAGTTGACATTGGCCCCCCCATTGTTGAGGAGCATTTTATTATTCTTTCCTAGTGTAAATGCATCCATTAGAATGATGAGTGAAGCGCTCATTAGTCAACCTGAATACTAAAAGTGGTGGAGGTTAGCTCACTCAAAGCCTGACCTTTCCAACATTTTGCTTCTTAAAAAAAAGATACCACTTCCCTCCATAATCTTCACTCTTTGATCCTCTGGTTAATTGGGGAACAATCTCTCTTTTAACTTTGCCAAATATTGCAGAGTATTTTCAGTAAATGTCACCATAAATTGAAAGCTACATTAACATGGTAGAGGTGTTTCGCTTTCTGATCACGTGTAACGAACTTAGTCATTGCTCTTGCGCTTCCCCCATTAGTATTGATTTTCCTAGTTGATAATGGGTGGCAGAAAAACACTCATTTAAACATTCTCACCCTTTGGCCTTACCAGGAGCTTAATTGTTGCCGTGAATACACAACAGACATATTTTTAATACGTTAAAGATAAACATTTATGCTTTATTCTGATTGTGTTATGCCCTCGTTATCTCTATATTTAATATTGCAAAAATGATGGCTTTAGCATGCTGGTGAAGCAAGGGAAAAACCGACAAGTCTATGACTGCTAATCTCACACACTTATAAGACATTCCCTGCCCTAATAGTTATTACTTGTGACTCTGAGTAAGTGATTTAATTTCTCTGAGCCTTGGTTTTATTCCTAAAATTGGAATATTATCTAGCTCATAGAATTTATTTAACAATTAGTTCAGAAAACACAAGAAATGACTTCTGTGAAGATATCTCTAAGTATTTCCATTCAGATGCTTTATCTGGAGTTTGTGATAAAATTATGCGTGTATCAGAAGATAATTTTCAACAGAACTACACTTTTTAAAAAATGAATCCAATACTAGCCACAGTTAAAAGTGGCCACAACCCCTACACACCAATTTCAACCCCACATTTTAGTGTAAAATCAGTGTAATCATAAGTTCAGTGTTTTATTCTTTTCCTTCTTTCAAAAGCAGGCAAAGCAAGAGGACACTGAAGCAGGAGCAGGTTTCAAAGCTGCAAATCAGCAGCACAAGGTCAGAGACTAATAAACTACGAGACTGTTAACCAAGAAACTTAACCATAATGTGCCCCTGGAGTAAAATTTCCCCTTAATGGAAACCACCTTATGGTCTCTTAGTCTCCTTCCTGTTCACTGTAGTCAATCATGACCACCGCATGTGTAATTTCTTCCTTGAACTTTCTAAAGAGTGAAGGAAAATCTCAGAGCTGGCTGTAACTTTCTACTCTAAACCTTAGAGGCAAAAGCACAGAGTCCACTGCAGCTCCACAGCAGTGCCTAGACCGAGCCAATCCCACTTGCTTAGTAACTCAGGGCAAGAAAGTCACACCGGATGTGAACAATAACGCACCTCCCTAGCCACTTCATCTTTGCCTTTTCCTACGGGAAAACTGAGAACCAGAGAAGTGGACAAAGGCTGTAAGGCTTTTTCAAGATTACTTACGGATTCGAGACTATGGTTATATAAACTATAGATTTGTGAACACAAAAAATATTTTTCACTTTTAGAAAAAACACGTGGTCCATATACATTTCCTGTCATATTTTATAATTTCTTTTATCAGTATAAGACACCTCGTTTTTTAAAGGATAGAATATTATGATTTTTTTCCTCCACTTGAAGCAAGAAACTCCATTCTCTCATTTACAACAAGTTAATTTAAAGAATAGATACAAACAGAATCACCATTGATATAGTTAGGCTTTCTGTCCCCACCCAAATCTTATCTTGAATTGTAATCCCCATAATGTCAAGGGAGAGACCAGGTGGAGGTAATTGAATCATGGGGGCAGTTTCCTCCAAGCTGTTTTCATAATAGTGACTTCTCATGAAATCTGATGGTTTTACAAGGGGCTCTTCCCCCTTCACTTGGCACTTCTTCCTCTTGCCACCTTTTGAAGAAGGTGTCTGCTTCCCCTGTGCCTTCCACTATGACTGTAAGTTTCCTGTGGCCTGTCCAGCCATGTGGAACTGTGAGTCAATTAAACCTCTTTCCTTGATAAATTACTCACTCTTAAGCAATTCTTTATAGCAGTGTGAAAATGAACTAATACAACCATGAAATACTCATGATCTTTCACGGGAAATAGTAATGCTCTTAATGCTTCATTTGCATTGGGTTTCTGCCTGATACAGAACCAAAGAAATATTTCCTTACACTTCCGTGGGAAGCATTATTTCATCATGACATCCTCCATATGCTCTCTCCTTCTCCTGTCTTCCCCAAAAGTCTCTGAAGGAACAACACCACCGTGCAATCAAACAAAATAGTAAACAATAACTTTGATAAAATGGTTTGGGAATGATATTTTGAAAATCATGGTGTATATTTATAGATTACCTTTGAAGAATAGTACTCTTTAATAGACCTTTAGAAAATATATAGTCATATCTTCTTGGATCAGTGCCTTAAAAATAGCTTTACATATGTCATTAAAATTGAGAGTTCTGGCATGGAAAAGAAGGGCTAAGCAAATTTCTCGAGGTCAAATTGTAGAATTTCCCCTCTCTCTTAGGTAATTATTATAGATAACGGCTACTTCTCTACCAAAGTTGACTCTCAAGAAAATAAAAAGAAATAAGAATATCATATGTCAAAGAATAACAAAATACACTACATTTAAAATCATGAAATAAATAGCATGAGCTTTCACCTTTGCCTGAATGGTCATATACATGTCCTTGTGAAAAACCTTTCAATGGCTTCCACTTGCATTTAGAGTAAGACACTAATGCCTGGAATGGTCATGATGATACAGACACTACAAGTCCAAACCCCTTCTCACCCTTCAGCCCCTACTATCCCTCTTGCTCTCTGGGCTCCAGTCCCTTGGCTGCCTTTCAATTTCAGAAATTTGCCAAAGTCTTTCCTGTCTTAGGGCTTTCACACATGCTCTTCTTTCTCCCCGTGATGCTTTTTCTTTCATTCTTTGCACGGCAGTCTCCTTAACCTTCACATCATAGCATAAATATCAAATCACAGAGACCATTTCATGATCTTCCTGTATATAGTCCACCATCCCAACCACCACCACCAAGGTTATTCTCTCAAACAGCACCAAACTTCTCTTTCATAGCACTCATCACAAAGGTCATGCACATACATGTGTGCATGTATGTGTGCATACTGTGTATCTTCTCCACTGGGCTTGAAGTCCCACAAAAGCAGGGACCATGTTTCTGCTGTATAAAATGATATTCCTAGTATCTAACACAGGACATAAGGCACATAGTAAGCCATCAATAAATATTTGTTGGATGAATAGAAGCTCTTTCTGATCTATGATTATTCTTCCTAACATATATCTCCAGAGTATTTGACATAGGTCATCATTTGAACTATTCTCTAGGACTTGTATCAAATTAGCAAAATGAACATTTGAAAATATCTGGTAACTGATTTAGTAATTCTCATATTCTCTGGAGAAGTTAAAGACTCTGAATTTAATGTCTGTATCATAATATGTTTTCCCAGAGCACGCAATTATTAAATATTGTTTTCCATTTCCCTAGTTCATACACTGAACTCGTATCACCTATTTTACAAATGAAAATGGTTGTGATTCAAAGACATGCCTTACCATTAAATATGGACAAAACTAAAAATAAAACAGGCTTTGTCTCTAGTCAAATTTCTGGGCCATGGCAGCTAGCAAAGGAAGTTTAAAATTTGTTGTGAAAGTTAAGTGCAAATATTTCTTAATATTATTGTTCAAAAGATATCTTGCTTCATTTGTTTTGCTCAGTTTTACTTTTAATGTTCAACTCAGATGCTGATAACATCTCCCAGCTATGAGAACAATTAAATTAGACTAGATGAGAAATATCTCCAAAAGTTATAAAATGCTCCCCATATGATTTTAGTATTTACGTCTCTGTAATGTTTTTATCTGGTTATTAGCATAGTTATTTTGGGAGTTGATCTCATGTATAATAAGACAAGTAATAAACTTCTCCTCTTAATTCATGTGAGGGAAATTATCTTTCCCAAAAAGCCAAACTACCTATAAGAGATAATTTATTTCAAAGGACCAGTTTATTGCCAGTAAGATACAGTTTAAATTCTCACTTTCTACAGTATAATCTGACCTGTTCTTATTATTACTAAAAATATAAAAATCTCATGGGATATAAAACAAAATTAGGCTTGGTACAAGCCCACTTCAAAAAAACAATTACACTGACCTCATTTTCATATCATTCATATTAATAGTATGACTCAAATGAGCTGATGACTGCTCACGTTCTAAGAACAGTAGAGCCCTGGACTTCCATTTTCAACTGATGCATGAAAGGACATTTTTTTTTTCCTTCAAATGCACATTCCTTCTTCAGCTTGACATTTCTTTCCATGTTTATGTTTTTTTTTTTTTGATAAGTCAAAAAGAGGGGGCCCCAGTTAGATTAAGAAAGCTAAGAACAAAGGAGGAAGCCCAGAACGTAACAGGGGAGACGCAGTCTTCTGGGCCTAGTTTTGTTGTTGGTTCAGATGCTCCCAAAGGGAAGAGAAAATTCAACTAAAAACATAAAATGTAGTTCACCCCCAAAGCATTATGAGCTGAAGATAATTTCTTTTTTCTATTTATAGATACTCACTGCCTTGGTAAAAAATAAAAGTTCATATACACAGACACACACATATACATATACAGTGTTCATATTTTATAATTTCAAAAAATTAAAATTATTTCTGTGAGGCAGCAACCTCATTTCTTACTTCAAGATAAACATTAAAGTTACTTTCTAAGTGACTATTTAATGAGGCTTACAGATGTCCACTAATACAGGAAGTTCCACTCCCCCAAGAAATAGAATGGGACAACAGAACACCAGGTATGACAACTGAGGGTGGACAGTGGAGGACTTCCTGAGTTTATATGCAGTAACAGTCCACAGCTACAATTTTAAAACGTAATCTCTTGTCCTTGGGACGTGCATGGAAAATAGAAGTATTGCCTGCTCAAATGATTTTCTACGCTTTTGTAAATCTCTGAAGGGATACTAAAGTATGGGTGTTGTTTATGTAACATTAAGGAGTATATGTGCACTATGATAGACAATTCTATGTGTCAGTTTGTATAGGACGAAGTACCCAGGTATTTGGTCAAACATTATTCCGGATGTTTCTGTGTAGGTGTGTTTTGAATAGGACTAACATTTTAATCAGTGGACCTGAGTAAAGCATTACCCTCCCTAATCTGGGTGGGCCTCAAACAATCAGTTGAAGGCCTTAATAGAACAAAGATGATTTCCCCCTAGAAAGAAGGAACTCTGCCAGCAGACTGTCTCCAGACGCAAACTGCAACTCTTTCCTGAGTCTCCAGCCTGCCAGCTTCGCCCATCAGATTTTGGATTCACCAAGCCTCCACAATTGCATGAGCCAATTCCTTAAAATAAATCTCTCTCTATACATATACATATCCCATTGGTTCTGGTTTTCTGAAGAATCCTTATTAATACATGCACACACAAAAGAATTGATCTATTAACCTCTATTTTAGATCTACTTCTATAACTGATTTTTAGATATTATCTGCATATCACTTTGTAATAGCCTTCAGCTTATAAAGGCTTGAGGTCAAAACCAGCAGGCTCTGGAGAGCCACATGTTCTTATTTTTTTATGAAACCAGTTGGTGGGGATACAAGTTTATTTGTCATCTGATTCCTTTTTATTTGAGTCAAGATCAGTTTACAGGGGACTAGTCTATCCAAAAGACAGATGATTTCTGAACCCTGTAAGGAAAGACAATGAAATAAGGACAAAGCAGCTCTGTAGTGAGAACATTTTCCTTCTAGTTATTGCATTAAATACAGCATCAAGAGCAGCTGGAATTAAGGGAAAAGACAGCTCTAGCACCTACTTAAGCACTAACCTTAGATGTAGTTTCTATTATCAGGCAAAATGCCTTGGGCTGAATTGATGTCAACTCACATTACATTAGATGTATAAAAAGGAGCAAGACAAAACTTATAGGAGAGAAGAATAACACTGGAGCTGGTATGTGTGTGTGTTTTTTGTTTGTTTGTTTTTAACAGTGATTACCTCTGAAAAAGCTGTATGCATAGTCTATTGAACATTGTGGCCAGAACTCTCGGCTTCAAGGTCTCCATGTCACAGATGGTTTATCAGGAGAAAAATGATAACGGCTGAAAACTGCATGGGTTTTTATTGTTAACGGGGGCAAGGATAGGAACAGCCTGATATACCAAGAATAACGAGAACATCATTCTCATTGTTATACAGCACAAATTATAGATGAAACAAACTGCTAACTTCAGGTACATTGCTTGTTGAAATAAGAACTTTTATGACGTTAAGGAAGACAAAGAAAGAAGAAGACCTGTTTCTTAGCTCCACAACTCCCTGCATTTGTGATTCCTTAGGCTACTTGATTAATTTCATATGTCATTATCCAGGGAAAAGAAAGGGCATGATAACTTGAAAATTTCTCTTAACATTTCATGATGCATACACTCAACCATCTTCAGTTTTTATTTAGTAGTAGAAATACATCAGCTCAGAACATAATGCAATCAGACACATAAGTTATTTGATGCCGAAAGGTACTTAAAATGACCATGCTTGGGGTTAGAAGGCCGATTTCTTTTTGTATGGGGTATTTAGGACTTATCTTTCTTTGAAGTTGACCATAGTCAAGAACTTTAGAGACACAGTTTGCATTCAGAAATGAGCAGCAAACTGTTCCAGCTGACGCCACAGGGGTAGCATGTGATGGTTTAGACACTCAGAGGATTATTTGCCAGGACTTATGTACTTCAAGAAGAAATTATGTTCCCTTCTTTCAAGAAGAGCCTTTTTCTCTTAATTCAATAGAAATGAAATTATTCAGTTGGTATAACTATTCCTTACATGTTCAGGAAAAAAATGAGAAGACAGACAGTTCCTTTTGTTTACTATTTGCATTGGGATAAGACGTCTATTTCAGTTCTTTTGTCTGTTTCAGTTCCTGGCTACCTCCTGCCTTTATATAAATTATCATAAACATTGTTTGCATGGTGACTAATGTGATTTTCCCTTATTTAGAATTCACAGATGTTTTATACCATCCTTGTTAATGTACATCTTGATTTATGTCACAGTTGATGTTTCAAAGCTAAGGAGGCAACTGCTAAATGAGCTGATGCATCCAGTTGTAACTCAGTCATGAGTAATTTTGCTCCTGAAATAGTCTGGAGTTTTTAAATATAGATATTTCCATTGTGACTTGATTTGTATGTCGCAATGGCCAGTAAATTGCAAGAAAAAGGAGCCACAGCAGGGTATAACCTTTATACTCTCTATCTGCGACTTTATATTGTTGCCAGTGATCCACAACATAAAATCCTGTACATGGGCTTTCAAAGATGGGGACACCCAGAGAATATATGAATAGTATTAAGAAACTATTTTCCCACCCCCCCCCTCACTTTGCTCTTGTCTTAATACTTTAGCAGCAGAAATGTGCTGCATTTAAGGAGCCGATAAGTAAATATTAATATATAGTTTCAGAATGTCTAATTCTCAGAGAAATTGCTCCAATTCTTCATATTCTTTAAAAATATTTTAACTTTTCTTCAAAACCTAATGACTTTTTCCAAAATTGTATTCTATCTCATCTACAGCGATTATCAGAAGTTCCCACAAATTTATTCCAAATGCTTTGTTCTTCACATAAGCTTTGGGTACCTAACCAAATTTTGATGAATGGGATCACAGATGGCAAGAGCCCAGGCCTGAACTGACAGGTCAATGAACGGGGAGTCTCCCTTCCCCTGACTGTCTTAGGCCTTCTTTACCTTCCTTTCTCCTTTAAATGTTGTTGTCCTAAGAGACCAGCTTCAGTGCAGCTCAAAGGCCTCACTGTCATTACCAAATCCCCAAACTTTAGTGGTTCCAATTTCCAGCTCCAGTGCCAGCCTAGGCATTAAGTCTTTGTAAAATCTCACTTAACCTTATAAATAATATATATCATTCCAAGTAAAAAGAAATAAAGCTAAGATTGTCTTCTCATTAGCCCCAGAACACGGGACATACCTTACTAATGCCCACCTCTTTGCTTTGGCCATGCTTCCTCCCCTCCTAGCCCTTGTTCTCCCCCACAAGAATATCTTCTCTTTTCTACTTCTTAGTGGTTCCATTCTCAGTATCTTAAACTCATTTTCTATGAAGTTTTCCCAGGTGGTTACAGCCTCTTTCCAAAATCCTAGAGATTTTATTTGTTGTTGTATTTATCTACGATCTTAATCATACATTAATAACTTATTAGATCAATATGTATTAAACATCTAGTATATACCAGGTACTGTTCTACGTATGAGATAAGATAGTAAACAAGACACACAAGGACCTTGTGAAGGTTACCAATCTACCTAGTTTCAATATATCTTCTGTGTGTTTTTCCATCTCTCAGTGAGGTTATAAAATGTGGTGCCAGCCATAGAGTACCACCACGTGATACTTTTATTAGCTCATATAGAATCTAGTTCAATACATAGCTGATTGAATGATTAGAGACTGGCACTGCAACAGATCAATGTTGCCTGTGCCACTCACACTTCCTGTCCCACTATCCCCACAACCCTTCACCTTGTCATCTAACCCTCAAGTTCGTATAATTACATCAACTGAGGTTACAAGAAGCATTCTGTCTTCTATTAGCAGAAATTATCTTCCAAATCTCCTTTTCATTCTACCCACAAAAGTATATCCATCTTGGCTTGCTGGAGTTTCCATATTGGTGTTATGTGCACTATCTAATATGAACTAAGGGAGCAGCAAGTGTGGTCTTATGGAAAAGAATGAAATGTGGAGTCAGGAGACAGCAGTTCTGGTTAAAGTCCTGCCAAATTTGAGTTGTTGAAGCTCTCTGTGCCTCTGCATTCTTAGCTGTAAAATAACAGTTGAGCAAGATTGCCTTTGATTCCCCTTCTACATCTACTAGTATTCTAAGATTGCTATTCTCTTTCTCTAACTGCCCAACTAATTCTGACTTACAGTTTTCAGTCTCAGGAATTAAAGGTGAGGTAGGGTGTTTTACATATATATTTAAGTGCTTCTAAATCTAGATAAGAGCAAAGGATATGGACAGCTTGAAAAAGTTACCCCAGGTAATTCTGGTAACCTTTGCCACCCTCATCCCAACCACATTAGAGACCCCCTTGTGTACATGAAGGAGAGGGTGTAAAGGAAACATTCTTTTATTATTATTATTATTATACTTTAAGTTCTAGGGTACATGTGCATAACGTGCAGGTTTGTTACATATGTATACTTGTGCCATGTTGGTGTGCTGCACCCATCAACTTGTCAGCACCCATCAACTCGTCATTTACATCAGGTATAACTCCCAATGCAATCCCTCCCAGGAAACATTCTTAAAATAAACTTTGAGTGTTATTGACTTTCATCATATGTTTAAATAAAACTCATCTGTGCGAACAACCAGAGACTTAGGGGAAAAAAAATCCAGAAAATAAATAGCTGCCTGGCATCTGTAGGGAAGTGTTTAAAGCATATAATTAAAATGCCAACTGTGTTCTCAGATAAACTGATTTTTCCCTTGAAAAAAAAGTTAATATGCAGTTTCACAACACAATTAGGGGTCCCATTAATTAAAAAAAAAATACTTAATTTTGAGAGTGGTTCAAGGAAATGGTTCCAGTATCAGTAAACAGATCTTGAGAGGGAAATTTTTATTATTAGGAGGGAGCATCTCCTCACTGATTTATTTCATTTTATATTCTGTAGAGTTGTCACGAAGACTTTGAAAGCATTGTTTTTCCAATGTGTAAGTGATAAAAACCACAGATTATGACTCAGAATGAAAGAAAAAATATAAATTTACAGCAAAATAGATAAGTTCCTGATTTCATACCTTTTCCTGTCAATTTTATTATTTTCTGCCTTTCCTATTGTTCATATTCTTCTTAATGTCCTAAGTTTCTGAATCTAATCAACTTTCTACACCCATAAAGTAGAGTACTTTTTAAAAGTAGAAACAAATAAACCAATAATTAATGCATACTTATTAGAATTTATGCTAGGCACTTTCCCTTACAGAATCTCCAATAACAGATCAACCAAATGTTATTTGTATTACATTTTGTGATTCATTCGGGTAACAGTATTTTATAGTAGATTTGTCCCTTTAGTAATTTGCTAAGTATTCCTAAATATGTGTCACAGAATTAGGAGATAGGCAATCTAAGATTAAATATTGATCATAAATAAGCCACAAAGTAAATAATCCATAGTAACATTTTCCTTGAAATTATAAGATCTATGTTACCTTATCCAATAATGGTGCTATGTTCACATTGAAATAATCACTGACTTCATTCTAAATCCATATTAGATGCCTCAGCACATGTACCTCCCCGTTCAGAGTCTTTACTATATAATAACTATATAATTACTGCTGTACTTGCCCATATTTTATCTACAGCCTAAATGTCCATTTTATGCTGCTATAGCAGAATACCCAAAACTGGGTAATTTATAAAGAACAGATTTTGATTTCTTACAGCTCTGGAGGCTGGGAAGTCCAAGATCAAGGGGCCCACATGTGGCGAAGACCTTCATGCTGTATCATCTCACAGTGAAAGGTGAAAGGGCAAGAGAGTAAACATGACATGGAGAGAAAAGAGAGCCAAACTCATCATTTTATCAAGAGCCAACTCCTGTAATAACTAACCCACTCCCAAAATAAATAACTCACTCCCACAATAACGACATTAATCCATTTATGAAGGCAGAGCCCTTATGACCTCATCACCTATTAAAAGTCCCAGCTTTCAACACTGTTGCCTTGGGGATTAGGTTTCCAACACATGAACTTTTGGAGACACATTCAAACCATGGCTATATTCTAGATTCTTAACATCTCCAGAGAGCAGAGCGTGTTTCCAGGACCAAGCACTATGTCATCAACATGAGAAGAATATAACAAATATATATTAACTGAATGTATAAACAAACTCTAAAAGAATCTTTCATAGCTTGGATTTTAGTGAATGCTATATTTTTTTATTTTTTGTGTGAATGCTATATCATTTAAATATTACTTTACACAGCCATCTCAGTTAATCAAAGGTATGTTTTTCTTGTATTTACACAAAACAAGTGTTTTGGTTTTTTCTCTAACATTTAAGATTATGTTTTTTTTTTTAAAAAAAACCTAGATCACAGATGTAAAATTATTCAGAGGGAGGAACAGAGGAAAAGGAAAGAAAGCCTGAGTCTGGTAATGAAGAAATGAAACTTCTAAGCCTTATTTTTTTGAAAAGACAAATAAATATATTTTCTCAAGTTTTCTTGAAGTTTTTCTAGGACTTCATATGCAAACTTTCCACCAATTACAAAAAGACATTAACACAGTCCCTGAAACGGAGCCAAAATGCAAAGTCCTTTCTGACCTCAGGGTCTTTGAACATTCTAGCTTCTAGCTCCCCCAGTATACACTTGATTAGCTGTTTTATAGACTTCAAGTCTTAGCAAAAATACGGCTCCTCAGAGAGGAGAAACATCTGAATGTCCTCTCTTTATATAGCACTGGAATCTCCACATGGCTTCTCCATGTCTCCAGCATGATGTCTACAGGCATGCAAGGTATGTGTCCCAAGTGATAGAGAGCCAGGTGGAAGCAAGGCTGGTGACATAATTTGTAAAGCCCAGTGGAAACTGAAAATATAAAGCCCCTTGTCCAAAAATACCAAGAATTTCAAAACAATAACAGTAGAGCATTCAACCAATATGAGGCCCTTCTGAGTGCAGGACCCTGTGTGATTGCACAAATCCCATGCTCGTGAAGCTGGCCCTAGGTGGAATGTATTGTATCTTAAGATCTAGCATCACTTTGTATCATTTGTGATGCATTCTGTTGATTAAGGCAGTCATAAAGACCCACCCAAATTCAAAAGAAAGGGAAATAAATCCACCTCTTGTTGGGTGTGGCTATGATCCAGAAGAGCATGTAGGGTCAGAAATACTGCTACGGCCATTTCTGAAAATAGAGTCTACCATGTTTGCTATAAACGACTTGTTCACCTTTGGAGAACAGAAACATGTCTGATATGGTTTGGATCCATGTCACATATAATTTGTGTCATCTCCAATGTTGAAGGTGAAGCCTGGTGGGAAGTGATTGGATCATGGGAGCAGATGTCCCCCTTGGTGCTGTTTTCATGACAGTGAGTGAGTTCTAATGAGATCTGGTTGTTTAAAAGTGTGTAGCATTTTGTTGCCATTGCTATTGGTGTTTCAGTCATTAAGTCTTTGCCCGTGCCTATGTCCTGAATGGTATTGCCTAGGTTTTCTTCTAGGGTTTTTATGGTTTTAGGTCTTATGTTTAAGTCTTTAATCCATCTTGAGTTAATTTTTGTATTAGGTGTAAAGAAGGGTTCGAGTTTCAGTTTTCTGCATATGGCTAGCCAGTTTTCCCAGCACCTTTTATTAAATAGGGAATCCTTTCCTCATTGCTTGTTTTTGTCAGGTTTGTCAAAGATCAGATGGTTGTAGGTGTGTAGCATTATTTCTGAGGCCTCTGTTCTGTTCCATTGATCTATATATCTGTTTTGGTTACTGTAGCCTTGTAGCATAGTTTGAAGTCAGGTAGCATGATGCCTCCAGCTTTATTCTTTTTGCTTAGGATTGCCTTGGCTATGTGAACTCTTTTGGTTCCACATGAAATTTAAAGTAGTTTTTACTAATTCTATGAAGAAAATCAATGGTAACTTGATGGGGATAGCATTGAATCTATAAATTACTTTGGGCAGTATGGCCATTTTCACGATATTGATTCTCCCTATCCATGAGAATGGAATGTTTTTCCATTTTTTTGTGTCCTCTCTTATTTCCTTAAGCAGTGATTTGTAGTTCTCCTTGAATAGGTCCTTAACATCCCTTGTAAGTTGCATTCCTAGGTATTTTATTCTCTTTGTAGCAATTGTGAATGGGAATTCGCTCATGATTTGGCTCCCTGCTTGTCTATTATTGGTGCATAGGAATGCTTGTGATTTCTGCACATTGATTTTGTATCCTGAGATTTTGCTAAAGTTGCTTATCAGCTTAAGGAGATTTAACTAAAGAGCTTCTGCACAGTAAAAAATCTATCATCAGAGTGAACAGGCAACCTACAGAATGGGAGAAGATTTTTTCAATATATTCATCTGACAAAGGACTAATACCCAGAATCTACAAAAAACTTAAACAAATTTACAAGAAATAAACAACCCCATCAAAGAGTGGGCAAAGGATATGAACAGATAATTCTCAAAAGAGGACATTTATATGGTAAACAAACATGTGAAAAGGAGCCCATCATCACTGGTCATTAGAGAAATGCAAATCAAAACCACAATGAGATACCATCTCACACTAGATCGAATGACAATTGTTAAAAAGTCAGGAAACAACAGATGCTGGAGAGGATGTGGAGAAACAGGAACACTTTTACACTGTTAGTGGGAGTGTAAATTAGTTCAACCATTGTGGAAGACAGTGTGGCAATCCCTCAAGGATCTAGAACCAGAAATACCATTTGACCTGGCAATCCTATTACTGTGTATATACCCAAAGGATTATAAATCATTCTACTGTAAAGACACATGCACACATATGTTTATTGTGGCACTGTTCACAATAGCAAAGACTTGGAACCAACCCAAATGCCCATCAATGATAGACTGGATAAAGAAAATATGGCACATATACACCATGGAATACTATGCAGCCATAAAAAAGGATGAGTTCATGTCCTTTGCAGGGACATGGATGAAACTGGAAACCATCATTCTCAGCAAACTAACACAGGAACAGAAAACCAAACACCACATGTTCTCACTCATAAGTGGAAGTTGAACAATGAGAACACATGGACACTGGGAGGGGAACATCACACACCAGGGCCTGTTGGAGGGTAGGGGACCAGGGGAGGGATAGCCTTAGGAGAAATACCTAATGTAGATGATGGGTTAATGGGTGCAGCAAACCACCATGGCACCTGTACACCTATGTAACAAACCTGCACGTTCTGCACATGTATCCCCGAACTTAAAGTATAATAAAATTAAATAAATAAATAAAATTTAAAGAGTAAAAAAAAAGGTGTGTGGCACCTCCCCATCTCGCTTCTTTCTGACCCAACCATGTGAAGTGCTGGCTTCCCCTTCCCCTTCCACGACGATTGTAATTTTCCTGAGGCCCCCCAAGAAGCTAAGCAGATGCCAGCCTCGTGCTTCCTGTACAGCCTGTGGAATCATAAGCCAATTTAAACCTCTTTTCTTGATAATGTACCCAGCCTGTTATTTCTTCATAGCAATGAGAGAATGGACTGATAATATCAAACTTGGAAAACTCATACTGACAACTACAATAGCTACCACATATTAGGAAACTTTCTCTAGGTGGGGTACTGATTGAGCACTTCAGAAACATCATCTCATTTAATCCTCATGACTCCCCATTTAGTAGGTACAGTGCAGATACTATTATCCCTATCATAGAACTGATGTTCTTAATGTCTATCCCTATCATTGGACTTGATTTAGGACTGATGTTAAGAGCTTTTATAACTGTTAAGTGTTGTTGAAGTAAATTTCCCAAGACATAAGTCCTATGGGACTGTACTCTTCCTTGGTTTCTTACCACATGTCTCTCTTTCTCTCTCTCTCTCTACACACACACACACACACATACACATATTTATATTATATATGCTATATATTTATTATATATTATATATTATATGAATCTATATTCATATATAACATAAGTTGTCTATTCTCTCTCTCTCTCTCTCTCTCTCTCTATATATATATATATATAAAATAAGTTGTCTTAATAGCTCACAATTTCCCTTCCATTTCCCTTTCTTTGGTGACATGGTGACTCCCCATACCTCATACCTCCATCCTCCAGCACCCATAATCATGTGACTAATTCCAGTACCCTAGCTATAAGAGACAAAACTGGGCCAAAGTTTCACCCCTCAAATGGGAGGTAGGAGAAAGAGAAACAGAGACAGATGACAAAGATCAGATGATTTTAGGCCAGGCATGGTGGCTCACACCTGTAATTTTTTTTTTTTTTTTTTTTTTTAGACAGAGTCTCACTCTGTTGCCCAGGCTGGAGTGCAGTGGCATGATCCTGCCTTACTGCAACTTCCGCCTCCCAGGTTCCAGCAATTCTCCTGCCTCAGCCTCCCAAGTAGCTGGGACCACAGGCGCGTGCCACCATCCCTGGCTAATTTTTGCATTTTTTAGTAGAGATGGGGTTTCACCATTTTGGCCAGGCTGATCTCGAACTCCTGACCTCGTGATCCACCTTCCTTAGCCTCCCAAAGTGCTGGGATTACAATGCCTGTAATCCCAGCACTTTGGGAGACCCCAGACAGGAGGATCACTTGAGGCCAGGAGTTCAAGACCAACCTGTCTCAAAAAAAAGTAATAGGTAGGTATGGTGGTGCACACCTATAATTCTAGCTATTAGGGAAACTGATATAGGAGGATCAGTCTACGAATTTGAGCTGCAATCAGCTATAAGTTATGTTTGCACCACTACACTCCAACCCCCACATCAAAGTGAAGCCCTGCCTCTTAAAAAAAAATCACTTGTTCAGCTGGACCTGAAATAATAAAACTGTGCACTAGAAGAAACTCTATTTCCCATCCTGTATTCTAAGAACAATAGAACATAGGTGTATAGAAGGGGAAAAAAACATGGTTAGAAAGCAGCAAAATGTGCAAGAGAAAGATGGTGCTAACAATTTTCAGTTAAGATTATCAGTTTTCTCAGTCTATTCCTGAGGTCCAACTATATCTCTGATCTTGAGATTCTTGTGTGTCACCAGGATAGTTTCATGTTTTGCTCTTGTTGGCTTAAGTACTTCTCCGTTATTTCTAGCAAAATAATACTACCACCTATAGGTAAAATAACAGCTTTCTTCAATTAATAGAGAGCAAATTCTAGAAATAGATAATGTGCTTGCTAAATAAAAGAAAAGAAAGTCATCCTTCTTTAAAGGCTCTGTAAATTACTGAGGCAAAACCAAGTTACCACTTACTTTTAGGCAATAACTAAAAGTCAAAAGACTATGTACCAACAGTTAGATGAAGTAGATACTTTGTAGTCACTATTAAGAATAAATTTAAAATCACAGCCAAGTCAATCTAAGTTGTTTCCGTCTGCCTTCAGGATTGCAAAACAAAAACCTTTACCTCTGCAGAAGAGATTTTCCTCCAGTCTCTGCAGCCCATTTTGAGGTGAGCTGTGAAAATGATTTATACATTTTGTAGATATCTCTCAGTTTTTAAAAAGAAGAACATTTGGTGAAATGTGCTTCTCCACCCTCCCCTAGCATACTCACTTTAATTACTGATTCATTATCCAATTCTACATATATTTCATGGTAGCTTTGGCATCACTGGAGAAGCGCTCCAGCACGTGTCAACGCAACTTCCTCCAGGGTCTGTGCAAAGGGGGAGTAACAGGAAGAGCTCTACTCCTGTCTGAAGAGGCTTGCTTTCCTTCTCTCATTCTTTGCATACCCTGGGCCTCCAGCTTCTTCATTTGGGGAACCATTTCCCAAGCCTGCAGTTTAGAGTGGAGGGGATGGGAGGAGGGGCTCAGACTCTGGTGAACAGCTGGGGCCCATCACTTCTCATTGCAGGTCTTGGGGAGATGTGGTTGACAGAGTGATGCACAGAGCCTGTCCCAGTTAATGACTTCACCATTCTCCATCATTATCCCCATCATTAGGAAATTAGGAGGACAGAAGGTATTTACTGTAAACCTGCCACCTCCCAAGGAGAGATAAATAGAAACTGATAAATGGGCTCTTCTGGTGCTGTTCGTCTATTAACCTTCTGCTTCCCAGCTCCGGCATATGCATGCCATCCTGCCATTAATATCCAGTAATTGGCATGGCAGCAGGCAATACAATCATACCTTTACTGTGAGTGTTCCCTCCGTGTGGTGTGCCTGTGCAAGCACACAATTATGCTCATAATGAAGCTTTGCTAAACAGTCCGGTTGAAAGACATTAGGCAGTTGTTCCCCAGCTATAACACTAGCCTCCCACAGTCATTCAGTGCTTAACTCTTCACTAACCTGGGTATGAGCTGCCATTGCTAATCTTTCTGCTGTCTTTGCACACATTATACTCTTTACCTTAAAGGTAGATTCATTGTGTTAACAGCTTCTCTTTCTTTACTGTTCCTTGGGAGCAAAGTCATGTATTGCCAGATTATGAATGATTTGAAACCACTTCACCTGGTTGACTGACTGGCATGAGGGAAAAGTGGAGTTTTGTCTGTGTTAGGGCCACTGGTGGCCACCTGGGGCTATTTGTCATCAGTTGAGAGCCAAGCTGTTTAGCAGTGTTTCCCAAGGAGATTTTGTATTCTTTATCACATTTCTAGACAAACAGGGAGTGAAAGAGTGTCTCTCATCAAGCGTATTTTCTGTGTGATAACAGAGGAGACAGGAAGGTAATAACCTTGGTGTCTTTTCTTAGAAAGACACCGTCCTCAATGTTCGTCTGCTCAAAACACTTGGGAATTTTGAAGGAGCATGAATCCCAGGAGATCCCGAAAGAGTTCACAGAAAACCAAGACCCACAAAGAAAGCCACTTCATTCTGTTACCCATCTGCTCACACCGTGGCTGCAAAATGAACATTTGGTCTCTGCTTCCCTGACCTATTTCTCCCCCAGTTAAATTCCTGTGTTTACTATGAGGACTTTACAATAGTGATTGCAGTGGGCAGGCTGTTTCACAGGATGAAATATGAAAAACCAAGATGAATAACTTCTTAAAAGCACAGGATGGGTTCTATGAAATGAATCAACCTGGTCCTAAACATGGCCCTAAAAAAAAAATACAGTAGCAAGAGGGAGGTGAGGTTGGGGAAAGGTAATATCAGCAAAGAGATAAAAAGCAATAAAAAGACCGAGAAGAAAATGACATGACAACCTTATTACTGGTGTTCAGGAACCATAGCCTCTCTGTCAGAAAAATACCAGATCACCCATTTGAGAACTTCATAAAACTAAATGATCAATAGATTATAGCTCTGGCCCTTCTTCCACACGGCATAAAACAAATAATAATATCTCCAATAAATATAACAAATAGGGTAATCTTTCCTATCTCCTGCAGACCCCTGACAGAATGTGCTACAGGATCTTTTCATTGTGTCTTCAGGAGGATACTAAGCAGCTTGCCAGACTCCCAGTCAAGCACAGCCTCTCCAGCTGTCTTCCAAGCATCCACCTTTAAATACAGAATCTGGATGTATGTAATGGCCTTGCACCCCTGGAAGCTTTCATTCTGCAGAAATACCTGGGAACAAACCTTGTGTCAGTCAGCATTCTATTAACTAAAATTTCCAAGTACTGATGCCAGCACACACCTCTAGTACAATGCTAATATTTGTAGTAATGACCCAGTGACAGGCTAAGAAATTGATGTCAATTCTGCCTCTTCTTCACCATTCCTTACTTCTATCTGCTTTATTTATTTTTTCATTTTTTAACCCTCCCCACAGCCCCACAGTTCTCATGGAGGAAAGGGCCTGCTTTATGTTTTTACAAAGCCCTTTCACATGATCTCTTCTAGTTCACAGCAAAGCCTCATGCAGTAGTCAAGAGATGACATTAGAATTCCTATTATACAATTGCGGAAATGCACATTCAGGAAGGGTAAGGACTTTCTCAGTTCACATAGCTAGGACCCGAGTCTTCTTTTCTTCTCAGGGCTGCTGTGCTGCCAACTCTAAAAGACAGCATTCACGTTGTATTCTGTGTGAACAGCACTCCTGAATTTGGGCAACACAGATGTCCTGAAAGTCAACAATATGGTGGAAATAGGACGGGCTTTGGAATCAGAGACTTAGTTTTACCACTTATACCAGCTGCATTACTCTAAATAATGTTTAAATTTCTCTGAAGTTTGTTTTCCTATCTGTAAGATGCGATGCTGGTAATGAGAGTTCCTACTTCACAAATATAACACATATATTGTTAGTATATAATAATATATGAAAAATACTTCCTGGAGTATTTACTTCTATTTATCTTTCCCTTTCCTATTACGGACACTACCATGTCGCCTCTTTAGTCTAAGAAAAGCTTAATGGAGATACATTTTGCAGTAGGAATACTGCAGTAGGAATGCTCTTTGGATATCAGTAGACTATGTAACATAATGCTGGCTCTCCTTTTAAATAGATTAAGATTAACCAGAATTCCCATGCCATGCCAGATTAATATAACCTCAAATTGACTCAGTTAAGAAACAACATTTTTTTTTCTTTTGTAAAATGTATAACATACACAAAGGTGTCATAGGCTCTGACTAAAGGATTAGTTATAACCATGGGATATTTGTGGACAGCATAAAATAAAAATACACCATAAGACCATTTACAATTCTTCTGCCATTCTCATCACAAAAATTTCTCTCTAATTTACTCCTCTTTAGTACTCACTAATCACCATGAGTGCAGTTGGGTGACTCTTTCAGGTGTATCCTTTTCATCCATCTCTCTTCTTCCATGTCAAGAGGCTCATCAATCTCAATTTTAAGCACTGACAATTCTAAGACCCCCAGTTATTTTAACTAGGCAGAACTATTTAGTTCTCTGGGATTCAACACTTACCTTTCAGATCATGCTCAAGCTCTCTTCACTTAGGCAGGATACTACCTTTCCCAACCTAGAAGCTTTTGGAAGTACATGGGAATGTTTACTGGTTATCACAATGACAGGGGCCAAGTTCAGCAAGATGGCCAGATACAAGATCAATATACAAAAATAAGTTATCTTTCTACATACTAGCAATAAATATTGCAAAAATAAAATAAAGAAAATAATTCCACTTATAGCATTAAAAGAATAAAATATTTAGAAATAAGTATCTCAAAGAAGTGCAATACGTGCATACTAAAAACTACAAGACACTGTGGAATGAAATTAAAGAAGAACTAAGTAGGCCAGGTGTGGTGGCTCATGCCTCTAATCACAGCACTTTGGGAGGCTGAGGTGGGCAGATCACGAGGTCAGGAGTTTGAAACCAGCCTGGCCAATATGGTGAAACTCTGTCTCTACTAAAAATACAAAAATTAGCCAGGGGTGGTGGAACATGCCTGTGGTCCCAGCTACTTGGGAGGCTGAGGCAGAAGAATCGCTTGAACCCAGGAGGCGGAGGTTGCAGTGAGCCGAGATCGTGCCACTGCACTCCAGCCTGGGCGACAGAATGAGACTCCCATCTCAGAAAAAAAATAAATAAATAGAAAGAACTAAGTAAAAGGAAAGATATCACATGTTACATGGATTAGGAGACTCAATATTGTTAAGATGGAAATATTTCCCAACCTGGTCCACAGATTCAATGCAATCCCTATTAATATCTCAACCTTCTGTTTTGTGGATATTGACATGAAGATGGTAAAATTTACATGAATATTTAAGGAATCCAGAATAGCAAAAAAACACACTTGGACAAAAATAAATTTGGGGGTTTCATACTTTCTGACTTCAAAAATTCCTACAAAGCGATAGTAATCAAAACAGTATGCTATTGGCACAAGGATAATCATACAGGTAATTGGAATAGAATTTAGATCCAGAAATAAACCCTTACATTTAAGATCAATAGACTTTTGACAAGGGCTCCAGGATTCTTCTGAGGCAGAAGAATTGCTTGAACCCAGGAGATAGAAGTTGCAGTGAGCCGAGATCATGCCAATGCACTCTAGCCTGGGTGACAGGGAAAGAATGGGAACGGGAAAGAATAGTTTTTTCAATAAATAATGCTGGGACAACTGAATTTGCTAAAGAAGGAAGTTGGATACCTACTTCACAACATAGACAAAAGAAAATCCTCAAAATGAATCACAGTATAAATATAAGAGCTAAAAGTATAAAGCTCTTGGAAGAAAACCTAAATCTTTATAATCTTGGATTAATCAATGGTCTCTTAGACATGATACCAAATACACAAACAGAAAAAGAAAAATAAGTAATCGGACTTAACCCCCCCAAATTTACTTAAACCCCCAAATTTATTTTTTTCCAAGGGTGTTTTTTTTTTTTTTGTTTTGTTTTGTTTTTTTTTGCTATTCTGGATTCCTTAAATTTTCATGTAAATAATATATAAAATTAAAAACTTTTATGTTTCAAAGAACATCATCAAGAAAGTGAAAAAGACAATGCACAGAATGGGGAAAAATATTTGCAAATATGTATCTGATAACAGGCTTATTGCCAAAATATATAAAGAACTCTCACAACTCAATCGTTTAAAATTTTGATTTTAAAATAGGCAAAAGATTTAAATAAAAATTTCTCCAAAGATATACCAACAGCTAACAGTCACATAAAAAGATACTAAAAATCATTAGTCATTATGGAAATACAAATCAAAACCACAATTAGATACAATTTCACATCTATAGTCATTGTTGTAATAAAAAAGACAGGCAATAAGAAGTGTTGAGCATGTGGAGAAATTAGTACCCCATGCATTACTGGTGGTGGAAAATGGTGCATCTGCTGTGGAAAACAGTCTGACAGCTTCTCAAAAAGTTACCATATGACCTAGCAACTCTACTCTTAATAATATATCAAAAGAATTGAAAACATACGTCCATAAAAAAAAATGTGTATACATATGTTTATAGCAGGATTATTTATAATAGCTAAAAAGTAGAAATAACTCAGTTGGGCACGGTGGTTCATGCATGTAATCCCAACACTTTGGGAGGCTGAGGTGAGTGGATCACCTGAGGTCAGGACTTCAAGACCAGCCTGGCCAACATGGTGAAACGCTGTCTCTCCTAGAAATACAAAAATTAGTTGGGCATGGTGGCAGGCGCCTGTAATCCTAGCTACTCGGGAGTCTGAGGCAGGAGAATCACTTGAACCTGGCAGGCGGAGGTTGCAGCGAGCTGAGATTGTGCCATTGCACTCCAGCCTGGGCAACAAGAACAAAACTCTGTCAAAAAAAAAAAAAAAAAGAAAGAAAGAAAGTAGAAACAACTCAAATATCTATCTAGATGAACAAAAATATCTAATAGATTAACAAAAGTTAGTATATCCATTTAATTGAATAGTATTTGGCAAAAAGAAAAAGAAAAAATGATTGACACATACTACAACATGGATGAATTTTGGAAACATTATATTAAGTGAAAGAAGTCAGTCACGAAAGGACACATATTATATAGTTCCATTCATATAAACTGTCCAGAAAAGGTATATTTATACAAACAGAAAGCAGATTCGTGGTTTTCAAAGAACAGAGGGAAGGATAATGGGGAGTGACTTCTAATTATTAGGTTGGTGCAAAAGTAATTGCAGCTTTTGCCATTGCTTTTGAAAATGGAGGAAACTGCAATTACTTTTCACCAACCTAATAGTATAGTATTTCTTTGGAGGCGATTAAATGTTTTGGAAATAGATCATGGTAATTCTACAACTTTGTGAATATATTAAAAACACTGAACTGTATACTTTAAAATAGTGATGTTTACATTCTCACCAGCAGTGTAGAAGCGTCCCTCTTCACTGCATCCAAGTCAACTCTATTATTTTTTGATTTTTTAATAATGGCCATTCTTGCAGGAGTGAGGTTAGTATCAAATTGTGGTTTTGATTTGCATTTCCCTGATCATTGGTGATGCTGAGCATGTTTTCATGTATTTGTTGACCATTTGTACATCTTCTTTTGGGAATTGTCTATTCATGTCCTTAGCCCACTTTTTGATGGGATTGTTTGTTTTTTTCCTTGCTAATTTGTTTGAGTTCCTTGTAGATTCTGCATATTAGTCCTTTGTCAGATGTATAGATTGCCAAGATCTTCTCCCACTCTGTGGGTTGTTTGTTTACTCTGCTGACTGTTCCTTTTGCGGTACGGAAGCTCTTTAGTTTAATTAAGTCCAGCCTATTCATCTTTGCTTTTCTTGCATTTGCTTTTGGGTTCTTGGTTGTGAAGCCAATGTCTAGAAGGGTTTTTCTAATGTTGTTTTCTAGAATTTCGATGGTTTCAGGTCTTATATTTAAGTCCTTTGTCCATCTTGAGTTGACTTTTGTATTCTTTCTACATGTGACTTGCCAATTATCTGAGCACCACTTGTTGAATAGGGTGTCCTTTCCCCACTTTATGTTTTTGTTTTCTTTGTCAAGGATCAGTTGGCTGTATTGGGGATTATTTTTGTGTTCTCTATTCTGTTCCATTGGTCTACATGCTGTTTTGGTGACTCCAGCATTATAGTATAGTTTGAAATCAGGTAATGTGATGCCTCCAGATTTGCTCTTTTTGCTTAGTCTTGCTTTGGCTATGCAGGCTCTTTTTGGGTTCCATATGAATTTTAGGACTTTTTTTTAGTTCTGTGAAGAATGATGGTGGTATTTTTATGGGAATTGCAATAAATTTGTAGATTGCTTTTGGCAGTATGTTCATTTTCACAATATTGATTCTACCCATCCATGAGCATGGGATGTGTTTCAATTCATTTGTGTTGTCTATGATTTCTTTCAGCAGTGTTTTGCAGTTTTCCTTGTAGAGGTCTTTCATGTCCTCAGTTAGGTATATTCCTAAGTTTTGGGGTGTTTTTGCACCTATTGTAAAAGGGGTTGAGTTCTTGATTTGATTCTCAGTTTGTTTGCTGTTGGTGTATAGCAGAGCTACTGGTTTATGTACATTAATTTTGTATCCTGAAACTTTGCTGAATTCATTTATCAGTTCTAGGAGCTTTTTGGAGGTATAAGATCATATCATCAGCAAACAGCAACAGTTTGACTTCTTCTTTACCGATTTGGATGCCCTAGTTTCTTTCTCTTGTGTGATTGCTCTGGCTAGGACTTCCAGTACTATGTTAAATAGAAGTGGTGAGAGTGGCCATCCTTGTCTTGTTCCAGTTCTCAGAGGGAATGCTTTTAACTTTTCCCCATTCAGTATTATATTGACTGTGGGTCTGTCATAGATGGCTGTTATTAGCTCTAGGTATGTCCCTTTTATGCCAATTTTGGTGAGGGTTTTGGTATATATACATATGTGTGTACATGTGTGTGTACTCGTGTGTGTATACACACATGTTCAGTGCATATACACACATATACACATGTTCAGTGTATACACACATATGTGTGCGTGTATGTATATATATGTACACACATATTTGTACATGTGTGTATATACATACACAGACATATGTGTATGTGTGTATAGATATGCATAGACATATAGACATATGTGCATATATACATACATATATGTGTATGTATATTCCATCATGTACATATATATGTGTGTGTGTATATATATGTATATGATGGAGTACCACTCAGTCATAAAAAGGAACAAATTAATCGCATTGGCAGCAACCTGGATGGAACTGGAGACTAATATTCCAAGTTAAGTAACTCAAGAATGGAAAACCAAACATTGTATGTTCTCACTCATAAGTGGGAGCTAAGCTATGAGGATGCAAAGGCATCAGAATGATACAATAGACTTTGAGGGCTTAGGGGAAAAGGTGGGAGGGGGTGAGTGATAAAAGACAGCAAATTGGGTTCAGTGTATACTGCTTGAGTAATGGGTGCAACAAAATCTCACAAATCACCACAAAAGAACTTACTCATATAACCAAATACCAACTGTTCCCCAAAAACCTATGGAAATAAAAAATAAAAAATGATAAAATGGTGATGCTTATGGTATGTGACATATTTCAATATAACTGTCATATTTTTAAAAAATAGGAATCTACTACTGTCAATTTAGCCAGGGATCATGTACACTAGACATTCTGAAATGTCGTAAGTGTCCTGTTCAATAGACTTTTTAAAATGAAACACTGTTGGTATTTAATTCTGAGCCACTTATTTCTGAGCTAAATTCTTCTTTTTCTTCTCATTACCACAGTTGTGAAAAATCAGTAGTCTGTGGCAGAAGACATCAATTAAGAAATAAGAAGATTTGGATACAAGTCTGAGCTCAATTACCAGAAGCTCAGGCAAGTTATTTAACTTTCTTGGGCTTCTTTTATCATCTAACAGATGTATGATAGTGAATTTTGTGTCAAGTTGTCTGGTCCACAGTGCTCATATGTGTGGTCAAACATTATTCTGGGTGTTTGCGTGAGGGTGTTTTGGGACGAAATTAACATTTAAATTGGTGAACTCTGAGTAAAGAAGATTGCCCTTCATAATTAGAATGGGTTGCATCCAATCTACTGCAGGCCTTAACTGAACAAAAGGCTGACCTCCCTGAGCAAGGAGAATTAATTGTGCCTGTAGACACAGCATAAGACCCTTTTCCTGGGTCTCCAGCCTGTTGGCCCATCCGCAGATTTTAGACTTGCCAGCCTCTGTAATGGTGTGAGCCAATTACTTAAAATAAATCACTTCATATATACACACACACATATATAAATATATATACCCATATGAATATATATACACACACACAGACACACACACACACATCCTATTTGTTCTATAACTTTAATACTCTAATATACAGAGTATGCCCTGTAAAGCTCTAAGGTTTTTGACATCTCCACCAATTTCAGCATATGGGTTTCAAATATATGTATGTGGGTTTTACTATAAATATAAATACGTGGGTTTTACTGTAGTTTTTAAACTATACAGGTATTAAAAACTCCAGGTGCATCCAGAGCACTTTGGAAGTTCCAACTGACCTTATCACCTCCACTGAGAAAAGATAGCCATTTGGTAATTGACTACAGAAATAATGCTTACATTGACTCACCTGCCTTGTAACTGTCCTCCAAATCTGAGAATGAAATATGTTTCCTAAAAGTCTATGTGATCAGAATAAAAAGTACATGTTCATAGAGTTTAAGGATAGCCAGACCTACCCAGCACACCTGAAACAAATAGCACGTATACAACTATTTACTTTGTCCATGAGTAAAATGAGTCCGATAACAGAGCAGGAGATGTCAATCTTCTTCGTCATCAATCATAAACACTAAGTTCCTAGTTTTAAGATATAGTTAATTCTGTTATTTTGTAACTGACTATCCACATGTGTATTATTCAGAGCTCTTCATTTTCTTTTTATTTGGCAACATGTGTTTTTGCCATTTCACAGCTCATTTGTACTTCCACTAGCTTTGATACACTCATTACTATCTCTGGCAAAAGATTTGGTGAGAGAGGCAGTTGATACAAATGAGATTTTTAGATGATCCACACTCTCCCTTTCTATCATGACCATGGATAATCAAGAATTCACTGTGCAAAGAGCATAGAATGCAGTTAGGCATTAGATAAGGAAAGCTTCACACATAAAATCACTAGAAATGTTTTAAAGGCAGTATCAAAAAAAAAAAAGGTGCACCCGTGAAAACAAGATGATGTATCTTGTTAATGCTGCCTGACGCCTTCTGAAATGTCTCAAGAGAAATGATCATAAAAAATTATGGGCCAGGCGCAGTGGCTCACGCCTGTAATCCCAGCACTTTAGGAGGTCAAGGCGGGCGGATCACGAGGTCAGGAGATTGAGACCATCCTGGCTAATACGGTGGAACCCCATCTCTACTAAAAATACAAAAAATTAGCCGGGCATGGTGGTGGGCGCCTGTAGTCCCAGCTACTCAGGAGGCTGAGGCAGGAGAATGGCGTGAACCCAGGAGGCAGAGCTTGCAGTGAGCCGAGATTGTGCCACTGCACTCCAGCCTGGCTGACAGAGCAAGTCTCCGTCTTAAAAAACAAACAAAACATTATGACGGTAATTCCTCAACCCATTTCACAGTAGGGAAAACACCTTCATTGAGTGGTAGTGTCTAAAGGATATACGTTGATTTCGTGGTGCTGTCAGCAATCATCCCATTCAAAAAGTGTGCAGTTAAAGCCTACTAAGTTTCCGACAGAGCACGAGTAGGCACTGAGGATATGAAGATGGTAAGACACAGCTCCTGCTTACATTACTTATCTGCTTACAGAGGCAGATAAGTAAGTAAATTTTTTCAGTTTAACAAGGCTAATTCTATTACAAGGGAATTCCAAAAGTGCTAGGAGAGGAGAGAGGGACATTTATTCAAGTCTGGCAAGTCAGACAAGCCTTTTGGTAGGTGGTGATGTAAAGTAGTAAGTGATGATTAGAAGTTAAATGTTTTATGAAAAAGTAAAGATAATTTTAGACAGAAATAAGAATATGAACAAAAGCA
This sequence comes from Macaca mulatta, assembly GCF_049350105.2. Taxonomy (NCBI): domain Eukaryota; kingdom Metazoa; phylum Chordata; class Mammalia; order Primates; family Cercopithecidae; genus Macaca; species Macaca mulatta. The sequence goes on from NC_133410.1 coordinate 54,666,992, forward strand.
TGAAGAATTAGGAGAACTTCATGTTTAGGGATAACCATAAGTAGTTCCATATCCTCTATCCTAAAGTATGAATCATGTAGAATCAGGTAATGAGAAAAAAGACATGAACCGGTGGTGAAATTACCTTAACTAACTTTGCTAAGAAGCTTGGGCCTGATCCAGTAAATGATAAAAAGCCATTGAAGAATTTTGACTGTGAGTGATGTGGCTAAACGGGTGTTTTAAATTGATCGTTCCAGATAGATAGAGTGGGCTTTATTAGTGGGGAAGAGGATCTGAACAAGGAAAACATGTTGAAATTGTCACAAAAGCCAAGGTGGTAACATTGTAACTAAACAAAGATAGTTCAGGTAAGGATAAAGGAAAGGACTTGAGAAACATTTAGAAAGTAAATTGCCAAGACTATTGAATAATTGAATATAGTAGAAGAGACAAAGGAAACAAAAGACTGTAACTATTTCCAAGATTCTAGAAAGTAAACATGGGACAAAAAACAGGTGGAGGACACTTGGTGTTTGATGAGTTCAGTACTGGCATGTTGAGGCCATCCAAGGAGAGATGAGAAGCATGCATCTGCACCTTCGAACATGAAGCTCAGGTAAAATGGGAGCTGATGATACACATTTGGGAGTCATCAAGATAGTCGTTCAAATTATGAGAGTGAATGAACTACCCAAGGAGTGTAAAATACTGATTCTCAACACAGGCTGCACATTAGAATCAAATGAAAAGGTACTTATGCCAAGGATTCCCTCAGATCACTTAAATCAGAATTTATGAGGTGCAGTCAGGATCTGGTATTATTGCATTAAGGAAAAACAAAGGCAAGCCCATGACTTTTTCTTCATGCCTATGCAGAAAACCAAAAAGAAATGGACAGAAGTGTATGAAGGAAACCAGAAGAAAAAAAAATAATGCTACTACTTCTGTAGTCTCAATTGTATTCACTAGAACAGGATGAATATGACATAAATATTGTTTTAAAAATAAATACTGTGATGTACTATCATTTCAGAAATCCTTGATCACCACAATAGCATCCCATTTTAAGAGCTCAAGTCCATTTTACTACTATAATATCAATTAGCTGGTTATGCTCCATTATAAATGGGTTTCCAAAAGTTTTTATTCCTTTAATCCACAGTGAAGCATATATTATTTTAAAACTAAGCAGATGTGTTCAACAATTATAAGAGGTCCAAGATAAAACTGAAGCCTTTTGTGGAAAAAATATTTTATTCCAGAGGATTTATCTGTTTAGATAAATCTTGGTTTTCTTGGTTATTCTTTAAGGGCTGTTAGTTGGGGAATGGGGCAGAACTTGAATCCATTACAGATTGAAATGTAAAATCTGATGTACATATTTATACCTGTATTTATAATAAGCAACATTCAAGGTACTAATGGCATATTTGCTCCCAAAAATTATATTATAGTTTTATTTTTTGAGGCATTGCTTTTGGATGCAACTGAAAATGTGATTATGACCTCTAACAATGGTAATTTAAGTATTAATTTCCAGTCCGTCTCAGCAACTGGCAGCATCCATCAATTATACCATTAGCTTCCCAATGATTGCAGCTGCAAAAAGCAGAATTAGTGTTTAAGCTACTGTCACTCACCTGAAATTTTACAGTTCTAATCAGTGAGCCAAGAAGGCTGTCAACAACTAAATGCCAAATGATTGGCTTGGAAAAACAGCACTTCCCAACCCTTCCCCAGACTCACTCATCCAGTGTTGTTATGTCATTTCCTCCTAGTTCAGAATTCAAACTGTCAGAAAACTCTTTACTTTCTGTTTCTGGTAATATTTCTTAACAAGTATTAATAAGACAATGGACAGACAGATCACTTAAGCCCACCTGCTGTCTATAGAAAAGTTGTTTCATACTCCTTTTTACCTTATATCTTTGCTTCTGTCAAATCTGATACTGTACTTATTATTTTACTTACGTGCCAGACACTTTGCTAGATATTATACATACACAGATAAGGAGTAGGAAAAGATACTTGTTCTCAGGGAAGTTACATTTAAAATAGAGAGTTAAACACATTGACAGGCAGGTAATAAATTTAAAAATATATCAAAAGGATAGGTTCTGTGAAAATAATTAGAGTTATGTGACTGACAGCGAGTAGAAGTCTACTTTGAATGTGGTAGCTACAGAAAACCACTCTGGAGATATGTCAGCTTAGTCATGCAACATGAAATGGAATCTATATTCAGAGCCCAAGGAAGAGTATTCTAGTAACAGGGTAAAAAGACTTTAGGGCAGGAATGAATAAAAAAACTGAATATTGAGAAAGAGAAAAAAGGCCATTGTGGACCATAGTGGGAAAGGGTGATATCAGTTTAAGATGAGGTAACAGATATGGTCAGAGGCCAGAGCAAGTAAAGCTTTGTAAACTGTGGTTTAAGGAGTTTGGATTTTATTCGAAGTATAGCAAAATGTCACTGGAGGGTTTTAATTTGTGTTGTAAAAAGACAACTTCCTCTGGCTGCCGTGTAAAGAAAGGATTATAATTCTTGAGAAATTCTTACACATGAACAGTGAGAACATGAACAATAATGCCCATAGAAATATTGGTGATAATAGCAAAAACAGAAATAATAGAATGAAAAATCAATTTTGTGACAGTCTTAAAACAGACTACTATATGGTCACTTAAATTACAACTACGGTGGAACAACATATGAATATAAAGCAAAAATAACTATGATTGGAAAAGAAATTGAAGAATAATATATACAGGATGATTCCACTTACATAAAATTGAAAATCATATATAAACTAAACAATATCTATTTTAGGATATACACATATATAGTGAAAAAGTAAATCAGTGTAAATTGTGGACATATCCTAGGATGACCCTCAAGGAGTCACACCATTGTATAGTCTGCTTCCTTGCAGTGTGGGCTTCTAACCAATAGATTATTGCAAAGGCGGTGGAATGTCATTCTTCTGTATTCACAGACAGAAGTGAAACATTATCTTACTGACCCTGAAGTAAGTTGACACGTTGTGATGTTGTAAGTCTATGGCAAAACCTATGTGGCAAAGGACTCTCAAGAGTGAGTCCTGGCCGGGCGTGGTGGCTCACGCCTGTAATCCCAGCACTTTGGGAGGCCGAGGTGGGCGGATCACAAGGTCAGGAGATCAAGACCATGGTGAAACCCCGTCTCTACTAAAAATAGAAAAAATTAGCCGGGCGCAGGGGCGGGCGCCTGTAGTCCCAGCTACTCGGGAGGCTGAGGCAGGAGAATGGCGTGAACCCGGGAGGCGGAGCTTGCAGTGAGCCGAGATTGCGCCACTGCACTCCAGCCTGGGCGACAGAGCAAGACTCCGTCTCAAAAAAAAAAAAAAAAAAAAAAAAAAAAGAGTGAGTCCTTTGAATGTGGTAGCTACAGACACTGGAAGTGTCCCCAAGCCAATGACTGGTAAGAAAACAGAAACCTTAATCCTATAACCACATGAAGAGGAATTCTGCTAACAACCTATGGTATCTGGAATTAGATCTTTCCCTGGTTATGCCTTTGATGAGAACACAGCTCAGCCAATCTTAATCTTAATTGCAGCCTTGTCAAGCTGTGAACAGAGGACCCAGCTAAGCCATGCCCATATCCCTGACACACATAAACTGTGAGATAACATGTGTATGTTGTTTTAAGCTACTAAGCTTGTGATAATTTGTTACATAGTAATAGTAAACTAATTCTGAAATAATAGACACTAAATTTGGAGTAATTAACACCTCTGGGGGAAGGAGATGTAATTAATGGCATTACAGTGTGGACTTCAAAGTTGTTGTTAATATGTGCTTTCTTATTTTTATATCCTCATATTTTCTCTTGCAAAGAATATGTTGTTAGATGTTTTAAATAAAATCTTACAGTTTCTCACTTTAATTGACTAGATTAATCCATTTATATTGATTGCAATTTCTATTATTTTAGGACCTAATACTACTATCATTTAGAAGTATTTTTTTTCATTTTTTATACTTTCCTTGCATTTCTTTTCTTAGTTTATATGTTCTATTACATAAATTTAGTGTTCTTATTCTGTTTATATAATATTTTCTCCATTTGCTCTTGTAATAGACTTAAGACCCATTTAAATTGCTTTGCCTAATGAAACAAGTACTACAGCATTCTGGCATATTCCTATGTACTCCTCTTGTCTATTATGTTAATTTTGTCTATAATTTTATTTTGAGTTCTAAAATTTCCCCAGAGCTGAGGGAGGAATCCAGCTGCCTATGCTGGTTTGCCATTTTGTTAGGATAAGAAACGTTTCATTATAATACTTAGTTGTCTATTTCTTCAGCTATTTGCCAGGCACATAATTGTTTTATCAGCCTTTAAGTGTCACATGTATATCATAGTAATCTGTATGAATCATTTATTTCATTAATATTTTAAATAAAAATGTATCTGGCACAATTGGTTTTTAATAAATATTAGTAAATTTAAAAGTGGAATACCAAGAACTGAATAATTATTCTCTTGATCACTATTTCACAACTGCTCTGGTGACACCAACAAAGTTTAGAAATTATTCCAATAGGTAAGAAAGATCTTGTCCAGCCTTTCCTTTTTATCTAGAATCAGTGAGGCTGCTATCACATCTACTTGCTTGAATCATTGATGCCATTCTGTTATTAGTTTATGAAACATGAGTTTGCTTATTCCAAGCACTTTCAGCTGCTTCAGGTATATTGCTTTTAATTGAGCACCTGTTCTATGCAAGCCATTGTGGTTATTAATGTGCAGGATATGAAAAATGATTTGGCAGAACCCACAATGAGCTTCTCTTCTAGTAACGGGAGATAGATATGCTCACAAATAATCATAATAGAAGATTAATGTGACAAATGCAAAAGAAGGATATAAATAGATTAATGGGAAAAGAGAAGAGAAGGCTTTATAAAAGATGTTTAGGCTGGGCCTTTGAAGAAGGGTAGAATGTGAACTCCATGAATAAATGTGTTCTTTTTTCTTACCTCTGAGCCGTCATAAACACTATTTTAAGTACATATACACTCTTAAGTGTCCGTGTAGCCTAGCTAATTGACACTTTTCCTTAGGTTCTCAGCTTTGTTGTATTGTCTTTCAGGAATCCTTCCAGCTCCCCATGCTCACTTTCGTGAGCTTGAATTAAGTGCTTTTTCCATGTATGCCCCCAAAACCCTAGTAAGTAAACTTTGCTGTAGCGTTTACCATAGTCTGTAGTAATTACAATAAAATTGAGAAGTTCCTGTGTCTGCTAAAAATGTTAGCAGAGGTTTGCAGACATCTATTTGGGTTAATTATTTGTATTGAGGGACAGAGACCTGTGAGAAGAAATGTTTTATCAGAGCCAAAAAAAAAGAGAGGGAAATGGAGAAGAGAACATGCATCTCTTCTCCAGCTTTACCCCAGGGGCTGGATTGGACAGTACTTTGTGAGACCTGAGGCATAAGTAGTGAGGCTTGGTAGTTCAGGTTACAATGCACAACTTAAAGGTAAGGCTCAGAGCATTTTCACATTCTGCTGAAAACAGCATGTTACGCCAACCCAATGGCAACGTGGTACCCTGAGGAAATTGCAGGGTTTGGAATATAGGACATTGAAGAGTGGGAGGGGCAACATACATGCAGAGGCACCACTAGCAGTCAGAAGTGCCTTTATGGGAGCCCAAAAAAGAAAATTGAAGGATTCCGTGAGCATATATGAGGTATCCTTGGGAATTCCTGAGTAACTCAGGAAGATTACAAGGAAAACTGATATTCATAACTTAGGAAGGTCTGAGGCAATAATTTCCAACATTAAGGTTAATATAAATTTATCTACATCTAAGAGATAGTGAGGCCTAGAGATTTTTGTAGGATTATTTCTATATCTCTACTTCCATAATTGGATTATGATTTCCTGAGAGGAGAGACTGTGCCTGGTTTACTGTGGGGTTGCTAGAATTTGGCACAGTATCTGAAACATATGTATTCATTTAATAATTACTGCCTAAATGAATCATAGATGTCATTAGAACTGAAAATTCAGGACTCTTTACCTGAATTAGTATTGAATTGACTCCTGATTTCCTTCATAAAATACTTGTAACTGGGCCTTTGAAGAAGTGTAGAATTTGTGCTTCGTAAATATGTGTGTTTTCCTCTCTCACCTCTATGCTTTCATAAACATTATTTTAGTGGATATACACTCTTGCATCTTCTTAGCCTAGCTGATTTTTCACTTATTCTAGAGGTTCACAGGCATCTATTTGCATGAATTATTTGTATTGGGAAAAAATACCTGTTTCGCATGGGTAACTCATTTTCACATGTGTGAATAAAAACAAAGTTGCAAGCAGATTAAAGATAGTAAGTGAATTTTCAAACATTCTCCTCAGTCTGTTTCTAACAACATCCATTAAAATACAGTGTTATCTGGTAAGAACAGATGGGTTTTCAAACAAATATAATCAATTTCTACTATAATTTGGTTAATGCTGAATGACAAAGTTTTGAAATTGTGTATAAAGGGTTTTCTCTGTAATTCCCCCAAAAATACTATTTGGGAGTGAGTCTCTATTCAGTGAATATTATCTCCTTACATTTAAAACTACACCACATGTGAACATTTCTACACATACTATATGCTGCATTAGATGTTACATAAATAACAAGGTACATTCAGAGCATCATGCAGGTATAGAGGCTGGCATGTCTGAGGTAGCATTTTCATTTACAAGACTGAATCTGTATGTTGTGGTCAGAAATCAAAGCTAATGTCAAAACTTTCCTATAAAAACAAGATTTTTCATAGTGATGAGAGAATTTATGGCAACCAAACTGATTTATTAATTTACTAGACAGTGTGTCATTAAATAGTATGTATAGACTGTGAAGTACAAGAGAACTACACTCTTGCACAGGCTTTCATGAGCTTATGTGCTTCTGCTGCAGAGCTGCCTATGGGCTATTGGGGCTCCTGGATGGTCTAGCCATATGTCTTCCCAGGAGTATATTTAAAGATTTATGCAAAAATCTTTGTGGCACCAATAACAAGCTGGATTCTTGCACTTCCACTGTCAAAAAAAAAAAAAAATAGCAGCAAGCTGTGAATGTAGCAGTAGATGTTTGGCTTGGGAATGCAATGAGAAACAAATGCCCCAAAATGACATTTCTTTACTATTGGGGAAAAAGTATCTTTGCTTAAAATGAAATAAAACTTTTCCCATGTAAAATATATGTATATAATAGAACTAAAAATAGTTTATGGGAATAATAGGATTCCTGACATGTTCAGCTAGAGTTGGGTGTCTGACCATTTTATAGAAAAGTAAGATATTCTATGTGTATCTCCTCCATCCCCTGACAATCTATGAGACACCCTTGCTTTGACAGGCTCCCAACTAGAGAGTCAAAATATTAAGAAACCATTTATAAAGGGAGGTGACTCATCTGAAAATATTTGCATTACACTTCCCACTGAGCAAGAAGCTTAAGGAAGAATTCCAGTAACTTAGAAATAACAATACTTTGGAGAAAGCCAAAGTAGAGTTTAAGGAGAACTCAACTTGTCTGTAAAGGCAAATACTGCACAATTTGATTCCTACAGACTGCTTAAAATATGTATGTCCATATTTTCCTTATAGTAAGGTGTAATGCTTGGATGAAGGAAACTTCCCATTTATCTTTGTTTTCCATCATACATTTTCCTCATTTAAAGTTTACAGGAATTCCAATCAGCACTCTTTGGGGGCACCTTTCATTTTTCTAACATCATATGAGAGTCTTAAAAATGTAGGTGTATCACAACAGAAGACTCTCAGTCTCAACTTTACCTTTTCTTCATATGGTGACTCTGTGCCTTGTTCAGACTGGTTTTTCACTATTCACCCAATTTTTGGTTCTGTCTGCAGTGTTCTCACTTGCTTAGCTTTCTTGCTAGGACAACACAATCCTTGTATCAGCCATGGCAGATGGCTTTTGCTGGTGGCATCATTTTTTTTTTTCCCTCAAAGCCCAGTACTTAAGAGACATCATTTCCTATTTTCCCACAATAATTCCATGGAATAGATGTTCTAGCATTTCTGAGATGCTGTGTTCCAAGGGACTTGATCCATGTGCTTGTCCCATATGGAACCCACAATCCTCCCTTCCATCTACCAGGCAGAGATGGCCTTTATAGTTGTGTGGTGGACACTGAATAATAGAACCTAGCATAGGTAGCCAGTGGAGGACTGGAATTTAGCTATGCTCCACTGGCTGAGGTTGTGTCTTTGTCCTGGGCTGCATCTGCACAGAGTAAACCTTTTTCTAATTTACACGGAAACCTCGTATAGGTCAGTAAGTAATCATCCTGCCGCACAGAATACCATCCTCTAGATTTAAGCCACCTTCTCATCAACCTCTTGGGTAGGTTCCTTTCTTGGATAATCCATCTTTAATTCCTTTAATGGCACTGAAACATAAAGAACTATTAAGCCCTTCCTGCCATCACAGTTTCCCTACCCTTGCTAAGGAGAAGCTGGACTTTAGAAGTAAAGATCTAGTTGCTATCGTAGGTGACAGAGGACACAGAAAGAATAGAGAGTACCTTTCAAATGAATCTAGAGTACTGAAAGAAAAAAAGACAACAATTAACTTCTTACTCTGTGCCAAACACATTATCTAATTTAATCCTCACAATAACTAAGAGATACTATAATTCACAGTTTATAAGGGAGGAAACTGAAGTATAGAGGGATTACCCAACATCCTTAAAAATCATGTACTTAGTAAATTATAGAATCTAGACTTGAACCCAAGCCTTCTACTTCCAGAGCCTGTGCAATTAACCATTAAACAATAATTCTATAACTTATTCTGTCACAAAAGTAATTTGGGAAAATTGTTTAAAAACACTGTACTTTAAACAACACAAAATAGGGGCCGAGCACAGTGGCTCACCCCTATAATACCAGCACTTTGGGAGGCTAAGGCAGGTGGAGTGCTTGAGCCCAGGAGTTCGATACCAGCCTGGGCAACATGACGAAATCCTGTCTCTACAAAAATCAGCCAGGCGTGGTGGCACATGCATGCAGTCCCAGCTACCTAGGAGGCTAAGGTGGGAGAATCGCTTGAGCCTAGGAGATCGAGGCTGCAATGAGCCATGATCGTGCCACTTATTGTATTATCCAGCAATCACTCCTAGATATTTACCTATTTAATTTGAAAATTATGCCCACATAAAAACCTGCACAGGAATTATAGCTTTAAACTTAATTGCCAAAAGCTGGAAACAACCAAGATATCTGACAGTAGGTGAATGAATAAACAAACTGTGGTACATCCTTACCATACAATATTATTTAGTGATTAAAAACAAATGAGCTGTCAAGTCATAAAAATATACAGATAAATTTTAAATGCATATTTTTAACTGAAAGAAATTGGTCTGAAACAGCTATGTGATTCCAATTATATAACATTGTGGAAAAGGCAAAATTATAAACAGTGGTTTCCAAGGATTTGTGGGGGGAGGGGTGTTAAAGAGATAATATGCAGGAGATATATTAGGGCAGTGAAACTATTCTGTATGATACTGTAATGATGAATAAACACGTGAAGTATGCATTTGTCAAAATCCATAAAACTTGACAGCACAAAGAGTGAACCTTAATGTAGCCAAGTTTGTTTTTAAAAAAATCACTTAGATTAGGGAACCTCAGGAAGGAATGAAGACTGTGACAAGAGAGTATAACTATAATAGAAATGTATAAAACAACCTTATTCAAGAGGGTGGGAGAAGACATACTGACCTAAGTAACTCTGGAAAAGAGTATTTCTTTTTTTTTTCTTCTTTTTTTTTAATTTATTTTTTATTATTATTATACTTTAAGTTCTAGGGTACATGTGCATAACGTGCAGGTTTGTTACATATGTATACTTGTGCCATGTTGCTGTGCTGCACCCATCAACTGGTCAGCACCCATCAACTCGTCATTTACATCAGGTATAACTCCCAATCCAATCCCTCCCCCCTCCCCCCTCCCCATGATAGGCCCCGGTGTGTGATGTTCCCCTTCCCGAGTCCAAGTGATCTCATTGTTCAGTTCCCACCTATGAGTGAGAACATGCGGTGTTTGGTTTTCTGTTCTTGTGATAGTTTGCTAAGAATGATGGTTTCCAGCTGCATCCATGTCCCTACAAAGGACACAAACTCATCCTTTTTGATGGCTGCATAGTATTCCATGGTGGAAAAGAGTATTTCTAAGACTGAATGAAACAGAAATTGCACACAAGCAATGTACTTTGGTTGATAAAACTCTTTCTCACAGGTGTAAGAATTAATGATGCTGATACTTCTATACAAGTATGGACATACCCCATTTTATTGCACTTCACTTTATCATGCTTCACAGATATTATAGTTTTTACAAACTGAACATTTTTGGTAATCCTGCATCAAGCAAGTCTATCAGCACCATTTTTCCAAGAGCATATGCATACTTTGCGTCTGTGTCACATTTTGGTAATCCTTGCAATATTTCAAACTTTTTCATTTTTTTAGTGATCTGTGATCAGTGATCTTTGATGTCACTATCAAAAAAATTGTTTTGAGAGGCCATGAACTGCACCCATGTAAGATGGCAAACAATTTATAAATGCTTGTGTTCTGACTGCTTATTGACCAGCCATTTCCTAATCTCTTTCTCTTTTGCCTTGGGCATTACTATTTCCTGAGACACAACATTATTTAAATTTGGCTAATTTAATAACCCTACAATGACCTCTAATTTTTCAAGTAAAAGGAAGAGTCCCACACTTCTCAATTTAAATCAAAAGCTAGAAAGTATTAAGCTTAGTGAGGAAGGTATGTTGAAACCTGAGATAGGCTGAAAGCTAGGCCTCTTGTGCCAATGGTTAGCTAAGTTGTGAATGCAAAGGAAACGTTCTTGAAGAAAATTAAAAGTACTACTCCAGTGAACACAGAAATGATAAGAAAGCAAAACAGCTCTGTTGGTGATATGGAGAAAGTTTAAGTGCTGTGTCTAGAAGATTCAACCAGGCACAACTTTTCCTTAAGCAAAAGACTAATCCAAAGCAAGGCCCTAAATCTCTTTAATTCTATGAAGGCTGAGAGAGGCGACAAAGTTGCAGAAGAAAAGTTTGAAGCTAGCAGAGGTTGCTTTATGAGGTTCAAGAAAATACATCATCTCCATAGTAGAAAAGTGCGAGGTTAAGCAGCAAGTGCTGATATAGAGCTTGCAGCAAGTTATCCAGAAAGTCTAGCTAAGATAATTGGTGAAGGTGGCTGCACTAAAAAACAGATTTTAATGTAGACAAAACAGCCTTCTATTGAAAGAAGATGCCATCTAGGACTTCCATAGCTAGAGAGGAGAAATCGACACCTGCCTTCAATGCTTCAAAGTACAGGATGACTCCCTTGTTAGGGGCTAATGCAGCTGGTAACTTTAATTTGAAACCAGTGCTCATTTACCACTCCAAAAATCCTGAGCCCTTAAGAATTATGCTAAATCTACTTTACCTGTGGTCTGTAAATGAAACAACAAAGTCTGGATTAGAGTACATCTGTTTACAGCATGGTTTACTCAATATTTTAAGCCTACTGTTGAGACCTACTGCTCAGAAAAAAAAAAGATTTCTTTAAAAATATTACTGCACATAACACTGCACCTGGTCACTCAAGAGTGCTAATGGAGATGTATAAGAAGATGAATGTTGTTTTCATGTCTGCTAACACAACACTCATTCTTCACCCCATTGGTCAAGGAATAATGTTGACTTTAAAATCTTATTATTTAAGAAATACATTTCAGAAGGCTTTAGCTGCCAAAAGATAGTGATTATTTTAGTGGATCTCGGAAAAGTAAATTGAAAACCTTCTGGAAAGGATTCGCCATTTTAGATGATATTAAGGACATTTGTGATTTATGGAAGAAGGTCAAAATATCAGCGTTAACAGGAGTTTGGAAGAAGGTGATTCCAACTCTCATAGATGGCTTTGAGGGGTTCAAAACTTCAGTGGAGGAAGGAATTGCATTTGTGATAGAAATAGCAAGAGAATTAGAACTAAAAGTAGAGCCAGAAGATATGATTGAATTGCTGAAATCTCATGATAAAACTTTAATGGAAGAGGAGTTGCTTCTTAAGGATGAGCAAAAAAAAGTGGTTTCTTGAGATGGAATCTACTCCTAGTAAAGATGCCTGGTGAACACTGCTAAAATGAAAACAAAGAATTTAGAATATTTCATAAACTTAGTTGATAAAGCAGCAGCAGCAGAGTTTTCAGAGAATTGACTACAATTTTAAAAGAAGTTCTACTGCAGTTAAAGTGCTATCAAAGAGTATCACATGCTACAGAGAAATTTTTATAAAAGGAAGAGTCAATCAATGTGGCAAATGTTATTTTAGTCTTTTTTTTTTTTTAAATAAACAGCATTTCATTCTCTCTTGAGTAGCTGGGACTACAGGTGTGTGCCACCACGTGCAGCTAATTTTTTATATTTATTTTTGAGAGACAGGGTCTCACTATGTTGTCCAGATTGGTCTCAAACTCCTGACCTTAACAGATCCTGCCTCAGGCTCCAGAGTAGTTGGGATTGCAGCCACAAGCTGTGTGCTAGCCCACTGTAGTCTTACTTTAAGAAATTGCCACTGCCACTCCAGCCTTCAGTAACAATACCCTCATCAGTCTACAGTTATCAAAATTTAGGCAAAATCCTCCATCAGCAGAAATATTACAATTCACCAAAGGCTCAGATGACCACTAGCATTTTTTAGCAATAAATTATTTTTAATTAAGATATGCAGATTGTTTTACAGACATAATACTATTGCACATTTAATAGAATATAGTATAATGTAAACATAACCTTGATATGCATTGAAAAATCAAAAAATTCATGTGACTCACTTTAGTGCAACATTCACTTTACTGCAGTGGTCTGGAAAAAAACCTGCAATATTTCTGAAATATGCCTGTATACTAGAACTGAATAAGTAATTAAATGGATGGAAGGCAGGAGGCTGATTTCTCACTGATGGAGTAGGAATTTATAGATATAGCAAGCAGAGGAGCTAGAATAATTCACGTGGTAATGAATTAGTGTTGGAGACATTACTAAGAATACAAATCATTTCATATAAATATATATGAATGCATATAGTTTCATATGGATAGAGCTACAGACATATATTTCTTTGTTCTGTCAACTGAGAGGGCCTAAAATAAATGACATTCCAATAGCAACAAGTGCACCTCATATCCAGATCTTGGCTTCTAACAACATTCTCCAATATACCCAAAGGATTATAAGTCATGCTGCTATAAAGACACATGCACATGTATGTTTATTGCGGCACTATTCACAATAACAAAGACTTGGAATCAACCCAAATGTCCATCAGTGACAGACTGGATTAAGAAAATGTGGCACATATACACCATGGAATACTATGCAGCCATAAAAAGGGATGAGTTTGTGTCCTTTGTAGGGACATGGATGCAGCTGGAAACCATCATTCTCAGCAAACTATCGCAAGAACAGAAAACCAAACACCGCATGTTCTCACTCATAGGTGGGAATTGAACAATGAGATCACTTGGACACAGGAAGGGGATCATCACACACCAGGTCCTATTTGTGGGGAGGGGGGAGGGGGAGGGTAGCATTAGGAGATTTACCTAATGTAAATGACAAGTTAATGGGTGTAGCACACCAACATGGCACATGTATACATATGTAACAAACCTGCACGTTGTGCACATGTACCCTAGAACTTAAAGTATATTTTTAAAAAAAGGAGGAAAAAAAAGAAAAAAAAAACAAAGAAAAAAAAACAACAACAGCAACAACAACAAAGACAAGTTGTCTCCCACTGAGACAGACCAGAATATCAAGCAAACCAGGATACTCCAAGTAGACCATCTGAGAGAACGAACTGAGAGAGGGTGAAGAGATGACCCAGGTGCTGGAACTGAAGTAGAAGATGAAATGAAGTGGAAGAGAGATGACTCAAAAGCTGGGAACCCTGCACAGGGTTGTCAAGTATCTGGACACATTCCAGGCCCTGAAAAGCTCCCTAAAAATGGGTGGCTCTGACCTGTGTAAGTTGCTGGACCTGGAAAGAGCAGGGCTGTCTTTGTTGCAGGACCATGGAGAGTGTTCTCTGTGGAACCTGCTGTCTGGCAGCTACTCCCAGGGTCTCTGCCTAGCTGTGACTGCATGCAGTACAGCCTCAGCTACCCTGCTGGAACACTTTTCCCAGCAGGCACCATCGCAGTGATTCTGCCGCAGGCCTCACTGCCTCATCAAAACACTTTTGCTGACAGCCTCACACCAAAACATGTTTGCCTGAAACTCCACCACCACCACCACTTCAAAGCACATTTTTCCACAGTGCCACTGCCACCCCTTCAGTGCACTTCCCACCTACAGCAGCCTCCACCCCTGGTGGCCTTCCACCCAATTGCCTCCCACCAGTGTCACCCCTGCTGCCCCAATTGGAGCACCTGCAGTGGCCCTTCTGGAATGCCTCCCATCCATAGCACCCACCTCAGGAACACCTCCCACCTGTGGTGCCACCCTGCCACCATCACAGCATTTATGCCCCCAGCTCCCACACCATCCCCCCAAGAATGCTGTTGCCAGCAGTATTGGAATAACTTGGCCACTCCAGCCCAGGTAGGACTTGGCCTTGAGGGACCAGAGGACAAAGCTATAGACCCAGAGTTAGAGAATGCAGCCAAGGAGTATGGAGCTGAGCCTACGCCCTCTGAAAGCATCCAGAAGCAAAGTCACTCAACTATAAACAACTTGCATTACAGTCAATCCCTCAAGGACAATAAAGACCATAAAATCAAAAGCTCCACCCAAAGGACAGTAACTTCAAAGGATAAAGGAACATGAACACTCACAGATGAGAAAGAACCATTGTAAGAACTCAGGCAACTCTAAAGCCAGAGTGTCTTCTTACCTACAAACAATCACATTAGCTTCCTGGCAATTGTTCTTAATCAGATTGAATTAACTAAAATTCCTGACATAGAATTCAGAATCTGGATGGTGAGGAAACTCATTGATATACAAGAGAAGGTTGAAACCCAATCCAAGGAAAACAGTAAAATGATCCAAACATTCAAAGATGACATAACCATTTTAAGAAAAAAAAAACACTAAATTTCTGGAAGTGAAAAATTTTGCTACAGAAATTTAAAAATATAATTGGAAGCCATAGCAACAGAATAGACCAAGCTGAGGAAAAATCTCAGAGTTGGAAGATTGTGCCTTTAAAGCACAATGGGCAGACAAAAATGAAGAAAAAAGAATTTTAAAAATGAGCAAAACTTCCAAGAAATATGGTAGTATGTAAAGACATCAAGCCTATGACTCATGGGCATTCCTAAAAGAGGAGAGAGAGCAAGTAACCTGGAAAACATAATTAAGGATACAGTCCACCCATAAAATTTTTCCCAATCTCGGTAGAGAAATTGACCTGCAAATTCAAGAAATTCAGAGAACCTCTGCAAGATGCTATGCAAGATGACCATCCCCATAACACACAGTCATCAGATTCTCCAAGGTCAACATGAAAGAAAACATCTAAAAGCAGCTAGAGAAAAAAGGGGGAAAATGGCAGATAGGAGACAGGACTAACTTGCAGCTCCCACTCCGACAGACAGAGCAGCATGTAGAGACCCACATCGTGAACTTTTGCTACAAGAGCTACCACAAGTACATACCAAGAAAGCTGAGAGAATCTGCAGACCCTTTTGAAGAAGGTGGGTTGCTGCTGCAGGTTCTGTGTGACAGCTGAGGAACTGTGAGTCAGCTTTCTTTCTCAGCTGGGAGGCTTGTACCCTGGCGCAAGTTAGCCCTGCTCACTGGCTGCCTGAAAGTAAACTTGGTGCTGTTGTGGGGCCATGGTGAGAATGAGACCAGTCTTTTGGGCTATGGACTACATGGGAGCTGGATGAGGCATGTGGCTTCTGGCTTTTTCCCACTACTCTAGCAACCTGTGTGACACAGCAGAAGCAGCCATAATTCACCTGGGAACATAACTCCATTGGCCTGGGAATCACATTCCCATCCCCAACAGCAGCTGCAGCAAGTCCTGCCCAAGGAGAGTCTCACCTCAGACATATCTAACCCTACTCCCACCTGATGGTCTTTCTCTACTGGCCCTGGTAGCCAAAGACAAAGGACTTAACCTCTTGGGACATCTATGGCCCTAGTCACCACTTGACACTAGAGCAAACTTGTATCTTCCCTATACTACTGCAACTCCACCTAAAAAATATGGAATGACAGAATGGATAAGAATTCACCAACCAAGTATCTGCTGTCTTGAAGAAACTTACCTGATACATAAGGACTCACATAAACTTACAGGGGTAGAAAAAGATATTCCATGCAAACAGACACCAAAAGTGAGCAGGAGTAGCTATTCTTATATCAACTGAAATACATTTTTTAAGCAACAGCAGTTAAAAAAGACAAAGAGGGACATTATATAATGATAAAAGAACTAGTTCAACAGAAAAATATTACAATCCTAAATATATATACACTTAACAATGGAGCTCCTGAATTTATAAAATAAATATCCATAAAATCTTTGCCCATGCCTATGTCCTGAATGGTATTGCCTAGATTTTCTTCTAGGGTTTTTATAGTTTTGGGTTTTACATTTAAGTCTTTAATTTGTCTTGAATTAATTTTTGTGTAAGGTGTAAGGAAGGGGTCCAGTTTCAAATTTCTGCATACAGCTAGCCAGTTCTCCCAGTACCATTTATTAAACGGGGAATACTTTTTCCATTGCTTGTTTTTGCCAGGTGTGTCAAAGATCAGATGGTTGTAGATGTGAGGTTTTATTTCTGAGTTCTCTATTCTGTTCCATTGGTCTATGTGCCTGTTTTTGTACTAGTACCATGCTGTTTTGGTTACTGTAGACCTGTTGTGTAGTTTGAAGTCAGGTAGCATGATGCTTCCAGCTTTGTTCTTTTTGCTTAAGATTTTCCTGACTATACAAGCTCTTTTTTGGCTCCATATGAATTTTAAAATAGTTTCTTCTAATTCTGTGAAGAATGTCAATAGTAGTTTAATGGGAATAGCATTGAATCTATAAATTGCTTTGAGCAGTATGGCCATTTTCATGATATTAATTCTTCCTATCCATGAGTATGGAATGTTTTTCCATTTGTTTGTGTCCTCTCTGATTTCTTTGATCAGTGGTTTGTAGTTCTCCTTGAAGAGATTCTTCACTTCCTTTGTTAGCTGTATTCCTAGGTATTTTAATCTCAATATGGTAATTTTGAATGAGGGTTCATTAATGATTTTGCTCTCTGCTTGCCTGTTGTTGGTATATGAGAATGTTCATGATTTCCGAACACTGATTTTATATCTTCAGACTTTGCTGAATTTGCTTATCAGCTTAAGAAGCTTTTGGGCTAGCTGATCTGGTTTTCTAGATATAAAATCACATCATCTGCAAAAGATATAAAATCACGTCATCTGCAAACAAAGACAATACCATTAAGGACACAGGCATAAACAAAATCTTATAATGAAATCGCCAAAAGCAATTGCAACAAAAGCAAAAATTGACAAAGGATATCTAATTAAACTAAAGACCTTCTGCACAGCAAAAGAAACTATCAACAGAGTGAGCAGACAACCTATAGAATGAGAGAAAATTTTTGCAATCTATCCATCTGACAAAGTTCTAATTTCCAGAATCTACAGGCAACTTAAACAAATTTACAAGAAAAACAAACAACCCCATTAAAAAGTGGGCAAAGGACATGAACAGATACTTTTCAACAGAAGTCATTTATGTGGCCAACAAACATGAGAAAAAGCTCAACATCACTGATCATTAGAGAAATGCAAATCAAAACCATAGTGAGATACCATCTCACACCAATCAGAAAGGCAATTATTAAAAAGTCAATAGGAACACTTTTACACTGTTGGTGAAAATGTAAATTAGTTCAGCCACTGTGGAAGACAATGGCGATTCCTCAAAGGTTTAGAACGAGAAATACCATATGACCCACCAATCCCATTATGGGTAGATGCACAAAGGAATATAAATCATTCTATTATAATGATACATGCACATATATGTTCATTACAACACTATTCACAATAGCAAAGACATGGAATCAATCCAAATATCCATCAATGATAGACTGGATAAAGAAAATGGGGTACATATACACCATGGAATATATTATGCAGCCATAAAAAGGAATCAGATGATGTCCTTTGCAGTGACATGGATCGAGCTGGAAGTCATTATCTTTAGCAAACTAACACAGGAACAGAAACTAAGCATTGTATGTTCTCACTTATGAGTGGGAGCTGAACGATGAGAACACATAGTGCTATATGTTCATTACAGTACTATTCACAATAGCAAAGACATGGAGTCAACCCAAATGCCCATCAATGATAGACTGGATAAAGAAAATATGGTACATATACATGATGGAATACTATGCAGCTGTAAAAAGGAATGAGACCATGTTCTTTCCAGAGGCATGGATGAAGCTGGAAGCCATTGTCCTCAGCAAACTAATGCAGGAACAGGAAACCAAAAACTGCATATTCTCACTTATATGTGGGAGCTGAACAATGAGAACACATGGGCATGGAGATGGGGAACAACACACACTGGGACCTATCAGGGGAAGGTGCTATGGATAGCATCAGGAAAAATAGCTATTGTGTGTCAGGCTTAATATCTAAATGATGGGTTGATAGATGCAGCAAACCATGATGGCACATGTTTACTTATGTAACAAACCTTTACATCCTGCACATGTACCCCAAAACTTAAATAAAATAAAAACAATTACTACTAGACCTAAGAAATGAAATAGACAGTAGTACAATACTAGTGGGGGACTTCAATACTCCACTGACAGCACAAGATAGGTCATCAAGACAGAAAGTCAACAAAGAAACAATGGACTTAAACTATCACTTAGAACAAATGGTCTTAACAGATATTTTCAGAACATGCTACACAACAACTGCAGAATATACATCTCTCAGATCACAGTGGAATAAAATTGGAAATCAACTCCAAAAGGAACCCTCAAAACCATGTAAATACATGGAAATTAAATAACCTGCTCCTGAATGGTCAGTGAGTCAATAAGGAAACCAAGATGGATATTAAAAAAAATTCTTTGAACTGAATGATAATAGTGACAAAACCTAACAAAACCTCTGGGATACAGCAAAGGTGATGCCAAGAGGAAAGGTCATTGCATTAAATGCCTACATCAAAAATTCTGAAAGAGCACAAATGGACAACTTAAGGTCACACTCCAAGGAGCTAGAGAAACAAGAACAAACCAAACTCAAACCCAGCAGAAGAAAAGAAACAACAAACATCAGAGCAGAACAAAATGAAATTGAAAAAACAAAAATAACAAACAAAATGACACAAAAGATAAATTAAACAAATAGCTGTTTCTTTAAAAAGATAAAATTGATAGATCATTAGAGAGACTAACCAAGAAGAGAAAAATTCAAATATGTTCAATTAGAAACAAAACTAGGGATATTACAACTGATACTACAGAAATACAGAAGATCATTCAAGGCTAGTGTGAATACCTTTATGCTCATAAACTAGAAAACCTAGAGGAGACTGATAAATTCCTGGAGATATACAATCCTCCTAGATTAAACCAGGAAGAAATAAAAACTCTGAACAGACCAATGACAAGCAGCAAGATTGAAATGCTAATTTAAAATTTACCAACAAAAAAAATTTTAGGACCAGATGGATTCCCAGCTGAATGCTATCAGACATTTAAAGAAGAATTGGTACCAATCCTATTGACACTATTCCACAAGATAGAGAAAGAGGGAATCTTCCTGAATCATTCTATGAAGCCAGTATCACCCTAATATGAAAACCAGGAAAGGACATAACGAAAAAAGAAAACTACAGACCAATATCCCTGATGAACATTGATGCAAAAATCCTCAACAAAATACTAGCTAACTGAATTCAATAGGATATCAAAAACATAATCCACCATGATCAAGTGGGTTTTATACCAGGGATGCAGGGATGGTTTAACATCTGCAAATCAATAAATGTGATACACCACATAAACAGAATTAAAAACAAAAACCACATCATCATCTCAATAGACACCCGAAAAATGTTTGACAAGATCTAGCATCCCTTTATGATTAAAACCCTCAGCAAAATTGGCATACAAGGGACATACCTCTAGGTAATAAAAAGCCATCTATAACAAACCCACAGCCAACATTATAGTGAAAGGGGAAAAGTTGAAAGCATTTTCCCGAGAACTGGAACAAGACAAGGATGCCCACTTTCACCACTTCTATTCAACACAGTACTTGAAGTCCTAGCCAGAGCAGTCAGACAAGAGAAAGAAATAAAAGTCATATGAATAGGTAAAGAGGATAGCATTGGCAAAACCCTTCTAGACATTAGCTTAGGCTAAGACATCGTGACCAAGAACCCAAAAACAAATGCAACCTAACAAAGATAAATAGATGAAACTTAATTAAACTAAAAAGCTTCTGCAAAGTAAAAGAAATAATCAGCAGAGCAAACAGACCACCCACAGAGTGGCATATTGGAGGAACCAGCCCCCAATATTTCAACGTAGGTCCTTTCTATTTTCCATAAGTGTTGGCCAGTCTGAAAAATAAAGAGAAAGAGTACAAAGATAAATTTTACAGCTGGGCCTCTGGGGTGTCATCACATATTGGTAGGACTGTGATGGCAACCTCGAGGTGCAAAAACAGCAAGTTTTTATTAGGGATTTTGAAAGGGGAGGGGGTGTACAAACAGAGATTAGGTCACAAGGATCACATGCTTCAAAGGGCAATAAAGATCACAAGGCAAAGCAAAATTAGAAGTACTGATGAGGGTCTATGTCCCGCTGTGCATGCATTGTCTTGATAAACATCTTAACAGGAAACAGGGTTCGAGAGCAGAGAACCAGTCTGACTAGAATTCACCAGGCTGGAATTTCCCAATCCTAGTAAGCCTGAGGGTACTGCAGGAGACCAGGGCACATTTCAGTCCTTATCTGAAATCTCAACTGCATAAGACAGACACTCCCAGAGCAGCCATCTATAGACATACTCCCAGGAATGTCCCCAGGGCTATTCCTTGCTGGGAAAAGAATTCAGCAATATTTTTCTTACTCGCTTTCTACAAGAAGAAAAATATGGCTCTATTCTGCCCGACCCCGCAGACAGTCAGACCTCATGGTTATCTTTCCTTCTTCCCTGAAAATCGCTGTTATTCTGTTGTTTTTCAGGGAGCACTGATTTCATATTGTCCAAACACACATGTTTTACAAACAATTTGTACAGTTAACACAATCATCACAGGGTCCTGACGGGATATACACCCTCAGCTTACGAAGATGATGGGATTAAGAGATTAAAGTAAGACAGGCATAAGAAATTATAAAAGTATTAATTTTGGGAACTAATAAGTGTCCATGAAATCTTCACAATTTATGTTCAGAGATTGCAGTAAAGACAGGTGTAAGAAATTATAAAAGTATTAATTTTGGGAACTGATAAATGTCCATGAAATCTTCACAATTTATGTTCTTCTGCCATGATGCTAGCCGGTCCCTCTGTTTGGGGTCCCTGACTTCCCACAACATCTCTCCCTTTCTTTTTATATAAATGTGCCATGGCGATGAAGGCTTGTTCGTTCTCTCAATTTTGACGCAGGATTCTTCGACTGGTCCAGCACACTAAAAACAAGCCGATTAAACAGAGAAACGTAATTCCAAAATTTACTACAGTGGAGCCCCCAGTAAACTTAATCCAAGTCATGGGGTTTAGTCCAGAAAGACTTTCTGCCACCTAATCTAATGTCTCAGCTCCAGGCACAATGGATAAATGAGCTTGAGAGGCTTCAAACATTTGTTTCTTTAATTTAGTTATGGCCATTGATAAATTATCTTCCCTACCCAGAAGGTGTTCTTTGACCATTTCTCATGATCAGTCTCATTGTAGGAATATGGTGTGATACAGAAATCAGAAGTATTCCAATCACACTGCATTTGCGTGCGATGTTCAAGACTCACTACCCAATCTCGAAGCCAAATAACAGACTGCCTTAAATCATTAATTTGATTAGCCAATTTTTGATCACTGCCCTGTTGAGAATTCCACATTTGGGTGGAATTGGCTTGCCAATCATTAACAAAATGAGCCGTTTGAATAGATTGATGCAACACCATTCCCGCGTGGTGGCCAGTGCAGCGGCTGTAATTAGGCCCATGATCACAGCGATTAAAATGAAACCAAATCTCTTAGATCTTTTGAGAATTTGCTGTAACGCTTCATTAATTAAATGTACTGAGGGGGAGGATTCCCAAGGTCTGGGCAAAGTTACCAGAATCCAGATTCCTTCTCGAGCTCGAACCAACATTACGCTTTTCCTGGAGTCAAAACGGGAGTTAACACAAGTGTATAAATGACAATTAATGCAATGGAGAGTTTGATTGTCCAAATTTTGATATTTCCCACTAACAGCATGTAAGGAGGCTTAGCACAACTCTGGGAATAGTCAGGTTGGAGGTAAGCAAAGCAGAATGTCTGAATCTACATTGATACTGAGGGAGAGGAATGATAGCGAGGACAACAGACAGAATAGTTTCCCCTTCCCATACTCGCAGTCCAGACATGGCAATAGCCAATTTCCAAAGTTCTGGGTGTTCTGGGCTCAGAATGGGGAATATCATACAAGGCCTCGGTGGGGGGTAATGCCTTTATCTTCCCGTTTTAAGGGAAAGAATGAGCTGAACCTCCTATGCAAAGTAGAATGATGATTCTCATTCTCCTGATAAGAAATAAAATAAGTAGCCTCCAGGCATTCCCTTCTGCCAGAGGAGCAATTGTTTTTTAAATCGCCCTTTGGTGCCCAGTCTATTCCTAAACCATATGAGTCATTTTTTAAAATTACTGCTTGTGCATTAGCACAAGCTTCCCAAATTAAAGTTTTAGATGGTCCCTCAAAAATGTTTAAGGCATGTTTTTACTGCAGGTTTATATTGAAAGTATGGGCTATCTCCCATTACTCCCCCTTTCATTTGTCTTAAAGGAGAAAGGGAGAGGCCGGAGACCAAATGTCCCAGTTTCTCTGTAGCTAATCTCTCTGGAAGATAAGCAGCCCAGACTTGAGTTTCTAGATGGATACAACCAGGTGCTTGTCCAAGGCACAGAGGCGGGTATTTATAACCCATAGTAACATTGAATGCAGTGCCTTCTTCTCCTGGTTGAGCAGGGCAATGGTCATCTGTAGCTCCAGGCATCCACACACTATCGTTAGTATAGATTTCTGCAGGAGCATCCATGCAGGTGAGAGGTCGAATAAGTGGAGGAAACAGCACATAGCCCAATAAAAAGTCATTCTACGAAAAAGATACTTGCATATGCATGTTTATATCAGCACAGTTTGCAATTGCAAAAGTATGGAACCAGCCCAAATGCCCATTAATCAAAGAGTGGATAAAAAAATGATATCTATATCATGGAATCCTACTCAGCCATAAAATGCAAGGAAATAATGGCATTTGCAGCAACCTGAACGGAATTGGAGACTATTAGTCTAAGTGAAGTAACTCAGGACTGGAAAACCAAACATCTTATGTTCTCACTCATAAGTGGGAGCTAAGCTATGAGGACACAAAAGCATAAGAATGATCCAATGGACTTTGGAAACTTGGAAGAAAGGGTAGGGGAGTGAGAGATAAAAGACTACAAATTGGGTTTAGTGTATACTGCTCGGGTGATGAACGCACCAAAATCTCAAAAGTCACCACTAAAGAACTTATTCATGTAACCAAACAGTACCTGTTCCCTAAAAACCTATTGATATATTAAAAAAAAACGAAGGCAGCTAGATAAAAGGGGCTGTTAACTTACAAAGGGAATAGTAATACTTCCATCAGGCTAATAGAAGAACCTTCAGCAGAAACCCTTTAAGTAGGACAAGGTTTGAATCCCACATTCTGCATTCTTAAAGAAAAAAAAGTTCCAACCATAAATTTTATATTCAGCCAAACTAAGCTTCATAAGTGAAAAAGAATTAAGATCCTTTTCAAACAAGCAAATGCTAAGGAAATTTGTTACCACTACACCTGCCTTACAAGAAGTCCTAAAAGAAGTGCTAAACATGGAAATGAAAGAATGATACCTGCCCTGAAAGAAAACACACTTAAGCACATACCCCATTGACACTATGAAGCAGTTATACAATAAAGTCTACATGAAAACCAGGTAACAGCATGACAGGACAAAATCACACATATTAATATTGACCCTGAAGGTAAACAAGAAGAATGCTCCATCTATTGTTGTTGGTATGATTTTAATTTTTTAAAATCTGTTGGGACTTGCTTTGTGGCTGAGCATGTGGTACAACTTAAAGCATACGCTGTGTAGATGGTAAGAATGTATATTCTGTCGTCTTTTGATGGAGTATTCTGTAGATGTCTATTAGTCCAATTGGTCAAGTGTTGAGTTTAGGTCCAGAATATCTTTGTTAATTTTGTGCTTCAATGACCTGTTTAACACTGTTAGTGCGGTGTTGAAGTCTGCCGTTATTATTGTGCAATTGTCTAAGTCTCTTCATAGGTCTCTAAGAACTTGTTTTTTGAATCTGGGTGCTCCAATATTTAATTTAATTTAATTTAATTTTAAGTTCCAGAATATATGTGCAGGATGTGCAGGTTTGTTACATAGGTAAACGTGTGTCATGGTGATTTGCTGCACCTGTCAACTTGTCACCTAGGTATTAATCCCCACATGCATTAGCTATTTATCCTGATGTTCTCCCTTCCCCACACCCCCCTGACAGGCCCCAGTGTGTGCTGTTCCCTCCCTGTGTCCATGTATTCTCATTGTTCAACTCCCACTTACAAGTGAGAACACGCGGTGTTCAAGTTTTCTGTTCCTGTATTAGTTTGCTGAAAATAATGGCTTCCAGCTTCATCCATGTCACTGCAAAGGGCATCATTCCACTCCATTTTATGGCTGCATAGTATTCCATGGTTTAAATGTACCACATTTTCTTTATCCAATCTATCATTGATAGGCATTTGGGTTGATTCTACGTCGTTACTAGTGTGAACAGTGCTGTAATAAACATGCGTGCATGTACCTTTATAATAAAATGATTTATATTCCTTTGTGTATATACTCAGTAATAGGATGGCTGGGTTATATGGTATTTCTGGTTCTAGGTCTTTGAGGAATCACCACACTGTCTTCCACAATGGTTGAACAAATTTACACTCCCACCAACAGTGTAAAAGTGTTCCTATTTCTCTGCAACCTTGCCAGCATCTGCTTTTTTTCTTCCTTTTATCTTTTTTTTTTTTTTTTTTTTTTTGAGACAGAGTCTTGCTTTGTCCCCCAGACTGGAGTGCAGTGGCCGGATCTCAGCTCACTGCAAGCTCCACCTCCCGGGTTCACGTCATTCTCCTGCCTCAGCCTCCCGAGTAGCTGGGACTACAGACGCCCGCCACCTCGCCCGGCTAGGTTTTTGTATTTTTTAGTAGAGACGGGGTTTCACCGTGTTAGCCAGGATGGTCTCGATCTCCTGACCTTGTGATCCGCCCGTCTCGGCCTCCCAAAGTGCTGGGATTACAGGCTTGAGCCACCGCGCCCGGCCCTTTTATCTTTTTAATAGTCGCTTTCTGACTGGTGTGAGATGGTATCTCAAGGTGGTTTTGATTTGCATTTCTCTAATTATCAGTGATGTTGAGCTTTTTTAATGTTTTTTGGCCACAAAAATGACTTCTTTTGAAAAGTATCTGTTCATGTCCTTTGCCCACTTTTTAATGGGGTTGTTTGTTCATTTCTTGTAAATTTGTTTAAGATCCTTGTAGATTCTGGATATTAGACCTTTGTCAGATGGATAGATTGCAAAAATTTTCTTCCATTCTGTAGGTTGTCTGTTCACTCTGATAATAGTTTATTTTGCTGTGCAGAAGGTCTTTAGTTTAATTAGATCTTGTTTGTCAATTTTTGCTTTTGTTCCAATTCTTTTGATGTTTTGTCATGCAATCTTTGCCCATGCCTATGTCCTGAATGGTATTGTCTAGATTTTCTTCTAGAGTTTTTATACTTTGGGGTTTTACATTTAAATCTTTAATCCATCTTGAGTTAATTTTTGTGTATGGTGTAAGGAAGGGGTTTAGTTTCAATTTTATGCATATGGCTAGCCAGTTTCCCTAGCACCATTTATTGAATAGGCAATCTATTCTCCATTGCTTGTTTTTGTCATTTTGTCAAAGATCATATGGTTGTAGATGTGTGGTCAAAATCCCCCATTTAAAAGGCATAGAGTGTCAAGTTGGAAAAAAAGCAAGACTCAACTGTCTGCTATCTTCAAGAGACACCTACAGCTTCACAGTAAAGGAATTGAGAAAGATCTATCAGGCAAACAGAAAACAGAAAAGAGCAGGTTGCTATTCTTATATGAGATAAAGCAAACTTTATGTCAACAATGATCAAAAAGTACAAAGAAGAACATTACATAATAATAAAGGGCTCAATCCACCAAGAAGACTTAACTATCCTAAATGTATATGCATCCAACATTGGAGCACCCAGATTCAAAAAACAAGTTCTTAGAGACCTATGAAGAGACTTAGACAATTGCACAATAATAAGGGCGGACTTCAACATCGCACTAACAGTGTTAAACAGGTCATCAAGGCACAAAATTAACAAAGATATTCTGGACCTAAATTCAACACCTGACCAATTGGACTAATAGACATCTACAGAATACTGCATCAAAAGACAACAGAATATACATTCTTACCATCTACACAGCGTATGCTTTAAGTTGTACCAATGCTCAACCACAAAGCAAGTCCCAACAGATTTTAAAAAATTAAAATCATACCAACAATACTCTCAGACCACAATGCAGTAAAAATGAAATCAATACCAAGATCTATCAAAACCGTACAATAACATGCAAATTAAACAACATGATCCTGAATGACTTTTGAGTAAACAATTAAATTAAGGCAAACACAAAAAATAATTCTTTAAAACTAATGAAAACAGACACACAACCTACCATAATCTTTTGGACACAGCTAAAGCAATCTTAAGAGAAAAGTTTATAGCACTAAACACCTATATCAAGAAATTAGAAAGATCTCACATTAACAACCTAATGGCACATCTAGTGGAATCAGAAAAACAAGAGCAAACCAACCCCAAAGCTAGCAGAAGAAAAGAAATAATCAAAATCAGAGCTGAACTGAATGAAATTGATACATGAAAATCCACACAAAAGATCAACACAACCTAAAGTTGGTTCTTCAAATGATTAAACAAGACTGATAGACTGCTAGCTAGATTAATAAAGAAAAAAAGGGAAAATTCAGGCCAGGCGCGGTGGCTCACACCTGTAATCCCAGCACTTTGGGAGGCCGAGACGGGTGGATCACGAGGTCAGGAGATCAAGACCATCCTGGCTAACATGGTGAAACCCCATCTCTACTAAAATACAAAAAAATTAGCTGGGCGTGGTGGCGGGCGCCTGTAGTCCCAGCTACTCGGGAGGCTGAGGCAGGAGAATGGCATGAACCCGGTAGGCGGAGCTTGCAGTGAGCCGAGATCGTGCCACTGCACTCCAGCCTGGGTGACACAGTGAGACTCCGTCTCAAAAAAACAAAAACAAAAACAAAAATAAAAAAAAGGGAAAATTCAAATAAATCCAAACAGGAACAACAAAGGTGACATTAAAACTGACCTCAAGGAAATACAAAAAGTCCTTAGAGACTATTATGAATGCCTCTGTGCACACAAACTGGAAAACCTAGAAGAAATGGACAAATTTTTGGAAACACATGGCTTCCCAAAATTGAACCAGGAAGAAATTAAAGTCCTGCACAAAACAACAGCAAGTTTCAAATGTGAATCTGTAATAAAAACCCTACCAACCAATAAAGGCCCTGTATCAAGTGGATCTCAGTCAAATTCTACAAGATGTAAAAGAGCTAGTACCAATCTTACTGAAGTTATTCAAAAAAAATGGGGGGGGGGGGGAAGGAGAGAAGGAGGAACTCCTCTCTAACTCATTCTATGAAGCCAGAATCATTCTGATACCAAAGAATGGCAGAGACACAACAAAAAAAGAAAACTTCAGGGCAATATCCCTGATGAACACAGACACATAAATACTCAACAAAATACTAGCAAACTAAATTCAACAGACATCAAAAAGTTAATTCATCACGATCAAGTATGCTTTATTCTGGGAATGCAAGATTGGTTTAATGTAAACAAATAAATAAATGAGTTTTGCTACATAAACAAAATTTTATTAATAATCACATGATCATCTCAGTGGATGCAGGAAAGGCCTCTGAAAATTCAACAACTCTTCATGTTAAAAACACTCAACAAATTAAGCATTGAAAGAACATACCTCAAAATAATAAGAGGCATATATGACAGACTCACAGCTAACATCATACTGAATGGGCAAAAGCTAGAAGCAGTCCCCTGAGAACTGGAACAACAACAACAAAAATGTCTAATCTCACCACTCTTACTCAGTGTAATAGCGAGAGCAACCTTGCAAGAGAAGGAAAGAAAAAGCATTCAAATAGAAAGAGGAAGTCAAACTATCTTTCTTCATGAACAATAGGCTTCTTTACCCAGAAAATCCTGAAGACTCTTCCAGAAGCCTTTGAGAACTCATATCAATGTACAAAAATTATTACATTTCTATACTCCAATAACATCCAAGGTCAGAGCCAAATCAAGTATACAATCCTATAAAAAAAATAGCCACAAATAATAAAATACCTAGGACTACAGCTTACCAAGGAGGTGAAAGATCTCTACAATGAGAATTGCAAAACACTGCTCAAAGAAATCAAAGATGACACACAAAAAATAGAAAAACATTCCATGCTCATGGATAGGAAGAATCAGTATTGTTTAAATGGCCATATTGCCCAAAGCAATTGACAGATACAATGCCATTCCTATCAAACTTCCAATATTATTTTTTTCACAGAACTAGAAAAATCTATTTTAAAATTCACATGAAATCCAAAAAGAGCCCAAATAGCCAAAGCAATCTAAGCAAAAAGAACAAACCTTGAGGCATCACACTACCCAACTTTAAACTGTACTATGAAGCTACAATAACCAAAATAACAAAAACAGCATGGTACTAATACAAAAACAGACACATGTACCAATGGAACAGAATAGAGAACCTAGAAATAAAGCCAAATACCTACAACCACCCGATCTTTGACAAAGTTAACAATACCAAACCATGGGGCAAAGACTCCCTGTTGTGCTGGGAGTCAATAAATGGTGCTGGGATAACTGATCTGCCATATGCAGAACATTGAAACTAAATCCCTTTCTTTCACTTCAGGCCAATATATCTGACTACTCTGGGAAGCCCTGAAAAAAAAAAAAACACATATTTTTAAATATCAGTCACATTAAAAAGATCTTTCCTATTAAGTCCTTTGAAAGCCCTCAAATGTATTAGAAGAAATCAATGCTACCTCTCAATATTTGACCCTGGGCATGCAAAGAGCATGGTAGTCAGCCAGGTCAGCACACAGACCTGGGTCCTCGCCTTGCAGCTTCAGGTGTGCAAACCTGAAAAACGCTGCTCAGAATTTGCTAGAGGTAAAAGAGACATTTTGATTCTAATATGCCTAGCCAGCACTGCACTTCAAGATTTCGAAGCTGAATATCTCAGTTATGATATTGTGCTACAGTTTTGTAAGATAATCTCATTGAGGACTCTGAGTAAAAGGTATAAGGGAATTTCTCTGTAATTTCTTACAACTGTATGTAAATCGATAATTACCGCAAAATAAATTGTTTAATTAAAAATATGAAGTGGTTGAAGCATTCAAGGTTTATTCACCCATTCATTCATTGAATATTTCAGAAATATTTATTGATTATCCATACTATTATAGATGCTAGGGATAGAGAGATCAGTATGATACATATGACCTTTGGCCTCATATAATTTAAAATGTAGCCAAGAAGAGAGAGGATTAATTAGTTTAAAATGTGAGGAACATTAAGAGGACAAACGGGAGTATCAAGACCACATATAAGAAAGAAGCCTAACGTATCACTGAGCCAGAAGAAGGATCAGAGAATGTCTTTACCCGTGGCACATTCTCCCCAAGTGTCTCCCAGTTAGTTCTGAATGCTGGCGAGTCCTCTCCAGATTGTCTGGAAATTTTCGTTTCTTTGGGATATTATAATAATAGATTAATTAAATATTTACTTTGTGCCAGACCCTGTGCAAAGTGCTTTAATGACTTACTTCATTCAATACTAAAAACATTTTACAAATGAGAAAACTGAGGCTTAGTGAAGTCAATTAACTCGCCCAGAGTTGCACAGAAAAATAAATGGGAAAGCCAAAATTAGTACCGGGTAGCCTGACAACAGAGCCTAGACTTTACCACTGCTTTTTACTGCTCCTCTGTCACAATGCAATTGCCAAGTAATCTGTTCCTTCAAGATATTCATCTCAAAAGCTAATATAATAAAGGAATGCATTTATTTGGGCTACTGTGGCTACTGGTGTAATGGTGTACCACCTAAATAACATATCTTCATTTTAACATTTGTCTAGGAAGAAAACCATGGCTGCTTTACAATTGATGTTAGCTAGCTGGCTATGAAGGGAAAGGAGAAAATATTTTATTTGAGTCAACACTGTCCAGTATCTGATCTCCACCTTTGAAAGGCCAGGAAAAAAAATGTATACACCCTAAAATACTTACAGTAAAAAAGAAAGAGAACTGCAAAATAAACCTAAGGAAATTGAAACAAAGGAATTAGTTAAGATTAAAACATAAAACAATTGTTCATAGTAGCTTTTTTGTGATCCTTTACATTTCTGTGACATCAGTTGTAATGTCTGCTCTTTCAATTCTGATTTTATTTGAAATTTCTCTTTTTTCTTCATTCTGTAAAAGGTTTGTCAACTGACTTATATTTTTAAAAAACAACTTATAGTTTAATGTTTTTCTATTCTCTATTTTGTTTATTTCTGCTCTAATCTTTACTATTTCCTCCTTCTGCTAATTTTGGGCTTAGATTATTTTTCTTTTTATAGTTCCTTGAGGTATAAAGTTAGGTTGAGATCTTATTTATTAATGTAGATGTTTATTGCTATAAACTTCCGTCTTAGTACTACTTTTGCTGCATCCAATAAGTTTTGATATGTTGTGTTTATGTTTTTATTTTTCTCAAGATATGATCTAATTTCTCTTTTAATTTTTTCTTTGACTCATCGGATATGCAAGAGTATATTTGTGGAATTGTATTTGTGGAAATATGTGGAATTTAAACATATTTCAATTTTCTACTTTTTCTTCCACTATTGGTTTCCAGTTTCATTCTATTGTAGTCAGAAAAAAATACATGGTCTGACTTCAGTCTTCTTAAACTTATTAAGGACTTGTTTTGTGACCTAATATGTGATCTATTCCAGATAATGTTCCATGTGCACCTAGAAAAATGTGTATTCTGCTGCTGTCAAGTGGAATGTTTGATATATGACTACTAAGTCCATTTAGTCTATAGTATTATTCAATTCCAATGACTCCTTATTGATTTTCTGTCTAGTTTATCTATCCTTGAAAGTGAGATATTGAAGTCTCCTACTATTATTGTACTGCTGTCTATATCTCCTTTCAGTTCTACCAATCAATGTTTGCTTTATATATTTAGATGCAATGATGTTGGGTGCATCTATACATATAATTGTTACATCTTCCTGGTGAATTGATCTTATTATAATTATAAAATGTCTTTTTTAATCCATTCAGCCACTTTATGTATTTGATTGATGAGTTTAATCCACTTATATTTAAAGCAATGAATGATAGAGAAGGACTTACTATTACCAATTTGTTCATTGCTTTGTCTGTCTTATAGTTATTTTGTCCCTCTTTCTCTTTCTTGCTGTCTTCCTTTGTGTTTCTGTTAATGTTTTGCATTAATATACTTTTATTCCTTTCCGATATTTTGGGTATGTTCTATAAGTATTTTCTTTGTTGCTGCCATGGGGCTTACATAAAATATTTTATACTTATAATGGCTGATTTTTAATCTGGTAACAAGTTAACCTAGAGGAAATGAATATACATTTTTAGAAACATATTACTTACTAAGACAGAACCATGAAGATATAGAAAATCTGAACAGACCTATAATTTATCAGTAAGGAGATTGAATAAGTCATCAAAAACAACAAAGAAAAGCTCAGAATTAGATGGCTTCAATGGTAAATTGCATAAATTATCTCAAAAGAAACTACCATTAATTATTCTCAAACAACTATAAAAGCTTGAAGTGGAGAGAACACTTCCAAATTTATTTTATGAAGACAGCATTACTCTGATACCAACTAAAGACAGACAATGACACTAGAAGGAAAGCAAACTACAGGCTAATATCCCTGATGAACACAGATGTAAAAATCTTCAATGAAATATGAGAAAACCAATTCAACAGCACTTTAAAAGCACCATTCACCATGATCAAGTGGGATTTATCCCTGGGATAGAAGGATGACTCAATATACAAAAAAAACAGAAATTATTTGTGTTCTGTATCCTAATAATAAAGTATTTAAAAACAAAGTTAAGAAAATGCACATTTACAACAGCATCAAAAAGAACCAAATACATAGAAATAAATTTAAGGAGGTGAAACACATAAACCTTGAAACATAAAATATTAAAGAAATTAAAGAAGATACAAATAAAAACATATCCTATGTTCATAAATTTGAAGTATTAACATTGTTTAAATGTCTATAACTACCTAAAGTGACCTAAAGATTCAGTGAAATCCCTAACAAAATTCCACTGGCATTTTTTACAAGTATAAAATAAACAAAGGACTCTTAATTCAAAAGAATTTTTTATTTTGAGAAAAAAGAACAAAGCTGGAGGCATCCCACCTTCTGATTTCAAAATATATTACAAAGCTACAGTAAATAAAACAGCATAGTACCAGCATGAAAACACAAATAGACCAATAGAACAGAGACTCCAGAAATAAACCCACACATTTATGATCAATTCATCTTCAACAATATTGCCAGGAATGCACAATGAGAAAGAATAGTCTATTTACCAAATGGTGCTGGGAAAAATAGGATATCCACATGCAAAAGAATAAAGTTGGACCCTTATCTCACCCCTTCTACAAAAATAAACTCAAAATGGATTAAATATTTAAATGTAAAATATAAAACCACATAAAACTACTAGAAGAAAACCTAGGGTGAAAGCTTAATGACATTGGTCTGGGCAATGATCTGTTTGATATGACCCAAAGCACAGGCAATAAAAACAAAACAAAAAAATGCATACAACATAACATTAAAATAAAAAATGTCTGCACTCAAAGGAAACAATTAACAAAGAACAATGCAACCTATGGGAAAGAAGAAAATATTTATAAAACATATATCTCATAAGGGGTTAATATCTAAAACATGCAAAGAACTCAGAACTGTCATCAGTGTGAACATGCACAAAGGGCACACACAGTCCTGTGCCCACCAGCACCCTGTCCCCATGCTAACATCACCACCAGTGTGAATGTACACACAATCATCAGTGAGAACCCCCAATCCCTTGTGCTATACTGTCACCACTGCTGCTGTGAACACCCACATGGATGCCAGCACCCCCACACCTGCTAGCACCCTGCTTCAGCTGATGAGCATGCAGCTTTCTGCATGGTCACTGCCACTGCCACTGGCACATGTGAATGAGGATGAATCCCGCTGTCACTGCCCTATGAAGTGCTTTGGCTGTCACCACCAATTGGGGTGCTATGGCCAGCAGTCCAGGAGTACCTCAGCCCCTCTAGCACAGCAGATTCCTAACCTTGAGGACCCAGAGACCATCTTTGATATTAGAACATGCAGTTCAGGAGTCCTGAGCTGAGCCTTGGTACCCAAAATCTTTCAATAATGAAGCCAATCAACTGAACCCAGTTTATATATCAATCAAACACTCAACACTATCCAATAGGATAAAAGAAAAAAAAAATCCAAAAGAGCAACTTTAAGGATTGAAGGAACTCAGTGTGCAAAGATGAGAGAGAACCAGTGCAAAAACTCTGACAACTAAAAAAGCCAGAATGTCTTCTTTTCTCCAAATTATCACAATAGTCCTCCAGCAAGTGTCTTAACTGGGCTGAGATGGTTGAAATTACAGAAATAGAATTCAGAATATGAATAGACAGGAAGATCATCAAGATTCAGGTGTACAATGAAACCCAATCCAAAAAATTGTATGCATCTGTTTTCATGCTGCTAATAAAGACATACCTGAGACTGGGTAATTTGTAAAGAAAAAGAGATTTAATGAACTCACAGTTTTACATGGCTGGGAAGGCCTCACAATCATGGCAG
Source organism: Macaca mulatta (assembly GCF_049350105.2). Taxonomy (NCBI): domain Eukaryota; kingdom Metazoa; phylum Chordata; class Mammalia; order Primates; family Cercopithecidae; genus Macaca; species Macaca mulatta. The sequence continues at coordinate 54,701,486 of NC_133410.1, forward strand.
AAGGTGAAGGAGAAGCAAAGCCACATCATATCTTACATGGTGGCAGGCAAGAGAGTGTGTGCAGGGGAGCTGCCCTTTATGAACCATCAGATCTCATGAGACTTATTCACTATCATGAGAACAGCATGGGAAAAACCCACCACCATGATTCAATTACCTCCCACTGGGTCCCTCCCATGACACGGGTGGATTATGGGAGCTACAATTAAAGATGAGATTTTGGTGGGGACACAACCAAACCATATCAGAAGCTAAGAATCACAATAAAACCATACAGGAACTGGCAAACAAAACAGTTAGTATAGAAGAGCATGTAACCAACATTAAAAAAGCTGAAAATTTTCACAAGCATTAACAGCAGAATAGATCACCTGAGGAAAGAATCTCAAGCTTGAAGACTGGCATTCTGAAATAAGGCATCAGACAATAACAAATTTTAAAAGAATGAAAAGAACAAACAGCAACTGCAAAGAATATGGGATTATATAAATAGACTGAACCTATGACTCATTGGTGTCCCTGAAAGAGATGGGGAGAATGGAAAAAACTTGGAAAACATATTTTCGGATATCATCCGTGAGAACTTCCCCAACCTAGCTAGAGAGGCCAACATTTAAATTCAGGAAATGCAGAGAAACCCTGCAAATTAATTCACAAGAAGATCATCCCAAAGACACATATAATCATAAGATTTTCCAAGGTTGAAATGAAATAAAAAATGTTAAAGAAAATACAGATCCCTGCAAAGGAAAGCTCAACAGACTAAGAGTGGACCTCTCAACAGAAACCCTATAAGCCAGAAGAGATTGAGGGCCTATATTCAACATTCTTAAACAAAAGAAATTCCGACCAAGAATTTCAGATCCAACTAAACTAAGTTTCCTAAGCGAAGGAGAAATAAGATCCTTTTCAGACAAGAAATGCTGAAGGAATTCATTACAACCAGATCTGCCTTACAAGTGCACCCAAAAGAAGCACTAAATATGGAAAGAAAACACCATTACCAGCCACCACAAAAGAACACATTAAGTACACAGACTAGTGACACTACAAAGCAACCACACAAACAAGTCAACATAATAAACAGCTAATGATATGACAACAGAATCAAATCCATACACATCAATAGTAACCTAGAATACAGATGGGCTAAATGTCTCAATTAAAAGGCATAGAGTGGCAAGCTGGATAAAAAAGCAAGACCGAATGCCCAACGGTGTGCTGTCTTTGAGAGACCCATCTCATATACAGTGACACCCACAGGCTCAAAATAAAGGGATGAAGAAAAATCTACCGAGCAAGTGGAAAACAAGAAAAAAGCAGAAGTTACAATCATAATTTCAGACAAAACAGACTTTAAACCAACAAAGATTAAAACACACACACACACACACACACACACACACACACACACACACACACACACACCACAGAAGGGCATTACATAAGGGTAAGGGGCTCAGTTCAATAAAAAGGACCTGACTATCCTAAATATATATGCACTGAACACAGGAGCATCCAGATTCGTAAAGCAAGTTCTTTCAGACCTTCAAAGAGACTTAGACTCCCACACAATAATAGTGGGAGTCGTCAACACCCTACTGTAAGTACTAGTCAGATCATCCAAGCAGAAAATTTACAAAGATATTTAGGACCTGAACTCAACACAGGACCAAATGGATTTGATACACATCTACAGAACTATCCATCCAAAAACAAAAGAATATACACGCTTCTCATCTGCACATGGTGCATACTCTAAAATTAGTCACATAATTAGACATAAAACAATTCTTAGCAAATTCAATAAAACAAAAATAACATCAACACAATTGGACCACAACACAATAAAAATAGAATTCAATATGAAGAAAATTGCTCAAAACCACATTTACATGGAAATTAAAGAACCATCTTCTGAGTGACTTCTAGGCAAATAATGAAATTAAGGCAGAAATAAAAAAGTTATTTGAAACTAATGAGAATAAGGATACAACAGGCCAGAATCCCTGGAACACAGATAAGGCAAGATTAAGAGGGAAATTTATAGCCCTAAATGTCCACATCAAGAAGCTAGAAAGATGTCAAATTAATGAACTAACACCACATCCAAAAGAACTAGAGAATCAAGAGCAGACTAACCCCAAAGCTAGCAGAGAACAAGAATTGATCAAAATCAGAGCTGAACTGAAGGCGATTGAGACACATACAAAAAACCATTCAAAGGATCAATGAAGCCAGGAGCTTGTTTTTTGAAGAAGTTAATAAAATAGATGGACCACTAGCTAGACTAATAAGAAAGAGAGAAGATTCAAATAAATATAATAAAAGGAACAAAAAGGATGTCCCAAAGAAACACAAAGAACCATCAGAGACTATTATGAACACCTCTATGCGCACAAACTAGAAAATCTAGAAGATATGGATAAATTCCTGGATACATACACCCTCCTGAGACTGAACCAAGGAAGAAACTGAATCTCTGAACAGACCAATACTGAGCTCCAAAATTGAATCAGTAATAAATAATCTACAACTGAAAAAAGCTCTGGACCAGGTGGACCTACAGCCAAATTCTACCAGGTGTACAAAGAAGAGCTGGTACCATTACTATTGAAACTATTCTAAAAACTTGAAAAGGAAGAACTTCTCCCTAACTCATTCTATGAGACCAGTATTATCCTGATACCAATGCCTGGCAGAGAGACAACATAAGAAAATGTCAGGCCAATATCCTTGATGAACATTGTTGCAAAATTTCTCATTAAAGTACTAGAGAACTGAATTCAGCAACACACTGAAAAGCTAACCCACCCTGATCAAGTAGGCTTTGTTTCTGGGATGCAAGTTTGGTTCAACATACACAAACCAATAAATGTGATTCATCACATAAACAGAACTGAAGACAAAGAAACATGATCACCTCGGTAGATGCAGAAAAGGCTTCTGATAAAATTCAACATTCTTTCATGTTAAAAACTCTGAACAAACTAGGTATTGAAGGAATATACCTCAAAATAATAAGAGTCATCTATGACAAACCCACAACCAACACCATATTGAATGGTCAAAAGCTGGAAGCATTCCCCTTGAAAATCAGAACAAGACAATAACGGCCCCTTTCACTACTCCCATTCAGCATAGTATTGAAAGTCCTGGCAAGAGCAATTAGGCAAGAGAAAAAAAAAAAAAAGGCATTCAAATAGGAAGACTGAAAGTCAAACTATCCCTGTTGGCAGACAGCATGATTCTCTATCTAGAAAACCCTATAGTCTCAGCCCAAAAGTTCCTTAATCTCAGTAAAATTTCTGACTACAAGATCAACAAACAAAATTCACTAACATTTCTATATACAAATAACAACCAAGCTGAGAGCCAAAAAACGAACACAATCAAATTGACAGTTGCCACAAAAAGAATAAAATACCTAGGAATACAGCTAACCAGGAGGAGAAAGATGTCTACAAAGAAAATTACAAAACACTGCTAAAAGAAATCAGAGATGACATAAACAAATGGAAAAACGTTCCATGTACAAGGACAGGGAAAATCAATATTGTTAAAATGGACACTGCCCCAAGAAATTGACAGATTCAGTGTTACTCCTACCAAACTACCAATTACATTTTTCACAGAATTAGAAGAAGAAAAATACTATTCTAGAATACATATGGAAACAAAAGAGATCCCAAATAGCCATGGCAACACTAAGGAAAAAGAACAAGCCAAGAGTATCATACTACCTGACTTTGAACTACACTACAAGGCTACGGTAACCAAAACAGCATGGTACTGTACAAAAATAGACATGTAGACCAAAGGAATGGGTTACAGAACCCAAAGCCAGATACTACAATCATCTGATCTTTGACAAGATTGACAAAAACAATCAATGGAGAAAGGACTCCCAGTTCAATAAATGGTGCTGGGATAATTGGCTAGTCATATGCAGAAGATTGAAACTGTACCCCTTCCTTATACCACATACAAAAATCAACTCAAGATGGATTAAAGACTTAAATTTAAAACCTCAAATTATGAAAACTCTGGCAGACAACATAGGTAATATCATTTTGGACATAGGAACTTGATATATTTCATGACAAAGACACCAAAAGCAATTGCAACAAAAGCAAAATTTGACAAAGGAGATCTAATTAAACTTAAAAGTTTCTGCAAAGCAAAAGAAACTAGTGAAAAAGAGTGAACAGACAATATATAGAATGGGAGAAAATATCTGCAAATTATATATTTGAGAAAGGTCTAATATCCAGCATCTATAAGGAACTTAAACAAATTTACCAAAGAAAAAAAACAACCCATTAAAAAATTGGCAGAGGACACAAACAGACATTTTTTAAAAGCAGATGTACATGTGGCAAGCAAGCATATGAAAAAAAGCTCAATATTATTGATCACTAGAGAAATGCAAATCAAAACCACAATGAGATATCATATCTTGCCAGTCAGAATGGCTCTTAGAAGTCAAAAAATAACAGGTGCTGGCAAGATTATGGAGAAAAAGGAATGTTTATATACTATTGGTGACAGTGTAAATTAGTTCAACCATTATGGCAAATTCCTCAAAGACCTAAAAACAGAACTACCAATCAACCAGCAATCCCATTACTGGGTGTATACCCAAAGGAATATAAATCCTTCTATTTTTTTTTAAAAAAGGCATATGTTCATTGCAGCACTATTCACAATAGCAAAGACATGGAATCAACTTAAATGCCCATCAATGGTAGATTGGATAACATAAATGTGGTACATATACACCATGGAATACTATGCAGCCGTAAAAAGAACAAGATTAAGTTCTTTGCAAGAATATGAATGGAGCTGGAGGTCATTGTCCTTAGCAAAGTAATACAGGAATAGAAAAACAAATGTCACATGTTCTTAGAAGTGGGAGCTAAATGATGAGAACACATGGACACATAGAGGGGAACAACACACACTGAGGTTGGAGGGTGGGACTGGGGAGAGGAGCAGAAAATATAACCATTTGGTACTAAGCTTAGTACCTGGGTGATGAAATAATCTTGGTATCAAACCACTATGGCATTAATTTACCTATATAACAAACCTGCACATGCACTTTTAAACCTAAAACAATTTTTTTAATCAGAAAAGGGAACTCAAAATACTAAATAGCAAGGAAACAAATGAACCAATTAAAAAATTGGTTTCTTAGATTTTTTGTGATCCTGCAACATAATACCTGAGACTAGGTAGTTTATACACAATAGAAATTAATTTCTTACACTTCTGGATGCTTGGAAGTCCAAGTTTAAGGTGCTGACATTCAGTGTCTGGTAAGTGCTGCTCTCAGCTACCAAGAAACCCCTTGTCACTGCATCCTCAAAAAGGGACAAATGCTGTGTCCTCACATGGCAGAAAGGTTTTATAAAAGGGGCAAAGTGGGTGAGCTAGTCCCCCCACCCCTTTTATGAGGTTACCAATTCCATTAAGGAAGGTTCTGCCTTCATGACTTAATCACCTCCTAAAGGCCCCACTTTTAATATTGTTCCATTGGAGGTTAAGTTTTGACCTGAGTTTTGGAGGGGACACCAACATTCAAACCATAGCAATGGGCAAAAAGCTTGATAGACATTTCCCAAAAGAAGACATATAAATGGCCAGCAGGGCAATGCAAATCAAAATCACAAGGAGAAATCACTTCATACCTGTTAGAATGACTATTAACAAAATGACAAAAGGTTAGGTGTTGACCAGGATGTGGAGAAAAGGGAACCCTCATACACTATTGGTGGAAATGTTAATTGCTATAGCCATTATGACAGACAATATGGAGGCTTTTTGAAAAATTAAAAATTAAGCTACCATATGATACAGCAATCTCACTACTGGGTGTATGTCCGAAGGAAATTAAATTGGTATCTGTTTCTTGCTTTCAGCATGAAGAACTTCCTTCAGTCCTGGTAGCAATTAATTTTTTCACTGCTTTTTAAAATTTGTGAATGTTACCATCAGTTTTCAGAGGTAGCTTTGCTGGATATAAGATTCCTGGTTTTTGTGGGTTTGTGGGTTTTTATTTGTTTGGTCTGTCAGCACTTTCCATTAGTTATCCCATTCTCTCTGGCCTCCACTGTTTCTGATAATAAATCACCTGTTAAGCTTATTGGGACTCCCTTGTATATGAAGAGTCAATTTTCTCTTGCAGTTTTCAAGACTTTTTCTGTCTTTTGACATTTTTACTATGGTATGTCTGATTGTGGACCTCTTTGTGTTTATCCTGCTTAGAGTTTGTTGAGCTCCCTGGATGTGTGCAGATTAATATTTTTTGTCAAATTTGAAAAGTTTTCAGCAATGATTTCTTTTATTATTAGTAGTAGTAATATACTTTAAGTTCTGGGGTACATGTGCACAATGTGCAGGTTTGTTACATAGTGCCATGTTGGTCTGCTGCACCCATCAACTCATCATTTACATTAGGTATTTCTCCTAATGCTATCCCTCCCCCAGACCCCCCACTCCCAGACAGACCCCAGTGTCTGATGTTCCCCTCCCTGTGTCCATGTGTTCTCATTGTTCAACTCCCACCCATGAGTGAGAACATATGGTGTTTGGTTTTATCCTCCTGCATTACTTTGCTGAGAATTATGGTTTCCAGTTTCATCTGTGTCCCTGCAAAGGACATGAACACATACTTTTTATGGCTGCATAGTATTCCATGGTGCATATGTGCCACATTTTCTTTATCTACTCTATCATTGATGGACATTTGGACTGGTTCCAAGACTTTGCCATTGTGAACAGAACGTGTGCATGTGTCTTTATAGCAGAATGATTTATAATCCTTTGGGTATATACCCAGTAATGGGATTGCTGGGTCAAATGGTATTTCTAGTTCTAAATCCTTGAGAAATCACCACACTGTCTTCCACAATGGTTGAACTAATTTACACTCCTATGAACAGGGTAAACACGTTCCTATTTCTCCACATCCTCTCCAGCATCTATTGTTTCCTGACTTTTTAATGACCATCATTCTAACTGGCATGACATGGCATCTCATTGTGGTTTTGACTTGCATTTCTCTAATGACCAGTGATGATGAGCATTTTTTCATAAATCTGTTGGATACATAAATGTCTTTTTTTGAAAAGTGTCTGTTCATATCCTTCACCCATTTTTTGATGGGTTTTTTTTTTTTGTTTGTTTGTTTGTTTCTTGTAAATTTGTTTAAGTTCTTTGTAGATTCTGGATATTAGCCCTTTGTCAGATGGATAGATTGCAAAATTTTTCTCTTATTCTGTAGACTGCCTGTTCACTCTGCTAATAGTTTCTTTTGCTGTGGAGAAGCTCTTTAGTTTAATTAAATCCCATCTGTCTATTTTGGCTTTTGTTGCCATGGCTTTTGGTGTTTCAGTCATGAAGTCTTTGCCCATCCCCATGTCCTGAATGGTATTGCCTAGGTTTTCTTCTAGGGTTTTTATGGTTTTAGGTCTTACATTTAAGTCTTTAATCCATCTTAAGTTAATTTTTGGATAAGGTGTAAGGAAGGGATCCAGTTTTAGCTTTCTGTATATGGCTAGCCAGTTTTCCCAGCACCTTTTATTAAATAGGGAATCCTTTCCCCATTGCTTGTTCTTGTCAGGTTTGTCAAAGATAAGATGGTTGTAGATGCATGGTGTTATTTCTGAGGCCTCTGTTCTGTTCCTGTGGTCTATATATCTGTTTTGGTACCAGTACCATGCTGTTTTGGTTACTGTAGCCTTGTAGTATAGTTTGAAGTCAGGTAGTGTGATGCCTCCAGCTTTGTTCTTTTGGCTTAACATTTTCTTGGCTATGTGGGCTCCTTTTTTGGTTTCATATGAAATTTAAAGTAGTTTTTTCCAATTCTGTGAAGAAAGTCAGAGGTAGCTTGATGGAGATAGCATTGAATCTATAAATTACTTTGGGCAGTATGACCATTTTCACGATATTGATTCTTCCTATCCATGAGCATGGAATGTTCTTCCATTTGTTTGTGTCCTCTTTTATTTTCTTGAGCAGTGGTTTGTAGTTTTCCTTGAAGAGGTTCTTCACATCCCTTGTAAGTTGGCTTCCTAGGTATTTTATTCTCTTTGTAGCAATTGTGAATGCGAGTTCACTCATGATTTGGCTCTCTGTTTGTCTGCTATTGGTGTATAGGAATGCTTGTAATCTTTGCACATTGATTTTGTATCCTGAGACTTTGCTGAAGTTGCTTATCAGCTTAAGGAGTTTGGGCTGAGATGATGGGGTTTTCTAAATATACAATCATGTCATCTGCAAACATAGACAACTTGACTTCCTCTTTTCCTAATTGAATGTCATGTGTTTCTTTCTCTTGCCTGATTGTCCTGGCCAGAACTTCTAATACTATGTTGAATAGGAGTGGTGAGAGAGGGCATCCTTATCTTGTGCTGGTTTTCAAAGGGAATTCAGCCATGATTTCTTTGAATGTATTCCGCACCTTCGTCTCCTCACCTTCTGTTACTCCCATCATTAGTTTTTTGGTGTGTTTAATGGTGCCCTACATTACTCTAGGCTTTGCTTATTTTTCTTCATTCTTTTTTTCTTTCTGTCTCTCATACTGCATAACCTCAATTGATGTATCTTCGAGTTCACTGATTCTTTCTTTTGCTGACTTAAATCTGCTATTGTAGCTCTCTAGTCACCCTGAGGTGATTGTAGTTTTGGCAGGATTCTCTATTACTACTTCTTCTCTGACCTCTGTTAGAATGTCTGCTCCCATTGATGCCAAAACCAGCTACTAGATGCCATTAATTTTGTTGGTTGCTCTACTGTTTTGGACAAATTGTCTGGGACGCTCATTGCTCTACAATCTCTTTCAATTAAATTTGGTCCCTTTGCATGGGCACTTTTTAAAGCTAGTCTTTGAGATTTGTTCTGATTCTAGAAGAGCTCCTGTTAGTTGTTTCTTATGCTGTTCTTTCTGCTAAACTATCTGTCTTTACGGAGATTTAGTAGATTTCAATGAATAAATATTACTTCATTTGCTGTATGCCCTTAGGACAATTTTAGAAGACATTAGGTCATATGTAATAGATATAATTTCCTTCACTTTCGGTTGTTTTTCTGGGGAGTGGGTTCATGGAGCTACTTTTGCCACCATTCTAGAAGTAGAATCCTCAGCAAATTCTTTTTTTTTTTTTTTTTTTTTTTTTTTTTTTTAAATTTATTTATTATTATTATACTTTAAGTTGTAGGGTACATGTGCATAACGTGCAGGTTTGTTACATATGTATACTTGTGCCATGTTGCTGTGCTGCACCCATCAACTCGTCATTTACATCAGGTATAACTCCCAATGCAATCCCTCCCCCCTCCCCCCTCCCCATGATAGGCCCCGGTGTGTGATGTTCCCCTTCCTGAGTCCGAGTGATCTCATTGTTCAGTTCCCACCTATGAGTGAGAACATGCGGTGTTTGGTTTTCTGTTCTTGTGATAGTTTGCTAAGAATGATGGATTCCAGCTGCATCCAAGTCCCTACAAAGGACTCAAACTCATCCTTTTTTATGGCTGCATAGTATTCCATGGTGTATATGTGCCACATTTTCTTAATCCAATCTGTCACTGATGGACATTTGGGTTGATTCCAAGTCTTTGCTATTGTGAATAGTGCTGCAATAAACATACGTGTGCATGTGTCTTTATAGCAGCATAATTTATAATCCTTTGGGTATATACCCAGTAATGGGATGGCTGGGTCATATGGTACATCTAGTTCTAGATCCTTGAGGAATCGCCATACTGTTTTCCATAATGGTTGAACTAGTTTACAATCCCACCAACAGTGTAAAAGTGTTCCTATTTCTCCACATCCTCTCCAGCACCTGTTGTTTCCTGACTTTTTAATGATCGCCATTCTAACTGGTGTGAGATGGTATCTCATGGTGGTTTTGATTTGCATTTCTCTGATGGCCAGTGATGATGAGCATTTTTTCATGTGTCTGTTGGCTGTATGAATGTCTTCTTTTGAGAAATGTCTGTTCATGTCCTTTGCCCACTTTTTGATGGGGTTGTTTGTTTTTTTCTTGTAAATTTGTTTGAGTTCTTTGTAGGTTCTGGATATTAGCCCTTTGTCAGATGAGTAGATTGCAAAAATTTTCTCCCATTCTGTAGGTTGCCTGTTCACTCTGATGGTAGTGTCTTTTGCTGTGCAGAAGCTCTTTAGTTTAATGAGATCCCATTTGTCAATTTTGGCTTTTGCTGCCGTTGCTTTTGGTGTTTTAGACATGAAATCTTTGCCCATGCCTATGTCCTGAATGGTACTACCTAGGTTTTCCTCTAGGATTTTTATGGTATTAGGTCTAACATTTAAGTCTCTAATCCATCTTGAATTAATTTTCGTATAAGGAGTAAGGAAAGGATCCAGTTTCAGCTTTCTACTTATGGCTAGCCAATTTTCCCAGCACCATTTATTAAATAGGGAATCCTTTCCCCATTTCTTGTTTCTCTCAGGTTTGTCAAAGATCAAATGGCTGTAGATGTGTGGTATTATTTCTGAGGACTCTGTTCTGTTCCATTGGTCTATATCTCTGTTTTGGTACCAGTACCATGCTGTTTTGGTTACTGTAGCCTTGTAGTATAGTTTGAAGTCAGGTAGCGTGATGCCTCCAGCTTTGTTCTTTTGACTTAGGATTGTCTTGGAGATGCGGGCTCTTTTTTGGTTCCATATGAACTTTAAAGCAGTTTTTTCCAATTCTGTGAAGAAACTCATTGGTAGCTTGATGGGGATGGCATTGAATCTATAAATTACCTTGGGCAGTATGGCCATTTTCACAATATTGATTCTTCCTATCCATGAGCATGGTATGTTCTTCCATTTGTTTGTGTCCTCTTTGATTTCACTGAGCAGTGGTTTGTAGTTCTCCTTGAAGAGGTCCTTTACATCCCTTGTAAGTTGGATTCCTAGGTATTTGATTCTCTTTGAAGCAATTGTGAATGGAAGTTCATTCCTGATTTGGCTCTCTGTTTGTCTGTTACTGGTGTATAAGAATGCTTGTGATTTTTGCACATTAATTTTGTATCCTGAGACTTTGCTGAAGTTGCTTATCAGCTTAAGGAGATTTTGGGCTGAGACAATGGGGTTTTCTAAATATACAATCATGTCATCTGCAAACAGGGACAATTTGACTTCTTCTTTTCCTAACTGAATACCCTTGATTTCTTTCTCTTGCCTGATTGCCCTAGCCAGAACTTCCAACACTATGTTGAATAGGAGTGGTGAGAGAGGGCATCCCTGTCTTGTGCCAGTTTTCAAAGGGAATTTTTCCAGTTTTTGCCCATTCAGTATGATATTGGCTGTGGGTTTGTCATAAATAGCTCTTATGATTTTGAGGTACGTTCCATCAATACCGAATTTATTGAGCGTTTTTAGCATGAAGGGCTGTTGAATTTTGTCAAAAGCCTTTTCTGCATCAATTGAGATAATCATGTGGTTCTTGTCTTTGGTTCTGTTTATATGCTGTATTATGTTTATTGATTTGCGAATGTTGAACCAGCCTTGCATCCCAGGGATGAAGCCCACTTGATCATGGTGGATAAGCTTTTTGATGTGTTGCTGAATCCGGTTTGCCAGTATTTTACTGAGGATTTTTGCATCGATGTTCATCAGGGATATTGGTCTAAAATTCTCTTTTTTTGTTGTGTCTCTGCCAGGCTTTGGTATCAGGATGATGTTGGCCTCATAAAATGAGTTAGGGAGGATTCCCTCTTTTTCTATTGATTGGAATAGTTTCAGAAGGAATGGTACCAGCTCCTCCTTGTACCTCTGGTAGAATTCAGCTGTGAATCCATCTGGTCCTGGACTTTTTTTGGTTGGTAGGCTATTAATTGTTGCCTCAATTTCAGAGCCTGCTATTGGTCTATTCAGGGATTCAACTTCTTCCTGGTTTAGTCTTGGAAGAGTGTAAGTGTCCAGGAAATTATCCATTTCTTCTAGATTTTCCAGTTTATTTGCATAGAGGTGTTTATAGTATTCTCTGATGGTAGTTTGTATTTCTGTGGGGTCGGTGGTGATATCCCCTTGATCATTTTTAATTGCGTCGATTTGATTCTTCTCTCTTTTCTTCTTTATTAGTCTGGCTAGTGGTCTGTCAATTTTGTTGATCTTTTCAAAAAACCAACTCCTGGATTCATTGATTTTTTGGAGGGTTTTTTGTGTTTCTATCTCCTTCAGTTCTGCTCTGATCTTAGTTATTTCTTGCCTTCTGCTAGCTTTCGAATGTGTTTGCTCTTGCTTCTCTAGTTCTTTTAATTGCGATGTTAGAGTGTCAATTTTACATCTTTCCTGCTTTCTCTTGTGGGCATTTAGTGCTATAAATTTCCCTCTACACACTGCTTTAAATGTGTCCCAGAGATTCTGGTATGTTGTATCTTTGTTCTCATTGGTTTCAAAGAACATCTTTATTTCTGCCTTCATTTCGTTATGTACCCAGTAGTCATTCAGGAGCAGGTTGTTCAGTTTCCATGTAGTTGAGCGGTTTTGATTGAGTTTCTTAGTCCTGAGTTCTAGTTTGATTGCACTGTGGTCTGAGAGACAGTTTGTTATAATTTCTGTTCTTGTACATTTGCTGAGGAGTGCTTTACTTCCAATTACGTGGTCAATTTTGGAGTAAGTATGATGTGGTGCTGAGAAGAATGTATATTCTGTTGATTTGGGGTGGAGAGTTCTATAGATGTCTATTAGGTCTGCTTGCTGCAGAGATGAGTTCAATTCCTGGATATCCTTGTTAACTTTCTGTCTCGTTGATCTGTCTAATGTTGACAGTGGAGTGTTGAAGTCTCCCATTATTATTGTATGGGAGTCTAAGTCTCTTTGTAAGTCTCTAAGGACTTGCTTTATGAATCTGGGTGCTCCTGTATTGGGTGCATATATATTTAGGATAGTTAGCTCTTCCTGTTGAATTGATCCCTTTACCATTATGTAATGGCCTTCTTTGTCTCTTTTGATCTTTGATGGTTTAAAGTCTGTTTTATCAGAGACTAGTATTGCAACCCCTGCTTTTTTGTGTTCTCCATTTGCTTGGTAAATCTTCCTCCATCCCTTTATTTTGAGCCTATGTATGTCTCTGCGTGTGAGATGGGTCTCCTGAATACAGCAGACTGATGGGTCTTGACTCTTTATCCAGTTTGCCAGTCTGTGTCTTTTAATTGGAGCATTTAGTCCATTTACATTTAAGGTTAATATTGTTATGTGTGAACTTGATCCTGCCATTATGATATTAACTGGTTATTTTGCTCATTAGTTGATGCAGTTTCTTCCTAGCCTCAATGGTCTTTACATTTTGGCATGTTTTTGCAATGGCTGGTACCGGTTGTTCCTTTCCATGTTTAGTGCTTCCTTCAGGATCTCTTGTAAGGCAGGCCTAGTGGTGACAAAATCTCTAAGCATTTGCTTATCTGTAAAGGATTTTATTTCTCCTTCACTTATGAAACTTAGTTTGGCTGGATATGAAATTCTGGGTTTAAAATTCTTTTCTTTAAGAATGTTGAATATTGGCCCCCACTCTCTTCTGGCTTGGAGAGTTTCTGCTGAGAGATCTGCTGTTAGTCTGATGGGCTTCCCTTTGTGGGTAACCCGACCTTTCTCTCTGGCTGCCCTTAAGATTTTTTCCTTCATTTCAACTTTGGTGAATCTGGCAATTATGTGTCTTGGAGTTGCTCTTCTCGAGGAGTATCTTTGTGGCGTTCTCTGTATTTCCTGGATTTGAATGTTGGCCTGCCCTACTAGGTTGGGGAAGTTCTCCTGGATGATATCCTGAAGAGTGTTTTCCAACTTGGTTCCATTTTCCCCCTCACTTTCAGGCACCCCAATCAGACGTAGATTTGGTCTTTTTACATAATCCCATACTTCTTGCAGGCTTTGTTCATTTCTTTTTCTTCTTTTTTCTTTTGGTTTCTCTTCTCGCTTCATTTCATTCATTTGATCCTCAATCGCTGATACTCTTTCTTCCAGTTGATCGAGTCGGTTACTGAAGCTTGTGCATTTGTCACGTATTTCTCGTGTCATGGTTTTCATCTCTTTCATTTCGTTTAGGACCTTCTCTGCATTAATTACTCTAGCCATCAATTCTTCCACTTTTTTTTTCAAGATTTTTAGTTTCTTTGCGCTGGGTACGTAATTCCTCCTTTAGCTCTGAGAAATTTGATGGACTGAAGCCTTCTTCTCTCATCTCGTCAAAGTCATTCTCCGTCCAGCTTTGATCCGTTGCTGGCGATGAGCTGCGCTCCTTTGCCGGGGGAGATGCGCTCTTATTTTTTGAATTTCCAGCTTTTCTGCCCTGCTTTTTCCCCATCTTTGTGGTTTTATCTGCCTCTGGTCTTTGATGATGGTGATGTACTGATGGGGTTTTGGTGTAGGTGTCCTTCCTGTTTGATAGTTTTCCTTCTAACAGTCAGGACCCTCAGCTGTAGGTCTGTTGGAGATTGCTTGAGGTCCACTCCAGACCCTGTTTGCCTGGGTATCAGCAGCAGAGGCTGCAGAAGATAGAATATTTCTGAACAGCGAGTGTACCTGTCTGATTCTTGCTTTGGAAGCTTCCTCTCAGGGGTGTACTCCTCCCTGTGAGGTGTGGGGTGTCAGACTGCCCCTAGTGGGGGATGTCTCCCAGTTAGGCTACTCAGGGGTCAGGGACCCGCTTGAGCAGGGAGTCTGTCCCTTCTCAGATCTCAACCTCCGTGTTGGGAGATCCACTGCTCTCTTCAAAGCTGTCAGACAGAGTCGTTTGCGTCTGTGCAGAGGTGTCTGTGTGTCTTAGTTTACTGTGCCCTGTCCCCAGAGGTGGAGTCTACAGAGACAGGCAGGTTTCCTTGAGCTGCTGTGAGCTCCACCCAGTTCGAGCTTCCCAGCAGCTTTGTTTACCTACTTAAGCCTCAGCAATGGCGGACGCCCCTCCCCCAGCCTCGCTGCTGCCTTGCCGGTAGATCACAGACTGCTGCGCTAGCAACGAGGGAGGCTCCGTGGGTGTGGGACCCTCCCGGCCAGGTGTGGGATATGATCTCCTGGTGTGCCTGTTTCCTAAAGCGCAGTATTGGGGTGGGAGTTACCCGATTTTCCAGGTGTTGTGTGTCTCAGTTCCCCTGGCTAGGAAAAGGGACTCCCTTCCCCCTTGCGCTTCCCAGGTGAGGCAATGCCTCGCCCTGCTTCAGCTCTCGCTGGTCGGGCTGCAGCAGCTGACCAGCTCCGATCGTCCGGCACTCCCCAGTGAGATGAACCCAGTACCTCAGTTCAAAATGCAGAAATCACCGGTCTTCTGTGTCGCTGGCGCTGGGAGTTGGAGACTGGAGCTGCTCCTATTCGGCCATCTTGCTCCGCCCCCCCTCAGCAAATTCTTGAAGGAAATTCTGAGCAGCACAGCTCTAGGGTTTCCACTTCAGTTGAATTACTAACACCTGGGTTCAACAATGGCCTATGCTGAATGACGTTGAGATGGCAGGATTTGGGGTATTATGTAGAAGAGGGAATTTAAAAGATATGAATGTTGGAGCAGATTTACCACATGCAACCAGTTTACTCATGTCTAATTAGGTACCGGAGAGGGTTCGGAGAACACTCTCTTCACCAAAACATTGGAAGTTACATTGGCCAGGGGAACATTAGCATTCTTGAGAAGCCCTAGAGTAGTGACTGTACTCTGGGAATAAAGATGGGAGAGGTTGCACTTAATTACCAGAGGTAAGGCAGACATATAGGCAGACATACGTACACAAGGCAGTTGGGCCAGCATGGTAATCAGGAGGATTTGAACGACCAGAATATTTGGCTGTGACTAGTTGATCCTGGTATCCCTCATACTGACACAGAAGGTCACCCACTTTGGTCCTATGTGGTCCATATAACTCTAGGTCTGGAATGACTGGTCTTTAAAAGGGAAAATAGAGTTGCAGCTCCAAAATGGGGCAGGGAGGAGTGTGTTTGGATCCATTGTTTGGATCCATGCAATGGATCCCCTTGAGCATTTCCTATTACACCCACTCAATGCTGAAGTGGAAGATTATTGAGGGAACTCACCCCCAATATTTCAATGTAAGTTCTTTCTATTTTCCATAAGTGACAGCTGGCTGAGAAATAAAGAGAAAGAGTACAAAGAGAGGAATTTTACAGCTGGGCTGCATGGGGTCACATCACATATCAGTAGGATGGTGATGCCCACCTGAGTCTCAGACCAGCAAGTTTTTATTAAGGGTTTTAAAAGGGGAGGGAGCATAAGAACAGGGAGTAGGTACAAAGATCACATGCTTCAAAGGGCAAAAAGCAGAACAAAGATCACATGCTTCTGAGGGAACAGGACAAAAGGCAAAACAGAACTACTGATAAGGGTCTATGTTCAGCTGTGCACATATTGTCTTGATAAACAACTTAAACAACAGAAAACAGGGTTTGAGAGCAGAGAACCAGTCTAACCAAAATTTACCAGGGCAGAGTTTTTCCCCATACTAATAAGCCTGAGGGTACTGCCGGAGACTAGGACATATCTCAGTCCTTATCTCAACCACATAAGACAGACACTCCCAGAGCAGCCATTTATAGACCTCCCCACAGTTACACATTCCTTTCCCAGTGTATTAATATTAATATTTCTTGCTAGGAAAAGAATTTAGTGATATCTCTCGTACTTGCACGTCCATTTATAGGCTCTCTGCAAGAAGGAAAATAAGGCTCTTTTTGCCCGACGCCACAGGCAGTCAGACCTTATGGTTGTCTTTCCTTGTTCCCTAAAAATCACTGTTATTCTGTTCTTTTTTAAGGTGCACTGATTTCATATTGTTGAAATACGCAAGTTTTACAATCATTTTGTACAGTTAACACAATTATCACAGTGGTCCTGAGGTGATGTACATCCTCAGCTTATGAAAATAACAGGATTAAGAGATCAAAGTAAAGACGGGCATAAGAAATTATAAAAGTATTATTTGGGAACTGATAAATGTCCATATTAAAATGAAATCTTCACAATTTATGTTCCTCTGCCATGGCTACAGCTGGTCCCTCCATTTGGGGTCCCTCACTTCCCACAACGAAAGATGTACATACTCAGGATCCAGCAAATTCTCTTCTATGTTTCTAACCTTGAGAAACTCTGAATCATGCAAGAAATGAGGCATATATAAGGATGTTTAATGTAGCACCGTTTATAAAAAAAAGAAAAAGTGAAACAATTCAAATGGTCCCCAGTTGAGAAATTGTTTATTCATTCAATAAAATATTGCAAAACAGTTAAAAGATATTAGAGCTATGTTTATGAACATGAATAAATCTTAAAAATACAATGTTGAATGAAAAAACGTAATTTGCAAATGGATGTATACAGAAGGATGTCATCTATGCAAATTTTCAAAATAGCTAAAGCAAATCATATATACTCTTTTGGGTTACATGAATTATGTAGTGAAAACATGTAGCTTAATAGCAATGATTCACACCAACACCATGTGAGTGATGTTATACCAGTAAGAGAAAGATAAATAGATGAGGGAGGGCATTAACTTTATCTGTACCATTTCATGGTTTTTGAAATAGAAATTTGAAGCAGATATAGCAAAAATGTTGACATCTTTTTCATCAAGGTTGTGTGCTTACAGACATATGTTACATAACTTGGGAACTTTATCCTTAAATATTTCATAATTCAAAATAAACACTTTAAAAAGGAAATTGCTTCTTCATATCAACAAATTATTTGTAAAGAATTCACTGACATACAACATATGATGTAATTATAGAAGGTACCCCTTTTATTTACCCTTTATATCTGAAAGATAAAGAGATGTGGGGTGTGTAACCCAGAAATGCAGGACATGTTAAAAGTAAATGATACAAAGTTTTAGGGATTAGGTCTTGGAGAAATGCCACCTGTCTACTTCCAAAGCTTAGATTAAAAGTTAATGGATTTTCAAATGGATTATTTCGCCATCTACAAACTTATAACCAAATGTAATGATGACCTTACACTATGGGTAAGTGCAAGAGAGTCATCTTTGCTATTTGGTCATTCATGTTCCCATAATTGGCAGGAAATATGATTCTCCACCTGACAAGTAAAGAGAACCCTTTGAGAAACACGAGAGGTGTCACTATTATCATCATTGCATATTATATAATTGCTGGCACCCAGCAGTTATATAAAATAGCAGACAGTTGAGCTTCAGCAGATCCTCTAAATTTTCTAATTATACGGATCAGAATATCTATCTGGAAAGTGGAATTCTATGTCTAAAATCACCCCTGAACTCTACAGTAGGTTGGTTTTCTTTATTGGCTTCTTTAGGGAGAGCAAAATGTTCCATTTATTTCCTTGTGTATAATTAAACATAGAGTAGAACAACAAATAAAAATTGAGTTACTAGAGGCAGTGTACTCAAGTCCTATGCCTCATAATGCTATTTCAACAAAAGTATAAATCTCCATGGTGATTCATTTACTCTTCCAAATTATCCTATGAGATATTTTCCCAGGACTTTTAACATTAAAATGTACTAGGTCAAAGTGCTTAGCTATTGTACAATATAATAAGATTTTAAATTATGATAAATATTCTCATTTCCCCACAATAAATATTTTAAAGTACTACATATTTTTTAAATTATGTACTTGTACAATATTGTACACTTGGCCCCAGTGCTGTGGTTTTAAATTATCTAGAATTGGGGGTAATATTGCCAAATAGAGCTGTTTCTAATTCTAACTCACTCTGTAATAGATACTTCAGGAGCACTAAGTATGTGATAGGTGAAAGAAAACCGATATTCCTCATCACAAACATTGTGTATTTGCTATTGAGGAGAGAGATGCTGGGCAGGTTAGCACCCCTGTAACTATTAAAAAATTTAAAATTTATCACTTTTTTAAAGCTACTATTTATGTAGCTAAAATCAGACAAAAATTATGAAACCATTTCAGATATTCTGTAATATTAGCCAAAAACTTAATTTTTCATCAACATGAGAAATATAATCATATTGCTCTGCCCAAATACTTATGAGTTACATTTCTCTCAAATATTTTAAACTATAGACTTGCTTGTTTTTGTTCTCCTCTCTTCTTCTACTGTCAGAAACTTTGCCTTCAAAGTGCATGTTTCTTTTTATTCTTTTGGCAAATCTATGATTCTAACATCTTAAACATATTAACTTCTTGAGTCAACAAAAAATTTTCTCCAGTACAATTAATCTCAGTAATATGATGATGATATTTCAGTAGAAACCATCTGCAATTTAAAGTATTATTGCCAAGAGCAGAAAATAGGCACATTAATTTGTAACATACAATAAAGACCTTTCTCAGCTTCATTTCCTTGGAAGACGCTTTTTGGGGGCAATACTTTAAAAACCCAACACAATGCAGCAGAACTATCCAAAGTTCTCATGGAAACAAAAGGTACCAGAGGAAGTGCATGAGCAAGGTAAGAGATGGTGCAGCACGCCAGGCCCTCAGGAGCTGAGTGAGTGCTCCCAGCAGCAAGGCTGCCAGGCCAGTTTGCTTCCCTGGCAGGCAGAAGGGCCTTACAGCATTGATATAAAAATGGGAAGACAAAAATGAGGGACAGAAAAGGGAAGAGGTTGTATTAACACACAGGGAAAAGAACTGAGACGGAACATGGACTAACAAATGGTTCGTGTCAGTCAGACTCATTCTTAGCAACTAAAACTTCTTAACTTCTTAATTTCTACTTCAGACTATGACACCCATAGCTACGTGGCTAGTGATTTCAAATTCATTCTAATACTGGAAAGAAGGAAGCATAAAGCATCACTGAAACTATTGACCTGAGTTTGCTATTATTTATTATAGACACACATGTAATTATTGTGAAAATACAATGTACCGCTGCTGAAATTTCCCTGTCTTACTTATGATCACATAACCAATGGTCTCCATATTTACTCTCAGTCACCTCTACCTCAAGTTCATGGTGTTGAGTTCCCATTAGTATAGTTGCATTAACTTGCCAGACTATATTAATTTAAAATATCTATAAAAAAATAAAAGATAAACCACTCTAAAATTAGATTACAAAAGAAGTTATAACTAACCTAACTGGATAGCCAACAAAGATCCATTTTCCGTGAATATTTTTAGTTAGAATTGAAGCAGACTTTGAAAAATTCTAGTTTTAAATTTACCATTTGCATTTGGGAATGGTGATTATGCTAAGGAAAACAATGTGGTAATGGGGGAATAAGGAAGAGAGAGAGAAAGTTCTAAGAGCTGTGACTTGCATTAGTGAACTGGTCATCAGTAATGTTTATATATGACTGCTGAAATATTTTAAAAAATCAAAGCTCCTTCAAAAATACATTGTATGTGCAGTTGTTTAAATGTTGTATAAGAAAATCTTGTTCAATGATACTTTGTATTTCAATAAATTATACTCTCCAGCTCAGTAAACAGAAAAAAAAAAAAATCTAAACTCTATGAGTCAGATAAAATGAACTTTAGGGAAAACATTTTGTAAATATGTTAATAAAATTTTGGTATAACATTGGTGACACCAGTCAAAATCAAATACTATATTGTTTTATTTATTTTTGTTTATAACTTTTCTGTCATTTGTAGGGATTTGAGTAATAGTGGAAAACTGCAATTTCTTGGTCTTCCATTTGAACCTAAGATCTATAAACCACTAACCACTTAAAAAGAAGTTTTTAAAAAAAATCTGTATCGATAATTCTTTATATTATTTTAAAAATACCAGTTTTTGAATACACCAAACATCAAAAATATAATTAAGCCTGTGTCATAAAATATAAAGCGGATATACAAATGAATTGTGTGAAGTAGCCTTAGAGGACAATATTAAAACCTGCTCCCTCAGTTCTTATTTTAAACTTCTTAGATTAATAGTTGTTGAAACCTTTCAGGTTTTCTTCACCTTTCTTCTCCAACCTATTACGTCCTTTCTCCCCAGCGAAGTTCTGCATTTTTATACAATGACAGTCAACATAAATGATATATGATTATAAATAAATTGATTCCATAAGCAGCACATGGAAATCATACCTACATACCATAGGACATTATGTTTGAGACAGATGGCTTTTTGAGGCCTGGTCTCCTCTGGGATAGTAGAGACAGTTGGATTAGAATTCTGGATGTTTAAAAAGCACACACATACAAATAGACTATGGCTTTAATGGAGGAAAGAGTACATGGGTTCTTTACTGTCTCACATGATGATTCTCCTGACCATGTGTCTTTTGTCAACAGGGATTACTTATATTTAAAAGGATTTTTAAGATGCAAGATTCATCAGCATGATGCAAGAAGATAAAATGCTTTCATGTTTCAATGGGTGACTTTCATGTTTAACAAGTTGTTTTAAAAAGATACAATCGGGCTTGGTTTATTGCTTAATCAATGAACTAAAATGAAAGAAGTAGAGAGTTCTGACTTGTGTCTTCCCTAGGATATCCTAGGGAAGAGTAAGACTAGATTAAGCCTTAATGACTTAATAATGACTACAGTAAGCCATTTGTGTTACTGTAGAAAAAGTTGTGTTGAGGCTTTTTCTCTGAGGAGGAATACCGAGAAACCAGGTCTACTAAGAAAAGATGGACAATGGCAGCTGCTGAGAAGGGTGGGGCACCAAGAAGCTGTGAGGACTCAAAGTATTGAACGCAGAAATCAGTGCCAATAGCTTTTTTCCCCAAGAACCATTTTAGGATGAGTTACATGTTATATAAAACAATGACTGACAATAGTTAAAACTCCTAAATAAATTCTATTCTAAATAACTTATTCTTCAACAGTTCTGTTAGTATCAGTAATTGATATGCAACAATTTAGTAAAAATTATTTGTATTTTTATTTGGTAAATAGAAGTTATTTTAAAATTAAGAAATTTTATTATAATGTTTATATTAGTAAACACGCAGTGTGCTGCAGTAGGGAAAAAAATCACAAAATACTTTGGAGTAACATTATCAGGACATGTGTAAAATGTAGGAAGAAAGGGAAGTACAGAAGATAACATAAATAGATGGAGATAATTAACGTTTCCCAAATAAGAGGACTGAGCCTACAAAGTGGTTAATTTCACCCAAAGCAATCTGTGCAATTAATATATTCTTGGTCAAAATAGCAATGGGATTTATGGGTTTTTTTTTTTTAAGATTTAGTGATGTTTAAGATTAAATTTTAAAACTATTGAAAAGTCAGAATAATGAGGAATTAATAATGTTACCGAGTATTACAAAATGGTATAAAGTCATAATAACAAGGTAGTGTGGTTCTGAGAGAGGAAAAGACAAATAAGTAAATGAAACAAACAATGGTTCAGAAGTGTTCATGTGGGAGATGCAACAATAGAAACCAATGGGGAAACATAAACAATGATCCTGCAACCAAATATAAGCTAGGTGGAAAAAACTTTAGATATTCACCTCATATATTAAACAAAATTAAATTTTCAATGAATTAAACTGCTAATTCAAAAAATCAAAATACTTGTATAAAAAATATATAGACTAGTATTTATCTCTCCATGAGAAATAATTCCAAGCTTAAAAGAGTAAAAGAAAAATAAAGGAAGATGCAACTTGGTTAACTACATAACAATAAAAGATATTCGTATGGAAAAACATAATATAGAAAATCAAGAGTAACATAAAACTGAAGAAATATAAAAGGGTAAAAGTTTTCTATAAATAATGAAGCATAGAAATGCAAAAAAAAATCAATGAATAGTTTAAACTACCAATGGATTAGAAACTATCAGAAGAAAAAAACGTTAATTTCTTTATAAAATGCAAATATTATTGAGATATCATTCATTTAACTGTAAAGTTAGCAAAGATTTAAAAGTGTAATACAGAGTATAAAATGAAAAAGGTATACTGTTCAGAATAAAATGGAAAAATTTGTGGGAGGAAACAGTTTGACAACTTGCTTCAAGAGCCTTAGAAATACCTTTATCTTCTCATCACCATTTTATTTCTAATAATAAGAAAATAATCATATTTAAACAAAGATTTATGCACACAGATGTTTGGTGTAGCATTAGTTACACTAGTGAAAAAACAGATACAATATGTATGCCTATTAGTGAAATGTATAAATTGTTGTTATAAAGTAGAAAATTTGCTCCAATTATAACTAGAACCATAAAAACACAAATAATTACATGAAAAGTGTTTACGACACAGTGAAGGGCCCTTGTGACTGGGCCTCATGCCAAACAACTTGTTACAAAAAAAGTTAGGGTCCCAGACCATGCCACAGCTTCACGAGACCTCTCCTCATCTGTGCATGGATGGATAGCCAACTCTGGAGCCCAGGCTGTTGCTTCCCAGTCTGGTGGTGAATCCCCTCCATAGTATGGTGAGTGTAGCGTCCAACTCTGGAGGCCAGGCTGTTGTTGCTTCCCAGTCTGGTGGTGAATCCCCTCCATAGTATGGTGAGTGTAGCGTCCAACTCTGGAGCCCAGGCTGTTGCTTCCCAGCCTGGTGGTGAATCCCCTCCATAGTATGGTGAGTGTAGTGTCCAACTCTGGAGGCCAGGGTGTTGTTACTTCTGACTCTTGAGCCCAGACTGTTGCTTCCCAGTCTGGTGGTGAATCCTCCACAATCTGGTGAGTATGATGTCCGACTCGGGAGCCCAGGCTGTTGCTTCCCAGTCTGGTGGTGAATCCTCCATAGTCTGCTGAGTGTAAATATATACATATATATACATCTTTTCCTTCTCCCCTTCCCATTGCAATTTGCTTATTATATCAATCTGCCTATTATATCAATTTGCTTATTATATCATTTGCTTATTATATCTGCATTGCCATTTACATGGGATAAAGGTTGTTCACCCTTAAAGGTATTGTATGTGTGTCTTTTCTTCTTCCCTCATGCATTTCCTGCACAGAACAATTAGCAGCTGTGTGACCCTTGAAATAAACATAAAACAACGTTAGAGGGTTGAGTTCTTTCTTTTACTATTAAGACAGAGCAAAGAAACACGTAAATAATATCTGGAAATCAAGCCTCATATTGAATATAATATTTACACTGGTTGGAAATTATATGAGTCATTACTGGTAGAGAATATCAATTGAATGTTTTTAAAGTGCTGTGGTAATTATTACTGACATGTACAGAGAAAATGTCCCACATATAGATTTTACCTACTTTTAAAAGAGAGTCTTTGATTCAATTGGTAAGTTATTTATAAATTTGGCAAGGTAACAAAAAGATCCCGGGCATTATTTCAGCTCCCTTACAAAATACCTACAAATGCAACACAGTAACATTGTCAGTAGAAAAACATTAATGATAAAGGATTATATCATGAATTTTCTTGCAAGTTCAAGATGATGTTGAATTGCACGAATCACTAATAAATCAGATTAGTCCACTAGGTTATCTGAATCCACAGGACTTCTCCGATGGCGGCAAGCTACGGTTTTACATTTCTATTCAAATTAGTAGAAACACTTAGTAAGCTTTTTATCTATTATATTTCAGTCAGTATCAAGTGCCAATAGCCATGATCACAGTTCTTTTTAGTCTTATTTCTTAAAATTGCTACATTTCCTTGCTTTATCATATTTTTCAACTTAATTACTGGCATCTTGGGTCTGTAAATAAGCTTTGATAGAAAAGACACACCAGTATTATTTTGTCCATTTGAAATGATTAAAGGGTGTCACTCCCTCAGTTGGAAATTTTACTCTAAGACATCTTAATCCATTCAGAGGTTCTAAACAATTTGAAAAGCTATGTACCTTAATTTGATTGTTGCCATGAGACTGAGATTTAATCAGCTCTTATGACTTAAAATTCTTCTCAGTTTTATATTTCATTAGTTGGAGTTGAGAAAAACTTTCCTCTTTGATACTGAAAGACACGGAATTCATGTACTCTATTTCCATTCATTCCTACTTGTAACCTAATTCTTTCCTGATCTTACTTCATATAATTCCCTATCAAATGCAGCCAACATCAACTAACACACACTACTAAAGCTATTTTAACCACTTTTCTGAGAACGACAGGTTTATTAGGTAAATTATCTTATTTTCACATCTTTATCAAAAATAATTTTACCAAATATTTTGCAACTGATTAGCATTGATTATGATTCAGCATTCAAAATAGTCTTTTCACTCCCTCCCACCAGAAAACTAAGCCTGTGTCACATATTTTGACATTTCCCTTTGAATATCAATTTTTGTATCTGTCAGAATAGGCTAGGATACACTACAGTAACAAACAAAAATCTCATGGCTTATCATATAAACATATATTTCATGTCCAAAGTGAGTCTGCAATGGCTGTGTTCATCAGTCTCCCAAGGACTTGGAATGATAGAGATTTAATATTAACATATGCTTTTTAAATTCCTGCAAAAAGGAGAAAGTAACATGGAAAATCATGCATAAGTTTTTAGGTTTTTCACAAGGAACTGACACAAATCACTTGGCTAGAGCAAACATAATCATGCCTAATATCAATGGAGACAGGTAAGTGCAATCTTACTATGCACACAGGGGGAGAGCCAGAAATATCTGGTGACCTACACTAATGGCATTTGAAAACAGACAGAATTAAATAACTATTTCCTTCTTTTTCTTATTACTATAATTTTGCTAATGCAATATTTACAAATAATATGAATAGAAAAGAGGTGAAATGGCAAAACAATATTGTATTCCTCAAAAAAGGCATGCACACCCAGTGTAAGATTCTCAAGTTATTAACTCAAGTTGTCAGACCAAATCACAAGTTGAAAACAATGAACAAAAAATGTAATCTCAAGATCTTTTAAAATTATTGATATGTCCCTATAGCCCTGTCTAAAACATAATGATAATCAATGATATGGAAGAATAAAATACATCAAATAATTTTCTAAACAAAGATGAGGTAGGATTGTTTCTATATAATTCTTTCAAATACTTATCATTTAGAAAACCTTCAGCTAATATATTACTATTTACACAGCATTCAATCAGTAACTTAATTACAAATATATAGCCATATTCTTTACTGTTTCATAAATAAACTACTGCACAGGGTAGTAATTGCTGGTATATATCTCTTATCTATTTCTGTTAAGATTATAATTCACATATAATGCAAAGTGTTCAACCAACTAATCTCAAATTTTTTAGGGCTCCTCACTGTGTCATCTTTATAGCTGTTAGTGGCAATAAATTACTTACTTGAATTATTAGACTTAAAAGCAATGGGACATACCATGACTACATGCAGTAAACAAATACTTAAATTTATTTCATGAAATCTTGCAGTCTTACAAACCCTGTTTGAAAATTTTCTTTAAATTCTGCAGAATTATAGTAAAATAGCAGGATCTGTATATATTGAATGTAAAAGACTATGGGTTAAAATGTTTTTTAGGCAAGGGAAAGGTTTCAAAGGATAGTGCTTAATTTTTCTCAAAAATAACAGAGATAAGACTGCTCTCAAGAAGGCCAACTAGATGCATCCAGGAGGAACATCTGCCACCAAGGGTCCAGGACATTAGGAAGACTGGCACACTCTGAGCACTGTCAGTGGACAGAGGAAAGACACATAAGCTGGGCTGAAGGTGGAGGAAACTGGGAACCCTGCATGGGGCTACCATGTACTGGGACTTGCTTCTGGCCCCTGACAACTCCTGGGGAAGTGGTGAGTTGGGCAGGCAAGGAGCAACCCACCAGGCACCTCTGGAATTCTGGCAGCAGGAGACCCCATGACCCCCATGGATACCTGAGCTGGCGGGGAGAGCTGCTTAGAGAGATGGCAGAGACAGAATTCCAGCCAGTGCAGAGCCCAGAGGCCTTGGTGTGGGAGTGTCTGTAGTGAAGCCCAAGAAGGGATATCCATCCCCCTAGGCTCACCTTGCTCTCCTAGGAGACTCTAGCCCTAGGGAAACTGTTGGACCCAAACAGTGAAGGGTAGTCTTGTCCATGAGATGACACCAGTCTGACCTGAGTGCCCCACTGTCTACCAGTCTCTCCCAGGATCCCAGCCTAGATGCACCTGCTTGTAGTGCAGCCTTGGATGCTCAGCTGAGGTAACTCCCAGGTGCCTGCATCACAGTACCTACACTGATAAATCATGCCTGAGCATCAGGGAGCTCCAATAGAGCAGCCCCCAGTACCATGCACCAAATTAACTGCTCCCTCCCACCACCACAGCCTCTGCCATGCTGGTTTGCCTGTGTGCACTTGTCCATGGCTTCCCACCACATCACTTTGCCAGGGCGTGTATGCAGGAAGACTTCACCTCCTCTTCCCTGCCAGTGCGTATGTGCATGTGCGCCCCATCATGACACTGCTGCCCAACATGAGTATACCCCATACACCCTGTCCAACATGGAGGAGCACAAGGAGACTAGTAGCCCCACCCTCCTACTCTGTGCTGTTACTGCTGCTTGTGTATTATACGCACACGGAGACCACCAGCATCACACCCCCGAGTACCTCACCCCCATGTTGACACAACCTCCAGTCAAAACCTATGCACAGAGACCAGCAGCCTCACCCCTCATCCTGCACAGCTGCTACTGCCCACATGAATGAGTAAATGGAGAGTGCCAGCTCCAGGCCTGCCAACAACCCCCAAGCTGACCATCACCAGCACAAATATGTGCATGGATGCTGGCAGGCTCCTACCACCCAATGAAACACTTTGGTTGGCACCACCCACTGAGTGTTGTAACCAGAGGTCTAAAAACACCTCAGCCCCTCCAGTGCAGCAGATTCCTAAACTTGAGGGGCTAGAGAACAAAGTAAGGGGTCTGATATTAGCCTCTCAGAGTTAGGGCACACAGTGCAGTAGTCCTGAGATGAGTCTTGGCTCCCTGAAATCTTCCAGAAATGAAGCCAGTTGACTAAACCCACCTTTATAGCATAATCAAACCCCCAAGGACACTAAGAGGATAAAAGAAAAAAAATTCATCCAAAAGACAGCAACTTCAAATATTGAAAGAACATTAGCCCATGAAGATGAAAAAGAACGAATGCAAAAACTCTGGCAACTCAAAAAGCCAGAGTGTCTTCTTACCTCCAAATGAAAGCACTAGTTCCTCAGCAATGGTTCTTAACTGGGCTAAAATGACAGAAGTAGAATTTGGAATATGGATAGGAATGAAGATTACTGACATTCAGCAGAAAGTCAAAACCCAATTCAAGGAATCTAAACGTTATTGTAAAATGATACAGGAGCCGATGAAATGTCCATTATAGAAGGAACCAAAGTGATCTGATAAAGCTGAAAAGCACGATACAAGAATTTCACAATGTATTCATAAGTATTAACAGCAGAATAGGCTAAGCTAAGCAAAGAATCTCAGAGCATGAGAACCTGCTCTACAAAATAATCAGACAAAAATTTTTTAAAAACTAAAGAAGAGTGAATAGGCAACCTGCAGAATAAGAGAAAAATTTTGCAGTATATCCATCTGAGAAAGGTCTAACATCTAGAATCTACAAGGAACTCAAACAAATTTACAAGGAAAACACAAACAACCCCATCAAAAAGTGAGCTGAGGATCTGAACAGACAATTCTCAAAAGAAGACATTTATGCAGCCAACAAACTTGTGAAAAAAAGCTCATCATCACTGGTCATTAGAGTAATGCAAATCAAAACCACAATGAGATATCATCTCATACCAGTTAGAATGGTGATCATTAAAAAGTCTGGAAATAACAGATGTTGGCAAGGATGTGGAGAAATAGGAACGCTTTTACACTGTTGATGGGAGTGTAAATTAGTTCAACCATTGTGGAAGACAGTGTGGCAATTCCTCAAGGATCTAGAGCCAGAAATATCATCTGACCCAGCAATCCCATTACTGGATATATACCCAAAGGATTATAAATCACTCTACTATAAAGACACATGCACACGTATGTTTATTGCAGCACCATTTACAATAGCAAAAACTTGAAACCAACCCAAATGCTCATCAATGATAGACTGGATAAAGAAAATGTGGCACATATACATCATGGAATACTATGCAGCCATAAAAAAGAATAAGTTCATGTCCTTTGCAGGGACATGGATGAAGCTGGAAACCATCATTCTCAGCAAACTAACACAGAAACAGAAAACCAAACACCTCATGTTCTCACTCATAAGTGGGAGGTGAACAATGAAAACACACAGACACAGGGAGGGAAACATTACACACTAGAGCTTGTTGGTAGGTGGAGGGAAAGGGGAGGAACAACATTAGAACAAATACCTAATGCAGTGGGACTTAAAACCTAGATGACGGAATGATAGGTGCAGCAAACCACCATGGCACATTTACACCTATGTAACAAGCCTGCACATTCAGCACATGTATCCCAGAGCTTAAAGTAAAATAATAATAATAATAATAATAATAATAATAATAAAAATAAAAGAATCAACAAAACCTCTGATAAATATGGGATTATATAAAGACACCAAATCTGTGACTCATGAGAGAGAGAGAGAAAGGAAGAAACTTAGAAAACATATTTCAGGCTATCATCCATGAAAATTTTGCCAATCTTGCTAGGGAAGCCAACATTCAAATTCAGGAAATGCAGAGAACCTCTGCAAAATACTACGTAAGAAACCCATCCTCAAAACACACAATCATAAGATTCTCCAAGGTTGAAATGAATGAAAAAACATTAAAAACAACTAGGGAGAAGGGTCAGATCACTTACAAAGGAAATCCCATCAGGCTAACAACAGACCTTTCAGCAGACACCCTACAAGCCAGAAGAGATTATGGGGAGGGGGGGCTATATTCAGCATTCTTAAAGAAAACAACTTTCAACCAAGAATTTCATATCTAGCCCCACTAAGCTTCATAAGTGAAGAACAGTTAAGATCCTTTCAGAAAAACAAATGCTAAGGGACTGAATTACCACCAGACTTGCCTTATAAGAGATCCTGAAAGGACTGCTATATGTGGAAAGGAAATACTAATACTTACTGGCCACTTCAAAAACACTTAAGTACACAGACCAGTGACATTATAAAGCAATTACAAAAACAAGTCTTCATAATAACTAACAACATGATGACAGTATATAAATAACTAATTTTCAATGTAAATAGGCTAAATGCCTCAAATAAAGACACAGAGTGGCAAGCTGGATAAAGAAGCAAAGCCCAGTTGTACGCTGTCTTCAAGAGACCCATCTCACATGCAGTGACACACATAGGCTCAAAGTAAATGAAGAAATATCTACCAAGCAAACAGAAAACAGAAAAAAGCAAAGGTTGCTATTCTAATTTCAGATAAAACAGACTTTAAACCAAAAACATTTAAAACAGAAGCAAGGCATTACATAATGGTAAAGGGCTCAGTTCAACAAGAAGGTCTAACTATCCTAAATATATATTCACCCAACAAAGGAGCACCCAGATTCACAAAGCAAATTCTTGGACACCTATGAAGCGCTAAATAACCACATAATAATTGTGAGACTTCAACACTGACAGTATTAACCAGATCATCAAGGCAGAAAACTAACAAAGATATTTCTGACCTGAGCTCTACACTTGACCAAATGGACCTAATAGACAACTACAGAACTCTCCACCCAAGAAAAAAGAATATATGCTCTTCTCATCTGCACATAGCATATACTCTAAAATTGACCATACAAAAGGGCATAAAACAATCATCAGCAAGTTCCAAAAAAAAAAGAAAAGTATTATACCAACTACACTCTTGGACCACAGTGCAATAAAAATAGGACCCATTGCTGAGAAAATCACTGGAAACCAACAATTACATGGAAATTAAGCAACCTGCTTCTGGATGACTTCTGGCTAAACAATGAAGGTAAGACACAGAGATCGAGAAATTATTTGAAACTAATGAGAACATACATACAAAATGCACGAATCTCTGGGAACAGTTAAAGCAGTGTTAATAGGGAAGTTTATAGCACTAAATGCTGACATCAATAATTAGAAAGGTCTCAAATTAACAACCTAACATTACAACTAGAGTCACTAGAGAGACGAAAGAAAACCAACCCAAACTCTAGCAGACAAAAAAAAAAAAAAAAAAGAAAACCAAAATCAGGGGTGAACTGAAGGAAATTGAGATTCAAAAGACCACACAAAAAATCAAAAAATCCAGGAGTTTGTTTTTTGAAAGAATTAATAAGTTATATAGACTGCTAGATAGACTAACAAAAAAAAAGAGAGAGAAGACTCAAATAAACACAATCAGAAATGACAAAGGGAATGTTACCAGAGAAATAGAAAAAAGCTCTCAGAGATTATTATAAAAATTTCTATGCACACAAGCTAGAAAACCTAGAAGAAGGAGATAAATTCCTGGAAACATACAACCTCCCAAGATTGAGCAAGGAAGAAATGGAATCACTGAACACACCAATAATAACCAACATTGACTCAGCAATAAAAAGCCTGTCAACCTAAAAAAAAAAAAAAAAAAAAAAAAAAAAAAAAAAAAAAAAGGCCCAGGACCAGAAGGATTCACAGCCACATTGAATAAAGAAGAGCTGGTACCTTTCCTACTAAAACCATCACAAAAACATTTAGGAGGAAGGATTCCTCCCTAACTCATCTTATGAGGCCAGCATCATCTTAACACCAAAACCTGGCAGAGACACAACAAAAAGGAAAAATTTAGGCCAACATCCTTGATGAATATAGACATAAAAACCCTTTACAAAATACTAGCAAACCAAATACAGCAGCACATCGAAAAGCAAATCCACCACAATCAAGGTTTATCCCTGGGATGCAAGGTTGGTTAAACATACGCAATCAATAAATGTGATTCACTACATAAACAGAACAAAAAACAAAAGCCACGTGATCATCTCAATAGATGCAGAAAAGCTTTTCATAAAATTCAATATACTTTTATGTTAAAAACCTTCAATAAACTAGGAATTGAAGAAACATACTTGAAAATATTAAGAGCCATCTATGAAAAACCTACTGCCAACATAATACTGAATAGGCAAATGCTAGAAGCACTCTCCTTAAAACTAGTTTGCAGATGATATGATTTTATATCTAGAAAACACCATAGTCTCTGCCAAAGCTCCTTGATCTAATAAACAACTTTAGCAAAGTTTCAGGATACAAAATTAATAAACAAAAATCTGTAGCATTCCTGCTGAGTGCTGTGGCTTATGCCTGTAATCTGAGCATTTTGGGTGGCTGAGGAAGGTGAGTTGCTTGAACCCAGGATTTTGAGACCAGCATGGGCAAAATGACAAAACTGTCTCTACAAAAAAATACAAAAATTAGCCAGATGTGGCAGTTCATGTCTGCAGTCCTAGCTCCTCAGGATGCTGAGGTGGGAGGATTTATTGAACCCAAGAGTTTGAGGCTACGGTGACCTGTAATCATGCCAGTACACTCCAGCCTAACAGAGCAAGACCCTTTCTCAAAAAAATAAAAATAAAATTAAAAATCAGTAGCATTCCTATACACCAACAACATCCAAACTGAGAGCAAACTCAAGAATGCAATCTCATTTATAATAGCCACAAAAAGAATAAAATACCTACTAATACAGAGTGCCAAGGAGGCAAAAGACCTCTGCAATGAGAATTCTAAAATGTTGCTCAAAGAAATCAGAGAAGACACAAATGAATAGAAAAACATTTAATGCTCATGGATATGAAGAATCAATATTGTTAAAATGGATATATTGCCCAAAGCAATCGATAGATTCAATGCTATTCCTATCAAACAATCAAAATGATTCTTCACAGAATTAGAAAAAAAACTACCTTAAAATTCATATAGAATCAAGACAGAGCCCGAATAGCCAAGGCAATCTTAAGCAAAGAGAACAAGGCTGGAGGCATCACAGTACTCAACTTCAAACTATTCTACAGTGATACAGTAACCAAAACAGTATGGTGCTGGTATAAAAACAGACACACAGAAAAAAAAAAAAAAGAAAAAAAAAAAAAAACAGAACAGAGAGCCCAGAAGTAATGCTGCATATCCATCTGATCTTCAACAAAACTACAAACACAAGCAATGGCGAAAGGACTCCCTATTCAATGAATTGTGCTGGGATAATGGGGTAGCTACATGCCGAAGACTGAAACTGAACCCCTTCCTTACATCATATACATAAATCGACTCAAGATAAATTAAGGATTTAAATGTAAAATCTACTAGAGTAAACACCCTAGAAGATAACCTAGGAAATACTATTCTAGATATAGGAACTGGCAGAGGTTCCACAATGAAGATGCCAAAAGCAATTGCAACAAAACCAAAAACTCAACAAACGAGATCTAATTAAACTAAAGAGCTTCTTCCCAGCAAATAAACTATCAGTGGAGTAAACAGACAACCTACAGAATGGGAGAAAATATGTGCAAACTATGCATCTGACAAGGGTCTAATATCTAGTATCTATAACAGATTTAAACAAATCAACAAGCAAAAAACAAACAACTCGATTCAAACACGGACAAAAGGCATGAACAAATACTTTTCAAAGGAAGGCATACATGTGGCCAAGAAGCATACGAAAAAAATGCTCAACATCACTAATCATCAGAGAAATACAAATCAAAACCAAAATGAGATGCCATCTTACAACAGTCAGAATATCTATTATTAACGAATCAAAAAATAACAGATGCTGGGAAAGTTGCAGAGAAAAGGGAATACGTATACACTGTTGGTGGGAATTTAAATTAGTTCAACCACTATGGAGAGCAGTTTGGCAATTTCTCAAGGAATTTAAAACATTATTACCATTTTACTTAGCAATCCCATATTGGATATGTATCCAAAGGAATATAAACTGTTCTATCACAAAGACACATGCACACACATCTTCATTGCAGCACTATTCATGATAGCAAAAACATGGAATCCACCTAAATGCCCATCAATGGTAGACTGGATAAAGAAAATGTAGTACATACGCACTATGGAATACTATGCAGCCATAAAAAAAAATGAGATCATGTCCTTTGCAGTAGCATGAATGGAGCTGGAGGCCATTATCCTAGGAGAACTCACAGAGGAACAGAAAGCCAAATACCACATATTCTCACTTATAAATGGGAGCTAAACATTGAGTATATATGGACAGAAAGAAGGGAATAACATATTCCAGGGCCTACTTGAGGATGGAGAATGCAAAGAGGGTGAGTGCATTAGTCCATTTTTTCATGCTGCTGATAAAGACATACCTGAGACTGGGAAGGAAAAGACGTTTTAATGCACTCACAGTTCCACGTGGCTGGGGAGGCCTCACAATCACAGCAGAAGGGAAGAAGAAGCAAGTCACATCTTAGATGGATGGCAGCAGGCAAAAAATGAGCTTGTGCATGGAAACTCCCCATTATAATAATCATGAGATCTCATGAGACTTATTCACCATCAAGAGAACAGCATGGGAAAGACACCCCCGCCTCCAGTGATTCAATTACCTCCCACTGGGTCCCTCCCACAACATGTGGGAATACAAGATGAGATTTGGGTGGGGACACAGCCAAACCATATCAGTGAGGATCAAAAAACTACCTATGAGGTACTAGGCTTATTATCTGGGTGATGAAATAATCCGTACACCAAACCTCTATCACACGCAAATTACCTATATAATAAACCTGCACATTTACTCCTAAACCTAAAACAGAAATTTAAAAAATAAAATAACAAAGATAAAATATGGATTATATACGTAACCAGGCAGTAGGAAAATAAAAATCTGTACCTTTATAAACAGCATCCTTAAGAAAATTTAGATCAGAATGAAGTGCTCAGGTTTAATCATCTTAAGTGAATCAACCTTCTTTCACCTACTTCAATTAGAGAGAAATGGAGAAAGGTAAAATAAATGTAGAGTTTAGTCAACATTGCCAAGGCCCAAGGTTGTTTTTCTGGGAATGCAAAGCCTACATCTACAAGAAGTTTATATCTTGATGGGTAAATGAGGCCAGGAATACAAATAAGAATAAGAGTCTTTTTGTAAATGCACTTGAAATAAAGACTTAGAAAATCCAAATATTATAGAAAAATTTTAGAGAAAATCCAAAAATATTCAGGCTGCCAATTAATTTAAACTCTATCCTGAATAAGTAAATTCAAATAACCTTTTGGTTTAATTACAGATTTTTTCTCTTATTTTTTGAAAAAAATTCAAAATATTCTTGGTTGCTTAGAATAATGAACTGATTAACGAATATGAAATTTTAAAGTAAGTAACAATATTGAGAAGATTGGGTCAACGTGGGAGGCGTAGTATTTATATTTATCTCTATTCCCATTCCAAATTTTCTAACATGACAGGAAAAATTTAAAAATAAATAATAGTTCTGAAAAACAAGAAAAGATGCCATGAGGGCAAGGGCAAGAAGTGTTGAATATTTTAAAAGATAGAAAGCAAAAGCCCTGGATTAACACAGAAGAAACAACACAGAATACCACCCTTTTAAACTAATGCAAGAGAAGGTCAATGGTGAGGAATGATGTAGTATACAAATACTCCACAGATAATATTTATATGAATTGAAAAAAATAAAATAATAATTATTTAAATATGCCATAAAACATTCAAAAGCTGACAGAAGCAGTAAAATAATTTAATATTTTAAAAAGTTTACCTGACGAAGTATAAATTTTGGCTTTGTCAAATCTTCTGGCCTGAGGGCACAACCTAATCTCCGCAGCTACAGCAAATGATGTAGGGAAAAACCATAGGCAGACTGGTAAGGTGCCAGATCCGGGAGCTTGGAGCAAGAAAAGCAGCTACAAATTTAAAGGAGAATCCTGACAGTAAGGGAAACATACATTGTCCAAATACCAGGCTGACAGTATGGTAAAAAACACAGGAACGGACTGAAGGGAAATCTCCTCTTAGAAGATAAAACCATACAGAATATGAGTGTAATACTTTTCTTATCTGATTATATTTTCAAATTGTGCACAGCTTGACCACAGAAAGCTTAATGTGTCAGAGTACAGAGCCCAAAAGTCATAGAGCAGCTGGAAATTATAGAGAAATACACATAA
This sequence comes from Macaca mulatta, assembly GCF_049350105.2. Lineage (NCBI taxonomy): Eukaryota > Metazoa > Chordata > Mammalia > Primates > Cercopithecidae > Macaca > Macaca mulatta. The sequence continues at coordinate 54,737,476 of NC_133410.1, forward strand.
TTAGCTAGATGAGCTCAACAGTAGATAACGAAAGAAAGATAATGAAAAACACTCTGTGAGCTTAAAATAAATCTAAATAATTTCTCCAATCTGAAGAACAGAGAAAAAAATAATAGAGCCTATTAATTCATCTAGCATGCATGGAAGTAGAATTATAGAAAGAAAAGAGAGGGACAAATAAGTAGTAGGAGAAATATTTTTAGAATATTAACTAAAAATTTACAAATTTGGTAGAATACAATAATTTACAGATTCAAAAAGGTCTACAAATCCCAGTCAAGATAAATAAAAAGGAATCTCCTGGCCATATCAGGAACAAACTGCTATAAGCCAAAGGTAAAGAGACAATCTTGAAATAAACCAAAACAAAATATTTCAAGGGGCTTAGAGAAAGGGAATAGATGACAAAATTTAATGGCTGACTTCTCATGAGAAATGCGGAAGCCAAATGCCATTGGAACAATATGCTGAAAACACTGAAGGATAAAAGATTATATGCACACTTTTAGATAAACAGAAAATGAAAGAAATTATCAGGAATAATAGTTATAGATAGATAAAATGCATATATAGATATGTATATGCATATGTGCTGCATATATATATAAGCACTATAAGAAATCCTAAAAAAAAGTCCTCAATATGAAAGTAAATGGCACTAAATGACAACTCAGATCTATAGAGAAAAATAAACAGTATTAGAAATGTATTAGAAATGTTAAAATTATAAATAAATATAAAACTTTTTCTCTGGATTTTTAAAGTCATATAACTATATAAAGAAAAAGTATACATTTAATGTAATTATTGATATGATTAAATTTTTGTCTGCTATTTTACTATTTGTTTTTTAATTTTCTCATTTAGTTTTCTTTTTCTCTTCATCTTTTTTTTTGCCTTCTTTTGTATATTAATCTATTGCATTTAAAAAGCTATTTTAATACCTTCACTTGCTTTCTATTTCTATCTCTGCATGTAGTGGTTAAACCAGAAATTATATATGTAGCTTCTACCTTGCCAATCTACTTGTGGATAATTTTAAGTCACTTCTAGTAAAATGTAGGATCATTGTAGTAGTATATATTTCCATTGTATTCCCCTTCTTAAATCTATTGTCATGAATATTATGTCTGTTTACCCTATAAAGCAATAAATAAAATGTCATAATTTTTTATTTTTATGGTTGTAAAACTTACAAGGCTGGGACTGTCATGCTAACACCACCAGACGAGCACAATATAAAAAAGAAAAATACAAGCCAATATTCCTGATGAAAATATAAGCAAAAGTTTTCAACAAGATACTAGCAAACTAAATTCAACAGCACATTAAAAGGATCATACCTATGTCATGTGAGATTTATCCCTGGAATGTAAAAGGTAAAGGTGATTCAACATACACAAATAAATAAATATAATTCACCACATTGAGAGAAGAAAGAACAAAAATCATATGTTCATTTCAACAGGTGCAGAAAAAGCATTTACAAAATTCAACCCTCCTTTAATAATAAAAACTATCCACAAATTAGCCAAAACAATGAAAGCCATATATCACAAGCCCACCTCTAACATCATACTCAATAATGGAACATTGAAAGCTTTTCCTGTAAGATGAGGAACAAGACAATAATGCACATGCTCACCACTTCTATTCAACCTAGAACCACAAGTGCTAGCCAGAGCAGTTAGAATAAAATGAAAGACATCCACATTGAAAAAAAGGAGAAAAATAGTCACTGTTTGCAGATGACATAATCTTATATAGAGAAAGTCTTAAAGGATCCACACACACAAAAAAAACTATTAGAAATAATAAATTTAGTAAAGCTTCAAGACACAAAATTAACAGACAAAAATTAGTTGCAATTCTATACATTAAGGATAAATTATCTAAAGCAGAAATCAAGAAACAATTCCATTTATGATAGTATCAAGAAGAATAAATACTTAGGAATAAATTTAAACCAAGAATGTAAAAGATCTATAGACTACAAAGTATAAAAATTCATGAAAGAAATTGAAGAAGGCACAAATAAATAGAAAAATATCCTATGTTCATGGATCTAAAAGAATCAATATTGTAAATATGTGCAAACTACCCAAAGCAACTACAAATTCAATTCAATCCCTATCAAAATTCTTTTTTTTTTTTTTTTTTTTTTGAGACGGAGTCTCACTCTGTCGCCCAGGCTGGAGTGCAGTGGCGCGATCTCGGCTCACTGCAAGCTCCGCCTCCCAGGTTCACGCCACTCTCCTGCCTCAGCCTCCTGAGTAGCTGGGACTATAGGCACCCGCCACCATGCCCGGCTAATTTTTGGTATTTTTAGTAGAGACAGGGTTTCATTGTGTTAGTCAGGATAGTCTCGATCTCTTGACCTCGTGATCCACCCACCTCGGCCTCCCAAAGTGCTGGGATTACAGTCGTGAGCCACCGCACCTGGCCAATCCCTATCAAAATTCTAATGACATATGTTACAAAAATAGAAAATAATCCTAAAATCTGTATAAAACCAGAAAAGACCCTGAATAGCTAACACAATCTTGAACAGGAAGAACAAAGCTGGAGGCATCACACTTTCTGATGTTAAATCTTATTACAAAGTTATAGTAATCAAAACAGCATAGTACTGGCACAAAAACAGACATATAGACCAATGGAACAGAATAGAAAGCTCAAAAATGAACTACACATATGTAGGCAACTAATTTTTGACAAAGGTATTAAGAATACACAATGGGGAAACGATAGTCTTTTCAACAAATGATGTTGGGAAAACTGGATACGCACATACAGAATAATAATTTTGGACCCTTATGTCACACCATATACAAAAATCAACTCAAAATGGATTAAATACTTAAAGGTAAGACCTGAATCTGTAAAACGACTAGAAGAAAACTAAGAGAAAAGCTTCATGAGATTAGTTTGGGCAACGATTTTTTGGATCAAAAAGCAAAAGCAAAATAAACAAGGGAGAATACATCAAACTAAAAAGTTTTGGCACAGCAAAAGAAACAATTGACCAAATGAAAAGGCAGCCCACAGCATTGGAGAAGATATTTGCAAACCATATATTTGGTAAAGAGTTAATATCAAAAATATAAAAGGAACTCATACAACTCAATAGCAAAATAAAAAAGCAAATAATCCATGTTTTTTAATGAGCAAAAGACCTGAATAGACATCTCTCCAAAGAAGACATACAAATGGCCAAAAAGTACATTTAAAAAAATGTTCAACATCACTAATTATCAGGAAAATGCAAATCAAAATCACAATAGATTACCACTTCGCACCTGTTAGGATAACTGATCAAAAAGTCAAAACATAACAAGTGTTGGCAAGGCTGTGGATAAAAGGAAACCCTATACCTTGTTGGCTGGAATAAAAGTTGGTACAGGCTTTATGAAAAATATTTTGGATATTATGAAAAAATAAAAAATAGAACTACCACATGATCTAGCAATCTCACTTCTGGGTATTTATCCAAAAGAGATGAAATCAGGATCTCACAAAGATATTAACACACCTATGTTCATTGTAGCACCATTTACAATAGCTAAGATGTAGAAACAAACTTGTTATAGAATACTACTCAACTTTAAAAAAAAAGGAAGGAAATTCTGTAATATGTGACAGCATGGATGAATCTTGAGGACATTACGCTAAGTGAAATAAGCCAGTCATAGAACAATACTGAATGATTGCAGTGATATGAGATATGCAAAATAGTCAAATTCATAAAATCAAAGAGCAGAACAGTAGTTTCCAGGGGCTGGGAGGAGCTGGAAATCAAAAGTTACTAATGAACCATAGTTGGTCAAGCAAGATGAATAAGCTCTAGAGATCTGCTGTAACATATTGCACCCATAGTCAACAATAATGTATTAGACACTTAAAAACTTGTTAAGATGGTAGAGCCCATATTAAGTATTCTAACCACAACAAAATAAAATAAAATAGAAAGGAATCAAGTACTGGTATACACAACAACATGAATATGTCTCGAAAGTATTAAGCTAAGTGAAAAAAAAAAAAAGGCAGGCACAAAGACTCCATACTGTATAATTCCATTCATACGAATTTCTAGAAAAAGCAAATCTACAGTGACATAAAGCATATAGGTGGTTGCCAGGGGCAGGATGTGGGGAGAGGTCACTGACTGCAAAGAAACACAGAGTGTTAAAACTAAGGGTGGTAAAACTAGCCTGTTATCATTATTGTGGTGGAGGTTACATAACCGTACACATTTATCAAAACTAGTTAAATTGTACTTTTTGAAATGGCAAATTTTATTGTGTACAAATTAAACTCCAATAGAAAAAATGGCAGATATAAAAAGGAAAGGAAGAATTCACAATTTTTCAAATGCAACAAAAGTTAATAACAAGCTAAAATAAATTAAATTAAATTAAATTAAATTAAATAGCAAAGACCAAAATGTGGTAACATGTGAAGACTTAGATTCAATAGTTGAGTCAGGCCATCTAGCAAAGATCTAGGTCTATTTCCTGTTAAACAATAATAGATCAAAGGAAATCAAAGGGTATAGAATGAGTTTTCTATTCCCCTTACTTAATCGGAGCCAAAACTTTGGTAGGTATGTTCACCAGGGCTGGGATTGAGGCACAGTGTGGTGGAGTCAGGCCAGGGATTCTCTTTCATGTTTATAGTGACAGGGATAAAGTCAGAATTAAACTTTTGGACAAGAATTCGTCGGTTTTATACACTCCATTGAACCAGGGTCTGGAACAGAGAGGTCTTGGCCATGAACTTCCACAAGCATTTTACAGAGACTCATCAGGGAGGGGTAGGATACGACACCCCAGGTGGGGATTTTCCTGGCATGTTTAGTTAGGAACTTTACCAGTGTAGTGTATTATCTGGGGCTAGAGCTAAGGAGGAATCCCATGTGGCTGAGGCCCATAGTGTGTGTCAGGGCTTTCATGTTTCCAGACTGGTTACATACAGGAGATTAAGCAAATAAGTAAACACATTATGATGGATAAGAGCCAGATTTCTCACTGTTGGAGAAGGGATTTATAAATATGAAAAGAGAAAAGGCTAAATATGTTACATTAGATTGGAATTGGAAGTATTAGTTCAAACTCAAGTTGTTTCTTATAAAAACAGACGTATGACAGACATACATAGATGACAGATGTTTGTATGCATGCATGTATGTATGTAATATAAATATACATATATTTTCTGGGTTGATTTTCTGAGAAAGCCTAGAAGTAATAATGCAATAATGCACCATAACAATGAACACACCCAGTGCACAGATCGTGGTTTATGAACACTGCTCCCCAATAAAAGGAACTAGGGCTCCTTAAAGAATTGGTTGATTCAAGGCTTAGGTAGAAAATGTCTAAGATGATCCTGGAACATCTCAGCTTCTCAGAAAATAAAGAAGTGCTAGAAAGAGGAAGAGGACATGTCAAGAAGACATGGGAGTATCTTTGAAGAAACTTCCACTGGCCAAACATGAGACAATTAGAGCATCAAAATAAATAATAATCGTAAAATATAAGTCAGTGAATAAAATCAGTATCCTTGAGTTCATATTGATATAAATAGATAATTATTAAATAAATAAATGGGAGAGATAGGAAAGGCCTTCCTTACAGTCAATTATCAATAAATAAATGTAGAAGGAACAACAGTATAAGAAAATAGCTATTTGGCAACTATGAAAAAAAATTGTATCAGAAAAGCATCATCAATGGATGTTAACACTAACAGGTGACAGTCTAATGAGAAATAAAATATTAACATAGTTTCAAAACTCTCCCCATAAATACTTCATAATTATTTTTTAATAAGTATGAAATACTTGAACAGTGGAGAAGCCTGGCAGACAACACTTTAATCAAGTGATCAAAGTGTAGCTACCAATCAGGGGAAAATTTGTCAGAGGGTACCTATTGTTACACACAGAAAATGATACAACATTATTTCTGTTGCATTCCTGCCAAATATGCATAACCTAAATTTAGTTATGTGGAAACCTCAGACCATCCCCAACTGAGGGACATTCCACAAAGCCACTGGCTCATACTCTTAAAAATTATCAAGATCACAAAAGACGAGAGAAGACAGAAATTTTCCAGACTGAAGGATATTTAAGAGACATGACATTTAATACAGCAAATGGTTCTCTGTCGAATCCTGGACCTTTAAAAGATATAACTGGAATAAAAGGTGGAATTTGGACTGTGGATTACATGGTGGATCTATCAATGCTAATACCTGGATTTTGATGGTTGTACTGTTGTTATATAGGAAAATTTCCTTGTTTTAAGGAAATACACACTGAAATATTAAGCTTCAATATCTGCAATAATTTCAAATGGTTTAAAAATAAATAAGAGTATATTCATACAATAGAGAAAGAATGAAGTAAATATGATAAAACATTAATATTGGAGAAGCTGGGTAAAGAGTATGTGGGAATTAGTTGTGTTATTCTTGTAACTTTTCTATAAGTATAAAATAATTCTCAAATACAATATTTTTAAAAGTGTAGTTTGTGTTGAATGTATTGGAAAATGTTTTTTAAAAGCTTACTAGCCAAACAAATGAAAAGACAATAAAAAAGAATAGAAGTTTCATGTAAAATTACCATGGTTACCAGAATGGTTTTATTCTTCAGATTTTTTGGCATCAGAAACGCATATTCATGTGTGCAAAACTGAAGGATGCAAATTATTACAGAGCATAAAGTGAGGAACACTGAGCTAAAAACTAGGAGTCCCAAGGCTTAAATCTCAGATCTCCAGCCGAATGGCCTCAGGACTGTCATTTAACTTTCCTGAACCTCAAGATAACTTAGCTATTGAGTTATTAAATCATTAAGTCCCCTTAATTTATAAAACTCTAGGATTCAAATTTTCCCAAATAATAGTTTAAATCAAATTACCAATACCTTAAATATTGACTAAGTATTTAGTCAATAATCAAAGGCTGTTGGGATTTGATGATTTTAGGATGATCGTAAAGTTTGTTTGACAACGTGGCAAAGAATCTAAAACTACTTCCATATGTAAATGTACATATTTGGTTGTTTTAAAATAAGAATTCTGTCCCATTTCTCAGTTGAATTCCAACGATTTCCTGAATCGGGTCTCAGAAGAAGTGATTAACGAACTGGTCACATTTTTCTTCTTAACCCTTTGATGTACCCTGTGCTCACTTAGCATAGCTGATTAGGAGATCATACTAACAAGCTCATGGAGTCATCATTCAAATGACAGTAAACTCCCACCCTTGCCAAACATCTGACATATGCTTGTCATTGGTAACAAGGTCAATTGAATGATTTTATGCGGATATATCACTGCAAATTCATCACCGATAGGAAAATAATTCACAAAGCACATCCAATTCACAATGGGCTAGCAACACCATTTTGTTGTATGATCACAGGATATCAAATTAGGTTTCTGGTGCTCTCAGCATATGCTATTAATCTCAAAATCCTCCTCTTAGATTTGAGACTCTGCTAAAATTTTACATCCCTACAAGTATCACTGTGCCCTTCAGTGATTAATACCTCTTTACTTTTGTGACTCTTTTGAGAAGAACTGGGAAGCAGAAAACCTAAAACATATATATTTCTAGTTCTGCAAAATTTGTATACCTAGAAGAAGGCACTCACCTTTTCAATTGTCCCCAAGTGATTGCATCAACAATATAATACACACAAAGATGCTGATGTGAAGTGAATACCACTCTAATGGATCATGACAGTAATATTATCATCAGGTTTTTATTCATATAGTAATTTACACAAAGCTAAATTTTTAAATCAGATGTTGATGTATTCAAATATGTATTTTAAAACTTATTAGCCCAGGGAATAATGAAGAAACAAACATTTAGTATGGCATTCTCTCTGAAGCTTCAAATAGTGATGTCTTGTAACTGCTGTCTTCTAAATGTGACCTCTCATGTGAGATAACATTGGGAATCAAAAGATAATATATTTACAACAAAGCAGTTTCATAATACCCTAAATAATATGGCAATGGGAGATCTAAAGCACAAACCTTTACACAGAAGAAATGCACTTCTAAAAGAAGTAAGGCTCTGGAAACTGGTAGAACCCTCAGATGAAGAGAGGATGGCTCTGCGATTGGTTATGTGAGATATAGTTCCAGTGTGTTCTAGCTCTCACTCCCACTATGCCAGAAAAAAAGCGAAGATATGAGTATATAAGAAAGATCTTATTCTGCCTGAATATTACATTAACCTATGAGCACTACTGCTCCCTTGGTCAGCTTTTTCAGAGCCTGCTGGCACTGCAGCACTGCTGACCTGGTAGGTCTGATTATGAATGATCAATGTGCCTATTTGCAATAAAACTCTTTGCACAGATCTGGACCCTCAGCCCTTATTCACTCATGCAGATAATAACAGCAGTTCAAGGCACTTGCCCATAACTCCAAGCTTCATTAAACAAGGGGAATGTCACCAAAAGTCCCTTTAACTGTCTTTATGCTGCTAGGCAGGCAAAAATTGGAAATTCTGAGGAAGTAGAATTTACAGTGTTAATAAAATAAGGATTTGTATATCCCTGGGCCCTATTTTGTACATCTTTCTTGAGCTTCTTGTGTTAAAATTCACCACTTCAGTGGTCAGCAGAGTGAGAAATGTGAACAAAGGATATTGTATGCCTGAGGTCAGATTCTGCTTCAGAGAAAATATTTCAATGGAATTTTTCAGGTCTGTGACAGGGAATGGGGTGTTGCCACTCCTCCTCATTCATTATAGACACAACTAGTGTCAGGCTGGTGTCTCAAAGGGCTGGAGGTTGGAAAGAATGGTGGGGGAGGCACCAGAAGAGTTCTGTGCAAACTTGAAAATAGGGTCCCTCTGTGGTGCATCGAGGCATGAAGTCTGCCTAGTCTCCAGTCTTTAAAGGGTGTGAAGATTTGGTTACTCATTTTCTCAGGCAAAACATGTTAACAAGTTGTTGGTGTTTGAGGAAAATGTGAGTTGCAGAAGACCTAATGAAGGATAGTCCACTTAAAACACAGTGCCCCACGCACGACCTGCTTAGGGTCCTCACATAGACGCAGCACTTCACTCCACATCCCTGACATCACTCCTATATTAACCTACAATGCATAAGTTTTCCTAATTAATTAGAACAACCATTCCCTTTCTTTTATAATTCTCTTCCTTAAAATTAGATGTTAAGGAAATCCTTAATTTTTTGCCTGAATAACCCTGCTACCACTTAAAACACATAGGGAAATAGAGTTTCAAATGATACAATAATTCAAGTCAAAGCTTAGGTTTCTTGAAGATAACTAGGTGGTCATTTCTGAGTAATAATTGGTATTTGCACCTCAACAATTGATAGTGCCTTAGGCAATACCAGTTCAAGAAAAATAAGAACAATGGACAAATGAGAAATTACCCTGCACAATGAATAAACACATAAAATTTAGTTAAATTAACCCCGGAATAAAGCACCTTTCTACAGAGAAATATGTTTTTCCTGCTTCAATCTATAAAGATAAGGCCCAAGATACACACATATAACTACATGAAAGCTGATAGACCAGTTGTTTTGTGGCAATTCACCACTCAATGCTAAGAAAATGGGCTCCCAGGTTTTCTTGCCCACTCAGAAATTGTTTAGCGGGCAAATTGCATACAGTAGTGGTCTGCAGAGCATCCCTATTTACCACAAATAGCTTTTCCTCTGAACATCTCTCAGACCTTAAAACTCTATGTATCCATCTGTTCATGCAATGCCCAACACTTGTTTATGCCCCCCAGTCACCTTGCAGCAATGTTGTATGGGAAGGGAGATGTGGAAAAGATTCAAAAGAGTGTGTGGCACTAGGATGGGATATCACTGGTAATTAAATAAAACACAGAGAAACATTCTTTCTGAGATACCCTCCTGGAAAATATGTCATGTGAAGAATAAATGTAGATTTGGTATGACTTTGTCTAAAGGTCAGGAACAGGATTAGTGATAGAAGTTGTAAGGTAGTAGATTTTGTCTCACCATTAAAAAAAAGAACTTTGTAATCATAAAACGTGCTAAACTGTGGCTTCCTCAGGAGGTAAATGTGCTTCCTATGACTATGAGGGATGCTTTAGGAGAAGACATTACCAAAATAAGGGGGAGATTATTCTTAGATTATTTGAAAAAACATTTCTAACTTTAAAAATTCTATAATTCTACGATGAGATAGGAGCTAAGACGCTTTGCAAAGTGCACAAATAAGAAATTTAATTAGCATATATTAATTTCTCTATTGTCATCTTCAAGGGAGGCTTGAGTCCTGTTTGGCAATTTCACTGGGACATAAGTCTCTCTTCTAAACTGAGCAATGACATGAGCTTTAGTTTTGTTTAAAGAAACTTCTTTAAAAATTAAGAAATGACAGTGTGCTATTCTGCAAGGTAATTCCATTTGTGCAAACTCTGTGGCATTAACATGGTTAGGTTTAAAGTTAAGAGTTTCTTGCCTATTTGGAACAGGTTAGTCATCTCAATTCAGTTTGAATAAACAGCCCATTGTTCCCATTTTAAAGTTCAGGGATAAGATATTAATAATATATCCTCTTCCCTCCCACACTCTGCCAAGGCCCAAGAAGCTTCTGCTCAATGCTATCCATTCAAAGTGAAAGACTGGCTAAGCTATTCAAAGCTCCCTCTCCGACTCTTAGGGCTTTGTGCTATTGTTCAGCTGTATAATACTTTGGTGGATTCTGTGGTTCAATCTGTTCAGATATACCTCCCACCAGCCGGAATACATGTCTTTAGCACTACGGTCTCCTTTCCATTATTTTTAATCTAGGCAGTTCAGGGTTTGTTCTGTTTTACTTTGGGCTTTGTATTCTATCTTTGCTTTCCCAGTATTGGAATTTTCTTCAGTATATTTCTACCAGAATATAAATGCCTATGGATGAAATTGTTCATATATGATATGTAGGAACTATGTATGTCTTAGTCTTTTTGCATTTTTCACAGCACTTGTCATAATGGCTTGAACACAATAGATGTTAAACCAAGGTTTATAAAATTCAATAAGCCATTTTTTCTACTCAAGCGTTACCTAGAAAAGTAACACAAGGCCAAAATGATGACATTTACAAAATACCATGTACTAAAATTTTTGTTATTCTTCATCCGTTTCAACAGTGATTGATCAATTTACTACTGATATCTATTAACACATTGAAAGTACCTGATCATCTGTCATTTAAAATCAATAATCTTGGTTTTTCAGAATGTAAGAAGAAAGAAGAAAAAAGCCTGATCAAAAGAGTAAGATTGATTTTTGAGCAACTTCATGATTTTCTTACATTGGCACTCTTTCCGGTCTGCTATATGAGTACCACAGGGGTTACAGGAGAAATACAGAAGAGCAAGGCCCTTTTCTCTTCCTCAGAAAGTTGAGTAGACATTGGCTACCTCTAGTACTGCAGTCTGGGTCTCTGCAGTGGTGGAACTTGCCCACTGAGTAATAGATGATAATGATGTATTGAGGACATTTATTACTATGCAATTTTCCACCTTGAGCAGGAAATTTCCACTCTGTTCCCTAGGAAACAAAGCATGGAAGGATTACTTCAGTCTCTCCCCCAGCTACCTTCTTTCATGGGAAGAATGTCTTATATAATTGATGAATTTGGGAGAAGTAATTGAGTACATTTGGCTCAGCATCTGTTAGGTCCATCTATTTAAGGGTCAGCTTGACTGTAGTACGCAAGCTTTGGGGGCTCTTCTCTCATGTGATAGCTTAGCAGGTCTACTTCTATTCCTTCAAAGGGAAGCCTGCAGCTCTGGGAGATGGGAAAGGCTCATATTAAGTGATATATTAGCAAGCCCTCTCTGGCCATAAATTTAAAGCAATATTCACTAATTCAAGCTGTTGTGAGTAATAATAATTTCTATTTGTCTGATCCCTGTATCCTATCTCAGCTGTTTCAAAATTTGCAAGGAGAAAGAGATGAAACGAATAGAGAAATTTTCCATTTCTAAGCTTGTATATTAAAGAACTGTAATATGAGCAGTTCTATAAAATTATATCAATTTTTAAACCAATATCAAAAATTATTAGGTAACTTAGGTTCATTCAACATTAAAATAATCTGTATTCTATTTTTATAATATACTCCATTTATTAAAACAGAAAAATTTGGGCCAGGAACAGTGGCTCACAACTATAATCCCAGCATTTTGGGAGGCCGAGGTGGGTGGATCACCTGAGGTCAGGAATTCGAGACCAGCTGGACCAACATGGTGAAGCCCCATCTCTACTAAAAATACAAAAATTAGCCAGGCGTTGTAATGGGCGCCTATAATCCCAACTACTTGGGAGGCTGAGGCAGGAGAATAGCTTGAACCCAGGAGGCAGAGGTTGCAGTGAGCCGAGATTGCACCATTGCACTCCAGCCTGGGTGATAGAACAAGACTCTGTCAAAGAAAAAAAAAAAAAAAACAGAAAAATTTGAACTGTTACTGCTAAACTTGGTACTATTTCTTGCAAAGGAAATTGGTATCAGTCAGTACATTAAATGTGCATGTAAATTTGTTACTTGGGGATCTAGACAGCAGAGTAGTTTTAGCAGTTTATTTATTTCAGCATCATAATAGACATTAATTCTCATGCTACTGGTGACGATATTCCCAGGCACACCACATCTGAAACATAACCATATACTTTGAACTATCATCTTCACCATCATCTCAATACATATCGTTGTATGGTTTTCAAAATATTTTCATTTACATTCTTTTATTCAGTCTTTCAACATCCCCAGCAATTGGATGGAATAAGTAGTTTCATCTATGTTTTAATGATGAAAAAGCTCACAAAGAGAAATTATGTGACTCCTCAAGTTACTCAGTCAGTAGTGATAATAGTGCCCAAGTGTCCAGCCTCCTATTTTTTCCTTTCTTTCTCTCTTTCCTTTTCTTTTTCTTTCCCTCCCTCCCTCCCTCCCTCCCTCCCTCCCTCCCTCCCACACAGGCTGCAGTGCAGTGGCATGAACTTGGATCACTGCATGCAACCTCCACCTCCTGGGCTCCAGTCATCCTTCCACCCCAGCCTCTAGAGCAGCTGGAACTACAGTCCTATAGGGACATGCCACCATTAATATCTAATTTTTGTAGAGAAAGGGTTTTGCCATGTTTCCTAGGCTGATCTCTAACTCCTGAGCTCAGGTGATCCACCTGCCTCCTCCTCCCAAAGTGTTGGGATTACAGGCGTGAGCCACCATGCCCAGCCCTACCTCCTATTTCTGCAAAATTTTTATATACTTTGTATGTTCTCATTACATTATATATTTATAATGGCAGCATTACTTGCATGTGACTAAAGGCAGTGTTATCTGCAGCATATTATAGATATTTCTTTATATCTATCATTTTCTGTCTACAACCATCAGGACAGAGGGGACAAAATAGTTTATTGTTCTTTGTTTGGTTTCCAAGAGCATACTAATTCAATGTAATTAAAAATATTGATTGAGTATCTAAATAATAATAACAGTAATAATAATAACAGGAGGCTCTAAATATGTTAAATAGATGAATAGATAAGTGGGTGAGTGGATAGAATGGTGGATGGATGGATGAATGGATAGATGAATAAATATATGATATGCATAAAGACAGAAGAATAAGATGTGACTCCTAAGGAGGACAAATGTAGTGACACACAAATATCTAGAATACATGCTGATTTGTACTATAATAGAGACAGGTACATTATATCAGGGGAACAGATGACAGAACAATTCATGGTATACTACATTTTAAGATCTCTCTATAAATGTTGTGCTATAGCCCCATTGTTATGTTCTTTATGTTGTAAAGAAAAGAACCGAGCGTAATGAAGCATGCATGGATCATTGTAAGAATTTTTTAAAGAAATCACTTTAGAATACATTGAAATCAACAAAGAATCTAGGAATTTAAAACCCTAAAGAACTTAAATAAAAAACCCAGCCCTACACATTTTATTAGAGCAGGGACACCCAGATGGGATGGAGGGAGGAGGGGAGATGCCAATGTCATATATATTTATATTTAGTAGTTAAAGAAAGCATTAAGCCAAAGCATTAACCAGACACATTTCTAACCTTGACACAATTTGCTGATAAAATGGCCCTTAGGATAAACAGCACAATTGGCCTTATTTTGACCTGGGTCAGCAGGAGCTTTTAGCGGTGGGGTATTTGGAGTTCTGTCATGTAAATGCCCTCTTGAACAAGAACAGAACACATTGTTCAGGTTGCTCAAACAGAGCTGGCAGTCAGTAACTGACACAAGGGAACTTGAGTAGAGACAAAACAGAAAGAGGATCTCTTTCAGGAGGAGTGGTGGGTGTTAAGGAAATTTAACAGGGTGAAAGGAAACTATTCTGGGAAAGATAATGTCTGAATCCAAAATACTTTACACTTTAATCAAATATGCTGCTTAGGGGAAAAGCATAGTCTGCACCCCAACACCTGCTAGACCTAATGGACTCTGAAATGTTGTTTCAGAATTAATCAAGTCATTTAAAATCATAGCTGCAGTCTCCATTCACTACTCCTGTGCGTAAATGTGCTGATCCTGATACTAATCCATGTCGGGTGACTTGAGCAATATATCACCATAATTGCCATTTTAGGGCTGCAAATTGGAGCTAAAATAACCAGATGCAAAAGAGATGGCCGTATCATACTCTCAAGATGGATCTTCAAAGTTCAAGGAGAGTTCAAGCATGGAAGAGGCAATAGAAAGGGGTCAAGTGTAAGGGGATTGTTCATGTTCGAGAGGAATTAACTTTACAAATATATTGTTTCTGAGGTGGTAATTGTCCCATCTTACAGTTATTCATACCTCATTTACTCATTTCATTCTTCTCAAGCATTTAATGATATGAATTTGATTTTGACAAAATATTCTATTTCAAAATTGCCATTAATTTTCAAGATTTTTTATTCTCCTCTAAATTATCTGTTTTAAAGGGATAGAGACTGGATTCAGGAAATCTAATATTTCCCTAGGTAATCTTCTGGCAAGAATTCATGCCAGTTTCAGATATTTCCTTCCTAGCTCAGTAAATTAAATCATTGAACTAAAAAACATCACCAACATTCCAAACATCTCAAACTCAAAAGGCCAAGACAGAATTCTGTCCCATGTGAGGAAGACTAAGGCAGTTCTCTAAGCTTATCTGTCACAGTTCCTTACTTAGGTGACCATAAAAGTATGTAAATGAAAGCCTACTGCACACGTATTTGTTTGTATAAAATTAAGACAGATTTGGAAAATCTGTATCAAAGTTGCTAAAAATGCCACTATTACTTGCTACTTAACTTGAGTCACCGTTCTGCTAATATCATATAAAATAAATCACCATATAAAGGAACCAAAATATACCACTTTTATTTCAAAATCCAAATTTGTTAATGTAGCACTCAAGGACCTTCACAATCTGGAGCAAACCTACTTAATTTAACACTTCTTTCTTCACAAACTCTTGCTTTTCAGCTTCTGCAACAGTAAATGGCTCATCATTTCCTCAAAAAAATAGGCTTGTTTAAACCTCTGAGCATTAGAAAAATGCTCTTCTCCCCATATGACATATCTCTCTTCCCCATTTCTCTAACTAGTACACTTATTTTCAAATTTTAATACCCAGCTGAAATGTCACCACCCTTCTCTGACCAGCCACCCCAATACACAACATTTAGTTTTGTTTTTGCTACATGGTGCACAATGAAAACCTCCATTGAAGAATTTATCACAACATATTATTGCTATTTCTTTTGTGTCAATCACCCTCAATTAGATTATGAACTAATAGAGTAAATGGACTTATTTTTACAATTTCTTTAAGTAATATATTAAACATAGGTAAAAAAAATTTGCAAGAATCATGCTGCAGTATCAAAATTATTGTTTTACTATTTTTATTTCTGAAAACAAGCAGTATATCACAGCGTATTATATATATTTCTTTGTGTATATCACTTTCTATCTAGTATAGCAACTCTCAGAATAGAGGAAACAAAATATTTAAAAACATAATTGTCAAAAATTTTCAAAATTTGATGAAAATTATATACCTTCAATTTTAAGATTTTAAATAAAAACAGTACAAACACAAATAAAACTATATTAAGGAGTATCATAAGCTGATTGCTCAAACTAGTAATACAGAGAAACTTGAAAAACCAGCCAGTGGGGGAAAAAAACAAGTTACATACAACAGGGAAACAAAGATAAGAATAACCTCAAACACCAACAGCCATGCAGTTGAAAAGACAATGCAATGACCTCTTCAAAGTAATGAAAGAAAAAAATGATAAAACTAAAATTTTATATCTGGAAAAAAAATCTTCAAAAATGAAGGCAAAGGAAGTATATATATATATATTTTTTTAAATCAAACCTTCAACTTTTTGGCGTCAGACTTCCATTAAAGAAATGTTAAAAGTAATTATTCTGGCTGAAGGAAAATAAACTCATCTGGAAATTTCAATGCACACGAAGAAATTTAAGAGTGTCAAAATGGTAAATATGTGGTAAATATAACAGATATTTTTGTCATTTTAAAGTTTTCTTTAAAAAGATAAGTGATAGTATTTCAAGGTTTATAACATGTAAGAAAAAGTGTGCGCTAACAATAGAACAAAAGATTAGAAGAAGGAAATGGAAGTATGTAATTTGTAAGAATGTAGATTATAATAAAGTAAACACATACACTAAATGAAATAAGACAGATATTTTGTTAAAAATTCAGAAGTATTGCTAAAGACAAAAATTGTAAAATATTCAAACTAACTCAAATAGAAGCAGAAAAAGAGTAAAGAGAAGAAGAGAAAATATAGGCCAAAAATAAAACAAATAAGAAAATGGTAAACCTAGCCTGAACCATAGTAATAATTATATTACATGTAAATTATCTAAAGTTTCCAATAAAAAGCAAACATTTTTTAACTGAATAAAAAACATGACTAAACCATATATTGTTCACAAGAAATTCACTTAAAATATAAAGATTCAGATTAAAAATAAAAAATTTTTAAAATTAGAAAAAAATTCATATACTAGTCAAAGGGAAACTGAAGTAGCTATATTTATATCAGGAAAAATACCCCTCAGAAAAAGGGATATCATAGAATTTAAAATAAATATTTCAAAATGTCAAATGTGACAATTAATTAAGACAGAGTAATCCTAATTATATATGCTCTGAATAACAGGGATTCAAAACACATAAAGCAAAGCTGAAAAAAACCATAAGGAGACAAATCCACAATTATAGTTGCAGATTTCAACACTTCATTTTAATAAATTAATAGATTAAGTAGACACAAAATAGTAAGAGTATATAAGCCTTAAACAACACAATCAACCATCTTGACATAACTGACATTGTATAATACTCAACCCAACAAAGCAAGCCTAAATAAACTTAAAAGTATTAAAATTATACAGTGTACTCTGACTATAATGTAATTGAATTAGAAATTAATGATAACAATCTGAAAATGCCATAATATTTGCAAATTAAACAACACTCTTCTGAATAACCTGTGGATCAAATGAGAAGTTAAAAAGGAAAATTATAAAATATTTGGCATTCATAAAAAATAATGAGATCATGTCATTTTCAGGAACATGAATTGAGCTAATGGCCATTATCCTTAGCAAACTAACACAGAAACAGAAAACCAAATACTGCATGTTCTTACAAATGGGAGCTAAATGATGAGAACACATGGACACAAAGAGGGGAACAACAGACACAGGGACCTACCCAAGGGTGCAGTGTGGGAAGAGGGAGAGGATCAGAAAAAAAATAACCATTGGGTAGTAGGCCTAGTACTTGAGTGATGAAATAATCTATACAACAAACCCCTGTGACACAAGTTTACTTATATAACAAACTTGCACATGTACCCCTGAACCTATAATAAAAGTTTTTAAAAATCCTCAAATAATAATCAATTAAAATTTTTTTAAAATAGTAATAAAAAAATTTGGCTTTAATAGAAATGTAAATGCAGACATCAAAATTTGTGGTATGCAACTAAAGCAATGTGTGATATTTTATACATATGGTTTTGTCCACAATCTCTGGCTCATAACCTCCATAGCCCTTGTTACAGTCTTTGTTATAATGGTGCACTTTAGGCCTAAGAAGCAGACCTCAGAAGACAAAATCTCTCTCTCTCTGACCTTCCCTGGCCTCCTTTCACCAGCCCAAGGCAGGACACTAATCTTCCCCTGTCTTTCTGATTGTAGGTCATAAGTTTCACATTTCAGAACAAATTCTGCCCCATACCCTGGAGGAAGGAATGCTGCACAGAGAGGCCAAGAAAAATCTGAACATGAAAACCTTGCTGGGTTTCCCCACTCAGTCTATTAGCATAAGATTATACCGTTTTTGTCTAATCACATTTCTACATGGTTGTCAATCAAGCCTATCTAAAGAAGTCTCCATAAAACGGCCCAGGAAGACAGGGTTGGGAGAGTGTCTGGAATGCTGAACACATGGAGGTTCCTGGAAGATGGTGTACCTAGAAAGGGTATGGAAACTCTATGCCTCTTCCCACATGCCTCACCCTGTGCATCTCTTCATCTGTATCGTTTGGAATATCTTTTATAATAAACCAGCAAACATAAGTTTCCTTGAGTTCTGTGAGCTTTCCTAGCAAAGTCATTTAACCCAAAGCAGAAATGACAACTTGAAGCTGGTTGATCAGGAGTTACAGGGGCTGAGGGCTTATGATTAATGTTATTTTCAGGTAAATAGTGTCAGAATTGAATTGGAGTACATCTAGCTGGTGTTCACTGCAGAACTGATTGCTTGCTTGGTGTGCAAGGAAAACAATCTCATAGACTCGCTCACAGAAGTATTCTGTGCTGATTGTTGTGATGTGAGAACAGAGAAAAAGCAGTTTGAGTTTTACCAGTGACTCAGAGTGCTTAAAGGAAATTTATTGGCTTAAATACATATGTTGAAAAAGAAGAGTCTAAACTAAATGATCTGAAGTTCCCTTTTAGGCATATTGACTATAAAAAGCAGAAAAAAATGAAATAATATTTATGAGATGATAAATCTAATAAGTATATATCTCATTAGTATATCAAGATAACTTTAAAACAATAAAAAAAAAGCTACCAGGCACCGTGGCTCACACCTGTAATCGCAGCACTTTGAGAGGGTGAGGCAGGTGGATCACCTGAGGTTAGGAGGTCGAGACCAGCCTGGCCAACATGGTGAAACCCCATCTCTACTAAAAATTCAAAAAAAAATTATCCAGACATAGTGGTGCGCACCTGTAGTCCCAGCTACTTGGGAGGCTGAGGTTGGAGAATTGCTTGAACTTGGGAAGTGGAGGTTGCAGTGAGTCTAAAATGCGCCACTAAACTCCAGCCTGGGTGACAGAGCGAGACTCCATCTCAGAAAAAAAAAAAAAAAAAAAAAGAATAAAGCAACAAAAACTAAAACTGGTTTTCTGAAAAATAAATTTTAAAACCTCCAGCTAGACTAATAAAGGAAAAAGGAAAGAATACACAGTTAAACTCAATAACTTATATGAAAGAACAAATTCCCGAAGGACAGAAATTATCAACACTGGTTAGCACTGTATCTAAAACAGAGATTGAAGTTTTCAGTAAAAACTTTCCCACAAAGAAAACTACAAGATTAAATTTACTGGCTAAAATCTAGTGAAAGATTGAGAAAGAAATTATTCTACTGCTACAGAAGGTATCTTAGAAAATAGAAAAGGAAACACTTCCGAATTCATTCTAAAAGGCCACTTTAAATCATTCTCTTACACCATACACAAAAATCAATTCAAAATGCATTAAAGACTTAAACACAAGACCTGAAACCATAAAACTACTAGAAAAATGCATAGGAGAAAAATTCCATGGCAGAAAAAAAAGCTTCTGCATAGCAAAAGAAACAACGAACAAAATTAAAAGGCAACTACAGCATGGGAGAAAATATTTGTAGGCTATATATCTAATAAGGGATTAATATTCAAATATATAAGGAACTCATACAACTCAATAACAAAAAAACAAACAACGTGATTTTAAAATGGGCAAAAGACCTAAATAGATGTTTATCTGAAGAAAACCTACAACTAGGTAACAGGTATACAAAAAGATGCTCAACATTACTAATCATCAGAGAAATGCTAATCAAAACTACAGAGATATAACCTCACTCCTGTTAGAGTGGCTGTTATTTAAAAAACTTTTAATTGGGAGCTAAACATTGAGTACACATGGACACAAAGAAAGGAACAACAGACATCAGGGGCATAACTTCTAAGAGATTATAAAAGGTTATAAAATCTTCATAAGCTTTATGTCAGGAATTTCTTAGATAGGATACAAAAGTGCCTTTGAAGAAAAACTTGATAAATTGGATTTCATCGATATTACAATTTTTGGCATCAAAAGTTTTCCAAAATATAAAAATAATTCTCACAACATAATAAAAAGACAAATAACCCAATTCTTAAATGGGCAAAAAACATTGACAAGATATTCCATAAAGTAAATATATGAATGGCCAATAAGGACATGAACAGACGTTCAACAAAACTTATACTTCTGGCCAAGATAAAGTTACAGAGGAAAGATTATTTTGTCATGCCTGAACAACTAAAAACTCTGAACCAATTTCTGAAACAATGGTCTTCAAGAATTCAGAAATCAGGCAATGAGAGACTAGCTAATCTAACAAGATGAGCCCTGCAATAGCTTTAATATACCACCTGGAGAAAAATTCTAGGACATGCGCATGGAGGGGGAATCAAAGAAAATGCAGAAGACTCGATGGGTTGAAGAAAAATTTGGAAATTTGAGGAGTCTGAGGCAACTACAATTTGTAGGGTAGAGTAATTAAAAAAAAAAAAAAAAAAAAAAAAAAAGAAGAACTGCTAAAACAGAAAACTCCAGAGATCTGAAGAAGGTGCACCCTGAGTATTCAGGATTTATGACAATGATCCAGCAAATACTGGAGAAACAAACAAACAAACAAACAAATACCACAAAGCATTAGAAGGAACAATCCTTGGGGCCTAAACAGAGCCAGAATTAATTCCTGTTTTCACCAGGCAGAGTGTACAACCTTATTCTTCATGAGATATTTAAGTAGAGTATTCAGAAGAGCATTCTCTCAGGTTTCAGGAAAAAAATATCCAAAATAACATATAGTCATGACCAAAAATTTAAGATCAAGAACTACAAGAAACAAGCTATTTTTAAGAAACTTAATCACAACACAAATGAATAAATATTCAAGAATATTTATTGGAATGCAACATACCAAGAACACATTAAGCTAAAATTCACAATATCTGACATCAAATTAAAAATCAAAAGGTGTGTAAAAAAAGATGATAATGAAGAAAAAAAAGTAAGTTGAATCTAAAATAAATATGACACAGATTATAGAATATACACATATAACAAAAAGAGTTACTATAGCTATATTCAATGTGCTCAATAAGCTAGAGAAAAAATAAACATGTTGAGACATGAAAGATATATTCATATAAAGTACTCAAATTGAATTCCTAGAGTTGAAAACATATGAAACAAAACATACCATAAATGGAACTAATAGAGGTTGCACAAGAAAAGATTAGTAAGCTTAAAGACAGCCAAAAAAAAAGCTATCCAAAAGTAGTAATATACATAACATACTACATGTAATATACATAAAGTATATATCTATATGATATCTCTTGAAGATAGACTGTGATACATTAATGATGTATACTTTAAATTCCAATGCAACTACTAAAATTACAAAACAAGTAGTTATAAGTAATAATAAAACAAAGAAGATACAATTGAATCATTAAAACATCTCTATTAATGCAAAAGAAAGCACAAGAGAGAAAGGGGAGGAGTAATAGATGGAACAAGCAGGAAAGAAGCTAGAATTAAACCCAATCAAATCAATGTAAATAAATAGGAAAGTCATAGATTCAACCTAAATGCCCATCAATGGTAGACTGGATAAGGAAAATGTTGTACATATACAGCATGGAATACTACACAGACATAAAAAGAATGAGATCATGTCCTTTGCAATGATGTGGATGGAGCTGGAAGCCATTATCCTAAGCAAACTAACACAGGAACAGAAAACCAAATACCACATGTGCTCACTTATAAGTAGGAGAGAAACACTGAGTACATATGGATGCAAAGAAGTGAAAAACAGACACCACGGCCTACGTGAGGGTGGAAGGTAGGAGGAGGGTGACAATCGAAACACTCAGATATATAGTTTGCTTATTATCTGGCTGACTAAATAGTCCATACATCAAGCCTCTCCAGTGTGCAGTTTACCTATAAAACCTACACGTGTGCCACTGAACCTAAAATAAAAGTTTAAACACACACACACACACACACACACACACACACACACACACACACACACAATCAATGTAAATGGCCTAAATACCACAAAGGCAGAAATTAATAGATTAGAAAGGACAAGACCCAACTGCAGGCTTTCTATAACAAAAACTCTTTTTTTTATTTTTATTTTACGTTTGGGGGGTACATGTGAAGGTTTGCTACATAGATAAACACATGTCACAGTGGTTTGTTATACATATTATTCCATCACCTATGTATTAAGCTCAGTACCCAGTAGTTATCTTTTCTCCTCCTCTCCCTCCTCCAGCCCTCCACCCTCAAGTTGACCCCAGTGTCTGCTGTTTCCCTCTTTCTGTTTATGTTATTTTGCACCCACTTACAAGTAAGAACATATGATGTTTGGTTTTCTCTTCCTTCATTAGTTTGCTAAGGATGATAGCCTCCAGCTCCATCCATGTTTCCACAAAAGACATGATCTCGTTCTTTTTTATGGCTGCATAATATTCCATCAAGTACATGTACCATGTTTTCCTTATCCACTTTGTCACTGATGGGCATTTAGGTTGATTCCATCTCTCTACTATTGTGAACAGTGCTTTAACGAACACTTGTGTGCATGTGTCTTTATGATAGAATGCTTTATATTCCTCTGGGTATATACCCTGTAATGGGATTGCTGGGTCAAATGGTAGTTCTGCTTTTAGCTCTTCAAGAAACTGTCATACTGCTTTCCACAATGGTTTAACTAATTTACACTCCACCAACAGTGTATAAGGGTTCCCTTTTCTCCACAACCTCGCCATCATCTGCTATTTTTGACATTTTAGTAACCAATCTGACTGGTGTGATTTGATATCTCATTTTGGTTTTGATTTGCATTTTTCTAATGATCAGTGATATTGAGCTTTTTTCATATCCTTGTAGGCCGCATGTATGTCTTCTTTTAAGAAGTATCTGTTCATGTACTTTGCCCATTTTTTAGTAGACTTGTTTGTTTTTCTCTTGTAAATGTGCTTACATTCCTTATAAATGCTAGATTAGACCCTTCTCAGACACATAGTTGGCAAATACTTTCTCTCATTCTGTAGGTTGTTTACTCTGTTGATAGTTTATTTTGCTGTACAGAAGCCCTTGAGTTTAATTAGCTCCCAATTATCAATTTTTGCTTTTGTTGCAATTGCTTTTGTTGTCTTCGTCATGAAATCTCTGCCTGTTCCTATGTCCAGGATGGCATTACCTAGGTTGTCTTCCAGGGTTTTTATAGTTTCAGATTTTACATTTAAGTCTTTAATCCATCCTGAGTGGATGTTTGTATATGCTGCAAGGAAGAGGTCTAGCTTCAGTCTTCTGCATGTGGTTAACCAGTTCTCCCAGCACCATTTATCAAATAGGGAGTCTTTTCTCCAACTGCTTGTTTTTGTCAGCTTTGTCAAAGATCAGATGGTTGTAGACATGCATCCTTATTTCTGGGCTCTCTATTCTGTTCCATTGGTCTATGTGCCAGTTTTTATACCAGTAAGTACCATGCTGTTTTAGTCACTGCAGCCTTGTAGTATAGTTTGAAGTTGGGTAATTTGATTCCTCCAGATTTGTTCTTTTTGCTTAGGATTGCCTTGGCTGTTCTGGCTCTCTTTTGGTTTCATATAAATTTTAAATTAAATTTTTATAGTTCTATGAAGAATGTCTTTGGAAGGAATAGCATTGAATCTGTTGATTGCTTTAGGCAGTATGGCCATTTTAATGATACTGATTCTTCTTATCTAACAGCATGGGATGTTTTTCCATTTGTTTGTGTATTCTCTGATTTCTTTGAGCAGTGTTTTTTAATTATCGTTGTAGACATCTTTCACCTCCCCAGTTAGCTGTATTCCTAGGTATTTGACTCATATAAACTTAAAGTAAAGAGGTGGAAAAAGATATTCCATGCAAAACAGACACCAAAAGTGAGCAGGAGTAGCTATTATTATATCAGACAAAATTAACTTTGAAAGAACAGCAGTTAATAAAGAGATACATTATATAATGATAAAAAGTACTTGTCCAACTGGAAAATATCAAAATCCTAAATATATTTGCACCTAACACTGGACCTCCAAAGTTTATAAGACAATTACTACTAGACCTAAGAAATGATATAGATAGCAACAGAATAATAGTGAGACCTCAATACTCCACAGACAGCACTAGATAGATAATCAAGACAGAAAGTCAATGAAGAAACAATGGATTTAAACTATGCCATGGAACAAATGGACTCAACAGATATTTATAGAAGATTATACCCAAAAGCTGCAGAATATACATCCTAGTTATCAGCACATAGAATATTTTCCAAGGCCACATAGTAAGTCTCAACAAATTTAAGAACATTGAAATTATAGCAAGTACTCACTCAGACCACAGTGGAATGAGATTGGAAATCAACTCCAAAAAGAACCCTCAAAACCAGGCAAACAGGCAAACACATGGGAATTAAACAACCTGCTCCTGAATAATCACTGCGTCAACAATGAAATCAAGATGGGAATTTAAAAATTCTTTGAACTGAACAGTAGTTACACAACATATCAAAATCTCTGGGATACAACAAAGGCAATGCTAAGAGGAAAGTTCATAACATTAAATCCTACATCAAAAAGTCTAGGAGAGCACAAATAGACAATCTAAGTACACACCTCAAGGACTAGAGAAACAAGAATAAACCACACCCAAACCCAGCAAAAGAAAAGAAATAACGAAGATCAGAGCAGAAATGAATGAAATTGAAAAAAAAATACAAAAGATAAATGAAACAAAAAGCTGGTTCTTTGAAAAAAATAAAATAAAATTGGTAGACCATTAGTAAGATTAATCAAGAAAAGAAGAGAGAAGGTCCAAATAAGCTCAATTAGAAAAGAAACAGGAGACATTACAACAGATACCACAGAAATACAAAAGATCATTCAAGGCTACTATGAACACCTTTACACATAAACTAATAAACTAGAAAACCCAGAAGAGATGGATAAATTCCTGGAAATACTCAACCCTCCTGAATTAAAATAGGAAGAAATTGAAACTCAGAATAGATCAATAACAGGCAGAAAGATTGAAATGGTATTTTAAAAGTTACCAACAAAAAAAGGTCCAGGACCAGATGGATTCACAGCTGAATTCTATCAGACATTCAAAGAATTAGTATAAATCCTATTGACACTATTCCACAAGATAAAGGAGGAATCTTCCCTAAATCATTCTATAAAGCCAGTATCACTTTAATACCAAAAACAGGAAAGGATATAACAAAAAAAAAGCAAAAAGAAAACTACAGAGAAATACCCCTGATGAATATAGATGCAAAAATCCTTAACAAAATCCAACAGGATATCAAAAAGATAATACACAATGATCAAGTAGGTTTCATAACAAGGATGCAGGGATGATTTAACATCTGCAATCAATAAATGTGATGTATCACATAAACAGAATTTAAAACAAAAACCACATGACCATCTCAAAGGACACAGAAAAAGGATTTGATAAGATCTAGCATCACTTTACGATTAAAACCCTCAGCAAAATCAGCAGTTAAGGGACACACCTTTAGGTAATAAAAGCCATTTATAACAAACCCACAACCAACATCATACTGAACAGAGAAAAGTTGAAGGAATTCCCCCTGAGAACTGGAACAAGACAAGGATAATGGGTGCAGCACACCAATATGGCACAAGCATACATATGTAACAAACCTGCATGTTATGTACATGTACCCTAGAACGTAAAGTATAATAATAATAAAAAAATATATATATAAAAATAAAAAACAAACAAACAAATAAAAATAAAGGGCATCCGAACTGGTAAAGACGACATCAAAGTGTTGCAGTTTGCTGATAATTTGTTCATATACCTAGAAACTCCTAAAAATTCCTCCAAAAAGCTCCTAGATCTGATACTTGAATTCAGCAAAGTTTCAGGATACAAAATTAATGTACACCAATCAGTAGCTCTTCTATACATCAACAGCGACCAAGCTGAGAATCAAATTAAGAACTCAACCCCCTTTACAATAGCTGCCAAAAAAATAATAAAATAAAATACTTAGAAATATGCCTAACCAATGAGTTGAAAGACCTCTACAAGGAAAACTACAAAACACTGCTGCAAGAAACTGGAAATGACGCAAACAAATGAAACACATCCCATGCTCATGGATGGGTAGACTCAATATTGTGAAAATGATTATACCATCAAAACAATCTACAAATTCAATGCAATTCCCATAAAAATACCACCATCATTCTTCACAGAATTAGAAAAAACAACCCTAAAATTCATATGGAACCAAAAAAGAGCCCACAGAGACAAAGAAAGGCTAAGCAAAAATAATAAATCTGGAGGCATCACATTACCTGGCTTCAGACTATACTACAAGGCTATAGTTACCGAAAAAGCATGGTAAGGGTATAAAAATAGGCATGTAGACCAATGGGACACTGGTATAAAAACAGGCATGTAGAAAACTCAGAAATAAAGCCAAATATTTACAGCCAACTGATTTTCAACAAAGCAAACAAAAACATAAAGTGGGGAAAGGACACTTTATTCAACAAATGGTGCTGGGATAACTAACCAGCCACATGTAGAAGAATGAAACTGGATCCTTATCTCTCACCTTACACAAAAATCAACTCGAGATAAATCAAAGACTTAAATATAAGACTTGAAACCATAAAAATTCTAGAAGATAACATCAGAAAAAAAACCCTCTAGACTTTGGCTTAAGCAAAGACTTCATGACCAAGAATCCAAAAGCAAATGCCACCAAAACAAAGATAAATATATGAGAATTAAACTAAAAAGCTTCTGCACAGCAAAAGAAACAATCATCAGAGTAAACAGACAAACCACAGAGTGGGAAGAGAGCTTTGCAATCTATATATCTGGCAAAAGACTAATATCTACAATCTACAAGAAACTCAAACTAATCAGCAATAAGAAAAAACACATAATCCCATTAAAAAGTGGGCTAAGAACATGAACAGACAATTCTCAAAATAAGATATTCCAATGGCCAATAAACTCATGAAAAAATGCTCAACATCATTAATGATTAGGGAAGTACAAATCAAAACCATGGCATGATACCACCTCACTCCAGCAAGAATGGTCATAATCAAAAAATCCAAAAATAATAGATGTTGGCGTGGATGAGTTGAAAAGGTAACACTTTTACACTGCTGGTAGGAATGTAAACTAGTACAACCACAGTGGAAAACAGTGGAGATTCCTTAGAGAACTAAAAGTAGAATTACCATTTGACCCAGCAATCCCACTCCTGGGTGAAGAAGTCAATAGAAAGATGATCTCATAACCACAAAATTACATGGAAATTAAACAGCCTGCTCCTGAATCGATTTTGGGTAAACAAAGAAATTAAAGAAAAAGGAAGAAATTCTTTGAAACTAATGAAAACAAAGATACAATGTACTAGAATCTCTGGGAAACTGCTAAAGCAGTGTTAAGATGGAAGTTTATAGGGCTAAATGGCCACATCGAAAAGTTAGAAACATCTCAATTTGACAACCTGATGTCACACCCAGAAGAACTAGAAAAAACAAGAGTAAACCAAACCCAAAGCTAGCAGAAGAAAATAAACAACCAAAATCAGAGCTGCATGGAATGAAATTGAGATGTAAAAAAACATGTAAAAGATCAATGAGCTCGGTGCAGTGACTCACACTTATAATCCCAGCACTTTGGAAGGCCGAGGTGGGTGGATTGTTTGAGCTCAGGAGTTCAAGACCAGCCTAGGCAACATGGTGAAACCCTGTCTCTAAAAAAAATGCAAAAAATTAGTCAGTTGTGGTGGCAGCCATTTGTAGTTCCACCTATTAGTGACACTGAGGTGGGAGGACTTCTTGAGTCCAGGAGACGGAGGTTGTGGTGAACTGAGATCATGTCACTGAATGCCGGCCTACGTGACAAAGTGAGACCCTGTGTCAAAAAAAAAAAAAAAAATCAACAAAACCAAAACTTGGTTATGTTAAAGAATAAATAAGCTTGATAGACTGCTAGCTGGACTAAGAAAGAAAAAGATCCAAATAAACATGATTAGAAGTGACAAGGGGACGTTACCATTAGTCCAAACTGCATCATTATGTAAGCTCCCTGAGTTTTTGCAGATCTTGATCAAAGTGAAACATTTCATGGGGGTTCGGGCCATGAGAAACAGCTTGCCTAATGCCCTGACCACAAGGCAGGCAAAGGCCCAACTAAAGAAACATCCCTATCATATTCTGCTGGGAGAAAGTGCAAGGAACACCACATTCTGATGGAACAAGGGCCAGAACCACCTCATCATGGGAACATCTTAACATCCTGATGGGCAGCAAGCCATACGGCCCAGACCCCTCCCACCCATACCTACAAGTACCCCAGCCTGTAAGCAGTGGTGGCTCTGGCCTTAAGCTGGTCCTCCACTTCTGCAGGTTTCTGCAAGATACTTGTGTTGCTGTTTGAGCCACCGTCTCTCTGTATATATCTTTAACCCTCGCCTTCCCTTCAAAACCTAAAAATCATCACAAACCGAGAGAAATTAAAAAAACAAAAACAAAGAAAAAAAACCTCAGAGACTGTTATGAACAACTCAATGCACACAAGCTAGAAAACCTAAAAGAAATGGATTAATTCCTGGAAATATACAACCTCCCAAGATTGAACTAGGGAGAAATTAAAAATCTGAACAGACCAACAACAAGTTTCAAAAATGAATAGTAATAAAAAGCCTACCAACCAGAAAAAACCCCTGACTAGATGGATTTACACCCGAAGACTACCAGACATGTAAAGAAGAGCTGGAAACCACTCCTAGTGAAATAATTCAAAAAAAAAAAAAAATGGAGGACGACTTCCTGACTCATTCTTTGAGGCCAGAAACATTCTGATACAACAATCTGGCAGAGATATACCCAAAAAAGAAAACTTCAGCAGCCAATATCACTGATGAACATAGACACAAAAATCTCCAAAAAAATACTAGCAAACAAAATCTAGCAGCACAACAAAAAGCTAATCTACTATGATTAAATAGGCTTTATTCCTGGGATGCAAGGTTGGTTCAACATATACAAATCAAGAAATGTCATTCATCACTTAAACAGTACTAAAAACAAAAACTACATGATTATCTCAATGCAGAAAAGGCCTTTGATAAAATTCAACATCTCTAAACATTAAAACCCTCAACAAAATAGGCATTGAAAGAGCGTACCTTAAAGTAATAAGAGTCATGTGTGACAAACCCCTAGCTAACATCATACTGAACAGGCAAAAACTGGAAGCATTCCCCTTGTGAACTGTAACAAGACAAGAATACCAATTCTTACCACTCCTATTCAACATAGTACTGGAAGCCCTAGCCACCGCAATCAGGCAAGGAAACAAAATAAAAAGCATTTAAACAAGAAGAAAGGAAGGTAAACGACCTCTTTTCACAGACTATATGATTTTATATCTAGAAAACTCCATAATCTCTGCCCAAAAGCTGCTGGATCAGAAAAACACCTTCAGCAAAGT
Organism: Macaca mulatta; assembly: GCF_049350105.2. Lineage (NCBI taxonomy): Eukaryota > Metazoa > Chordata > Mammalia > Primates > Cercopithecidae > Macaca > Macaca mulatta. The sequence continues at coordinate 54,767,440 of NC_133410.1, forward strand.
TTCAGGATACAAAATCCATGTACAAACATCAGTGGCATTTCTATACATCAACAATGTCCAAACTGACAGCAAAATCAAGAATGCAATCCCATTCACAAAAGCCACAAAAAAAAAAAAAAAAATCTAGGAACACATCTAACCGGGGGTGGGGTGAAACATGTCTACAAAGAGAATTACAAAACACTGCTGAAAGAAATCAGAGATGACACAAACAAATGGAAAAACATTCCATACTCATGGATAGAAAGGATCAACATCATTAAAATGGACAAACTGCCCCAAGCAATTGACAGATTCAGTGCTCTTCCTATCAAACTACCAATGACATTTTTAACAGAATTATTTAAACAAACAAACAAAAAACTATTCTAAAATACATTCGGAAACAAAAAAAAGAGCCCAAAGAGTCAAAGCAATACTAAGCAAAGAACAAAGCCAAGGGCATTACACTACCTGACTTTGAACTATATTAGAGGGCTGTAGGAACCAAAACAACATGATACTGCTACAAAAATAGACACATAGACCAATGGAATGGGTTTGCAAACCCAGAAAGCCAAACAACTACAACCGTCTGATCTTTGGTAAGGTTGACAAAAATAATTGATGGGGAAAAGACTCTCTCTTCAATAAATGGTGCTGAGATAACTGGCTAGCCTTATGCAGAAGATTGAAATTGAACCCTTTCCTTACACCATATACAAAAATCAACTCAAGATGGATTTTATTTAACTGCAAAAGCCATCCAGTTTTTACTTAACTGTAAAAACTGAAACTATAAACACCCTGGAAGAAAACCTAGGCAATATACCATTCTGGATCTAGGAACTGCAAAGATTTCTGACAAAGTTACCAAAAGTAATTGCAACAAGAGCAAAAATTGACAAATTGGATCGAATTAAACTAAAGGGCTTCTGTACAGCAAAAGAAACTATCAACAGGTAAACAAACAACCACAGAATGGGAGAAGATATTTGCAAACCATGAATGTGACAAAGGTGTAATATCTGGCATCTATAAGGAACTTAAACAAACTTACGAGAAAAAAAACACACAACCCCATAAAAAAGTGGGCAAAGGACATGAACGGACACTTTTCAAAAGAAGACATACATGTGGCCAATAATCATATGACAAAAAAGCTCAACATCACTGATTATTAGAGAAATGCAAATCAAAATCACAATGAGATATCCTTTCACAGTAGTCAGGATGGCTATTACTAAAAAGTCAAAAAACAACAGATGCTAGAGAGGATGCAGAGAAAACACCATTCATATACTGCGGTTGGAAATGTAAACTAGTTCAGTCACTGTGGAAAGCAATTTGGAGATATCTCAAAAAACTTAAAACAGAACTACCGCTCCACGTAGCAATCCCAGTACTGGATATATACCCAGAGGAATATAAATTGTTCTACCACAAAGACAGACACAGGAATGTTTTCACTGCAGCACTATTCACAACAGCAAAGACAAGAATCAACCTAAATGCCCGTCAACACGGAACTGGATAAAGAAAAGGGGATACATATACACCATGGAATACTATGTAGCAATAAAAATGAACAAGATCATGTCCTTTGCAGCAACATAGATGGAACTGGAGGCCAATATCCTAAGTGAATTAATGCAGGAACAGAAAACCAAATACCTCATATTCTCACTTATAAGTGGGTGCTAAACATTGAGTACGCAAGGGCACAAAGAAGAGAACAGACATCGGGGCCTACTTGAGGATGAAGGGTGAAAGTGGGGTGAGAATCAAAAATGTACTTATCAGGTACTATGCATATTACCTGAGTGACAAAATTATCTGTACACCAAACCCTGTGGTACATAATTTACCTACGTAACAAAGCTACACAGCACAGCTGCCCCTGAACCTAAAATAAAAGTTGCAAAAAAAAAAAAAAAAAAAAAATTGAAACTGTATACCTTCTAGATGAAAATAAGAGAAAATATTTGTATGCTTGGGTTATACAAAGATTTCTTAGGTATGACACCAAAGGCACAATGCATAAACAACAATTGATAAAACAGATTGTATATAAACAAAGTATTTTCTGTGGCTATGACATTATTAAGACAATAAAAGACAGGCCACCAACTAGAAGAACGTATTTGCAAGTCACCTAATTATATCCCAAATACGTAGAGAACTCACAAAAGTCAATAATAAGCTAACAACCAACCCAATTATTTAATGGGCAAAAGATTTGAAAAACAGTTCACCTAAGAAAATACAAATTGCAAATAAACACTTGGAAAGATGCTCAACATTATTAATTGTTAAGTTATGGACAAACAAAGCAAAACTACAATGTGACATTCCTCTATATTATTAGAATACTAAAATTAAAGAGCTTCACCTTTCCAAGTGTCATTGAACATGCAGAGCAACTGGAATTCTCATATTCTGCTGGTGTTGATGGGGAAATGTCATATTCTGCAGCACTTTGTTGTATTTTTCTTTTCATTTTTTATTTATATTTATTTATTTTTAACTTTTGGGGACATGCACACGTATATTACATAGGCAAACTTGTGTCAAGGAGATTTGTTGTATAGATTATTTCATCACCCACTTATTGAGTCTAATACCCATTATTTATTTTTCCTGGTGCTCTCTCCCTCTTTCCAACCTCCACCATCCAAAAGGCCCCAATGTGTGCTGTTCCCTTCTATGTGTCCAACTGTTCTCATCTTTAACTCCCATTTATGAGAACATGCGGTATTTGGTTTTCTGCTCCTGCATTATTAGTTTGCTAAGGATAATAGCCTCCAGCTCCATCCATGTTCCCACAAGAACATGATCTCATTTTTTATGGCTGCATAGTATTCCATGGTGTATATGTACCATATTTGCTTTATTCAGTCTATCATTGATGGGCATTTAGGTTGAATCCATGTCTTTGCTACTGTGAATTGTGGTCCAATGAACATACACATGAATGTGTCTTTATAATACAATGATGTATATTCCTTCGAGTATATATCCAGTAATGGGATTGCTGGTCAAATGGTATTTCTGTCTTTAGGTCTTTGAGGAATCACCACAATGTCTTCCACCATGGCTGAACTACTTTACAATCCCACCAGTAGTGTATAAGCATTCGTTTGTCTCCAGAATCTTGACAGAATCTGTTATTTTTTTGACTTTTTAATAATAGTCATTCTGACTGGTGTGAGACAATATCCCACTGTGGTTTTGATTTGCTTTTTTTTTTTTCTTTTTTTTTTTTTAGATGGACTTTCACTCTTGTTGCCCAGGCTGGAATGCAATGGCGTGATCTTGGCTCACTGCAACCTCCGCCACCTGGGTTCAAGCAATTCTCCTGCGTCAGCCTCCTGTGTAGCTGGGATTACAGGTGCCCACCACCACACCTGGCTAATTTTTGTATTTTTTTTCTTTTAGTAAAGATGGGGTTTCACCATGTTGGCCAGGCTGGTTTTAAACTCCTGACCTCAGGTAATCCACCCGCCTCGGCCTCCCAAAGTGTTGGGATTACAGGCATGAGCCACTGTGCCATTGCTTTTTTTCATATGACTGTTGGCTGCATGTATGTCGTCTTTTGAAAAGTATCTGTTTATGTCCTTTGCCTACTTTTTTATGGGTTTTTTTTTCTTGTAAATTTAAGTTCTTCATAGATGCCAGATATTAGACCTTTGTCAGATGCATGATTTGTAAATATTTTCTCTCATTCTATAGGTTGCCTGTTTACTCTGTTGATAGTTTATTTTGCTGTGCAGAAGCTCTTTAGTTTAATTAGATCCCATTTGTCAATTTTTGCTTTTGTTGCAATTGTTTTTGCATCTTCTCATGAAATCTTTGCCCATGCCTATGTACTGAATGGTATTGCCTAGGTTGTCTTCCAGAGTTTTTACAGTTTTGAATTTTATGTTTAATCCATCTTTTTAAAAAAATTCCAAGTTTCATTTTAACTTCAGAGGTACATGTGCAGTATGTGCACGTTTATTACATGGGTAAATGTGTGCCATGGTGGTTTGCTGCACAGATCATCCCATCACCTAGGTATTAATAAGCCCAGCATCTATTAGCTATTCTTCCTGATCCTCTCCCTTCTCCACTCCCTGCCCACCAATAGGCCCCAGCATGTGTTGTTTCCCCCAATGTATCCATGTATTCTCATCATTTAGCTTCCACTTATAAGTCAGAACATGTGGTATTTTGTTTTCTGTTCCTGCATTAGTTTGCTAAGAATAATGGCCTCCGGCTTCAACCATTTCCCTGTAAAGAATATGATCTTGTTCCTTTTTATGGCCACATAGTATTCCATGGTGTATATGTACCACATTTGCTTTATCCAGTCTATCATTGATGGGCGTTTAGGTTGATTCCATGTCTTTGCTATAGTGAATAGTGCTATAATGAACATATGCATGCATGTGTCTCTATTATAGAATTATGTATATTCCTTTGGGTATATACCCAGTAATGAGATTGCTGGGTCAAATGGTATTTCTGTCTTTAGGTCTCTGAGGAATCACCACACTGTCAGCCACAACGATTGAACTAATCCACATTGTTACCAACAGTGTAAAAGCATTTCTTTTTCTGCATAACCTCACCAGCATCTGTTGTTTTTTGATATTTTAATACTTGCCATTCTGACTGGTATGAGATGGTATCTCATTGTGGTTTTTCTTTGCATTTTTCTAATGATCACTGATGTTGAGCTTCCTTTTATATGTTTGTTGGCCATATGTATGTCTTCTTTGGAGAAGTGTCTGTTCATGTCCTTTGCCCACTCTTTAATGGGGTTGCTTCCTTTTTCCTTGTAAATTTATTTAAGTTCCCTACAGATGCTGGATATTAGACCTTTATCAGATGCACAGATTGGAAAAAATTTTCTCCCATTCTGTAGGTTGTCTGTTTATTCTGTTGATAGTTTATTTTGCCTTGCAGAAGTTCCTTAGTTTAATTAGATCCCATTTGTAAATGTTTGCTTTTGTTGCAATTCCTTTTGGTATCATCGTTATGAAATCTTTGCCCATGTCTATGTCCTGAATGGTATTGCATAGAGTTTCTTCTAGGGTTTTTGTAGTTTTGGGTGTTATAATTTTAGCCTTTAAATCACCTTGAGTTGATTTTTCTATGTGGTGTAAGGAAGGGGTGCAGTTTCAATTCTCTGCATATTGCTAGGCAGTTCTCCCAACACTATTTATTCAATAGGAAATCCTTTCTCCATTGCTTGTTTCTGTCGGGTTTTGTCAAAGATCGGGTGGTTGTAGGTATGCAGTCTTATTTCTGGGTTCTCTATTCTGTTTCATTAGTCTATGCGCCTGTTCTTGTACCAGTGCCACGCTGTTTTGGTTACTGTAGTTCTGAAGTATAGTTTGAAGTTGGGTAGCTTGATGCCTCCAGCTTTGTCCTTTTTGCTTAGGATTGCCTTGGCTATTCAGGCTCTTTTTTTGGTTCCATAATAAGTTTAAAATAGTTTTCTCTAGTTCTGTGAAGAATGTATGATACTTTAATAGGAATAGCATTTAATCTATAAATTGCTTTGGGTGGTATGATCATTTTAACGATATTGATTCTTCCTATCCATGATCATGGAATATTTTCCAATTTGTTTTTGCTATGTCTGATTTCTTTGAGCAGTGGTTTGTAATTTTCCTTGTAGAGATCTTTCACCTTCCTAGTTAGCTGTATTCCTAGGTATTTTATTCTTTTGGTGGCAGTTGTGAATGGGAGTTTGTTCCTAATTTGGCTCTCAGCTTGACTGCTGTTGATGTATAGGAATGCTAGTAATTTTTGCATATTGATTTTTTGTATCCCAAGACTTTGCTGAAATTGTTTATCAGCTTAAGAAGCTTTTGGGATGAGACTATGGGGATATTCTACATATAAGATCATGTCATCTAGCAGGCACTTTGAAAAACTGTTTTGGCAGTTTCTTAAAAAGCTAAACATACTCCTAGCACATGACCTAGTCATTCTGCTCCTATGTGTTTATGAAAGAGAAATGAAAGTATGTGTCTATATAGAGACTTGAAAACAAATGTTTGTAGCAATTTATTTGCAATAGCTAAAAAGTGGAAACAATCCAAATGCCAATTATCATCAGGTGAATGGAGAAATAAATTGTGGTGTGGACATACAGTGGATAACTACCTCAAAATAAAAAGATATGAGCTATTATACACACAATGTGGATAAAAATTAAAATAATTATGCTGAGTGAAAAACAAACAAAAGTACATAATATTTGACTCTACTTATATATAATTCTAGAACATTCAAACTGTTTATAGTAAAAGAAAGATTAGTGGTTGCCTGGGGATAGACGTCAGGAAGGAAAAATTATTTCCAAGGCACACAAGGAAACTTTTAGGGTGTAGACATGCTCATTATCCTGATTATGTGATGGTTTAATGAATGTATACGTACGTTAAAACTTATCAAATTGTATGCTTGCAATATATATAACTTGTTATACAAATTATGCCACAATAAAGCTGACTTTAAAGTAGATGCTTAGCATCTTTAATCTTCAGAGAAATACAAATTAGAACCAGAATGATATACCACTACACAATCACTAGAATAGCTAAATACGTGTAACAATACCAAGTGTTAGTGGTGATATGGAACAACTGGAATTAGCATTTATATTGCTGTAGAAATCTGAATGTTAAAAATCACTTTAGAAACCAGTTTGATAATTTCTTTAAAAAGGTAAACATACACTTACCATATGGACTAGGAATTCCACTTCGTATGTGAAAAAATGTTTACACAAAGATTTGTGCTCAAATATTTTAAGCAATTTTATAAGTAATAACTGAAAACTGGAAACATTTCAAATGTCCACAAACAGGGATATGGCCAAGGAAATTGTGGTATATCATATAACGTAATGCTACTCAGCAATAAAATGGAGCTGCCTTCTAATATACAGGATAATGTGGAAGACTTAAAAAGCATTATGCTACATGAAGGAAACCAGTCTAAAAAGACTACATACTGAATGATTTCATTTCTATGAAATTCTAGAATAGGCAAAACTAGTTTATAGTTATAAAAGTAGAACAAACATTGATGGGGTTAGAGATGTGGGTGTTGGTTAAAAGGGGGGAAAAAGAAACTTACTGGCATGATGGAACTGTTCAATATCTTAACTATGGATGTGATCATGTATATGTTTGCCAAAACGTATCAAACTTTAAAGAATTAATTTATTGTACCTAAGTTCTATGTCAATAAAGCTTATTTTAAAATAATCTTCACAAATCACCAGTTTTCTAAAAAAAATCACTATCAAAATTAATTTAAAAGATAGAAAACTTGAAATAATTTCTATAGAAAAAGTGTGTCAATAATTTTATGAAAATTAATTTTAAAACCTTTATGATATTGAATACTTTACAAGAAAATATGTAAATGACCAAAATCGAGGACACAAAGTTCTAGAAAATAAGAAAAAAGTACATTTTTAGATTTCCAAAGATTTAATTCCCAAAGACAGTTTTATGGGGAAGTTCTTCCAATCTGTTCAGGAACTGATCGTGTCTGTTCCATAGCACAGAAAAACATAATTTATTTAGTCAAGTTAGTAAAAAAATAAAGTTAAAATTTGGTAACAATATCAAATCCATATAAAACTACAAAACAAAATTCTACTCTGACCAAGCAAGATGTCTTAAAAGAATTCAATTATTATTCAGTATCCTAAATTGTTTTATCATACAAATAAGCAAAAACAGGAAAACTATATGTACATTTTAATCAATGGCCAGAAAGGCATTAGCTAAAGAGATATAGTTCTGACTTACACATTTTAAACTATGAATAAACAACTTTTTTCTTACTACGCTGAAGAAGTAAATCTAAAATTAAAGATGACACTTAACATAATGGCAAAACAATAAAAACATTTCCATTCAAGTTGAATGAGTATATCACAACTGTTATGAACACTGTCATGGAAATGTGAATCAATACAATGAAACAAAAATAAACAAATAAAAGGTATGAGTGCTGGAAAGGCAGAAAAAATCTTTTTTGGAAGATGTGTTTTAAGAAAATACCAAGAGATTCACTGAAAAAAATGTATAAAAGTAATACAAGAATTCAATATGATGGCCACTTATAAAGTATACATACATTCAAGGACGTTCCAACATACCAATAATAACCACTTAAAATAATCAATTTTCATCTTGTATTCTGGAAATTGTTAGATTTCAAGTGTTCTCACCACAGAAAAATCATAAATATATGAAGTAATGCATATGTCAACTAGCTCTATTTAGCCATTTCTGATACATACACATTTCAAAACATCTTGTTGTACTTGATAAATATATATAATTTTTGTTTGTAAACTAAAAAAAATCAACCCTCAATAAACAAAAAATATCAAATACCTAGAAATCACCCTAACATGATATGTGAGAAATTTCTACCCATAAAAGTTTTAAATTTTACTGAGGAAAAGATAAAAATAATTTGTTACATATAATAGCAAGACTGAATTTTTACAATGTTTAATTTTTTCATATTAAATTATAAATATAATCTAGGTTAAAGATACTCTCCAAATGGTATCTTGTTTTTATTTTCTACATTGAGTTTTGGTTTGGTTTGGTTTGGTTTTTAGAACTTAAAAACATTCTTCTAAGCATTATATGAAGCAATAAACTTAAAAATAGATGAAATACTTTTGGTGGGTACAAGTATAATTTAATGCACTCCTATAATTTTTAAAGATCAAATTAGTATAATTGGGATATGTATCACCTTAAATATTCGTCTTTTTTTATGCTAGAAACATTTGAATTATCTTCTAGGTATTTTGAAATATATAGTAGATTATATTAAACATAGTCATAGATCTATGAAACACTGGGTCCGATTTCTTCTATAAAAACTATATATTGTATGCATTAAATAACCCCTCTTCACCACCTCCTCCACCCTTCCTGGACTCTAGTAACCACCAATCTACTCTATCTTCCTAAGATCCACTTTTTTAGCTCCTACATATGAGTGAGAAGATATAATATTTGTCTTTCTGAGCTTGGCTTTTTTTCCTTAATATAATGACCTCCAGCATTGCTGTAACTGACAGGGTTTCATTAGTTTTTATGGCTGAATAATATTCTATTGTGTATATGTACCACATATCCTTTACCCATTTATTCACTGATGGGAACTTAGGTTGATTCTATATTTTGTCTATTATGAATAATGCTGAAGTAAACATGAGAGTGTAGATATCTCTTTGATATTATGTTGGAATATATACCCAGAAGTGGAATTGTTGGATCATATGGTGGTTCTATTTTTAGTTTTTTGAGGAACCTCCATAATGTATTCCACAGTGGCTTTACCAATTTACATTTTCGCCAACTGTGTACAAGAGTTCCCCTTTCTCCACATCTTCACCAGCACCCATGATTGCCTGTCTATTTTATAAAAAACATTTTAACTGGGATGAGCTAATATTTAATTGTAGTTCTTATGTGCATTTCTGTGATGTTTAGTGATGTTTAGCATTTTTCATTTATTTGTTGGCCATTTGTATGTCTCATTTTGAGAAATGCTTTATTCAGATCTTTTGCCTATTTTTAATTGAATTTGGGGGTTTTTAGCTACTGAGTTGCTTGAGCTCCTTATATATTCTGGTTATTAATCCCTTGTCAGATGGATAGTTTACAAATACTTTCCCCCATTCTGTAGCTTGTCTATTAACTTTGTTGATTGTTCCCTTTGCTGTACAGAAGCTTTTTGCTTGATGTAATTTCATTTGTATATTTTCACTTTGGTTGTCTGGGCTTTTGAGATCTTATCACAAAAAACTTTTACCCAGTCCACTGTCATGGAGTTTTTCTCCAATGTCTTCTTCCAGTAGTTTCATAGTTTTAGGTCTTTAATCCGTTTCTATTTGATGTTTGTATATGGTGAGACATAGGGGTCTAGTTTCATTCTACATATGGTCATCCAGTTTTCCCAGCACCATTATTAAAGAGATTGGTCTTTCTCCATTGGCTGTAAATGCATGGAATCAAATCTATGTTCTCTATTCTGTTCCACTGGTCTATGAGTCTGTTTTTATACCAGTGCCATGCTGGCTCTGTAGTATAATTTGAAGTCGGATAATGTGATTCCTCCACTTTTGTGCTTTATGTGCAGGGAATTTTGACTATTCTGGGTCATTTTGTGGTTTCATAAGAAATTTAGGACTTTTTTTTTCTATTTCTGTGAAGAATGTGCTTGGTATTTGGATAGGAATTGCATTGAATCTATAAATTTCTTTGTGTAGAGTTGCTATTTTAAGATTATTAATTCTTCCAATCCATAAACATGGAGTAGCTTTCTTCTTTCTTGTGTGTCCCCTTCAATTTCTTTCATCAGTGTTTTATATAGATTTACTTGTATAGATCTTTCACTTAATTTGATTAAATTAATTCTTAGATATTTTATATTCTTTGTAGCTATTGTAAATGGGATTGCTTTCTTGATTTCTTTTTCATATTGTTCACTGTTGGCATATATAAATGTTACTTATTTTTCCACATTGGTTTTGTATCCTGCAACTTTACTGAATTTATCAGTCCTAATAGTTTTTGATAGAGTTTTTCGGTTTTTCTAAGTATAAGACCATGTCGTCTGTGAAAAAAACTGATTTGACTTCTGCCTTTCCAATTTGGATGCTATTTCTTTCTTTCTTTTGCCAAATCATTCTGGCCAAGACTTCCATTATTATACTGAATAAAAGTGTTAAAAATGGGCATCATTGTCTTGTCCCAGATATTAGAGGAAAGGATTTCAATTTTTCCCCAATCAGCACAATGTTCGCTGTGAGTTTGTCATACGTAGTTTTTATTATTTTGAGGTATATTCCTTCCCTACCTAGAGTTTTGAGTGTTTTTATTATAAAAGGATGTTGAATTTTATTGAATTCTTTTTCATTATCGAAATGATTATATGGCTTTTCTTTTTGGTTCTCTGAGTGTGTATCATGTTATTGATTTATGTATGTTAAACCATCCTTGAATCTCTGGGATGAATCTTATTTGATCATGGTGAATGATCTCTTTTACATGTTGTTGGATTCAGTTGGCTGGTTTCTTATTGAGGATTTTTGCATCTATGTTCATCAGTGACTTTGACCTGTAGTTTTCTTTTTTGTCATGTCCTTGTCCAGTTTAGCTTCAGGATAATGCTGACATTGTTCAATGAATTTGGAAGTATTTTCTCCTCTTCAATTTTTGTTGAAGAGTTTGAGTATAATTGATAATAGTTCTTCTTTAAATGTTCAGTAGAATTCAGCAGTGAAGCCATCAGGTCCTAGACTTCTTTGGCAGGACGCTTTTTATTATGGCTTTAATATCATTACTTATTTTTTTGTTGAGGTTTTATATTTCTTCATGGTTCAATCTGGTAGGTTGTATGCATCCAGGAATTTATCCATATCTTCTGAGTTTCCCAGCTTGTTGGTGTACAAATTGATCATAATAATCTCTAATGATTCTTTGTATTTCTGTGGTCTCAGTTCTTATGCCTCCTTTTTCATCTATGATTTTATTTATTTGGGTCTTCTCCCCTTTTTCTTAGGCTAGCTGAAAGTTTGTTGATGATTTTATCTTTTCAAAAAGCCAATTTTTCAAGTTTCATTGGTCTTCCGTATTTTTTTCAGTCTCCATTTATTTCTGCTCTGATCTTTACTATTTCTTTCCTCAACTAATCTTGGATTTGGTTTGTTCTTGCTTTCCTAGTTCCTTGAGAAGAAGAAATAGACCGGCAGAAAGGCAAGTACAGCCAGATCTTTGTACCCATGAGTTTCACATCTGCAGATTCAACCAACCACAGATCAAAAATAATCAGGGGAAAAATATAACCAAAAAAATACAAATTTTGAAACATAGTATAACAACTATTTACATAGAATTTACATGGTATTAGGTATTATAAGTAATCTAGAGATGATTTAAAATAAGTGAGAGGATGTGTGTAGGTTATATCCAAATACTATGCCATTTTATATAAGGGACTTGAGCATCCTTAAACTTGGTATCCATGGGGGTCCTGGAACCATACAGGAAATGTGGAGAGGAATCGTGAAGTATTTCCATACTGGAAATACTAGAAGAAAAGTAGGTGGCAAAGGGAAACCCACTCCTACCCCAGAAGCACAGACAAGTGTAAATATGTATTATTTATGCTTACCTTCCTTTTCTCCTTCAAGCATTAAAAGAAAAAGAGCAATTAATATTTTTCAATCACTTAATTATATTTACAAAGTTGGTACTCAGATCGCACTTCTCAAAGCCACATGGACTGTACCATATAATTACCCCAATTCTAATCCCTTGGTACTTGAGAGGCAGTGATGCACAATGATGAAGAATGAGCTTGTCAGACTCCCTGGGTAAAGCTCTGGATCCACCTCCACTAGCTATACAACCATGAACAAATTACATAAGTCCTCTGTGCCTGTTTCCTCATGTATAAAATAAGCATGTAGTTAGGATTAAATGAGTTAGTACAGGCAGGATGTGCTTAAAACAGCCTATAATAAGGGCTATATAAGGTGCTGGCAAAGGAAAAAAAGTATATCCAGGACATACAGCAAATACAGTTTTTGATTAACATTTATCACAAACATGGCACCATAATCTGTGATCCTTTTTCAGACATATATACTGGTTAACTAATCCATCCTGACAAAGCATTCATAAACATGCATTGGAAAAAATCTTTTACAAATTAAATTAAATCTAAATAGATTTTCAAGGCTTTTAATTTTACATAAGCACAAAAAGCAGTCAACCTAATTTTTATCACATGATTTGGACACCAAATCAGAATAACACAGAGAATTATGAATCTAAAGTAGAGGGTATTCTATTGAGAAACTTTCATGGTAAATATTTAATTATTCTTCATCAAAATACTTCATCAAATTACAGCTTTATCTTTATTGTTCTTTATAGAGCTAACAAATGATAGTTTAAGGTTATAGACAAAAATAGTTAAAAGACTTCTTTCTAGTTCCTTTCTTCTACCAGGCATTTGCAAACTTATAATTTCTACAGTAACTCAACTCTCAGGATCAAAGAGAGGCTATAAATAGATTTTAGTGTTTGATGCTTGTACTTGCTCTCTCTCTTTCTCTGTGAGTGTGTGTACGTGTGTGTGTGTGTGTGTGTGTGTGTGTGTATCTCCCCAACAATTCCTGCATGTCAAGAGAAAAATAGTACTTAGAGGAAAAGTTGGTGTGGAAACTGGGTCAGAGGCACAAAATTACATGTTTATGACAAGGCACAAACTGTTGTTCTCCCTCATCAGCAAGATTTTGTTTGTTTTTTTCTTTTTCAGCCTCAATGGAGTCTATATTCAATATTAAATGCCAAACAAGCCCCCTCTGACATTCTGGAAACTCATCTTATCTTAATAGAGGCAGAGTCAGTGACTCAGAGCAGCCCACATGGGCCGAGGGAACTCATGACAGCTGCAGCCGAAAGAGTGAGAGAAGAGACACTTGCTTTTTCTAAGCATAAAATGCCTATGATGGCTCCTCAGTTCAACTAACCCTTTAGCAGAGCCTCTATATACTAGGTGTATAAAATAGTTATTGGTAGCTTGTTTAAAAAGTACAAAGAAAAAGTAAAAGAAAATACATTTTATTTAGCCATAGAGTTAAGAGGATATGGGGGTGTTTAGTGCCACCTTTATTATTAAATCAAATATAATTTAAAAACAAGAATTGTCCATTTCAATGTCAAATGAGTTTCATTCACCACATGTCTGTTCTTTACTCTGCATGTTAGGTTTTATGCCTTCTGGAGAAAAATTTAAGTTTAGAGTGAAACTAGTCCTATATATAAACATATCTGAAAACAAGAATATGTAGGAAAATCCCCAAATGTCTAAGATTTCCGTTTCTGTCATAAATACTGTCATTAATTAAAATGTACTGGGAAGCCACCAGATGCATAGAACTATTCCAGGAACAATATAATAAGATTTGACCTGTGTCTCTAAACAAAAAACAAGCTTAGGGTTTAAATATTTCAGGCAAATCTTTTACTTTTTCTTCCCTAAATTACCCAAATTATTGCATCAAATGTTCACTTACAGTTTTGATAACAATTCAACTTATATTATAAACAGTTTGAACTAAGTTATCAAAAAATCTCCTGTTGGAATGAAAAAGAAAAAAATATAAAGCAAAACAAAACCCTTCTGCGATCACCACACTAACAATTTCACAGCAAGAACAAAACTAATCCTACCAAAAATTAGTGGTATTTAAATAACAACATATTTTGAAAGTTCTAAACATTTTATGGATATTAGCTAATTTGTCTATCATGGCAGAAGGGATGTGAGTTTATTAACATTAATTCCTTTGAAACTATAGTTATAATTGAGACCATTTTATTGAAAGAGTGTTATATAATTGCAATATCTTTGTAATATCGTAGAATAAAAGTCAAAGTTAACAGTACAATTATTCATATCTATGTGCTCCTATTCTTCACTTTTTAAGACAGTGAGTTTAGTTAGAATTTACCTGAATTTACCAAAGCCACTTTCAGGCACATTTGGTCCCCTAGAGAGGAATCTCTCCTATACCTTCATGAGGTATGTCTGTGGGGGTGGAAGTGAGGGCAGGAAGGTGACTTGAGATAATCACTGTTAAAATGTTTTATTTGCAAATGATAATTTCTCCTTTCATAAATATCAGTAAATATGCTTCTCTCTTCCCCCTCTCTTTCCCTCTCTCAGGATATCAGGCAGATAAGAGTTATCAGTAAAGGTCATCCTCAATTTCTGTACAGAAATGATCTGTCTCCGGTATGTAATAAACATTTATCCATGCCTTTATTAGCTATATTGAAGCTGACAGTTCTGTTAAACCATTTTCTTTCATTTTGCTAGGTCATGACGGTTAATGCTGCTAAAAAATCTCATCACTGCTTTTGATCACTGTATTGTCTTCCCTGTATTATCAGAATTTTGTGAAGGTAAGCACTGGCTGGGATGACCTATTAAAGTCACAGCCCGTTGAATTTCTAGCTGTTTTTTTTTTTTTTTTCTTCGTCACAATAAAAAGGCAAAGGAATGCAAAGAATAAATTTTCCTCAGAGGGTATATTTAGTTGGATAGTTGATGTGTTCAGCCAACTCTGAATTATTCCTAGTAAAAAGTACCCAAAGCATCAAATACAAATGAAAACCACACATAATCCAAAATCTTCATTTTGGTTGAATCTTTTACCAGAGTATTCTCAAGATCTAAAAAGACAACCTCACATTTTACGCAAATTCCTTTCTCATCTCCAGGGATCAGTTCTCAGGATGCAGGCAGGAGAAGAAAAATCAAAAGCAAAACCTCATTCATTGAATACAGATCTCCAGATAATTGAGATGTGCAATGGGAAAACATAATTAGGGGAGGGGTCGTTTGCATCTGCATTCCTTTCCATCTTTCCCTCTTCCAGACCACTTAACCTCTCCCCTTGCTCAAATCAACTTTTAAGAATGGTTTGAGAAATCAAAAACAAAACAGCCATGAAAATGTCTGCCCTTGTTAATGGATTAAAGATCTTATATAAAACTTGCCAAAAAAAAGGTTAGTTGTCAATTTCAAGGAAACAGTTCAGATCAGTTAAGAAATAAACTATCTGAAATTTCAAACATGTTTTCTTTCAGTCCAACAAACATTTATTGAGTTCCTATTGCATTCCAGGTACTGTGGGAGATTCCAGAAATATAAAGACATGAAGAACTCATTTCTTCTCTCAAGTAGCTCAAAAGGAGGCAAAAAACAGATATTGAAAATTCACAGGGTAAAATTAAAGCACAGAGAAGCACCTTCCCCAGCCAGGAAGGTCATGGAGACTGAGGGAAATATGAAGTACAAACTAAACCTTGAAGAGCTGGCATAGTTATTCAGGTAAAGAAGTAAACGCAGAGGAAAGGGTATCTCAGGCAGAGGGAATGGTATGAGCTAAGGCACAGATGCATGACAGTTATATGTATGCAGAGAACCACTGGAATCTCTAAGTTGTCCAAGCATAGCAATCATAAGCATGGGAGACAAGAAAGGAAATAAAAAGACAACTTATTAAACTGGAAAGCTAAGGACAATACAAACTTTGGGGGCTGTGTAAGAAGCTTAATTAGTAGTATTTCCAACATCATTAATATGTAATAAAGCAAGAAACAGTATGGCACTTTAATACCATTATCTATTCATTCTTTTTTTTATTTATTTAAAAAAATATATGTTTTGTGTCTACTACATGCCAGGCACTGTTCTAGTTGCCAGTTGTATGCCAGTGAATATAATAACCAAGTCCCTGAACTCAGGGCATGTTCATTCTGATGGCATGAGACCGACGAGACACTAACAGCAATGACAATATATGTCAGTTGGTGATAAGCTCTACTCTGTAGAAATAAATTAAGGCTGAATAAATGGGAGAGCAATGTGAGAGGTGTGAGAATAGGGAGCACGGTGTACTATTTTATAGAGTGGTCAAGACAAGGAATCTCTGAGAAAGTGGTATTTGAGCACAGACCAAAAATTTAAATTAAAAGAAATGAGGACAGGAGCCATGTGGTATGGAAGAATTGCTTTCAAAGCAGACCTGATCACCGGTGCAAAGATCCTGAGAGGGAAATGTGCTTGGCAAGTTGAAGGGAAAGCGAAGAGGCTGGTTTGGAGCAGAGTAAACAAGAGAGAAGGTAGGGCAGGTAGAGTAGAGTGCAGAGAGATGCAGATTAATACTGAGCACAGGGTTTTCATTTTTTTATAATGATCCAAATATACCTTACAGCTATGTATGAGTGTCTTAGAGATAGATACTGAAATAGAGATGTTTCAAAGTTTCATAAAACAATATTATATCCAGTGTACTCTGCTATTCTCAATTCTACTTTTTAAAAATTCTGGTCGTAATCTATTAAATTTACTTTACAACCTACTAATAGGTCACAATCCATAGTATCAAAAACACTGAGGCAGGGCCATGGAGGCCAGCTGAAAAAAACACATATTCTTTCTAAGGTACACAATACCTTGCCCAATGCCAGGCACACAGGCATCCTAATATTATTTGTTGAATAAATGAATGAACGTAATTAAATTAAATGTCCAAAGCATAAATACCTCAAGTTGTGCATTTCTATGCCAAAACAAAACTCTAAGAACTTCACGATCTTCAATTTATAGTTTGTCACCAGGTTCATCAGAATGTATTCAGAATTTAACACAATATCAGTGTTAGTCACTTGTTAGAGTGGACAAAATGTTCTCAGGAAGACCATTTACTGAAGGTAAGGGGAGGGTACTTAAAATTTTCTTGTCAAAAAGTATGTACAACTTCTGAAATGCAAATTCTTTTTTCTGAATTAAAAAAATAGGTTGAGAGTAAGTCCCTAAAGAAATTCATTCTTGTTTTGATGGAAGTTAATCTCTTCTACCCTGACGATTTGCAACATAGGATTAGAAAATCTTTCGATATAAATGGAAACATGTGCCAGAATTTCTGACTAACACATTTGATTTGATTATTTTGTGAATGAATTGTATGTGAAAGGAACAGCCACCCTCATGAAGTTAGCTATGCATATTTCCTTAAAAAAAAAAAAAAAAAGAATTGAAGTTCAAAAAATTTGATATTTATTCTGTACAATTATAATTGCTAACACTTACACAATGTCAAGCACTGTTGTAAGCAAATACAAAATTAATTAAATTCTAACAATAATCCTATGGAGGAGTTACAATTACTACCTCTATTTTACAGACAAAGAAACTGAGATATAGAGAGCTAAAATAACTTACTATGTTCCAAGGATTGCAACACTCTATATATGTTAACTTATTTAATCTTCATAACAAATTTATTTTACAAGTAAAGAAACTGAGGCACAGGGAGCTTTAACTTGCTCTTGTTCATCCAAATAGTAAGTCATGGAGCTGGGATTGAGCCCAGGGCAATCAGTTCCGGAGTCCACACTCCTGACTACTATGCCACTCTGCGTCCTTTAGCTGCAATATCTGTGCCAAGTTAGCACTGTAAAGTAAGACGACAATTGCCAAGTGAGATCTTAAAGAAAGTGTGAGCTCCTCAGGAGAGAACAGTAGCCCTGCTACACATATTTGGCACCAATCATTCAATCAGAATTTTAAAATATCACGAAGGACTTAGTGAATGCAACTTACGAAAATTTTATCTTATACTTTGCCTAATAAAATCCTATACAAGAACTTTTAAATCATCTTGAGCCCAAATTAATCCAATTATTAATGTTCTTCTGTATGTTTTGTTTTGCTTCTCTCTTACTCGCCTTAGCCCCAAGTTTGGAACAATATGCCATTAAGTTAAAAATGCAAATACCACATGAAAGAGTCTATGTGTCTATTTCACATTCATTTTTAAAATTTGGTAATTAGATGTCTTTAGGTGTTTATAAAGAAATGCAGACATCTAGACAAATGTCCACCTCAGCATTTATGGCTCTTATTGAAAAATAATTGCTCTCATGCTCTCCTTCATTTGTTGTTTTTTTGTCCAGCGCTTAACACACACACGTATGCATACAAGGGTGTTAACCTTGATGGTCTGCTCCTTAACCTAAACTACCCTCTTTGTTATCATGATAATGGTCATATTAATGGTCAGGCCTATTTCTTAAAGAGCCTTTGTTCTCCATGGAGACTCAGCATAAATATACCAATAATAATCATTCATGTTCAGATGTTCTATCAACCTACCTTGGAGATGAAGGCTGGACCCAGCAATGATAACTCTTTTCACCATCCTGAGTAAAGATGCAGACAATAGAAGTACACAGAACACCATCATGACCTCTGACCTTCATGCCTGAGGTCACTGGGCTCCAAAACAAGACACAAGACCCATGTGGTCATGGGAATCTTAAAGAGACATTTCTGACCATAACCTGGCATTTCTTAATGAGCTCACATTACTTAAACTCTAAGTTATGGTCTAAAGAAAAACATCTCTTTATCAATAGATAAAGATTTTAAAATCCTAAAATAAATTCAGCAGTTGAAAAAAACAAATAACTGAAATATCCACTTTCCCATGGCAATGTGGTATTTTAAGCCAGGCATTTTCTTTGAGAGTTTCCCATTGTTTGGATTGAAATCAATAAAAACAAAGAACCAAATGCTTAATAGCTCTACTAATATTTCTTTTTCATTTTTAAAGTGTGTCTTGGAGACAACTAGTGATAATCAAAAACTACATAGTGATTAGGTTCCCCTAATTTAACACTTCACTCTAACATTCATAATCTTAGATAAACCCCCATTTCCCAGTCTAAATCAATTTTGCAAAGAAGAAACTATATTAATTTTTTTTCCTTTTCTCTCTTAGAAATACCCTGGAGCTCATTGTAACATCTATTTTCCCAATGTTCATTGCAGTACAATGTTATGGTAAAAAGTATAACAAAATCATTCATGTACTTCAGGGATAAAGACTGAGACAAATCCTACTTATAGTATATTCTGTACCACACTATGCCAAGGTTATCTGGGCTTGTGAATCTTTTTTAAAATGATAATGCCTTAAAGACTTCAGGGAGGGTATCCTCTACATTGATACCAGGAAAAATACAAGAGTAGGAATTACATGAAATAATAATCTGCCTCTTCTGTTTAACATCTTTAACGTAACAGCTTTAAATCCTATCT
This sequence comes from Macaca mulatta, assembly GCF_049350105.2. Taxonomy (NCBI): domain Eukaryota; kingdom Metazoa; phylum Chordata; class Mammalia; order Primates; family Cercopithecidae; genus Macaca; species Macaca mulatta. The sequence goes on from NC_133410.1 coordinate 54,787,150, forward strand.
GATATTGAGCAAAAATCTAGATGAAAGAGTTAAATCCACTGCTTAAAAAAATATATATCTATTGAGCCACAAAGTACAGAACAAACAGAATAAGGCCATCGGCATGTGGCAACTCCAATACATCTAGAGTCTGTATCATTTAGTGACTGTGTAACCCTTAGTTTTTGAGAGGAGGCAAGTAGTCAATAAGATGAAAAACTATTGATCTACCAACAACTTTAATACAACCTTGAAAGAAATTCTATTCAAAACCCAGAAGCCTCCCTCAGTGTAGTAGTTAAATTACTGACTCCTAGGCAAAACAAAAATCCTGCCCTTAGGCAATTATCAGCATGATTCTTTATTTGAAGTCTTACAGGCTGTTCAAGGGAGACGCTGAGAGTTTGGCCAAAAGGAAACAACATGTCCAGTGAGTAGCTCCATACAGGCCAAGCAAAATGGAGCCTCCCAGGATGAGAATATTAAATTATTATGGCTACAATGGGGGGTACACTTGTTAGTGGCCCCCTCCCACTTACATTCCTGCTCCTCTCTTCCCTGCTGTGAGTGCTCATTGTCATACCTAATATTCAAATGCTTTGATAATAATAAAATTGTCAAGATAATAGCAGGAAACTTTAAATAGAAACTCAACTTTTAAAAGCCAGCTGTGTTCTTCCCTGATTGATCTTCCTAAGATGTCTTCCAAAAGCAAATTTTTTTATTTAAAAATTAGAACAAATATCCTATTATATGTAAATATGTATACAGGGTCTAAGTTTAGAAGCACGAATTGCACATCATAAATTCAATACTATAAATGGTCAACAGAATAAATGCTACGAGAGAGATAGGCAAAGGAAATTGGCTGCGTAAGGAATGGGGCAGTAGAATGGGAATGAATCTTTCTTAATTTAACATTCTGTTTGAATGGGTGTATTTTCTTCTATCCAAAGGCCTTTAAGTGGATGCATGAAGTAGACAAGCTCTTAAATCAGGGAACAATCGCCCATGTGGGCATTATTGATGGCACCTTGTTCGAATAAGCAATTTGGGCTTCTTTATTTCCTTTCATTTGACATGACATTCCACTCAATAGAGCCAGTGAGGTGAGGTGTAATGTGGTTTTTAGGAAGAACACTAGTATTGTTAACATGTTCAATATCTGTACTTCTTAAGGTTGATTCAGAAAACTTCGCTCTTTTGTCCCAATAAAATAATGATTTCAGGAAAACACTTTTGCTCTCTTTTCTTAGTCAATGCTGTTTGGTCTACAGGCATTTTAGATAAAAAGTACCAACGGATCAGAAGAAAAAAAAAGTAGCAGCTGGACACTAAAGCTCTGTAGGTGGCTGCTGATAAATACAGTATTGTAACTTGCTGGCATAAGCCCTCTCAGAGTGCTCTGAATACAGGTCAAAAGGCTTGACAAATTCAGAAGTCAATTTTAAATTATAATCTATATGCAAGTAAATTCTTATTCCTGCCACCCAAAAGGATATTTTTTTTCCTTTCTTGGTTACATTGATATGAACCGACTTTTGTTTACCTTTCCATACAGACTCATATCAATATATCCATCAGAATCACCAAAATGGAAAGTTACTTCAGTTTAAAGCACTGGCGGTCATTGCTTTAAGGGGGAATAATCTGTTTTTTTTTTTTATATTATATATGTAAAAGAATATTCCTTAGTTAAACTTTTTGAAATAACTTTTTGGAAAGAAAAGCATTATAGAAAGATAAAGGATTGCTTATTTCCATGGTGTTATCATACGGTGCCGGTAGGTACTCTTCCTCAATTCGTATCATTTGGCCACATTTGCTTGATTGTTCTTTGTCTTCTAGCACTTGTGCTTTCCATTTTCATGGAATTAATTACTAATTGTTTGTATTCCTCTTCAGAAGTATTGTCTTATTCATATATTCTTCCAATCTCCATATTGAAGTTTTCAATTTCTCAAGGTCAAGGAACCATGTGTTTTATTGACTCTTTGCATTTCTTCAAAGCAAGCCTCTCTGTTCAATGTGAATATTTAGCAAAATAGTTGCCAGTCTATAAAGACCAAAAAAAAAAAGAGATATAAGAAGGTTGTAAAACAATTTCCGAGCAGTGGTCATTTTTGCAGAAGTAGAGTCAGAGGAGTGGAGCTACTATATAATTCTGATGTGTTTGATTTTTTAATTATGATAATATATTGTTTTATAATAAAAAAATAAAGTAAAATAATCTTTAAAGAAAAGAGAAGATCTGAAGAAGCACACTAATGTTCACCTTGAATGTTCCAATCCAAATATACTCCCACCTTATTAATGAACAGCATAAGTGATAAGATAAGGTGAAGAGATGGAGATAAACGTTATAGAGCTTGCTGCAATATGAAAAATGAAGAAATTTTTGCAAAGACGGTTTAAAGAAAAAAAAATGAGGAGTATGTACCTTTTAATCTGGACCTTGACCTTAACCTATGCAAGTGGAGAAAATAAGTGTGTTATCTTGAAAAGATATGAAATGGCATCACATGATATGCCATCTACTAATGTTGGCATTCATTCATTCGACAATTTTTTTAAACATCTACTATATGCCAAGTATTTTTCTAGGCACTGAGAATTAGTAGTGAATAAAACAGGTAAAATATTATTGTCATCACTGAATTACATTTAGTTGAGGGAAATAGACACTAAACACTAAATCATTTAATAAAACAAGGTATGGTGATAAGTGCATTGGAGAACAATTAGGAAAGGGCAACTGGAAGTTCAGTAGGTAGTGAGGAGGGTTGCAATGAACAGCTCTGTGAATTCCAGGTCTTGTCTCCTTATCTCGAATGCTGCCTTGAAGCTTTACTTCAGCCCCCGCAGGTGTAAGAGACTCAGGTTACACAGATGACAAATGCATGTAAAAGTTGCTCAATCGTCTCCAACAACAGAAATCCCTGCAACCTCTTGCTCTTGCCTTGGAGCCACACGGAGATGGCCTACTGCAAAAACACTTCCTTTTTGTCAATTACAGAATAATAGAACTTTAGGGAAAACCTAGAATCTCTTCTACCAATAGCACAAAATTCATAGAATTATAGTATGTTCGGGGTTCCTTCAAATTCCGTTTCTTCCACACCTGAAATGAGTTTCATGAAAACAAGTTTAAACCTAAAGACAGCCTGGATGCCTTAAAAACGTTTACCATTAAGTGGGAGTTGATGGAGGTTTTTATAGGACCTAAAGCTTATACAATTTGGGAAGAAAAGTAATATTAATATATGAACAAAAATTAGATATAAAAGTGAATATGTAAATCAGAAAATAAATTAAAGCAAATTATATAATTGAAAAGCTGACAAACACCATAAATATCACAGAATCTAGAATAATCCAGTCTAACTTCTGACTTAATACATTTTAAATCTGTTTCTCCTTCATACCCACATATTCTAATGACAGGCATCATAGAACGCAGCCTCTGGCCTTGTTCTTTTGTATCATAATGAGAGATAAATCAGCACAGCATCAGAAGATGTTTTTACACCAAGACATCCTACAATAATTTATCCCTAGAAGTGACTGCAAACCACATACTTATGTCCCACTAAACCCAAACAAAATGTGTCTCCAACTTAACTTCCCTTAGCCATATTCCAAATGTCCCATGGCCACTCAATACCACTCAACTATAGTGGAAGTAATAATCTCACAAGATTTCCATATTTCACAGAGAAACTGAAGCTCAGTTTGACCTGAAGTAAAAACAACAGCAAACTTCAAGGCTGGAATTTCAAAACTGGTTCTTTTTACTATGCTAAGTGTGTTTTTTTCACTGAAAGCTTCAAATAATTAGCAAATAAAAGTGAATATAGAAGAAAGACAAAAAATAAAAGAGATGAATATCACTAATGGAAGGATTTTAGTAAACAAAAGCTAAAAACTGGAACCAGGTAGTCAAGGATAATATATAAACAAAGTGCAATTTAAAAATACTACAGAAATCAACAAAATAGATTCTGGCCTCCAGAATAATCTTTAGAAAAATTATTCAATAGATGCAAAAGTAGAGAAGGCAAAAAGAGAATTCAGTTCACCCAACACCTTTCTCTATCACCAACTCCCAACCCAGGTCATCACCCACCCTTTTATCCTTTTGTGATAGCTTTCCCTATTCAGCTGTCTGGCTGGAACAGGCTGTTTCTCACTGTGCCTCTCTCCCAGCTTGTCAACTGAAATCATCTTGGAATTATAAGGTCATCGGTATATTCCTGAAATAAGGTATTATATCAAACACTTCCCATGTCTCTATGACAAAAACACTAAGAATTTTTGAAAGAATCAGCCTGTCAAATAATATGTATTGAGGGCCTAGTACTGCTAGGCACTGTTCCAAGCTCCAGACTACCACTGGGAGCAAGACAAGCAGACTCTGTCCTCAAGGAGGTTACATTCTAAGTAGAAGCCAACAATGAAATACATTAATTAAGAAAACCTTTTGAGATTGATAAATGCTATGAAGACAAAATAGTTATAAGGAGGACTGGGTGAACTTCTACAGAGAGAAGAAGTGACATTTGTGTTGAGATGAGTGGGATAGGAAGAAACCAACCACAAGGAGACCAGGGAAAAGAACTTTCCTAGAAAAAGGTACAGCAAGTGCAAAGTTCATAAAGGGAAGATGAATTGTACATGTTCCATTTACAGCAAGAAAGTCAGTATAGCTGCAGCTTCATGGACAAGACAGACATTGAGGGAGATAATGTCAGAGAGATAAGCAAGACTAAAATTCATAAGACCCACAGCTCTATGAGCTTAGATTTTTATTAATGAGCTTGAATTTTTTTCTGGTAAGAAAAAAAGTCATTGGATGTCTTTAAGCAGTAAGTAATGTGATCTTATTTCCACTCTAGAAAAATCATTCTGCTGCATAAGAGAAATGGTGTAAAAGAGTGGGGAGAGAGGGGTGGGCGAGAGAGAGAGAGAGAGAGAGAGAGAGCAAGAGAGAGGCCAGGCCAGAAAGAAATAGAAGTTTGAGAAACAGTACACCTTAAAAATTGTTTAAAGTCATGGCACTGCCTGAGATCATCTGAAGAAAAAGGTTACATTTAGTAGAAAGCAGGCCTGAGGAGAGAACCTGCCAAAGTTTAAAGATATGGGAGAGAAGGCAATTGGAATTAGTCTGATACCCTAATTCTCAGGCCAATGAGACAAATACAACAGGTAGTAGGAGTCTCTATATCTGAATATTATGTGGGAATTGGACATAACTACCCTCTTCTAACTGTCCAGAGGTAGAGTAAGAACGATGTGAATTAAACTTTGTCAATGCTAATATCTGCACTGAAGAGACTTCATAGATAGGGCATACCTGCTTGGGTTTCTTGACCGAAGAGTCTCATGACTCAGGGTGATCAGATGTTACATTTGTAGAAGACAGACTTAAAGGCCTCAGAGAGATAAGCAGATGGGATGTAGGAGTAGGAGAATAGGGATAATTAAGGGAAGAAAAGAGGCAGAGCAGGGAGAAGTGAAAGATGGGGGAAAAAAAAAAACAGTACAAACTGAAGGTAAGAGAATGGCATAAGAGTATAGAGTAGGTTATTGTTGGCAGTACACAGATTCTTAAAAATATTTACGTATTTAATTTTACAGTTGTCTTCTCTTTCGGCAAGTTGTTTTTGCTTTGTATTTCCAGGAGTGATACAGAGTTTCAAATTTTTAAACATTTATTTAAGAAAAAATACAAAATCAGTCTAAGGAAAAACAATTAAGCATACCAATTTCTTAATCTACAGAATCCTAAGGAGTACCATGGAATATAACCTGCTTTTCAGGATTGCTGTGATGATTAGCAATGGGGGTTATAAATCATCTAGCACAACACCTAGGAGGTTTTCAATAATTATTAACTAATATCATTACTATTAGTATTTTAAGTACCTAGCATGTGCCAAACTTAACAAAAACTATTTTATTAATGAAGCCATAGAAAAACAACAGGAGTTTTTTAAAAGAGAAAAGAAACTGGAGAAACAATTAGATTATATGATCAGCAAAAAATAAGAATGGTATTAATGATAATACAAAAATGAATTGGAAGTAAAGAGTTGTTTAGAGAAATTAAGGGGATAGGAATAAAATTAGGAGTCAGGAAGTATAGGTAACAAGATGGTGACTTATGATTTTTAGATGGAGCTGAAAGGTCTGGTGCCAAGATGGGGCCTGACTGATTAGGTTGCTCACTAAGCATAGAAGAACAGAAACAAGTGTTCTTGACCTGGGAACCATGGGTGGGTACTGGGAGATTACTAAACCTCTAAGACCAGGTGATAAAATGTTATGTATGCAAGTATGAGAGCAAGTATTTTTCTGAGAAGAGGATCCCTGGCTCCCATCAGATGTTCAGAGATTTGTGACCTCAAATTTTTAAATACTGCTGACTACGAGCAAGATCAACTAGTCCACTGAAAGTATCTGAAGGCTGTATCTCTGTATAGGCAGTGTCCCAAATTTGCCACGTATTGGAATGATGCTGTACTTAAGGTAGTTGGAACAGAGGGGCCAAGTGTTGAGCTGAATCTATTATGAGCAAGTCATGGTCCTATCACCAGCGTTTTTCAAAACAGACTTCTGATAAGCCATGGCCAGATCTGTTATAGACCTGGTAGGCAAAGAAGCAATTAGTATAAGAAAAAATGTCACCATGGCACAGCAAGATTTCCCTTAGAAGACAATGAGATTGATCATCACATAATGAGATTCTAAGCATTATAGATGGTGGTGAGTGTGCCTAACTGAGTTCCCGTCTCCACAAGGGCAGCCCTGACCACCAAACCTTGGGTGTACCTCTGAGGAAAAGGCAGGGAAAGGAGAGCCATTTTCACACACTTGTACCCCTAATCTCATTGTGCTCTTTTCACTACTTGTTTTCTGATTCAATAATAAACGGAAATTACCAGCAACCTTAGACCAGCAAATCAAAGGCATCTTCATACCACGCAATCCTTAGGGAACCAAGAGCCAGCCAGTCCCAGGAAGCTCTGCAGAGCTATTTGGAGATTGCTTTGGGTCTGTTTTATCACAACTCGGTACTCCCATAAATATCTTTAATTTCAAAAGCAAACTTACAATTTAGCACTTTAGTTGAAACATTGATGGAACTTATTTCCATCGTTGTATAAATGGCTCATCCTGAAAAATGTCTTCGTTATTTATTTAATAAACTTTAATTTATCCAAACAAGAGAAGCAAGAGAAAGTGAGGCCCTCCCATAAAAGAGGCCAAATTTAAAAGGAAAATATATTAATAGATTCTAGAATATATTTTGAAATATCTGTCTTTCCTAAATATTCCTAAACATTTAAAATTTTCACCCTACTGGCCGTTTCTTACTGTATGTTTTAAAGATGAGAAAAGGCCGGGCGCGGTGGCTCAAGCCTGTAATCCCAGCACTTTGGGAGGCCGAGACGGGCGGATCACGAGGTCAGGAGTTCGAGACCATCCTGGCTAACACGGTGAAAACCCGTCTCTACTAAAAAATACAAAAAACTAGCTGGGCGAGGTGGCGGGCGCCTGTAGTCCCGGCTACTCGGGAGGCTGAGGCAGGAGAATGGCGTAAAAACCCGGGAGGCAGAGCTTGCAGTGAGCTGAGATCCGGCCACTGCACTCCAGCCTGGGCGACACAGCGAGACTCCGTCTCAAAAAAAAAAAAAAAAAAAAAAAAAGATGAGAAAAAATGGTGAAGCTCTCATGGTTGAAAGGGTGCCACAATGCAAGCTCTGTAAAGACTCCAGTAGCAACTGTTAAGAAACAAAGCTATCAGAGCACCAGAAGAAATTATGGGACATTAATAGATACATAAATGATTCAAACAACATCAATGACTTAAGATGTTGATTTTTTTTTTTTTTTAATGTCAGCTCAGCATCCAGCTCTAGTAAAAAAGTGACACTTTCTTGGCTTGTTGTTGCTTTGTGAACAACAAAAAAAAACCTACAAAACTCTGTTTCATAGTGGGTTAGGAGGACTAATTCTTGATAAGCTCATCCCTTGAAGACAAGGTTCCTTACTTCAAGAACGAGGAGAAACAGAATCCAAGCAGACATTATTAGCATAATTTTATATAGAACATTTTTAGTTTTGTATATAAATGTGAATTTCTCATCTTGGAATGTATATTTTTCTCTCAACTTGTTCCATTTATAGCTAAGAACAAAACAGGGGGTCTTGTATAGTAATGTGTAGGAAAAATATAAAGGAATATATTTGACAGTGCCAAGTCAAACAGACATTCAGAGTCACATACATATCAAACCTTCTTATGGGAATAAAAAACAGTGATATCTTCTATTACCATGTTTCCCCTCCCAGGCAGAGCAATGAGGAGCCTGGAGTATTTGGTGACCTACATTGAAACCCACATTGGAAGGGCTTCCTCCCCTGAAAGGGTCTCCTTTCTTTCTCTGAAGTTCCTCCTGCAGATAACAGTGTAGGCTCAGAGAGGTGCGGTGTGGGACAGAGAAAGGGAAAAAACCCTTTCTTCACACTCGTGCTGCTCTGAATGCGGACCATCTGTGCCCCCAGCTGGAGCGCCGGCAATGGTCTGGCACTTGAACCACACCATATTTACAGATCTAAACACAAATGGCTACTGCCTGATTGTTTCATGATTCATTAGTCAGACAAGCTCTCTTCTCCCGCCAGCACAGCTGTTACAGAGTAAACCTTTGTCACTTAATAGGCCTGATTATTACTTTCCATCAAAGGTATTGATCTGTGTCACCTCTACTTAAGGGAATGGGGGAGAAGAAAAGAGGGGAATAAAATGTACCAGGAAAACACGAAGCAGAAGAAGGAGGAAGAGGGCAAGCGAGGGGCATTGGGCGAGATCGGCGACAGTGGCTTCCTCCCTTGCTCTGTCCTGCGTGCCCTGAATATCTGGATTCGTGACTGGCTTTCTTGGAAAGAAGAGCCATGCCTCACATGGCGGACAGCCCTGCGCCCCCGAGACCACTGCAGTCACAAACTCTGACCACGCAGATCATTGCTCAACTGCGGGCGCAGGGTGAACTGAACCGGAAATCTGTATCAATTAATAAACCAAGCCAGTGTGCACATAAAGTACAGGCTCTGGAGGGAATTTTTTATAGCTCCTTTAATTATCTCCTTTTGTTTAACAAATAAAGTGAAGCTATAACCCTGGGCTGTTCCCTGCCTGAGACGCAGGGCAGTCACCCCTCTCGAGAGGTGCTCCTGCCTGGCTGCCAGGCGGCACGGAGCGAGAGCCGGCCGTGTGGACGCCAGCTTGGCACCCTGCCGGCGCCTGCATGCTCTCTTTCTCTAGCGCACTGCCCTGGCTCTTTCCATCACTTTTCTCACTTTTTCCTTTCTTAAAAAATACTCAAAGAAACACAAAGTGGGACGATTTCTTGGGTAGGAGACAAAAGCTCTCAGAAATTAGAGTAACTCCATAAAAATCCAGGTAAAGATTCTTACCATCACCACCATAGCAACTATTTGAGAAGCATGAAATTTAAAAAGGGAGACCAGAAGCATCTATCCAGCTCTCTGATTTGCCCACCAGCAAAGGAATCTCAGAGAGACTAGGAAACCGCCTCTTGTCACACAGCTTTCGGGGTGGTGCACCTGAGTCTAAGAGAAAAGTCCCTACTAATTAGTTCAGAGCTCTTTCCATTCTATCAACAAGCCTTCCAAAAACGAGTATCTCAATTCAGACCGCAATGCTTTTAACTAATACTATAGTTCCCACAGCCCTATAAAAACATAAGATCATAAAAGAATGAGACCTTTGTTCAGAGCTTGTGGAATCAGCCTCAGTATAGTCACACTTTTGCAACTATATTCATATCATAGAGGAACGCCTTACTTCATATAGTACACATATGTATATGCATGGATATTATACACAAGGAATCTGAATGCATCCATGCATGAAAAATCGGCCTTGTTCTTACAACCACTTAACAGCTCCAGCCCTCTGAGATTCCAAGAGGCTAGTTCCCTTCTCTTTTGTCTCCATACACTCATTGTAACTGTTACCCAAATCTAGTATATTAATGAGATCTTTATGACTCTTTTTCCCCAGAGCTCATCCTCCAATTGTAAGGACATTGTCATCCTAGTTCAAAAAAGGTCAGCAGCTTTGCTAAGTACATCACTGCTTGTGTTATGGTGTTCACCACAGATGACAGATTGACCAGCCTGAACATTGAGATTTTCCACTTGTGTGATTGTCAACAGAAGCAAGAGACAAGGCTCACCCTGCCAACTCAGTCCATTCAGAAGGGAATGGTCCGAACACGGTTTGCTTACGTTTCTATTTCCAAAGACACTGTTAATGAGTACAGCATTGATATATGAATGGGCTGTGACCCTGGGGAGCTGAACAGCCCATTTCATACTTACTTTACTCGCAGTAGGCCCCTGGCCAAGGGTACGATGCTAATGGCTTGAGAGTACTTCTGACCCAGCCCAGATTTTACTCAGTAATCTGGCAGTGAAAGACCCTCTGTCCCAGTTCCATGCCTATAGTTCTCTAGGTGGTTTGATTGTTATACTTGATATCCATGTCCAGTACCATCTAGACTTCTCGCCTTCCTTCTTCCTAGCTCCCAAATGGCAATGGGAATTTTACTTCTTGGAGCAAAATATAAATGAGGCATGTAGTGTGTATTTCAGTACCCCTAAAAAATGTTTCACTGAAATTTTATCCTTAATTATTTCATCAGAAACAGAATGCAGATACGGAAGCAAATGAAATCTTACTAATAGCCAACTTTCAGCTTTGGAGCTTTCCAAAATCAGAGTTTCTTTTTGTAAGTTATGTCTATCAGTTGACAGGACCAATATGATTTTACATGGGTACAGTTTGCCAAACAGGAACTCCACATAATATAGTGCACTTGAAATTCATATAAAAAGAAAGCTGTCAGCAAGTGAAAACATTAAAATAAAGGGCATTTGTTCTTAACAGGGAAGGAAAATCAGCTTATAACCACAAAAAAGAAACTGATTGGCAAGAACTCATGTCAAAATGCCAAAGTACTAAAAATACACTTTGATATTTGCTCTGCTTATATTCTGCTTGATAATTTGGCTTTGAATCTAAATATGCATTTCTCCCAGCATATCAACAAAACGGACCTTACCTAGAAATCTACGTATGGCAACAAAGAGCACTTGGAAGTATCCTCTATTAAAAAAAAAAAAAAAAATCCTTAAAATTTTTTAAAGACATCTGATCAATGGTTGAAGGAGCTTAAAAAATCTTGGTGAGGCAGGAAGTATAGGTATACTCTCTGCATTTTACAGATGGGATTCTGATATGTTAAAAAGTTCAACATAGAGAAATATCATGAAACAATCTTTTCACAGTATATTTAAAGCTCCTACATGTGGGGATCCACCACGTGGAATGCAAAAACGCTGTGATCAGAACTCCAGGAAGACCTACGTGATTGTATACAAAAATAAATATCACTAGAAAAATGATGTCCAAGATCATCCCAAGGCCTTTGTCTTTGGAAAAAGCATGGGAGAAAATCAACTTTCTGCCTTCCAGTGTGTCACATATTCTGCAGGTAGCCATGCAGAATGGGCTTGAGTCTGGGTACTTTCTACCCAGAGTAAAATAAAACATACATGTGCAGTCAATTAAAACAATGTGCCTTTATAAATAGGCATAACACTTGTTCTTACATAGCTACATTACTTAACTAAATATACATTGAACAGCTGGGACTAAAACCCAAAAAATACATATAGCAGATTGCAATGAAAACCTACGGTTGTATTTAGTTACCTACACATTTTGATCTGGTGCATGCAACCAAAGCCAACAGTATTCAGAGTTGGATAATTGTGCTTTCTTGCTCTTAGAAATGTCAACACCAAAGCATGTTCTGGAAAATGCCTTTTTCTTTAAATATTTTTTATTTATTTTTTCTACATTTTTATGGGGTGAATGTACACAGACTTTTTTTTAATGCATTGCATTTATATTTCTCATTTCTAAGTTTAAAAGCTAACACAGTGAATCCTAAAATGTCTCCAGTCAATGTGATATGGGTGTGGATTATAAAATAAGTAAGTGTATAAATGAGTGAATAATAGCCAACACAACTCACTATGCAATAATTACACATACATTAACTCATTGAATCAAAAGAATACCTTATGAATTAAGTTCCTTTATTAACCAAATTTTACAGACGAGTAAACTGAGTCACAGAGAGGGTAAATAACCTGCCATATGATATACAGCTGTTACGTGGAGCTGCTGGAATTCAATTCAGGTTGTCTGGTTCTGAAGTCCATGATCTTGAACTAAAAGTTACAGATAAAGATAATAAAAAGAAAGAACTAATGAAGGAATGAAAGGAGAAAAGGAGGGAGGGTAGGAGGCAGGAAAGGAATCAAGGAAGGAAAAAGAGGGAGGGAGGGAGGGAGGGAGGGAGGGAGGAAGGAAGGAAGGAAGGAAGGAAGGAAGGAAGGAAGGAAGGAAGGAAGGAAGGAAGGAAGGAAGGAAGGAAAGAAGGGAGGGAGGGAGGGAGGGAGGGAGGGAGGGAGGGGTATTGCCTCTATAATACAATGGGGAAATTTGAAAAATGTTCCTAAGGAATGAAAGCAAGTCTTTCTGAAAACCAGAAGAGATCTTTTTGGAGAAAAGGAGGAAAGAGGGGTTTTGATGCCAACTGAACCCACTATGAGAGGAGCTAGGTAGAGGAGAAATGACTGTAGATTTGGTCTGTCTGCGCCGGCTCTCAGGGCCTCCCTTTCATGAATGTATCCATCTGCCCCAGCATCCTAAACATTTCAATCAATACTCTTCTCTGCTTGGAGTTAAGAAGATGTCAAGGAATAAGACACCTGGAAACCTAAAATGCAAGTGTGGTAATGCATGGTCATTTTGCCATGGTGAGTGCGCTCAGATTCATGCCAAGGAGTGGAGCCTGCCTTCTTGCCAGCAGTCCAGACATTCAGCAAACAGACCACACAGCAGAAGCAGCAGGCACAGAAGCAGAAGGGATCTGTCCACCAGAAGAGAAATCTTCCATACATCCATGGGAAAAAAATATATATACACGATGGGAAGAATAGACTAACGCTGACAGTAGCGGCAGAGTGTTTGTGATGAGAGAAAGTAATTGGAACTCGGCAGTAATGCTGACTGGCAACAGAAATACCAGAGAAAAACACGTCATTCAGTGTAAACTCAGAAGCAGACCACACAAATACCAGAAACATCAGTCATTGTTTTTTGGACTTAGGCAGAGCAGGAAATCAAGACCATCAGAAGCTTTAGCACAGATGCCTGAGAGTGCTGAGGTTTGAAGGAGCTGAGGGTTTGTTTTAATTTATTTTCTTTTTTCTTTGTTACAGTAGGCTCCTTTGGGGTAGCTGTATCTGGTGTTTTAAAGAGTAGAAACAAAGACTTTATCCATGTGACCCTATTCGGAACCTTTTACATTTATATTGATGCAGGTGTTTTCAAATAAAGCCTTCCAATAAATTATGACCTTCAACTTCTAGATGAAGTAGTGTTGTTTTTCACTGTGGTAAATATATCAGAATATTGAGTATAGTACTAAGAATTAATATAGTTATCATTTAGGGAATGCTTACTGTGGACCTTTCAGGCATGGTATAAGGGCTTTATGTACATTAATATTCACCAAAATCCTGAAGGAAGTGCTGTTACCCTGTTTTCTTAATGCATGTTGTTGGGATTAGCATATAGTGAAGGCAAGAATTTTACAGAAAATAAAATTGAGACTGAGAGAGGTTAGAGAACCAGGAAATGGCAGAGTCAGGATTCGACCACAGGTTTGTTGGGATCCAAAGTCCTTGCTCATAAAAGATGTTGCCTTCAGAATTGTCATTAGAAATATTAAAATAACTACAGTCCAGATAGCATTCCTGAGGTTTACTCTCAGTGCACCCATGATTGGGCTGGCACTCATGACTGCTTGAACCTTCAACCACTAGAACAAGCAGGGGCACCACAACAGTGCGACAATGGGAGTACTGGAAGGAGCCTTGGACGAGATTTCAGAAGAGCTGGGTTTGGGGCCTGACTAGGCTTCTAATTCTTGATTCCCTTGCACATGTTCTCATGCCTCTGAACTCAGTGTCTAAATCTCCACAAAACGGTGATAAAGAGACCTACATTATTAGACTTGACATTGGGTGATTAAATGAAAAATATGATATAAAACACTCCAGAAATGAATGTTTGAAGTCTATATAGCTATGTGATACTCTTAGATAGTAACTCTTCGGTTTACACTAAAATACTCAAACACCCAAACAGAGGTCAGTGTCTTCCCCTCATCGCTGCTTTCTCTCAGACAGCAGCCACAGGCATTAGATGCTACCATGGGAAACATTCTCCAAATGCTAGAAATTGTGCAGGATGAGCAAGAGCAAGATGACCATAAATTGGGTGTCAGCCCAGCCCTGCGACAAAGACAGAAAAGGAGTTGGCAATTTTTGAAGTGTTCTGCATTATAAAGGACAAAAAGGGATGAATAATTCCCTATTTTCTTAATGCATGTTGTTGGGATTAGCATACAGTGAAGGCAAGAATACTAAATCTTGTTGCCTTCTGACTGCATCATTATACAGAATGTAAACATGCATGTATCTATGAGGTATTCAAAAATGCCCAGGCTTATCAAAATTTCATTTTTGCCTCCAATTTCAAAATTGTGCCCTTTTTTCCCAGAAAGCTGCAAAATCAGGAACCTTACTAGATCTTGTGGCTTTGTATCCCTTGAATTACATTTAAATGTAGTTTCAAAGTCCCCAGATTTCTACCAACGTAACTAGAAGTTTCAAGGATTTAACTTTTTAAATTAGGGCTCCTTTTGAAAATCTGTTAAAAGTTATTAATCCTCTCCCCAGATAAAGGCTCATGCACACACATACACACATGCACACACAGCTGACTGTACAGGAAGTTGCAGATTCTCTGAAGTCCATCCATGAGCCCCTAACGATTTATGGGCCCCAGGATACTCCCAGACTTCACATGTGCTTCTGCAGATGAAAATACTGCACGATAACGCTTGGCCAGGGGACAAAGTGGGGATTAAAATCTATTCCCTGTACCACTCACCAAGTCATGTGGTGTCCACACAGAAGGGAGTTTGTTTTCTAATTTCTGCAAAGGTGCCAAATGGCCAACAGTGGTATACTAGGGCCAGCTCACACCAGCTCTCAAGCTGAGTACATTGTGTAGTCTCCTCCCAACTCCATGTTCAGTGACAGTCACAATAGTGGTTTGAAATCAGCCATAGTGGGACTATTAACACAATGGAAATCAACAAAACCTGCAAATTAGGACCACCCCCACCAAGAAAGCCAGATGCTGAAGATTCACCAGTACACCACAGCATGTAGGAGAGTAGAGGCCCTGAGAACTCATCCTATGTCATAAGAGATTTTCAATAAAAACCTGAAAACACTATTTTTAAACCTACATTCTAATTTCCTTTCAGCCTGTCCTAATTGCCTTTAGGTCAAGGGCACATGTGCCCTGGCTTGTTTTGAGCACAAATTTAATAGTTAACAGATGCTAGAGGAAGTATGCAGAGAGAGCTGTGGAAAAATTGATTCCCATTTGATCCCAGATGGGTTTAAAGACAGCATCCACAGTTATCAACCTATGTTTAAAGCATCTGCAGCACTGATAGCAGTAACTGCCACAAGAACCATTAAAAAAACAAAACAACTAATGGTTGCATATAATTTTTAAGGTAGGGATTATAAAGAAGAACTACGGGGGAAAATAAATCTGAAGACTCATTACTCCTTAAGATGGCAAGGAAGAAAAGACCTACCCATCGCAGGTATAAATTGTTGTGGACTGGTATCAGGTGTCTTCTGTAGGCTTTTTGAAGAACAGCTCTCTTTACTACTGAATTCTATCTTGAGCTAAGCATTCTCTTAGCAAGGAAAAAGAAAAAGTCAGGTCAAACGATTGATTCCATTTCTGAATTACAGAGGGCTATTGATTTTTCATTAAGGTTCCTGTGCTGCCCTCAAGAGCAGGGAGAGAGAAGGGAAAGTAATTCATTGATCAGAGCGGAGGGCCATGTTCATTTATTGGCTTCCTGCCACATCCCATTATTACCGGTTCTAAATGTATATTGAAGTCAGTTTATTTTCATCACAGCCTCCTGTCATCAGAAATGTCTCCCAGTAACTATTAGTTTAATCATCCTTTTCTCACAATGGTAATGAATGATAATATCCAACGTGATCCTGGATTCACAGATATTATTCATTGGATTGCAGCGATGCCCCTCCCAAAGCTCTAGTTGAGGGTCTGCCAATGCTTTCATAGTCTAAAAGACATAATAGCTTGAGAATTTTTAAATATATGTATATATTTGAAATAGTAGTGCTTTCATCATTTTATTTATTTATTTTTTAATTCCTGGAAAATTCATGTTTGTTAACCTGTCAATTATGATAACTTTAGGGAGTACAAGAAACCCACCCAAATCAAGTATCATAAGTCTACACCAGGACACTGGAAACCAATCCAGAAAATCATAAAGCATGTCCAGAATAAATCATGTATTCCACTGAGTACACTAATTTTATTTGTGGAAACAATCTTGAATTACTTTATACGTCTTGACTTACATTTGAATTTTTATTTTACATAATAGCAAACTGAGGTCCCAAAAGACGGAATGGTGCAGGATCACCCAACAAAGTGGCACCGTGGGGACCAGGACTCATGTTTCCTGGCTTCCCAGTCACTGTTTGTCCCACAATACCATTCTAATAATCTGTCATCCAATTTCAGGTGATATTTATAATGCATAAAATCATAAGCTGATATTGACTTTAATATCAAATCCTGGAAATGCTACTAGTGCTTTTTTCTTTTTCCCCATCTCCAGATAAAAACTATTGCCTATTAAGTTCTGCCTCACACCTAGGTAAATTAATCAGCTGCCCACATTGTATAATAAGAGTGCCTACTCTTCTGAGTGGATTTTCCCAACACCCTGTGAGAGGCAGGAAGAATTTTCCCATTTCATAGATAATTTGGCCAAGGCTACATGGGAAATAATTTGCAGAGCCTGGACTCAGATTTCAGGCCTTCTCAATGATGAGGGCTTTTTCCACTACACTACAGCTCCCTCTGGTGCTGAAATTAACAGTGGGAACTATTAAAAACGACTATGAAAAATTATTTTAAAGATGTATCCCAGTAAATTGAGCTAGAAAATATAGTAGAATAAAATATCTTATTCAGAGTAGCAATCTATACAAAATGCTTATGAATAACCATGACAAAAATATGTATGGAACTTATCTGACTAAAAATAGACAGTTTTACTGAAAAAAAATATAAAATAAGATCTGACTAAACGAAGAAACACAAAATACTTAAGTATTACAATTCTTTCCGATGTAATATTTTGGAAGAAGGTAGATAGCATTATTCTAAAATTTCTGTGGATGAAAAATCAACACACACACACACACACACACACACACACAAAATTTGGGAAAAAAAATTAATGAAGGAGCACTCAGTCTATCAAATATAAAAATGAAATTTAAAACCTCAGTATTTGAAACTAGTCAAGAACCTGTGTAAAAATTAACAATTAGAGGGAAAACTATTACATATTTGAAAAAATTAAATTTATTCAATTCAATTTTGAATGCTTATTTTACAAGGTGCACCAAAATGTATTTTAGATAAAGAGTTAATTATTTTGGGTTTCTAAAATACTATAAAATAGGAAGAAAATAAAGATAAATATTTAACTTCCATAACTATTTTATCAATATAAAACCAATAAAAAAGATAAAAAATAGATTTTACTATATTAATATTTAAAACGATGATTCAAAACATCACAAACTACAAAAATTAGAGATGCAAATCACACACACATGCAAAAAATGCTTTATCTCACTATCATTCAAAAACATTGATTAAAATAACATAACATTTTATAATCTACTGAATTAACAATTATTTTAGATAATAATAATCAAGACTCTAGTGAGACAGATTCTATCATACTATTGAAGGGAGAATAAATATTTCATTATTTTAAAAAATATGATCTTATGGACCTGAAATTGTATTTCTAGAAATTTAGCCTAAAGAAATGACCAGAGATGTTTTTAAATACAAATGTGTACAGAAATATTATTTATAAGAGCCCAAGAGGGGAAATAATCTAAGTAAAAATAGAGGGACTTTTTTTCTTTTTTTTCAAGACAGTCTCACTCTGTTGCCCAGGCTGGAATGCCATGGTGAACTCTCAGCTCACTGCAACCTCTGCCTCCCAGGTTCAAGCGATTCTCCTATCTCAGCCTCCCGAGTAGCTGGGATTACAGGGGCCCATTACCACGCCCAGCTAATTTTTGTATTTTTAGTAGAGACGAGGTTTTGTCATTTGGCCAGGCTGGTCTCGAACTCCTAACCTCAGGTGATCCACCCGCCTCGGCCTCCCAAAGTGCTGGGATTATAGGCATGAGCCACTGCACCTGGCCAAAATAGAGGGATTTTTAAACTGGACACAACCATATGATCAAGTAACACAAAAATGTAAATATCATGTTTGTTTTAACTTTTATTTAGGTTTGGGGATGTACATGCAGGTTTATTATATAGGTAAATTGTGTGTCATGGGAGCTGGGTGTACAGATTATTTTACCACCCAGGTAATAAGCATAGTACCCAATAGGTAGTTTTTCAATTCTCACGCTCCTCACTCTCTCCACCCTCAAGCAGACCCCGGTGTCTGTTGTTTCCTTGTGTCCATATGTACTCAATGTTTAGCTCCCACTTATAAGTGGGAACATACAGTATTTTGTTTTCTGTGCTTGTGTTAGTTCGCTTAGGATAATGGCCTCCAGCTCCATCCATGTTGTTGCAAAAGACATGTTTTCATTCCTTTTTATGGCTGCATAGTATTCCATGGTGTATATATGCCATATTTTCTTTTTCCGGTCTACCACTGATGGGCATTTAGGTTAATTCTGTTTTTGCTATTGTGAATAATGCTGTAATGAACATATGCATGCATGTGTTTTCATGGTAGAAAAATTTATATTCCTTTGGGTATATATCCAGTAATGGGATTGCTGGGTCAAATGGTAATTCTATTTTGAGTTCTTTGAGAAATCACTAAACTGCTTTCCACAATGGCTGAGCTAATTTACATTCCTACCAACAGTATGTAAGCATTCATTGTTCTCAGCAACCTGGCCAGAATCTGTTGATTTTTGATTTTTAATAATAGCCATTCTGACTGGTGTGAGATGGCATCTCATTGTGGTTTTGATTTGCATTTATCTAATGATTAGTGATGTTGAGCATAAAAATTGTATTTTGAAGGAAATTTAATAATGTGGGGAAATGCTCATTCATAAAAAATAAAAGAGAGAGAAACATTGTGGGACCAAAGTTGTAAAGACTGAAATAGCAATGGGAATGAGGAGAGAGGGATGAATGGGAGAACAATTTAAGATTTAGAGGAATGGGATAGGATCCTGTTACTAAAAGCAAATGTGGAAATAGGGGTGAGCACTGGATTATGCCCAGGATATCTGCTCAGGTGTTTGGGTGAGTAGGGGAGGCCACTGCCAAACTAGGTAATACACATGGAAAGGTCGAACTTGACCTGGCTCTCTCAAATATCAGTATTAGCAGTCTGCTTAATATCCATCTTTCTTAATCTCATTGGATTTTTGTCCCTACTACCACCACATGAGCATTTTAGGTATTGGGAAAGCTTGCTATGTCTTGCCTCTTTCTGACATAGCAGACCATGCAATCTACTGACATTGAAATTATGTTCAATGTAAAACTGCAGCTACATGGAGATGCAGAAAGATATCCATGTTATTGCTGCACTGAAAGCTCAAGTGGGGGTTGTTCTAAAAGGTTCAGGAATCAAGAAGAATGTACAAAAGATAAGCTTACCAAAAACGTTAAATAATTACTAATCCTCTACAGTGCACATAGCACTCATAACTATGTGAGAAACTGTGTTTATGCTTCAGTAGCTTTTGCCACTAAAAGTCTTGAGAATATGAGGAATCGTTTGAAAGAGAGATATTTATTATAATCTGCATAACTTCTTTAATTAAGCAAAATAAGTATTTATATTAATAAGAACTTAATGTAGTATTTATTAGGTTTAATAGATTGGATAATCCATGTGCATGTAATTAAAACTAGAACTAGAAAGTGTGTGACAGCTTGTGTGCAGTATCCATGATCATAACTTCCTCCAAATTTCTCCAAATCATAACTGGTTTCAACTTAACCATATTGCATAAATTTTACACTTATGATTCAGTGATAATATTAATACTTCTTCCCCCAAAGAACATATTTGTAGGCTAGAGAATGGTTCCTTTCTGCATACTATTAAGATATTTGGTTCCATTAAGGTTAAAAATTTTTCCATGAAAATTTTGGACTCAAGTATTCGTATGACTGTTTCCTTTTTAAAGTTTCCCTTTCACAGGAATAACAATAGTTCTAATACTGAAGCATCAACATTTAGTGAAATGAATTACAGCATGAAAGCTAACCCTACCTACATTTCAATCTCAAATCTGTGTTCATGGGCAAGACTTTAACTTCTCTGACCCTCAGTTTCATATCTATTAATAGTGCAAAATTGTACCTTTCCCTAATTTGAGTGAAAAAAATGACTTGCCAGAGTTGCTGTAAAGACTAAAGATATTGTAAAGCATCACCATTAAAATAATTTACTATTCTATGTATTTTGTCTCTGTTATGTCATTTAATTCTCAGAACAATCCTATTCTTTTCCCCATTTTAAAAATTAGGAAGTCAAGGCACAGAAAGGTCAAACAAGTTGACCAAGGTCATATACCTACCAGCAGAGCTGGGATTCAAACCTGCATGGTCTGACTCCAGAGCTCAATCACTACACCAGCCTACTTCATAAGAGCATCCTTCAAGTGGAAGTTGTTAGAAATAATAACTATCGTTGTTGTTATTGTAGTTGTTATGACTTGCATCAACAGTGGTGCTTGTCAAAGAACTCCTTACCAGTTCCTGTTCTCACAAGCAATATTGTTTTATATTTGTTTTCGTCTCAGAACTAGAATATCAAAAATATGTGTGCATTTGTTAACAATAACTCCTTAAATGGTTAAAAGTCTTACAAATATAAATCCAGAAGCTATCGCACCTTACAGTTCAAGGTAAAAAAGAATGGCTGATGTAAATTATGTCAGTGCACCATCAACATAAACCATCAGGACACTATATATTACTGAGCAACCTCCACTCTGTACATATATCTTGATACAAGCAATACTTTTGACACCAATCACTTCCCAAGATAAAATACAGTTTGTAGGGGAATAATTTCAGCAGTACATAAAATGGCACTCTCCCACAAAAGAAACATTTATTTTCATACAAAAAATATATGTTTGCAGTGTTGAGTAATACAGTCACCAAACACAAAATAAAGGCAGTTCTTTACTTCTCCCCAAATGGCTATATTTTGTCTGATTTTTCCAACCTAAATAATAATTTCTTACCCACAACAGAAAGTGATTGTTGAGATTCAGTCCTTATCAAACATTTAGATAACTGAATATTTCCTTTATGCTCTTTTTTATTTTGGGATTCAGGAGAATTTCTTAATCAAAGTGAAACATCGTTCTAAACAATAGATGTGATGCTACTTGTTAACAACAGAAAAACTATTTCAGTATATAGCACATACCTCTCCCCTACTCACCTTATCTCACAAGTGTTGCATGGATAACAGGTATCTACTATTTGTTGTCTTATCTAAAAAGGCGTTTTCATGACCAGTGCATTTAACACATTCTGCGGCCAACGTTAAGGTTGTTGTGTTTTTATCTGGTATAACACTCAGCACGTGGCATATTTCAGACATCTAAGAATGCCACATACCACAAAGGCATAGATTATTACCATCCAACTACGACCAAGAGAAAACACCTGGTGGTAAGAATCAGAAAATGGCTTTCAAAAACAGAAAATGAAATTTGCATATTTTTAAAGCTTAATTTGGTTCCTTTAAATAAATTAAAAAAAAAAAAACTCCATGAGAAATTCACTTTTAGGTATTCTTATAGTGTTCCCTGCTTTTATATTTCCCTTAAAAAGGAAAAGCAACTCTCATCCTGAAGCAGCACAAGTTACTGAAATGCATCAGGTCTGGGAGCTAAGCAGACCTAATTCAACAATCAAATCTGTCAGTAATTTTCTTAACTTTACTCTATACCATAAGCTATATTGATGGAGCTGGAAGCAAACCACAAATAATGCTTTGATTTTATCAGTCTGTTTCTCTGAAAAAGTGTGAAATCAAAGTGTAGGCCTACACCAGTATTTCCATACCTCTCCTATTCTAAGAGCACATGGATAGGTAAAGCCAAATCAAATAAACTCTGACCATAAACCATTTTGCTATGATTCACAGTAGCAATCACAATTATGTATTTGAAGTCATTGAATATTAAGAGAAGCACAGACCAACAAAAGGAAATATATTTTTAATCTTTATCAAAATTAGAAAACGTTATCAGCCTTAATCCTTTAGGTTTTGCCTAGAAATAAGAATATTTCTTATTGACTCACATAATTTTCTCAGAAAAAGAAAATTATCAACATTAGAACCTAAAATTATTATATAATCCAACTACTACAAGAAGCAAAGAGTGGATTGGAAAAGAGGGGAATTACATACTTCCAGATATCCTATAAGAAAACAATTACAATGTCAGACTTTATGACTAATTTATGGTGCATACATAATTGAAATAACTACTAACTTTTTTAAGAAAGAGCTTTGGACCACACCACTTGTTGTATGATAAGGAATTTGGTCTTTTTTCCTTGTTCCTGGCATGAAGACTCTAAATCCTTGGAACTTCCCCAGTAAAAGAAGTGTCTTTGTTATTCATAAGTTCCTTGGATCACACCTGGGTTTGTGTTAATGAGGTGACTCATGGTGGGACCCCAGATAGCTTCAGAATGGGGGCTGATAGTGTTATTAGAAGACTGGGGCTTTGAACCATGTGATATCAGCCCAACTTCTGGACCTTCAGGGAGGGTAGGAAGACTGAAGATTGAGCTCAAATACATGGACAATGATTTTATCAATTATGCCTATATTATGAAACCCCAATAAAAATTTCAAACACTGAAGCTTGAGGGAGCCTTTTGGCTGATGAACACTTTGATGTGCCAAGAGTTTGATACACTCTGAACCCACTGAGAGACAGCATGGAAGCTTTGCAATCATGATCCTCCTAGCCCTTGCCCTCTGTGCCTCCTCATTTGTCTGGTCCTGACTTGCATCCTTGATAATAAAACTGTAAGTATAGCACTTTCCTGAGTTCTATGAGTTATTCTAGGGATTTGTCAAACCTGAGTTGTAGTCATGGGAATCCTCTGGATTTGTAGCCAGTTGGTTAGCAATGCAGGTGGCTTGGGGCCCCCCCAGTTTTTCACCTGGTATCTGAAGTGAGGGCCACCATGTCAGGGACCATGCCCTTAAAACTGTGAAGTCTGGTGCTCACTTTGGGTGCTTAGTCTCAGAACTGTATTGCAGCACACCACCACTGAAGAAGAGAATGCATCCTGTAGGTATCTAAATGCCTATGGTTTTACCTGAAACTGGTTAAGAAAAAAACTAAGAACAGTGTGTTGACTGTTGTAGTTACATAACTGGAGCATGTCAGAAGAATGAAACCTGACTCTCCAAAGTTAGAATGCTTCTAACACATATTATACCATTAGATCATTCATGCTTCTATCATGTTAGATCCAGTTTTAATATCCCCCAAAAATATTTTGGCAATGTTCTTTTATAACTCTGCAAGACATCAAGTTTGATACTGGTCTCTAGAGGAAAAGATCGTAACATTGTTTTTAAAGAAATTTGAGATAAATAATGTAGTTTCTATTTTCACAATTCATAAAACACTGACAGGGATATCTACTTACTAGATTAAAACATAGTTGCCTTTTTAATTACCTAGAATTCTTTGGACATATCCATTTTCTGCTTCTTGATTTTATTTTCTAATGCTGTAGTATAAAACAGACTGAAACTTTACATTCACATCACAGATGAATTCCAAATATAAGTCGAATTTATAATCTACAGTCCTGTTTAGTTTATGTAATGGCTGTACAGGGAGAGCCACCGTGCAAACAAGAATGTAGGCAAAATGAATTCTTTCATAATCAAATTCTCCAGTTATGTTTGGACTTATCGCTTGAAAATTATTTTCATTTGTTTTTATTTTTGGAAAGCTAAAGTATATTAAAAGCCAACATTATAGTGTAATGATTCTAGGTGTTACCTTGGATAATAACATAAAGCTATCTCGCATCAGGGCACAGTGGCTCACAGCTATAATCCTAGCACTTTGGGAGGCTGAGGCTGGAGGATCACTTGAGGCCAGGAGTTCAAGACCAACCTAGATAATATAGCAAGACATCGTCTGTAAAAATAATAATAATAATAAATAATAATTATTATTATCTGGGTGTGGTGGCATGCCCCTGTAATCCCATCTACTTGAGAGGGTCAGGGCTGCAGGGAGCCATGATCGCGCCACTGCACTGCAACCTGGGCATCAGAGAAGATCCTGTCTCTCAATAAATAAATAAAGCTATTTTCTTTATTGCAAAATAGTCATTACTAAACTCTTCTTCTCATTAGAAATTATTCTAATTTATTTTTGTCACATGTTTCTTTTAGGCAAAAACTTTCTAAATTTTGCATTTTTAGTTATTTGTGAAATATTCATCTTCTTTCTTGAAAAATCCACATATAAATATTTTTCACTTAGTAAAAAAATAATAGAATCACAGCAATGAAAAAAAAAGTCTCAGAAATGAACAAAAGGAAATTGAATGATTTACTCAAAGGTACACCACTAGTGAGGCTAGTAAGTGCCAGAATCTAAGATTTTTGCTGCATAATTTGGGGCTTGTTTTACTACATTATTACTGTTTTTCCATCATTGGCTATTGTAGTCAATGACTTCAAAGCATGTTTTGAAGAAAACAATTACCGAATACAAGTTCCTTTGGGTGAAAGAAAAAACTAAATTCTTGTCTTATGCAATATTTCATTTTGACCATCTTCAAATAAATCATGTTGAGAAAACAAATGTTAAGCATAGCTTAACAATAAGACCTGCCAAGACTATGTATCAATGTGCGAAAAGGCATGGGAATACTACCATCAAGTTATTGATGACAAAATGTTATACTGGGGAATGGAGGACAACTTTAAATGTTTTACCTTGAATATTCTGCATGGTTTGAATTTTTATAGCAACTGTCTTACTGTTGTAATTGTGTTAACTTTGAAACTCAAACACTATAGAAGACTAATTGTTTTACAACATTTTAAAATTGGTTTGGATCCAGCAGTTTCTAAATCCTGGCTAATTTACTTTTGCACAGTGAAAAAGAGCAATTAACAAAGAATACATTTCTCCACAACCATAGTCTGTTCATTTCTGGGACAGTGTTTGTGGCTCTGGATCAAAAAACATCAGAATAAACCTAATGGTATTTCAAAAGTTTCAGGGATGAACACCTAAGAAACGAGAGGCATCGTTATATTTCATTCTGTAACTGCAGAACAGATGGGATATATCATTCAAATCTATAAAATCACAAAGGATATAAATAGATGACCATTGATTCAGTCACCATACCTTGAAAAACTAGGACTGAATCTCACCAAAAGCAAACAGAGGAAGCTTTTAAATTAAATATGATACTCCTCAACATAGCTAGCAGTGGTATAATTTATCCTACGAAGGATGTTTTGGAAGAAACTATGAGAACTCAGAATCTAAACACAAGAAACAGTTGAGACCAATTTATAGATATATCTGTAATAGGATATAAGAATAGTTAAATACAAATTAAATGGAACCTCAGAGTTCAAAACACTCTTTGCCGCATGTTTTTCAGTAACTAAGCACTGTTTAAAATGGGAAGAGACGCCAAAACAGAGGAACAATAATTATAACATATTTATAAAATGCACACATTTAACAAATTAACACGTTTAGCAGAATAACATACAACATAATATGACTGGGCTAGTCACAAGAAAGTAACAGAATTTTAAAACACAGTATAGTTTTGAGATCTGATAAAGGACTGAGGTTTTGTGGTGAACACCCTTCACTGTTGCCAGCATGGGACCTAAATATATAGGTCCCCCAAATTGGTACCATTTATGTACTGGAGATCTGAGCCCAGAGTGCCCCCATCCCACCACAGTGATAGCTTTTGAGTTACATTTACTTTCTGAAGGTTACTATGAGACTTTACAACACAATTCCGTTGGTGTCCCTGCCAGACAGAGAATATCGCATTAGATTAAACAAGGATCAGAGGTATTTTTGTATTTATTCTCTTAGGTAGACAGAGTTAATATGCCCTAGTAGCAACAAAATTTCTAAAGAACCTCACTGAAATGTTACAAATGCAATCTCTATTTCTCTCTCTCTTTTCTCTCTCTCTCTCTCTCTTTTAATGGAGACAGGACTCTCTCTCTGTTCCCCAGACTGGAGTAGAGTAGCACGATCATAGCTTACTGTAATCTCAAGTTCCTAGACTCAGGCAATTCTCCTGCTTCAGCCTCCTATGTAGCTAGGACTACAGGCATGCACCACCACGCGCAGCCAATTTTTCTCTTTTTTGTAGAGATAGGGTCTTCTTATGTTGCCCAGGCTAGTCCCAAACTCTCTGTGTCACATGATCCTCCCACCTCTGCCTCTCCATGCCTGGCCCAATCTCCATTCATAAACCTACTTTCTCTGTTCTAGAAACAGACTAATATTCAAATACTCAGAATAAGCATTCCGACATTATGGTATCAGGGTCAAATAATCTCAGATGCCATGTACATTGGCAAGCAAAGATGAAACAGATTCAATAAATGTTTGTTCAGTGAAGATGAATGAATGAATATCTGGATAAACAGAAGAAAGAAGGAAAGGAAGGAGAGAAAGGAAGGAAAGAAGGGAGGCAGGGAGAGGGGAGGGTACTAAGAGAGAGGGTGGAAGTGGGGAAAGAGAGAGAAAGAAACAAGGAGAGAAGGAAAGAGAGCCAACAGTCAGCTGTCCATTTGGGTAGTACAAGGAATCAAACTGGATAATTCATGCCTGAACTCATGGGCACAAGTATAGAAAT
Organism: Macaca mulatta; assembly: GCF_049350105.2. NCBI lineage: Eukaryota > Metazoa > Chordata > Mammalia > Primates > Cercopithecidae > Macaca > Macaca mulatta. Next base: position 54,814,376 of record NC_133410.1, read on the forward strand.
ACTGGAGAGAAGCAGTGATTAGGTAGAAACATGACTGATTTCATGTCAAAAGATTTGCCCCTAACTAGCATTGTGACCAAAGACAAGCACTAGCTTTCACCTCAGTTTCATCTTAAAATGAAGGCATTAGGGAGGATTGTCTATTTCCTTCAAGATCTAATATAGTGTGATTCCATTTCTCTTTTTGCTGTGTAGCAATGGTAATCAAATCAATGGACAGAAAAGAACCTCAGCAGATTATCAAATTAATGAGGATAAAATGAAATTGAAGATTTAAAAGCTCCTTAAAAAGTATTATATGTTCTATAAGCATTAGGTATTATTATCTCCATTATTAATACAAAGTGTCTGATGTAGAAATTCTAAAATAAAAAGCACTTTAGATAAAAATTTTCCAAATGCCTAAAAGCAAGGCCATGTATCAATTTAAGCAAGTGTCAAATTTGAAATATATTTATACTTAATCTTTTTCAAATCCTTCTTTACGGTGACTTTGAAGTTCCATAATAAATAAGTCATTTATGTTTAATTTTTCAACTTGATTGTAAGCATCTTAAGAGTAGGGATCATGACATTCATCTATGTATATATATAACCAACAGCATGAGATGAAATACAAATGAAAATTACTTATAAACTGCAAAGAGTTCTATTGACTTTATACTCCTTGTAAACTATAAGCAGCAATATACACTGACCTCTAAACTGTAAAGTACAGAAAGAGAAGGAATAGGTTCTCAATACATGTTGGTTAAATTTAAATTACTGGAACCAAAGGATCTTGGTTCAGAAAGTTATGTAAAATAAAGGTGTGATCTATATAACAATGAGTCTACTAAAGAATTCTGCTCACAAGTTCCTTCCAAAAAGTATTAACTTGGCAAAGATATCTAGAGTACATAACAGTCTTGTATCTCTAATGCTAATAATAACCATAAAGTGAAGAATCCTGCAATAAAAAAATGTTCATGAAAATAGAAAAAAGTAAGTGAAAAGCTACATTGTGTAAGATGACTAAACAACAGCTGTTCCCTAGTTTATCAACTCTTCATCTGTGTTTCTGTAAAATGCCTGAAAGTAAAACAACTGGAATTCATTTATGAGCCCCACTTTCCATAATCTCATATTTTGCCATTGTGTCAGTATTACAATGATACAAATATGAATTATTTGGCTCACTGTCAACATAAAATTCAAACGGGAAAAAAATGCAACAGAATGAAATGTTTCAAAAAGTAAAATAAAACTTTTTTTCTGTGTGCAAAAACTCAGTGTCCAATCTACCCCTTGCAACAATCTCTGATTATACAATTTGACGAAATTTATGTGGACTTTGTTTATGTTACCAGTCTCCCCAACAACATTTTAATTACTATAATTTTGAGTTCCTACCTACAATATTTATGTAAAATTCTTATGATTTCTTTAATTGATAGCCACAATTGGCTTGTTTTTTCCATCCTATCACTTTTAATTCCTAGTCTTGCAATTATTGCTAAAATATCTTCTAGAAAGAAAAGGGGGGAAAAGTAGCTGACTCTAAAATATTAATATAAACTGTTCAGTAATAGAATTCAACACGCTGAACATTTTTACAAGTAATTCTAATATTTTCCTATTTGCTTTATTGGGCACATTTGGGTGTTCAAAGAAATTTGCTAACAAAATGTCTGTTATAGTTAGACATAGTAAGTTAGCCTGTAATTTGGAGGTACAGGACCTTACCAGGCTTCATTGGAAATGTCTGCCTTTGATCTGTTTACTAGATGAGAGAAAGCAACCTGCATTAGGGGAGAAGTTCAAAATGTCAACTAGTAGAATGCACGTGATACCTGTGTAATGGCAATCAATTTATCATCAACCACTTTTTCATGATAACTTCGTCAACTGTTTATTCATTAGTTTCTCATGCACAAACACACAGACAGATACCAAATCATAACAAATGCCAGCTATTAAAGGGTAGGAAAGACAATGTAAACAAGACTTTCAAATAATAGAGGAATGTAAAAAAATTAAAAATTTAAAAATCTAAACATTTTTCTCCTGATACTTTTAGATTCCACACCTCAAAAATCCCATTTTAAAAATTTATAGCAACATTGCTATGGTAATTTATTATTACTAATATTATCCTTCTGATAAGTCTTGTATTAATGCTGTTAATCTTTATCTACATCATTAAAATAATCATCATATTTATAGAATATTCCACTGAAAGAAACTCAAAATAAATGGAAATAGTACTTCCAAAACCAATGGATTTAGAGAATATTCCCTTTAAGATTATAATATTTATAAGCTGGTTTGGGGATTATTTTTTAATTGAAAATTCTCCCAATGGATTTAGTATAGGATTTAACTTGAAAAGCATTTTAAATATAACTTATATATATACTACTAAAACCAACATTACTAAAATTCATGATTTAGTCATATTAACTGCAGGTTTCCTTAGATCATTGCTCTCACCTAGGTCCTGTCCACCATATTATCCCCACAGCATAGCAAATGTCCACTTAATTAAAGATGAAAAATACTAGCTCTGAAAATTTAATGAGCTCTGCTCTGTAAAGTAAGTTTGAAGGACAAAGGGCTGTTTTTATTGTGTGTGTGTGTGCGTGTGTGTGCATGTGTGTACTTACAAATGTTGACTGATAAATATGTAGTGCTTATCCCATTACTATTTACCCAAAGGAAAATAGATCATTCTACCAGAGAGACTCATGCATTCATAGGTTCATCACACCACTATTCATAATACCAAAGACATGGAATCAATCTAGATGTCCATCAATGGTGGATTGGATAAAGAAAAGATGATACATATACACCATGGATTACCATGCAGTCATAAAAAAGAATGAAATCATGTCCTTTGCAGCAACATGGATGCAGCTGGAGGCCATTATCCTAAGTGAATTAATGCAGGAACAGAAAACCAAATACTGCATGTTCTCACTTTTTAGTGGGAGCTAAACATTGGGTACACATGGGCATAAAGATGGGAAGAATAGACACTGGGGATGACTAGAGGCAGGAGACAAGGAGGAGGGGAAGGACTGAAAAACTACCTATTGGGTACCAAGCTCGCTACCTGGGTGATGGCATCGTTCATACCCCAAACCTCAGTATCATATAACATACCCATGTAACAAACCCGCACATGTACTCCCTGAATCTAAAATAAAAGTTGAAATTATTTTAAAAAAACCATAAATTAAAAATAAAATGATGACCAGATATTTTATATAATTTTGCCACTATAAATAAAATTTTACCATTTTATTTTCTATTTCAAAAAACCAAATATGTAATGCTTATTTTCAAACTTGCATAATCAAGATTTCTCAGGTACCCAAGCAAAGAGGAAAGAAAAAAAAAATGGAATTATCCCTAAACCTCATTTAACCATGTAATGTTAATGTTACCTTCTCCTACTAATACCTGCTAACAACTAGCTAAGCCAAACGTTACTCCTTCTTCTGTGGTGACCAATAAGAAATGAAAGTGACATCTGAAATTCAGAACAGGAGTTAAAAAAGTGCCCGTGAAGTATGGATAATCCAAAAATCCTAAATAACCTAGAGGTAGCCACACTTTACTAACTTCTGAGAAATACAGGTCTATTTCATTCTCATCTTTTATTTTTAGGCTGTGTGCATTTCTTCAAAGATAAGGAAGACAGAGTAATCTTATTATCAAAGACTAAAGGAAGAGGTGTTCACCTCTTCCATGGTGGTGTCATTTCATACAGTTTAATATTACAAGTTTACACCAACTTCTCTGCCAAACTCAAAATACATTGCAGCCTCCTACTTTTGCAGCAAAACCTCCTCCTTTCCATGATGAGACCTAAAATGTATATTTCTGAAAGTCATTCCAAAGCTTTTTTTTTTTTTTTTTTTTTTTTGAGAGGGTGTCTCACTGTGTCGCTCAGGCATGATCTCAGCTCACTGCAACCTCTGCCTCCCCAATTCAAGCGATTCTCCTGCCTCAGCTTCCCAAGTAGCTGGGACTACAGGCGCCCACCACCAAGCCTGGAGAATTTTTTGTACTTTTAGTAGAGACAGGGTTTCATCATGTTAGCCAGGACGGTCTCGATCTCCTGACTTCGTGATCCACCCGCCTTGGCCTCCCAAAGTGCTGGGATTACAGGCATGAGCCACCTATATATGTGGCCACATAAATCAAATAACGTAAAGCAAAATCTGCATTTCTGGACATTCATTCCAACTGAACAAACATTCACTAAATGCAGTGGTTAAAAGCAGAGGGTTTTGTGATCAGAGACCTGGGTTCCAAGTATGACTCAGCCTTTTATTAATTACATGAGCTTGGACAACTTACTTAACTTCTTTGAGTCTCAGTTTTCTCACGTGTAATAGTGGAATAATAAGATTATTATTGTGAAGATTAGATAGAATAATGTACATAAGCTATCAGCATTTTCCTTCTTGACCTCTAGAATATAGAACTCCCACCCACTACAGGAGCCTTTATACAAGCTTAGTTTGTCATTGTTCTATGTGTCATATATTTGTACTTATAGATGTAAAATATACATATGTAAAATTTCTGATTAATCATATTTATCTTGGAAAGATATATATAAAAGTATATATATATATATATATATATATATATATATATATACTTTTTCTTCTTCCCTTTTTGATTCATCTACTTTTTTCTCTCATTCTTGGTTTCTCCCTGACCACTTGCCAAAATCTTTCTTTCTCAAGTGAAAGTCGACACCTTAATGTGGTGACAACGAGTTAGTAAAAAAGTGATCAAAAAAATTTTAAGTCAATTAATCCCCTATTTCTTTCATCTGGTAAACAGATACTTACACATACTTACACACACTCACACACTTAGTACCTGGCCTCAATTCATTCAAATGACTCTAAGCAGCATAAGACTCTTAAGCTATAACATTGGCCCATATAGCAAAGTGACCAAATCTGAGTTACCAGTGTTGCATCCATATCTATCAGCAGACTTAAACCCTTGGCTCTAGTACCTCTTACCTTTAGCAACAAAACCTTCTCAAAATGAGACAACCAAAGAAGAAAAATCACTTTTGAGTTACCAAGTGAGGCTAAATCATGTGATTACAGTTAAATATGTAAAGACAGACAAATGTATATGAAATTAAATCCCTGGGCCCCTGTAGATTTCACATCAAGACATCGTACATGAAAAGATAGTAAAAATTGGACTATAATTTTTTAGAATGAGGGGAGGAATCAGAGAAAACCCACAACCTGCTAGTCACACAAACAGCAGCATTTGATTCTGAAACAACTTTCACTTTGATATATGAAGCATATATATCTACATATATAATCTTCTAAAATATTAGAATAATATAAACACTTTCAAGATAAATATTACTATTCAGAAATTTTACCATGGAAATACTCTAATAACAAGAAAAGAACTTAGCTCCCAAAATTAGCATGAACTGATTTTTATTAATTTATTGAAATACTCAATTCTACATTTTAGAAATACCAGTTATGCAAATTATTTTGGATTTATTTCTTCCAAAAATTGAAAGTATAGAATCTAAGTCACTTAGTTTCCTTCAAAAATAAAAATATAACTACTTCGATTAATATAATCTGCTCAGTCCAAAAGTCCTGGTAGAGAAGAAATGTTCTTTGATTTCAGATCACTGAAATAGAGAGTATGGGGATAACTGTTTTAATCGCCTCTTCACTTTGCTGCTGGAAGCACAGCTAGTATCTTCAAATAACCTGACTCAGAAAACTTTATCCTCTATGGCTCCAGAACATATTGGCAGATTAGTATTTTTTCTTGGTAGAAGCACACAAAAGTATCTATAATAAAAACCCATAATACAAGAATTATTTTGTAAATGCCATATCATGTTTCTATCCATGTGGATACCTTTAATGACAACAATGATGATATTATATTTAAATTAGACTTGATTGATTTAACACTTGTGTTGCTCTCTATTCCCTTACCTGTTTAGTAGATAAAGACTTGGGCTCTATTTTCAGCTTTGTCTGGTATGTTGACCAAGTCTCTTTATCTCCTCTACCTCTGTCATCTGTACAATGGATAAAATACCTTCTCTACATATATCACAAAATTGTGAATCTCAATTCATTTTGACAAACAGCTACTAACTAAAGGGGCAGAAGAGCTTTAACTGTCTTGCGTATTCCACAAGAACATATCATCGTGACATCTACCTAGTAAGAGCCAAACAAAATCATTGTACACAGATTCCTATAGATCCAGAAACACATTTTCTTTCCTATAGGAATTCTTCAAGAGCCTTAGTTTTACAATGGTACTCCCTTATTTAATTCCATTTACATTTTGGTAAACACAGAAGCAACCAGATTATAATATAAAAATGGGTATCTCTTCCACAAGTTTTCTTTCTTAACTGTCATATATATGGATATCTTTTTTCTTCAGCTAAATAAATAATAAAATCCATCCTGCATAGACCATACTTTTTAGACCCTCACATAGTGCCTGACATATAAAAGTACACAGCAAAAATTTTTATTCATTTGTCAAATATTTATTGAGCACTTATTATGCGGCATCTCCTAAGTTGGCGCCAGGAATACAGCACTTGGACACAGATTCAGTCTCTCTATCCCTATAAAACTTACAGTCTAGGAGACTTAAAGCAAACAGTCACTCATCAAATATTTGTGGAGCACTCACTGTAGTTCAGGAACAAATGATTACTCAATATTTCTGTATTTACAACTGTAATCATTGTTCTTAATAAAGTAAACAAGGGGCCGTGAGTTCATATACGTGATGCATTTAGTTATCACAGCAAGTCTCTATGAATTCAATCCAGAAATATCTACTGATCTTACACAGGTGAGAGGTTTCACAGAGACCTCAACTGATCCTCTCTCCCAGGTGAGAGCTCTCCAGCTGCACCCATGCCTCTGCCAAGATGCCCTTTTACCCTACATGCATGCATTCTTTACCGTGACTGCTGCTGCAGTGATCCATTTTCTCTGTGATAAAATCAGTCTGAAAATCGTAAAAGCAAAATTTGGATATATGAGTCAGGTAACAAAACCTTGCTTTTAAAAAATACTGTTAAATTTTTGGCTAATTATTAGATGACTTAGAAAATATTTTAGTGGCAGATAGCATATGCCCTACTGAAACCCTCACCACAGTCTATTATGAAAGGAGGCAGCACGAGAAACAATATCTATATTAAGAAACTGCTTGGGAAGCTGATCCACTCAGCTTTGAGATATATCTAGTTCAATGAGGGAGAGGGTGGACCGAGGGCAGGCCCCTACAGATATAAAATATGATTCTAAAGTGAGCTAAACTGCTTCTAATAAAGACCTTCTATTAATAACCCTTCTGGATTTGATGGATCACATCAGTGGGACAAATAAAATGATGTTCTTGTGAATGAAAGGTGGTGGTTCTTCCTTCCTAAAAATCAAAAAGGAGTGACCCAGCCTACCTAACCTGTCACTTTCATCCCATTTACAAGTGGGAAAGCAGCCTCCGGGGCCTCCAAAACAATTAAAGCTGGATCTGCTGTCTCAGGAAGGGAGGTCTGCAAGTGAGAGCCTGCAGGCAAGGCAAATCCCTTCCACCAGCCAAGTGCTGGCAAAAGGACTAAGCTAGGACATTACATGCTAGAGGACAAAGTCACAAAGCAACGTGGAGAAAAATTTAAACCCTGCCCTCCTTTTTCATTCCTCCTTTTTCATCCTTCCAAAATCTAGCCTTCAGTTTCCCAAAGTGGAATCTTCAAAACCCCCTCCTCCCCAAAACATATTAAACAAGACAAAGAGGCAAGCAATGAGACTGGCCCACCATTGAGTGTGCACATGAAGACGGGCCAGAAGGGTATGTCGTTTCTTTGAGCTCATCTCACATGCAGCCAGCTGAATATAAATTTCCCTCTATCTCATCAAGCTCTCACTGTTTGGCCTCCTCTGACTGATATTGGCTCATCATACTTAATCTAGGGTGAAATTTCCTCGTCTGAGCTAAATTACTTGCAGCCATCAAGGGAAGCGATATTTATTTTTCGTGGGGCTAATGACCTGTCCCCCAGACCCACCCACTGATGGTTATTTACTGGGGCCCAGATGCTTGAGCTCAAAATGAGTGCTAATGTCAGCAGGTGCCATCCCTCATTCAGCTCAGTGATTGAATTGGAGCGATCCCATTGACATTGACTCTGTGACTTTTAAGGCCATTACCCTCAGCCAGAGATGAACCTCTCATCATGGTGATGACAGTGACAGCTGATTAGCGACAAATTACAAGCAGGAAGGTGCAGAGGCTTTATTGGGCAGGGCAGGACCAGTGGTTAAGGGTGAGAGGTGTGGGGATAAAGAGCAGAAAGGAAAGAGAGAGACATGAGGAGTATGAGGGGAAGCAGAGAGAAAATAACACACATTCTTTTTCAGTGTATTGTTTGATCAATTCTTAACTGTGGCCCCGTGAATATTTATATTTTATAACTATTTAGTACAGTTAAACACACAGAGATTCATATTGCTACAGACACTCATGGCTCAGCACATAATCCTTGAACAGGCAGGAACTCATATCTAGTGAAATTTAGGCTGTAAAAAGAATATAACAGTTTAGTATATAGACTATTCAGGCACAAAGAATCTTTGAACAAAGCAAATAATTTTTTCTGTCTATTCTTTTTGTGTATTTGAAATCACACTGACAAAAAAGTCTTAAGGATTTTTTTTTTTAATTTTCGTGGGTACATAGTAGTTGTATATATTTGTGTGATTCATGAGATATTTTGATACAGACATGCAAAGTGATCATGATGAGAAACGGTATCCATCCCCTCAAGCACTTACCCTTTGTTTTTAAAACATTCAGACAGATAACTGAAGTAAAATTCTACGTGGATTGGTGTTTGAAGAACATAAAATGCAAAGTTCTAATATTATCTTAAACCAGGCTCATTTTAAAAAAAGCCACTCAGTTCCTCAAACTGTCTACTCAGTAGACTTAAAATCAAAGTCTTTTTGATTTTTAACCTACATATAAGAATTAAAAAATATTTCCTGAACACTCAAGTTGAAAGCATTTTTTCTTTGCTTGGTGTTAGGGGGATATGGATTGGCTTGAGATGTTTTATAATCGTGCCCATGGTTAAAATCTTAACATGCTGAGTGTGAATGTCTGATTGAGAATTATAGGTAAGTAACTTGGGATTCTGGAAAAACAAAACCTGAAGATGCCAAACACTGACATTGATTTTTGAGGTCTGGACACTTGTTACTAAAGAGCAATTGGACAAAATGCCCCGGGTTCCAGCACTACATGGAGCACCCAGAAAGTGGATCTCCACAGCAGCTGCAGCACCTGTGTGGCACAGTAGCCCGGCCAGCCGCCTTATGCTCAGCTAGTTCACCAAGCAGTGGCAGGCAACAGCCAGTCTGTTGAGAAACATCAACGCCCACCAGCTCATGCAATGCAAGGCACTATGAAAAAAATGAAGGAAAAGGATAATAGTATCTATCTCCCCTGCCTCTCAATGCCTATAATTAATCTCTCCTTTTTCAACCTTTCCTCCTTCCACAACTCATGTCCTCCTTGAATGCAGTTCTTTCTTAGAAGTACCTTCCTCCTGTCTGGGACCACTCCCAACATATCTGGTAGCAAATATGGCAAAATCCTTTTTTTTTTTTTTTTGGTCAAAAATACAACAAAGTCTAACATCTCTTACAAGATACCATTGTGCATGGTTGAAGCTGGCTAAACATCTTTTCCCAGCTCTGTGATCAATGAAGTCAGACTGAAGCTTGAAATTGGCCAATGTGCCATCAGAGAAATGCAAATCAAAACCACAATGAGATACCATCTCACACCAGTTAGAATGGCGATCATTAAAAAGTCAGGAAACAACAGGTGCTGGAGAGGATGTGGAGAAATAGGAACACTTTTACACTGTTGGTGGGATTGTAAACTAGTTCAACCATTATGGAAAACAGTATGGCGATTCCTCAAGGATCTAGAACTAGATGTACCATATGACCCAGCCATCCCATTACTGGGTATATACCCAAAGGATTATAAATTATGCTGCTATAAAGACACATGCACACGTATGTTTATTGCAGCACTATTCACAATAGCAAAGACTTGGAATCAATCCAAATGTCCATCAGTGACAGATTGGATTAAGAAAATGTGGCACATATACACCATGGAATACTATGCAGCCATCAAAAAGGATGAGTTTGTGTCCTTTGTAGGGACATGGATGCAGCTGGAAACCATCATTCTTAGCAAACTATCACAAGAACAGAAAACCAAACACCGCATGTTCTCACTCATAGGTGGGAACTGAACAATGAGATCACTTGGACTCAGGAAGGGGAACATCACACACCGGGGCCTATCATGGGGAGGGGGGAGGGGGGAGGGATTGCATTGGGAGTTATACCTGATGTAAATGACGAGTTGATGGGTGCAGCACACCAACATGGCACAAGTATACATATGTAACAAACCTGCACGTTATGCACATGTACCCTACAACTTAAAGTATAATAATAATACATAAATTAAAAAAAAAAAAAAGAAATTGGCCAATGTGGAAATAGTGACACCACTGACATTGGCAAATGCTACAAAGACTTGTTTAACATTTTGTTTTGTTCTCTCAGGGAGCCAGCTGTTTAACATTTACCAGAACACTGCATGTAATGCTGTCTGTTGTTTAGAAACATATTTGAATGTTGGGGCAAGGCCGACCTTTCAGAGGCTGGGAACATAGGTAGAGAGAAATATGGGCCAGCTATATGCTTTTCTATCTGCTTACTGATAAATCTTCATTGTGAGTTTCCATGGCAGATGTATCTATTTAAGATTGATCGCCAAAAGGGCAAGAAGCATGCTTTATGATTAAGTACTATTACACAAGTATCCATGGTGGAACCAATACATACTTAATAATCACTGTCTTATAATAAAATATAACATTTATTCATATCAGTTTGTAGTTTGTCTCGTATTTGAAAGGAGTCTTTCCTATTGCGAATGTTCAATGTATTCAAATAAAAAACACCACCTCGGCTATCCCTAGGCAATAAAGGAAGCTGACTAATCCACTGATCTTTTTGAAAATGCATGAACTGATAGTGAGATTAGAAATCTTTTGTTCATGTTAAAACACAGAAAACATTTAAGCTTTCATCAAAGAGTAAATATTATTTTCCATTACTAAGGAGACTAAAAATTACCTGTCTCTCTGTACACATTCGTTCTCTATCATATCCTCTCCCATGGCTTCAGCTGCCACCTGTATGCTGTGGACTGCACAAGCCCCTCTCCAGTCATATCCAGCTGCTTACTGGACAGGTCCATTTGCTGATCTCATGAGTACCTCACACTCAGCACATGCCACTCAAAACTCAGTCATGAGATTCCCCCAGAAATCCGATGCTCCTCCCATGGTCTCTATTTCAGGAAATGGCCGTATCATCCACTCAGGTGCCCAATCACTACCCTAAAAGGCATTCTTAACACTTCATTTGCCCTTGGCCCTTGATGTACATATCCAATGAAGAGTGGAATCCTGCAGCTCTTATCTTCCAAATAGTCCATCCACTTCTCTCTTCATGAAGCTAGTACTCTAATTCAATGCACTGTCACATCTCATCTTGATTAATCCACAACCTACCACTGGTTTTCTAGCCTCCAAACCTGTAGTTTTCCACACTGTTCTGTTCTCTACTAAGCAGCCCCAGCAATCGCTCTAAAACAAAAAGTTGACCAGGTTATTCTCCTGCTCAAAATTCTTCAGTGGTTTTCAAAACCCTTAACATGCATTACAAGCCCTAGATGACCTGACTCCTGCTTTCCTCTTCATATTAAATCCCTCACATTCTCCATATCACTCTAGGATAAGGCCACACTGAACGGCCTTCAGTAACTTTAGTCTACCTTGGTCTCTTTTACCTTTGCGCTCACAAGCATTTTACCTGGAATACTCTTACTCCTCTCCCAAAATTTTGCTGACCCCTACTCATCCTTCGAATCTAAGTTTAGACATAATTGTCTGCAGGAAGCTTTCCCTGACTTCTCAAGGACAGCTGGTGAGATGTCCCTCCATCCTTGATATTCCTACTATGCATGATGAAAATCACATTGTATTTTGATGGCTAATCTCCTTATGTTTTCGGCACTAGTATGTAAAGTTTGTTCATTATTATATCCTCTACTCCATGCTCATGCTGTGTACACAATAAAGACTCAAGAAATATTTATTGATTGCTTAGATGAGCAAAATGAATTAAAATTAACAGTGAGTCCTGGTAGCTAGGAGATGGTTGTCAGACTGCACATTGAGAGGGCTGTGCCTTCAAGACAGAAGAGGTCCCAGATTTCAAAAGAGCTCTTGAGACTCTTCTGCTTTCAAGAACTTCCTCTTCATGTATTTCTGCTGTCTTTAACTGCATACTTTCCCAAGCTTTATCCTGATGTTTACCCACGTGAAACTGATTTCTACGTTGGACTCACCAACACAGTGACTAATGTGCTTACACCCTGACTCATTTTTGGTGCCCTCCACATTCTCCCTGATTTAACTCTGGGTACAGATATCCTAGCCTCACCTTGACTACTCCTACCTATGCACCAACTGCAGCGCACAATCATCTACTGGGCCTTTTTCTCCAAAAGACAAAAAGTCATTGCTTTGTAAATAAAGCAAATTTCAAAAGGCCATCTCAGAGGAGTACTTTCTGACTAGAGAATCACATAGCTATTTTGAACACTGCATATATGAATTTACTGTCTACAAACCCTTTGAATTGCATTTCTCTCCTAGGAAGAAAGAGAGAAAGATTAAGTTCTGAGGAACCAAAATTGCAGCTGCTATGGTTCGAGTGTGTCCCCCAAAACATGTTAGAAGCCCAATCCCAAACGCAACAGCATTGAGAGATGAGGCCTAATGAAAGATGAGTAGGCCATCGGGGCACAGTGAATGAATTAATGCCATTGTCAAGGGAGTGGGTTCATTACTGCAGGAGAGAGTTCCTTATAAAAGATGAGCTCAGCCCCTTTTTGTCTGTCTGTCAGTCTGCCTATCTGTCTGTCTCTCTCTCTCTTTGCCCTTCTGCCATGTGTTATCTTCTTCCATGGGATGACAGTGAAAGAACACCCTCACTCACCAGATGCCATCACCTTGACATTGCACTTCCCAGCCTCAAAACCTGTGAGCCAGTAAGTTTCTGTTTTGTTATACATTACCCCGTCTCAGATGCTCTGTTATAGCTGCACAAAACATAGTAGGACAGTAGCTGATATTTATAACCAAGGTAACTTGGACTACAAAGCCAAGGAAATAAGCAAGGTAAAATGCTGCACGGCAAAGCTAAAGTGTAAAAAGAAACACGCAGAGTTCAGAGGATCATCAAAACAGAGCAGGATGAAAGGCATCTATCCAGGTCCAGGTATGAAACCAGAGAGGAAGGGAAGCAAGCACAAAGGAATCAAAAGGAAGGTGGAAGCTGTTTTAAGGCAGTGTCCTGGAGTCTTCATTTTTATAAGTCACTAGGGAACACTGACAGTGTGGGTCAGCCCAGCCTAAAAAGACAGATGCACAGGTGAAGCATATAAGAAACTGTGGGGTATTTATGATTATTTATTAAAAGTGTGACCCTAAACAAGCCATTCAACCTGTCTAAACCTCTCCCTTTTTACCTGAAAAAAACAGGATTATCGTATATACCAAGTAGATTTACGGTAGGAACGGAGACAATGTACATCAAGTGCTTAGGTCATAACCTGGCACATAAGTGTTTAGTTATTAACAGTAATTATTGTTACGATTATTACAATTTAGTTTGAAATTAAGAAAGTTGCACAGATCGCACCCACATAATGTATGTCTCCATGTACCAACAGTAGTATTAGCTACATAATTAAGATTCATTACAACAGTTCTTAGGCCTGTTGAGATTTGGTAGGTCAATAATGAAATCACCCTGTCCCCCTTCTGAATTTAGAACTAATAGAAAAAAAATGATGCAAAATTCAAACAGATGGAGATCAAAATGTCAATTGTGTTAGTGATAAAGTTGGGCTAGAAAACTTGGGTGAGGTTTGCAGCCACAAGGCTGGCCGACACTCCCCTGAATCAGACTCAGGCACCTGGGCACCTGCACCTGCACCAGCACAGCTCAAAGCTGTGCTGCCAGGTTCACGCCGGGCAGGAAAGCTGGCTGGACTGCATCCTCTATGTGGGCCTGAGAGGGACTGGGCCACACTGCTCACTTCTCCTCCCAACTTAACCATCAGGCCAGGCTCTCCTCCTGCTCCAGGGGCAGAGAGAGGCTGGTAGGGTTTATCTGATCAAGTTCTTCCTGAGGGACAAGAGAAGCGGGGATTAAATTCTCCTATCTAGGATGGCTACAGCCACTGTGCCCTAAAATGCTTGGTTCAGAACTTACCTTAGAACATACATGTCTTCAGTCCACAAAAGCTCATGGAACTATGGACTTCACTAACCTAACTCTGCTCTCTCGAAAGAGCACTATTAAACTGTTTAATTGTATACATTAGTGTAAGACATAAAAGACAAATAATATTCCACAGTGGCCCTTTCATAGCCTTGTCCCCTCAAGTTGTTTCTCCCTACCCTTCTGAGACACAGGCTTAGTCTCTGTTCTTTCCAGCCCTCTTAAAAGATTCAGATTGCCTAATAATGGTTGTTCATTCAGAGAACAATGTTTACCTCCTCTAAGAACCATCCTTAACCAAGTCTTCCAGAAACTGGCTCAACTTCTGTCGGCCTCATCCTGCTAACATCCCACATCTTTCTCTAAGTTAAAATACTCCTTCAGAGTTTCCTCAAGCCCAGTGTTCTCAAATAAAAGCTTAGACTAATGGAGCTCTGGGTTTCTTTTTCCACGTTGGTATTCTGTGTGGGATCAATCTATCTGACTCATGGGCTCAAACTGGCCTGTGGTGCAATATTACTGCAATGCATCTTAAACAACTGCTATATGTGAACCTATCAAACTAAGGCATCCTAGAAATTAAAAAATTCTAGCACTGAGAGAAAGGGGCTGTTGGCCTCACAATAAACTGAGTTTCCTTAAATGGTCTTTACGGTCTGAAGCTGTTAACTGCTTATTTAATTGTAGCCTTCTCAGCAAATTCAGGTTAATCTATCAATCTCAGTGTAATTTTAAGTTTGGTATGGCAAGATTATGTATGCTAGGAAATGCACCAAAACTCAAGGATGATGAATAAAAAAATAAATTTACTTCACCAAACAACAGAATCCCTTTATCCACAGTACTCATCTTTTCAAATAAGTCAAAATATTACTTGCTCAGAACCTATATTGTACAGTAAAAATCAAATGGTAGAAAACGATGACGGCAATGCATTTTCTAGTGCTTCAGATAGTCGTGCAGCCAAACTGTCCCTAAGTCTCTGAATCCAGTCTGCTCTAAGTTAAAACAGTAGTATTATCAGAGAATGAGGAAAGACAATGAGCCTATGATCCCACGAGGGGCCCATTCACCATGGTAGGTTTGTGAGATGCAGTATTTGAACAAGATAATGTTCTCCTCACCATTCTGACTGGTCAATTTGGATGACATATTTTGGGCATCTCTGCTGATTCCATGACTGCAACTTGTACACCGTCCACAAATCCCCATCTGCAGCTACAGATGGTCCACAATTTTTCCAGTGTTTATAATAGCTCTTGGAGGTGGGGGTGGGGAGAATGAAGGTTTCACAGCCAAGCTGCCCTAGTCAGGTGAGTGCTCAGGCCTGTTGAACTACAGGGCATCCAAGCTACAAATTGACAGAGCTATACTTATTCAGTACTGGCAAGCCATGTCTCAAGAAATATGCTGTAAAATATACACTAACACTGCCTAACAGAAAATCATCTTTGGTTCACTGCATACTATTGATCTTTAAAAATTGTTGAATTATTCTTTTAGAATAATTTACACCTCCAATTGCAACCTAGGTGCCACAAGGCTATGCTCTCCAATATAGTAGCTACTAGTCAGGTGTGGCTACTTAAGGTAACTAACATTAAATAATATTAAAAATTTAGTTTCTCCATTATGCAAGGCACATATAAAGTGCTCAACAGTCACATGTGACTAGTGGCTACTGTATTAGACAGCACAGAAATGGAATACTCTATTATTACAGAAATTTCCTCTGAAGAAAATAGATTTATCAACAGTGGATATTTTTGCCATAATTTTTACTGACTCTTAACATCTTCAAACTTCCACAGTGCTTTTTTTTCTGTCCCACAAAGATCCTGCAAGACATTTTTACAAGAAGATCCTTGGCTCCCTTTTAGAAGGCACCATAGTGACTCTCCTAACATATCTTGAAAATCTATGGTGACCCATTGTCTCTAGGCAGTTAATTAACCGAATTTTACATTTTAGACTCTTGTTTCCTCTGCAGAATTGAGATGACATATAGACTTAGAACAAATGTATTACTGCATTAACTTTCTAAACCTAGTCTGGCCAGTTTACATTTGTAAATAACTAACTGGGGAAAATTTCCCAATTTATCTCACTTAAGGAACATAATAGGTAGCAGAAATGCTAATCATTCCCTATTCTAATCCAAGATTAAGAAATTCACTCAAAATCACACAACTACATGGAAACTGAACAACCTGATCCTGAATGACTCCTGGGTAAATAATAAAATTAAGGTAGAAATCAAGATGTTCTTTGAAACTAGTGAAGACAAAGATACAATGTACCAGAATATTTGAGATACAGATAAAGTAGTGTTAAGAGGTAAATTTACAGTACTAAATGCCCACATCAAAAAGCTAGAAGGATCCCAAATCAACACCCTAACATCTCAACTAAAAGAACTAGAAAACCAAACCCCAAACAAACCCCAAAGCTAGCAGAAGACAAAAAATAACCAAGATCTGAGATGAACTGAAGGCTATAGAGACAGGAAAAACTCTTCAAAAACCAATGAATCCAGGAGCTGGTTTTTTCATGACAGGTGTATTCTTCTTATTGTATCCACATCCCATTGTATTAATGAGAAAATTAACACTTAGAGGGGTTAATTAACTTGTAAAAATAATTCAGCAGAGCCAAGACATGAACCAGGTCTATCTGACAACAAACTTGTTGCCCCCAATCGCTACACTAGACAGCCTCTTGCTGAGTTAGGTGCCTTATGAAAGCTCATAGGAGCTTATCCAAACAAAGGATCTGTGAGCACACCTATATTATGATTGCTTAAATCTTCCGTAGAGTTTATGATGCAAGAAAGAAACATGCTTTGGTAGATATATTAGTCATTGGCTCCCAAACCTTATAACTGTTATCTGTAACCAGAATCATGAGTAAGGAAAACTTC
Source organism: Macaca mulatta (assembly GCF_049350105.2). Classification (NCBI taxonomy): domain Eukaryota; kingdom Metazoa; phylum Chordata; class Mammalia; order Primates; family Cercopithecidae; genus Macaca; species Macaca mulatta. The sequence goes on from NC_133410.1 coordinate 54,831,785, forward strand.
CTGTAAATACAGGGAGATTCTTAATTGGTCACCTGACACAGCAAATGACAATAGTTTGTTTTCATACATACGAACAAAAAGGTTTGGCAATCAGTGCTTACAGGTTTTACCTTTTCTTGGTGAGTTGTTTCCCCTATTCCCTTCTGTGCAAAAAAGTAATATTGATAGTAAAATATATGTAAGAAAGACTAATATGTATGTTAAGACATGACTGAAAGTTTGCCATTTCTCCATCAAAAATTTAATCATGCAGTTTTTCACAAGGAAATTGACTCATATTGTTGGTGTCATTAGCAAAATTTCCTTTCAGCCAACTGTTGTACTTCCTGTTATGTGCCACTTGGCTGCTATCTTCCATAGCTGAGGCAGCTGCATTTCAGCAGTGAAAGAGGCACAAAGAAATTGAAAAGCCTACTGGGATTTCTTATGAAGAAAGGAACTGTATGCCTGTGTGCATGCACAGAAGAGGATATAAACAAACCTTCTTCAAAAAGAAAGTACATATAGGATAGTTGAAAACCTTAAATAGAAAACTTTTGAACAATTGCCCTACTCTTAGTGATTAGGCCTATCATCTTCATATGACAATGAAATATTTTTAAATTTTAATTTGTTTTATTTCCAAATTTTATTTTAAATTCAGGGATACATGGACAGGATGTGCAGGTTTGTTCCATAGGTAAATGTGTGCATGGTAGTTTGCTGTACATATCATTCCATCACCTAGGTATTAAGCTCAGCATCCATTAGCTATTCTTCCCGAGGCTCTCCCTCCGTGCAACCCCTGCTCTGACAGGCCCCAGTGTGTGTTGTTCCCCTCTCTGTGTCTATGTGTTCTCATTGTTCAGCTCCCATTTATAAGTGAGAACATGCAGTGTTGGGTTTTCTGTTCCTGCGTTAGTTTGCTGAGGATAATGGCTTCCAGCTCCATCCATGAACCAGGTCTGCAAAGGACATATCATTCCTTTTTATGGCTGCATAGTATTGCATGGTGTATATGTACCACATTTTCTTTATCCAGTCTATCATTGATGGGCATTTAGATGGATTCCATGTCTTTGCTATTTTGAATAGTGTTGCAATGAACATACATGTGCATGTATCTTTATAAGAGAATGATTTCTATTCCTTTGAATATATACCTAGAAATAGGATTGCTGGGTAAAATGGCATTTCTGCCTTTAGGTCTTTGAGGAATTGCTACACTGTCTTCCACAAAGGTTGAACTAATTTACACTCCCATCAGCAGTGTAAAAGTGTCCCTTTTTCTCCACAAATTCACCAGCATCTGTTGTTTTTTGACTTTTCAATAATAGCCATTCTGCCTGAAGTGAGATGGTATCTCCTTGTGGTTTTGATTTGCATTTCTCTAATCATCAGTGATGTTGAGCTTTTATTCATATGTTTGTTGGCTGCATCTATGTCTTCTTTTGAGAAGTGTCTGTTTATGTCCTTTGCCCACTCTTTAATAGGGCTGTTCGTTTTTTTGTTGTAAAGTTAACTTCCTTATAAACTCTCAATATTAGGTCTTTGTCAGATTGGCTAGATTGCAAAAATTTTCTCCCATTCTATAGGTTGATTGCTCACCCTGATGACAGTTTCCTTTGCTGCGCAGAAGCTCTTTAGTTTATTTAGATCCCATTTGTCAATTTTGGCTTTTGTTGCCATTGCTTTTGTCATTTTCATCATGAAATATTTGCCTGTGCCTATGTCCTGAATGGTATTGCTTAGAGTTTCTCCTAGGGTTTTTATAGTTTTAGGTTTTGTACTTAAGTCTTTAATCCATCTTGAGTTAATTTTTGTATATGGTGTAAGGAAGGGGTCCAGTTTCAATTTTGTGCATATGGCTAGCCAGTTCTCCCAGAACTATTTATTAAATAGGAAATCCTTTCCCCATTGTTTGTTTTTATCAGGTTTGTCAAAGATCAGATGATTGTAGGTGTGCAGTCTTATTTCTGACTTCTCTGTTCTTTTCCATTGGTCTATGTGTCTGTTCTTGTACCAGTACCATGCTGTTTTGGTTAATGTAGCCATGCAGTATGGTTTGAAGTTGGGTAGCGTGATGCCTCCAGCTTTGTACTTTTTGCTTAGGATTCTTTTGGCTATTCAGTCTCATTTTTGGTTGCACAAGAATTTTGAAATAGTTTTTCTAGTTCTGTGAAGAATGTCAATGGTAGGTTCATGGAAATAGCATTGAATCTATAAGTTACTTTGGGCAGTATGGTCATTTTCACAATTATTGTTTCTTCCCATCCATGAGCATAGAACACTTTTCCATTTGTTTGTGTCTTCTCTGGTTTCCTTGAGCACTGGTTTGTAGTTCTCCTTGAAGAGGTCCTTCACTTCCCTTGTTAGCTATATTCCTAGGTGTTTTATTCTTTTTGTAGCAATTGTGAATAGGGGTTCATTCATGATTTGGCTCTATGCTTGCCTGTTGTTGGTATAAAGGAATGGTAGTGATTTTTTCACATTGATTTTGTATCAGACTTTGCTGAATTTGCTTATAAGCTTAAGAAGCATTTGGGGTGAGATTATGGGGTTTTTCTAGATATAGGATCATGTCTTCTGCAAAAAAAAAAAGATAGCTTGACTTCTTCTGTTCCATTTCAATACTTTTTATTTGTTTCTCTTCAGTGACTGTCTTGGCCGGAACTTTCAATACTATATTGAATAGGAGTGGTGGGAGAGGGAATCTTTGTCTTACGCCAGTTTTCAAGGGGAATGCTTCCAGCTTTTGACCATTCAGTATGACATTGGCTGTGGGTTTGTAATATACGGCTCTTATTATTTTCTGGTATGCTCCTTCAATATCTTGTTTATTGAAAGTTTTTAACATGAAGGGATGTTGAATTATATCAAAGACCTTTTCTGCATCTATTGAGATAATCATGTGGCTTTTGTCTTCAGTTCTGTTTATGTGAGGAATCACATTTATTGATTTGCATATGCTGAACCAAACTTGCATCCCAGGGATGAAGTCAATATGATCATGGTGGATAAGTTTTTGATGTGCTGCTGGCTTTGCTTTGCCAGTATTTTATTAAGGATTTTTGCATCAGTGTTCATCAAAGATATTGGCCTGAAGTTTTCCTTTTTTGTTGTATCTCTGCCAGGTTTTGGTATCAGGACGATGCTGGCCTCACAGAATGAGTTAGAGAGGAGTCCTCTAAAATTGATCACATAATCAGAAAACACTCCTGAGCAAATGCAAAGGAACTGAAATCATAACAAGCAGTCTCTCAGACCACAGCAGAATCCAATTAGAACTCAAGCTTAAGAAATTCACTCAAAATCACACAACTACATGGAAACTGAACAACCTGATCCTGAATGACTCCTGGGTAAATAATAAAATTAAGGTAGAAATCAAGATGTTCTTTGAAACTAATGAGGACAAAGATACAATGTACCAGATAAAGTAGTGTTAAGAGGTAAATTTACAGTACTAAATGCCCACATCAAAAAGCTAGAAGGATCCCAAATCAACACCCTAACATCTCAACTAAAAGAACTAGAAAACCAAACCCCAAACAAACCCCAAAGCTAGCAGAAGACAAAAAATAACCAAGATCAGAGTTGAACTGAAGGTGATAGAGACAGGAAAAACTCTTCAAAAACCAATGAATCCAGGAGCTGGTTTTTTGAAAAACTTAATAAAATAGATAGACAGCTAACTAGGCTAATAAAGAAGAAAAGAGAGAAGAATCAAATAAACACAATAAAAAATGATAAGGGCGTTATCACCACTTACCCCACAGAAATATAAACAACTATCAGAGAATACTATAAACACCTTTATGCATATAAACTAGAAAATCTAGAAGAAATGGATAAATTCCTAGATACATACACCTTCCCAAGACTGAACCAGGAAAAAACTGAATCTGTGAATAAGCCAATAATGCATTCTGAAATGGAGGCAGTAATAAACAGCCTAACAACCGAAAAAAAAAAAAGAAGAAAAGAAAACAAAACACCTCAGGACCAGACAGATTTACAGCTGAATCTACCACAGGTACAAAGAAGAGCCAGTACCATTTCTACTGAAACTATTCCAACAAATCTTTTTAAACTTTTGATTGAAAAAATACATATAAAGACATGCCCTTTTGAGTCAAGTTATAAAAGCTGTCAACCATAAAATTGCTCATTTATTAATTTGTTCAAACCACAGATATTTGTCAGATGTCTGTTTTGTGTCTGGAAACATGTTAGATACTGGAAATTTCACAATAATTAAAAATCGAGGTAGCCTTAAGTCAATCATGAATGCAAAGCAACACCAATAAAAATATGAACAACATTTTTTACAAAAGAAGTCTATATAAAAGTTCATATTCAAAATAAAATATGCAAGAATAAACATGCAAGAATAACTACAAAAATAATTAAAAATAAAGCTATCAGAGGAAGTAGACATATGAGATACTAAATATATCATAAATAAAGAGTAAAGGCCTAGCACACGAATAATTAGACAAGAAAAACAGAACAGAAAGTTCAAAAACAGGCTCAAATACACATGGGCATTTACTACATAATTTAAGTAACATCTCAAGTCATGGAAATAAAAAACTCTTTTTGTAAATTATTTTGATACTACAAAATATCTATTTGAAAAAAGATAAAATAGGATCTATTATCTCACACCGTACACAAAAATAAACTCCAATGCATAAGACATGTAAATATATATAATGAAACTATACATATATGAAAAGAAAGCAGGTGGGGAAAAGCTAACTTATGACTTAAAATCCAGATTCCATAAAGGTAAACAGTGATAAATGTTAATACACACAATTTTAATGGAACAACATAAGCAAAATCAAAAGGCAAATAAGAAACAGGAAAATATGTATATTTGTAATATATAAAATGGAAAAAGAAGCTACCATCCCTAATAAACACAGAGCCCTTACAATTCAGGAAAAGACCCAGCACCTGATGGAAAAGTGGCCGAAATACACAAGTAAACAATTCACAAAACATAATATAGAAATGGCTCACAGACATATGAAAAGATGTTCCACCTCACATATTTTTAAAGAAAGGAAAATTAAAACTATGCTGATATTTCTCACCTGTCAGATTGGGAAACATTCAAAATCTCGAATATACTTTGTTGATGAGGCTATGGGGAAATAGACATTCTAATACATTGAGAGTGGGAATGCAGAATGGTACAATGTGGGAAGGGAAGTTTCATGATATTCATGAAAACTGCATATGCATTTACCCTATAATTCAGCAATTAGACTTCTCAGAACTTAACTAGAAGACACACCTCCAACATTGCAAAACTATATATCTAAAAAGTTATTCATTGTGTCCTTGTCTGTAATTTTGAAAAGTGGAAATAGCCTAAATGTCTATATATAGAGAGAAGACTATTGAATAGACTATGATAAAACCACTCAATGCAAAAAGAGTAAGATTTCTATGAGCTTATGGGAAGTGATTTGCTAGCTATATTGTTGAGTGGGGGAAAGGATATACAGTAAATAAAAGGGTATAAAGTATATGAGATGTGCTGTCTTTTGTGTAAGAAAGGTGGGGAAAATTTTATACACACACACACACACACACACACACACACACTCATTTTTCAAAAATAAAAGGAAGAGAAACGAAAACAAAAACAAATTGGTTAGCAGTGTGTGGGGGCAGCAAGTAAGAGAGCATGTCAAGAACAAGGTAAAAGGGATGAAAAGAAAGGGGTAACTTTTATGAGTATTTCTTTTGGTATAGTGTTGATATTTGGAACCATATTTGCGTTTTATATATTCAAAAATATATTTAAATCAATAAGAATAACAGAAAGTATCAAAAAATAATTATAAACTTTATTCATTCAAAAATTAATACCAGTTCTACTTAGATGAATAACAACCACACCAAAGTAGGAGGAAAAAAGTCCAAAGAGCATTTCATCAAATCAATTTGCCTTATACTCTCAGTCTAAAAAACAGAAAGAATGATTTAAAAATATTGAAGTCTACTGAGTAAATTTGATGTCAGTGGAGGTAAGGAAGAAGGCTTCTAAAATTGCTTAATCTGTATTGTATAATTAAGCAATTGAGTAAATAGAATAAATAAATTGATATTTTGTGGAGTCAGGGCTTTCAGTGTGGCAGAAAAGACATATTATACAAATAAGTAACAGGTAAATGTAGTGAATAACCTTGTACTATTGGATTGGAATTCAAAGTATCAAGATGAGAGAAAGAGAAAAAGAAATAGAGAAAAAAAGCAGAAATAAAAGGAGAGATAAATACCCTAGCTCTTTCTGCAAAAAATAAAAAAAGTTTGGGGGTGGATCTAAAAATGATACTGCAATAGCCATGAGCATATCTGGTATCCAGATCTTGGTTTCTAAATATCATTCCCTACTGAAAAGAATCAAGATTCCTTAGAACGTGACATTCCAAGAGTATCTTTTTGTTGCAGAAAGCAATAAAGTCCTGAAAAACTAGGGAAACATAAAAAAAGAGCCGGCTCAAAGGAGCTCTCATTGGCCAAATGTGGAACAATTTGAGCATAAAAGTGAATAGTGATCATAATTAATTATAACCAGTTTAATTATAAAAAATACCTAAGACCATATTGCTATAATAATTACTTAAGATGGTATAAGGAAATTTTTTATAATAAAATGCCAACTAACAAGTGTAGAATAACTGATATAGTTAGAAAACTAATTATTTTACAAACATCATAGCAATAGTTGATTCAGACAAGAACCACAAATAGATGCTAAAGCCACTGAGTGAAAGCTTGATGGGAAATAGAACACTACACAGTCTTAGACTATTTCTCCACAGATCAGTTATTATATTGAAAAGGGAAAATCATAACTATACAGTAGAAAAATTAGTGAACAACATGTAAACCCAAGCAATCAAAATTAACATAACCAATAATGGAGCAAACTGACACTATTTGCCCTTGATGAAATACACAAGAGGGACATAACATTACTTGTGTCCTATCACTGACAAAAATGCATAACTTAATCATGAGGAAACAATCAGACAAACCTCAACTGAAGAACATTTTACAGAATAACTGGCCTTCATCCTTAAGAAAAAAAAAAAAAAAACTGTTGTGACAAAGAGACAAAGAAAATCTGAGTCCTGAATCAGACTCCATCTTGAAAAATAAATAAAGAAAAATAAATAAATAAATAAATAAATAAAAAAGAGGCTGAGGAGATCTAATCACTGAATGCAATGTGAGATCCTGAACTAGATCTTGAATTGGGGAAATTAAGATATTATTTGTGTAAGTAATAAGCATGACTATGTTAAACATTAGCACTGCTTCAAAATTAAATTTCCCGAATTTGATCATTTTTACTGTGTTTATGTAAAAGAACTTCATCATTCCTGAGGACAGGCAGAAGTTTTTAAAGATGAAGATGAATGACATCTGAAACATATTCTAAAGTTGTTTAGCAAAAACATAACAGTAATAATAATATGTGTGTGTAGAGAGAGAAAACAATAAAGCAAAAGAGGAAAAATTATAAAAATTGATAATCTAAAGGAAAAGTATACAGTAGTTTATTGTATTATACTTTCAAATTACTTAAGTTCAATTTTTTATAATATGTAATTTTTTTAAGTGGGCATTTTTTCTGTCCAAAAAGATCTCAAAAATCATTCTAATGCAGAAAAGAATATTAATTAATTACAGATGCATGCAAAGTAGATTTAATGCTCCACATTATGAATTTTGACTGAACAAAAATCTGCTATATGAGGAAGCCATTCTTCTACTTGATCTAAAAGATGTAAATGAAAACTTGTGATTGAGTTTTGTGCTCTCAAAGAATTGTAAAGGTTCCTCTCTATTCCCTCATAAGGAAAGAATTGAGAACTAGAATAAAAATATGACGAGATCTGATGTTCTAAATTGTATTGTGTCCACAAGAGTCACCTGCAGAAATTAACTCAAGGCTCACTTCACAGGCTCCACCAACAGATTCTGATGTAGGTCTAGGGCAGAGAGTAACAAACTACATTTGTAAAAAGTGCTCCAGATGATTCTGATAGACTGTCCAGGAACCATACTTTGAGAAATACTGCATTTAGGAGCTAAAAGAGAGAGCAACTGGAATATTGATAAAAGTCATGATTTACACTGTGGGCTTTAAACACCAAGTCTGAAGACCATTCTAAAAGTGCACGTGGGTTGCAAAATCAAAGCAACTAAGTGAGAAAGCAGATGATGTTCAAGTGCCTGTTAGATTGTTTTTATTGAAACGATAAAGAATAAAAAGTTAAAATACCAAGAATCCTATGAGATAATATTTAAAGAGTGATCTAATAATCAACAACACTAAAGGCTGGCTCTTTAAAACAACTGATAAACACTAAAAAATAACCCATGCCACAATAAATCAAGAAAAAGAAAATTCTAACTAAATAATATCAGAAATGAAAACGGGACTTGACTACAGAGAGAAAAAACAAAGAATACTATGAACAACATTATGCCAGCTTATTTGAAAGCTTTCACAAAATAGAAAACTTTAAAAAATATAACTCACTAAACATAAAAGAAATTAAAGTTGTAGCTGAAATACTACCCCTGCCCTACTCCCCCTCTTCCCCACCACACACATGCAAACTAATATTCCCACAATGTTTTATAGGTGAATTAGATCAGAATATCAAGAGATGGATAATTTCAATATTTAAAATTTCTAGCAAATAATTTAAAAATAGGGAATACTCCCTAATTACTTTATGAAGCTAATACAACCTTGAAAGTAAAGCTATACAAAGCAGTATAAGAAATAAAAATGTATGCTAATCTCACTTAGATTATTGTTGTATATGTGACAAACAGAAAAAATTTTAAGTAAAATATTAGCAAACTGATTAAGCAATGCATAGGCAATGGAAGGTTGGCCCAACATTTTTAACAAATGTTAATGTAATTTACCACATCAACAGATTAAAAAAGAAAAAAATAAGATATTAGTAGATGCAGAAAAACCATGAGAATATTTTTTAACTATTGTGAAGGTTGTAATGACTCAAATAAATGGAGAGATATTTTGTAAGTGGATTGAAAGATTAAATATTATGAAAATGTTAATTCTTTAAAAATTAATTCAGGAATTTAATGTAATTCTGTCAAAATATTGACAGGCAATTTCAAAGAACTTTACAAACTGCTCAAAAAGTAAATGGAAGAACAATGAGTGAGGCTTTTTCTTCCAATGATGTTACATTAGCACTTTGGGGCTAAGTGAATCAACTAGAAAACTAGACAAAATATTTTTTTAATTTCTTTGAAAGCACTGGAAAGCTAATAGAAAGAGTGAGGGATTACTTGGCTCAGAATCAGGTATGGAGACCCTGGAAAGCAATTCAGTTCTCACAGAATAATTGAGAGGCTCAGCAGAGTTTTGACAGAGACTCGTGGGCAGGCAGAACTGATACTGAAATCTAAAATCAATCAAGAGGGTCTCTGTGAAAATTCCCTCATCTGAGTAACCTATAAATATTCAAGTTCTTCCTGCATGTCTGATTATAAAATTATATTAAAGTATCCTGATTGATAGCATTCTATGTGCTTAGGAAAAGCAAACAGAAATCCTCTCTGAAGAAAATTTCATCCGAGTCATTAAGATAGTTGTACAATTTTGCAAATATGTTATCTGGCACAAAATTTAAAATAACCCACAAAATTAAGGCAATATGCCTGTAAGGTATTATGTAATTTGAACCAAAACCAAGAGAAATGACACACACAAAAATTTGAAACGAACCCACAGGGGCTCCAGATGTTAACGATTTTCAGGCACATACTTTATTTTTATTTTATGTTAAGTTCTGGGATACATATGCAGGATGTGCAGGTTTGCACCATAGCTAAACGTGTGCCATGGTGGTTTGCTGCCCCTATCAATCTATTACCTAGGTATTAAGCCAAACATGCATTAGCTATTTTTCCTGATGCTCTACCTCCCTGCACGCCACCCCAACAGGCCCTAGTGTGTGTTGTTAATCCCTGTGTCCATGTGTTCTCATTGTTCAGCTCCCACTTATAAGTGAGAACATGCAGTGTTGGGTTTTCTGTTCCTGCATTAGTTTGCTGAGGATAATGGCGTCCAGCTCCATTCATATCCCTGAAAGGACATAGTTGCTTTCATTTTATGGCTACAAAGTATTCCATGGTGTATGTGTACCACATTTTCTTTATCCACTCTATCATTGATGGGCATTTGGATTGATAACATGTCTTTGCTATTGTGAATAGTGCTTCACAATAAACGTGCATGCATCTTTATAATAGAATGATTTATATTCCTTTGGGTATATACCCAGCCACGGGATTGCTGGGTCAAATGGTATTTCTGGTTACAGGTCTTTGAGGAATCACCACACTGTTTTCTACAATGGTTGACCTAATTTATATTCCCACCAACAGTGTTAAAAGTGTTCCTATTTCTCCATAGCCTCGCCAGCATCTGTTGTTTCTTGACTTTTTAATAATCGTCAGGCACATACTTTACATATCTAAGCTTACTACGTCAAGAAAATAAAAGAAAAAATTGAAAATTTTGGCAGAAAACTGAAAACTATTAAAAACAAATGGAATTTCAATAATATAAAAATACATAAACTAAAAATAAGATTAATAGATTTAGACAGATGAAAGGAGAATTGTTGGAGAAGAAATGGGTCAGAAAAAATCTAAACTGAATCAAAAAGAGAAAAAATATACAAAATGCAGACAACAGTTTAAGACACATGGAGAATACAATGAGCGGATCTATCCTATATAATTGAAGTCACAGAAGGCAAGAAGAGAGAAAATAGAACAGAAGCAATATTTAAAAAGATAATAACTAAAAACATTTAAAAACTAATGAAAAACATGACATCATAGATTCAAGTGAGATTTTATCCCTAAGTGGGATACAAAGAAGAAATTCACATCTATGCATATTGTGATAAAACTACTGAAAATCAAAAATAAAGATAAAAATTGTAATAGCCAGAAAAAATGAAAGGTTATCTTACAGGAGCCAAACTTCAATTTTCAGTTGAGTGTTTTCAAAAGAACAACATGTAGATTTACAACTCACTTTGCAATAAAAACACCAGGAAAAGATAACAAGGGAATGATATCTTTAACATACCAAAAGGAAATAATCCAGAATTCTAGACACAGTGGAAATATTCTTCAAGAAAATGTGTGAAAGGATATTTTCCAGACAAAATATTTATCACCTGCAGGATACAATAAAGGAAAATGAAAAAATAAAAATGACCAAAAATGGAAGATTAGGGAGGCAGGAAGGAACAAAAAACAAACTATTGCAAATATATGCATAAATTTAAATAAACATTGACTATATAAAACAATATTAACAGTGTGTTTTGGCCTTTAAAATATAAAAATAATTAAAACTGAAGTTGCAATGGTATACAAGTTGGGAGTGTTATAAATAGAGCCAAAGTTAGAAGGTCCTTTTATTGTCCAGAAAAATGACAACAGTACAAATTAATAGTATATATTTATATCAAGCATGCATGACATAATTTTACTAATAGTAAAAGAATATAACATTCAAGCTAACATAGAAAAAAGTAGAATAGTTTTCTAAATTCAATTTAAAAAGCAAGAAAAACCAAAAGCTGGTTCTTTGAAAAATATTAATAAAATTATTAAATTTCTAACTATAATGATCAAAAGAAGGCAATAAATAAAATGAATCATTTGAAAAGGTAAGACAAATAAGAAATACTTAATAAGATATATTTAAATACACACACATACATGTATTAATATAATGTAAACATACTAAATACTCCAATTAAAATATATTAACTATATGTTATTCATGAAAAAAAATCCGAAACATAAAGTTTAAAAGTCAAATGGGGGCTGGGCATGGTGGTTCACACCTGTAATCTCAGCACTTTGGGAGGCCAAGGCTGGTGGATCACTTGAGGTCAGGAGTTCAAGATCAGCCTGCAAACATGGTGAAACCTCATCTTTAACAAAAATACAAAATTAGCTGGGCGTCGTGGCATGCATCTACAGTCCAAGCTACTTGGGAGGCTAAGACAGGAGAATCACTTGAACCTGGAAGGCAGAAGTTGCAGTGAGCCAAGATTGTGCCAATGCACTCCAGCCTGAGTGACAGAGCAGAATCCATCTCAAAAAAAAAAAAAAAAAAAAAAAGTCAAATGGAAAAGCGTCTATAAAGAAACCCAAACCAAAAGTAAGTTGGTATGGCTATTTAGCATAGGAGGCCTCAAATCAAGGAGTATTACCAGAGATGAGAAGGAGCATTAATGGTAAAATGAACAGCGCACCAAAAAGACATAACTGTCCTAACACTGTATGTACGTACTAGCATCAAAATATATGAAAAAAAATTGACAGAACTGAAAGGAGAAACATGCAAATCCACAATCACAGAGGAAGAATATATATCTTTCAGTAACTGAAAGAATTAGACCAAAAATTTCAAAAGCATGTAAAAAATAAAACTTAAATTTCAAATTAATACATTTGACCTAATTGACAAAAATAGAACATACTATTGCAAGTATGCTATTTGCATATCAAACACATATTTTTTACAAGAATAAACGTTTACCAAAACTGTCCATATGCAGGCCCATAAGCCAAGTCCCAATGAAAGGTGACAATGTGCTAGCAGCCCTCACTCTCAGCACCTCCTTGGCCTCAGCATCCACTCTGGCAGTGCTTGAGGAGCCCTTCAGCCTGCCGCGGCACCGTGGGAGCCCCTCTCTGGGTTGGCTGAGGCTAGAACCTCCTCCCTCTGCTTGCGGGGAGGTGTGGAGGGAGAGCCGGCGGGAACAGGGGCTGCGCTCAAGGGCCAGTGTGAGTTCTGGCCTGCACTGCTGGCCCAGGGCAGTGAGGTGCTTAGCACCCAGGCCAGCATCTGCGGAGGTTGCCCCCGGTTCCCCAACAGTGCAGGGCCTCCGGTGCCACACTCAAATTCTCACTGGGCCTTAGCTGTCTCCCAGCAGGGCAGGACTCAGGACCTGCAGCCCGCCATGTCTGAGCTCCTCCCCTGCAGTGGGCTCCTGCAGGGCCTGAGCCTCCCGGAAGGGCACCATCCCCTGCTCCGTGCCACCCAGTCCCATCTACAGCCCAAGGGCTGAGGAGTGTAGGCATGGCTCGGCACTGGCAGACAGCTCTGCCTGCAGCAAGGGGTGCAGGATCCACTGGGTGAAGCCAGCTGGGCTCCTGAACTGGATGGGGACTTGGAGAACTGTTATATCTAGCCGGAGGATCATATGTGCACCAATCAGCACTCTGTGTCTAGCTCAAGGATTGTAAATACACCAATAAGCACTCTGTGTCTAGCTCAGGGTTTGTGAATACACCAATTGGTACTCTGTATCTAGCTAACTAGCACGCTGTGACTCTGTCTAGCTCAAGGATTGCCCTAATCAGCACTCTGTCAAAATAGACCAACCAGATCTCTGTAAAATGGACCAATCAGCAGGATGTGGGTGGGGCCAGATAAGGGAATAAAAGCAGGCTGCCCAAGCCAGCAGTGGCAATCCGCTGGGGTCCCCTTCCACATTGTGGAAGCTTTGTTCTTTCGCTCTTTGCAATAAATCTTGCTGCTGCTCACTCTTTGGGTCCACGCTGCCTTTATGAGCTGTAACACTCACCGCGAAGGTCTGCAGCTTCACTCCTGACAGCAAGGCCACCCACCACAAGGAAGAAGCTCCAGACACATCTGAACGTCTGAAGGAACCAACTCCAGACACACCATCTTTAAGAACTGTAACACTCACCGTGAGGGTCCCTGGCTTCATTCTTGAAGTCAGTGAGACCAAGAACCCACCAGTTCCAGACACCCCGATAAATATAAAAGGACTTAAGTTATAAAGAGTAGTTGATTAGTCAGAGTTGAAATGAACTGGAAGTGAAAAACAGATATTTAGAAAACTCTCATATGCTTGAAAATTAAGCAATACACTTATAAATAATCCACAGATAAAGTATAACTCACAATAGCAGTTAAATAATATTTTGAAATTGAAATTAATGATAATTAAAATTTAAAAAATCAAAATTTATGAGATATGGCTAAATCCACACATTTAAAAAAAAAGTGTTTAGCTTTAAATGCATGTTGGGAAAAAAAAAGAAAGACTGAAAGACATTGAACCGAGACCGATTTCAGGAAATTATAAAAAGATAGCAAAGATAATACAAATAAGTTAAAAGATAGGAAATAAAAACATAATGAAATAAAAATAAATATACATTAAGATCAACAAAGCCAAAAGTTAGTTCCTAGGGGAAAAGAACCTATTAAAATTACTAAACTCCTGCTAAAAGAGCAAGAAAAAAAAGGGAGGAAAATATCTTAAGTCAGGAATAAAAGAAATGACAGTACTATAGATCCTACAGATACTACAAAGCTGAAAAGAAGATATAGTGAACAAAATATTGAAAAGAAATTAAATTAACAGAAATAGATTTCTAGAAAAACACAACTCACCAAGATTAATACAACAAAAACTTTTCAAAAAACTGAATATCCTACAAGTGACTAAATCTACAATTTATTATTTCCAGGAAATAAAGATGGGAAACATGTTAACTAAAAGACCCCTAGGGATCTATCAACCAATCACAATGTATGGATAAAATAAGTTTTAAATAAGATATTTATATGGCAATGTAGAAAATGTGAACATTGTGTTTATATCGGATAATGTTACCAAATTATTGTTAAATGACCTTGTTTAGGTGGGATAAGATATTGTGTTTATGTTTCAAAAATATTCTTTGCCTTTATTGATCTATACTATAATATGCACAATTGAATGAGGCATAGAAATTTACTTAAAATGATCAGCTGTTATGCACTGGTAGGGTTTTATAGTAAAATAATATTTGATATGCTTTAATAATTGTTGAAGGTAGGTCTTGGTTATACCAAGTTCATTAGAATAGTTGCTCTACTTTGTATATATTTGAAATTTTCCATAATAAAACCTTTAAAAAATATTCTCCAGAACCAGATAGATTTACCAAAGAATTCTTCCAAACATTTAGATAGCAATAACATCAGCCTTACACAGCCTCTTCCACAGAAGAGTAGAAAGAGGGAGCAGAAGGATTCTGAGAAGAGAGACCTCGGGCAGGATCATATTCTTTTTTAATTTACTCTAATTTTCTTGTAAAAAAAAATAGACACATAAAATAGAGTACAAAACCAAAAACCCACATAAAACATCTATAAAAACTAAGTGATATGTTATCTTCAGAAACTTCAAAATATAAGTTGGTATAGACAAATCACCAACCACTGTAATATCAACTACACGACCATTGTAGTATTAGAAAAAGCCTGTGAAGAAACAAAGAGAAAGCAATAAGGATTCTGATAGCTTCAGACTAAGAGACTAAGTCTCAAATTTGCCTTAGCCCTAGACTAACTCTCAAGCTTTCCAACAATTACTCCCTGGTAAATGCAGTGAGGCAATATGAGAACAGCATCTGAAACTGGAAGGATGTTTTATAGGCTCTAATACATGGGTGAATTCAAGTGGACAGTGATAAGATATGGCAGTACTGGAACAGTCTTGGCTCAATAAACTATCAAAATTTGTATACTGACTCTCATTTCTAGAACAAAATAAGAAAAATCTGCTTGGAGTATAATCTAATGGAGCAGAATAGAAATAATAGGAAGAAAAGATAAAGAAGGTCCAGATAAAAGTGTGGGAGGAAGCAGAAGAATTCAAGATGTACAGAGACATCATGGTATGAAAGCAGTAGAACAGAGAGATCTAGAGCAGTGGACCTAAATAAAAGTATCCTGGCTCATCATTCTTTCTTAAAATTATGATAAAACTCATAAAATGAGCAACAGTAAAGGGTCATATTCAAATTTATCACAAAGTTATTTACAAAAGTAATAATCATCATCAAAATAGCATCTCTCCAAAAATTGAAAGCATGCCAGAAAGATGTGTCACAAAACAGGTAGAAACTGCAACCTTAATAGAGCAAAAGGATGAAGATAAGTGACATAAGCATAACTGAAAAACAAATTGGAATTTTAAAAAAATACATATGAGGTCATTGATGGAACATTTGAAAAGAGAGGGAACAGCAACTTTAGAAAAAATAGAAATAAAAGAGAAAATTACCATTTTTAGATTTTAGGATTTTAGAAAAGAGAACCAAATTTTAAAGAACACAAGAATGAATATTCCCATTTGGCAATGCCCTAGTAGAAAATGGAAAGAATGAAAATGTCAAAAATCAAAAAGAAATACGGAGTTTTTTAAAAAGGTTACTTTTTTTAAAGGTAAAGGAGATCCAACATGCATATAATAGCAGTCTCTGGAAAAGAAAACCAAAGCATTGGAATGAAACAAATACTAAAAACCATAAACCAAGAAAAATTTCTTGAAGTAACAGGTGACCTGAAGTTACATATTGAAAAGACAAAGTATTTGCTGCTGAAAAGTCTGATGACAGTCTGATTTTTTCCTTGTAAATAACTCATGAACGCTCAAAAGATAGTTAAATATACTCAAAAATTAGTCTTAAAATATGAAAAAATTAAAAGAAAACTAATAATATAATTTTATATCTAACTTGTGGGATAAACATTGCAATAAACAGTCTGACTCCATTTGTTAAGTATTTGACTGCTGACATATTTTAAGCTTCACTCCTCCCTTGTCTTTCGCTCCTTGTCTATCTGCCCTACATCTGGACAAATGACAAAAAAAGCTCAGGTGCTTCCTCCTTAGGCACCAGTGGGCGGTTTAAATCCTGCAAAATCCTACCCATGCATGGAAGCCCTTATACCTGCCCACTCTCTAATCACCATCAAAACTCCAAGCCAGTCTTCTTACTCTTTCAAGTCATTTTTTGACCAGCTTGGAAAGACTGCTCTACTCTCTCAAAAAAACTTCATGAGAGTGCCAAGCCTTTTTATATCCTCTTGGAGTACATGTAGTTTTATTAGTCCCAATACCCAAACCAAATTTTGGATGGAGATCCATCTCATGTTTAAGGAATGGCCACAAAAACCTCACAAGGAAGAACTATTACAAGTGAGGTTAAAACATACCTTGACATACGTCTCTACATCATATATCCTAACTGGGAAGACAGCAAAATCAATCAATGTAATCTATATTAACAGAATAAAGGAGAAAAATCACATGATTGTCAAAGAAAAACAAAAGGCAATGACAAAACTTAACATCTGATCATTATTTTTTAAAATATAAGCAAAAAGAATAGAAAGAAACTTCCTTACATTGACAAATGTACTGTATTAGTCAGGATCACAGCAGAAACTAGCACGGTCAATGAGGTTAACAATAGGAAATGGGAAAGAGAAGCTGTTACTATTCCTGCAAGAATAATGAGATGAGCTTGTAGCTGCAGAAGAGTTCTGCTGAAAGGAACTATGACTTTGGTAGATAAATGCAGTTACTGCCTCCTCAAACCCAACAGGGAGGTCTCTGAAAGGATGAAGACCATACTGTTTTCCTTTCATCCTCCTGATTTTCTGTCACTGCCTATCCTCAGCCAAACACAACTAGAAACCAGTAGACAAGGGGTCCTGTAGACACAGGGTAGAAATGAAGATCAGTCTACTGGGGAAAATCAGAGTGAAGGAACATAAATGAAAGAAATGAAGATTTAAGCTAACTTCAAAATATCTACAGCAAACACTACATTCAAAATATTGATAGCTTTCCTTGCTTAAATCAGAAAAACTATAAAAATTTCTGTTATCATGGCTCCTATTTAACACTGTCCTGAAAGTCCCAACCAGTACAATAAGATGAGAAGAAAATAATAGTACGTGAGTATAACTGAAAGTAACAAACAGAATATTATTTTTAAAAGATGCACTTGTATATTTAGAATATCCAAAGAATCTACAGATAAATTATCAAAATAAATGAGTTTAGCAAGTTTACTGGATTCAAAAACAATATTCAACAATTAATTTTATTTTATATGCCAGTAATGAGCTAAACATTATTTTCTTTTAACAATCTGAAAAAAAGGGCCAGCTGCAGTGGCTCATCCCTCTAATCCCAGCATTTTGGGTGACCGAGACAGGCAGATGACTTGAGGTCAGGAGTTGGAGATCAGCCTGGCCAACATCATGAAACCATGGTGGCACATGCCTGTAATCCCAGCTACTTAGGAGGCTGAGGCAGGAGAATCGCTTGAACCCAGGAGGTGGAGGTTGCAATGAGCTGAGATCGTACCACTACTCCAACCTTGGTGACAGAGTGAGCTCTGTGTCAAAAAAAAAAAAAACTTCCCACTTACAATAGCACCAACACTATCAAACATCTAGGAAACATTTTTTTTTTTTTTTTTGGTTTTTTGTTTTTAAAAAAAAGGAAGAAAGAAAGGCAACACACCTATACAGAGGACCTGCTCTATAAGATATCAATACCTTTCATAAAGCTAAAATAACTATGAAAGTACGGTATTGTGCAAGGATTGACACAAATAGATATTGGAAAGGAGATATGTATGAATGTACACTTAATTTACAACAAATGTGTAAGGCATTGAGAAAATAAAAAAAAATAAGCAAATGATGTTTAGCCCATAAGACACCCACGTGAAAAAAAACTAAGCTTGACCTCAACCTTACACCATACACTAAAAATTAGTAAGTAGAATACAGATGTAAATATGAATGATAAACAATAAATTTTCCAGAAGTTACTAGAGTCTTTTGATGACATCAGGTGGGGATGACTTATTAAAAGGCATGCAGACACTGATTTTTCATCAATATGACAATGTTAAAATTAAAAACTTCTGTTCACCAAAAAGACACCATGATGATGGCAAGAAGGCAAATATATGTATAAGAAGGTATTTTTTCAACAGTCAGAAATGAAAAAAGGCATATGTATCATTTGCATACAGAACTCCCTTATACATTAAAAAGACATACAGGCCAACAAAAAATATGAACAGGAAACACATTCATGCATTTCACAAAAAGAGATATCCAAATAACTGGTAAACTTCTGAAAAGATGCGCAAATTCCAACTTAGATGGACAACAGCTTCACTAAATTTGAAAGGCTGAAAATACCAAGTGTTAGCAAAGATAGGTGAATATTGAAACTCTCACACATGGCTGGTGGGAATAAAAACTGGTACAACTACACTGAAAGACTACTTCGTTATACCTACTAGTGTTAACCCATAAATTCTATGCCTGAAGTACACTCAACAGAAATTAATATATTTGTACATTAAAAGGCATGTAAAAATTTTTCAAAGCAGTATTATTCATAATAGCCATATATAATAAATAAAATGTCTACCAATAGCAAAATGAATCAATATTTCAAGAAATGGTATTGAAACCTGATCTGCCTGAAATGATTGCCCTCAGGTAGGCAGCAAAATGAAGTTTTGTTAGAGATACACACAAACACATTTATCCATCAAACATGCACCATGCCTGCTGTTCTGGGTGTTGAGGGAAACCCTGATCTTCACAGCTGACATTTCCTTCTCAGTAGAGATGCATCCATTAGTGTAACATCCCCGGCCTCCTTCTGCTGCTCTCTCACTTCTCAAGGTAGGTGAGGTTATTTAACCAACTGATGAGTTTGGAAGGAGAAATGAAACATGAACAGCTTAGGCCCTTCCACTTTTCCTCCTGAGAGCTTGATGGCCAAGGAGAACTAACACTCTCTTCTCAGCACCCTAAGTTTACAGGTGCAGGCACCCACATGGGAAGCTCATGGAGCATTAGTACTGTCTGTGACAGAGTGTTCAGTCTAATTCTGGGATGCTATATTAAGAAGTCCATTGTTACTGCATATGTAAGTCATCCCTTCAAGCCAGTTTTTGTCGGTAATAAAATTTATATACCTATATATAAACTTTATATGCACATGCATACACTCACACACACACACACACATTCATTGTGCAATTGGCTCTGAACTGGTTCTCAGGCAGGAAAAGGTGGTATTATTTTATTGGATCCCTTCAGATTCAACACTGGACTCTGAGGTTGTGGGTAGGGAGAAGGGAACTCATTGTTCCATTTATAATAAGCTGACTCTTTACCAAGGTCTCAGCAAGTTCTCACAACGGTGATAGGTCAGTGCTAGCATTCCTGTTTTGCTGCTATGGAAAATGGAGCTTAGTTATGTGTCTGGAACCACCAATAACAAGCAGTAAAGCCAAACTCAACACCAGGTCTGCCTGCTGCAGAAACTCTTGTCTCCCTCTACATTACCCTATCTCACACAGGTAAATAGTAGAGAGTCCCTGTCCTTGAGGAGCTCTAGCTTAGCCACAACCTGCTATTTTAGCGTGGCTCCTGAAAGCCTGACACTTCTGCTATGTTCCTGGGAAGCATCATGGCTTTATATTTCTTCAGAGTAACAAACTGAAGTATGTAGTACTAGCTTCGTATGACACATATATACTGAAATAATTTTAAATGTACTGAGGGAGAAGGATTGCTATTTACTTTATTTGTAAAGTAAAGCACTCTTCAGTAATTCAAATATTTATCATTTATGTTTTTATAAATTTAAATATTTAAATGATGGCATTCCTTTCATTAGGACATATCAATTCTGTAACTATTTTTATTGCAGAGCTATTTTTTAACATTGATATAAAAACCGAAGTACTGTACTTTTTTTCATCTTTACAATTACAAGGTTGGACTTGAAATAGATGTTCGAAAAGGTTGCATGAAGCTTAAAAGTCCTATTTATTAATTTCTTAACTTTGCAAAGCAGTTTACACTTGTCAAAACATTTTAGCATGCATTCTCTTGTTAAATCCTGACAACAACCCTGATGAAGCAGAGTGCAGCTATTATTATCTCTCTGTTCTTAATGAGAAAATATGTTTCAGCCCATTCTGTGATGTAGCTCTGGTTGCAGATAAGAGAAGCTGAGAGCTCAGGTTTTGTAATGTATCTCTTGAATTCTGGATCTATGCTGAGAAATAGTTCTCTCTTCAACAGTTGGAAAAATGTAGATTTGCCAGCATATAGTGCTTAAAATCAATTTGGATACTGAGCTTAGACAGTCAATAGTCAGGACTGCTGAGGCAGAGTTTTTCTGTAGCTACAAAAAGAAGAAGAAGAAGAAGAAAAAACAGGCTTTAAACAAAGACATGAAGCAAGATTTGGACTGACATTCGCATCAAGGTCCCCAAAATTTGTTCCACCTGCCCAAGCCCTGAAGCCCAGCACCCTACCCCATTCCTACACATACACACACGCGCGGGCACACACACACAGGTCATTGGTCTTGCAGACAAAGTTCTTTCTGCACCTTATTCAAAATGCAGTTCCAGGCCATTCTACAGAAACAGGAAGGAGTAAAGAGCCAAAGACACTTGAGGCATGCTGAGAGAATGTTAGAACCACTTAAGAACATTCAGTGCTTTGAGTAAAAAACATAGTGAGCAGCTTGGGAGTCAGTACAGAAGCAATTAAAGTTTGTTTTCTTCTATGTCCTTAAAAGCTACTGAGTGAATGCTGGAATGAATGATCAGGGTTCAGTGTATCTTCCACACAGAAGAAAGTATTTTAAAAGGTTCAGTTTGTGATAATGGCACTTAGTTTGAGATATTATGCATCTGATTGTATCTGGGAGCCTTTTTTTTCTTAACCAGTGCTCTAAATATAATGGAGTTTATTATGCATAAGTAGAATATAAACTTATTGGATCTTCATAATTGTGCTGGAACAAACAATAAAAAGAAAAATAGTAACAAAAGGTCAGATTAGAGGTATGCAGAAGGCAATACATGTGATCCTTATCCAAAAAGCTACATATTTTTGCAGAGGTTTATACCTAACATTGGAATGCATGTTATTTTTAAAAATAATTTCAAACACAGTTCCCCCAGTGATCTTATAACAAGCAGGCATTTGAAGCAACTTTTTAATTGAACTGAATATCATACATAATAATTTAATATACATTTAGAAAAGTACCCAGATCATAAGTTACATATAGCTTGAGGAGTTTTCACATAGTGAACACACCTGTATGACTATTACCCAAAAGAAAGAGATCATTGTCAGCATCCCAGAAGCCCTACAGCTACTAACACCTCTCCTGTCACTTCCTTCCTCCAAGGTAACCAGTATTCTGACCCCTCACAGCACATTTTGTTTTGGCATAAGTTCAATTTTCATCCTAAGGATGAGGAGCCAAGGGTTCAGGAAGCTGCCGTGACCCCTCCATGGTCACACAATTCTCCAGCCAGCCAGATCCAGGTCTCATTTCCAGTCCTGGGCCCTGTCTTCTATCCCATACTGCTACATTTCCCTTCAATCTTCTGGAAAATAGAGATGATTTTGTACCATACTTGTTGTTCATATCTATTTAATACTAACAGAAAGCTGTGATGATCATCCTGAATATGGATGTCCAAATAGGACTTTTATAAGAATATTCCAGGCAGCAAGCACCACTCCTTGTTGTAGCCTTTCTACCCCTTCTTATGAATGGAATCACGCTGCAAAAATCAAAGCTCTTACCAATTTTCAGTCCTAATGTCACACAGCTAAATAATTACATTCGTGTCATCTTTGGAATGCAACGTGTTGCTAATATTTTTTTCAAATCCTGGTGAAATAGCTCAAATATTGGTAAAGGGGAGAAACTTCCAAGCAAGTGGCTGCAAGAGACACATAAAAACAGTGTAATTCTGATAATTACCAGATAATAAAGTTAGTGGTGTCTATAAATAAATTATACCTTTCTTCAAAAAAGTTAATGCAAATGATTTTTTTTTTTTGCCTCACTTTGTTTTCTCTAATTAGCTGACATTTAAGTGGGTTGACCTTACTCTCCACTTTCCCTTTGACCTGGAGAAAAAGAATTTGTCAGACACTGCTGATTTTTCAAAGTTATCACCTTACAACTTCCAAATTAAGCTTCTGGATTAAGCTTGGTCCAAAACTCACCTTAAAAAAACAAATTATTTATTTTCAACGTAGAGCAATTCTGATACTGAGCTAAGATCAGAATTTATATGAGCTATGTTTTCTGAAAAAGAGAAATGATGGATATTTTGCTAATACATTGCATATAACTGTAGATAATGAGCCTACAATAGCTGAAGACTATTAAAATTATGCAGGAAAAAAAATCTCATCCCTAAAAGAATGGGTGAGCAAAAGCTTCTCCCCCTCTATAATGTCAGCATTAGAAAGCAACCGGAAAATAGAAAAAGTAAAAACTTCTGAATGAGGTAATACAGAAAAACCATTCTCTCTATTGCACTGAATTATTCAGAAATATAATGAAATTCCAGGAAACATCAGATGCTGCAGGTACACGAAGATAATTTTGTTTTTTATAACCAATTTCAAGCAGATAAATACTAGAATCCTTTCCAATTTCTCCCTTATGAAACTGAAGTGTCACCAAGATTTACAGCCCCCTCAAGTTCCCTTTTCAGAGGAACAATTCATTTACATAAACAGATAATCCTAGATAAAAATTTCCATTAGACAAAGGTGAAATGGATCAATTTTCTCTGCCAAGACAAATCTTAAATCTTGAACAGATAGGGTCATTATTACACCAGCCCCATTTCAGAAATAATGTATTTTTAAAAAATCAGCCGATAGCAGCCATTTCCAGCTTTCCAATTATCTTTAAGAAAAGCTTATTCTGTGGACAATAAAGCAC
The DNA here is from genome assembly GCF_049350105.2 of Macaca mulatta. Taxonomy (NCBI): domain Eukaryota; kingdom Metazoa; phylum Chordata; class Mammalia; order Primates; family Cercopithecidae; genus Macaca; species Macaca mulatta. Next base: position 54,855,511 of record NC_133410.1, read on the forward strand.
ATTACTGCACAATATGATACAGTCCATAAAGATCACAATGTTTTATGAAAGGTTAAAGAAAGCTCAGCACATTTAGGGGAATGTCATAACCCGCGAAGTCTTTCAAGACTTCAGCTGAAGCTGAGGGCATGCTGTGCAAACACGGTACAAGGCAACTCAGTATTCCTTTCGGTATCAAAACACTGAAGGAAAAAGCATATGCTAGGATGATTCTATTATGAATTCTGCGATTCCTACAGATAAGATGGGAGAGAAATCAAATCACAAGAAATATCTCTCTTTGTTTTTGAAACAACCGGATTCACTCATATGAGAGTTACATGTCCAGAAGAAGGCAAGTATATTTCTTGGTACTTAGTGTCTCGCTGTCTCATTGCTCTCTTTAAGCAACTCTTTCATGCTGTTTCATTAATATTAATAAAACTATAGAGAATTAAGAAGTTATCTGGTTTCCCCCCATTCTTTGTAAAATGCCCTAGTAATTTTAAATGACTAAGGAGCAAGGGATGTGTGCAATGATACTCACATAATAATTACACAAAGGAAGTCCAAATTCTTGGACGCCTCATATACACACACACACACACACATATTAGTTTCAGTATGAGTCTCGAGATTTAGAGCTCACTCCATATTTTCTTCTGTACCAACCAACAACTGTATGAAACTGTTTCAGAGGCTAATGCTTTCTTATCAAATTAAGAGAGAAATAATTCACTGTGCCTGTAACAGGCAAGGCTACAAAGGGGTAAAAGATAAAGGAGACCCAGTCTCAGTCCTTTCAGGAACTTATGCGCACCATGGAAGGTGTGGGGTGCAGGTTGGGGGCAGACTACTTAAATGTGAAATTCAGATTAAAATTAGAATATAGAACTGGATGAAAGAAAATTCCACCAGATTCATTCAAATTGCCATGACCTTAAAAGAATGTGATTCTGAAAACTCCCAAAATTATAGTTTGAGGTGAATAACAGCTTTGAAGAAGCTTGAGACAGTCTTTTCCACGCTATCCAGAGATGGGGAAATACCTAAATTTTCTGAATACTATTGTATGAGAGAATCCACTGAAGTCCTGGTTATTATTTTTTAAATGATTTTTACATAAAATTCATATCAAGTACAGTCTTCTACATTATGTAACTAAAACAAGATTCAGTTCAGGAAATAAATTACCTTTAACACAATCATAAATTAAACAGATATTTAAGCTATATTCAAATATTTTATTTAAAGGAAACTAAGCAGAGGCAGAGTCAAATACACTGTTCATTCTTCTAATAGGACAGACCACCTAGGAGAAGTAAGAAGTGGAGGGAGGAGAGAAAATTAATCTGCCCCATATTTCCAAAGGCCAAAGTTTTTATGTAATAGGCCAAAATAGCAAGGGAAAAAGAATGTGGCTGCCTAGTTGTCATTTGAATAATAGAGATTTACAGGTCAAAAAATAGATGAGGTTAGATTGCATGGTTCTGGGGTTGAGCCAGGTAGATTGAATATAGGCAAATTCTTCTCCTGATTGCATGTTCTCATGTTACACCAGAGACAGGAAACTGATACACCAGCATTTCCCCCTCTAAAACAGTTGTCCATACTGAGCTTCTTATTAATGCTATTCTTCCTTGCTTGCTTCTTTTTTTCACCTGCCCAGAAGACACGAATATCAGGAGAAAGTTCAGAAGAAACTTCCCTTCCATGTCCACGTAACAGGTGCATGCCTGTGATCAAAATACTTAGTAGGAATAGAAAATAAGTCTTCAGTCCTATAATGAGATGGGAAAAATAATTTTATACTTAAAATTGGCACCAGACTCTTTGTTGTGGGGTGGGAAGGACACCTTGATAACTACTTGGAATAGAAAATGAGACCTCAAAGGATTAGGCTACACTCTGAATATGACAAGGAAAGAAAAATATGTCTTTCTAACAATGAGAGGAAGATAAAGCAGGAGTGGGGAGCAGAAGCAGGTGGGGCTACAGAAATGGCAGAATGCTGTAAGGAACACAAAGTGACTTGCCACTAAAATCCACAACAAACTCACCAAATGTTTGATGTGAGTGAATTTCATACAGAAACCAATAAAGGAGCAAAACAGTAAATTCAAGTGAAAATAGCAAAGCCTCTTGCAAAGGCAGGAACAGACCACAAGCACATGAACCAATGAAATCAGTAGAAATCTTCAGGAAGCTTAGAACCCTAAAGGGTAGTGGGATTCGAGGTTGGAGGCTATCCTACCTTGCTGTCAAGTTTGGAGAATTCCCAGGTGTCTGTCTGGAATAAGATTTCTAAGCTACCTTTTGTTTGCAGGGGGTCTTTACAAGTCAATAGAAGGAACGTGAAGGAGAAACTTGTGGCATTGCTTTTACAAGCATACTTTTCTAAGTGTACGTGCACCTTAAATGTCATTTTAACTTTTTATGTGCATGTAAATAGCTATTATTTCAGTTGCTGGAATATTAGTCACAACATCTAATGATGTGGAGATTGTTGCCTTATAAAACTCACAGCTGGGTAGCTACATGGCTCAAGGCAAAAGCCTATTTTAAAATCCATTGCTTTAGGAGGAGAATGTTTATTAAAACATATATCTATTAAAAATATATGATGCCTCATTGGTCATTCTCTGTGTTGCAGTGCCAACCACAGTTTTTCCAGCAGGGCTGAGTTGATACCTGAAAACCTGGCAAGGTCCACAGCCTCATAATTTACCAGTCCATCAAAAAATAAATAAATCCCAATAACCAGAAAGTAAATCACCAAAGGTGCCTGCACAGCAGCCCATAAACTCATGTTTACACAGGCTCCATGGGGGTAGTCATTGCTGTCAGTCAAATATTTCTAAGCGTGTAGGCAAGTGAATGCTCAAAAAGGAATAAATGCTTGATCTCCTTGTAACAGAAGTTAAATGAATTAATAATAAAGATACAGTAAGTGGGACTGATATTTGTAAAATGTAGAAAAGTGTGCTGGGGACAATAAGGAAGACTAATAACTGGTGTTACAAGGACTGAAAAAACATATAGAAAGACTGGTAACTTCATGTAATTAAGCTACAATCTACCTTCAGTAGTTCTCACAATGTTGCTTAAGTTATTAGAGGAAGATAATTTTTTCACCAACAGTAACAAACTAAGAGTAATTTGTAGGGATAAAGTATTTCCAAATAAAAACTCCTGCCTTTTAAAAATGTACCATTAGTCCAATGTCTACCCTTGTTTAAAAAGTAGATTACTTAATCTCTAGATATTCTATCATCTAAAATAAATAGTTGAATATATATATTTTGTCTGAACCCAGTAGAGGTTCCATAAACATATGGTTCACTGAATCCAAGTCCTTTAATTGTGCTTATTTTCCTTTTTGCCACCAACTTTGCACAATTACTTTGCCTTAATACTATTTCCATCAGGGTAAATCCCAAAAAAGGTAGAGATGGAAATGTTTAAAGAGGGTGAAGGTAACAACGCATCTGAAGATGTTTTTCAACAAAGTTGTAAAACTAGATTTAGAATAAGGCTTATCTTTGACTTTCAACTATTCTAATTCTCTGTTTTTCACCATCATCATGATATAGAAGCAATGGAAAGGTCATTCAACTGAAACCTAGAGAGCAATGGAACTAATGAATTGATCAAGTAACTTTCGCAAAGCCAGTGGCATAGAACCTCTAAATCTATCTTTCTGGAACCCAATTAAGGGCTCTATTTCATGCTGATCCCATGTCTCTGCTTTGCCTTTATGTACACGCATCCAGGGGTCTGTAAGAACCCTGGAGTACACCTACCAGCTCCTTCCAGCTACCCACTTTGAGGCACTCATTTCTCCAGTTGCCTGGATGTTCCAGGTGCCATTGGTTCACAGCTGAGTCCCTCCCTGGGCATTACCCTCAACAGAAGGGAGCTGGCTCACCCCAAATAAAGCAATTTCCCATGGGGCAGCCCCACAGCCAGTAAGTAGTCAGTATGGGCATACAACCCCCTAGAACCTGACCTATAATAGGGTTTCTCTTTTAACTTACAGCAAAATTTGACTGAAACCTGAGAGGAAAAGCCCCATTGAAAGCTATCCAACGTGTATCCATTGCCATTTTTTTTGTGCGTAGTTGATCTCTATTGTTCCACATATGGAATGCTCTATTGTTAATAGCCATCCCTTTACTGAGAGAGAGAAATTATATTAATTTTATAGAAAAGTGGGATTAACTCTCTACTGAACTCAGTAGAGAATTATTTCATATCTCCTATCAATACTACCTTATTCATGCCCCTTCCTCAGTCAATTGTGGCCATATTCCTAGAGTAGAAAGAAAAAATAGACCTGAAATTGAATCGTTTATGAATACTTCCATAGGAAATAGGCCAATTTTAACCAATTTTCACCTTTATAATTCAGTAACTCCCTTGAATGGAGATGTCTACTGTGGCCTACCTGGGATGTCACAAGAACTAGCAATTTTGAGGTTTTCTTACCTGTTGGAAGGTCTAGATCACCTCCACTCACCAAGTCTTTTCTCCAACTACCAGGTTGTAATAGGTAAAATTATTCTTCCATCCTTAGAGTTGTTCATCCAGACTTATTTGGAGAAATAATAAATGTTTCAAAATGTAGGGTTTTTACTTTGGTAGCCATGGTACATTTGTTTCCTATCACTGCTATACCAAATTTCCACAAATGTTGTGGTTCAGAACAATGCAAACTTATTATCTCACGATTCTGTAGTTCAAAAGTCTGAAATATGCCTTACAGGCTACAATAAAGGTGTTGGCAAGGCTGAGTTCCTTCTGGAGGCCCTAGGAGAGAGTTCAGCTTACCTTTTCTAGCTTCTAAAAGCTGCCCACACCCCTTGAATCATGGCCCCACCCTTCATCTTCAAGGCCAGCAGTGTAGCATCCTCAAAAGTCTGTCTCTCTGCTTCTGTCACAATTTGCTTACTCTGACTCTCCTGTCTCCCTAGTATAAAAGATAACCTCCCATCTCAAACCCTTAATCACATCTGCAAGATTCCTTTTGTTGTGTAGTTTAACATATTTGCAGATTCCGAGATTAGACCATGGACATCTTTGGGGGACCATTTTTCAGCCTACCTTACATGGCTGTTTATTTTTCCAAGGAAAAGAAAAATAATTACCTGCATTCTCTAGGAGAACTAGTTCTAAAGTTTAGGTCACAGTCACACCTCATAAATATTGGCTCAGGCTTTTCTCCCCAGTTCTGCAGCTGCATAACCAAACACCATTGTGCTAATAGAAGCTCATCCACTCAGCTGCATAACCAAACACCACTGTGCTAATAGAAGCTCATCCACTCAGCTGCATAACCAAACACCACTGTGCTAATAGAAGCTCATCCACTCAGTTGCCTGGTTTCTGCTAACTCAGCAGGGAGCCTATAAATTTGGTGAAGCTGTATTTGTGGGAATCCTTTCCCAGGTTTAGAGGGGTGGAGAGTTAAGACTACAACCTTCCTTTAAACAGGCAAAAACTGAAACTATTTAACTGAAAGTACTGTCAAATATTTTCTTGTATAACTCAAGAATCAAAGAAAATGAAAATGTAGACTTTTATAACTTGCAGGGCTCTTAGGGGATCTATTTAATGAATTCTCTCATTTTACCAGCAGAAAGATCAAGTCAAGCTCACCAGCCTCTGAGTAGCAAACCTGAGACTTGGTCTCCTTATCTTCTGCCCCACCGCCAGGAAGGAAGAAAGGAAGGCAGTAAGTAAAAAGGGAAGGAAGGAAGGGAGGGAGGAAAGAAAAAAAGGATTAAAATCATTTGGGCATCCATCCTATACCAGATTCATACAAACCACTTTGCTGCATATTATATCATGTTATCCCTACAAATACCCTGAGCGATATAGGGGTGCTGACTTGATTTTTATACATCAGATAACCAAAATGCAAAGAGATCCAGTGGGTCCACTCAAGTGCAGACACCTGATATAGTCAGCTCTTGATTAATGAGGATAAAGGTGAAGAGAGATGAAAGTCATGTATAATTCAAAACCCTGATTAAAACAAAACTAGTCTGAATCTGGTACCAAGTAAATTTATATAAACATATTTTATTGTAATTATATCTAATATTTAGGAACACATTTACCACTCCACAGATGCCCAAAAGTGTAAAAATAACCCTAGTGCAACTCATTAGGAACACTAAACACCAAATGTGTCACTTGATGAGAAACTGCTAAAGGCTTTTTAATAAATAGTCTAATTTCTATTTGCTTCCCAGTTAATCTCTTTTTTAAAATGTTAGAACACAACTAAGTTGGGCAGAGGTGTAATCTCAATGTTTAGATCTTCCTCTGTTTTCTCCTTCTCACTTAATTTCTCAACCCTGTCTTTAGAGTTCTTGAATCCATGATCCTCCTAATTCTATTTGGTTTTGCTTATAGTAAGCAAAAACTTCCTTTTTGAGGGACCATTGACTCTGGGATGGAACCTAGAAATAACCTAGTGGTCTCACTAGAGGAGTTCTGATGATTACCAGGAACCTGCAATAGAAGCCTTCAGATATGTGGATGTTTGTACTGATTGGGGATAATTTTTCTATTTTATGCATTTTAATGCATTTTCTATTAATCAACAGACAGAGAACACAACCCCAAGTAACTGGGCAATGATCAGGGCTACAAAGCTGGAATGTGAATTCAGCTTTCCAGGATTCCCAAGCTTGTTACTGCCCATAAAGCAGGACACAGACACACAGAGATATGTGCTCAAAACCTGTCTTAAAGCCATATACAAAGACAGCATCACTTTGAATTATTCTACAAAACAGTGCCTGAAAGTTGTGCATGAGGTAAATTTCCATTAAAAGAATCACAAATTGATATTTTATTTTGAAGCTATTTACAGAGGTGTGTTATACAAGTCCTGAAAATGTGTCTCCCTGACCATGTCACATGCATGGGTACAGGAACACAGGCACACACATGCACATATACACACGCCCCTTCACCTGGCTGACTTTTTCATCACTCCTCATCACTTCATCAGGCAAGCCTTCCCAAAACCCTCCAGACTCAGCTCAATCCCCCTCATCTTCTCATTGTCTCTGCAGCTCTTACCACAGTTGCCAACTGGCTCATTATTTGTTAGCAGAATAGGATAGTGTTTAAGTGTCAGATTCTCAAGCCAGTCTTCCTGGGTTCAAATATCAGTTCTGTCACCTACTGGTTGTGAGATCTTGAGCAAGCTCTTAACCTTGCTTTGCCTCAGTTTCCTCACCTGTAAACTAGAGATCAGAGTTCCATCTTCTGGGATTACTGAGTGGAATACATGAGATAGCACATGTTGTAAAATATTTGGGAAAGTGTCCAGTATAGAGTAAGTTCTATACAGGTATTTGCTATTATTATTTATCAGCTGTGAACATCACTCGTTATGCTGTAAGGTGCACAAAGGCTGGAATTATTTCTGTATTTCCCACTCCTCGTATCTGCTTTCAAATAGTTTTTGGAGGAAGAAAGCTGTGAAATCCCAAAGTTTCCTCTGCCATCACTAAATGTCTTCATCTCATTCACAGCTCTTCCATATTCTCTATGGTCACCACCATTGGAGCGGCTGTTACTACAGCTACCACAGCCCCTTTACTGACACATCCAAATACCTTAAGTTCAAAAGGCTGTGGCATCAGATTCAGAAAGAAGAGTGCTAATTCTAAAAGATAGCCATTCGAGCAGCAGCAATGTAACAGATATTTTGTTGATTCAGCAATTATTTCAAAGGTAACAAAAACTCAACAATAGAGGAGGCAGGAGCTTAAGCTCCAGAAGAAACACACCAACAACTACAAATTCACAGCCACTATCCACCAAGGAGGTACTAAATAATAGTCAGAATAACAATAACAAAAACAACAATGAAAGCACGAAGACGCTTTCAAGGGAGGCACCATAGCAGAGTCATTACGAGCTCAAGACGTTGATCCTGCCAATCTGGGTCTCAAGCCCGTCTCTGTTACTTACTAGCTGTGAAACGCTGAGCTGTTTCTTAATTTTTACGTGATTTAGCTTCCTCATCTGAAAAATGAAGATAAAAATAGTATCAGCACCACTACAGTACTACTATAAGGACTAAAGAATTACCTTTTGTAGAGAACTTGGAACAGTGACTGGCACATAAAAAGTATTCAATTAATGTGGGTTATTTTTGTTAATTGAAAGTTTTTACAGACATATCTCAAAGGACCAGCACTGAGAGTTTCCACACATATATTATGCAGACACACACATACTCAAGACCTCTTCCCCAACACCTCACATTAACACTGCACTTTGAGACAGTAAGTGTGTACCCTCTCAGGCCCTTTCCTCGGGCTCTTACACAAAGCCAAGAGTTCTGCCTGTTGCTCTTTCCCTTGATGTGACTATTAACTGTGTGAAGACAGGTATCTTAAATCAATCTAGGCATGGCTACCATTATTTCAATGCAGAACATGGACTAATAGTCCCAGCTTTACTTCTCAATCGAGGCTTTGTGTAAGAAGAAGAGCTTCCTATCCAGGTTTTCTTATGAACACACAAAGACCAATCTTTTATCCATGGCCTACCCCAGTGTTTACCAAACTTGAATACATCTGAAGACTTGCAAAGCTCTATCACTTTCTGTCTGAGAGACATATTCCAACCCTTAAATTTATGAAAGACTCAACAAGCTGAAAAAGCAAGCAATACAATTTCGGAGGAGTAGTTTATCCAAGCATACACAGACAGTAAAAAGTAGAACTATGCTTTAAAACACTTCTTTTGACTTTAGTACAATGTTTTCTTTTAACATTTATTTATTCAAGAAGTTTGGAATTTAGAAATCGTGGAGATGATTGGGCAAACCTAATACTAAAGGAAAAGTCAGATAATCCATAAAATCATTGCTTTTTATCCCCTTAAGAAAGCTGAGAACACTAATAAAGCTAACTTAACTAAAATCTATATAGTTATGATCCCGTTCTATAAAAGATGAGACCAGTGAATTTTTCATCCCTGGTGGAGTAGCAGGAAACAGAATCTACCATAGAAAAGAAAATGAGAAACTACATGAATCCTAAACAACTATTAAGACCTGTGTGTGAACTGGCTTGACATGCTGGAGTCCCAAGGAACCCATCCACACCCTCAAGCTGTACTCACCTGCCAGCACTTTACCACAGGTCTTCACCAGGCACATAGGAGGACTATCCTGAAGACTGAGGGAAAGTCAAGAAATCTGACAGAGAGATCCTTGAGGCATGTGAACCTTCCCTAAGTGCAAGGCAGCATCCCAGTGAAGACTGGAGTCAGGGCAGAAGAGTTAAAAGAAATCTGTCTGAGAAAGACTAGGCCTTCACTAGGTCAAAACAGTTGCAACTGAGGCCAGAAATAAGGCAGAAGAACTGAGAACAGTTCCTCAGAGTGTTGTGAACTTTCATTAAGTACAAAGCACTGGATGCCAAAGGCTTGAACTAGCAGAGCAAAAAGAAGAGAGACCTCCTGAGATTAATAAAGTCGGAAACAGGGAAGGAAAAAGAACTCCCTAGCAACCAAAACAGTCTGTGAGCATACAGAGATCTCTGAAATCTTGCCAATGCTCAGATCACAAGCCCTAGTGACAGAAAAGACCTTATTTTGTTTTCAAAACATTTGAAGTCAGTCGTAAACTAATCCAACTAAAGCTGAAATAAAACCCACATACCTCAAATATACAACAGATTTCCTCAACTTTCCCAAGCCAAGGCCTAACAAAAAAAAAGTATGCACTTTTCTAGGGTAAAAAAAAATATTAATTTTCTCAATCTCTACTTTTTTCTCACAATGTCCAACATACAGTAAGAAATTTTGAGACACACAAAAAGAAAAAAATGTGAACAATAATCAAATGAGAAAACAGTCAACAGGCTGAGACTCTAGAAGGTACAGATGTTAGATTTATCAGGGGGTAACTTCAGCATAACTATGATAAATATGTCAAATAATTCAGTGGAAAAGGTGGATATACATGCATGAATATACAGAGAATTTCAGCAGAGTAATGAAAAGTATAAAAAGAAAGCAAACTGAAATGTCAAAAATTTTTTAAATACACTATCATTAAAAGTGAATACATATTAGGAGCCTAAGAGGCCACGAAACACAACAGTAGCCTATTAACAGCAGCAAAAAGAAGCAATAAACCTGAGGACAGGTCAATTATCAAAAATAAATAAATAAAAGGGGGAATGAGTAAAAAACTTGAGTCTATGATCTCTAGGACAATATTAAGTAGTCTAGTAAATATGTAATTGCATCCGTGAGAGATAGAAAATGGGTCAGAAAAAATACTTGAAAACATAATGACCAAGAATTTCTCAAAATCGATTAAAAATATCCAACTTCAGCATCAAGAATCATAGTAATCCCAAAAAAGGATAAACACAAAAACAGAACTAGGCACACCATATTCACTCTGTAGATAGCCAAAGACGACACAAAAATCTTAAAAGCAGTCAGAGAAAAAAGAAACATTACACAGACGAAAACAATGATAAAATTGTCTGATTTCTCTTCAGAAACAATGAAGGCCAAAACAATAGAATGACATCTTTAAAGAGCTGAAAGTAAAACATGTTAGTCTGGAATTCTGTATAGGATTCTAAATAGATTCTACATAAAATTGTAGCATAGTCCTATATCCTACAAAAATGAAAAATAAAGACATGTTCATACCCTTCTCCCCAAACCAGATTTTTTTTCTGGGAGATCTACACAAGAAATGCTAAAAGAAATTCTTCAGGGCCGGGCATGGTGGCCCACACCTGTAATCCCAGCACTTTGGGAGGCCGAGGCAGGAGGATCACGAGGTCAGGAGTTCCAGACCATCCTGGCTAACACGGTGAAACCCCATCTCTACTAAAAATACAAAAAATTAGCTGGGCGTGGTTGGGGGCGCCTGTAGTCCCATCTACTTGAGAGGCTGAGGCAGGAGAATGGCATGAACCCAGGAGGCGGAACTTGCAGTGAGCCGAGATTGAGCCACTGTACTCGTCTGGGCGACAGAACAAGATTCCGTCTCAAAAAACAAAACAAAACAAAACAAAAAACCCAGAAATTCTTCAACGTGTACATAATAGACACATAAAATAGGTAAAACAAACCATCTGGCAAAATCCAACATCCATTCCTCATAAAATGACTCAGTGAAGGAGAAACTGAAGAGAATTTTTTCAACCTAAAGAAAGCACCTATGAAAATGTATTATACTGGAAGATAAAAGACCAGAACAGGACAAGAATTTCCACTCTCACCACTTCTATTCAACTTTGTCCTGGAGGTTTCAGCTAGTACAATTAAAAAAAAAAAAAAAAACCCACAGGAATCAGAAAAGAAGGAATAAAACTGTCTTTATTCACAGAGAATATGATTATTTGTATAGAAATATGATGGAATCGAGAATAAAAGTTACTTGTACTAATAAGTAAGCTTAGCAAGATTTTGGGATACAAGATCAGCATATAAAATCAACTGAATTTCTATATACTAGCAATAAGTTATTGGAAACTGAATGTTTTAAATGTCACTAATGATAACATAAAAATATATGAAATAGGGATAATTTACATAAAAGATGTGGAAAACTTATAAATAGAAATCTCAAAACATTGTTGAGAAAAAAATAAAGAAAAAACAAAATAAATAGATATATTAATTGGCCAGTATTATATAAAATATTACTCAATATTTTAAAGATGTCATTTCTTCCCAAATTATTCTACAGATTCCAGCAAATTCCAATTAAAATTCCAGGAGGACTTTTGTAGAAATTGACAAAACACACATGAAAATGCAAAGAACCTAAAATAGTCAACAGCAATGTTTTTTTTTAAGCTCAGTGGCAAGAAACAATAGCAACTTTAAAAAAGAACAAACAAGTTGCAGGGTTAACACTATTTGATTCAAGACTTATTGTAAGTAATCAAGTAAATGTAGTACTTGTAACATACACGAGTAGATCAATGAAGAAATAGACCTGGCCGGGCTCAGTGGCTCGTGCCTGTAATCCCAGCACTTTGGGAGGCGGAGGCGGGAGGATCATCTGAGGTCAGGAGTTCAAGACCAGCCTGGCCAATGGTGAAACACCATCTTTACTAAAAATACAAAACAAACAAACAAACAAAAAAAAAAACTAGCCGGGCATGGTGACATGTGCCTGTAATCCCAGCTACTCAGGAGGCTGAGGCAGGAGAATCACTTGAACCCAGGAGGCGGAGGTTGCAGTGAGCTGAGATTGTGCCATTACACTCCAGCCTGGGCGACAGAGCGAGACTGTGTCTCAAAAAAAAGAAAGAGAGAGAGAGAGAGAAAGAGAGAGAGAAAGAAAGAGAGACCCACACATACATGAGCAAATGTTTTCCACAAGGATGCAAAGAAGATCCAATAGAGAAAGGATAATCTTTTCAAACACAATGCTGGAGCAACTGCATATCCAAATGCAAAAAAGAAACTTGAATCTGCCCCTTGTGCCACATGCAAAAATTAATTTAAAATGAATCATTGACTTAACTGAAAATAAAATGTCAAAACTTCTTTTTAAAATAGGAGAATAACTTTTGTGACCTTATGATAGGCAGATTTTTTAGATATAACAAAAATAATCTATGAAAGAACAAACTGACAAATTGGACCTTATCAAAATTAAATGTACTGTTCTTCAAAAGATACTGCTAACAGAATGAGAAAATAAGCCACAGGATGGAAGGATATATTTCCAAATGATTTCTATGATTAAAAAAAAACTAGTATCCAGAATACATAATGATTCAAAACAAATTGAATCACTATATTCAAAACAAATAACACAATTTTTTAAAGGACAAAAGATTTGAACAGACACTTCAGCAAAAAAGATAATCAGTGGCAAATAAACACAAGAGTCTCAACATCATTAGTCATTATGGAAATGGAAATGGGAACCACAATAAGATGCCCCTTCATACCTGTGTAAATGGATAAAATTTTAAATATTAATAAACAAACAAATAAATAGAAATTGACCATAGAAAAACTGGAACTCTCATACACTTGATGGCAGAATTATAAAATAGTATAACCCATGATCACTGGAGGAAACAGAATAGATGTTCGTCAACAAATTGAAAATAAAACAACCATATGATCCAGCAATCCTACTTCCAGGTATGTATCCAAAGGAAATGAAATCAGTAAGTCAGTGAGATATCTGTACTTCTATGTTCATTGCAGATTATTCACAATTTCAAGACATAGAATCCACCTAAGTGTCTATTAATGGGAATAAATAAAATGTAATATATATACACAATGGAATAGTATTCAGCCTTAAAAAAGGAAACCTAACCATTTGTGACAACGTAGATAAACCTGGAGAATATTATGCTAAGTGCAGTAAGCCATGCACAGAAAGACAAATACTGTATGCTCTTACTTATATGTGGAATCTAAAAGAGTTGAACTCATAGAAGCAGAGAATTGAAAGATGGTTACCAGGGGCTTGCGAATGTGGGGACAATATGGAGATGTTGGTCAAAGAGTGTAAAGTTTCAGTTAGACAGGAGAAATAAATTTTGGAGAACGATTACACAACATGGAGACTATAGTTAATAATAATATAAACTTGAAATTGCTGAAAGAGATTTTAACTGCTCTTACCACAAAAAAAAGCATGTGAAGTGATAGATATGTTAACAAGCTTGATGTAATCACTCCGCAATCCATACATATATCAAAACATCACACTGTACATCATAAATGTATACAATTTTTATTTGTCATTTAAGATATAGATTTGTAAATTAAATAAAATCAGAAAATACTACAACTACTTTGAAAAATAGTAGACTTTTTTAAGATTACCACAAAATCCAGCTGTTTTACTATTGGGCATTTACCCAAGAGAAATAAAAGAATATGTCCATATAAGACTTATTTTTATTTATTTATTATTTATTTATTTATTTATTTATACTTTAAGTTCTAGGGTACATGTGCAAAACGTGCAGGTTACATATGTATACATGTGCCATGTTGGTGTGCTGTACCCATTAACGCGTCATTTACATTAAGTATATCTCCTAATGCCATCCCTCCCCGCTCCCCCGACCCCACGACAGGCCCCAGTGTGTGATGTTCCCCTTCCTGAGTCCATGTGATCTCATTGTTCAATTCCCACCTATGAGTGAGAACATCGGGTGTTTGGTTTTTTGTCCTTGCGATAGTTTGCTGAGAATGGTTTCCAGCTTCATCCATGTCCCTACAAAGGACATGAACTCATCCTTTTTTATGGCTGCATAGTATTCCATGGTGTATATGTGCCACATTTTCTTAATCCAGTCTATCATTGACGGACATTTGGGTTGATTCCAAGTATTTGCTATTGTGACTAGTGCCACAATAAACATACGTGTGCATGTGTCTTTATAGCAGCATGATTTATAATCCTTTGGGTATATACCCAGTAATGGGATGGCTGGTTCAAATGGTATTTCTAGTTCTAGATCCTTGAGGAATCGCCATACTGTCTTCCACAATGGTTGAACTAGTTTACAGTCCCACCAACAGTGTAAAAGTGTTGCTGTTTCTCCACATCCTCTCCAGCACCTGTTGTTTCCTGACATTTTAATGATTGTCATTCTAACTGGTATATCATTGTGGTTTTGATTTGCATTTGCATTTGCATTTCTCTGATGGCCAGTGATGATGAGCATTTTTTCATGTGTCTGTTGGCTGCATAAATGTCTTCTTTTGAGAAGTGTCTGTTCATATCCTTCACCCACTTTTTGATGGGGTTTTTTTCTTGTAAATTTGTTCGAGTTCTTTGTAGGCTCTGGATATTAGCCCTTTCTCAGATGAGTAGATTGCAAAAATTTTTTCCATTCTGTAGGTTGCCTGTTCACTCTGATGGTAGTTTCTTTTGCTGTGCAGAAGCTCTTTAGTTGAATTAGATCCCATTTGTCAATTTTGGCTTTTGTTGCCATTGCTTTTGGTGTTTTAGACATGAAGTCCTTGCCCATGCCTATGTCCTGAATGGTATTGCCTAGGTTTTCTTCTAGGGTTTTTATGGTTTTAGGTCTAACATTTAAGTCTTTAATCCATCTTGAGTTAATTTTTGTATAAGGTGTAAGGAAAGGATACAGTTTCAGCTTTCTACTTATGGCTAGCCAGTTTTCCCAGCACCATTTATTAAATAGAGAATCCTTTCCCCATTTCTTGTTTTTCTCAGGTTTGTCAAAGATCAGATGGTTGTAGATGTGTGGTATTATTTTTGAGGGCTCTGTTCTGTTCCATTCGTCTATATCTCTGTTTTGGTACCAGTACCATGCTGTTTTGGTTACTGTAGCCTTGTAGTATAGTTTGAAGTCAGGTAGCGTAATGCCTCTAGCTTTGTTCTTTTTGCTTAGGATTCTCTGGGCAATGCAGGCTCTTTTCTGGTTCCATATGAGCTTTAAAGTAGTTTTTTCCAATTCTATGAAGAAAGTCATTGGTAGCTTGATGGGGATGGCACTGAATCCATAACTTACCTTGGGCAGTATGGCCATTTTCACGATATTGATTCTTCCTATCCATGAGCATGGAATGTTCTTCCATTTGTTTGTGTCCTTTTTTATTTTGTTTAGCAGTGGTTTGTACTTCTCCTTGAAGAGGTCTTCACATCCCTTGTAAGTTGAATTCCTAGGTATTTTATTCTCTTTGAAGCAATTGTGAATGGGAGTTCACTCATGATTTGGCTCTCTGTTTTTCTGTTATTGGTGTATAAGAATGCTTGTGATTTTTGCACATTGATTTTGTGTCCTGAGACTTTGCTGAAGTTGCTTATCAGCTTAAGGAGATTTCGGGCTGAGATGATGGGGTTTTCTAAATATACAATCATGTCATCTGCAAACAGGGACAATTTGACTTCCTCTTTTCCTAATTGAATGCCCTTTCTTTCTCCTGCCTGATTGCCCTGGCCAGAACTTCCAACACTATGTTGAACAGGAGTGGTGAGAGAGAGCATCCCTGTCTTGTGCCAGTTTTCAAAGCGAATGCTTCCAGGTTTTGCCCATTCAGTATGATATTGGCTGTGGGTTTGTCATAAATAGCTCTTATTATTTTGAGATACATCCCAACAATACCTAATTTATTGAGAGTTTTTATCGTGAAGGGCTGTTGAATTTTGTCAAAGACCTTTTCTGCATCTATTGAGATAATCATGTGGTTTTTGTCTTTGGTTCTGTTTATATGCTGGATTATGTTTATCGATTTGCATATGTTGAACCAGCCTTGCATCCCAGGGATGAAGCCCACTTGATCACGGTGGATAAGCTTTCTGATCCTGGATTCGGTTTGCCAGTATTTTATTGAGGATTTCTGCATCAATGTTCATCAGGGATATTTGTCTAAAATTCTCTTTTTTTTTTGTTATGTCTCTGCCAGGCTTTGGTATCAGGACAATGTTGGCCTCATAAAATGAGTTAGGGAGGATTCCCTCTTTTTCTATTGATTGGAATAGTTTCAGAAGGAATGGTACCAGCTCCTCCTTGTACCTCTGGTAGAATGCAGCTGTGAATCCCTCTGGTCCTGGACTTTTTTTGGTTGGTAGGCTATTAATCATTGCCTCAATTTCAGAGCCTGTTATTGGTCTATGCAGGGATTCAACTTCTTCCTGGTTTAGTCATGGGAGGGTGTATGTGTCCAAGAATTTATCCATTTCTTCTAGATTTTCTAGTTTATTTGTGTAGAGGTGTTTATAATATTCTCTGATGGTAGTTTGTATTTCTGTGGGATTGGTGGTGATATCTCCTTTATCATTTTTTATTGCATCCATTTGATTCTTCTCTCTTTTCTTCTTTATTAGTCTTGCTAGCGGTCTATCAATTTTGTTGATCTTTTCAAAAAACCAGCTCCTGGATTCATTGATTTTTTGGAGGGTTTTTGTGTCTCTATCTCCTTCAGTTCTGCTCTGATCTCAGTTATTTCTTGCCTTCTGCTAACTTTTAAATATGTTTGCTCTTGCTTCTCTAGTTCTTTTAATTGTGATATTAGGGTGTCAATTTTAGATCTTTCCTGCTTTCTCTTGTGGGCATTTAGTGCTATAAATTTCCCTCTACACACTGCTTTAAATGTGTCCCAGAGATTCTGGTATGCTGTATCTTTGTTCTCATTGGTTTCAAAGAACATCTTTATTTCTGCCTTCAGTTCATTATGCACCCAGTAGTTATTCAGGAGAAGGTCATTCAGTTTCCATGTAGTTGAGCGGTTTTGAGTGAGTTTCTTAATCCTGAGTTCTAGTTTGATTGCTCTGTGGTCTGAGAGACAGTTAGTTATAATTTCTGTTCTTTCATATTTGCTGAGGAGTGTTTTACTTCCAACTATGTGTTCAATTTTGGAATAGGTGCAATGTAGTGCTGAGAAGAATGTATATTCTGTTGATTTGGGGTGGAGAGTTCTGTAGCTGTCTATTAGGTCTGCTTGGTGCAGAGTTGAGTTCAATTCCTGGATATCCCTGTTAACTTTCTGTCTCGTTGATCTGTCTAATGTTGACAGGTCCACATAAGACTTATACACAAATGTCCACAGCAGCTTTATTTTTAATGGCCCAAACTGGAAAGAACCCAAATGTCCATGAGTAGATGAATGGATAAAGAAAGTATAGCATACCTATACAATGGAATATTACTCAGCAACAAAAATGAATAAGTTATTGGTATGTGCTACATTATAGCTGAGCCTCAAAATAATCAGGCTGAATAACAAAATTAGTATAATCTGGCTGGGCACAATGGCTCACGCCTGTAATCCCAGCACTTTGGGAGGCCGAGGCAGGCGGATCACAAGGTCAGGAGATCGAGACCATCCTGGCTAAAACAGTGAAACCCCATCTCTACTAAAAATACAAAAAATTAGCTGGGCGTGGTGGCGAGCGCCTGTAGTCCCAGCTATTCAGGAGGCTGAGGCAGGAGAATGGTGTGAACTCAGGAGGCAGAGCTTACAGTGAGCTTAGACGGCGCCACTGCACTCCAGCCTGGGTGCGACAGTGAGACTCCGTCTCAAAAACAAACAAACAAACAAACAAAAAGAGTATAATCTATATGATTCCGTGTGTATAACATTCGAGAAAATACAAACTAATATACAGTGATCCAAAGCAGATCAATGATTGCATAGGAACTGAGTAATGTACGGAAAGGCTAAAGGAAGGGATGACAAAGAGACCATGGAAAATATGAAAGGACAATGGACATATTCATTATCTTGATTGTGATCATTTTGTAGATGTATGTATATCTCAGAACATCACACTGTACACTTTATGTGCATTTTATGGTAGGTCAATGTTATGAACTTAATTGTATCCTCCAAAATTCGTATGTTGAAGTCTTACCCACTGCTATATCAGATTGTTACTATATTTGGAGATAAGACCTTTCAAGAGAGAATTGAGGTGAAATAAGGTCATATTGGTGGGTCCTTATCCAATAAAACTGGAATTTTCTTGTTGTCGTTGTTTTGGAAGAGAAGATTAAGACACAGACCATAGGATGACCATGTAGGGACATAGCAAGTAGGTGGCCATCTGCAAGCCCAGGAGAGAGGCCTCAGAAGAAATCAATCCTGCTGATACCTTCAACTGAATTTCTAGCTTCCAGAAATGTGAATAAATAAATTTCTGTATGTTTAAGCCACTCAGTCTGTGGTATTTTGTTATAGCAGTCGTAGTAAAGTAATACAGTCAATTATATGTCATTGGGGCTATTAAAATGAAAAACAGGCCATGCATGGTGGCTCACACCTGTAATTCCAGCACTTTGGGAGGCCAAGGTGGGTAGGTCAGTTGAGCCCAGGAGTTCAAGACCAGCCTGGGTAACATGGTGAAATCCCGTCTCTACCAAAAAAAAAAAAAAAAAAAAAAAAACAGCTAGGCAGGGTGGCATGTGCCCATAGTCCCAGTTAATAAAATAGTTTGAATACTGCTACAATAAAGAAACTTCCACAAGTCTCTTCGTGCACATGAGCTAGTGTATTTTTAGAGGCAAAAAGTGGAATTTGATGATCAAAGTGTTTGTACCTAGAGTCTATGAACACATAAGGCATTAGAAAAAATATATATAGCCTCTATAACACTACCGCAATTGATTCCCTTCTTAAAATATAATAAATACTTAGTTGTGGTTTTTTAAATGTCCACAGTATAGTGAGAAACACACATACAAATAATCACAAAATGACGGAGTAAAAATTACAGCATAGGTATATAAAGCTTTCCTATGGGTAAAAAGTAGGAAATTGCCTAAGAATGTCAAGGGAGGTTTGCAATTTTTTTTTTTTAAAAAAGGTATTTGAAACAAATCTTAAAGAACATGTAATCTGCCAAACTAAGAAACAGATAAAGGGAAGTCTTAGAAGAGGGAAAGAGCATAACATATCATCAAAAGTGTGGCTGCAACTGTCTCTTCAGATACTATCTGGATACAGAGTCCTAGTAACTTCAGGAAAATCACAGATGTTATTCAGAGCTGGAAATATTCTTCAACCAGTTTTGCATTTTACAGATGTTGTATCTGAATCCCAAGCCCAGGTTGACTTTCACAAAATCATAAACTTGCTCATGAAAAACTCAAGGGCTGAATTTATGTCCACTTATTCTTAGTTCACTGCTTTTCTACTATAATAATCTGCCTCCATAAAGCAACAAGGATGGTTTTTTAAAAACAAAAAACCATTCCTACTGTAATAGATATGCCTTTATCCTAAATCTATTAGGTTCAAATAGACTGTTTTCAAACAATATACGAAGATAATTTTATGGTATCTCTCTAGCCCCCAAAAATTCTAAATAGTCTTCTAACTTAGAATAGGTTTTATGGTTAAATACGGCTTTTTTACTTTAATTTTTTTAATTGACAAACCATGAGTCCTAAGTAGAATAACTCTAGGTTTACCAAAATGTTATTTTAAATTTTTTTCTTTTTGTAGGGACAGGGTCTGTCTATGTTGGCCAGGCTGGTCTTGATCTCCTGGACTCAAGCAATCTTCCCACGTTTGCTTCCCAAGGTGCTGGGATTATAGGCCTGAGCCACTGCACCCAGCATTACCAGATTATTATTAATAGAAGATTAATAAATTATTTATGAAATCAAAAACTCCATATTGAATGTATGCTATGTGAAGTACACTGTATTAGTCACACATTGAAACTGGGCACCCAGTGACCTATTCTGCAATTTATTTGTGTTACTTAGTAGTTTAACTCATAAGATATGATATCAGAAATATTTGGGTTTCTATCCTGGCTCCACTTACTTGCTATGTGATCCTGGCAAATTTTCAAACATCTACATAATGAGCTAATAATACTACACAGTTCATGAGTTGTAATTAATATTAAATAAAATGAATTCAAAACACTCAATATATTGCTTGATACACAGTCAGTGGTCATCAGTAGGTATTAGTTGACATAATCCTAACCATCAGTTTTATCATCTTCACCTTGACATGATGATCTAGGTCAAGGCCTTAGCTTAGGTTCTCTAGAAAACAGAGCCTGAATCAAGAATTAAGTGTTGATGCTTTCTTTGGGTTGTACGAACCAGGGGGGAAAAGGGAGATGTAGCAAAGAAGGATGGAAAGCCATGTAAAATGCTATTACCCTGCTGGTCACTGATTCCCAGTGAGCCATAAATAGGCATAGCAGATCACTCAGCAAAAGCACCTGCTTGGCCATACAGGACTTCAAATGAGCTTTGTGTATCTGTAATTGGAATAGTGCATGGGAAGGAGTAAAAAGGGGAGAGAGGTATTTGCTTTCTTCCTCCCATCTTCAGTTTCCCATAAGTCAAATATTGCTCCATGGGAATTAATACTATCACACCTCTGAGCTGTGTCATCTAGCTCTTCTGATGGCCACTTAAGATGTCAGTCACCACACCAAGTACTATGCAATTTCATCAGAGCAAATTTCAACTATGCATTTGTAAACTGGAATTAGAAGTTCAAAAGTCTAAAAAACTGATGGGAGGAGTAAGAAATTCTGAATTGTAGCCAGTAAACCTGGCTGCCCTGTAGCTACTGCCCAGCGACAGCATGAATCACTGTCAAACCATTGACAGCATGGGCTGAGAAACAAACCTGCTGAGGGAATCTAAAGCAGGACATAAGATCTGGGTCATATACACTCTGGTTCTCACATGTCCACAACCTGTAATTAGAGACCTATAATAAAGGTGTATTAGTCAGGTTTTGCTGCATAACAAACAACTGCCAAATCTCCATGGCTTAAAACAAAGAAAATATTCACTTCCACTTCTCCCTCAGAGGTCTGCAGGTCAGCAGTGATTTAGCTGGGCTCAACTGGGCTCAGGCTGGCTCAAATTCAGGTTGGTTTCTTGTATCTCTGATCCTGGGACCCCAGCAAAAGGAGCTGTGGCTAACCATGGTGTGTCCTTCTCATGGCAGATGGTAAGAGCATAAGAGAGGCCAATGGAAACTCTCCATGCCTCCTAAAGCATTGGCTCAGAGCTGGCATGCTGGCACTTCTGTGAAAAACAGCAAGAACAACTCAAAAACTCAAGTTTATAATCCATATTCTTCTAAAACGCCCCTAATATAACAAACTTCCATCTTTGATATTTTCATTTTTTCAGGATAATCCATACTCATCGATACCTAAAGTAGCATGAGCATTTCTCTTAATTAATTTGGTTTTCACAGTCACATTCGGAATCCTTTGAGGTGTCTATTCTTCTAAGTCATCCTCCTTGTACTGAAATTTCATTTTTGAACACAAAAACAATTTTACTTCATTAAAAACACCATTTGTTCCTGTTAACATTCCCAGAGACAAAGGACATCTAGAGAAATGTAGAACTCCAAGTACTATGCATTCATAAACTGGAATTAAAAGTTCCTAAGCAATAGGGTTTTGGATACCAAGAATAGCCTAGCTGTTCCCTAGCCTTCTTCCAAGCCCCATGTGTTTGCTTAGTTAACACACTAAACTTTTTTTTTTCTTTTCTCTCTCTCTCTCTCTCTTTTTTTTTTTTTTTTTTTTTTTTTTTTTTTTTTTTTACTACTGCCAGCATTGCAAAGTCAAAATAGCTGTGGAGGAACAAGCTGTTCTGCCTCATGTCTCATCAACATTCCTTGCTCAGTGTATCAAAACACAGAGAGCATACAGAGCAAATGCAACAACTCTTCAAAAAGTTCTCTGTTGGGGATTTTCTTCCCGGGAAACCATCCACAACTGCCTACTT
The DNA here is from genome assembly GCF_049350105.2 of Macaca mulatta. Taxonomy (NCBI): domain Eukaryota; kingdom Metazoa; phylum Chordata; class Mammalia; order Primates; family Cercopithecidae; genus Macaca; species Macaca mulatta. The sequence goes on from NC_133410.1 coordinate 54,877,737, forward strand.
AAAACATCAGAAGAAAGGTGGGTCTCCTACTCAAATCCAAGTGAAATCACAGCAAGCAAGTATGGATTTCAACTTGGGTTATAGATTTAAAGTATGGATTTTTGCCACTTGAAAAATAAATATATAGGCCTGCATGAACTAATATCAAGATTAAAATGTACAAACAAGTTTTCTTTCCAAAAGACCAATTTAAAATTATGAGGTAAAGTTATTTCACCAGGTCATTGAGAAAAAATGTAATTGAACTAACATTTTAACCCAACTTTCCTGGGAAGAATTTTGATTTCAAATAGCAAGTATATTGCAAATAGTACTAAGCCAACTATGTAAGATGGGTCCATTTAAAGAAAGCTAAATGGAAAGGTTGATAAGATGATCAAAGTCATTTCCCTTCAGATCACAGATCAGCTAATCACCTTTGCCTTTTAAGAGAGAAAAAAAAAATTAACAGGAGAATGATTAACCTATTTGTCCACATTTAAACATATATAAAATTGAGTATTCAATTTAGTCTTTCTCTTATTCATGATCTGACAATTAAATTAATACTTATCCTAAAGAAATAGTTTCTATTTGCATAGTTAAAACAAATGATATTTCATTTAACACAAAAATAGTTCACAGTCAGAATCTGGTTGATATCAGAAATGATACTTAATAATCACTACTACTATAACTTACAGATCAGTGGCTGCAACAATAGTCAGAGAGAACACTTGCTAGAAAGTAGTGAGTTTTGAGCAGAACTCTGGCAAGAAATTGCTTCCTTCTCAGTAAAAACCAAGACAATCTAAACCACCGTCCACTTCTACCACTGCCTCTACCTCCCTGTACCCTAAAGGGAAGAGTTTCCCAAGTATTCTTTTCAAGTGACAATTCAACAGACAATTGTGCCTAGACACATGGGAAGAGAGCCATATACCCTACATTCCAGCAAAGCAATGAAATAGAAAGAGCTATAAGAGGAACAACACAGTACGAAATGTAATACTTTAAGTCTAAAATGTGAGCCATTGCATTTAGATTATAGAAACTCATCATCCTGGGAGCATAGGCCATCCCTGAAACAACAAATGCCAACTTGGAGTAGATTATGAGGATTGTTATTTAGTACAGAAATTACAAGAGAAAATAGTACAGAGAAAAGAAGAGACTGTGAACAAGATGGACCTAAAGTTGTTCATATCTTCTTCTTACTTATGGCTGGGCACAGTGATTCGTGCTTGTAATCCCAGTGCTTAGGGAGGCTGAGGAAGGAGGACTGCTCGAGGCCAGGAGTTTGAGACTAGCCTGGGCAACAGGTAAAAAAATTAAAAATTAAAAAAATTAGCCATGTGTGGTGATCGCACGACTACACTCCAGCCTGGGTGACAGAGCAAGACCCTGTCTCTTAAAAAAAATCACTTATATTTTAGTAATGAGATATTAGAAGACAACATAGAGGTGACTGGCACAAAGCCTGGGCCTTTCAGGTCAGCCCCTCCTTATCTCAGGATGTTGCATTCCCAGCACCTTCTACAGTTTCTCTTGAGAACCACACACAAAAAAGGAGGGAGAACTGGGTGGATCCAAGGACACCTGGAGAACTGTCCTGCATGTGGTGGGTCAACAAATATTTTTTAAGTGCTTACAATGCACTGCACAGTGGTGAAAATGGGTAACAAGAATGACAGTGAGATAGGGAAACATCAGGCCTCATACTGAGTATAACACAAATGCATTTTTTTTAAGTTTGTTGTTTTAACTACTACATGAAGAATTCCTTGATTAGGGCAAAAGGCTAAGCAGCTAAAATAAAGACACTGAACCATACTTTAAAAACAAAAGTTTGTATCTCTTCTCAAACAGCTCTGAGGAAAGCAATCCAATTTGGTGGGGTGGCTCTGCTCCACTTTGTCATTAGGGTTTCAGATTCCTTTCATCTTGTTCCACCCCCTTGGGCATCACTGTTACCTGCACAGTTGAAGCCCAGAGTTCAGCTGGAGGAAAAGGGAACACATGAAAGAGGCACTTCCACTGCCTTCAGGACTGGGATCAGGGTTTAGACGCCTCACTTCTCACATTCAATTGGTGAAAACTTAATCATTCCTGATGCAAGGGAGTCTGAGAAATGTGGTCTAGCCTCATTTTTTTTTCTTTCAGTCACTATATTGGTGGGTCTCCTTACTGTAGCAGCTTAGTCTTTTGCCCTAATTACAGGTACATGGAAAAAGAGGAGAACAACTTTTGTTGGACAACTGCAATCCAACAAAGAATTTCTACGGAATGTCATGAAAAAAGATGATTTTATATAGTACATTTTGAGTCCGTATATGAAAAATTATTTCTACTCAGAATCTGGTCCTATCCTAAGAAAAAATTCAAAGACAATTTATAATTTCAGAAATAATCTAGAGTAAACCTCTATCACAACAGAAAAATGAGGCCCAGATAAATGAAGTTGTCTACTCAAGCAGTTGGTAAGAGAAGCAAGACTGCAACCCACATTTACACATTCTTCTCAAGCTTGGCATGAATTCGCTAAATCATGCACTTGCTTAAGTCATATGAGCTCTCTAGACAGTCAACCAAAACGGCTTAAACTCTAAAGTGGATTTTTGTCCCCTGCCAAATTAGATGATTTGGCTTTCTAGCCAATTCCGAAGTCTCCGTAACTGCTAATGCTCTGTTTTATATTTTAACATAAAGAATGTATTTATGTGACAGAGGAAGTAGGAAAGATTTTTAAATATCCTTTCCTTGAAGAATCAGAACAATTCTGATGTAAGGTGAATTTCTATTCACCATTAACTCTCCCCATTGCAAAGCAGAATATTCTCTGTTCATTGCCACAAAAAAAAGGAATTTATGATGGCAGAAAGCAAAGTGGAAAGACATATCTCTCAGATTCTTTTTGTTTCAAGGATCTAGGCTTGTTTCTCAACAGTGGCACTAACAACATTTTGAGCCAATAATTATTTGTGATAAGGGTCTGTCCTGTGCACTGTAGGATATTTAGCAGCATCCTTGGCCACTACCCACTAGACGTCAATAAAACCCCTCAGCTCTCTAGATGTGACAACCAAAAATATCTAGACATTGCTAAATGAGCTCCAGTTGAGAACTGTTGATTTAGGATGTTAAGGGAAGAGAAAAGAATCAAGACATAGACAAAAGATCTTAGAGAAAACATTATGAGTAGGCAAGGATTTGCCACTTCCCCACCCTACCTTCAAAACAAGGCTAGGAAAACATTCTTCGGCCAGAGTGATAGAAACAGAGTCACAGAGCAAGTAAGGAGAACATGCATCAGCAAGAAACCCAGAGCCATTCCTTGGACCAAGTCCTGAAGAGGTGGCAACACCCCCAGATAGGTTTGTGGGGTTCAAAAGCAGAGACATCTTGCAATCCATTGTCCTAGTAAAGTGCTGATTCTGGGAGATGTCAATATCCCAGACATAAGATAGTTGCTGAATCTATCTGTATAAACCACAGTATGACATGGGAGCAGCAGACTAATTCCTGGTCACTCAAGAGTGGCCTGGAAATAGCGGAGAAAATGGCAGACCAGAAGGGGCCATGTCAGTGGGAGGAAAGGTCATCTCTGCAGCATCCAGGGAAGAGCACTGATGGTGAATCAAGCGAAGGATGCTCAGGGACACCAGGGTAGCTTAGTGATGTTAAGAATTTGTGGACCCTGCCCCAACATCACATCTTACTGCTACTTAACACAACTCCAGAGAAAGAGAAAGGATTGTCCAAATCAAATGAGATTGTCTGCCACTCTAATTTAAAAAGGGACTCTGAATTACCACAAATTGGTAACAACAGAAACTTATCCTCTCACAATTCTGGAGACGAGAAGTCTGAAATCAAGTTGTCGGCAGGGTCATGCTCCCTCTGAAGTCTCTGGGGAAACAACTTTCCTTGCCTCTTCTAGTTTCTGGTGGTTGTCAGCATTCCTTTGTATTCCTTGACTTGTAGATGAATGTCTCCAATCTCTGCCTCCATCCTCTCATGGCTGTCTCCCCTGTGTGTCTGTGTCCAAACTCCCTGTTCTTATCAGGGCACACACTGACCCAGTCTGACCTCACCTTAACTTGATTACCTCCACAAAATCTCCATTTTCAGATAAGGTCACAGTCACAGATTCTAGGTGGACATCAATTTGTCAGGGGTAGGGGGACGGGGAGGGGCAGATATTTAACGCAGTTCAAGCTGTAACAGAAGTTAAGCAAGCTTTAGAAAAATAGTTATATCTTTTGCCTGCCTGAGTTTGTAATTTAAAGTTTGTACCAATTGTAGGCAAAAAAGAACAGTGTTACCATACCAGCGATTGCTAAAAATAGTATATTCCAGATCTTCAATAATAAACCATTCCTCTACTATGATTCTGAGAAAGATTTAGATTTTCTTTCAGCTATGCCATAACATGTGTTAAACCATCCACTATAAAGGAAAATCACTGACACATATAATTAGTACTTAAACCCTTTTTTGAAAAGAAAAACTATGTTCAGATAAAAAGAAGATAGTACAAAGAACTTCCACCTCACTTGCTAGGAGAAACTGTTCTGTGTCATGCGCTTTTCTTCTCTTGCGAAACTGGTCAGGTATATCACGGTATTAACACTAAGAAAGAGCATTCATGTTTAGTATGTGACTATTTTGAGAAAGGTAAAAGAGGAGAGGTCAAGAAAAAGAAAACAGTCTCATCGACAAAAAATAAAAAGTTATATGACTCATAAATGAACACCCAAATATGCCCACATTGATAGTAATTCACATTTCCTTCTATTTTAATCCATAGCAGTAAAATAGTCATCTAAAGCTGGGCACAGTGACTCACGCCTCTAATCCCAGCACTTTGGGAGGCCGAGGCGGGTGGATCGCCTGAGGTCAGGAGTTCGAGACCAGCCTGGCCAACATGGTGAAACCCTGTCTCTACTAGAAAAAAAAAAAAAAAATAGCTGGGCATGGCAGCAGGTGCCTATAATCCCAGTTACTCAGGAGGCTAAGGCAGGAGAATTACTTGAACCTGGGAGGTGGAGATTGAAGTGAGCTGAGATTGCAACACTGTACTACAGCCTGGGTGACAGAGTGAGACTCAAAAAAAAAAAAAAAAACTCATGTAAAATAAGAAAACATCAGCAACACCCCAAGCTGATGTGGGAAATTCTGAAGGAAAAAAAGCACAGGGCTTATTATAGTAGTAACATGTCTTTTCTTAAAATCTATGTATCTATTTGCAGAAGGGAGGACTATCATAAAGAAGTTAAAACTAAAAAAGACAAAACTGTCCTTCCCCCACTGACAGGCAGGCTGGGTGGTGGCGAGCAGAACTGAGTAAACAAGCCACCCCTGGGTAAGGAGCAGAGTGAAGCCTGCGGTGTCACACTGTCCTTCCCATACTGCCCTGCCAGCACCATGACTACTACCTCCACCATCAAAGACATGCATTTACATATACTAGGCACAAATCAGATAGTGGGAATGTGTGTGAAGCAGGTTCACTGTGCACTGGCTACCAATTTGTCTGAGTCCAGTGAGACAGAACACCCACACATACAACAAGTTACATGAAGTGGATTTATCACTTACAGATAAGAAGCAAGAGACCAAAAAAAAAAAAAAAAACCCTAGGATTCATGATGAGCCTGTCCCCTCAAGGCTCAGGAAAGCTGCCTGGGGAAGATGAAATCTCATCAGTATGTGCCCCACTTGCACCACAGCCGAAGGACCCCCAGTAGGCAGCCTGCCCTGGGTTTTATACCATAGGGACAATATGACATGCGGGGCTAAAGTGACATTTTGTTTACAGAGGGGACTGGCACAATGGACTGTTCAGGTCAGTCCCTCCGTATTGCAGGATGTTGCATTCCCAGCACATTCTACAGTTTCTCTTGAGAACTACACACAAAAAAGGAGGGAGAAATGGGTGGGTCCAAGGCCACCTGAAGAACTGTTCTGCATGTAGTAGGTCAACAATATATCGTAAGTGCTTACAATGCACTGTATAATGGTTTTGCACAGTGGTGAAAATGGATATCAAGACTGACAGTGAGGTAGGGACAAATCAGACAAAGGACACGTGATCTGAGAGACTGTATATACCGGGGCACTATGGCCTGGCAGTACCACTTGCCAAGTCAGTCCCATCACTGTCACCCTAATGAGTTGGGGAATAGGAGACTAATGTCAGTTGAATATGAGCCCACACATCTTTTTAGAATTTTTCTTCTCCCCTTACTTCCTCCCTAATCATGTCATTGTATTGTTCTAATCACATGCCATTTTCACCAAAGAGAGAAGAAATATAAAGAAACCCAAACTTTGAGGTTTGTGGAGATCAGGTTACTTGCTAAACCCTAAATGTGATTCTGACAATATTTAGCACAGATGAATCCTTCGAAGCAGAGTTACAAAAAATTTCTCAATCATATTCACTATTTATTTTGTGTTAATCCATCATTCCAGTGTATTGTTGAAAAATGTGGCAAACCGAATCAGTTTCTAATACATCCAAACATAACATCTAGAGGAGTTACTAGTCTAGTTGTTTGATTACCCAGCTGTGTCCTTAGTACATTTAAGTATTTAGTAAATGGTAACTTAAAATTACCTCCTATTCATAAAGAGAAGCATAATTAAATGATCTATTCATTTATCCATCTATCCAGCAAGTCACCCAGCCAATAATACTTATTAACTACCTAATATAGACCAGACATTCCCCTAAGCAATTAAGGCTATCAAGAAGAAAAGAAATAATCTATGTCCTCAAGAAATACATAATATTGAACAGTAGACTCAAATATGTTTCATTGTACACCATCATCCGCTAAAAAATTTAAGCATATATACCCAATACCACAAATGTATATTTATTATTTCTAAATTACAAATAAGTACTATCATAATAATATGCTGCATGTGTAGATAATATATTTAAAACAATGCTAATATTTTGATACAGTAAATATATAGAGATATAATATACACCAGGAAAAAATGACACAAAAATTATAGTTAAAAGAAGTGAAATAAAAAATAAATAGTTCTAAGTAGAGTAAGAGAAAGAGTTCCAAAAAAAAAATGAACCAGACCCTTAAATCAGCAGCATCAAGGACAGTATCCAAGAAAACAAGTGACTGCCTTTTGGCCAGGGTACTTCTGAGATAAGATCTACTAGATACCATTTTCTGCTTAACCCAGACTACCCTTTCCCATCATTATAATTGCAACATACAACCTCCACATTTTAAGGAGTGAGAAGATCACTTTCACTGGTCCTACATAAATAATTTGAAATTCTAACTTTGGAGATACAGAAAAATTTTATTTTGGAAAATCTAAGATCTCCTTAGGTTTAATTTGATGTGAAAATTTAAAAGAGACTTCAGAAAACTGGCTGAAGCTTAAGTAGAAAAAATGTATTTCCCATAATTTCTCCGGTGCAGTCATTAATAATATAACAATGAAAAGCCAAATTCTGCCACATTATTGGCAACCATCCTTCTATCACTAAAAAGAATGATCTTATCATTGACAGATGCTAAGACTCAGTGGTTTGAATCACACCATGTGTTACAAATTAAAAGGACTAACATAACAATAATACTAATCTTGAAAAACATAGGAGAAAAATAATTGTTAGGAGCTGTAGGACCAACATTTAAACTAACCCACATACAATAGTCCAAAAAAGCCACACATAAGATAACATATTAGTCCAGTTAGTTCATTCAGCAAGTCTAGGTCCACTCTGCCTAAAGCATTAAGCCATATCTATAATGTTTTAATTTCTATGAAAGAAATAGATATTAGTTTATGCATAGGAAAAACTATTTTTAAAAACATTATTTGTATATGGGAAGTGGCTGGAATAAAAATTTTTAACCTTCTTAAACATCCATGTCTCTAAGTTTAATTTTTTGTAAGGATAATGTACCATTCTTACAAGGAAAATATATAACTTTTTAACAAACAAAAAGCTCTATTAAAAAAATAGCATGGTGCAACAAAAACCACATCAAACTAAAAATCAGAAGACTTTGGTTCTAAAAAATCAGTGCTGCCATTCACCAATCACGAAATAAATGGCAATTAATATTGGTGGTGGTTGTGGTGCTAGTTCTGGCTCTGGTGCTGGTTGTGGTTGCTGTTACACTGGTCGTGGTTCTATCAGTTGATTCCAAAGGACACCCTAAACTTGCTCAAGTCTCCTCTTCTGAAAGGCTACCTTTTCATGTATATCGTGTGCCAGTATTGCCCCCTACCAACGAGAGGTTGCATCACAGCCTGCTCAAAAAGAGATGGTTTTTCCACCTGTTCCTGCTGAGGCATGACTCCTCTAAACCTGAACAGCCCTGATTTCTAGTCTGGCATCCACCTCTAAATAGCTGTAGCACCTATGACAAGTCCTCTAACTCTCTGCTTGTGAGAATGTCCCAGGCACATATGTAAAAGTGAGACTGTCTTTTCTCCTGTACTGTATGAGGTAACACAGAGTGATTCGTGGGTAGCTTCTTAAATTTTATTTCAGCAAACATTTAGCAAGTGCTATTATGTGCTGCATACTGTGCTAAGAGCTGGAGGTATGAACATGAATGAAATATGGCCCCTATCCTTAGTGTTCACGGTGTCTCAAGTTTGTATATGGAAATAACATTTTAATTGTACATGGAAAAGAACATTTTCTTTCACAAGTTCATTTGTTCATGTTAACAGATGAAAAAGCCATGGGTGTATGCTCAAGGAGCTCACTTATTAACATTTGGTTTATAATTTTGTACAAGAACAGAAGCGAAGGGTGCTTTTATTAATCCTCCAGTGAGTCAATGCACATTTACTGAGCATTTACTATTTGCAAGGCACTAGGCTTGCTACCAGGGATTCACACAAGATGGGAACTACTTTCAAGATGACAGGAAACAAGTTAGGGAGTAGGGCAGTAAGTGCTCTGACTGCTCAACCACCTCTTCCGGGAGGATTTGAGGAATTCTCCTCTGAGGAAGGACACTGGATAAAATCCTAAACAATCATTGCTTGCTAGTAAGAAGGAAAAGAAGGTGGCCAGAACAGACCAGACAGATGGGGGTAGGAGAAGGACAAAGTTACACAAAAGGTCCCGACTGTGTCAGCCCTTAATCCAGAAGAAAGAAGCACGCTAGAATTCAGAGTTCCCTTAAGTAAGCAGCGGAGACCTTATTAAAATGCACTAAACTTAGGGGGATTCTCAGATCATCTTTACTGAATAAAGACTCTGGGGATAAGCTTTAATTAATTGAGAATAAAGAGAGTGGGAGATCACTAACGATATCCCCAAGTGGAAAAGGATAGTAGTTGGAGGCCAGTACTAAAATCAGACTTTTAATTTGTGCTCAGGGAACCGCTAGCTCCTGAAAGCACTGGTTTCTCATGGTTCTGAAACTTCAGTGAGGGCAAGAATGACTAGTTTCTTTTAAATCCTTCAGAGTCTGGTTATGTAGCTGGGAAAAGGCAGGTCTAAGATTTTGTTTTATTTTTGTTGTTCTTAACATACATCCTAGTGATTCAAAAGCAGATGATCAATAAATAGATCATACTCTAAGCAGCAGTGCCTTACAGCGCTATACCAAGGGGTCTGATAACATAGTTGACACCAATTCCAGAGCTCTGAGCTGTATAATTCTAAATGTTTCACATGTGTGCCAGACAACTAGATGCTATCACTGGATGTGACATATTGACTTGCCAGAGCCACATAAGAGCTAAAAGTGTTTTACACATTTGCCCAGAAGCATAAAGAAAGCTATGCAAGCACAAAACAGTGTCTTTGTAAATATCATGGGATAGTAATAATGAAATTGCTATTTCTGGGCGTGTTGTTAATTCTGCTTTATCTATCTATACCTGCAGGTTTCTGACGGTCTGTACTCAGCGCTAGCTGTGGCCACACTGTGGAAGGAAAAGCTGAGTCCCAGCTGGACCAGGTGAGCCTGATGAACAGTGGCCTGCCCAGGAACCAGTCAGATTTCACCAGCTATTCATCTCCCCAGCCTCAATCACCCTGAGCCCTCCAAAAGAGGAAAGATGAGCCAGAGATTAGGTAGAGAGGGAAGTTCAAAGTGAAGCACAGGGGAGGAGAAGAGCTATTTATCCATTTTCTGAGCTGAAGCTTGCCTGTCAAGAAAACATTCTTTGTTTCAGTTTTCCTGAGGAAAATAGAACAGCAAATTATGTTCCATTATGATAAAGATAAAGGCAAAGCTGCAAAACCATTGAAAAATTATGTGAACTTAATTACTAAGTTTTGTATTTTAAAAACTCTTTAAATTTCTAGTGGGCTGAATTATTCATATTTAGGAATTTCAATTCATACATAGATAATTTTTTTTTAATCATAGTGTATCAACCTTAAAATCACTCATTTCTCACCCCTATCTCAGTGTAAGGCTCAAGCCCAGAGAGCAAGAGGTGACAATTCTGCAGGAGAAGAGTGCCATCTGCAGGAGGATTGTATAATACCTGGCAAAATCCTCAGAGTTAACAAAAATGAGACAATTCATTAGTGGAGATTCCACACTCAGCAAGTTGTCTGGTATACAGTAAACTCAATAAATTATTATTGTTATTTGCATGGTAGTAAGGATGGCAATATATAATTTTGCACTGAATCTCTTGAAATTGAAAAACAAAAACAAACCAAGCCCAAAGAAAGAACCAGAGTCTATTCAGCTTAGTCAGATCATTCTCCTGGTTTTCATAGGAACACTTCCAGATATGTAAGAGTCTATATCATTTTTAAAAGTCTTACAGAAGGAAATTCCACAACCTCTTATATTTATACCCATGGCTCTACAAACTTCAGCAGGGTCAGGGTTAGGAAAACTTAGCGATGTAAATTTAGTTTGGAATGCTCTCCTTCCTCCCCTTTCAGAATTGATACCAGCCCTCATTTTAGAACATACGTTCTTTCATTTGTTCAATAAATATTTTTGTGCACCTGCTATGTTCAAGGTGCTGTGATATTTAACCTGCATACAATGGTGAACCCACCATATTTCCTGTCTTTCAAAAGATTACAGCCAGTTGATCCTATAAGACTCCAGGATGCTCCTGCTTCCTTTTCCCTGTCTCTCACTTCCTTTTTCAGCTCCTTCTTCCTTCTTCCTTATAAATACTTCATGCTAGGAACTTCCCACAATCCCCCTTACTCCCAACAAAACTAAACTGCCCATACTTTATTTTCTCAGGGTTCTAATCTAAGTAGTGACTAGCTAATCCAGTAAATGATTTCATGACAATTGCTAATTGATCTCATCACCAAAGTAATTTGAATACATTTTAGTGAGGTATTTCTGAAGACACAACAAACATGTAGGCCTCTGTGTTGGACTAATGGAGATGATCTTCTGAGTTAGGCAGGGCCTTGTGGTGTATGTGGTACCTGATACTCCAAAGAGCAGAACGAACCTTGATTTTTGGTTTTATGCCATCATTTCAAACTATTTCTAAATTTGCCACAATAGAGTTAAAGAATTCTATTGAAGATGTGCCCAGTCATTTTTTACTACAGAGCAGCTCCTTTAAATTATTGATAAATGTAAATCTCTTCTCATGCTTTTCTCTGATAAAAACAGGCTCCCAGTAATAATTAAAACCACAATTGAAAAATGAAACATTACATTAACTTGCATTTTTCATTTTTATGCATATTTTCCTAAACTTTACATAGCAAATAGATGATAAAGCCACCACTGAACTTCCTCAATTTTATAAGTTCAAATCAGATAGGAGATTATTGTAAGCTACTACCCCTGTCTATTATAAGAGGTGATTTCTAGTATAAGTGGTTCCTGATGCATGTTCTTAACCATTCTGCAAGATGGTGTTTGTTTAATTCTGGGCTCTGCAAATGGTGGTCCTGTTTCTGACAGCATTTAATTATTAAAAATAAAACTACATCAGCCCAAATTAAGACAAAAATCCCTTCATTTTCTTGAACTGGAGTGTATATATATTCATACCAAAAAAAATAAGAAAACAAGTAATAAGAACATATGGTTTGTATCCCAAAATGTAAACATTTTCAATAAGGAATAGATTATGCTTCTTTATTTTAATATCTATCTCTAATTTTAAGAAGGCCCAGTGGAAACTGCATCAATTGCCTTTGAATATTTCCTTGGATATGATTGGGTTGTTAAACTTACATGTTCAAATCTCCTGGATAAGAATGATCTGTAACAACCCACTACAAATTTGGGCAACATTTATAAATAAGCCTTGGGAACTTACTCCTCGGAAAGTTTTAAATGCCATAAGAGAAGGGAATTGAATGTTATTGATGATTTTTCAATGCCAGGTACTTTGTATATGTTATTTCGTGTGACGTCAAACCCTGTCAAGTTATTTAGGTTGTTTAGACTTATCCTCATCTAATAGATGAGAAAATCAAGGCCAAGAGAAACTCTGTAACTTGCCAGTAAGTTTTATTGTTCAGACTCAGCCTCACGTCCATCTGGGTCTAGCATGTGTTCCTTCTGTGATACATGAAGACCCTTATTATAAGTGCTGCCTATGAATTTCAAATGAAAAGATGGGCTTGGCATTGGGATGAGATGATGTAACCAAGGCAAGGACTCTGGTGGAGCACCCTAACATGGAACACAGTAATGGACTACCATAAAAAACAGGAAAACATCTTTAAAGAGCATGTGGTTACTTATTTAATATACATTACTCATTATCAAGCTATGTTTACCATTTGTGGGGGTTTTAGATCTAATTTTCAAAGTGTAGCCATTTGGAGATTAAATATTATAGTGTAATATCTGTACATTATTTCTGGTGAATCAGACTTCACTATTGCTATAAATACATTTTAGGCTAAAAAACCCTGACTCCTAGCGTAATGAATAAGCTTATCCCCCACATTTAAGCTTTATTGATTTCTGCTTTGCATTATGTTTCAGAATATTTAGAATGTCATTTTTGTAGTTAATAGGATTGCCTGTGCAGACGGTAAAAATACATTTATTCAAGCCCCATCTTCATTCCAAAGATTTTGGTATAACATTATTTGTTCATTTATTTATTTATTGAAAATTTATTGTAAAACCTTTTGGTATTTATCATAAACCCAAGCATGAAACTACCATCTGACCATGACCCAGCAATTGCACTTTGGGGAATTTATCCCAGAGATAAGAACAACTCGATTTTCACAAAAACCTGTACAATAGTGTTCACAGTAGCTACATTTATAATAACCCAAAACTGGAAACAACCCGATGTCCTTCAACAAGTAAAGGATTGAACAAACTGTGATATACCCAATCCCAAAGGGTGACATACTGTATGATTTCATTTATATAACATTATCAAAACAACACAATTATAGAAATGAACAAATCAGTGGTATCAGGGGTTAAGGAGTGGGTGGGCAGGAGAAAGTAGGTATGGCTGAATCCACAACGTAAGGGATCTTTGTGGTAATGGATCTTTGTGGTGAATCATACCACACCTTGACTGTTATCAGTGTCAATATCATGGTTGTAATATTGTACTATATAGCTTTTCAAGACGTTATTATTGGAGGAAACTGAGTAAAGGGTACAAGGGATCTCTGTCATTTCTTAAAATTGTATGAGTCTACAACCTCAAAATAAAAAGTTTAATTTTTTTAAAAAAAGGTCAAGCATGGTGGCTCATACCTGTAATCCCAGCATTTTGGAGGCCAAAGCAGGAGGATCACTTGAGACCTGGAGTTCAAGACCAGCCTGGGCAACATAGCAAAACTGTGTCTCTACAAAAAAAAAAAAAAAAAAAACATAAATAAAAAGTAGGGTTATTTTTTGAGGGGAACTCTGAAATAAAAATAAGACGAGGCCAGGCGCGGTGGCTCACGCCTGTAATCCCAGCACTTTGGGAGGCGGAGGCGGGTGGATCACGAGGTCAGGAGATCGAGACCATCCTGGCTAACATGGTGAAACCCCGTCTCTACTAAATATACAAAAAATTAGCCGGGTGTGGTGGCGGGCGCCTGTAGTCCCAGCTTCTAGGGAGGCTGAGGCAGGAGAATGGTGTGAACCCGGGAGGCGGCGGAGCTTGCAGTGAGCGGAGATCGCGCCACTGCACTCCAACCTGGGCAACAGAGCGAGACTCCGTCTCAAAAAAAAAAAAAAAAAGACGAAAATAAGAAAAAAAAGTAAAACAAAAAAAGTTAGCCAGGCATGCTGGCACATACCTGTGACCAAAGTTACTCAGGAAGCGGAGGCAGGAGGATCGCTTGAGGCCATGAGGTTGAGGCTGTAGTGAGCCATGTTCGCACCACTGCATTCCAGCCTGGGCAACAGAGACATTATCTCAAAAAAAAAAAAAAAAGATAGATAGATAGATAGATAGATAGATAGATAGATAGATAGATAATCACATCAAAAGCACTGGTACTACAAATAGAATAAATATCCCTTAAAAGACATCATATATTGTAGTAAACATCTAGAAGAAAGCAGGCAGTTCCCATGCAGTGTGGCAAATTCAATGCTACAGTTTTCATAGAGGCCAGGGGACAGACAGAGGTAAGAAGTCAGATTGCCATGAGACAACGAACAAAAGGAAAGTTAGAAATGGAGACAATAAATGTAGACTGTTTCTAGAAATATGGCTGAGAATGGAAGGAGAGAAATCTATAGTTTCAGAATAACATACCAAAAAAGAGAGAGAGAGGTTTTCTCACAACTAAAATCAGAGAAGTGAATAAAACTGAGACCCAAAAGTCCGTACAAGAGATCAATGAAACCAAGAGTTGGTTCTTAGAAATAATAAACAAGACTGATAGACTGTTAGCCAGATTAACAAAGAAAAAAAAGAGAAAATCCAAATCAGAATGATCAGAAATGACAAAGATGACATTACAACTGATCCACAGAAATACAAAAGATTCTCAGAGACTATTATGAACACTTCTATGCACACAAAGTACAAAATCAAGTGGAAATAGATAAATTTCTAGAAACACACAATGCCCAAGATAGAATTAGGAAGAAAGTAAAAACCTGAACAGACCAATAACAAGGTTGGAAATTGAATCTGTAACAAAAAACCTACAAACCAAAAAGAGCCCTGGACTACATGGATTTACAGCTGAATTCTACCAGACATATAAGGAAGAACTGACACCAATCCTACTGAAACATTTTTTTCAATCAAGGAGGAAGAGCTTCTCCCCAACTCATTCTACAAAGCTAGCATCATACTAATACCAAAATGTGGCAGAGACACAACAAAAAATGAAAATTTCAGGCCAATATCCCTGATGAACACAGATGTAAAAATCCTCAACAAAATACTAGCAAACTGAATCAAATGCAGCACATTAAAAAGTTAATTCACTATGATCAAGTAGGCTGTATTTCTGATATGCAAGGTTGGTTTAACATACATCAATAAATGTGATAAGCAGAATCAAAAATGAAAACCATATGATCATCTTAACAGATGCAGGAAAAGCCTTCAATAAAATCCAGCATCTCTTCATGGTAGAAACCCTCAACAGATTAGGCATTGAAGGAACATACCGCCACATAATAAGAGCCATCTATGATAAACCTACAGCCAACATCATACTGAACAGCCCAAAAACTGGAACCATTCCCATTGAGAAGTGAAACAAGATGAGGATGCCCACTCTCACCATTCCTATTTGACATAGTACTGGAAGTCCTAGCCAGGGAAATCAGACAAGAGAAAGAAATAAAAGGCATCCAAACAGGAAAAAAGAAGTCTTTGCTGAAAATATGATTCTATACCTAGAAAACCCTAAAGATTCTGCCAAAAGGCTCCGCGAACTGATAAACAAATTGAGTAAAGTTTCAGGATACAAAATCAAAGTACAAAAATCAGTAGCTACATTTGATGTAGAGAATCAGTTCTCTACATCAATAATGTTCTAGCTAAGAACCAAATTAAGAACACAATCCCATTAACTATAGACACAAAGAAAATGAAATACCTAAGAATCCATCTATTAAAGGAAGTGAAAGATCTCTATAATGAGAACTACAAAACACTGCTCAAATAAATCAGAGACAACACAAAGAAATATAAAATATTCCATGCTCATGGCTTGGAAAAATTAATATGGTTAAAATGGCCATACTACCCAAAGCAATTTACAGATTCAACTCCATTCCTATCAAAATACCAGTGTCATTTTTTACAGATTTAGAAAAAGCTATTCTAAAATTCATCTGGAACCAAAAAATAGCCTGAATAGCCAAAGCAATAACTAAAAGAACATATTCAGAGACATCACACTATCTGACTTCAAACTATACTACAAGGCTACAGTAATCAAAACAACATGATAATGGTATAAAAACAGATACAACAGTGAACAGAATAAAGAACCCAGAAGTAAGCCCACATACCTACAACCATCTGATCTTAGACAAAAATCAACAAAAACAAGCAATGGGGAATTGTGCTGGGATAAGTGGCTAGCCATATGCAGAAGAATAAAACTGGACCCCTACCTTTCACCATATATAAAAACTGACTCAAGATAGATTAAAGATTTAAATGTATCACCTCAAACTATAAAAAGCCTGGAAGAAAACCTAGGAAATACCCTTCTCAACATAGGCGTTGGCAAGAAATTTATGTTAATTATGACAAAAACAAAAACTGACAAGTGGTACTTAATTAGAGAACTTCTGCACAGCAAAAGAAATTACCAACAGATAAATAGACTACAGAATGGGAGAAAATATTTGCAAACTATGTATCTGACAAAGGACTAACATCTAGAATCTACAAGAAACTTTAAAAAAATAAACAAGCAAAAACCAAAGAATCCAATAAAAAATGGGCAAAGGACATAAACAGACACCTCTCAAAAGATGACATACAAGTGGCTAAAAAAATATGAAAAAATGCTCAACACCAGTACTCATCAGAGAAATGCAAATCAAAACCCCAATGAGATATCATCTCACACCAGTCATAATGGTGGCGATTATTTAAAAGTCAAAAAACAACAGAGGGTGAGTGATATGGTTTGGCTCTGTGTACCCACCCAAATCTCATCTCAAATTGTAATCTCCTCATGTCAAGGGAAGGACCCTGTGGGAGGTGACTGGATCATGGAAACAGTTCTCCCATGCTGTTCTCATGATAGGGAGGGAGTTCTCACAAGATCTGATAGCTTTAAAGTGGCAGTTTCCACTGCGTGCTCTTTCTCTCCTACTGCCATGCAAGAAAGTGCTTGCTTTTCCTTTGCCTTCCACCACGATTGTAAATTTCCCGAAGCCTTCCCAGCCATGTGGAACTGTGAGTCAATTAAACCTCTTTCCTTTATAAATTACCCAGTCTCAGGTAGTATCTTAATAGCAGTGTGAAAGCAGACTAATAAAGTGAGACTATGGAGAAATGGGAATGCTTATATACATTGTTTGTGGGAATGTAAACTAGTTCAGCCACTGTAGAAAGTGGTTTGGAGATTTCTCAAGAAACCTAAAACAGAACTACTATCTGACCCAGCAATCCCACTACTGGGTATATACTCAAAGGAAAATAACTCATTCCATCATAAAGACACATGCACCTGTGTGGTCATTGCAGCACTATTCACAATAGCAAGGACATGAAATCAACCTAAATGCCCATCAACAATGGATTAAAGAAAATGTGGTACATATACACCACAGAATACTGAGTAGCCACAAAAAAAAGAACGAAATTGTTCTTTCAGCACTTTACAGGAACATGGATGGAGCTGGAGATCATTATCCTAAGCGACCTGACATAACACACAAACAGAAAACCAAATACCACGTGTTCTCACAAGTTGGAGCTCAACATTGAATCCACGTGCTTGTAAAAATGGGAAAAAGAGACCCTGGGGATCACTAGATGGAGGAGGGAGAGAGGGGGGTGTGGGCCGAAGAACTACCTGTTGGGTACTATGCTTACTGCCTGGATGGTCTGAAGCCTCAGTGTCATACAGTTTACCCATGTAAGAAACCTTCACGGGCAGCCTTTCATCTATAATAAAAGCTGAAATGTTAAAAAAAAAAAAAAAAAATCACAGAGGATTTTTTTTCTTTTGCAAACTATTTGCAAAATAGTTTGCAAATATTTTCTCTCATTCTATAGTCTGTTTACCCAAAGATGCTTGTTTGCAACATGTTTAAGTACCAAAGGGAAAAAAATAGAGAAGGAAAGGTTGGAGATACATCTGAGAGAAGGATAACTGACAGAGCAAGGTCCATTAGGAAACTAAGGGGAGCCTGATCCAGAAAATAGGTAGCAGGGTTGACCTTAAGTAGGAGGTGTTAAAGCAGTCATTTCTATTGAGACAGAGGAAAGGAAACAAAGAATGGGCTTTAATTATGAGTGAACTTACAGATGGAAGGCTAGCAATAGAAAGTTGAGAGAGTGCCTACTCTATGAACTCTATTTTCTCTGTTAGATAGGAAAGAGCTGATCTGCTAAGGAAGCAGGAAGATGGGCATCTATCTTTTTTTTACTTGAGATATGATATCAAGTAAACATTTAAAATATCCAAATGATGTTGACGGTTCTGTAAATTGTAAACAATCTGTAGAAATACCAATCCACGCCATCCTGTCATTTTCTTTAGCAATATGGTTGTAGAATTAAAGAGGACACAGTTAAATTGATGAACTGCTTCCTTGTTTTTTCAGATAAGCTTAATTAGGCAGGGGAGTTAAAAATCATTGACAAGGAACTGGTTGCAGTGACGGGGATGGAAGCAAAGGATGTTACTAATAAAATTGTGCCAAGGGAAGAGATGACTGCAACACTTTTGGCTTAACAGGGTGAGTAAATAGAGATTTAGGGATGTAAACAGATTTAGGAGAAAATATTTTTAATATTTTTAATATTTCAGGTTTCTATATCCAGGTCTACATGCAAATCCAGATGCATAGAAAGGAAATCTGACCTGAAAAAGATAGTAACTGAAGCCATGGAAATATAAAGGGAAAAAATAGAATTTACACCACTGAAGAAGGAATCCTGAAAACACTCTGAAGGGTCAGAGAAATAGTGGCTTAAAGTCCCCTGGGACTTTATAGACAGGCCAGAAAGATAAGGAAAAGAGTCCAGATGAGGGTGGTCCCAGAAGTCCAGAAAAGAGAGTTCAATGGTAGAGTGATCAAAATGTCAGTGCTGCTGAAATTGGCAGAGGTTGTTGTCTAAAATTTGTCTTATTCATCTCTGTTAGCATATAGGAAAATGTGTGACACTTTGTCAGAATTCAGTAAATGTAAAGTTCTGTGTTGTGGACATCCCAATACCTGTGAATCTCACTCCAACACTGTTTGAATTACAGTAAATGCAGAAAGTGCAAGGAGGGAGAGAGGAAGGAAGGAAGGAAGGAAGGAAGGAAGGAAGGAAGGAAGGAAGGAAGGAAGGAAGGAAGGAAGGAAGGAAGGAAGGAAGGAAGGAAGGAAGGAAGGAAGGAAGGGAGGGAGGGAGGGAGGGAGGGAGGGAGGGAGGGAGGGAGGGAGGGAGGGAGGGGACGAAAGGATCTGTCTTACCCAAAGGCCCCATTCAGCCCCCATGTCTCCTGTCCCCAGGCTCCTGCTCCCACTTGGAAATTCAGGACTTCAGCTCCTTGAGAACTGCATCCCTGTCCCATCCACACCACCTCAACCATCTCTAAAATCCAGGGTTTCTCTCACAGGTGTTCATGATAGGGTGCTGCCATTTTCCCATTATCTCTGGGCAGTTCAGTTCCCCATCTTGCCACTTCAAGAGGCACCAAGGTCTCCTGCTGGATGCTGTTGATCCCCACCTATCACAGATGCTGGTGCCTCACCAAGTACATCAACAAGTTTTATTCTTCCATCAGACATGCTGCTGAAGATCTCTGTTAAGCACCATGACTAAACAGCCAGAGCCCTCAAAGTGCCACCATGTTGTTGTTATCTGTGGGGAAATGTGCCCTCTCATCTCTGAGTTACCCTCTGTTAGAGGTGTCCCAAAGCAGTGTTGCTCCTGCTTCCGCTGTCGTACAAACTTGAGTGGAAGAGCTCTTTCCATTTCTATTATTTTGTTTTTTTACCTATAGCTCTCTTTCTCACTCTAGGACTCAGGCATGGATTGTTGCTATATCTACCTTATCATATTTGTTCATGCATTTCATAAGTGGCTTTTTTGTTGTTGTTGTTGTTGTTGGTTTTTGAGACAGAGTCTCGCTCTGTTGCCCAGACTGGAGTTCAGTGGAGTGATCTCAGCTCACTGCAAGCTCCGCCTCCCGGGTTTACGCCATTCTCCTGCCTCAGTCTTCCAAGTAGCTGGGACTACAGGTGCCCGCCACCACGCCCGGCTAATTTTTTGTATTTTTAGTAGAGACAGGGTTTCACTGTGTTAGCCAGGATGGTCTCGATCTCCTGACCTCGTGATCCGCCTGCCTCAGCCTCCCAAAGTGCCATTTTTAGTTCTTTACACTAGTTTCCCACCATTATCATAACTCAGCTACTTTCTGTGTGTCTGATAATCTCTGGGCATCTTTCTACATTGTTTCAAATAACAGGCTAGGGATTCTTTTCCCACATCTCCAGGCCAAATTCCTAACGAAGTAACCGATTGGTCAAACTAATTACCGTTGTTCTTGAATGGACATTTGTGCCATCACATGTCACAGACTACTAATCTACTTGTGGGTCAGCAATAGCCTCAAGGTAGTATCATATGGTACCAGCAAGAAATACATGCAGAAGGAACCTCCTAGAGGAGGTCTGTAGGAGTGGCAGGCAGGCATTCTCAGGCATGATCGTCCTACACTGGGAAACGAGAATTTCTATGCACAGTAACCTTCAGTAGAGACAATGTACTGAGCATGTAGTAGGTTCTCAAACATTATTTTTAGCTCCATGACTTAAAAAATAAGTCTCACTTCCTTCACAGGACATTTAAGTCCACTTAGGATATATCTCAATTTACCTTTCCAGTTTTATTGATTATTTTTCCTTGAACTCTCTACATAGCTCACATTTGTTGAGTGCTAACAGTATGTCTGGTACTTTTCTAAGATTGTTATATGGATTTAGTCATTTAATCCTCAACAACACAAAATACTGTTATTAGTCTTATTCTACCAATAAGAAAACTGAGGCTCAGAGAGGTTAAGTTACCTGCACTAGGACATGTATTAATAGTTAGTCAATGATTGAACAGAAATTCAAACTTCAGTACATGGCTTCAAAGTCCAAGATCTTAATCACTAAGCCATACTGCTTCTCAAAAATTAACTAATATTACTACATAATAAGAATAGGTATTATGAGTGATTGTATGTTGTCAGGGTTCAGAACACCACACCCCAAAGTTTGGTGCTTTGACATGCTGAGTTCTTTAAACTAAAGGAGACTGGGAAGGCCTCAGAACTAAGGTCTCTCTGAACTTCTGTCTGTCCTCCTTTCTTCCTTTTCCTGTTCTTCCCAAGTGGGTCTTACAACCTAGAATTTCTCTCCCTAAAGCAATCCATAAAACCTAGTAAGGGGCTAGGCACGGGGCATAGTGGCTCACGCCTGTAATCTCAGCACTTTGGGAGGCCAAGGCAGACAGATGGTTTGAGGTCAGGAGTTCAAGGGCAGCCTGTCCAAGATGGTGAAACTCCATCTCTACAAAAAGTACAAAAATTAGACGGGCGTGGTCGTGGGCGCCTGTAGTCCCAGCTACCCGGGAGGCTGAGGCAGGAGAATCGCTTGTACCTGGGAGGTGGAGATTGCGTGAGCTGAGATTGCGCCACTGCACTCCAGCCTGGGCATAAAAGTGAGACTCTGTCTCCCCCCACCAAAAAAAAAAAAAAAAAAGAAAAAAAAATCTAGTAAGATTACTTTCTGACCGTCCCTGCCTTTCCATGGTCACAAAGGAATTCTGACTTACCTCACCTGCAACTAGGTCATAAAACCCTCATTCTAGAGAATTCCTGCCCTATACTCTGAGGCCAAGAATTTTAATGAACTGGCCTTTCTAGGTTCCCCCCTCAGTTTATCATTAGATGATGCCCCTTTTCAATCATGTTTCTCCACAACTATCCACTCCTTTCATCAGACTTAGCATAAAAAGACCATTTTTTCCTGGGTCTTTGTGTCATTTCTGAAGACTCCTCTGTCACATAAAACTTTGTTAAATAAATTTATTATGCCTTTTCTTGTTAATTTTTATTACTTATTTTTTGAGACAAAGTCTCGCTTTGTCACCCAGACTGGAGTGCAGTGGCACAAACACGGCTCACTGCAGCCTCGACCTCCCAGGCTCAAGCAATCCTCTCGCTTCAGGCCTCAAACTCCTGGGCACAATGTTGGGATTACAGGCATGAGCCACCTGCGCCCGGCCGGCTTCTCTTAATTTTTTTCGTAGGAATGTCAGCTATGAACCTTGCGATAAGTGAGGACAAGATATTTTTCTTGCCCTTACAATGCCAAACAATGGATAAGGGTTCTATTATACATGCGGTACTCAAACTGATGTTTTGCCCTGTTGCCACTATAAGTAAACATTTGCATCACAGTACACAGCCAGAAACAGAGCTGTAACATTTCCTCTAAATGCTACTATAGCCGCACTCCACAGGATTTAATATGTTCTATCTTTATTATTCAGTTAAGTAGATATTCTTATTTCCATTGTGATTTCTTCATCAGCCCTTGAAATATTTGGTGTATTGCTCAGATTCCAGGCGTGGAGATTTCTAGTTTTCTTGTTACTCTAGTTTAATTCTACTGTGATCAGAGAACATAACGCTGAACGGGGTCGCAGTTTTGAATGCGCGGGGGCTTTCCTTTAAGGCTCAGGATGTGCTGGATGCTGGTGTATGTTCCATGTGCATCAGGTTTCCTCTCTTTCCAACTATCGTGCTAAGAGCTGACTTCAGCTTAGAAATCCTCAAAGTCCCTTCTGACACTAAGTGCGTGTAATTCCAAGCAATAAACTAAACGGTAATTACCTCGAACTTTTCTTCCTGTTAACTCTTTTCCTCTTGGTTTTTCAAAATGCAGCAACTATTACTTCTAATAAAAAAACAGAAAAAGAAAAAAAGTCCACTTGTATTCGCCTGTAGCTCTGTGCTTTCGGCTCTTCTCACAAGCAAACGAACACCCCGGGCGCCGCCAAACCACAGGGCCAGAGACGCCGGCACCCGGGCAGCCACCAGAGCCCGCTGGAGCACACGCCGGCCCGCGCCAGTCCCCTGCCCCTCCCAGCGAGGGCTGAGGGGCGGGGCCGCGGCGGCGCGCTGACGTCAGAGGAGGCTGCGACGCCGCCGGGTCCGCCGCGGCGCTGACGGCAGTGGCGGGTGTGAGCGCAGAGCCGGGCCCTGGGCAGCGGCGGCGCGGTAGGACCTCGCGCAGCGTCCGCGGACTCCGGGGCGGGGGCTCCAGCGGCAAAGCCCCCTCCCCGGGGAGGCGGGGCCTGGGGGAGCTCACTACCCAGGGAGCGGCGGCGACCGGGAACGATGCATCAGAAGCTGCTGAAGAGCGCGCATTACATTGAGCTGGGCAGCTATCAGTACTGGCCGGTCCTGGTGCCCCGTGGCATCCGCCTGTACACCTACGAGCAGATCCCCGTGTCCCTCAAGGACAACCCGTACATCACCGACGGCTACCGGGCCTACCTGCCGTCCAGGCTGTGTATCAAAAGGTACGGTCTGGCCGCCTCCGCCTGGAGTGTCCCCTTCTCTCACCTACACCCTTTTTGTCTGGTCCCCCTTCTGCTTTCCCCGCCTTTCTGCTTGCCCATCATTTCCTCCCCGCCCCATCCTTTTCATCCCTTTTTACCGCCTCTCCTCCCCCGTTATCTCCCCTTACCTGGCCGGGGTACTTGATCCACGGAATAATCATGATAGTAACAGTGATCATAATTACAACTCTCCTATGGCGCTTTGCTGTTTACAAAGGGCTTTTACATCCTTTATTCGGTTTATTCGGCTCAATGAGATATATGTTGGAATCGGGCTGAGCCATATTTGCCCGGTGTATACCTAAGCTTGCTTTCTTTTTAGAGCAACCCTCTGGGAATTCAGTAGCTTTGGGCCAGAAAAATGCCTGTATCATAGGAAACAAGTTAACATATACGCCCAAGATTTATTCATGTAGCAAATACTTATGGAGCCCATGCAGAAAAAAAGCAAACATGGCCCTTGTTCTCATGAAGCTACTAAGGTGTAGCCTGGGTAACAGACATTAAAGAGATAATTACACAATTACGTAATAACCATTGTGGAAAAAAAATGCTGTGTAGGAAAAGCACTGTGGTAAAGAGAGCCCATAACGGGTACCGAGTCTCCACTAGAGCACCACAGAAGCATCTCTAAGAAGGAAATTTCTTTATCATTCTAAACCTTTAAAACCACAGTCTCTTGAAAACCTGTGTTTAAAAAAAACAAAACTGAAAAATAACTGTTCTAGTTCTTGGAGTAACTGTCCAAACTTACTACCTGTACTGAAATACAGGACCTCTGCTTTAGGAGAATTAAGATACAGATGTTGGTTAGCTCCAGGTCACTGTAGTGGCAAACCCTAGTGCCAGAATGTGGGCTGTTGAGTTGCTCAAGCGGCAACCACATGTCTGATTCTTGATTTTTCCAGCATTATCTTTTCCTGTCCTTCTTTCCTTTTGTCCTGCCATGAAAGTGTTTCTGTGACTCATGGTCACAAGGTGACATCACTGTCATCCCTACTTGGCTTGAATGGATGGCCCTTAGGATTCACAACTTGAAGCGTAATTACCGTTTTCCTCCCCAATGCCTCCTGTTACATGAGTAAATTACACAGCTGGGTTCTGCTGTGGATCTGGAGTTCCACAAGAATAGGGCAAGCAGTGAATTGCCTTAAATATTTTCTACCCAACTAGCAGTGGTCCTCTGCATTCTGATGTTAGGGTCCAAATCTCACGGAGTGGAAAATTAAGTATAGAGCCTTAGCTCTTGAGCTATTGAGTTAAAGACTTTAGTATCCAGATCTGCCACTTAACAGTTCTGAGACCTGGAGCAAAAATGGAACCTCACTGAGCCTCATTTTACCCACATGTAAAAATGAGGGTAATCACAGTATCTGCTTCCAGAGGTAAAAAAGGATTCAATTAGATTCTGTGTGTGAAATGCTATACATGGCCTGGAACCTAATAAGCCCTCAATAAATGCTGATTGTTGTCATCACCAATGATTTTGAAGCTGACAGATGATGATAATGAAGATGATTATTGATTTTAAAACTGAACAGAATATGAAGATGTGGTGCTGGACTCCTGTTAACTTCAATAAGGATGGCACCAGATTCGAAAGACAGAAGAAAAGACCCAAAGCCAGTAAACAAGACATAGGGTTTTACTAGGGTAATTTACAGAGAGGTCCAGTGGCAGTGACCTGAATGGGAGAACCTCTGCCGCCTGCAGAAAGCATGCAGTTTATATAGCATTTTACTTAACACCCTTCCCCCTGACGGTCTCCACCTGGTAATCTTCATTTACAAAACAAAAGGCCTCCATCCCATGTACAGTCAGCATTCCATGAGAAGGGACAGGGGCTCAGATGTTCCTCATAGATAAGGAATCAGTCTAAGGGTTGGCCATGCTTGCAATTGTAAACACATTCAAGTGTGTTTTTCATATAGGGTCATTCTCAGGATATGCTTAAGTTACTGCTGTCAGGTGTGTCTACTGTGCAGGAAACACCTAACTTTTCATACAGTAAGAGTAGATTCTTTATTAGAGGTGTTCTTGCTTTCCCACCAGCCTTAATTTCTCCAAGTTCAGCCTTTGCCCTCTCTCCTTTTGACTTTCAGGAGTGACTGGGACAGATTTTGGATGTAATCTGAGGAGGTTTTGTATGTCATAGCAGTTTTGCGAGTCCACTGTTAGCTGCAGGGAACATGGAGAGGTTGCGCCTCGGTTAAGTTAGTCAGGTTATACTGGATTTCACGAAAAGAAAAGTTCTGAAGTAATAAGCAGAGCATAGTATTGATTGTCAAAAGATTGTCAAAAGATTGTCAAACTTGTAGTTATATGTTTCAAGCACATTCGTGCATCCCTTCCTCCAGTTATAAATAGTCTTTACACTTTGTACATGATAAAGCCTGAAATTCATGATCCAAGATTCATTTTATTCTTGATGATCATTTGATAGTTTTGACACCTTGCTATATACATCATGTATCTGGCCTTCACTGATTCAGAAATCCTTACTAGTAAGTGTTGACATATAACTAAATTTGTAGCAGTCACTGTGGTTCTTGCTTTTGCTTTTACAAGAAATGAACTTAAGAGAAGCAAAATAAATAGGAAATTCCATTTCTTATAAAAATGAGAACGTGAGAACCACAGTGACTGCTACAAATTTAGAGTTACATGTCAATGTCAATATGTCAAGGATTTCTGAATCAGTGAAGACCAAAAACCTAAATTTAAGCAAAAATACTAGATTTTGCAGACAAATGCAAGAGTAGTATTTTAATCTTTAGTCATGATGTCACCTTTTAGTAAATAATCAGATGAGTCCTCTCCACATCTGGAGAACCATTTCCCAAAAGTAAGAAAGGAGCTGGAAGAAAGTTGCAGCAGCATCTAATGTGGCTCCATTACTGTGTAGATGAAGAAACTGAAGCCCGGAGAGGTTAAGTGACTTGTGTGGGGTAGGGACAGTGAGCTTCTTGACTCAGGGTGGTACACACTGTACCAGCCTGTGCTGCCAAGACCAGTTAGCCCAGAGCATTTTGAAAGAGGGCACATAGTACCCACATTAAAAGTAAAGTCCAGTTGTTTCTGAAAATGAGAAACTTAAGCCACCTGGAAACTAGACTGGTTTTAAGACATCCACAGCAAAGTTGTTCTGGCATGCCTGTCTTAAAGAACCTTTCCAATGGATCAATACATATTTATTTTGCTTCTGTTAAGTCCATTTAATTTTGCATTTGTATTTAATGAGCTCCAGGAAAGTATTCTAAGTTCATGCCTAACCTTGCACTGAGCAGGTTTTCAGATACGTATTATTGATAGAATATGCTAGCTAACATCCAGATTTCCTCTGCATGTTCATTCCTGAAGACCTTTAGTTTTTAGACTAATCTGAGCAAGGTATTGTGAACAGTGGGGTTATAAAGACGAATGGTACTGACCATTAGGGAGTTGATAGGCTGGAAGATGAGATGGAATTTGTATGTAAATCTCTTAATACAGAGAAGGAAATGGTAAGTATGATAATAGAGGTGAGCACCCAAAAAACTATGGTCCCAAGATTGTTGGCAATGTGGAAAAACTTAGAATAATTTGATTAGATAATATATCAAATTTAGAAAGGTACAGGTGGGGTAAGAGCTTTGGAGCAAGTATTAGGTAACACCTCAAAATTGTCCCTAACCTTTGAATGTGACAGTAAGTTGACCAATGTGAATCTCAGTTGCATGTATGTTTATTTTCCAGTTTGTTTATTTTATCTAATGAGACAGTAAACATCTGGAGTCATTTGCTGGGTTTCTTTCTCTTCTTCACCCTGGGAATATATGACATGACATCTGTGTTACCTTCAGCAAGTGCGTCCAGAGAAGATTTTGTAATTTGTTCTATTTGTCTTTTCTGCTTCCAGGTAAGTCATTTCACAAATACTGCTATTGGTAAAGAGAACTTTTTGTCAGGCAGGCTTGGTCAGGTGACCTTACCTCGGACCTACCACTTGCTTTAAAGAGCCCTGGAATGGCATGTTGGTCAGCTTATTGATTTTCATAACATAAACACCAAATAGTCTGTTCTTATGAGAGTATGTTTGAAATCCATTAAATTACAAAGATGGAGAAAAATTTGTTTCTCTCCTCTTCTTTTTGGGCACCTCTGCTTTAAGATTAATAAAAAAAGTAGGAATCTTTGATTGCATTCTATTAGCTGGCTGAAATATAACACTAGTGTCTACTTAAAACTTGTTGGGGAAGATTTCTCATCTCTTTCCTGTTTGCATCTGTGATTTTTGTATTTGTTATTTCCATACTATATTTTACTGTCCTGTTTTGCTGGTATTGATTTTTTGCTCTGTTGCTTTAATGTTAATTTATTTTGAACTCACTGGCCTGGCTTCAAATACTTTCAGTTTATTTTCCTCTCTACCTCCTATATTTGTTAGTTCCATAGCACTGGCATTTTTCAGGAACCTGTAAAAATGTCTTTAAAAGTTACATTTAGTAGATTTCAAACAGATAATTTTGAAACAGAAAACAAATGTGGGCTATAGTTCTATTGACATTTAAAACAGAAATTTTTTCTGCTTTAGAGAATATAGAAAAACATAAAAATAAAAAGAAAAACTTATTATCACCCTTTCTCATGACAGACACAGACTAGCTATTCCCTGCAGTTAGCCTGTTGCTGCTGAGTTTGAGAAGTGAACCTCATAACTCAGCTGCACAAATGTCGCTTTCGTTGTGTATCATTTTATTTCAGAGTGTCATCGCTTTACTCAAGTTTAAACTTTGGACTTAAATGGCCAAGAAACACAGCAAAACAAATCTCTCTTCCCCTTTTTTATTATTCCAATTTTTGGAATAATATTTTAATTTTCTTTGAGGGAAAGCATAACCTATTTCTGTTATTAGAAAATTATTTTTCCTTCAAATATTTTTTAAAAATATACTCTTTCTGAGGTTTAATTTTTGCCCTGATTTCAGCCAAAATGTCCCTTACAATCCATAACCAATTTTGTAATGTAAATGAATCAATTTCTTTTTAAATTTTTAGGTGCATCTCAGTATAGATTAACATGCTCTTAATAATCATTAAGTAAAAACTGGCTTCTATTCTTGTTAGTTATATGCATATTATCTACTTTGAGAATCCCTGCTCTTTTCCTTTATGCTGAGGCCTATTCTTTATGCCTTCACCACCTGCCACAGCTGATGTTAGTTCAGAGAATGTGTATTAATTTCAGTATTGACGTAAGAAAACAATACATTGCAAAACTAAAAGGATAAATAATTACAACAATTTCCAATAAAGAAATAGAGCCAAAGTATTACCATGACTTGCCCAGGATTATTCAGCAGGGCAGTAAAATCCTGTTCTCCTAATTGCTAGTGCAATGATCATTGTTACAATATATGCTGTACAACTTACTCAAGACAGATGAGCACATCTTCCCTACTTGAAAAGACCACTTCTTATCAAATTATAACTTGTTCACCTGAGTTTTTCAGATTCTTAGGGTCAGTGGACAGTGTAGTAAACCATAAATATATTTATTAATATTGATTTACATTTAATATTAAAAGACGATTTACATTTAATATTAAAAGACATAACATTTTTCTCACTCCTATGCTTCTATATGCTTTAGTGCTTTCCTCGCAATCAGATTAATAGAGTACATTCTGAACAGTAGAATGTAATTCAGGGGCTTTGAACCTTCCAGGGTATTTGTATTTTGGAGAAGAATGTCAGAATACAATAATGCCTTTTGCTAGATTTGATCCATTTACATTCAGTTAACAAATATTTGTTGAATGCATCCTATATACATCCAGATACTATGCTAGTATCTGAACAGTGCTGAATAGAACCAACCTGGTATAAAGGTCAAGCCACTTGTAGGCGTGCAGAAGAGACAGTGAGGTGGCATTTAAGCAGGAAAAAAGAAGCAAGACTCACTTTCTTAGCACTTTCTGGACTTGCAGGTACTGGTTTTTGTGGTTGAAACCTAGGAAAATGGAGAAAGATAAGGCTGGAGAGATTGGCAGGGATCAAATCATTAGGTATTTTGTTATCATGCCAAGGAGCTTCGATGTGGGATGTAACACTGTAATTATCTGTCTACCTTGATGGAGTGAGATACTCCATAGAAGGAAACTTTCCATTATAACTGAAACATACCCAATTTCCCAGATTATCTTTCAGTCCATTTTTAAAGGAGCTCTAGGAATAACATATTCCTTCTTAAACAGGGCATACTAGGTATGGGTTAACTTTAAAATCTGGGGTTTTCTGTTAACACTATTTTACTTTTCCCTTAGATACCATAGTTTTCTTTTTCCTCTTTTTATTTTCTTTTTCACAATGAAGTGAGCTTTATTTTTGTTTCTAATTATTACTACAAGATATAATCATGTAGAAATTTAGGCAAACAGAAGTTTATGGAAGAAAACGTCACTTGAAATTCCACTTTTCAGAGGTAACTACATTGGACATTTGCGTTAAACAATGAGTTTAACCCAAATGTGTATGTTTGTGTATGCATAGCTACCTTGCACCTGCCTACCTGCCTGCTCACTTACCTGTCTACCTACTTCCAAGCTACAGTCATCCCTGCTTGCTATTTTGCGACCTGCTCTTGTGTCATTCAACATTGTGGCAATGGGATGTTTCCCCATCAGTGAGAAATATACGCTTTTATGCTCTCCTGATTTATGGTGCTTAATCTCAAGGATAATCTGAGAAAACAAATAACCAGGCTTCTTAGAGTTACGTTTAAATAATGAACTTAGAGTTAGTTACTGGTTGGTTGCTTAGTAACCAAAAAGCTATAGACTATTAAGGATTTTAGACAATTGATGAAGCAATGAAGTTGTGACAAAGTACATTGTTACTGAATATTGATATTGAGTCTATAGTAACTAGATTTGTTTAATGACCAGAATATAAAATATTAATAGCTGGATGACCATGTTACTGCCTTAGCAATTGCTTACAAAATGTTTATCGGTTGTACCTACTTTATATTGTTTGTTTGTCCCATTGCCTGCACCCCACTGTCACTGTCTCAGTACGTGCTCTCCAGGGCTATTCCTATAACCTCCTGTTTCAGCCCTTCTAGTCCACACCTCTGTAAGGGGGCACTTAAAATTTTCAGGCATATCATATTATACCCATAATATTGAAGTTAAAACCCATTAATGTGTAGGACATGTCATAATCATATTATAAAGAATATGATGCTTTTCCTTAATCTCTGCCCCCCAGCCGTAAATATGTGCACACCTTTTTTTATGTCCTTGGTGAATGCCAGCCCAACTTTTAAAATCCACCTCAGGTGAACAGCCCTTCTCTGATGCTCTTTTCTTCCCACCAGTCCCACCCTCCAAATGCACATGTACCCTCACAGAGTCAATATCCTCCCACCTTTTCCAATTATGCTCTGCACTGAAGTACAGTAGGATTTGCTACTGTACTATTCAGTGATTCTGTATCACCTCCAATGTATGACACACGGCAGGTGCTTGATGGCTGAAAGGCATTCTGCCATAGACACCTCATCATCAGAGCAGCTGATTGAATCAGATTAGCTTTACTCTCAGTTTGGCAACCATATGAAGTTAGCAAGTCATGATTGTTTTTTAAATTATTATTTTTTTTGAGACAGGGTCTCACTGTCACCCAAGCTGGAGCATAGTGGGGCAGTCATGGCTCACTGCAGCCTCGATCTCCCAAGTTTAAGTAATCCTCCTGCCTTAGCCTCCCAAGTAGCTGGGACCACAGGTGCATGCCACCATGCCTAGCTAATTTTGTTTGTTTGTTTGTCGTAGAAATGAGGTCCTCCTATGTTGCCCAGGCTGGTCTCGAACTCCTGTGCTCAAGCAATCCTCACACCATGGCCTCCCAAAGTGCTGGGATTACAGGCATGAGCCACTACTACACCAGCCTGTTTTTTCTTGAAGGCAATAAAGCTGTGTTTACCTTAGAAATTAAAAGTAAACTCTATACAGTGAATCTCATACAGACATGAAAATTCTTAACTGAAAAAGCCAATTGTGGAACAGAATGCATAGTGTGATTTCATTTAATTTTAAAATATGTGTGTGTGTGTGTATATATATATATATATATATATATATAATGAGTGCATGTGTACAGACTAATATATCACAGGTATTTGACATATGTATTGAAAATATCTGGAAAGACACATTAAAAATGTTATCACTGGCTACCTCTGGGGAATAGATTAAGAGTGGCTTATATTTATGTTCTTTGATTTTTTTAGGGATATGTATTGCTTCTATAGTAAATACTCTTTAAAAACAAATTCATGGATCAAAATAAGCCTTAGATGATAGTTTTAAAACATTCACATTGTATAACTTTCCCATTACTGTGCTATTTATTTATAATTTTCATTTTTTAATGTAGTTATTTTAAATTTTCTCATTATTATCTCCATATTACCCATGAGGAAATTGAGGCTTTAGAGTAATGACATGGCTCGCTCTACTGTAAGGCACAGAGCTAGAATCCAAGCCCATAAATGTTTGAATTGAAAGCCTAGCCTTTTAACTATTTCCCTGAACATCATGCATAAGTTGCTTTAGTTTCTTTAGTCACTTTGTTAAGATTTGTTTTTATTTTTCACAGGTCTGTATGCTCTGCTCTGTGGGCTATCATCTTTTTTCCTGCCATCGGTCAGAAAAAACATGTCGAAGATGGATGGCATTAGATTATGCAGGAATTTCTATTGGAATACTGGGCTGCTATGTCTCAGGAGTATTTTACGCATTTTATTGTAATAACGTAAGTAGATTGAAACATTTTACATTCTACCTTTCGTATAGGTCTTGGGTTTTCTTGCCTTGGTTCTTTTGAACTTCTTAATAAGTACATAATTAACTTATAGAATAAGTAGAAGAATTTCGTATAAGCATAAACTTATTTTTCAAAATGGCCCTGTCATCTCTAACATCTATTATCAGTTCTATACTTATTTTACTAATTTTTTATTGGAAAATATATATACAGTTATTTTCTGAAACTTAATGTAGACATTAAATTATTAATGTTTTCACTAAATCTATATGGCTGCATGGTTCCTCAAATATTCACATTATTTATCTTTTATTTGTGTGTTTATAGAACTGAAGTTAAAATTCACACTTGGTAAAATTATGAGGTTGGTTACTGCTTTCCATTTCTTTTTTCTCCTCTCAGTGAAAAAAAAAAAAAAAAACAGGAAAATGTGTCTGCATTTATTAGCCCATATTCTTCTCTAAAATATGTTTTCCTGTCTTCAGTCTTATGTTTGGGGTAGGCTTGTAAGACAGACCAGATAGGAGTGAGTGTCTTTAACAAATGTGAGATGTGTCTTTTCTGAGTTCTGGATCAACTCTGCTTTCTGTCCCTAAGTACACACAAAAGTCAGTTTTTGCCTTGTGCAAAGCAGCATTTGCAACACTGTAATCAGATAATACAGCACCTGACCTAAAAATATTGGCCAACCAAACCTTATGGAGTGAACCCTAAGTTATCACCTCATGTTCCAGCCAAGAAGACAAACTGAATGTTCCCATGGGGTCAGTACATCTCAAGTTCTCCCTTTCAGAAAGTCCCCTTCCACCCTACTTTGTTTTCTTCCTGTTTTTCTACCATACTCTTGTTTTTTCTTTTGCCCGTTTAGTTACCTCCCTTTCAGAACCAAGACTGAGCTTCTCCCTCAGGAGCAGTATACCTACTAGTTATTTCTAGTCCTAATCACAAAGAATAGAGCCTGTCCTGCCCAAGGCCCACCATGTAACAGGTGCTCTAAGGCAGGTATCTGCAGGTGCCCTACATATCTGGGGGTCACCAACCCCCAGAACCTGTCCGTGGCCTGTTAGGAACCAGCCCATGCAGCAGGAGGTAAGCAGTGGGCTGGTGAGCCAGGGAAGTTTCATATGTGTTTACAGCCACTCCCCATGGCTCGCATTATCACCTGAGCTCTGCCTTCTGTCAGATCAGCAGCAGCATTAGATTCTCGTAGCAGCACAAACCCTATTGTGAACTGCACATGCAAAGGATTTAGGTTGTGCAATCTAATGCTTGATGATCTGTCACTGTCTCCCATCACCCCCAGATGGGGACTGTCTAGTTGCAGGAAAACAAGCCCAGGGCTCCCAGTGATTCTACATTATGGTGAGTTGTATAATTATTATATATTACAATGTAGTAATAATAGAAATAAAGTGCACAATAAATGTAATGCACTTGAATTATCCTGAAACCATCTCTGCCTGCCTCCCCGCACCACGATCCACGGAAAAATCATCTTCCACAAAACCAGTCCCTGGTGCCAGAAAGGTTGGGGACCACTCTGAGGCACAGTCCTCAGCCTTCACTTATTGGGAAGATTGGCCACAGTGTGGAATTTCTCAGATTGCTTGGGATTTTTCAGTAGGACCTTTGTCTCTACACAATGACAGAGAAGACTGTCAACATATCTGGTGTCAAAATTAGTGAAGAGAAAAATCATAAATTTGACTTCAATACATAAGAACATTATTAATTGTAGCTGCTTAAACGTGAGCCATTTGCTTTTTAGGCCTAATCACTTTGGAACACAAGCACATAATTAAATATATATGCAGGTAACCTTGTTGTAAATTGACTTGATTTTAGCTCTGCCCAGCTTTCATAACTTAACCATTTTGCATGAAACGGTTTATATGTTTTTAAAAAATTAGAGCATACTGATAACCAGGTGCTTGTGAGTACAACCGTGTAATATCTGAATTCTTTTGCTTATTTTATTCTGTATTTCTCTGAAACTGTTTTCCTTTATCTCTTGCTAAACATCAAAGTGAGATACTTTTTGTAAATCTCTTACCAGAAAAACTAAAAGTCCAAGATAGATTAAACAGATAAGGGAACTACTGGAGCTGATACAGTCAGTCCATGATCATTGAAAAATTGCTTTCTTCCATCTGGTTTCTAATCATTTTCAAATACTCAGTTGCTGTAGACCTATAAAAGACTTGTTTTACCTTTTAAGGAACACAGCTGCTTTCAGAATGAGATTGAAAACTGTGGACCCTAGATCCAGTAGAATGTACTTCTGGGCACACACTTAAACAAACAATCTGACATTTGATTTCAGGAAGTTAATAGCCCCAAAAAAGTCCTTGGTGCCCAGATTAAGAACTCTTGTCTTATGTGACTTTTGACTTTAAGACCAGCTAAGTGCTTATTTAAATACCTACATATCTCATAAGCCCTTCAAACCTAAGCTAAGTGTGTGCTCTCTCATGCCCCTGTTCTCTTCCCCCATCACACACACAGCAAACCTGGATCATCTTTGTTCATTTGCTTCATTAATAGAAGCCATTTATGTGGCCTTTCGGGCTAAAAACAGTCAAGCTTTCCTCTACTACCCTCTCACACATCCAGTCAGCCATTAAGACTTAAGCTTATTTCAAAAATGCCTCCTAAATCTGGCGCTCACATCTACTTTATTCAACAGGAGTCCAAGCCCCCACTCTCTCTTTGAATAAACTAAACTAATATCTTTCTAGCTGGTTTCCTGTCACCTATTTTCTACACTGATGTCAGAGTTGTCTTTCTAATAAGTCAGTTTGAAAAACAGCTGTGTCATCCTATTCTTAAAGAATTCTGCTGTTCCTCCAATGCCAGTGTGGTGAAGTTCAAAACATTTAGCCTAACAGTATGCCTTTTCAGCCTTTCTTCTCAAAACTTCCTGCTGCGTTTGCTGTTCTCTTTCCTCACGAGCTCTGTCTTCCCACAAAATCTTAGATGTCATCTCCTCCATGAAGCATTTTTTAGCTATCCCAAGTAAAGTTAATTGTTCCCTCTTCTGTGGTTCTGCAGTGTTCTGTTCCTCAGTTACAGTATCTACCATAAGATTATAATCATTTGTTGACATGTCTGCCCCTCCCATAGTCTGTGAGCTCACTGCTGGGAGAGTTCATGTCATAGTCATCTTTGCTTTTATAGGACTTGAACTGTGCATGGCATGTAATAGGTAATCAGAAAATGCTATTGTGTGAATAAATGTAGTCTTTTACCAGCTCACTTTGGAATTTGGTTTGTCATTGTGACCAACCTAAAAGTTGTATGGAACATATTTTTTAAGGAAGGGAGATAATCTGAATTTGAAATGCAAATACCAAGTAAATAGAGTTTGGAATTTGTAGTGTAAAAGCCAAAATTACTTTTTCAGTTCCCTTATTGTTAATAACAGAATTAAACTGTGATTTCCTTTCATTCTAGTACTGGCGTCAGGTATACTTGATCACAGTGCTTGCTATGATCCTGGCAGTGTTCTTTGCGCAGATTCATCCCAATTACCTCACGCAGCAATGGCAAAGGCTCCGTTCTATCATCTTTTGTTCTGTTTCGGGATATGGAGTGATTCCTACTCTTCACTGGGTTTGGCTCAATGGAGGAATTGGTGCTCCTATTGTACAGGTAGGTTGAGTGTAGTTGATATTTTTCTCTTTTTTTTTTTTTTTTTGCCTTTCAATCTTACTCTTTGTGGGTAAAGTAGTATAATCAAGCCAAGTGGGTGGATGTTTGTCATTTGAGAACATATTTGTAATTGCATATTGATGCCATAATTTTCACAGCCATATAAATAAGCATACCTTGCAGAAGTTGAGGTAAAATCTGAATACTGTTTTTCTCTGAGTTGTCTTTCTGTAAAAGAATACATTATTATTCTCTGTTACCCGTAGTATATAAATACCCAAGTCCTTATTTGTGGAGGAGGACTCCAAAGTTTCTAGCTTTGTCTGCTGGATCAGTGATAATGCCAATGATAATACAAGTATAGAAATAGGAGCAGCTGATCTTTAGGGGGTGAAGGGAAGTTGGGAAGGATTTTATGTTGGACCCGATGAGTTTGGGGTACCCAAAGGTAGAGATAGGATCTGGGATTTTAGCTAGAGTTTGACACTGGCAATAAAGATTTGGAAATCATCATTGTATTGGTAGCTGGAGCCAGGGAAGCATGTTCAATCCACTGACGACAATATATTGAGAAATAAAAGCTCTTTGTTAGAATCAGGTGTTATGGGGGAACAGTTGATGTGCATTAGGAAGAGTCTCAGTGAGCACTCAGGATTCTTGAGAAAAGGATTTGAAATAAGACTTACATTCTTAGAGATCATTGTAAAAATGCTCTATGTATGCACTAGAGAGTAAACTTGAGAATTTTTAATACAAGTAAATACGCCAAGAAATCTGACAGAAATCACATATACTCGTTGCAATGGTACCTTTTTCTAGAATGTGTGACTTTAAGGGTGGGTTTTATTCAAAAGAAGCAGATTTTATTAGAAGAGGAGAGACCATTAGTAGGCCTACATTTATTTGCATGAAGTTGGCAACAGCATAGTGGAAAACAGTTGGGTATACAGCTGAAAAGAAAGGAAGTTCTGTGACAGAGTCAATTGAGTGATATAATGTGGCCACTTGGCCAATTTGAGGACAAGGGTAATGATGTCTTCATACATTAGGATATTGGGAGAAAGGTGAGACAGTAGTGATGAGGGACATCAGTAATCCTCCTATCTGTGAAAACATCTTTCTGACAATTTTGATTCCCTTATAATAAGAAAATGGAATGGGGAACTGCCACTGTAGATAAATTCCAACTGGAATAATTGTTGACATAGAAGTGACCAAAATTTTTGGATGTGATAAACACATTCCTTTTAAGCTTATAATGACAAAAAGAATAAGACCCTAATGGGTCTAATAGTCAGTGAATTTTAGAGAAGTTAAGGAAAAAAAAGGGATTTTTTTTTTTTTTTGTATTCAGAAATCTTAAAACGGAAAGATGGCTTAGATAATAGTTTTCAAAGATGGAATCCTAATATGATCACAGATCATTCCAGTGAGGAAGCAAAGGGAAACTTTCACAGAATTGTTTGATAAGCTCTAATTTTTAAAAAGATGGAAAGACGGGCACTTTAACAAAGATAAAAAGTTCTGGAAGGGTTAATCTTGGGAGGCAGGATCAAATTGTGTTCTAGAATGTTTGAGAAATCTGAGGTTGATTAATCTGAAAAATATAGGAGTTCGGGAGGGTTATGATGATTCTCATATTTGAAGAGGAAGGAGAAATTTGTCTTTATTTTTTATTTCTTTGAAACAGAGTCTCTCTAGTGCCTTCAAACTCCTTGGCTGAAGCAGCCGTCGCACCTCAGCCTCCTAAGTAGTTAGGTCTATAGGCATGCACCACCATGCCCAGCTAAAAAAAAAAAAAAAAATTTGTAGAGAGAGGGGTCTTACTATGTTGCCCAGGCTAGTTTTGAACTCCTGTCCTCAGCTAATTTAAAAAAAAAAAAAAAAAATTAGAGGGAGGGGTCTTACTGTGTTGCTCAGGCTAGTTTTGAACTCCTGTCCTCAAGCGATCCTTCTGCCAAAGCCTCCCAAAGTGGTGGGATTACAGGCATAGGCCATGCACCCAGCCTGTCCTTATTAAATGAGTTCTTGGTAAATTAAGTTTATAACCAGTATTAGGAACAGTATGTATAAGGATAGCTTGCTGGATTTTCTCAGGGCCAGGAAAGTCTTTTCAATACTGTATCAGCAGTGAGACAAAGTGCTTCATATAGTAGTATTCAAGAGGACCATTTATCTGGGATATTGGAACAGATTTCTGTCTTGGGGAGACCCCTTAGGTCTTTTCCAGCCATAAGTTCCTGTTCTTCAGTGTCTTTGCTTATTTACCTGCCAACTCTATTTCCATATGCATTCTACCCATATACCTATGTTGCAGATGGAGTTGGGTGCCCTTAGGAACTTCAGCATGTTAAAGCTCCAGCCCCTTTAGGAGCCTGACCATTAGAGCACTCTCTGTGCTCCATTCTTGCAGACTGCTTCCTGCATATGAGAACAAGTTTCATTATTGGAGACAGTCTGCAAAACAATTCAGATTTAACAATCTTAAATCCAACTATTAGATTCGTAATAAATCTGGAGTTCAGTAACAGGAAGATCTGTAAAAAAACATGTTTTGCTTTTCAGGACTTTGCACCCCGTGTAATTGTGATGTATATGATTGCTCTTCTTGCTTTCCTATTCTACATTTCCAAAGTCCCAGAGCGGTACTTTCCAGGTAGGTGTCTCTTTTATAGCAGTTTTGTATTGTTATCCTAAATATATGCCCAAGGTGTATGCATCACAGCATCAAAACTTAGTTTCATTTTTTAATACTATTGATTATGGAAATGATTCCTCTCTTTCCAAACGTTACCTAAAACTTTCAAAGGGCTTTCACAACTTTTCCTTTCATCCTGACCATGTGAGTTGAGTCCAGTAGGTGGAGTTGTCACTGTTTTGTGGTTATGAACTAGTGACAAAGCTGACATTAGACTTTTGAGTCTTCTGACTCCCAACCACTATTTCTTTTAAAAAGTAGAACACCGTCAACTACCATTTACTTCTTTATATGCCAGCTAGTTGTTTAAAAGTAATTTATATATGCAGAGCTATATAAAGCAAGAAATAAGAAGCAAAGGACAGTAAGAAAAAGATACTGAAAAGAAGTGAGGTGTAGGATCACTTCACAATATGTACATCAAAGGGGTCTATAAAAAAGATAAAGGTAACAAACCTGGCTTTAGGCTTCCTGGCACCCAGCACTAGGAAGAAAATAGTGAAAGTTAAGAGTCTTTATGTTTCCAGAAAAAGATAGTGAAAATAAGTGAGGTGTAGGATCACTTCACAATATGTACATCAAAAGGGTCTATAAAATAGATAATGGTGACAAAGCTGGCTTTAGGCTTCCTGGCACCCAGCACTAGGAAGAAAATAGTGAAAGTTAAGAGTCTTTGTGTTTCCAAGATACACAAGCCAATAGATTTTTTTGTTCTTCATTCCAAAGAAAATATTTTCAGATGGAAAATAAGAGGACACTGGGTGGAGTGAACAACAGTCTCCAAAACCTGTATTTGCTTGTTTGAGAACTTTAGCTCTGGAGTCAGACTGCTTGGGTTCAAGACCCACATCAACCACTTTCTAGTTACGTGAGCTAAGTAAGTTACTTAAGCGCTCTCAGCTCCAGTTTCCTATCTAAAACATGGAAATACTTTTTTCCGCCCCCCTGGGGTTATGGTAAGGAGTAGATGAAAAAATGCATATAACACAGTTTAATGAGGATTAGATGAGAAAATGCACATATCATGTAACCAGGTTTCTAGCAATTAGTAGGGACTGAATAAATGACAGCAGTTATTACTATGTCCCCCAGCCCTGGTCTTATAAGTGAAATATGTGGTTTAGTGAGAGACAGAGTGACGCAAATCCAGGTAAGTTTTGGCATGGGTCAGAAATAACATTTAGAGTGCATAAAACTGATGTTTTTTTCAGTTTGGAGAGCTAAAAGTCAGGGAGCAGTTTAAATCTAAACTGCAAATTTATCCCCTCTTCTTCCTGGGTTAAGAATCACTTCAACGGTGAATCAGAGAAGGGATTGTCCCACTCATCACGTGTGTTGGGGAAGAAGAAAGGGTGAGAAACCCTGGCCTAAACAATGCATCCCACGGATCCTCAGGCATTCCTCTGTGTACTTGGTTTTTCACCACTGAGCTTTAAACAAGAACGGAAATACAGGGGAAAACCTGAGTTGTAAACAGGAGGATTTGGGAACAGATCTAGGACATGCCACTGAATTGAAGACCACCCGTCTTCCAGGCAGGGCCAGAATTTCCCTCAGAAAACAATTCTGGTAAAACATATTTTTGTATCACTTTATTAGTAATTCTTTTTAAAATTCTATATTTTCTTTATAATAGATAAGTAGAACACCAAACCATGAAAATTCTCTATGTGATTATGACCATAGTGGGTTTTAGGCCTTAAAATATTCAGATCAGGAGTTACCAGTCGTTTAATATAGAACATCTATAAACAATCAAACTCGTTGTAACTTAACCTTCCCCAAGACATACTTGACATAAAATGTGCCCTATGTAGCAGAACATGTTGAGTTCGGGTACATAAGAGCAGTGGAGATACAGAAACTAAAAAATTAGAAGTCTTTACAGTGAAAAGTGATAGTCTCAAATGTTCATGTACAAATGCCTTAGAAACTATCTCTGGCAAGTCCTCATGTATGAGCTGGCCACTGGGAAATAAAATAAATTTTAACCTAAAAGCTTTCATTCAGCTCAGGTCGAATGTTTAAAAATGTATACACAATACAATGGCATTTGATGGGTCCAAGGATCCCCAAGG
The DNA here is from genome assembly GCF_049350105.2 of Macaca mulatta. NCBI lineage: Eukaryota > Metazoa > Chordata > Mammalia > Primates > Cercopithecidae > Macaca > Macaca mulatta. The sequence goes on from NC_133410.1 coordinate 54,918,651, forward strand.
TGCGTGGATAAAATTGAGTGGATCTCTGATAGTTGTATTAGATAATCAATATTTGCTGTATTTTGTTTTTTAAAAAATGAGTCTGTAGGCTTCACTAGACTGTCAAAAGAGTCCATGGTACAAAAAAGGCTAAGAATCTTGTTGACATACACTTTAAAATCTATGTACTGTACTGATTGGTAAGAAAAAAGAGAGGTTAGAGAATATTTACATTATATGACCATAGAAGTACCATGAGTATGTTATTTACATTGAAATTATTATAGCTCTGTATTTTGTTATTTGCTAAGAGAGATCAAGAAGTTTTCCATATGTTAATTGTTTAATCTTCTTAGAATTTAACATTTGACCACAAAGAGATTAAATTGTTCTCTGAAGTTGTATATGAAATAACCTGAGTTAATTAAGCCATTACTAATTACATCCTGCAGATTATTCCATTAGTTAGAGAGCACAGGATTCAGGTCAGCACTTTTTCTTTGCACGCCTGCTTGAAATAAAAAGTGCTTCTAGTAGGTTTATATCTAAACCCAACAGTATATCTGCTTCTCGCAGATTTATACCTAAATCACCCCATGATTTTTAACATCTAGTTTCTTTTGCCTCTCTCAATAATTTGTTGTTGTTGTTCGTTCTGCCAGATGTGAGACATGGGAGGCATAAGGTCAAATTCCTGAAATTAAGTTAGATTTTGAAAACACACTTGGAAGAGCATTTCTGAAGTTTACCTGTGTACTTAATAAATAAAACCTTAAAATTAGACCCAAATATGAATTGATCCATTTTTAAAAACGTTTGGATCTCCAGTTAGTCTCTAGGCACTCTGAGACTATGAAAATTTTTCTGCTAAACTATACTTCCAAGAAATATATTTTTCCTTTAATGTCAACATATTGAAATCAATATTATTTTTTTTCTACCTTCTTTCCAGGACAACTAAACTACCTCGGATCAAGCCACCAAATATGGCATATCCTTGCAGTAGTGATGTTATATTGGTGGCATCAGTCAACAGTGTATGTCATGCAGTACAGACATAGCAAGCCTTGTCCTGACTATGTTTCACATTTGTGAATTAGGTATGGCCACCTGGTGAATTCAGTTGTTAAGCAATATATAATGGGGAATTGTATACCCCACTATTTCTAAAATTCCCATTCGTTTTCCCTTTTTCCTCTTTGAGTAACGCTTTATAAAAATGGGGGAAAAAAGTATACTTAAGGATCTGTAGTAATAGCTGCTTTACAAAACCCTTAAAACTACTAATTTGCTGCTTGTACAGAAAGTGAAAATTAGTTGGCAATCATAAGAAATATCTGAATAACAATGATGAATGGGAAACTAGTGTTGAAATAGGATTCATTTTACTTAGCACCAGCTTAATTTCCTTAGGAAGGGCTCATCTCCATTAGAAAATGGAGTCATCCTATGTGCTTAACTATTTTCAGTAAATTACCAAGTTTAAGTGCCTAATCAAGTCAAGGGTTGTTTCAGCCTATGCTTAATGCAAGCTAGGATAGTGATTTTAAATAATCACTAGCTTTTAAGTACATGATTTGTGAGAAACTGGCACTTCGGAGATTATATCCTTTAGCTATAGGTTCTTCTCTCCCTAAGAACATTAGATATTTTAGTTTTCCAGAACAAAAGCTTTAAACTTCTCCTGCAAGTTGAGAGAAGGTTTGAGAAGAGGAAAAGAACATGTCATTTTCTATCAGATAAGAATCACATTAGAAACTAAGTACAGGATTAGACAAATTATGTGATCAAACAACATAGTCATTAGCCACCTAAACATTTTAATTCCAGATATTAATTCCATATAATAACTGAATTCTTGTGAGTGGATTACAGCAGGTTTTTGATCCCAAAATTCCAGAGCTTTCAACTCTCTGAATTTTTAGTCCTGAATATCCAGTGATGGGGGTTCCCAGCTTTATGGGTGCTACTTTCAAGGCCATAGAATCTAGATGGCCCTGTCTTGACCCTGAAATGAACCTTAAGCCTTAGAACAACGTCATGCAGATACCCCATTGGATAATACGCTTATTCACCTGTGCTCTAGTCCTTGGTTTCTGCATGTGTTAGCATTGCATTGATAACTCAGAATCTTGATAAACACTTAATATTTGGACCTGAAGCATTAAACTTTCTCTTTATTGTATATACTTAAAAAAATAGATCTCACTGCCCTATCATACATTGTAGCCCTCTTATTCTTTGGTCTTTCATATGCATTAAATCCCTTAAAGCAGACATTCATAAAAACTTACATTGTTTATTGGAATATAAAATATTACCCAAGTTTCTTAATGAGTTGACATGAGCTGTTTTAAATATTGGTGTATTTTCAGAACAGCAAAATTACTGAATATCAGAAAAAATGTTAATTGATGATGAAGCTTATTCCCAAAATGCCTTTTGTACATACGATATTTGGAAAGTCACTTTAATGTGCCTCAGTTAATACATCAGTGAAATGTTGTGTTTCTTTTCCAGTGTAGTGTTTTTGGAATATAAATTCCCCATGCTAGTATCTCAGCAAAGAGAATTTCCCCCTAGGAGGCTCAGTAAAGGAATACCATGTCTTACCCATCGTGATGATGGAACCCTGCTTTGAAAATGGCTATTTTACCTTATAAGGTTAAAATTTTGATCCATATGTTAAGTGATAGAAGATTTTGGTGCAACAGTAGGAGGATATATTTCTCCTAGAACATCCCTTATTGGCTTACATGATTTTATTGCCTTTAAATAGATATTTTGTCATTTTGGCCAAACAAAAGACACTGAGTAGTTATACTTAAGTTAAAAATGAGAGGAAAGTCATTATTTTAGGTGTGGAGCCATTTTTATTAGAAAATTTTGTCAAAATAAAAAAAATTGAATCATTTCAATTTTTGCAATCCCTGTATTAGTATATGAATTAATACTTGCCATCTGAATTAATACATAAAAAGAGCATACTGTGTTTTTAAATCAGTGTTTCTTTGAATTTAAAGGGTGTACAGGTCTTTCTGTAGGAAAATTGTTCCGTGTAAACATTTCAACTTTTTATGAAAATGTTAAATATTGTAAGAAAGTTATCCTCTCATTTTTTCACTGCTTTGATGTATTTATTATAAAGTAGGGAATGAATGAATGAATGTGGATTGCTGTCAACTAGAAACACTTCTGTATGTCAGTCAGCATTTAATGACCACCTACTGTGTGCACAGCACTACTGGTAAAATTTTGAAGACATTGTTAACATTAAAAAATATTTTAAAGTTGTCTACAAATCTGAGCCTTGTAATGATGTATATTTATTTTTGTTTTTATAGATTAAAATAAGATTAAAATATACTATCCAGTTACAGTACTAAAAAAGACTGGTTTTAATTTTACCAATGTGTGAACTATAAAAGCTTTTGCCTACAGATTTTGCAAGTACATTTTAAAATTATCTATGGCTGTTTTAAATTGTCTCGCAATTTATATGGTTGTGGTTAACTCATTTAAGAAACAATTATCTTTCTATATTAAGCCATTTTCAAATAGCAAGACAGTGCTTGTCTTTTTTTGTTATTACACTAACTGCAATTCAGTAAGCTGCATGACAAAATATGTATTATGTAAATAAACCGGGTTTACTAAATATTTTTAAGTGCTGCTTGTCATTCTTTGTAATACATAACAGCTTTAAAATCATATTTTAGAATCAGGAACGAAGATTCAGGGAATGTCTGTCACATCTTATGGCATCCCACCTGGACAGAATATCCGATTTGAAGATTGTGATTGACTGCCATAAAACTATACAACTCTCCATTTGGCAGGTACCTACTAGATAATACTTTGCCCTGTATTAAATGTCAAGGGGCAAAGCGTATTCCTCTGAATTCCTGCTAGTTGCTTTGCTGCATTAGGTCCCTGTCTACTCTAAATCATCATTCCTGGGAATTCTACCTCTGCCCAAGTGTGTAAAGAATCAGCTCACCTATTAGAGAAGGGGTAGAAATACCTTCTATGTGTATTATCACAAAAACTGTGTTTACACTGAAGAGGTGTAAATACGGTCCTCTGAGATCTTGTACCAGAATTCCCAGGTAGTGTAATGAGATGATGATCCAGAACTGAAACTACCCTTAAGAAAACATTTTTGGAAGGGAGAGGTAAATAGCAGTAGGGGGTTTCCTGTGAAAAATTAACCTCCATCCTCAAGAGAGCTGAAATGAACAGCCGCCAAGGTTCTAGTCCTGCTCTATGAAATCTGAGATCAAAATACTACCTAACATGCATGTAATCTCAATTGTGGCAACCATTTGAACTATCTTAATATGTAACACCAAACGTTCAAGCTTTCAATATGAGAATATTAACTACATGTTACATGTGATGCTTGAGCTGGGCTTCCTTAAAAAGGTATTCATTATCCAAAATAAACAGCTCAAATTGCAGCATATATTCATCTCAAATAAGTTAACTATAACTGAATTTGAACAGGAACACTGCAAACTATTCTTTGTTAATAGAACTTTTCTGATCATTTGTGTTCTTTTGCTGCTTTGTACCATTCATTAAAAAGATACAAAGCCCCCTTTTTCACACAACTTCAAAAAAAGTTCATTCATAAAAATAAGATGAACCGTTCCACAGGCTACCAATCTAAAGACTCCAGTTTGTGGAATAATACATAGTATTATAACCTTGATGCCAAACTTAGTCCATCAATCCAATCAACAGGTTTTCTCTTAATGTGTCATAGCCTCTCTTCTGATATAATTGAGGATTACAATGTTAGTTAACCAAATAACCAATATTAATTCAACCAAAGATGTTACCAGGTTTTAAGGATTTTTTAAAATTTATAATGTGGAAGCTACAAAACAAGTTATTCAGAAGGCATTACAGAATAGTTTTTGCCTACTGTCATCACTCTGAGTATCAGTAATTATGACTCACTGAAAAAGTCGTTCTGTTAAGTGTTCTTGTAGCAAAAACTCTTTAAGTCAAATGGGTTTTCTTACCTAAATTGTAAACTGTGAGCTCCTTAAGAATAGGGATCTAATCTTACAAACTTTTCTATTCCACTAGCTGCTACATAATAGGTCCTTAATGTTTGTGGTGTGAATGAAATAACTGAATTTGAATAGAAGTTTACATTCAAAAGTCGTAATAAGACAAATAATGAAAAACTCCAAAGTCACTGATTATAAAGAATATGCAATCCATTTGGGATTTATTGCATTTAAAGAAAACAGATTAAAACAGGTATGATAAATAGAGTAAGAAAATAACTTTAAATTTCAAACAAAATATAGTGAATCAGGGACAGAATTCAGTCAAAAAGAATAAGCAATGTAAAGGCAATAAAGTAATAAAATCAGTTAGTGCTTAATTAGATATGGCAGGGGGAAGGGGATGGCAGGGGGAGACTGAGTCTATCTCATAACTGTTTCCCAGCGATATTTGAGGACTGAAGTTACTTCAGCAAGTATGTTTTGTAACAAGTAGAAATACAATAAAGATGTAAATCTGATTTATTTAAAGGTTAAAGTTATTTGCTTAGTGGTACATAAAAGGCTTCAGAAAATTCAAGTTTAACAAAAAATGGAAGTGTAATCAAAGAAAGTGCACTTAAAGCTGTTTGCCAGCAATTAAAAAGTAGCTTCTATACAGCTTCTATTAGATGACTTTTCAATCACAAAAAGAGCACAGTCATAAAAACAATTCTTTCAAAAGTAGCACTATAAATTTTAAAATAAAACAAAAATAACCCCAAATCATGACCCTTTGCATTATCATCTACCTTATTCTCTTAGTAGCTTTTGTAAACCCTCACTAGGAGTGAATGTTCTCTTAGATATATGATTGTGGTTGCAATTCCATTTTTTAAAAATTCACATTAACTCCACAGTAGAGAGATGTGACATGCATGTGTGTACATATTTTTATCTTAATATATAAAACACCACTGAGTATAAAAGTTCTCAAACTATTCATCATTTATGGTATTCTCACAGTAGATATGTCATCTCATTCTCACAGTAGACTGTCAACTCAATAATTGGACCTAAAATAACAAGTTTGCTAAAAAGAAAAAAAAAATGAGAGAAAAAAGTTTACTGCACATTCTAAATATATTAAAAACAAATGTACCCAAGCTCCTCAAAACTAGTGATATTAATACACTTGTACCTTCTAACAGTGCTTACGTGAAGTACCAAAACCTAAAATAAACCAAGCAGAGTAGCTGACTTGTAACAAAACCGCTCTGCCTGGTGAACTTCAGCAGAGAAGAGTGGGCTCCACCTTAGATTTTCCACCAGCAAGAGAACAACAGTCTATCACTCTTAAACAATAGACAGGGTAGGAATGAAAGTTGTGTCTATTTGCAAATCCAGATAATGTCATAACTATGCGCAACACATACACAGGGATTGGGGTAAGGGAAAATAATTACACTCCTGAATAAATGTTCTAGTCAGTTAAATTTTCATCCAGCCTACAACCTTTCCTCCTCCACCTAATATACTTACCATGCAATTTTTGTGTCTTAGCAGATACATTCTTCAATGCCATAAAAAGCTGATCTTTTTAATACTAACATTTTACTGACGTGATAATATTAAAATAAGCAAATGGTCCACTTTTTAAAGGATTATTCAAAATCAACAAGCATTATTAAAGCTGTTAGGAAACAACTTTGGCCTCAGATTTTTGCTAGCTTCATAATAATTTACTTCTCTTAGTGATGTTCAAGTATAACAGGTTTAGTTATAACTACATCCTAAAGAAGCACAGGGGACACCCAAATATTAGGGGAAAAAACCCATATGTGTGTGTGTGTGTATTTGCTTAGTGGTAAATATAAATATATATATAACCTTTCTTACTTCCTTAAACCAGAATTGAACCATCCCATAATAGAGCCAAACTTTTACTGAGTGCTGTGTGCCAGGTACTGTGTTAAGCACTTTCACATACCTTGGGAGCTTTATTCTCATAATTCTCACAAGGGAATAACCTGAGCATCAGCTGTGTGGAGTGACCTACACCTTGACCATGATTCTGGGGGAGGATGAATGAAAATGCAAAATATAAATCTATACTCCTTAGGAAAATGCCTCTACTACAACACAAAGGAATCTCTCCATTTATATCCTGTTGAACCCCCAATTGAATCCTGTATCTTTTCTCTGAGCTACAATCTTGAAAGAAGAAAGTCACTGTGCTGTGTTATAACATTAAGAATGTAAATATTTTAAGTTGTCAGAGTTGTTTCCTCAGAATTTATAAGCCAAAAGGTCTACATCTGTGTCGGAATCATTTAAAATTATTCAGTGTATTGAAAAGCAATTAAAACTCTAGGTATTTCATGTTTACATCTGAAGGAGACCACATTAGTTCATCCTCTACCCCTTTTCTAAATGATGAAACTCATGAGGTCTAGCAGAGACCAAGGACTAATACAATCAAGAAGCATATTGTGTACACCTCAACAGATTTTCATTTAAAAAAATTGTTTGATACAAACCTACTGTAGTTCATGAATTTACTATGTGTAATCATCAACTCTTCACTTTTAAAAGAAAGTATCACTTGAATCTATTTTGTAAAGTTTTTAAACATCTACTTGAGCATTTGCATTAGCAATATTAATCAACCTGAGAATCAGAAGAAAAAAAAAAGGTGCGAACACATTTGCCTTTGGCACGAGGACAAGTAATTGGTGCAGTCCAGCTCTAAAAGTACAACTCTAAATAATAATGTAATGCTTGGTCTGCCTCTGCTACATTGTGATTCACATATTGCTTCCCTATCCACAAATTTGTATTTGATTTAGCATATAAAAGAAGGGAAAAAGCAATAAAAAGACAAATAAGTGGTTTAGTTACATATACTTTGCTTCTTTCCAAGTTCAGAACTGTGAAAAGAGGCAAATAGCTTATCCCATTGGGGCACTATAATTAAGAGATTCCTAATAAAATTACTCATAAAATATACTTTAATTGGGTTCGAAGAGAGTTAATTTAAAATATAAAAATCAAAGAGAGTGCCAGTTGATGAGTGTCCACTCCTTTCTGTAAATAGCATTAACTGTTCTAGAAACTTCCAAATGTTAATCTGATAGCACAGCACAATTATAACTTAAAATAGTTACAGACACAGGAAGCACAGATACTATATTCACATTAATTCACATATGTAATCTCTATCATTAAATGATTTCTATAAAATCTCAAGTTTCTAATTAGGATTTGTGGTGTAAAAAAAAGGCAAATTGGTAGCTGGGTTCTCTTCAGTAAAGACACAATCAACTAGCAGAGTTAAGATGCTAGTCCACCTTATATGCATTTTAAGATCTGGTGTATTAGTGCAGAGGTACTTGCAGCAGGATGCATGAATCCTGCCTTTATATAAGGCTTTGTGGGTGTCACCGTTCTGTGCACTTTATTAAATCTACTCCACCCCCCAAACCTAATAAAAATAATTGTTGCTTATGATTTGGGGAATATTTGGTGAAGTTGCTAATAAAGTACATTATTAAATGCAACATGATTTCACATTGTAAATGTCTTGAAAATTCAGTTTCCGCTACATTATTTTCTTATAAAATTTTTATATAACCCTTGTCCTCACTCCAATTTTTCCAATAATCTGCTTTATTACGGCCATGACAATAAAAGTTTGGGGCAAGAAGCCATTCATAAAGTGTTTCTAAAGTAGTGAACATTTTCTATTCTATATCATTTTTTCTTCTTATAATTTCTTTGCAAATGTCAGGTGTTTCTCATATTTTTGTTCTAGGCTTCTATGCGATAGTCCATTTTTTAAGTTCTGTTTTAATTGACAAAAATTATATTTATCATGTATAACATTGCTTTGAAATATGTAAATTGTGGAATAGTTAAATTGCGCTAATTAACTACACATTATTTCATATGCTTATCATTAGATATTCCATATTAATGGCACTTGTTTTTAAAAATGAAACAGAGTTTTAGGCACAATAGTCAGTTACTTCTGGCTCTGCTTTGTGGAGAAAGGTGTATGGACTGAAATCTCTGCACTCTCCAGATAATTACTTTCTAATGCTTTAAGATAACTAGACTGTTTTTAACTGTCTGGAAATTAGAAGAGACCTTAAAAAAATTCACAAGTGTAACTAGTGTATGTACAAATAACCCTAATTTTAGGGATATGCACACAAAAATGACATTCTGATATCAAAAATAAGTTTTACTGTCCCTTCTCAGTGGCTACACACCTGGAAAGGTGCCATGTGCTTTCACTGGAAGTACCACACTTGCATTTCTGTATTGTGATGTCAGTAGCAGAAACCCTTCGTTAGAGCTTGCAGTTTAGCTCCCTTTCTCCTGAAGAGGCATCAAGTTCCTACCCTGCAGAGATACTTCATTTTTCTATTTGGTTTATTTAGAAATCACCTATTCTGATTGATCTTTAAGAATGAATGATATAAAGAGCTACCAAATTTTCTTTCAAATTCATGAAACTATTCATACTTTCTTGAAACAGGAGTTAATGCCAAGAATCCATCAGAAGTATCTACTGTTTAGAAGGAAATGGAGCAGCACCAAATGGGTCCAATTCGACTGGTTGGGACTGTTGGGACTGATGTGGAGTGATGCTTTGCACCACAAGTTCTGTAAAGGGCACGGCACCAAAATCATCCATTTTCAATACATCTGCACTATGGAATGACCCATGTAGTGAATTTTGTCTTGGCCGCCCTGGCAGGACAGTATTGTGATCAGCACGGATGTCGCTCAGGCCCTGATGTGGAGGGTGCCATGACAGGTCTGCAGAATGGAACGGCTTGGCACCGAAGGGGTCCAACAGGCTCTCCTCAGGTTGTAAGACATTGCCCCTATCTTTCCCATCAGTCAGTGCAACACTGATGTTCTCCTTGGAGTCTGAGATGGTTAAAAATTCATTGCTACTTTGAGAGTCTCGGCGGCCCACTTTTTTGTGCCTGCGAGCCCTCTCTGGAGTGCGGTAGGTAGGCTTCAAAGTCTTCTTTGTGCTAGTTGGCGTGCCATGATGCCGCTTCCCATTGCTTTTGGACATATCCTGCTTTGTGCGCCTTTGGCGAGAGGACAGTTTCTGTAAGCTGCGCTGTTTGACTTTTTGCTGCTGGCTCCCCGTTATTTCATCAAAGGGCACAAGCCCAAAAAGGTCCTCGTTGCTTTCACTTTTACTTGTTGATGTGAGGAAGGGTTGAAATGGAGTGGAGCCAAATACATCTACACTTTTGGGATAACCAGGGATAGTATGTGCCTCAGGCCCCCCGGCATGGCATTCTTGGACATTCACCTTCTTGCTAAAAGGCGCCTTTGTGAATACATCGAATTCCTCCTGCTCGAGTCCTGCAGCAGGAAACCTGTGTTGAGGGAGGTTCTTTTCATTCTTTTCTTGCTGGGGCTGTTGAGCACGCACTGCAAAGAAGGGGACAGCGCCAAATACATCGAACTCCTGTTTGGGAGTCTCCACCTCAACATCAGAGGATAATTGGGCTGAGGTGAGGAGTATTGTATTAAGATCTTGGGTTGGTCCACTGCCAGATTTGTCTCTGTAGACAGAGCTCATGTCACTGTACTTTGCTTTAGCCTGCTCATAATCAGAATCAGAGCTATGTTTCTCCTCGTCTTCCTCATCTTCAGAATCCATGAGGAGAGGCCTGTGACCCAGATTTTCTGGTTCAGTATCATCATCATTAAAATCTCCTTGTTCCCCCTGAAGAACTTCTTCATCATCTTGCTCTTCCTCTTCACTGCTCTTAGGAGAAGGGGGATCTGATTCAAAATCACTTTCAGATTCATCATTCCCCTTTTGCACTTGACCCTGTACTGAGGTTTTCTTTCCAGTCCGCTGATCTTTAGATGCTGGACTTGTTTTGCCGTTCTTGAGAGCGTTTGCAGTGCCATTTTCTTGATTTATAGATGAACGTTCAGCTTTCTTTTCAGGAGAACCTGCAAGTTCAAAGAAAAATTATTACAGCATTCCAATGCATTTCAAAATCCTCTTGCACTAAATGTTAATATGTATTACACACAGCATTACAAATCCCTCATACGAGTTCCCTTGGAGGAAAGAATAATGTTGTCAATTCTTTGTCAGTAGACCTAGAGAATGCATTTGACCTCAAGTAGATGGTTAAGTCTTAATGTAAACAGACTTACTCATATCTGGACCCTACACCCTGCCTCCTCATCATACTCTGACAGCCAAATTTTATTTATAGCACTCAGAATGTAGTAGACTAGCAAATTTTCTTCACCCCACCACCAAAATAACATTATTCTGCTAATTCTGAAAGCTCAGATCTCACATTCACTAAACACCTTCTGCTTATATTTCAACTGTTGTAAAGTTTTCTCATGGAGATCCACAAGCATGAACAGCCTGCCTGCTCAGTTACATATTTGTTTCACTATTTTTTTTAAATCAGCATTGTATTTTTTATAAACCAGTATCTTTTGAATTGAGTTAGCATGAATGGCCTGATCAAAGCTAAGGACCAGATACTAAATGGAGACTGTACCAAGAACATCTGTCTTCTCTAGATGATATATCTTCCTTTAATTATAATATCTATACATTACATTAAAAGCGAGATGCTTTTAAAAACAAATATACACCATCTGGAGATGTTTTTAGCTCAGAATCCATTCAGTCACTTCATTTTCTGAGTTCATTCAACAAAAGAAATATAGGGCACTTTACTATACACATAGTACATTGGTGAGTAGAAGAAACATGGTTTCTGCTTTCAGGGGTTTATAATCAGAGGTTGCAAGTAAACATAAATTGTGACCAGTGCTCTGAAATAAAGGAGAGCAGGGAAATGGGTGGATAAACCTACTTTGGACAGTCGGTGAAGACCACCCTAAGGAGATGACAGGACTGAACAATGAGAAGCAGCCAGGCATGCAAAGGATAAGCTGGAAGCTGCTTCCAGTAAAAGCAATGGCATATATGAAGACATATTTAAGGGGCTGAAAATAGGCTATTGTGGCTGGAACATAGTGAGCAAGGGAGGATCAGGTACAAGATGAGGTAAGGAAGACTGGAAAGGGCCAGACTGTGAAGGTCCTTTAAGGCCACAATAAGCAGCATAGATTTTATTCAAAATTCAGTGTATAATGGAAAGCTACTATTAAAATGGGTGTCATGACTAGGTTTCCATTTAAAAAAAAATGACTGCTCTATAGAAAAAGACTAAGGGGGCCAGGTACGGTGGCTCACCCCTGTAATCCCAGCACTTTGGGAGGCCAAGGCGGGTGGATCACAAGGTCAGAGTTTGAGACCAGCCTAGCCAACATGGTGAAACCCCATCTCTACTAAAAATATAAAAATTAGCCAGCCATGGTGGCGGGTGGCAGCTGAGTCAGGAGAATCGCTTGAAACTGGAAGGCAGAGGTTGCAGTGAGCCAAGATCGCACCACTGCACTCTAGTCTGGGCGAAAGAGCGAAACTCTGTCTCAAAAAAAAAAAAAAAAAAAAAAAGACTAAGGGGAGATAAGAAAGGGAGTTTAGGCAAAAGGAAATTATAGTAATGCAAATTAGAGATTTTGGTGGCCTAGATGACATGACAGTGGTGGCAGAGTGGATCAAAGTAGAAAACATAGAGATGGAAAACTCTTGGTGGATGGCAGTACCATTAACAGAAAGGAAAGAATGAGTGGCATGATAGAAACCCATTTACCCTGATGTGATTATTATGCACTGTATACCTGTATCAACATATTTCATGTACCCTATAAATGTATATACCTACTATGTACCCACACACACAATTTTAATGAGCATAAATTTTTTAAAAAATGAATAGCTGGAAAGTGAAGAGGAGTACTAAAAATTTTGTTTGGAGACATTAAGCTTGATATATGTGTGAGACAACATTTAAGTGTACAGCACTTAGGTATCTGTGACTTGAAAACAATGGTTACTTTTTGGCTGAAGAAAATAGATTTGGGAGTTATCACCATGCAGTCGGTATGCAGGGAGAGCTACAAGACTAAAGGACATCACCTCGGAAGAAAACATAGAAGAAAACAAGATCCAAAACTGAGCCCTCAGTATAAAACATTCAGAAGTCAGCAGAGGAAGATGAACATGCAAAACAAACTACAAAGTAACAGCCAGAGAGGGGGAAGAAAACAGCTGAGTGCAATGTCACAGAAATGGAGAGAGAAGAATGTTTACAGGGAGGTAACAGACAACTGAGCTGGATGGTGCAAAGAGGTCCGGTAAACTAAGGACATAAAATGGCCACTGGATCTGGTCATCTTGTATAGTTTGTTGGCAATGTTGACATGAGTTGTGGTGGTAAAGAATGTGTGGGAGACAAGTATGTGGAGAATACCACCAGGTTATACTTTAATGCAAATATAATCTTCTGCCAGTTCCTTAAAACCAGCCAAGAGCTACATGCTGTATTTGTTATCCTTCCAGATTAAAAGCAAATCAAATGCAGATTCTCAAGTTTGACTTCTTCCCTATACCGCATATTTATGATATTAAAAACAAAGTTAATTTTAGATTAGTGAATTTATTCTCATGAATTTTTATTCAAAAGCAAAATATAGGAAGAGGGGGAAAATTAAAAAAAAAACAAAATATGTACGGTTCCAGATGATTTCCCATCATCCCTGACTGTGGAACATTCAACGTATTATTCCTCGAGCTGCATACCCACCCACAGCCACAACATTCACACCTCACGGCTGCTCACGGACACCTCCAAGTAACATTCCAATGTTGCCCAAAGTGTATCTGCAGAGGCTATTTCCCTAACAAGAACCAAGCCCAACAGTTCTGTGGTCTCAAGCAAACAAGTCTATGAAATGAGGCACTCTGCATTCTGCCTCCACTCCTACTCACCTGGAGTATGCTCATTAAAGGGGCTAATGAGTCCTACACAAAAGAATCTAATTTTATGAACCCTAGGATTTCCCAAATTGTCTTCACTACCCTTTTATTTACATGTAATGCCTGTTAACCTTTAAAACCAACTGTGCAAAAGTGCTTTGGGAAACGCTGCTATACAACTTATCTTGAAATTTTCCATTTCTAGGACACTTTAGTTGTGTTCCTGAAGTTCTTCTAGAACATTTAACATAGGACAGATATTTCATCTTGGAGAATGTCATTTGGAAGTGAATTTAAATTCACCTTTTAAAAATTACTACATTGTAATCCCTAGTCTTCTTAAAATTGACTGTTTTCATTATCCAACTGGTTACCATTACTTTTCAGAAGACATCTGTCACTTTATACTTCCCATTCTGTTGGCCTTTGTCAGTTTATCAAAGTTGTATTAATATAAATACACATTTATAATTGTCAGTGTGGGTATAAATCTGTGAGTTTTTAACTTACTATTTTTAATGCATCTTTTCAGGTATCAACATAGTCCATTATTTATTCTGACAGAAATATGATAAAATATTGCATATATAACTGTTCACTATTTAGCAATAGAACATTTAGGTTGTTTCTAGTTTTTCGGCATTTTAGATACAACCATGATTCATGCACTTTTTCCTTCAGGGAGTAAAAGGGAAACCCTCCTTTTTTAGTATCAATTTCACTTTATTTATATACTATTATTCCCTCCTTATGGGTAATTAACACAGCTAATAAAGCTAACCCAATAATAATCCTGACAAGGTCACCACTATTCCACTCTTTCTTTATACACAAAATGGGATAACACATTTTATTTCACAGAGCTGTTGTGAAGAAAGGACTTAAAACGCTGCCTGACACATAATAAGCACTCTACCATCTTCATGTCCAGGGAATGGCCAAATTCAATTATTCTATCCATCACACTCAGCACGCTTCTAGTAACTTTTCTGGGCCCAATGGCTGCAGGTGAATATAAATGAGGGAGAAGTGTGGGGAGAAGCAAGTCTATGGCTAATTCAAGAGGAGCTGAGATCCACTTCAGAATTGACCAGAAGTAAGTAGACAAACCAATGTATATCCACACAGCATAAGGGTGCATTTTAGATCCTGGAAATTATATTTTTGATTTTTAGACAGCTATATTTGGGAACACAGTATAAGAAATGGAAACACACTTTCAAAAGAGCAAGAAAAGAGACAATCATCTATACCACCTTTGTGGCTTCAGATTACATCTGCGAATAGTACAGGCAATTGGGGAAATTTTCTGTTGATGTAGATAGACTGGTTTTAATTATTTTGCCCCCCTACATAAAACTAAAATAACAATCAAAAATATTTATCCAAATTCCTGTTTTCTCCCATATTCTTGCAACCCACACTGACATTGTTTAAATATTTCACTCTACACTTTTACTGCTGTCATAAACTTATAAAAAGAGCAATAATGAGGCTCTCTGAAAGCATACTAAGAGAAACTATTAATCCTTTTATCTCTCCAGCACCTACTACTGAGGAAGAGTTAGGATCCAGTCTGCAAGTTACCATGATCCAAGGTAAGTTTATCTTTTCTGCAGTAGCAGTGATCTACTTAATCATCTATTCATTATGAAACTATAGAAGAGCTGGGAAAGAAAGGTGAATTACACAAAAATAAAAAGTATTTCAGTATATTCTAAGGCTTTCAGTCCTATTCCATAGACATAAAAGACTGTCAGCGTAAGTATTTTAAGTTATAAAGTTGGTTATAACCATACGATGCACAGCACTTTAGAATGTGACCTCTAGCTAAGAATGCCATAAACATTTATACTCTATTTATTTGCCTAAACATATTCCTGTAATTAAAAAAAAAAAAATTCAGATATTCCCACTATTTGTGTCTGGGGCCAGGTTCCCACTAGTTGTTAAATAATACACATTTGATGTACTATGAAATTTAATCAGGATTATTTCACTGCTAAAGTTAATTTCCCAAAAGTATAAGCCTAAATATGTTGCTTTATAATTCAATATATCCTAAATCCTAATAATCCCCATATTTACTGAGATCTGTTTTATTAACATAAAAAATAGCTGTTCTTCAAGTAGGTGGGAGACGGGGGTATAATATTTAGAATAAGTACTAAGAACATGTATTTACAGCATTAAAAACTGTGTAGATGGTGCACAAAATCATAACTCATTTACATTATTTTAGTATACTGTAAAATTTCATATATTCACCCACTGTTTTTATTTTTGGCTCTAAGAAAGGTATTTCTTTTTTTTTTAACTAAATATAGTAGAATGATATTTTGATGGTTTCTAGTCAAGATATTCTTTATTTATGTTTTTGTGCTTTGGAACTATGAACTAAAAATTTTAGCTTTTTTATTATTAGGAAGTTGCATGTTAATTGGTGACACAAAGCAAGTTCACTAATTATGCAGTGATTTAGTAAATAAATGCCATGCAAAAATCTATATGATCAACCAATATCTGTAAACAAAACTTAACAGAGGGTTAATCAATTAATTGAGAGCTGTTACTTCAAATGCTGTTCCCCAACTAAGAATGAACCAACAGACCATTAGTCAAAACATAATACTAAGTAGATTTTTAGGGAAAAAAACTCAAAATAGGAATACATTAATATATTCCACATATTTATACAAAAATACAGAATTAAATTTTCTTTAGGCAGCTTTGGTACAGAGTTACTAAGAACCAAATTTTCAAAGATGTATTATTGTAGATGGAATTATAACTATCTTATTTTCAGAGCCTAGTTAAAATAATAAAATCATAGACTTTCACAATATATAATAATTATGCTGTTATTAAGCCATAATTAATAATTAAGTCATTTCAAGTAGAATTTAAATGAAAGTATACATCTACTTAACAGAAGAACTTGGAACAGAATACAAGTCTCAACATCAAATGCAGTGCTCTTTCAATTCTTTATTTCTGTTGAATTCTACTATCTGAAAATGAGAGCAAATCCTCATCTTTTCAGGTTGAGTCTGATTGCTGGAAACCATCAAAATTCATTCAGAGCCAAATTCTGAGAATAAGGTGAGTAACTAAGACAATGCAGATCTGGGCAATTTATTAAGAACAGCAATGATAGGTTATAAACTTTTAAATTATCTTGTATGGCTTCTAAATAGTCTCTCAGGGAAATTACAAGTATTGCAAAAAATGTTTGAGCAATGAAGTACCACTCAAATAAGTGTCAAGAGGACACAAATGGTACTTGAATCAGAAATGAATCAGAGGAAATAGGAACTAATATCCTGAAGCACAGTGCCAAGGGTTTTTCATATATTACCTCTTATCTCCCTACTATTAGGCTCCCACAACATTTTAGGGCAAAAAATGCTCTGTAAGGTTTACTATGATCTTTCTTAGAGCTTTTTTCTCTTCAATCTTATTAACCACATTTTCAGAAACTTTCCTTGTGTTCCATGTTAGTTCACTGTCATGACTTCCTACCATTTCAAAAATATGCATTGTTAACACTCAAAACTCAGTCCTTGGCTTTCTCTTAGCTCTTTGCGCTTTTTCCTTTTGGTAGCCTTAGTACTCTTTCATAGCTCCAATTATATCTTGAAAGCGTAAGAAAGGATTTTGGGAGATTTAGTCTAACTTTTTTTATACATAAGAAATTTGAGACCTGCCCAAATTTAAGGCTATATATCAAAGCCATAATGATTTCTCTGCTGACACTAGCTTAAAACTCTCATCTGTAAATTCTACAATTAAATTACCAGTAGAATATTATCACCAGCAAAAATTCAACATGGTTTATCACCAACACACTACAAAATACAAACACAGACTTATCTTGCATTTATTTTATATCCTCATTAAAAAACCATACCCGAAAAATAAAAATCACAAACAGGATGAAGACTCTTTTGTTGAACCTGTATGATGAGTACCCGGTATTAAGAGGTTGTTTTTTTTTTTTTATATTCTGTAGGGTTAAGTTCTAAAAATACTATCAGGCTTTATCAACGAACAAAAGAATACTCAACTTTACAAAATTTATGAGAGAGAAACATCCAAATAAGCCTGAGTTTTCTCATCTAGAAAACAGAGCCAATAATAGAACTTACGTGATAGGGCTGATGTTAATATAATTCATTTTATTTAGTGAATGTTCACTAAATATTGGGTAGGAGTGTGTGTTAGATTATGAATGTGTATTTTGACAATGAATTCATTCAGCAGGGTACCGTATGGGATACAAAGATGAGTAAGACAATACCTGATGACTTCAAGAAGCTTATTCACTTAAAAATTTGTGAAATAATTATGTACATTTATGCATTCAGAAACATGCTAATCTGACTCTAGTGATCTGGAAAATGAGTGACCAAGGTAATAACAATTGGATAATTTTGAAAAACAAGCTTATATTCACCAAATAAATGTAAGAACATGAATTTGCCCATTCTGTGCTTATAAGTCTTCATAAAAGGCTAATTTTAGGCCTTTTATGAAGGTGTTAAAATTTGACAATGAATTCATTCAGCAAGGTATTGTATGCCATACAATACCCTGGTGTTAAAATTTCAGACTTCATAGCCTTGCACAGTCCAAATAAGGATTCTAAACTCAAAAGTTAAAATTTGTAGTCAATGCCTAAAACATTTCTTAGGCTACATTTTCATATATTTGTTATAGCATTTTTTTAAACAAATACTTCATAAAAAGAATGAGATCCTAGTTAATGCCACACTATTTTAAACAAATATTGCAATATATTCTTAAATAAACCTTTATAAACTATACCAAAAAATTCAAAATATTTAGAAAATATCCAATGTGAAGAGAGCAGCATGTTTGCATCATACTATGCATATTACCACTCTTCTAGAATCAGGTTTCCTTTTAGAGGGCAGTTGTTCTTTTAGTCATAAAACAGGTGGTACATTTTTAATCATATAAGAAGCTTCCAGTGTCAAGGAAATTTTGTTTTGATGTTCTTTTCTTAGCTGTCAGATTACAGAAGATAAATGGCTTGAAACTGCTATTGTAATTACATGCCTTCTGTTGTCTCATCATTGAGGGTGTAAGGGAGGGGCTATAAGACTTTAAAGTTCACTTTGAATTGGCAGCATACTGCCTGCCATCATCTCCCAGCAATTTACCATGTTAGTCCCAAGGATTAGTGGATTAGGAGGTTTTATCAAAATCTGTACTGCTTCTCAGAAGGCAGGCCAAGTGACAGGGTTTGAGTATAAGAAGAGAATCCTAATAGTTGTGAACAGTATTTCCCAGCCAGATGAAAAATGCCATAAAACTGACATTTCCATTATGTTCTCATATTAATATAAATTTTTATTTAAAATAGATTAATGCTTTGTTTTGCTATTTACAGACTAGAGTTTAGAATGAGACAAAGCCAGATTCCTACTTATAAACTGTGTAAGCTTAAGCAAGTCACTGAACCTTTCTGAGCCTCATTTTCTACTCTATGTATACAGTGGAATTCAATATATCATAACTATTATTGCTAACATCCTGAAGTTCTTCAAGAATCATACACTAGAATCTAAAATAAACAATACCTCATTGTAGCTTAAAAAATGGCCCAGCATTTGGACTGACAATCTGTAAATGTTATGTTCCAACAAATATTTGCTATATGTAATGTAATGTTTCCCAATCCTACGGGGTGTGTCTAGGGTCTTTGGGAGCATTGAGGAAGTTCACCAAACCTAATTAAAAATTAAACGCAATATAAGAAATTTAAAACTTCAGTGACCTAATTAATATGGCCTACATGTCACTAAAAGTCTTCAAATACAATTTTAGAATTTCAAGAACACTACGTTTTAGAAGTTGTAGGTGTTTATTAAAATTGGGTGGTCCACACTACATTATATAATTCACAGAGCCACCTATCCTATGTTGGTATACAAACTAACTGTAAAACAGTGCCCTGAGGAGAAGAAACAGAATGGGTTTCAGGAAAGGGAATGAATACCATGCTTTAAATATGATTTTTATGAGTATACTGTAATGAACACTGGTAGTTAATCCTTTAGTGAAAATAGGAATGGCGCTATTTTAAACAGATACTGGTAGTGGAAATCCTCACAAACAGGTTCTATATTTTAACGGTTTCATTCAGAAGAGAACACTAACATAATAGTCACTCATTTAACCCTTTCAATTATCTTATCAAGATAGCCAGTACTATCTTCAATTTAAGATAAATTTTACAAGAAGTTTGGGCTGGGCACAATGGCTCTAGCCAGTACTATCCTCAATGTAAGATAAATTTTACAAGAAGTTTGGGCTGGGCACAATGGCTCTCGCCTGTAATCCCAGCACTTTGGGAGGCTGAGGTGAGAGGATTGCTTGAGGCCAGGAGTTTGAGACAAGCCTAGGCAACATAGTAAGACCTAGTCTCTACAAAAAAAAAAACAGTAGCTGAGAATGGTGGTGCACACCTATAGTCCCAGCTACTTAGGAGGCTGAGGGAGGCGGATTGCTTGAGCCCAAGAGGTCGAGGCTGTAGTAAGCCTATGATCATGCCACTGTACTCCAGCCTGGGCAACAGAGCAAGACTCTTATCTCAAAAAAGGAAAACAAGTTTGCCAATACTCAATATCAAATGGTTAATCTGTGATAGAACTAAGATTTTAACTCAGGGTTTTATAATTCCAAAGTCAATGGTCTTTCTGATAAACTACATTACTAACATCAGTTTTGTAACCTGACATAAAAGGTAAATATAATTCATGATAATTAAAATATCAACTTATGGAATAAAACATAACATTTGCATACAGCAGATTATTGATACAATTATTTGATTCTTGAATAAATGGATCATTATAAATTTAACTTTCCCAGAAATCAATGTTTAAAATTAAGAAGAGAAAAAACTAGACTTGATTCATTTTAAGACATAGTCTGCCAAAATGTTATATTCGCTAATTTTCCTAAAAGTCTGGAAATGATATCATAAACTAAGGCAACAAATAAATCAGAAAGATCATTCTTTGTGGCCAAAGTAAGGTAGGCCAGCTGACTGTACCAGATTGTAAATACATGAATTATCCTTAATTTCCTATCACAAACCTATTTACAGCTGTTCCCAGTCTCAAGGAGAAAAAATTTTATGTCTTGTTAGACACTCATTTTTCCAACTGTGCTACTGACTTTCTCTCTCCAGGATACTGTTCTTTAATCCATCTCCTTCCTTCACTTTCAATCTTTCTATATACAGTTGAGCCTTGAACAATCAGGGGATTAGAGGTATCAACCTCCGACCACCGTCAAAAATCCATGTGTAACTTTTAACTCCTCAAAAACTTAACTGCTAATAGCCTACTGCTAACCAGAAGCCTTGCTGATAACATAAAGAGACAACTAATACATACTTTGAATGTTATATTATACACTATATTCTTAAAGTTAGATAAAACAAAATGTTAATAAGATATATTTACTACTAATTAAGTGAAAGTAGATTATCATAAAGGTCCTTATCCTCATTGTCTTCACAGAGTAGGCTGAGGAGCAAAGAATGGGGGTTGTTCTTGCTGTCTTAGGGATAGCAGAGGCGAAAGAAAATCAGTGTATAAAGGAATCCATACAGTTCAAACCCGTGTTGTTCAAGGGTCAACTGTATATATAAACACTCCCATATCACATAATTTTCTTGTCTTGCCCATGTAAAATCTAAATTCTTCCCTTAATCCTTACCTACCTACCTTTCTCTGTTCTCAGTACAGCTGGACTCTTCGAAAGAATAATCCGTTGCTCAACTTATTCAACTCCCATTCACTTCTCAAATCCACTGCAATCAGGATTCCAACCGTATTATTCTTGCCAAGATTAAATAATTACTAAGTGCTAAATCTAAAGGACTATTCCCAGTCACCTTACCCCTGTGAACATTTCAAAAGATATGCTCAATATAAATATATATATATATATTTTCTTTCTTCAGCTCTCCTGTACTTCTCCTGTCTCTATGGTCTTTCTTTCTCTATCTCCTTTCTTATCTCCTTTGTCTTGCCTCATCACTGTTAGAATTAACCTGAATTTTCTTCTCATCCCTCTTCTAGTCTCTTCTAACTGGCATGAACTACCACTTTCTTTATGGTAAACTGATGGCCAAGATTTCTGTCCTGGATGTCTTCTTTTGTGTCTAAATTCCTACTAAAAAGATTCCAATGCCCCTACAGACAACTCAAACTCAACCTATGTGCATGTGAACTCTTTTCTTGACCTACCCTATATTCTCCCTTTCCAGAAAAGAACTTCACCAATTTTGCCAAAACAAAAGTCTGCTAATCGTTTTAAGTTCCTCTCTTTCCTTCAAGGTCTCCTGCTCCCTCCCGTATGGTTACTAAATCCTATATATTCTGTCCCTCTCATCTCTCTCAGGCTGTTATTTCAAGCATGGAGTCTTTTGCAATAGATTTATTTTAAAAGAAGGAGTCTCACTATGTTGCCCAGGCTGGAGTGCAGTGGCTATTCATAGGCATGATCCCACTACTTATCAGCACAGGAGTTTCAACCTGCTCCACTTCCAACCTGAGCCAGTTCAGACTTCCTTAGGCAACCTGGTGGCCCCCTTGCTTCCAGGAGGTCACCATATTGATGTCAAACTTAGTGCGGACACAGGATCAGCATAGGGCATTGCAGTCCAGAACTACTGGGCTCAAGCAGTCCTCCCACCTAAGCCTCCCGAGTAAGCACATGCCACCGCACCAGCTGCAATAATCTTTTAATCACTACTTCTCACACTGAAGTAGTGAAACAATAAGTTTATTTCTTATTTTTGTTATTAATTCCCAATTCACACTGTCCAAGTGATTCAATACATATCAAGTTATTTCTCACTTGCTTTCAATTTCTGTAGTCATTTTGTTGCAGACCACACTTTGAGGAGCACTGCTCCAAATGGTTTTTTGTTTTTTTTTTTTGAGATGGAGTCTCGCTCTGTCACCCAATGGAAGGACTTTAAACAGGAAAGGAATATGATTAGATATACAGTCTAGAAAGATTACACTGGAAAGACTTTGTAATCTTTCTAGACTGTATATCTAATCATATTCCTTTCCTGTTTAAAGTCCTTCCATTTCTGCCTATTGCCTCCATTGTCTCCACAACATGATAGCCCCTGCCAACCTCTCCAGTTTAATTCAATATATCATAACTATTATTGCTAACATCCTGAAGTTCTTCAAGAATCATACACTGGAATCTAAAATAAACAATACCTCATTGTAGCTTATAAAATGGCCCAGCATTTGGACTGGCAATCTGTAAATGTTATGTTCAAACAAATATTTGCTATAGTAATGTAATGTTTCCCAATCCTAAACTCAATTTAACTTCCTATTAGATAATAAAGCCCACGGGGTGGATCTAGGGTCTTTGGGAGCATTGAGGAAGTTCACACCAAACCTAATACTGCCATCCTCAAATACCTGCAATTCTCTGAACATACTGAATTGTCTCAGAACTTTGCTCACAACTGTTCTCTCTGCTCTGAATGCCCTCTTCATTCCTACAAGTTCACATGCATTCACTTCTCAGGGACTACCGTAAGTAACATCTTTTCCATGAAGCTTTCCTCATTTCCCAATCCCAACTCAATGAGAATAAAGCAACTCTCTCCTTTGCACACCAACAGAATAATTTATCTCCTCTAGCATTTGCATCTTAATTGCATGTAGTTTTCACGACTCTCTCAACCAATCTCGAAGTCCTTGAGAGGCAGGGGCTGTAATCTTTGTAATAATCCTTTTAGATTTTCAGATAAAACTCTATCTTGTAATAGCAATAGCTCCTGAATTAACTTCTGAGACTATGCCGATATTAATCAAGGCTGGGAAATTAGAAGGTAGAAGAAATAAGAGGCGCCAATGCAAATATGAATTAAAACAGAAATTATCTGTACACAGCAGGATACTTAGCGCTATAAAAAATGCTATGAAAACACAGAAGTAGCAAGAAAAAGGATCAAAAAGTTTTACATACACTATACTTAACAAGTATAAATATGAGACCTACAAGGAAAATGAAGTAAATGGTTCAAAATTCAAATAGTTGTGCTCATATAATGAGATTGTTTTTCCCATATTATTCAAAGTTTTATGATATAGTTAATTTTTCATTATAAATTTTTAATTCAATTATAGCATAGACACATTTGTACATTCCTACATAATCTTCACTTCCATCATTTTAAAAACAGCATTAAATTTTAATTACTAAATAAACCATAATTTAATATTTCACCTAATATTTTATATTTAGGGTGCTTTAAATTTTGTTTCTACAACTAATGCTGTACTGAACATTTCTGTAGCTGCACTTTTCCCTGAGATGTTATGTTATTTTCTTAAGGTAAGTTCCCAGAAATAAGGCTTAAAAAAAAAAATCAAAAAACATTTTATTCGTAAGTTGCTCTTAAAAAAAAACTTTTACCAATTTATGCCATCAGCAATATCTTATGCTAATTTTACTCCATATTTTAAGCATTATATATCTATCTCTCTCTATATATATATATAATCATACTAAAGTGTATTTACTTACCAGCTCCATTGTACATTTTCCCCCAAGCAATGTATTTCAACAGAGGAAACTATCAAAACTCTAAGATTAAGCTTCTCAAGTAAATGAGAATTTTTTTAAAACTTCCAGTGTGAGCATAAATCAGTGTATTCATTCTGTAGGCCCATCTAGCAATAAATCCATTCTGTAAATGTACATGCTCTTGGCCATTAGTCCTCCTCTAGGAATAATGTCATGTGCCAAATGTTCATGTGTAAGGATGTTCAATAAAGAATTATTTAAAATACTGCAAACTCTTCTTGATGGATTTGCAAAAGCAGTAGCAAAGAAACATTGTGATAAAAAAGTTTAAATATTAAAAATTTAACAACTTCTAGAAATTCCCATAAAATTAAAAAGGTAAGTCATTTGTAAAAATCAAGTAGACATATTAGTCTGATAGTTGAGATCTCACTGCACTGCATTCACCATATATAATAATCATGATAAAATCTAACGTTTCCTGAAAAACTATGTGCCAGGCATGTTTTGTGCTTCACCAATATTTTTCTTATTAATCACTAAAAACCCTATGAGTCACATGTTATGGAATATTACCCCCATTTTATAGATGAGGAAACTGATATACACAGCAAGTAGGTGATTTGCCTGGGTCAAACGCTAACAATAGACCTTAAACTGAACCCAGATAATTTTAACTTCAAGAATTTACTCATGTAATTTTTAAATATAAGTACAATTAAATGTTATTTCTGATCCCTACTTTTTCAATACACACGCTTTGAGTATTTTATAATATAGGCATTTGTATAAAAAACTGCCAAATTTGATAGTTTGATCATTGGCTCACCTAGCCCAATATTCAATCTCTGGTAGTGACACTAGGATTATTAGTTGTGAGAAAAATGAAGGTCATTTATAATCTTGGCTGCAAAAAAGTTAGGTTATAGATTCATAAAGGTAAGGAAAGAAAATTAAAAGCACCCTATGTTTCAATTAATTAAACACTGTATTTGGATTTGGCAGGATGGCTCACACCTGTAATACCAGCATTGTGGGAGGCCAAGGCAGTAGGATTGCTTGAACCCAGGAATTCAACATCAGCCTTTTCAACAAAGTAAGACCTCGTCTCTACTAAAAATTAAAAAATTAGGTGGGCGTGGTAGCTTGTGCTTGTAGTCCAGGCTACTTAGGAGGCTAAGGTGGGAGGACTGCTTGAGCTCAGGAGTTCAAGGTTGCAGTGAACCGTGATCATGCCACTGCACTCCAGCCTGGGCAAAAAAGCAAGATGCTGTTTCAAAAACAATAAAAACTGTGTTCATATAAAAATTAGAGTGGAGTACAACTGGCAATGATATTATAGTCCTTTTGCTCCATAAAATTTTCTGATGGTTTTTATTCTTTAACAATAGATATGAGCTAAATTCCCATCTACATCCCAACTTCCATTAATAAATCTACAGATCCATCTTCTTATTTTTTCCCCAAGTCTCACTTTCAACTTTTATTTCATTACCTCTTTTTTTTAAGTGTCAGTTCTTTTATTTCTTCTAGTATCATTTACTCCAAGGGAATCCTCAATGTCAAGTATTTTTTAAAAATTTATCCTAAACCCTCTGGGATTTCAACCTTTAATCAAAATACTTTCTGAAATTTGTGAGAAATTAGAAAAATTATAAACTATGTGGCAACTTCAGCACATCAAAATGTGTGAAATGCAGCTAAACAGTGTTTGAAGAGAAATCTGTACCTTAAACCTTATGTTTTAAAAAGATCAGTATAAAATTAAATACAGGTGTATGTTTTTATATTGTGCCGGACTTCACTGCACTTCCAAGATTGCCTTTTTAAAAAAATTAAAACTCTGTAGCAAGCCTATGTTGAACAAGTCTATCACTGCCGTTTTTCCAAGAGCATGTGATCACTTGGTGTCTCTATGTCACGTTCTGCTAATTCTTAAAATATTTTAAACTTTTTCATTATTTTATCTGTTATGGTGATCTGTGATCAGTGATCTTTGATGTTACTACTGTAATTTTTTCGGGCTCCACAAACTGAGCCCATATAAGACAGCAAACTTAACTGATAAATGTTTATATGTGTTCTGACTGGTCCACCGATCAGTCGTTCCACATCTCTCTCCCTTTCCTTGGGTCTCCCTATTCCTTGAGACACAACAATACTGAAATTAGGCCAATTAATAACCCCACCATGGCCTCTAAGTGTTCAGGTGAAAGGAAGAGATGCATCTGTCACTTTAAATCAAGAGTTAGAAATGACTAAGCTTAGAGAGGAAAGCATGCTGAAAGCTGAGATAGGCCAAAAGCTAGGCCTCTTACACCATTAGCCGAGGAAAAATTCTTGAAGGAAAAAAGTGATACTCCAGTCATCAGTGACGAACGATAAGAAAGCAAAACACCCTTATTGCTGATATGGAGAAAATTTTAATGGTCTGGACAGAAGATCAAACCAACCACTGCATTCCCTTAAGCCAAAGCCTTAATCCAGAGTAAGGCTCTAACTCTCTTCAATCCTATGAAGGCTGAGTGAACTGAGAAACCTGCAGAAGAAAAGTTTGAAGCTAGCAGAGGTTGGTTCATGAGCTGTAAGGAAAGAAGCCATCTCTAGAACATATAAGTACAAGGTAACGTAGGAAGTATAACAAGTTATCCAGAAGATTTCATTAAGACCATTGATGAACGTGGCTACACTAAACAACAGATTTTCAGTAAAGGCAAAACAGCCTTCTATTGGAAGAAGCCATCCAGGACTTTCAGAGCTAAAGTCAATGTCTGGCTTCAAAGATTCAAAGGACATACTGACTCTCTTGTTAGGAGCTAGTGCAATTGGTGACTTTAAGCTGAAACCAATGCTTACTTGCCATTCCAAAACTCCTAGGCCCTTAAGAACTATGCTAAAACTACTCTGTTTGTGCTCTATAAATGAAACAACAAAGCCTGGATGACATCACATCTGTCTCCAGCATAGTTTACTAAATATCTGAAACCCACTCAAAAAAACCCACTCAGAAAAAAAGATTCCTTTCAAATATTCCTGCTCATTGACAATGCACCTGTCACCCAAGAGCTCTGATGGAGAAGTACAGAAGATTACTGTTGTTTTCATGCCTGCTAAAATAACATCCAATCTGCAGCCCATGGATCAAGGAGTAATTGTGGCTTTCAAGTCTTATTAGCTGGACGTGGCGGCTCACACCTATAATCCCAGCTACTCTGGAGGCTGAGGTGAGAGGACTGCTTGAGGCCAGGAGTTCAAGACCAACCTGGGCAACATAGTGAGACCCGAACACTAAGGAAAACTTTAAAGAATTTCGCAGGTGTCTTAGTACATGCCTATAGTCCCAGCTACATTGGAGGCTGAGGCGGGAGGATCACTGGGGCCCAGGAGTTCGAGGCCACAGTGAGTTATGATCATGCCACTGCATTCCAGCCTGGAAGACAAAGCAGGACCCATTTTGATAAGTCTTATTATTTAAGAAATACATTTCATAAGGTTATAACTGTCATAGATAGTGAATCCTCTCATGAATCTGTGCAAAGTAAAACTGAAAACCTGAAAAGAATTCACCATTCTAGATTTCATTAAAAATATTTGTGATTCATGAGAACAGGTCAAAATATCAACATTAACAGGACTCTGGAAGTTGACTGCAACCCTCATGGATGACTCTGAAGGGTTTAAGATTTCACTGAATTTTGTCATGGAAAGAGCAAGAGAACTAGAAATGGAAACTAAAAATGTGACTACATTGTTGCAGTCTCGTAATCAAACTGGAACAGATGAGGAGTTGCTTATCCTTGAGCAAAGAAGTGGTTTCTTGAGATGGAATCTGTTCCTGGTGAAGATGCTGTGAACACTGCTGAAATGACTCAAAGAATTTAGAATATTACATAAACATAATTCATAAAGCAATGGTATGGTTTGATATGGTTTGAGGGAACTAACTCCAATTTTGGAAGAAGTTCTACTGTGCATAACAACTGATATCAAACAGCACTGCATGCACAGAGAAGTCTTTCATAAAAGGAAGAGTCCATTGACTTGGCAAACTTAAATCATTGTCTTATTTTAAGAAGTTAAAATAAGCCACCCCTTCTTTCAGCAACCACCACCCTAATCTGTCAGCAGCCTTCAATACTGAGGCAAGACCCGCCACCAGCAAAAAGATTACAACCAGCTGAAGGTTCAGATGATCGTTAGCATTTTTTATCAATAAGTTATTTTTAAATTATGGTATATACACTTTTTAGACATATTATTATTGCATACTTAACAGACTACAGTATAGCATAAATGTAACTTTTGTATGCACTGGGAAACAAAAAACAAAACACTGTGTGTGCCTCTCTTTATTGCAAAATATTCACTGCAGTATCTCTTAAAATAAAACAAAAATTTTAGCATATGTCAATAAATAAAGACCAGATAAAGTCAAAAGTTGGTTCTTTAAAGAGATTAATGCCTTAGCAAGTTTGATAAAAAGGGGAAAACACAAATTATTACTATTAGGTATAAAAAAAGGAATATCAAAATAGATCCTCCACATTTTGAAATGATGATACTGGAACATTATTAAAAACTTCATGTCAATAAAACCCAGTATCTCAGATGAAATGTACAAATTTCTTTAAAAATATAAATTTCAAAATTTACAATGTAAGAAAACTGAACATCTAAACGGCCCTATAACTATTAAAGATATTAAATATGTAATTAAAAACCTTTTCACAAAGGTAAATTGAAGCCCAGTTTGCTTCACAGGTGAATTCTAAATATTTAGGAAAAAAATACACATCATACACTAACTCTTACAGAAAGTTGAGGTAACATTTCTCAACTCATTTTACGAGACCAACATAACTCTGAAACAAAAGTCTAAAAAAGAAAACAAAAGTTCAATATCCTTCATGAATAAAAAATCCTTTTAAAGATTGAAAACAGCAATATATTTTTTATAAAAGAAATCGTGGTCAACCAGGGTGTTTCCAAGAAATTCAAGGTTGGTTTGGCATTTCCCACTAGTCTCATCCTCCCCCACTTCTCCATCACATTTTAGACTCAGTAATCTATATCAAACTAAAGGATTTCTCAAGCCTGGGAAACACTGTATCTAATAAGCAAACTTCTTTACATCCTTCAGGTCTCAGTTTAAGGTACCTTCTCTGGGAAGAAAATAATTTACGATAATTTGCTGAAACTCTTAGAGTGAAAGAGAAAGAAAAGAGAAGAAAACGTGTGGAAAATGTGCAAAACCAAAGTATCCTCAGACAAATTAAAATACGTTGCATCCAATAATATGTTATTTGCAATTAGAAATAATGTCTGTAATATAAAGCCAAGGAAATTTCTAAGATGCAAATATAAAAGACGAAGAGCTAGAAAACAGAGGGGAACAAAATTTAAATTAGAGGTTCAATCCAAAAGGCACAATATCCTTTTGTAAGTAAGAGGACTGATTTTAAAAGAAGAACGTACAGAAAGAAGAAGAAAGAAAATTACCAAAACATATAAAGCAAGAAAATATAAGTTTCCAGACTGAATAAGGCCCACAAGGTACCCAGCACAGTGAATAAAAGGTACAACATCTTGAATATTCAGAACAAGTTAATACACATGCTAAAAATGTTCATGGTGGGGTGAGAAAGGAGGAAGAGGAGGAGGAGCAGGAATAAGAAAAAGAGCAAGAAGAAGAAACCCACCACAGTTCACACATAAAAGATCAGAAAAGACAGTAATATCAGATTTCTCAACAGAAATATAAGAAGCTACAATACTTTGAAGGAGTGCCTCTTAAAACTCACAGAGAAAATCATATCTAACCTAAAATTATTTGCCCTGCCAAATTATCAATCAGGTATCAGTTTAGGGAAAATACAAACTTTTAGGCAGCAAAGTTTATTTTTTATTTATTTTTGTAGAGACAGGGTCTTACTATGTCACACAGACTGGTCTTAAACTCTTGGCCTCAAGCAAGCAATCCTCCCACTTCAGCCTCCCAAAATGCTGGAATTACAGCCATGAGCCACCACACCCAGCCTAGGCAGCAAAGCTTAAACTTCCTCTCGTGCATATTTTCTCTAGCAACAACTAGAGGAGTTGCTTTACTAACAAACCAAGAAAAAGGACGAGAAGAGATCCAGGAATTTCCATAAAGATTGGTGGGGAAAATACTAGAATTATAAGTGTGTGGCAGCTCCAGAAAGCAACCAATTCTGATTGCAAAGCTCTATGAGAGATGTAATGAAGAATGAAAATGATAGCCACCTTAAACTGGGAGGAAATTTACACTTCCAAACGGAGATTAATCAATGATAGGGTACATAAAAAACTAAGCAAACAAAAAACACAGTAATTATAAACACAGTAATTAACTCCAGGAAAAACAAGGACAGGAAATGTGATCATGGGATAGTAAGCCTCAGTGGTGACAAATATTTACATATTAAAAAAATGTAGACACTGAACACTGATTCAACCAAAAACTGTGTCAAAAACATGCTGGAAGGATGTAAGGAAAGGACACGTGTGTGTGTTTGTGTGTGTGTGCGCACGCATGGTTGTGTATGTGTGAGGTGGACAAACTATAAAATATCTAAATCAAAACAAAAAAATCTCATTTTCCATAACAGAAAGTTCACAGATACTGTTTTTAAAAGTGCAGAGGTAAGAAATACCATAATTAGCGTGATATATTAAAATGCCAGAAGTGAAAAATTACTTCTAAGGAGTTTAAGTAGAAGAAGGGGACTGGGAGGGAGCAGGGAGGGAAGTGATTTTTTTTTTTAAAACCTTGTTAAATCTGACTTTTTAAACTATATATATACTTTAATAAAGTTTCAATTTACAAATTACTTTGTAAGATTATGATGAACTGCAGAAAAAAGGTATAAACTAATCTATTACAGTATCAAAGATGAGATTAAAAGTTTTCACAAAAACTTTTTCTTTTAAAATAAAAAGAGCACGATTCCTAATAAAACCAGTGTAAGGAACACTAGATTCAGGACAGTGGTTCTTCTTACATTCACATTAGCATTAGACTTAAAACTTAACTAAGTTCCTGTAAGCATTCTGCAGCATAATTAAATTCATTTTATTCTCAAGTAGCATTCTCTATATGGTTTACTAAAAATTAAATTCTGTTTGGTAATTGTCAACTCTAAAATTCAAATAAGATGGTTTATCACATACACTTATCATTCTGTATTGTATATATACACATATTCCTGGGAGTAGTTTTTTGCCTTTCTTGAGTACTAGTCCTGGAAATCTCCAGATGCTTTTTCAGTCTCGCAACGCGAGTAGAATGAATGACTGGATAGAACTCCTCTTTCCAACTTTTTCCTAAAGCTTATAGGGAGGTTAATTTTTGTTTCAGTAGGTTCAATTATTCTGCTATTAAAGAAAAATGAATGCCCCCAAATACTTTACCTAAAAATTATACGTGACAAAGTATTTCAAAGCTTTATAATAAGTAGCAACATATTAGATTTTTTAAACTTAATTATATATTTTAGATCTGATATATATTAAATTAACAGTGCTAATTTTGCAAGGTGATCACTTTTTCTTCTTTCTCTAGAGATGCATTTCTCCTATGACCATACTCTCCTTTATTCCAGTCTATATACTTAAATTTTTTCGTAACCAAATCATTCCAATGTTTACATTCACACTGTTTAAAAAGATTTCTTTAAAAGGTAGCATTTATATTAATGGGCATTTTTTAAGGTCACTGTCCTAAATCTAAGGAATATGAATTTTTACAGATAGTCATAACTTTGTTTGTACATCCAATGTTTGTATTAGGTACCTACTGAGTTGGATACTGGGCAGGATTCAAAGATAGGCAATTCAAATTTCCCACCCTCAATAAGCATAAAATCTAATATAAATACCCATAGTAAATAGTTCAACAAAATAGCAGCAATCAAGCTTAAATCTGTGAACATGTTGCGAAGTACAAAATCTTTAAGCCAACTCAAAATAAGGGTGTCCAGAGAAAAGACCAATCATTGATGCTTACTTCAGTTCTCCTGACTCTACTATTCATTTCCCCAGGGTTCTCTCAGATACTATTAATGAGCAAGAAGTAGCTGTATAGGTCCATGCAAACCTGAAAAGGATAATGTAATTCCTTCCAGAGGATGTAAAACAGCTAGTACTGAAACTGCTTTCTGCCACACATAGATCAGTATCTCAAGTCACTGAATACTATGTTCTTGAGAACTTACAAAGACTATTTTGAGTTGTTATAATTTTAAAAAGTAGTAAGTCCATGACCCAGGGTATTGGGGGTATAAGGGAACACACTTATGCAGAATAAGTAAACAGACACAGTAAGCTATGTTCCCCAGTTAATTATGTCATTTATGAAAAAGAAAACCTGAAAGCAGCAAGCAGAAAATAGCAAGAATAGGAACTGTTTTTAATACATGTCAAAGACAAAAATATGGAGTATGAAAGCAATGAAAAACAATCTTGTTTACTATCCTGTATATTCTAGATAACCAAACAAGTCTGAATGTTGAAAAGTTGTTCAATGTACTCAGCAGAAATCCTAAACATTCAATTCTTATTTTGGCTTTACATTTGTAAGTTTTCTTTTGTTGTTATTCCTGTAGTTTTTAAATGGTGTTACATATGTAACTTGCCTAAGTGAGAAATAAAAGTAACAGAACTGAAGAACATGGCTGACAGTTACCATGAATATATTAAACTTTTACCTTCTAATAAAGCATTATTTCTTCTAACATATTTCCCTGTGCCCAGATTAAAACTCTTTTTTCCACTATAACCATATATACATGAAAATTCATTTATGCCAATGCACAATCCTGTTCCATCCTAGTATCTTCCAAGTGTTAACTGGGTAATTTGAAATTATTACTGAAAACTTTTAACTGTGAAAAACATCAATATTTAAATTCTGGATTGAATCAAAAGCAGGGATATAAGAAGAAAAGAGTAGCTAAAACAAAGTGATTGTGACAAATACAAAATTATTAAGACTTTTAAAATGCATCTACAAGAGAGCATGTACAAACTAGGAAAATATCAAATTTTTAAGCAAAAGCCAAGTATAAAAATATCTTTAAATATTTTTTTCAATAGTATCCAATAATGAAGATGAAAAGAAGCAGTTATATTTCTATTACATAAATCGGCATTTTTCTATGTTGGCAAAGATACAACTGAATAATAACTCAATGCAAAGAACATCATTAAGAAGAGTAGGATAGCTAAAGGTTAAAATATTTTCTACTTTCTGTAGCTAATATCAGAGTCTTACTTCCACTTTATAAGATTTTGCTGTTGTTCTTGTGTGTTTTATTTGCGATAGTGATGATGTTACATGTGTAACTTGCCTGAATGAGAAATGAAAGGAACAGAACCAAAAGGATCTTCTGGAGGATGGTTATGTGGAGCAGAAAGTGAGTCTACATTCTTATCTGAGGATGCTCTCTCCTCGAGCCTATCTGCAAAAATAAGATGAAATGAAATAAAAAATGAAATAAAAATGATCTTTAAATTAAAAAGTGATATACAACATAAATAAAAGTGAAAATTAAAGCACCAGCCTTTTTGAAAAATATTAGGTTCAGAATCTATCATTCTAAGTATTAGGGAGTAGTCCTGAATTTAATACATATTTGTTGCTGCAAAAGCAAGTTTAACAGTATAATCCATGATAGGTTTCACTAAATACAATTAACCTAATAATAAACTTACTCTGGTTCATTTAAATACTACTTGTCCTCAGCTTTAAGATATTGGGCCTGAACTCAAACCCAGCTAAATAAAAAGAGACATATTTGACAGACTGTCTCCAAAAATAAATTTAGAAAAAAATCTTGCAAATGGTCATTCATCCATAAAGTAGGTAAATCTGACTTCTCAATAGCAATAAAAATTCACTATATTTTACTTTTTTGTTCATTTTTCATACTACTTTGTATTATCAAACCATTCTCTCTCTCTCTCACACACACACATACACACAAACACACATGTCCCTCCCCACACTCACAAAGACTTACATAAAAACAGAGTTTATTGATTCACCCAACAAGTAAATTTGAGTATCTACTATGTGCCAATGTGCCAGGCACTATTCTAGACAACTGGCATGTAATGTCAAACAAAACAAAGACCCCTGACCTTATGCAGATTATATGCTGGTGTGGAAAAACAAATAATAGGCAATAGACATAATAAGAAATGTATATGGTGTGTTAAAAGCTATAGAGAAAAACGTAGTTCAGGGTAACAGGAATTCAGGGAATGGGTAGAGGTTTTAGTAGTAGAGTGATTCTAATAGTCACTAGGTAAGAAAAGACTTGAAGGAAGGAAGGGAGTGAACACCTAGGAAAGAACAATCGGGAAGAGAAAGAGCTGGAGGCCCAGTGTGTTTGAGTTGATATATCCTGACTCCCTAGTAATGATTATCTTTTCCCTGCTCTTAAACTCTCCATATAGGTCAGGGATGTGGGCTCACACCTATAATCTGGGAGACCAAGGCAGAAGGATTTCTTGAAACCAGCCTGAGCAACACAGAGAGATGGTATTTTGATTTTTTTTCACCAAGCATGTAACGAAATTTGGATCTCTCCCGATCTTTACAGAATGTTAACTTCACAATATTCTATAACAGTCAATAACAAACACAATACTTTAAGAATACAAAAATACTACTAAAAATTGAGGCTGCAGTGAGCCAAAATTGTACCTGGATGACAGGGAGACCCTGTCTCTAAAACAAACAAACATCTCTCCACATAGTAGACACATACTAGTTGAGAACTTCCTGATTTTTGTAGGATGTCTCTCTAGCCTCCGATTCTTGGCAATCAAAATTCTATTTGAGACTCATTCTACCTCCTTTCCAGATATTTCGAACATTTCTGCCAGCAGACCTTTGGTCCACAGCCATTTGAAGAAATCCAAATCATGTTTAGACTGACCTATATTCCAAGAACTCCATGGTAAGCTGTACTGGTTTCAACTGAGTTTTAAGGGACTGCAGTGTAGGGGAGGCGGAACCCAAGTAGAACTGGAATTCTCTAAAAATGACTTTTAATTTGGAGTGAAGCAAAAAGCCCCAAGTTCAAGCAGCATCTCTTCTAACAGTGCTGTTTACATTGAATGTACATTTCAGTTACCTGGGGATTTGTTAAAATGTAGACTCTGATGGAATGGGTTTGGGGAGGATTCTGACATTCCGCACTTCAACTAGCCCCCAAGTGATACTGATACTGCTGTCCAAGAAGTACACTCTTGAATAAACAAGGCCCTAGAGTCTATAATATTCTAAATATAACTACTCCTATGGGCAACTAATTCTTTCAAAACCTTTATGACAATAGGTACAATTACCAGCCTTTACAGTTAACATGAATTCTGCAGTATCTATATGAAACTTTGGATTGTTTAAATTTTTACTTAAAATTTTGTTGAAACACTATCAAACATTTTATGGAGGCACTAATATTGAGTTACTAAATACATCTGATAATTGTTTTATGAACAAACAAAACTTCCTAAACTTAAGTGCTCTTTTCAAATCCAACACTGCAATGGTTAACAATGAAAATTTATTTTGGGTATTATTTTTCAAGGTATTAACTGTATACTTATGCAGGAAATCAGTAACAAATGCTCATTTTACTAAAAACTTTATTATTTTGTTGTCAAAACACCTATTAAAGAGAAGCCAGTCCCATAACATCTTTCTGCAAAAGGTTGAAGAATAATTTATATAACGAAGGGTCCCTAACTTATTGTGGTGGGAGGCTGCAATCAAACCTTAAGGAGAGGATTCAGATTCACTGAGTGAGATTACATGTGGTTATTTATTTATTCAGGCCCTGAATGCATTTATGGAGTAACAGTAAAACCAGTAAGTATGCCTTGTATCAGAATCCTCCTGGACTCCCCCACTCTTCTCCATTTCCCAAATTCCAGTATATAAAGCACTGAGGACAGAGAAAAGAGGGGGTGAGGAAGAACAAATGGAAGAGACTGACTCAGAGTGATGATGAAAGCATGTCAATATCCAAGGGCCCTCATTCCTGAAAATTAAGACCAAAAGTATAAATATTTAAGTCTGAATTAGAAACAGACTTTATACCTCAACCATCTGCGTCATAACTGCTAGGATTGCTGTATAAAATGTAGTTACCTGGACCCTACCACAGACCTAATGAATCAAGTTATCTGAGCAGTAACTCAGGAATCTGCAATTTTACATACTCTCTGTTTTTATTTTTGTTTTATTTTATGTTTTGAGACAGGGTCTCACTCTTTCACCCAAGCTAGGGTGCAGTGGCATGATCATGGCTCGCTGTGGCCTCAATCTCTCAGGTTCAAGCAATCCTCCAATCTCAGCCTCCCAAGTTGCTGGCACTACAGGCACAGGCCACCACGTTCAGCTAATTTTTTATTTTTTTGTAGAGATAAGTTCTATGTTGTCCAGGCTGGTCTCAAACTCCTGGACTCAAGCAATCCTCCCAAAGTGCTGGATTACAGGCATGAGCCACCACACCCGGCCTCTCAGTGCATGTTTGTTTTTGAGACAGAGCATTGCTGTTTCACCCAGGCTACAGTGGCATGATCTTGGCTCACTGCAACCTCTGGCTCCAAGGCTCAGCCTCTGGAGTAGCCACGACTACAGGCACACCACACTTGGTTAATTTTATTTTTTTAATTTTTTGTAGACACGAGGTCTATATTGCCCAGGCTAGTCTCGAACTCCTGGCCTCAAGCAATCCTCCCACATCAACCTCCAAAGTAGTAGAATTACAGGCGAGAACCCACCACACCCAGCCCTCTCGACGTATTTAAACCACTACTATACTAATAAGTCCCAGCTTATAAAACTGAAGTTATCACTAAGGTTCTTTAAATTCTCATGCACTGGTATATTACATCCATCAGTCTGTGGTAAATTTATGGTAAGGATATAAACAGTACTGTGAAATTATGACAAAACTATACACATTATCATGTAGGGGTGAACTTATTTTTATATGGGGTCCCTATAAGTAAAAATATGGAAGATACTGCTCTATGCAAAGTTTATTTCAAAATAGGAATCAGAATAAATTCATTGTAAAATGAATGTTATTGTTCCATAAAATGCAGAATCAACTTTTCAATGGAATTTTTAAAAAATCATTTATGTTTCTAAAGTTCACCTGAAAATGTGGGTCTCAGGACACAAAATACAAAATAAATATACACATTAATTTTGTAATTATTAATTACCTATAAATAAAATCTAATGAAATGGTTATGTAGAACTACTTTGTAAATACACAGTCATCCCTAAAATGCTTTTAATTACATTTTCAAATGACTGGTTTTCTTTAGATTAGAACAAAGCTTGATTATCCAATATAAGAAACTTACCTCCTGCCTTCACAAAAGAATTATGTTGGTGAATAAAGACAGTATCTTTTCAAGAATTTTAATTGATACAGATAGCGAAAATACAGGATTTTAAAATCTTTTTTTTTTTTTTTTTTGAGACGGAGTCTCACTCTGTCGCCCAGGCTGGAGTGCAGTGGCCGGATCTCAGCTCACTGCAAGCTCCGCCTCCCGGGTTTACGTCATTCTCCTGCCTCAGCCTCCCGAGTAGCTGGGACTACAGGCGCCCGCCACCTCGCCCGGCTAGTTTTTTGTATTTTTTAGTAGAGACGGGGTTTCACCGGATTAGCCAGGATGGTCTCCATCTCCTGACCTTGTGATCCGCCCGTCTCGGCCTCCCAAAGTGCTGGGATTACAGGCTTGAGCCACCGCGCCCGGCGGATTTTAAAATCTTAGAATCAGAGTATATTCCATAATATCATCACGAAATTAAAATAGTCTACAAAGTTAATTCTGCTGCTTATATGGATAATGGTGTAAAAGGCTAAAAGGTTAATGAATAAGCTTTAAAAGTACAGTCGTCATGTGATACTCTTGAAACTGGTCTAATATACTTGAAAAGTTCTGTTATTCTGCACTGAAGGAACAGTAATAGTTATGAATTTGCTTAAAAAGATGAGGGTTAATATTTTACAATAAACTGTAGATTCAGATGCTTATAAGCCATTATCATTCTGTGGCTTCATAGATGAAACAACAACATTCAGTGGAATTTATAAAGCAATCACAATATCTTTACTATCTTCTATTTTTCCTTTTAGTTATTTTGATCCAATTTTAAGCAGAAAAAAATCCACCATCAATAAATGAAATATATTTCATGAACTATTTGCACAAATATAAGTTTATAAATTCCCCAAAGCAAGCATCTGTGTTCTAATTAGTTTAATGTATTAAATATTATGTCAATGTTAAATTGTCATATTAAATATTAAGATACTAAAATATTATGACAATTAAATTGCTAAAGTTTACATACTAGTCTGGATATTCTGGTACAAAAAAGTAAAAACACAAACTTAAAGTTTTAAAAATATCATTCAGACAAGCTTTATTATTAATGCTTAAATTTGATTTAATGTTTTCTTCTTACTAAAATTAAGAACAGGTAAAACAATTCTGAACCATAAATGGTATTCATTTATAGTGAAGGTGAAAGCAAGAAGAATCTAGTTTATTTTACATATTAAATCCCTTTGCCTAGTATATGGAATCTACTGTTTTCTTAAAGATCACTAAACAACGTTGTTATCAATTAGTAATATTTTAGAATTTTGATATCTCAAAATACTATTATGATTTGAAAATTACTTTCTGGATAATACACATAAAATATTTCCTAACCAGCATATTATTTTCCTTTTTTTTTTTGCTTTTAAACAAATAACCATGAATCATTTTCAAAATAAAACCCCAAATGGAAAAGTATTATTCTGAATAATCATTACACTGGCAATACCTCTACTTTTAAGGACCATATAAAGGCTTTCAGTTTCTCACTGGAAACTGTTTTATAAATCAAATATAAATTATTTTAGAAAAGACTTTGGAAAATTGTTAATACCTGTGGTCAAGGAAAAGGGTACAAATATCCTACACGGCATTTCAACTACATCAATAGTTTATTCATTTTGGAAAATGACAGGATTTATATTATACTGATGGGCAAATTTTTGGAGTTATTGAACCCACTATTTCGGAATTCAAAAAAGTAAAAGTTATTAAACTTTAATAAAGTTTAATATAATGACCAACTATCAATTTTCATTGCACAATTAGTCTTCTAATAAACTCTTAAGGTTCTGAAAGAGTTCTTTTGCCCATCAATATAATATAAACTCTATCAAATAGATCAAATATTAGGTATCTTATTGCTTCTGAAAGAGGTGCTAAAGATGACTAAATTTTACAGTTAAGTTAAACTCTGAGAGGAAATCTTTCTATACTATATTTTATACACAACTTTATAGTAGTTACAAACTTCTTTATTAAAGACATTTCACTTTTTTGAATCCTAAAAGGGTGGGTTCATTGACCCCAAAATAGTCACTGAACAATGAATATCAATTATTAAGAGAAAAACAGACACTTTTCCATCAACTTCCTTGCTATCATTTGTCACTTCTGCTTTTGATGTGTTTGCCCACAAAGCCCCTACTAATTTGACGGTTACATCACCACTGAGAAACTGATAATTTAAATACAATTTTTAAATGCTGGCTAAAAGTCAAAAACCTCTTAAATCATGATATAAAGGCTTATACAGAAAGTGAGAAAAGGGAAAGTGGCATTTATTTATTGAGTGCCCAGATTTAAAGGCATCATTTAATTATCTGGACAACCCTATGAAATAGGCACCACTATCGCCAGTTTACAAATGCGAAAGTGAGACTGACAGCAGTTGAGTGACTTATCTGAAATTACAACCTAGTTAAGTAACATTGCCAGGGATCAAAATTTATGTTTTCTGCCAAATTAAGTGCATCAGACTTGCGACAATAATTTCAGTAGCTCATGGATCATCTATGTGTTTTTCCAAAGGGCTAAGGTTGCTCCAAGTCTAACCTTCCCATAAAATTCCTCCTGCACTTTCCTTTGGAACTTAGTATCTTTCTATAATTAATACTGCAAAGTCTGAACTCTCTTTGGCATACACATGTGCACACAGATACATGCACAATTTACAACTGCTATCTGATCATGAAGTTTAAAATTCACACATTATCTGATCATGAAGTTTTAAGCTATTCTTAAAAATAGCTACTTAAGAATTTTACGTACTCAACACAATTTTTATGAAGTTATATACATATAGGCATATTCATATGTCACTCTTGCCTATGCTAAGTAAATAAAACTAACTTTGATGTCATTACAAATTCTAGGAAGCTTAGAATAACACATTTTTATAGGATACAAAATAATGTGAATACTCATTTCATAAATTCATTTTTTAAAAATAATTTTTTACCTAAGCAGTTGAAAATACTAATTTAGCAAACCCTGATCAGTACACATTAAAATTAATATATTTTGCTTTAAATATAGTCCTATAAATTATAATGATTTGGTTACACCCTGTGTCTACCTCTTCCATCACTCTGAAAGAGCTGGGCGTGGTGGCTCACACCTGTAATCCCAGCACTATGGGAGGCTGAGGTGGGCAGATCACCCGAGGTCGGGAGTTTGAGACCAGCCTGACCAACATGGAGAAATCCTGTCTCTACCAAAAATACAAAATTCGCCGGGCATGGTGGCACATGCCTGTCATCCCAGCTACTTGGGAGGCTGAGACAGGAGAATCGCTTGAACCCAGGAGGCGGAAGTTGCAGTGAGCCGAGATTGTGCCATTGCACTCCAGCCTGGGCAACAAGAGCAAAACTCAGTCTCAAAAAAAAAAAACAACTCTTGCTTTTGGGCCTACTCAACATAAATTCTAGGAAAATGCCAAATAAAAAAGTGGTGGTTTAAAAAAAAATTGTTTTAGTAAGATATGATTGGTTTTATTAAGAAACCTTTATTAACAGTTCAGAACATATTTTTATATCGCATTTAATCATCAATTTTCATACTCATATAACCAATATGTAAAATACAAATTTAAATCCCAAACAACTATTCTTACAGGAATTTTATATAAAATATATACCAATTCAGAACAAAGTATTTCATCTATTAAACATTCTCATAAGGCCAATTACCTAAATGAAATAGTACCTAGGAACTATAAACTAGGGACTATTAAGACCTTCTTTTCACATGCAAAAGGGGAAAACACACTTGTTTTGTGTGCACACCTGCATACACACACACACACACACACACAAGCCTCAGAAACCTGAAAATTATCTACATACTCTAGAAGTGAGCTTTTTGCTCCTATTTTGCGACCTACTCAAAACACTCGCATCATTCTTTCAAAAAAAGGACATTTCTAAAATGTGTGGCGAAGCTTGACATATATTAGGTAGTTCAAAGAAAA
Source organism: Macaca mulatta (assembly GCF_049350105.2). Taxonomy (NCBI): domain Eukaryota; kingdom Metazoa; phylum Chordata; class Mammalia; order Primates; family Cercopithecidae; genus Macaca; species Macaca mulatta. The sequence goes on from NC_133410.1 coordinate 54,960,544, forward strand.
GCAATGATTACAAGTAAAAACATTGAGATATCTGATTTAAAGTGAAAAAGAATTTATTTAATTTTTGCCATATCAGGACAACAAAGCAGCCCTTTTATGTCACCACTCATTAAAAGGGCATTACAAAACATTAACATAATGTAGTAGCCCATGTTTTCTTTCAGGCATTTTCAAAGGGCATCTCAGACCCACAATATTTTCTATTGAGTGTGCAGAAAAACAGAGTTGCACAATCATTACTAAGGCAAATAATGTCTCCCTTTTTATTGAAACATCAATGTTCCATGTTTTGGAGATATTCTGAATTTAACATTTATAGATATGCAATATTTAAGTTTTAGGATATTAGCATACTATCAGCAATATTGGGTTTAATAGCTACTATCAGGTAACTGATTTCTAATGCACACAACATAATTTGATAGTATAAGAAGATGGCCTGAATTTTGCCCTCAAATGCACAAAAAGAATTTCCCATATACATTCTCAAAAGTCTTTGGCCTTGCTGAATAATAATAGAGCTGTTATTTTACTGTGAAGCAAAATAAGCCTTCAAGTGTCCCTTACTTGATCTTAGAAGGTCAAATTCTCTGTCCAATAGTTCCTCTTCAGTTAACTTAGAAAAATTATCCTCTCCAAAAGGATTCCACCCTGACATATCAGGTGGGTTGCTGATGTTCTTCTGATTTGTGAAATTTGCAATGGCCTCTTTATCAGCAACTGACCTATAGTAATAATTGAGAAAGAAAAAAGAAGATGGAAAGCAAAATTAAAATTAATAAAAATTCACAATGCCCTAGTTTATACTTTATAAATACTTAGAAAACCAAATAATTTCCTTATGACAGAGAATGACAGACAAAGGCATGAGATGGAGAGAGAGAACATATGGGATCTAGATCACCTGCATAAGGTATACTAGCTCCATAATCACCTACTTAAGGTACACTAGCTGTATACCCTTGGGCAAGTTCCTTAACTTCTCTGCCTCAGCTTCATCTGTAAAAAGGAGTAATAGTATCCACCTCATAGGGTTACTGAGAAGATTAAATAATTTAATACACATAAAGCAAAGAGAACAATATCTAGTAAAAATAAGAATAAGTATTAACTGTTATTATCATAGGAAATAAGCCTTAAAGAAAAAATCAGTCACCTATCAGACAGTATCACTCTAAAATCACTACTGAACACAGTGATCAAATGCCTTGGTTATGCTGGGACACCACAGTAATTTTCCTTTTGACAAAGGCATTCCCTATATATAGCTACTAACAAAAGATGAATTGCTAGGACTGCTTTAAAAGTTAGCTAAAATTAAGTGAGGGTTATTTTTGTATATAATAAATTATTTATAGTATTTAAAGTATCTAGAGTCTGGAGCCTGAGACCACTGGTTCTATGAAAATTATCTTACAGGGCTCTAGGCTTTTAAGAGAAGATGAGAATCTAAAGATTTCTTAACCTGAGAATCTCTGTGTACCTCTCCCGGCAACCCAGCCTGGAAATATAGTCATGTACTACACAGTGACCTTCCAGTCAACAATGGACCATATATATAATGGTGGTTCCGTAAGATTAAAACAGAGCTGAAAAATTCCTATCACCTAGTGATATCGTAGCCATTGTAACACTATAGCACAACAGATTATTCATGTGTTTGTGGTGATGCTGATTTGAAGACACCTACTGGGCTGCCAGTTGTATAAAAGTATAGCAATACAATTGTGTACAGTGCATAATATTTGATAATAAATGACTGTATTCTGTTTTATGTATTTACTATACCATATTTTTGAGTTATTTTCAAGTATACTCCTTCTACTTATTTTATTTGAAGTCGACTGTAAAACAGCCTCAGGCAGGTCCTTTAGGAGGTATTCCAGGAGAAGGTATTGTTATCATAGGATATGACAGCTCCATGCCTGTTATTGCCCCTAAAGAACTTGCAGTGAGACAAGATGTGGAGGTGGAAGATAGTGATATTGACAATCCACACCTTAGGCCAGGACTAATGTATGTGTTTGTGTCTTAGTTTTCAACAAAAAAGTTTAAAAAGAAAAGTTAAAATAGAAAAAAACTATAGAATAATATAAAGAAAATACTTTTGTACAGTTGTACATGTTTGTGTTTTGTGTTACTACCAGAGTCAAAACATTTTTAAAATTTTTAAAGTTTATAAAGTAAAAAACTGAAGTTAATTTATTATTGAAGAAAAAATTTTACATAAATTTAGTGTGTCCTAAGAATGCAGTGTTTATAAAGTCAAGTCTATAATACTGTACAGTAATGTCCTAGGCCTTCACATTCACTCACGACTCACTCATTGACCCACCCAGAGAAACTTTCAGTCCTCCAAGCTCCATTCATGGTAAGTGCCCTATACAGATGTACCATTTTTTATCCTTTATACAGTATTTTTATTCTACCTTTTCTATGTTTAGATACAAAAATACTTACCATTCTGTTACAATTGCCTATAGTACTAAATACAATAACATGCTATACAGGTTTGCAGCCTAAGAGCAATAAGCTATATAATAAAGCCTAGATGTGTAGTAGGCTATACCATCTAAGTTTGTGTAAATGCACTCTATGATGTTCATACGACGATAAAATTGCCTAATGATGCAATTTCTCAGAACATGTCCCCGTTGTTATGCAATGCATGACTGTATAGCATAAGAATGAGACAATGTAAGAAAGCTATTAAGTTCCTTTCATAATTCATATCCAAATCCACTTAACAGTAGTAATGAAGGGAGAATCCTAATGTTCAAAGTGGTATCCCAATTTCGCAAGTCTTAACTGATTCCCTAAATTTACCTAACTGTTGAGAGCTCATTGTCATTGCCACCAAACAGGTCTTAGAAGAGAAAGAAAAAGGCAAAAGTCATCCATTTAATCCCTTGGTCCAAGCCCCTTCAGTATATCTAAGCCAAGAATAGGATACTTAAATACTTACTGAAGGCTAGCATATAATAGATGAAAATAAACATAGTAAGTTACCTACAAGTAGACAGACTTGCTTAGTAAGTAGAACTTACTATCTTAATTTTAAAAACAATTCAGTTTAAAATCCATTCTGGATGCATTAACTGCCAAGCAGTCTGAGCCTGCCTCCTGTGACAGAGTCCCATCTCTAATTCCAAAACTATCTCTAAGAATTTTCAGTCCTTAAAACACAGATCAGATATGTTTTTATCCAGAAAATTGAAGGGAAAAAAAAAAAACAAGTCAGAGTGTGTAAAACTCAGAGAGAGATGGTGGGCATTCCCCCTCCTGTCTGTCAATGATTCCTTTTAGAACTTTGATTCCCTATATGAATCACCCTCTTACTATTCCCAAAATAAATTTACGGATTCCCATTAGCAGGCTGTAACTCAATAGGGTATCACCTTAACGTAGTTTAAACAGGTATTAAAATATGTCTACAAGTTATCTGATATTCCTCCCTTCAAAGGGTGAAACTGAATTTCGCTGCCCTTGAACATGAGCTAGATCTAGTGACCCAATTCTAACAAATGAAACATGGCACAAGCAGCAGCCCATGACTGCTGAGACTAGGTCTAAAAAGACATTTCAGATTCCTCCTTGCTCTGTCTCTTGGATCACTTGTTGAGGGAGAAACCAGAATCAATAATTCCTTGTTCAAAATAATTTTTGCCTTGCCAAAGAGAAAACTCAAGCAGTCTTTTGGAGAAATCCATGTGGCAGGGGACTGAAGCCTCCTGCCCAAATCCATGTGAGTAAACTATCTTGTAAATTACATCCTTTAGCACCAGCCAAGCCTTCAGAGGAGAGCCGAACCAGCCTTACCAGACACAACCACCCTGTTAAGCCACTCCTAAATTTCTGATCCAAAGAAAGTATGTAAGATAATAAATGTTTACTGCTGTTTTAAACCACTAAGTTTTGAGATAATTTATTAGGCATCAACAGATAACTAATACAGCAGGGCAATTATATCATAAGAAGATAACGTATGCATAGAAAATGTTTATTTTAACTATTATTGGAATATAAAACAATAATACTCTCTGATATTCATAGTAAAGATAAATTAACATGGTGGAAGAGTAGAAAGTTTAGCAAAAGACAGTGGAAAAGAAAAGGAAATAATCATTTCAACAAAGATAGTGACTCTTTTCCTCTAAGGAACTACTTAAGTTTCTTATATTCTACTCAAATAGCCCCTTACCCACTTAGAGACAAACATTTAACCCCAATTCTCTTCTTCCACTGACTTAGTTATAAGCAGGAACATTAGTGTAGAGCTCTTTTTAAATTGTTACAGAAGACATTACACTCAACATACAATCTGATGTTAAATAGGTATAATAATATTAATGCAGTAGCACTGACGTACTAAGTGTGGCTGGAGCAATGTTCACACATGAAGTTCCACATTTCTGACCTTTAGTGGCTGAGTGTATAATTTTTTCTACCATATCCTTAAATACATAATTTCATAGGAGTGGAGTAAAACAAGTCTTATGCACTTTCCCAGATATGCAACCCAATATTTCCTAACCTGGGGAATGCAAGATGATTTTTGTGATAACTTATTTTTTAATAGTTACACAGAAATTAAAATAAAAGTATCTAATGTATCAAACCTGTGATTTGTCGAATAGCATCACTACAAATGAGAACAAAGCAAGCCGTGCTACAGTAATTAATATACATTACAGGTATCAGCACCTTGCATGCCAGTGTATGCCTCAAATCCCTGGATATCCAACTTTCTTTGTAACTAATCAGAAGTTTAGACAGATTTCCAATTCATCATCCCATTCTCATCAGTGACATAACTTTGCTTCCAGGAGCTGACAGACTTTTACAATATGAAGTATACACAATACCTATGCTATGTCAGAGAAGACAGTTTAATATCTTTTCTACTTTCCAACTAAATACACTAGATTTGACTTTTTTTTATGCTAGTTAGCTTCAAAAGTGGAAAAAAGCAATCATCTAATTAATACAATAGACTCATCGGTATCTTAAACTAAGCAATCATCAAGCAGAATATCCGATTTTTAATGAGGAAAATTATTCCATTCTTATCACTAGCGGACTTAGCAAATTTATTAGATTACAATTTACATTTCGTACTTTATATTTTAGTGGATCTTATTTGTTTAAAATGTATGTTTTAATTTTATTATACACAATAATGTTCCTAATTATTAAAGAAAAAAAGCACTACATGAATAAAGCAAAACACTTTAACTAGAGTAGATAAATGACAACGAGTTTGGCAAATACTGATCTGAAGGTTTTGTTTGTTTGTTTGTTTGTTTGTTTTTGTGAGATGGATTCACCAGGCTGGAGTGCAGTGGCATGATCTCAGCTCACTGCAATCTCCAACCCCCAAGTTCAAGCCATTCTCCTGCCTCAGCCTCCCAAGTAGTTGGGATTACAGGCGCACACAACCACACCCAGCTAATTTTTGTATTTTCAGTAGAGACAGGGTTTCACCATATTGGCTAGGATGGTCTTGATCTCCTGACCTCGCGATCCACCTGCCTTGGCCTCCCAAAGTGCTGGGATTACAGGCATGAGCCACCGCACCCTGCCTGAGCTGGACATTTAAACTGGCCTTTAACCATATACTCTGCTTTCTCCCTAGACAAAACTGTCCTAATTCCTCCACCCCAATTCTTACTTTAGAAAAGAAGTTCAAGAAATCAGTTCATGTTTCTGTCTTCCTCCCTACCATACCCGCCCCACCATCTGTCCCTGATGCATGTGTGCACACATGCACACACACGCACGTGCGCGCACACACACAGAGGTTGGGAGGCATTCTATAGCAAACTGCATACTTTAGCTCTCTCTTGAGATGCAGTGTACAAGTATGCTACTGATGCTGCTGTTTCTCCTGCTCAACTCTGAGCCAAAGCTTATAGACACCTTTTCTCAGCTATTGTTTCAAATCCTTAAATAGCATTGTATGAGAACTTCTTCAGTGTTCCTGTAACAAAAGTCTAACAGCTCCTACCTCCTAAGTATCTAAAAACATTAGGAGGCATTCATGATGATTCTTAACTACAAGATGCCAAAGCACCTGCCATTTTATATGTAAAAGAAAATTTGTACCAAAGTTCTTTAATTTATAACTCACCTAACCAATATATCTAAATAGCCAAAATATACTATTCCCAACTGTTATAGTAACAGTATGTTTACTATATATCATCTTAAAATATATATATGTAAAAATGTTTATACCTATTTAAATTAAATTATACAACCTTTATGAGTAAACAGTAAAATTAATCAAAGGTAATAACATGTAAATAGAAAAAGTCTATGAGGATTTATTTTTAACTGCTAAAGTCACTTGTTAGGGTGTTGTTTATACTTACATTACAAAAAATGCCTATACACACAAGCCAATAATATCCTTAGCCCTAAATGCTATTAGATGTTGCTACGCCTTACCTACAAATAACAGTAAGCAGAATTAACTAAGGAAATGGAAGGATGGGGATGCGAAAGGACCAGAAGACAAGACTAGGAAGAGAGAATGGGTGGCTCTACAGAAAAAATAAGTCCAAATTAATTTAAGAGAACTTAATGACCGACGATTCAACAATGACTTCCACTTCCACAATAATTTCCTTTGCTTTCACTGGAAAAATACTTGCCTATTGGCACTATAGGAGGAGTCCATTATGGTTCCAACCTGAGCTGGAAGTGATGAAGTGTAGGAAACTAAGGCTGGTGAGAACTCTTGAGGGGAGGTAAGATATTCAGGTGATGCCTGCTGTTGAGACGGCTGATGTTGAGCTAGCATCTGCTGTTGAAAGAAAGCCTGCTGATACTGCTGCATCTGAAAAAAGAAATGATATTATACAAAACAATGCTCCAGTCCTAAAGCACTGTCAGCACTGCATCTATTTACTATGTTCCTTCCTTTCACATTGGTGACAAAATCAGAAACCTAAAAAACAATCACCTGCAGGAGCAGCTCTACTACTGGAAAACTACAGCAAGATGAAATAAACCTTTTTAAAAAGTTGTGAAGGTAGGCTCACTTGGCCAGAATCAAAAATCCTCTTTTAAATATTTCAAGAAAAAGAGTAGCTTAAAGTCACTAATACAGTGGTTGCTGTAAAAAAAAAAAAAAAAAAAAAAAAAAAAAGTCAAATTATTCTCTGAAGCAAATACACTCTCCATTTGGGTTTCATTTTTTTACTCAATAGATATTTGCTGAATGAAAGAGACATGTGACAAAAGACTATAGGTAAGACATCATTTCCCTTACACAATAAGAGAAGTATGTTATCAGTCAATTACTATGTGCCATATTTATGTGCCATAGTTCAGTGCAATTTAAAGTTGTTTGAGAATATATGACTGGCTTTGATACATGTCAATTAACTTGATTTTGAATTATTAAATTCTGCATAATATGATTCATACTGTGAATTCCAACACCATAATGTATACTAAGAGAAATCTCTAGAAATTATTTAAGTTACCATTGTTGGATACTGTGATGCAGAAGGTTGTGGTTGATATACCGAATGCATTAAAAACTGTTGCTGAAGCATCTGTTGCTGCTGTGTTGCATGTTGATACTACAATGAGAAAATCAAACAAATTAATAAATGTTATTCATGCCTTTTTTGTGTCAGAGCCCTTTTTCAAAGTATTGATCTTACCATAATAATGATTTGAGAAATCAGCAGTCCAAACATCAACACAAAATAGTTACACTCTAAATTACTATAATTTATTAATAAATATGCTTATCATCAGAAACCTAAAACCAATCATCTGCAGGAACAGCTCTATTACTAGAAAACCACAGCAAGATGAAATAAACCTTTTTAAAAAGTTTTGAAGGTAGGCTCATTTGGCCAGAATCAAAAATCCTCTTTTAAATATTTAAGAAAAAGTCACTAATACAGTGGTTGCTATTAAAAAAAAAAAAAAAAAAAAAAAAAAGGAGCAAATTATTCTCTGAAGCAATTCTCTGATCCAGAACTAGTTTCAAAATTATCAACAAACATAACAGAGATTCAATTAAAACCACTTGTAGCACAATTTAAGAATGTTTAGAAGAAAGTTACCAAAACACATTTACCACCTTTTCCTAGAAGATAAAGACACAAGAAGTGACTTCTAACCAAGATCCATTACACTAAATTTACACTCTCCTTTTATCTCCCCTCCAGTGGTGTCCTCTGGGCATCCCATGGTACCACCTACTTACCACCCTCCACTCTGGATCTATCAACCAAAACCAGGAGGTGACAAAAATCTAAGACAATGTTACTTCTGCAAAGCCTAATATCACCTTTCCAACAATAGCATTATTAGTCTGTGAACTCAAAATGTAACCTCAGATAATATTCATTATAAACTGCAGTACTTATTTGTGAATACTAAATGTTTCAGATGAACATTCTTTTCTTTATAAGGCCACAATGCAACCTATTTTAGAGTATTCTTAAGTATTTCACTGATTGCAAATTAAATATTATTTCATAATCAGAAAATTGGGGAAAGTGTTTACTCAAATCTAGAGTTCAAGGCGCCCATGATACAAAAAGGAATTCACTGATACTCAATTTGCTGCACCAATTTCACACTACTTCCATATCTAAAGAAACAAAATAATTACCTGCTGCATATAAGCATCATGAAGTAGGTGGTGGTGGTGGTGGTGGTGCTGCTGCTGCTGCTGCTGTTGCTGTTGCTGCTGCTGCTGGTGAGGATGACGATGCTGTAAATGGAGTTGCTGTAATCTCCAATCTCCCTGCTGTAGTTGCTGGAGTACTCTATGCTGCTGTGGTGGTTGCTGAGGAAGTCCCTGACCCAATAAAATTTCAGGGCCATTTCCAGGTCTTAGTGCCCCTAGAGACAAGGTCCCAAACACTTACATTACCATACTAATGATTTCAATTAAAAAGCTGGATTTCAACATGCTCATTTCAATAGTAATTTAACTAAGGCATTTATATCCTTATTTATAATACAGAAACTTCCATATGCATAGAGTTTATAGGGATTTACTTTAATTATAAGTACCGAAGAAGCTTAATTTTGTCATCTACAACTTTGAACAAGTCAACATCTTAGAAACACTTCATGTTTCATGCTTCAGCTCTCCATGAACACAATATCCATGTTAGTTTGTTCTACACTGTTCAACTATATCATGTACTATCATGAGTATGTATCATTACCAAAATAATTCTCAGTCTAGAATGCCATTTTCCACCTACTGAAATTCTTATTCTTTAAAGTTTAGCTCAAATCTCTCTTCCTTGTTCCTTCAACTAGCACTTCCACTCAGTTTATTCCATTTTAGTCTGTCTTGCACATATTAATGACTTAAATGGCTATTTCCTAGCCAGGGACCCTGAGTGAAAAGATGATGACTTACTCATCTGTTAAGAGTCCCAAAAAACCTTTTATACAAAAGATGATTAATAAATGCTCACTGTAATGAATCTATTAACACTGTCTCCTAAACGGATATTTATTTATAAGCTCCATAAATTATGCCCTAGGCAAATCCTATATATAAACTTTAAACATTAACTAAAAAGTAAGATATACACTTAATGCAATACACTAACACACTATAATTTCTATATTCTCCTCTAACTTACCCTACATTCAAATGCAACTGTTCAATCCTAGAGGATAGAAAGAGTGGGGAGAGAGTGCAAGGAGGGAGACAAGGGTTCTTTTTTCATCCGTGTTAGTATCCTCAAATTTCCTCAGACCTAAGTACAACAGCTTTATGAACATAGTTTTATAACTATTTCTAACTTTTCTACTTATAAGGAAATGCATGTTCATTTTAACTATCCTTGAAAATACTTATAAAAATGTAAGTTAAAAAATGAGAATCACAAATCCACCACACAGATACAACCATCATTAGCCTTTTAAGTGTATTTCTTTCCAGGTGAAAGAGTATTAAAATAACTACTCAAAAATCATTCACCTTGAAATTTTTTTTAATTGACAAATAATAAGTGTACATATTCATGGGGGTATATATTGATGTTTTAATACATATTTTGCAAAGTGATCAGATCAGGGTAATTAGCAAAACCATCATTGCAAGCATCGTCTTTTTTTGTGTGTTAGGAACACTCAACATTCTCTTTCTACCTATTTGAAATTATACAAAATATTGTTAACTAGTCATTCTAAGTGGTAGAGAATACTAGGATTTATTCTTCCTATCTAGCTAAAATTTTATATCCTTTAGTAAATCCCTCCCTACCCCTCACTTCCCCTATCCTTCCAGCCTTTAGTATCTTTTATCTCCTTGAAAATTTAATAACAGTAAGTAACTTTAATAACTTTATAATAAGTAACTTTAATAACAACCTAAGTAACTTATAGGTTAAAAAAGAAATAACAAAGGGGCCAACGTAGAGCTCAGGCTGTGGCTTCAGAGAGTGGAAGCCCCAACCCTTTTAGCAGCTTCCCTTTGGTGTTGAGCCTGTGGGTGCACAGAAGTCAAGACTTGAGGTTTGGGAACCTCAGTCTAGATTTCAGAAGATATATGGAAATGCCTGGATGTGCAAGCAAAAGTTTGCTGCAGGGGTAGGGCCCTTATAGGGAACCTCTGCTAGGGCAGTACAGAAGGGAAATGTGGGGTCAGAGTCCCCATAATCCCTACTGGGACACTGCCTAGTGTAGTTGTGAGAAGAGGGCCACCATCCTTCAGACCCAGAATGGTAGATCCACCTACAGCTTGCACCATGCGCCTGAAAAAGCTGCAGACACTCAACAGTCAGCCCATGAAAGCAGCCGGGAGAGACGCTGTACCCTGCAAAGCCACAGAGGCGGAGCTGCCCAAGATCATGGGAATCCACCTTTTGCATCAGCATGTCCTGGATGTGAGACCTGGAGTCAAAGGAGATCATTCTGGAGCTTTTAAATGTGACCACCCCACAGGATGTCAGACTTGTATGGGCTCCGTAACCCCTTTGTTTCGGCCAATTTCTCCCGTTTGGAATGGCTGTATTTACCCAATACCTGTATCCGCATTGTATCTATGAAGTAATTAGCTTGCTTTTGATTTTACAGGCTCATAGGTGGAAGGGACTTGCCTCATCTCAGATGAGACCTTGGACTGTGGACTTTTGGGTTAATGCTGAAATGAGTTATGACTTTGGGGGACTGTTGGGAAGGCATGATTGGTTTTGAAATGTGAGGACACTGGCCGGGTGCAGTGGCTCAAGCCTGTAATCCCAGCACTTTGGGAGGCTGAGACGGGTGGATCACGATGTCAGGAGATCGAGACCATCCTGGCTAACACGGTGAAACCCCGTCTCTACTAAGAAATACAAAAAACTAGCCGGGCGAGGTGGCGGGCGCCTGTAGTCCCAGCTACTCGGGAGGCTGAGGCCAGAGAATGGCGTGAACCCGGGAGGCGGAGCTTGCAGTGAGCTGAGATCCGGCCACTGCACTCCAGCCTGGGCTACAGAGTGAGACTCCGTCTCAAAAAAAAAAAAAAAAAAAAAAAAAAAAAAGGAATGTGAGGACACGAGATTTGGAGGGGTCAGGGGTGGAATGATATGGTTTGGCCTTGTCCCCACCCAAATCACAACTTGAATTGTATCTCACAGAATTCCCACATTGTAGGACGGACCCAAGGGGAGGTAACTGAATCATGGGGGCCAGTTTTTCTCGTGATAGTGAATAAGTCTCATGATATCTGATGGGTTTATCAGGGGTTTCTGCTTTTGCTTCTTCCTCATTTTCTCTTGCTGCCACCATGTAAGTGCCTTTCACCACTCACCATGATTCTGAGGCCTCCCCAGCCATGTGGAACTGCAAGTCCAATTAAACCTCTTTTTGTTCCCAGTTTCTGGAATGTCTTTATCAGCAGCAAGAAAACGAACTAATATGTATGTACAGTATGACTCCTTTTATTTTATTTTATTTTATTTTATTTACTTACTATTTTTGAGACAGAGTCTTGCTCTGTTGCCCAGCCTGGAGTGCAGTGGCATGATCTCGGCTCACTGCAATCTCCGCCTCCTGGGCGCAAGTGATTCTTGTGTGTCAGCCTCCCAAGTAGCTGGGATTACAGGCATGTGCCACCACGCCCGGATAATTTTTGTATTTTTAGTAGAGATGGGGTTTTGCCATGTTGGCCAGGCTGGTCTTGAACTCCTGGCCTCAAGTGATCCACCCACCTCGGCCTCCCAGACTGTTGGGATTACAGGCAGTGAGCCATTATGTCCGGCCTCCATTTATTTTAAATACAACATGAATTATTTATATCTGTATATATACATGTAAAAACATAAAAAAGGACTGGGAAGATGAACATTAAACACTGCTGGTTAACTCTGGGAAGAAAATGGAGGGAGATGTTCACATTTTCACTGAATACTACTGTATAATCCGAATATTTTAAAATACAATACTCACATGTTAATTTTTGTATTCTTTTTAAAGGGTAAAGAAATGTTAAAAAAAAAATGCACTTATCGGGGGAAAAAGAGGAACATTTTTCCAACTTAAGCTGAAAGCATGTAAGAAAGAGAAACATGGCCCCTGACATCAGGAGTAGGCCTGGCAATCACAGCTAAGTCTTGGTGCTCTCCTGTTGAATAATCTCATACAACATTAGACAAGGCCACTATGATTGTGATGGATCAAAACAAGACCACTCCAAAATCATGTCTGAACAGCAACAAAACCATGAACATTGTCCAAACCCCAAAAATGTCTCAACATGTTTAGCTACTGAGGCTTTAGCTTCCTTCCTTCTAGACAAAATTTATATTAAGAAACCTAAACATATCATAACACTGTTTCTTTTTTTTTTTTTGACATAGAGTCTCATTCTGTTGCCCAGGCTGGTGTGCAGCAGTGCAATCTTGGCTCACTGCAATCTCCACCTACTGGGTCCAAGGGATCCTCCGCACCTCAGCCTCCGGAGTAGCTGGGACTACAGGTGAGCACCACCAAGCCATTGCTCAGGCTGGTCTTGAACTCCTGGCCTCAAGCAATCCGACCTGCCTTGGCCTCCCAAAGTGCTGGGATTACAAACGTGAGCCACTGCACCCAGCTTCATATGCCCTCTTCTTGACAGTATCCAATACAGAGCAAAGCCTACTTCCTTTCTTCCTTTTTTTTTTTTTTTTTTAAGATAAGGTCTTGCCTTGTCACCCAGGCTGCAATGGTGCGATCACAGCTTACTCTACCTTTGAATCCCTGGGCTCAAGTGATCATTCTACCTCAGCCTCCTGAGTTGCTGGAACAGGAATGAACCACCCTGCCTAGCTAATTCTTTATTTTTTGTAGAGATGGGGTCTCACTATGTTCCCCAAGCTGGTCTCAAACTCCTGGCCTCAAGTGATCCTCCCACCTCGGCCTCCCAAAGTGCTGGGATTACAGGCATGAGTCAGCATGTCTGGCCTCCCACTTCCTTATAGCCTCTCCAAAATTACCCCAAACAAGCCCAAATCCTTTAATATGTCTTTTCAAGCACCGTCTTCCTGAGACACCCCACAGATCTGAATAGTTTAGGAGTAATAAACATAACTTGTTCAACAACAAGTGTGTTTCTAGCGTTCTCTGACTGGGGGACACTAATGCATGATAAATAAGACTGATAGGGCCTCCAACCCAAAAAGCTATAAAAAAGACAAACTAACATTGAATGTTTACTATGAGACAAAATTTTCATAGATATCACACCTTATTTACTCCTCATAACAGGAAAAGTAGTTGTTATTCCATTTTACATAAGAGAACAGTGGGGTTAAGAAATGATGAAATAGGAATTAAATACAAATGATTTCAAATTCACACTGTTTTCCCTTTTCCATGGAATACTCCTCCAATTATTGTACTTGTTTACCAAAGAAGTACATAGCAATATGCCAGATAAAACAGGATGGGTGCAGTGGCTCACGCCTTTAATCCTAGCACTTTGGGAGGCCAAGATGGGAGGACTGCTTGAGCCCAGAAGTTCAAGACTAGCCTGGGAAACATAGGAAGCATAGGGAGACCCAATTCTAAATCTATGAAAAAAAAACTAAAAAATTAGCAGGCATGGTGGCCTACACCAATAGTCCTAGCTACTCAAGAGGCTGAGGTGGGAGGAACGCTTGAGCCTGGGAGGCACAAATGCAGTAGCATGATCATGGAGTGCCACTGCATTCCAGCCTGGGTGACAGAGTAAAACCCTGTCTCAAAAATAAACAAATAGTAAATAAACAAACAGGTCGGGTGCGGTGGCTCACGCCTGTAATCCCAGCACTTTCGGAGGCCGAGGTGGGCGGATCACCTGAGGTCAGGAGTTCGAGACCAGCCTGGTCAACATGGTGAAACCCCATCTCTACTAAAAATACAAAAATTAGCTGGGCATGGTAGCAGGTGCCTGTAATCCCAGCTGCTTGTGAGGCTGAGGCAGGAGAATTGCTTGAACCCGGGAGGTGGGAGGTTGCAGTGAGCTGAGATGGTGCCATTGCACTCCAGCCCGGGGGAAAAGAGTGTCAAAAAATAAAAATAAAAAATAAAAATAAACATTACCTTTCCTGAACATATACTTTACTTGATAACAGTAGTTAACAGTTAACATTTATCAAAGGCATATCATGTATCAGGTATCATATTAAACAGCCATTTAATCTTCCCAATAATCCTATTAAGATAGGTACTAGTACTTTTAGAAGCTATATTTAAAAATGGGAGAAATAGGACTCAAATCAGGTCCGTGAGACTCAAAATGTAGGCTCTTAACCATTAGGGTATCCCATTAAAAACATTTTAACATTAAAACACGACAGATTGATCATGAAATAAAGTGCAAAACAGGATTTCTTTAAGGTGAGTCTTCAGGTTATACCCCAGATCCTTGAGAAAATAAGTTTACTCTAATGTTAGGGATATTTCTTTGGGGGAAAAAAATTTTTTTAAAGTACCACGCTGTACCATCATGCTTAGAAGATACTTTAGATAAGTAAATTTTTCTCAAAATCAGGTAAGTTTTTATGTTGTAATGTCCATAGCGATGGTTCAAGATAGTCCCTCACCAAGACTTTAGGTGCAATGCAAAGACATATAACTTTGTAAGACTAGTGTTTCAACTTTCTTTCTTTCTCATATAACATAGATTTTTTCCATACCTTTGAACTTTATTCCCAACCTCAAACCCTACTACTTGATGATTCTAGGGATAAGAGTTTGTATTTATAGTATCAAAGCAAATTGTGAGTTTTTTGTACCATACTTTCATATTGCCAGTAACTCCCTTTGCCTACAACAACTGAATTGTTGAGAAACCAACCGAATTTAGTAGACATCAGTAGAAAGTTTCTGAAAGCATTATGTTATCCGCTTTACAATATTAAGGATCACCTGAGGTCAGGAAATCAAACCATAAAAGGTTTATTCACATTAACCTTTAAGAGGATGAGATTGGCAGGGCTCTATTACCTTTTGGTCTATGGTTACCGAATTCACCAGGAGCAAGGACTTTAACAGGTGTTGCTGAACTTTGAATGGTCAGCACACTGGGAGTGGCAGTAGTAGTAGAGTTGGCCTTTGGTCTTTGTCTTGGTGCAATTGAGGTTTCTGTTGGTCCAATGGTATCTGTTATTCTACAACAGAAGAATATATTTCATTCTAAATATTGGGATTATTTCTAATTTACTATTTATTCTATAAAGCATCCAACTCAACAGATGCATTTTAACTATTACTGATAATCACGTTAGTCCTCATCTTTCTCCTAAGGCTCATTTTCAAGTATCAAATGTTTAATAAAGATAGAAAAACAAATAAAACTAACAATTTTCCTTAAAACAGTACACAACCATTCATAGTCTGCTATCAAAACCAGCAGAAAAAGAACATAGTCCCAGAAATTGCTCTTAAGGAGATGAAATGATACTGAAAAGAAATAAACAGAAACCTTTTCATAAGGTTTTGGACAAAACTGGGAGCCACTCTCTGAACTTGTCAGGGAAATAAAAATAAGAAACAACAAGGAATAATCTCCCTTTGCTTGGACTCCAAGGCATAAAAAAAGAAAAGACTGTGGCCTAGGGCATGTTAAACAAAATAAGCCAAAACTTTTAACAGGTGCCACCTGCTCACATTCAACTTATTGAATCTTTAACTTTGCTTTACTCAGAACACAGAATGGAAAGCATATAAAATTTATCCCACTAGGACTTAGTTTAGGCCCCAGATGTGGGTAGTTAAGCAGTAAACACAGTTTTGAAATCAAGAGACCATAAATATAATGTGAGAAGACACCGACATTGCTTTTTTTTAAACAAACAAACAAAAAAAAGGTAAAATATATATTTATCAACATGCTTGCTTTCTATAAATTAAGTACAAAAATTCAAATACTTGTTAATAGAACCATATGTTCACTTTCCAACAGGATTCACAATAAAATATCTTTATTAAATCCCCTTACACATTTTCAAGTGAATACTTAAATTTTTACATACATATGATTTATGAAGCACACATCTGCTGCATTTGCATCTATCAACAAGTGCACAGATCCAGTTATTTCCCAGTATCTGTATGTACCACAAGAGGGAACCCTACTAACAACTCTTTCCAAGAGGAACAAAAAAAACGTGACACAGAATCAAAAGATCTTAGAATTACATGTATGCTGTTTTCTGAAAATAATACTAATGCTCTAGATGGGATGGGGATGGTAAAAGACATGAAAATTGAACTATTAGGCCAAATATATATATATATATAAAAATATATATATACACACACACAGATATATATACACACTGTACATCTGTATATATACATATAATCGGTATATATATATAAAAAATCAATTATATCTTGTTTTAATGATAATCAAGTATTTACTGACATTGAATTATTGATGTGCCATTACAACCAATGCTATACTCCCCAAGTAATTTGGGGGAAATATTGTACACAATCTCTCTGTTTAACTATCCCTTCTGTATTAAGTGGCTAGGACAGGCCAGACCTGACATTGCCTTGTTGCTGATCTAAACCCTCTTTAGAGATTCACAACACACGTAGGCATAGCAAAAGCCCTAAGAAGCATATTAAAAGTCTGTATACTTTGTTCACTCTGACATCTCCTGTTTTACCAAAGTGCTAATATGTATTGTACATTTACTGATATCCAGCAAAACACTGCACAACACCCTGTCCTCAAAGAATTTACAGTATACCTAGGAAGACAGGGCACATGTTAGTGGAAATGTAATAAATATAAGATAGTAAAAATCATCAGTGCCAAGCTAGTGCTGTCAAGAGTTTATGGAGATGTAATTGTACTTTTAACCTAATCTGGCTACAGAAGGCTTCAGGTAGAAACTGGGGTTTAAAATTTTCTGAATAAGTTTGATTTCATTAGGCAGTGACAGAGAAACCAGGTATTCTATGGGAAGGAATGGGAAGAAAATGCCTGGGCAGATTGGCATAGGGAGATACAAAATTGACTGAAGTTAAAAACAGTAATTATTGCATCAATACTGCCGCATAGTCTCATTTTCACTATTACAACAGTCACGGAGCTGTTTTTCTGCTTCCCTTCTTTCTCCTCGCCATCACCTGAACAAAATCATTGTAGTTTTCTAAAACTCAGACTCACACTCTCCTGCTTAAAATCCTTCAATGTTTCCATCTGCCAGGCCAGTGATTCTCAGTGTCTCCATATTTAAGACATGTCAGATAAATTTCACATCTTAAGCCATACCAAGAGCAGATGCAAAGTTCAGGGAGATGAGAGCGACCTTTTAAGAAGGCAAAGAGTACCACAGATTGAAGGCAGCTGAAAAACCCACAGGTGCTTTTTGAAAACAAGTAATGAAACTGCTAGTAAATGATTTCTCCTCCCAAAATATGCTCTTTACATGAAAAAAACTAAATTTTTTAATATTAAGCTTTGTATACATTAAGATTTTTTCAAGTTTTCACTAATATTCATAGACTAAATTTATATTAACCAGTAAGTACCAATCAACCTTATTTTTTAATATACATAATGTTCAGATTTAACATACTATAAATAAGCACTGTGAATTTTAATAGTACTATTTCACTGTCTTGTAACTCCATAGCTATAACTTGCATTAGGGTGAAAAGAAAACCAAATCATCATTCTTGTTCAGCTGACTTACGCTTTTTAAAAAAAATCTGCACCTACTTTCTCAAAGATTTATTTACTAATTATTTTAAAATACAGAAGTCACAATAAAATTCAACTGACAAATCCTACAATAATTCCTAATTGCCACTCAACTATAACAGTGGATGCTACTTAAAGCTACGTCATAGATAAGATCCATTGTTGGTCAAGCTGAATTCCTGCAGGTTAGATATAACCTTATACCTTCGTCTCTTCTCAAAAGAACATTTTGAAATTCAAGTGAATGAAGATATTTTTAGAGTAACACCATTTTTGAAAATAAGTCATTCACAAATGAAATTTTAACATTTATAAGTAACAGATCATTTACAACACATGTCACAACCAAGTCTCAAAGAGTAGAACTGACTAGAAGGTTGAAAATTAACTGACCTATAGGCCAAAGTCCAAATTTCTCAGCATGATATATAAACAAAGTTGTTCATGACGGGCATTTATCTACCTCCTGTATATGTCCCCCTTTGTCCTAGTCTTGTAGTTTCACAAGGGTCATTCTTGCCTAAACTGCCTGCCTGCTATAATTTCACTCCCCACCCTTCCAGGTGATTGACTATTCACCATTCAAGGAGGAGTGCAGCAACTCCCACCCGCAGGGAAAGCATTCTGTATGTGCTCCTGTTTTCTCTGTTCCCAGTCTTTCCCTTCCTCCACATTCTCAAAGTAGCCTAGTATCTATCAGGTTGTAATTGTTTACTTGTCAATTAGAATGTGAACTCCTTGGAAATAAAAACTGCTTTTTTTCCTTTGTGTTTCAATTGTCTATATCTTGCATATAAAAAGCATATGAACAAATATATTTTTGTATTGGGTAAACAAACTTTGCATAAATAACATACAATACAAAATTGCTGTGACCAAGAAATCTCCCCAAATATAATATTATACCTGTCTGATAATCTAAGATACAATCCTGCTTATTAACTTTTAAATTCAAAAAAGTGTGAGGGGGGTAAAAATCAGTCATTAACAGATTCAGTCTTAACCTACATAATATAGTTCAAACTTATTATTAATAATACAATAAATACGCTGAAAAATAAGATTGAAAACATATTTACCAGCCCTAAAAAGTATTATAGTTATAACCACTCATTACAAATTCTACAAAGTACATACATATTCTATATATTCTAGTTGCCTGTAAGAGCTATTTTTTCTTTCCTTAAATTTAAAAAATAAACATGGTATTTATAAACTGAAAACACAGTATTTCCTAAATTAGAGTTGCTGTGTGATGAAAATGACAACCCCTGTCCAAAAAAAAGACCCACTCTAACATCATCAAACAATCACTTGTCATTGAGTGAACAGTTCCAGTGAGATGATGCCAAACTCTTTATCTAGTATTTTTAAAAGCTTATTTTGTATTTGCTATCTCAATTATACCACATACAATAAGCAACACAACATCTTTTGTGGATGAAGATGATATTTAATCAATTATACTTGCTAGGAGTAAAAACAAAACCTATCATTTTTTTTAATGCCTTTTCAATTTTAGCATAGTTTTGCCTACCTGGCTTTTATTTGGCTTTTCCTAGCAGCTGCTTCACTAGCAGTCATCGGTTCAGGAAGAGCTGAAGGAATAGAAGAATTCTTGGAAGGAAAAAAATAAAACTTCTCATTTTAGTTTTTTAATTGCAGAAAGTTTTTGTAAGCTATGGATATATTATTGAACTTTAAAAGTACTATGAGACGATATTACTATCATATCAGATACCTATAAATTGTTCACATATATTCACCAGATCTAATCTGCAAATATCACTACATGTTACACAAATGTCAATTTCATATTCATGTGCCACAGAAACCTTGGAAAATAAGCAGAAGAACACCATTGTGTCCATTTATAAGTGGGTAAATCTCGAGTAAAAAGAAAGATTATATTACACTTGTAAATCAATGATTATTTTGCATTTTGGAAAAAGCAACAAACACCAAGGATAAGCATCAAGTGTTGTTTCTACATACTACAGATAATTTTCAAGACACTCAATGTAAGGCCTGGAAAATCAGGGCGGAAGGCCTTGTTCATTTGTTTATACTCAATGTTTAGTTCATTGTAGGTACTCAATAAATACTTGCTGAGTAAACGTCGAATGAGTCTACTTATCTACTTTTAGAACTGCAAAGCTTTCAGCTTCAACAGAGAAAATAATACATCAATATGGCAAGGGCTTCAAAAAAAGAAAGGCACCACATTCCTTCTTTTTTTCTTAGTGGGGTAGATTAAGTTACACATAAAGGAAACCCTACAGAAACAGGTCAGGCCAGATGATCTTTACAAAGTCAAGAATGGCTTATATCAGTGATGATTCTAGAGACCTTTATTAACACTGGCAGAGACTTGCCCTACACGATTCACCTAATGTAGTTAAATGCACTGTACAGACAGTGAATAAAATTCAAAGCTTTTAAATAATACTAACTATTGCCAACTGAGCACCTTCCATGGACTAATTACATGTAATCCTTGTAATTACTATCCGTGTTTTACAGAAAAAGAAATGGACATTAAAGTAACTTACCAAAAGATTCAAAGTCAGTCACTGATAAGGACAAAACTGAATCTGGGTCTCTCTGTTTACACTGCCTGTGCTTTTTTAAAAAAAAATTTTTTTTAAGTTTTAGGGGATATAAGTGCAGTTTTGTTACAAGGATATACTGCATAATGGTGAACTCTGGGCTTTTGTATGACCATCACCCAAATAGTGTACATTGTACCCATAAGGTAACTTCTCATCCTTCATCCGCTTCCCACCTTTCTAAGCTTCCAATGTCTATTACTTCGCTGTCTATATCTATGCGTACACATTGTTTAGTTCCCACTTAACAATGCCTGTGCTCTTTAAACCAAAGTTCCCCAAACTTAGTTAACACAGTGCTCAGTATCTCAGTAATTGTTTACTTCTAAGAAAAAAAAAAATCTAATAGTCCTGTTTATTAAACGGTTAGGCCCAAGTAACTTAATAAAATTAGTTTGTGCTAGGTCACAAAGATGTCCCTGTGTTTTCCTCAAAAATGCAAAATATGCTGCCTGAGTCTGCTGCAGTTCCCCAAGGTATCTCAGTGCATAGTCTGGGTACTGAAGCTTTGTACCACAAATATAATCAAACACACAATCAGACCACTTGTCATGAAACAAGTAACTCTGTAGTTTAACAGCAGCAACAAACAAAAAAGTAACTCCGAAAGTAAATATATTCACATATGATAAAATGAATTTTAAATTTATATCCTACTTGAAAACCTACTTACATTGATGTTGGAGACTGGACAATCCTTTTTGGCAAATTTAAATGCAAAATATGATACTTGAAATATATCAGGTCTATGTTCCGGATCTGGTTCAAGCATGAACCCTGAAAGAATAGATAAAAATGTTAAGAAGTTTTATGAAACACACATTATACTACGTAGCAGCACACATTATAAGATAAAAAAATACATATTTTCTGTTCCATTCTAAGATCAGTGATGATTCTAGCAAATTTTTTTTTTTAAGTCAATAAATTTTTATTCAAGGAATTCCATGTTGTGATTTCTTCCACTGTCCATCAAGGTCCCTTTAGATCCTCTAAAGAGCTGGAGTCATCTTCAAGTTTGCCCTTTTTAATGAAACTGATCCAGTTGTCATGTCAGCCCACAATTACTTTGGCTTCGTCATCTCCTTTTAATATGGGTATACTGAGGAAGACTTCAAAATTCACCAAGAATCTCTGGGATTTAATTTATTCAACCAATTTACTTTAGGGTCCTTCATACTGTAGGTGGTGGGGATCTGCCTGGTTCTCAATCTGACACCCTCTCAACATGAATGAGTTCAAATCACATTCATTCCTAAGCGATCACTCAAGAATGGTACAGATGTGTGGAATATGCCAATACCTAAAGTAAAAAAGTAGATTATCTGGTTTTTCATAACGTTTAGTAACTGTCTTTTTCAAACTTTTAGCAACTGTCTTGTAGTTCCTTCCCACAGATCTAACAATAGTCCTGTGAGTAAAGTAAAACCACAGAGTTACTCTATGAGGCGTTTCCAACGACGTGCAGGCTACAGGAAAAGCCCCATTGGGACAGACCTCAACCGATTCTAGCAAACTTTATTCATACCTAAAGAAAATGCAGAAATTGCTATTTTATAAATAAAGCATTATCCCAAGCTAAGGGTAGATCAGTCACAGAACAGGCCTACACTACAAGTATGAATGACAAACATGATTATTGACAAAGTGACACAAAAGAAAAAGTGAGTTTAGTGAACACTGGGGAATTATTCAAGAAAGTTCCAAGGCGATAGTAAAAAGGTCCTTCAAGATAATTCTACTCAAAATAATTCTATTCAAAATAATTAATACCTGTATTAATTTTTAAGTGATCCTGAACCATTGAGAAAAGTCTCAATTGTGTACATTATAATCTAACAAAGTAGTAAAGGATTGGCACTGTCGTTTTCCAAAAACATGCTCTCTTCCCATACTGATGCTAACAACATTCACCATAGTTCTGTATCTTAACATGTTATCCATATCATGCTCAGAAATATGGGCAGAGTTTTATGGTTTTTATGAACAGATTTCAAAACAACCTTACAGCATTGCTTGAAATGCCTGATCTTTTTTCTACCAAAATGACGACTACCATTTGGTAGTACTCTATTTCTTGGATAATTTTTAATTCTAAATTTCACAAGGTTGACATTTATACTCAATTCCATAAGTAAAAGATTTTGTTAAGACATCTCAAAGTCTACCTCTGCTTCATTAATTAACACTAAGTTGTTATAATGTTTAAATCCTTTTTAAACTACTTAAAATGTAAAATTTAAAGAATTGGATGATATTCTTAAGTTTACTAATAAAAAAATGTATAGAGAGATCTAAGTATGTAAATGGGTTACATAAAATTATAACTCAAAATGAATTAAATCTTCCCTTCAAATTTAAGTAATATTTTGAATACAGAATGTGTGATACATCTCCAATGACATGATAAACTTATTTTGGCTAAAAACACAGTTATGTGGAAAGTTATAATTTACTTGAGAGATTCTGAGCTCAGTGTAAAATATACAAAAACTCTGAATGTAACTTGATTTTAGATATTTATAATGCTAACATACATCACTTATAAAATTGAATTTTTAATAATTTTTACCACCACTGCTAGATTGAAATAACTAAAAACATTTTAATTCTAATATTTGCTAGTTTATATTCAAACTCAATCCAGAAAAGATCTGAGGAATCCACAAAGTTTATTTTATCTTGATACCAACAGATATTAAATGTTTTTAACATAACACCCGTACACAAAATCGGGATAAATTTAAACATACTGTTAACAATAAATACTTATTCATTCATATAATTTTAAAAACCAAACAAATCACATGAAATCTACCTAATTCACAAACGTATAGTCCTATTTTTCTATTCTAACAAATTTATTTGGCTTTTAAAATCTAATTTCAACAATAGCTAATTATACATATTTAGTCCTATAAAGAACTTGAAGTGGCACACAAAACTAAGATTTTTTTTTTTAATATATAAAAAAATTAAAACTAACGGAAAAATAATGGCTTGGGGGTTGGACAGGATAATGAGGTAAGTTATAAACTACATATAATTTGGTCATAAATGCAGGCCCAAAATGTGCTCTCCATTTTTTAGCTGTCAATATAAACAGGGCAATATGATCCATTACATGAATCACAGTGTATCTAATACAAAAACAAATCAGGTGCTAAGGAAAAACACTATTCGTGATACTGAAAGCTAGAGAGCAAATTCTCCGTTGAGTCTTTCTAAAGATAGCTCACACAAAGTGAACAACATCCTTAGGAACAGCAGTGAGTGACACAGGGTCATGTTTTAAACACTCTATCAGTATGGACTAGTGGCCTAAATGCCATGCAGTAAAAGAAAGGGGTATGGTATAAGAATGTATTTCTTTTGTGGCCTGGCTTAATCCAAGAAAAACTTTTCAAGTATCCAGAGAGGAATTAAATGATAGTTCAGGCATTCCTGGTTTTTCTTTCTTTTGTTTTCTTTCATAGCAGTTGAGAAGCACCAAGGGAGAAAAAAATAAATTTGAGATTTTGTGTCCTAACCTATATGGGTATAAGTATTTCTGTCACTCAAGTTAAGCACACCATATCCTCTAATGATTAGGTAGCTAGGTTGCAGGTAGAATTGATATTATCTTATAAGCAAACACAAGGACCTCGCATTCCCTGGGTCATGTTTTCATGTGGGAATATATCTGCTGGAGCCAGTTTAGTCTGCCTAACTGTACTGATCCCATTTATGTGACATAAAATCAACTCAAAAGGTCAGAACTACTATTTATTTTAATAAAGAAGAACAGAAAATATTAGAGTATATTAATATGGTAAAAGCAATATTTCATGAAATGTGATTCAGTTTACGTGTGTATATTCTGTGTGTGGTGTGTATACCAGGTCATAACTAAAATATATTTTTTATTAATATATTGAATCACAGTCACAAAAAGTTTGAAGCCACTGTGCTAGTGTAGTGCCACTATCTCTATTACTATAACTCATTCTCCCCCATGGGAAAGATAGTGATTTGTCATATTGCTAGACTAGAAAAAAGAATGAAGCAACTCCATCCGTCAATTTCTGGTGATCTTTCTTTCAGAACAGGTTATTTTAAGAACATACATGTTCTCTGCTGAGCCATATTTTGTAAGTAACCTGCCTCTGTGAAAGAAGTCGAAGGTTTTTCAGCATTGCCTATGACTGGATGTTTGTAAATTTGAAGGTTGCGAACACAGAAACAGGATCCTTTGGCTTTAGATCTAAATTTCATTCTGCAATTTGCTTTATCAATACTAAAAAGTTGACAGTTTTACCTGATGAGCTCCAGTGGACCATCTCTGACTTGGTTCTAAATTCAAAGTATGAAAAGATGAATAATCATACCTAAAACCCACAGGTAGAACTCTTGGCTACATTTTTATCTCTGAATATTTCTAAATTGAGTATTATCAGCAAGTTAAAAAAAGGAAAAAATCATGAAGGCATCTTTAAGCACTTAAGTAAGATAATATAATTTACTGAACTCTTCAAGAGAATGGGTTGCAAAATGTACTACTGGATTACTGAAGGATGTAGTCTAGAGTGCAGAGGTCTCACATTTAATACAGCTAAACACTGATTGAAGAAGGACAATTTCACTCAGGCATGGTGACTCTCGCCTGTAATCCCAACTACTTAGGAGGCTGAGGTGAGAGGGTGGCTTGAGCTTGGGAGTTCAAGGCTGCAGTGAGCTATGATCTCACCATTGCAAACCAGCACAGGCGACAGAAAGATCCTGCCTCTTTTTTTTTTTAAAAAAAAAAAAGGCAAGAAATTGACCCTTCAATTTTTATAGTTTTTCTAAAGCCATTTTCTCCTGCAAATAATTAAACCTCGAGTTTAGTGTTTTATTAATTGCTACTTCATGACAATAAAACTATATCATCTATTAACAAAATATGCTTTTGGGGAAAAGAAACGGATTAAGGAATCTATGTGTTCAGTTCACCTAAAAGTAGTATTTTGTGATTAGGTCTAAAAACAAACAAAAAAGGCAGAGAAGCTAGAATACACCCTTGTTAACTCAACTTAAAATGATCACGTGAATCATCACAAGACCATTACCACTGAATCTGATTCTATTATAAATATAAAATCAACTTCTTAAAACTTAGCCACAAGAAATAATATTCCTCTGCTCACTCAATTGTGTAAATCTTTCTATTGACACAAATACTACTAACACAACCTAAGAACACAAAATAGAGCTTCAGTACTGAAGGTAGTATATGACTAAACTACAACAATATTTCCTATTGATGTAGACACTGGTCTGAGGCAATTCAATTAATTATGCCTCTACTAATATTGCATAGAAAAGCACAAAATCCCTGCACATTCCAACAAAAATAGAAGCTAAAGGAGTTGCTGTTGCAGCAGTCAATTTATATTATGGTTTAGTCAAGGACCCAAGCCAAAAATTAAAGTAGTTACCATCAAGTTACACAAAACAAAGGATCCATGCCTGGGCCTAAATAAAGTTAAGCCACCATCTCTAATCTAATAGCTCAACAAATTTAAAAAGAAAATACTTTGGATAGAAGTCTCAAAACAATTTTTCTGCTTAAAATTTGTTTGGTTTTCCCTCCATAAAGACACATTGTTCTCTCCTACAAACTTCAAGTTATTACCCTTAATTTCCCTGAAATGGAAACATCCACTCTAATTTTCCAACCATAAATATTTCATGCATCAACATTATTTCTATCTGTTAACCTAGACATTGTTACAGAAACTTACATGTTACTATGTAACATGTGTCCTACATACCTTATTATACGGGTGCTGAAATGAAACTAAATTTAATAGCTGATAATATGTTCAATCATAACTAAAACATTAAGTAGCACTAAATAATGCCAGGATAATACATTTGGAATAGTCCTAGTAACTACCCCAAAAAGTTACTGATCAGAGCCCTCTCTCTACAGCTATTCAAGTAGTAACCCAGAGCCGATGATTGAAAAGCTCCAAGGAAACCCTATCTTAATCTTTCATTTCAAAGGTACTTTGAAGTAGCTGAGATTCTTTTTTTCAAAAATAATATAGGAGAAGAGGGTGGGTGAGGTTACAGAGGAAACAAGAATGGCCATGAATTGATAACCACTGAGGATGGGTGAGGTATTTTCATGAGGTACATGAAAATTTATTGCACTGCTCTGTCAGTATTTGTAGAAATTATTAAATTTCCATAATAAATTTGAATTTAGTAAAAACAAGCAAGCAAATTCCTGATTTCCCACAATATGGGTATTGAAATAAATTTAAACCTAATCGAACCAGTCACAGTGGCTCACACCTATAGTACCAGTTACTCAGGAAGATCAGAGCCCAGAAGGTTGAGACCAGTCTGGGCAACATAGCTAGATCCTGTCTCTAAATAAATAAATAAATAGCTGGGCATGGTGGCTCATGCCTATAATCCCAGCACTTTGGGAGGCTGAGGCAGGCAGATCACCGAGGTCAGGAGTTCAAGACCAGCCTGACCAACATGGTGAAACCCTATCTCTACTAAAAATATAAAAATTAGCCAGGCATGGTGGCATAGGCCCGTAGTCCCAGCTACTCAGGGAGCTGTGGCAGGAGAATCACTTGAACCTGGGAGGTGGAGGTTATAGTAAGTCAAGATCACACCACTGCTCTCCAGCCTGGATGACAGAGTGAGACATGGTCTCAAAAAATAAATAAATGATAATAAAAATAATAATAAATTTAGCCCCAATACATGAGCTCTTAAGAGCAAAGATAAAGAAACCATAAAGCAATAAGTGAGAAGACCCAAAAGTTTAAAAAAAAAAAAAAAAAACAAAAACTTTTACCTGGTGTTCATCACTACCTTACTGTACAAAATAAGGAGATAAGAAAAATAATCTTAGTAGTTATATTTACAGTATATTCTAGAATAGATGATAATTTATGGTAAGCCTTTGGTAGATCCACCATTAACCCATAAAACCAAATTCCACTTCAAAGCATCCGAAGACATTTCTGCAGGGAAAGTATGCTCTAGTATCTGACAGCATGTCCTGCCCCTATCCAGAAATCAGAAATTAAGTTAGATAAAGAATTGTAATATTGATATCAAGAGTAGTTGTAGTGCTAGTTGTTACAGTAATAATGACTGCAGTATTAAAGGCTATCTCTTACTAAAAAGCACTTTTCGTCTTTCATTTAATTCTCACAATAACCCTAAGAGGTGGGTACTTTTTAAATGACCCTTTTAGAAATGGGAAGACTGAGATAAATGGAGGTGCTCAATGTTCCATACCAAACAGACAGAGCAGATGCAATCCAACACTGGCTCTAGAAGTCTTGCTCTTAATCTCTGCAATGTACTTCTTTAATCACCTTACAACACAGGAGCCAAAAGAAAACTGAGGCAGCCAGCTTTCGGTACATTATTCATAACCATTCAGTAATCCTGTTAGTTACGCTTCTCATTCTCCTCTAAATGGTTCTCTAAATTCAACTCTTGGATCTGGAAATGCAAAGTGCTTCTTTCCTCATCCCCCATGTTGGCCCCATTATTTGTCTATTGGGAGAGTTAACAAAAGCTAAGAAAAGTTCTAAACAATTGACTCCATTACTTTTAAGAGGAAAAGTCTCCAGGAAAGAAAGAACTTAATAGTTCAACTAAGCTTTATGAAGAGTAAATAATGGTAACTACTCTTGACCTAAATTAGTAACAAGAAAAAGTATATTCAAATTCTTAAGTAACCACAAACCATACAGTTTTAACAAAGATTTGTCAAAGCTATTTCATTTTCAAAATTTCTGTGTGCTATGAAATGGATGCAAATGGAACTAATACTAAAAAGATGTATATCTTCTTATGCTTTATCTTATGTTAATATATAGAAAAAACTACATTGCATGAATACAAAACTGACAAAGGTTTCACATTCAAAAACTACGAGGGAAGCTAGGAATTCCTGATTTTCTGAATGTAGGATTTATTTAAAAGTAATATAAATCACTAACTACATATTATAAACACAGAGACACTGAAAAAAAATGGCAAAAGACACAAAAGGCCACATTTGAAAAATATAAAAAATAAAATCGCACGCCGGACATGGTGGTTCATGCCTGTAATCCCAACACTTTGGGAGACTGGTGGCAGGACTGCTCAAGGCCAGGAGTTTGAGACCAGCCTGGGTATACAGCAAGACTCAATCTCTACAAAAATTTAAAAAATAGCCCAGCACGGTGGCACATGTCTATAGTCCCAGCTACTCAGGAGGCTGAGGTGGGAGGATCGCTTGAGGCCAGGAATTTGAAGTTACAGTGAGCTTTGATCACACCACTGTACTCCAGCAGGGCCTGGGCCACAGAATGAGACCTTGTCTCTTAAAGAAGACAAAGCAAAAGAATAAAATTGTGAAGAATCTAAATATTTTCTAAAACACATTACATTACAGGTAAGTACATTATGGTTTTAAAATCTCTATTAAGCTTTTACTACTCAATACAGTATTTTAAAAGTCTATAAAGCCCTCTGACAGGAGGTAAAATACCAGAAATATAATTTCAGATTGACTTGAATGCTTTTATGTTTTTTCAACCTTTCGTTATTTTTGCCTAGCTCTCAGAAATAAGTCCAAAGACATAATACACGATCAAATTTATACTAGCAACGATAAAAACTAAAATTAGCACATTTACTGACAAATAAAGGAAGCATATAATATACTGTAATGCATCAATTAACTAGAGCCTAATTAGATCTAAAATTATCAGTAGTATTTATTTTTTCCATCTTACCATCACAAACACACATAACTCCACCACACTCCCACATACATACATATACACACACACAGAGAAAAAAAGAAAAACCTGATCACAAGAAAATAAGATCCTACTACTGTAAGCAAATTAAATCACAAGTCAGACTAGATTTCTTCTATGCTCCCTTTTTCTTTTGGGCATTTTTTATCTTTTTTGGAATTTTTACCCTTTTATGATTTACACAACCATCAAAAATTATAAAACTTAGACACATCAAATGAGTAACAAATATTTCTAATTTATGAGTTTGGGTTCATGAGTCTGGGGGAACTTTTAATGGTTTAAAGTTATATGGCAATGCATTAATCTTTTTTTAATACAGTTCCTGGGATTAAATGTCTAGCTTATAAATTCCATATTCTACTGTTATAATAATTTCACACTTATTTTCTTCAAGTACATTTGTTTTATTTTTATATTTAAATCTTTGATTTATCTGCAATTTTAGCATAAAGAATGAAATAGAGATCCAGTCTTTTTTTTTGCCCACAAATGGCTGAGAAAGTTGAACTGCCATCTTCATCACACAAACCTCAAATATATTTCTATTTCTCTCTTTTCTATTCCAGTGAGCTGGAAGCTACAACAAGGGGCACTTGAATGCAGAAAACAAAGCAGAAACGCTAGACACACTTAATGCTAGACACACCCCATGTTAAGAGGAGCTGTTTAAATATTGTAGCTTCCTAATTTAATAGCTGGTGGTCCTTCCCCCTCCTCAAACCTTTTTAATAAATTTTACCGTGTAGATATATAAAAAGTTAAATTACAGTACCTACCAAAATGGAAGAAAAAAATCTTAAAGGAGGTTGGAAGAAAAACTCAAGTATTCTTTTGAAATCTAGGGCCTCTCGGAGACTAGCCCTTCTGACATTATCCCTTGGTGTGTGCTACTAAATCTTACTGAGGGGCTTAAAAACATCTATATTAATCAATAATTAGGTTGCTTTCATTCTTATGTAAGTTTTCAAACACCTTTTTAAATATTTTTTTCTTTACTATAGTTTCACAAAATTATAATATATGAAATACAGACTGGATTTAAGTAAAGGAATGTAAATAGTAGGCCCTAAGTACAGTATCCTACAATATTTTCATATATATTTCCGAATACTTACTTATTAAGCAATGTATGTTATAGGAGTAACGAGAATTGTCTGGGATTGTGAAGTTGCCATCACAGATAGCAACCTGACTCTCACCAAAAGGAAGAGTGAAGAAACAAAGTTTATAGAGTAGACATCCCAGTGCCTGTAAACCAAAGAAGCATGAATATCATTAGAGCTCAAGTAAGCAAGACATAAAAAGAGCCAAAAACTAAATGTTATTTTTAAAAAGGCATGTTTCTATACTGCAACAATCTTTTTACAAATTATTTCTCAAATTAATACATTTAATTTTTGAAAAGACATTTAACTATCATTTCCATGATCTTCTATCACATCTGTGGCTAGTTGGCCGAATTAATGGTATCATAAAAATTAGAAGTAGCTTGTTCCTTTTGGAAAAAAATTAAACTTTTATTTCTTCCACAGGAAGATATATACTTAGTACAAAACTAGCATATAACCAACAAAGTACAAGGCTTCTTCTTTAACAGTATTTTTACAAATTCAGTACAAAGCATGTTTAAAAGTTCTGGGATTCCAAATACGAATTAGCCAGCACAGTTAAACTTATCAGACAACCATCAGTAAATTCTTACTATTTACCAGGCACACCTCATTATTTTACACTATAAAAATTAAGTTCTCTGTTTCTAGATATAACCCTCCAACTTCTACTGCACATTATACTAATTATATTTGTATTTGTAACCTGGGTAATCTATATTAAAATTCAAAAGGGAAGTGCTCTGTCTGCTTAACCTGCATGGCTTCGTAACTATCAACGCACCAATAAATCTACTTGCTGACAATGAGGGCAAAACACCCTAAAATACCAATTGCATCTATAAAAGTAGCACAGGAAATTTCTAGCTAAGGTGCTAACAGCTTAAACTTGAGAAGGAATTTTTGTAAGTGATTTTTTGGCTCAAGAAATCATTACTTTTTCTCAAGAAGTGTCACCTACAGGCCTTAAGAGTGTAAGGGGTATTTCCAATTCTAACCAAATTGTATAAAATTATCCAAGTTAGTATACACTTACATCAGCAATACTGAAATTTAGCCTTATTATCTAAAAATTAGCAAGTCAGCTTTCCTTTGTTAAATTTTCTCCACGTATCAACTTAGTAAACTCAGCTAACAAGTGCACTAATTTTTATAATTATTATGAATTAATTTTTATAATTATTATAATAGACCTAAACACCCTTGGTGAGTTCAGTAACAGTAATTTACAAAAGATTGTTTTCAATATTGTAGCAATATTCCAATGAAAACAGTTCAAAAGCTCTAAAAATTTTAATGTTAGTTCAAAAAAATTACTGGGTTATTACATGACAAAATTATAAAGATTTGAAGTAGGGATAACCAGTTCTGTATGGTTACAAAAGATTTATGGATGCTTTTTTCTTGAAGGAAGATATTTTCAGCTCATATACAGCAAATTGAACATAAGGCTCCCTTAACAACACTTAAAAAAAAATGCTATTAATAGTATAATGTCCACATTAGATTACATCTTTCTTTGCACTGTCTAGATGATAGTCTAGGCAAAAAAAAAAATCTCCATTTTAGCCAGTTTTATTTTGTCAATCAAACTTTAGGAATTTGTCTTGTGTTAGAGTAAATATTGTAGGGTTCCCAGATAACAATTTTAGCAACACAAGTATACTTTAAAAATATATAAATCTAAATACTCTGCTTCGTAAAGTGTGAACACAATGAGGTATACTAATTTTTTCACATCAAAGGTATTTCCCTTTTTATCCATCTCAATGAGAATTGTACAAGAAACAGGAGGGAACCAGTGAATTTTCTAATTCACTAATTAATTTTCTAATTAGAAAATTCAGTGAATTTTCTAATACAATTTTCTAATTGTACAAGAAACAAGGGAACCAATGTACAAGGGAACCAATGAATTTTCTAATACTTTATAAAATCAGCATCCTAAATCTCAGGATAAAAATAACAACCTAAAACAAACTTCCAAGCAAAAAAAAATTTTTTTTAATAATTATTTTCTAAAATATGAAGTGCTAAATGTTTCAATATCATACTTCAATATCGTAACTCTGAATCAGTACTACGTTGAAGCAGGATGAAAGATATAGTTCTTGGCCAATGTGAATTGAATATTTTTTTCTGGATATTACTGAATTCACACCTAAAACGTAGCAAACTTGTGTTTCAGCTGAGCTAAGTAAGACAGCATAAAAATGGCATCATGGAAATTAAAATTCTCCCTCTTTCAAGCATACAAACACACTGTTCTCTAATTATGGGTTTTTTGTTTTTTTGGGTTTTTTTGTTTTTGTTTTTTTCCCATCACGGAATCTCTACTCCGTAACTAATATATAAACAGTACAAATTTTAAAAGTATCACTGACAATTTAGTATGCTACCTCACTGGCATACTAAGTCTGAGGAAAAAATAACCCAAAAAAGGATCTCCTCCTTTTTGTTAAGGTATTGGATAACAGTCATGTGCTCAGAGAATAATTTTTTTTCAATAAACCTTCAATGGCTTCAAAACGAAAAGTATGATGCCTATTGTTTATCTGCTATTGAAATACTCTTTTCAGGTAATATGGAACTCAACAGCAGCACAAAATTAGGCCAGAAAAGACCTCCATAATTACCTCTTCTAATACCTCGATTTTATAAATTAAGATCCAGTTTAATTTGCTTTCTACATTATAATAACCTTCATCTTTACTATAAGCCATTCAATGAGTCAAATGCTAATGCTGCAGAAAGCAAACGAAATTTGAGTTATGTAAGCTGGAGATCTAATTAACTAATAAACCTATTGTTAATTGATTAAATTGTATATATGATTTTTAAAAATTCATCTACCACAAGGAATTACTGCTTGGTGAATGTATAAATGTTATATAGATAAAAAGATATTAAAGATTTTTTTTAATAACCTTACAAAAGAATATTTCTCTCTCAAGACTTTGGTACCCCAACCCTAAAAGGGAGGAGGCCAGGAAAGGAAAACCAAGGAGACACTCATTTGGTTTCACACATTATGCCTGACAATTTTCTGAACATTATGTTTTCAAAACAAAATAAATCTGATATTTCTGTAAACCCTGGAACTATTTCCAAAGAATTTTATTCCTCAATTCCTAACATGGTCACTTGTGATAGATACAGCTAAATAACTGTTGAATTTAAATGAATTAACACTTAAAATACTCTTTTCCTAGTTTATTAAATACAATCACAAGCATATTTTACTTATAGAATATGTTCTAAAGAGATGTCTATATTCTAACAAAGTTCAACTACAAAGAAATATGGTCTATCTCAGTAATTATATCCAGATATACACAGGCTAAATGATAAAGACCTTCAATGTACAGAAGCTAGTCACTGGTATGTTTATACTGCAATTAGAAAAAACATTTATTCATATCAATTTCCATTAAAAAGATCCTAAAATATTCCAGAAAATTATTGTATAATGACTTAATCGTTATGTCGAGCTTTTCTGTATTTTGATCAACCAAACTTCCACTCAAAAAAATGTTAACACTCATATATAATCTAAATCCTAAAAAAATACTGTGGTTAAAAAGTTACATTATACTGAAGTTTTTTATGTTTTCTGATACATAAGCTTTCCATCTCAGGATTGAGAAGATAAAATGTTCTAGTATTTTTCTTCTCCCGAATAAGAAGCTCTACTGTACATCACTCTCTTCCACTTATTACGAAATGCCGTTTGGGGAGCAGAGAAAAAAAAATCAACTGAACTCAGATTTTTTAATTTGGTTAGAGCAAGTTTCAGCCTTTCTTGGCCTTACCCAGATATCAGCCTTGGTGGTGATGGGTTTCCCTCCATAAAGGTTGATCATTTCAGGGGCTCTGTATGACAGAGTCGTATACCTGGCAGTAAATGAGTGAAATGGAGTGGAGATATATATATAAAAAAAAAAAAGACAGATAATACATTGTTTCTACATAAAACACTACAAAAAAAGTCTTTTAGGCTCAATAACATTATATAGAATAATACTCTTTGTAAAAAGCTCATTAAAAAACCCATCAAGGATTAAACAATACAAAGCATCTATATACATTTTTATTCAACAAATACAACAGTATTTCTAATAATCTAAAAACTTAATTTTCTTTATTAGAAAAATCTTAAATAATGACAATATATTGGAAACAGTTCTCCTTGAATTTCTTATGTGAAATAACACAATTTGGCTATTATAGTCTCCTTATCAAAATATTTTAGTCTATTAACTTAAAAGTAAAACTTCCACATTCTCAAAAACTTAATTTATATATTTACTAAGGAATTTATTTTTATGGACTTCATGTTACATTATAAAGTAATAGTGATGATGCAGTCTTAACACTTTCATTTTCTACATACTTTTCAATGAATAAAAAAGTCAATCCTTTTAACATTAAATAAGAAGTAAAAGCTTAAATGTTTTCAAATTTACTTCCTTGACACAGTAGTAAATCTCTTTTGAGTTTGTTTTTATAATTGTTTTAAAAGTAATCTAGTTGCTACAATCTAACTGCACTCATTAAGTATATTTCTAATACTGACTGCCATAATAAGCTATTTGAAATCAAAAGGTATTGTGAATAAATTTTTATCCACAGAAAACCCCCATATTTATTATGAACAGAACATTTTAAGGAAGCAGTGCTCAAATCTCATGTTAGAAATGATCAGAATATGAATGGATATCCTATATCATAGCATAATTTAAGATTCGGATTGAATGGTCTTACATTTTATTTTGCAAGAAGTATCTTAAAACTCAACATTCTACTATCTTACTTTTTCCAAATCACTCTGACTGGTGAGAGAGTCTGAATACTACTACTACGGAGGAATGACCTAAGAAACCAGAAATATAAACTTCACCAAAACAGGATTTTTATTCACTATACCCCCACCCCAGCATCAAGAAAGTGTTGGCCCTTAATAAATACTTGTCAATTGAATGAAGTTAGTCCATTAATTGAGCCACAAAGGACCAGAGAACCCCTTATGAACTTTTGTTCATCGCTAATAAAACATTCAATTGAACCTCATACTTCAGAAGGCAACAGCAAGAAATAAAATGTCTAGCAGGTCAGGGATGCTTGGACAGAAACCTATACAGCAGCCACTAAACATCACAATCCAA
The DNA here is from genome assembly GCF_049350105.2 of Macaca mulatta. Taxonomy (NCBI): domain Eukaryota; kingdom Metazoa; phylum Chordata; class Mammalia; order Primates; family Cercopithecidae; genus Macaca; species Macaca mulatta. The sequence goes on from NC_133410.1 coordinate 54,996,403, forward strand.
TAAATTTTTTAAGTTATATACATATATTTTCCAATAAGCCAATTCAATACTTTATTATTCTTGTGTTCTTCAGGACTTTATATATTTACTAACGTGTTTGTTTTTACTAAATCTAACATAATCATCATAGGCTAAGTTTCCTGAGTAGTAGTATGTAGCATCGAAATCCACGGTATTATACAAATGCGCCAGAGTAAAATCAGCTGTATTTGAACTATTTCAAAATATTGCAGTTCAAATGATGGCTCTGACATAGTATTAGGCAATAGGGAATTTGTGAGGAAGTGATGAAAGGCAATTCAGAAAAGCTAACTATTTAGAAAGTCCTATTCTGAGAGATCTTTCTGCATTCTGTATCACTTTATTAAGATAACCTAAAATTTACAAACAGTTCCATTTTCTAAAAGTAGAAAGCAGAAAAGTCAGCAAAAGATTCTCACAGGTACTCTAGCAACCACGGAAAGCACAGGATTAAGAGAACATAAAGTAGACATGACATATTTCCATTCCAGAGCTTTCCAGTATATCATTACAAAGTAACAGTGATGATGCAGTCTTAACACTTTCATTTTCTACATAGTTTTCAGTGCATAAAAAAGTCAATTCTTTTAATATTAAATAAGAAGTAAAAGCTTAAATGTTTTCAAATAATTTAACTTTTTCTTAACAAGCACAAACCCTCAGTATCAGTAAAAACAAAGATGTTTAACTGAACTCAAGAATCATTTCAAACTCCCTTTAACAATTTCACTAATTACTACAGCTTATTTAACAAATTTCTTTCTAAATCTGTTCAAATGTAGACTAAAAAATCGGCATCTATGGCAAAACATATTTCCTACTGAGCTAGACCAGACATGAATTAATCAAATCTATGGCACAGAAATATTCCAAAGAAATCTATAAATGAAATACCTAAAATCTGTATTTACCAGTGCTGGTCAGAAACTCGAGTTAACTAAAATTACCATGACAAAAGTGCAATAAAGACAAATACTTACTTTTTAATTTCTTCTTCTACTATATTAACTCCATCTTTTTGAGGATTAAGAAATTTATTAGTGGCACTGCCAAAGTCACAAAGTACATAGTTCCCACCATCATTCAACAAAATATTTTCTACCTTAAGAAAAGAAAATCAATAATTAGTATTTTCAAAGTGAAAATTAACTTTTTACAACCATTGTAAAAAATGGTTATTTTTACAAACAGTTTATTTTTACACAATAAACACTGAACGGTCTATGCCATATACAAAAATATGTAAATATGTGTCTCATATATATATATATATACACACACACGCACAGTACACACAAACATATATAGACATAAGATACCCAAATTATGAGGAAGAACAAATGAACGGGAGCAAAAATATACGATGTCTACTGCTTCTCTTACTAAGAACAGAGAAATGCTTCTTCCACCCCAGGTTGATTTGTACAGGGGCAAAGAAACCCTAAATCCTCCCTAAAACTGCTTTTATGAAAGAGAAGAACTAGTACCTGGCAGAGTCCAGCTTCTCTCTTTTACTATACTTCCACTTTTCTCCTTTTCTGACACTTTTGCTTCTCTATAGGTATAATGGAAACCACTGGAATTCCATCTTTGACTTCCAGTACCATTTTTATTTAAAATACTACACTGAAAAATACAAATTTGACTTAATTTGGAGATCAGGGTTGTAGTAACTAAAATAAATTATTATAGTCAGTTTCTTGAATAGTAAAATGTGGGTTCAGAGCCCAATCTGCTACTAACTAGTATATGGACTCTTGGACAATCTGCTTAACCACTCTTGTGCTATAGTTTCTTTATGTAAAATACGGACAATTAGAATATGAATCTGCCATATGGAACTGTAGTGAACATTAAATGAGTTAAAATATGTAAAGTGCTTAGAACAGTCTGGAATATGGTAAGCACCTAATAAATTACTATTACATGTTTTTTCACAATGTCTTTTATTTTTATGATAGTCTTAGATAAATAATTCATTTATTTCCATTTCATCAAAATACTGTTTCATTATAACTTTTCTTCTATATTTCACGTTAGTATATTTTAAAAATTTGTACAAAATAAAGATTCAGAAAGAAATCTACTGAAAACATATATTTTTTACATATGTTTACACATATAAAAAGAACTAAGCATATAAAATATGGACAATACAAAATTATGCAATTAAATGTTTTCTGAATTTAAAGAAGAGTCAGCTGAAGATATCAACTTTGTATGCAAAAAAATTAATTAACCATAATAGCACAAAAAATCGTATCAAATTATTAGGGGAAATGGAAAAGCTGCACATTCAAAAGAACTACACTGGTTATCCAAATTAAGGCCAGAGGCCTGCAGTTAAGCATTTCAATCCTGCCTTATCTCCTACTATCATAGGTTTTCTAGATGATATTTTCATGATTAACAGCCTATATTCTTAGTGACATTTTCTCTTTTATCTTACAAGCATTTTATAATAAAATTTCATAAAATTCTGTATAATCAGTCAGAACTGGGATTCAATCATTCAATATTTATTAAGACTCTGCTGTCTACCAGGCACTATTTTAATTGCTTAAACACATCACTAAAAATGAAAAAAAAAAAAAGTCTTGACCTTCATGGAGCTTACATTCTAGAGGGAGAAGGCAGAAAATAAATAACAGGAATAGTACATAAGCAAATTATACAGTATCACAGGAAGTAATACGGACTAATAAAAGGTACAGCAGGTTAGACTGCAGTGATAAATAAGGTGGCTCACAATGGGACTCACTGAGAAGGTGAACCTGAGCAGACCTGAAGGAGTGGAAAGGGTAGCCAGGGGACTATCTAGGCATAAAGCAATTCAGGAAGAGTAATTTTTGTAATCTCAGTGTTCTTGTGGGCATGAAAGAGGACACCTGTGGTGATAAATTATATCTCTAGCAATATAACGCCAGAATATTCAATATTCTTTGGGGACTTTTTTCAATGTAACAGGTGGGTACCAATATAAGAGGTCAAGAGTCCACAGACGATGAAGTGACCTTCAAGGTAACCACCACCAAATTAGAGAAAATAACAGAAAACTGTACTAAATTATAAAGAAATAGAAAAAGAGACCCACTTATGGTCTCCTCCAGTATCCCTTGAGAACACCTTGATGCTTAATATGGATTACAGGAAATAGGAGGAATGCTGGCTGAACTGAGAGACAATAGTGTGGACAGACGTTTAACAAATATCAGCGAAAATCACATTTCTGTTCAAACGAAACCTTTTAAAGAAGCCTACTATAGAAAACAGGGATGCAGGGTAGAAGGTACAAAATCTGCCTCCACAGCCACGCTAGAAATCCTCAAAGTCAAGTAAACCACAATTTCAAATCTACAGTCATTCTTTACATGACCTCAGGAAATGTAGAAGGGGAGGGAAAGACCAATCTCAAAGCTAGTTTTTACACTGATTTAGATGAAAATAGTCTAAGAACATTTTAACTCCAACTTATTACTTAATCCATAGGTATTCTAAAGTTCTTACCTTCAGATCCCGGTGAATTATTGGAGTCTTACACTGATGCAACCTTGCAACAGCTTCACAGGTATCACAGAATATCTGTAACACTTCTGGTTCTGTAAAACCTGTCTGTAGCTTCTTATTCATTTGATTCACTACCTGCCCAGCTAACCAAAAAAGTAATTTTGAGAGGACATATTTTTAATAAATAAAGTCTATTCACAAGCAAATTAAGAAATGTCTTTATGGCTTCAAGTAATGGGAAATTGGCTTTTTCATAATTCTCATGTAAGGATGCTTATTACATCATACTGTATTGATTCAATGACACATTTTTTCACATTTTACATTTCAGAGATCATCTTAAAGATCTTATTAATGCTATTGCCCACTTTTTTTTTTTAACATCTCTGAGATCAAAGCATATCTTATAATACTGGTTTGAAGAAATAGTTATTCAACACCATACTATTTATGGGCTAAACAGTGGTGAACAAAAATAAGGTTTCTGTTATCACAGAATTACAGTCTAAAGGTAGAAGCAATCACACAAATAGATATATAGTAATAATTGTATATCATAACAATAATATGAAAGAACATATTATATAAGAAACCTAAATTTAAATTGTGAAGGAAGATGAGGAAGAGAGGGTATCAGATCAGGTCTAAGGAAGTGATACTTGAGATTGAAGGATAATTAGGAATCAACCAGGCAGAGACTTGCGAGCACAATATACTAGCGATAGTGAGTACTATGTACAAATGCCATCAGTTTAGGAAAGAGCTTCATGACTTTGAATAACTCAAAGAAAGCCAGTATGCTTTCTTTACAACTTAATGAATGCTGATATGCTCTAGGAAGCAGAGGAGACAGTAAGGTGAGATGAGACTGGCAAGGAAGACAGGGATCAGCCATATCTTAGATTCTATTTTGAGAGCCAAAGAAACTTCCTCATCTGACTTTCAAAAAAATTTCATCTAGGGTTAGGGGAATCAAAAGAGTCAAAATGGGCTAAGGGGTAAAGTCTATCCAGATAAGAGATAATGGACCAAAATAATTGACTAAAATCAAATTGCCACACATATACAATTAAGCCCTGAGAAAGTTACATATTACAATGTAGAAATTGATAGTCTAATAATAATTCTTAATTATTAACAAAAGGTTAATCATCATTATATTTTAAGAATGCAAATAAATATGTGATTCACACAGAAATCAGTCTAATAAAAATTGAGTTTGGGAATTCAAAAAACATAAAGCATTCATTAACTTGCAACTTTCCTTTAACAAGGTTAGATAAATGAACATATGCTATTTTACAATCTATAAGAAGGTACATATAAACTTGTTCCTTTTATTATTACTGTCTAAGCAGTCTTGTCTTTTCTGAGAATATTTTTCTCATAGAATTTTAAAGCAAAAACAACATTAATTTTACCTATGAATCCCCAACTTTAAGAAAACTCAAGTGTAATTAGTTCAGATTATCTCAGAAGACTGGGGCACCTGACCATGCAGCAACTTCCACCACTCCCTCAGTTGGCAGACTCCCTGTCTTTTAATTAAACCCAGCCTTCTCTAGTTTAAGAATAATTAAACAAGATTTTTTAAAGTGCTTTCTTGGTATATATTCACATCCTTGAAATATCCTATCATAGCTAAAGAAATCATAACCTTGAACTCACTCCACCTCTTCCAAACTTCCAATGTTATAATAAGCAGAATAAACTTTAAACAAACTTTAATTCCCTTTCTTCTATCCAGAAACCTTTGAAGTAGAAATCCTCAATCACAAAAAAACAAGTCCCCAGAGAAAACCAAAAACTATATTTGGGCTGAATTTCAAATGAAATCAATAAAATTTCATTACTCAAAATCAGAGTTTTCTGAAAATTAAAGCTTAAAAGAAGGTATTCTAATAAAAAAGGTAAAAAGTCAGATTTCGAAATCAAACATTATATACTTAACGTCTTTTAAAATGAGATGCCCCACCTTTAAACAAGGGGCTTGCAACTTAGCTCACGCCCGACCAATCAGGTAGATTTTGCCTAATGAGCTCACTAAAACGCTCATTAGGCAAAATCAAGAGGTAAAGAAACAGCCAATCATCTATCGCCTGAGAGCACAGCGGGAGGGACAATGATCAGGATATAAACCCAGGCATTCGAGCCGGCTACCCTCTTTGGGTCCCCCCTCCCTTTGTATGGAAGCTCTGTTTTCACTCTATTAAATCTTGCAACTGCAAAATAAATAAATAAATAAATAAATAAATAAATAAATAAATAATGAGATGCCTACAACTCTCAATTCTTTCCATATTTCCCAAAGAGGTATCATTTCCAAAACAAAAGCTTTTTACAACTCTGCCAAATTTCATCACTAACATTAAAAAGTCAACATTTTTCTAACCTCTTAAAAAGGTGTTCAACAACCTCCTCTGAGTACACATATTAACACTTAGTTTAAAAAAACCATAAATGCAACCTACTATTCCATTTAAATTTTGATAATGTGACTTTTTTTCTTTTTACAACTGTGATGGTTAATACTGTCAACCTGATTGGATTGAAGGATGCAAAGTACTGATTCTGGGTGTGTCTGTGAGGGTGTTGCCAAAGGAGATTAACATTTGAGTCAGTGGCCTGGGAAAGGCAGACCCACCCTTCATCTGGGTGGGCACCATCTAATCAGCTGCCAGCAGAGCCAGAATAAAAAGCAGGTAGAAGAACATGAAAAGACTACACTGGCTTAGCCTCCCAGCCTACATCTTTCTCCCATGCTGGATGCTTCCTGCCCTCGAACATCTCTCCAACTGCTTCAGCTTTTGCGGTCGGACTGGCTTCCTCGCTTCTCAGCTTACAGATGGCATATTGTGGGACCTTGTGATTGCATGAGTTAACACTCCTTAATAAGCTCCCCTTTATATGTATATCTATCCTATTAGTTCTGTCCCTCTAGAAAACCCTGACTAATACAACAAGATTATTCAATTTTATCTGTAGTAGATTGCATTACTGGTCGCAAACTTTCAAACTTGACTTTTTACAAGCCCTTTGTCATGTAACTCTGCAGTTTGTCCCAATAAATGAGGCAGATAAATTTCCTGCTCTTTGATTTGGGCTCAGTCATGTGCTTTTCTTTGGCCAACAGAAAAAGGTAAAAGCATCACTGTCCTAGTCCCAAGACTAGGCCTTAAGAGGCCTCATTTGCTTCTACATGCCTTCTTATGTTTCTATCATCCACATGAGAAAACCATCCCCAGGACAGCTTGCTAGTGCCAGAAAGAGGATGATGGACACGTGAAGCAGAGCTACTCCAACTAATTCCAGCTAACCACTGTCATGTGAGCAAGCCCTGCCAAAATCTGCAGTGTCACCCTACCAAGCTAAGTTGAAAGCAGCTGGCCCGTGGATACACAGGTGATAGATAATAAACGAATGTTATTTTATGCTATTGAATTTTGGGATTTTTTTAATTAAGCAAATACTAACAAATATATAATCCATGGGAACATACGTAGAATACTTCCTAAAAACAGACATTAAAAATCCATAAAGTTTCATAATTTATTCATGAATTATTCATAAAATAAATGTGATCAAAATACCAATAATGATTTCTAGAAGTCTGAGACCTAAAGTACATAATTTCTCTTTATATATTAGCAAATAAAGCAGTACCAAATCACAAATTTACAAAGACAAAAGATGATTACACTTGACAAAAGATGATTGTAAACAATGGATACCTAAAACCACGTAAGGGGATATGAGCTATATAACATATTCTTTTACTCTCTATACAGTTTTATCCCTACATAATAACCAATGTCTCTGAACTATATACATTATATAGGTTCCCTTACTAAAATACCTTGTTAAACAATTTTATGTAATGCAATTAGCTGTTACAGAGGAAGTAAGGGAAGAGTATTTAGTCCTCTATTTTTTGTCCCTCCAAATCACTCCTTCCCCATGGGAGAAAAAGGAACTTATCTAATTGATTCATCTGAAAAATGAGATTGCATATACTCCATTGAGAAAATTGAGCATACTCCATTCAGGCCTTCTGGATTTCTTCTATTAAGAAATAATTGCCCACTTAGAGGGTACAACTGATCTGCAATACATATAGTAACATTAGCAGGTAAAACATCTGAAGAAAACTTTGAACAAAAAAAGAGAAAGCATGGTTTGGCTGTGTCCCCACCCAAAGCTCATCTTGAAATCCCACATGTTGTGAGAGGGACCCATTCAGAGGTAACTGAAACATGGGGGCAAGTCTTTCCTGTGCTGTTCTCATGATGGTGAGTAAGTCTCACGAGATCTGATGGTTTTAAAAAAGGATGTTCCCCTGCACAAACCCTCTCTCTTTATCTGCTGCCATCCATGAAAGATATGACTTGCTCCTCCTTGCCTTCCACCATGATTGTGAGGCTTCCCCAGCCACGTGGAACTGTAAGTCCAATTAAACCTTTTTCTTTTGTAAATTGCCCTGCGTTGAGTATGTCTTTATCATAGAAAAGACATACTCAGCAAGAAAACGGACTAATACAGCAAGAAAACGGACTAATACAGCAAGGAAAAGAAAAAAAAATAAAACTAAAATTAGCTGGGCACAGTGGTTCTGCCCTTAATCCCAACACTTTGGGAGGCTGAGGTGGGAGGACTGCTTGAGGCCAGGAGTTCCAGACTACCCTGGGCTACAAAGTGAGATCCCGTTTCTATAAAAAATTAAGAATTAAAAAACTGGCTGGGCATGGCCATGTGCACCTCTAATCCCAACTACTCAAGAGGCTAAGGCAGAAGGATCACTTGAGTCCAGAAGTTTGACGTTGGAATCGTATGGATGACAGAGTGAGACCTTGTCTCAAAAAGAAAGAAAGAAGGGTCAGGGGTGCAAAGAAAAAAAAAATGGACACACTGAAATTAATATCCACAGACAACAAAAGATTTGCAGCTAAAACAAGAACAAGGTGTATCTTTTTCCCCAATATCCCTACATGGTAACAAGGTGTATTTCAGCAAAGAACACTGAGAGAACAAAAAAGAGTCAAGCTGGGAGTGGTGGCTCACACCTATAATCCCGGCATTCTAGGAGGCCGAGGCAGTGGATTACTTGAAGTTAGGAGTTCAAGACCAGCCTGGCCAACAAGGCAAAACCCTGTCTCTACTAAAAATACAAAACTTACTCAGCTGTGGTGGTGCACACCTGCAATCCCAGCTACTCAAGAGGCTAAGGCATGAATGAGAATCGCTTGAACCCAGGAGGCAAAGGTTGAAGTAAGCTGAGATGGCGCTATGCACCCTCTAGCTTGGGTGACAGGGTAAGACTATGTCTCAAAAAAAAAAAAAAAGGTCCTTGGAAATTAAAAATAATATAATAGGAATACAAAATTCTGTAAGAGAGCTAAAAGATACAGAGGAATGCTTCCAACAAAAAAAGAATAAAGACAATAAGAAAGAAAAGAAAATCAGAGGATTATCAATCTAGAAAGCTCAAAACATTTGAAAGAAAATGAGAAGTCCAGTAAGAGACAACTGAAAATGGAAGACAAAAACTCCACAAAAAGCATACCAAAAACAACAAACACTAAGGCGCATATATCTTGAAATTTCAATACGTCGTAGATAAAGATTCAAACTAAAAGTGTCCATGGAGAAAAGATGTCACATGAAAAAATTAAGCAATCACAATAACATCAATTTCTCAACAACACTAAGAAAAAAGTGGAATGATATCTTCAAAATTCTGGATCAAAATTATTTCCAACCCATAATGTTTTAGCCAGCCAAAGTAACGATCAATGTGGGCACTGAATAAAAATATGTTTATATATGCAAGGTTTCAAAAATGCTTCTCCCAAAAATCCAGTCAGAAAGCTACTGAAAAACACACTCCTCCAAATTAGGGAGTGAAAACAAAGGTGTGGCGTAAGTAGCAGGGAATCCAAGACAGAAGGGAGGCAAAGGGAATTTCCAGAAGGACCGCTAACCGCTGTTCAAAATTAAGCACAATGATGTCTCCCCAAGAGGTGTTTTTAAAGGAAGAAAAAATGAAATCAACACAAATATTAAAATGTCTAAACATACTGCATAATTATTTGTATGTCTATTGGAAAATGTGGGACTAAAATATTAATATACATGAAGAAAATTAGGCAAATGAAAAACGAGATAATTACTAACTCCAGAAAAACAAAAAGTATAAGAAAATACAATTACAGACACCATTAAATGGGAAAATAAACACTGATTTGGTCCAAAACCTGAGCATATCTATACTAGAAGTAAAATTCCTATCTTTTCTTAGAGACAATATCTAAAACATCAAATCAAAAATAGCACTAGAAAATTTTCTTTCAAGAGCCTCCTCATGCACAGAATTACATACACACTTCCCTTGATTTTCTAAGTCCTTTCTCTTTTGTACCCTTAGGAAATCACTAAAATTATTGATTCTCTTTTATATAATGCAGTGTAGAAATATGGAAGTAAATATAAGAAACATCTCAAATATTTTAAAGGGACTACCTCTGAAGAGGGATGAGGCAGAAAGGTACTGATTTAGCCACAGCTTAAGAGAACTATTTGACTTTTTTTATTTTTTATTTTTTTGAGACAAGAGTCTCGCTCTGTGCCCAGGCTGGAGTGCAGTGGCGCAATCTCGGCTCACTGAAAGCTCCACCTCCTGGGTTCACGTCATTCTCCTGCCTCAGTCTCCTGAGCAGCTGGGAATACAGGTGCCCACCACCACGCTCAGCTAATTTTTTTCTTTTTTTTTCTTTTTTTTTTTGTATTTTTAGTAGAGACGGGCTTTCACCATGTTAGCCAGGATGGTCTCGATCTCCTGACCTTGTGATCCGCCCGCCTCAGCCTCTCAAAGTGGTGGGATTACAGGCGTGAGCCACCGTGCCCAGTCAACTATTTGACTTTTTAAACCATATACATAAATTACTTTGATAAAAATTTTAAATTTCATATACCGCAGAGCTTGATGATTTGAATACCGGATAACTATTTCTAAAAAATTTTTAAAACAAAATAATGCATTCCTCAAAAAACAGATATGATCACTCTCTTACTTTAAAATAAAATTTGCCCCTAAAACTTGAAGGTCATTTGATTCCCTTTTTAAGATGTCTTCTAAGTGACAATTAAATTTATCCAGGGTTATGATTATGCTTGATTCAAATATCTTTTAAAAGTCACAAGTAGTCAAGGGCTATGAGTAAACTCTAATCTAACTAAGAATTAGCACTATAAATGCTAGAATTCAGGAAAATGGGGTAGAAAAAAATGAGTATCTTCTCCTAAAAGAGATCACAGTACAGTACTTTATAGTAGAGAAGATATAAAGAAAAAACGATCAAGAAACATCTGTTTGTTAAATATTGTGTATGGAAATAAGTTACAAATACATCACAGTAGGCATTGTTACATTGATTCACTTCATTTCCCCCATCCTTCCCTCCTTAAAATACTGCAGTAAACAAGATCATACTCTCTCCAACATCATCATCATATCCCTCTTCCTCCTCAACCTTCAGGAAACTGTAAGAGTTCCTGGGATAGTAATTAACAATCATTACTGTCTGAAGAGAATGTAAATGTAAACCAGGGCTCCCTAGAACCACAACTGCCAAATATGGCTTGCAAATTTGTAGGAAATAGAATTTTGCCTCCACCTTTCCACACATTAAAATTTTAAGGCTGGGCACGGTGGCTCACACCTGTAATCCCAGCACTTTGGGAGGCCATGGCGGGCAGATCACGAGGTCAGGAGATCGAGACCATCCTGGCTAACACGGTGAAGCCCTGTCTCTACCAAAAATACAAAACATTAGCGGAGCGTGGTGGCGGGCGCCTGTAGTCCCAGCTACTCGGGAGGCTGAGGCAGGAGAATGGTGTGAACCCGGGAGGCAGAGCTTGCAGTGAGCCGAGATCACGCCACTACACTCCAACTAGGGTGACAGAGTGGGACTCCATCTCAAAAAAAAAAAAAATTAAATGTCAGGAATTTTTTTATGATGATGATGATGATGATGAAGGTATGCTACACAAGTATTTATTTTAAAATATCACATTAGGCCCAAATAAAATGTGATTTTCTATATTCTAATGTTTACAAACAACACCAAGAGACTACAAAAAACAGGTTTATATAGATCAAAATGCATCCTCTAAATTTGTTATATTTAATGTTTACAATAACATAGTAGAGCACTGGAAAAATCTTACAACATTAATATTGACACATTATGCTCTTCTTGGTTGGATTTCAAAAGAATTCTATGGAGAGCAAGAACTGTAACTCTGTACCTGCTTAGATTTCCTATTTTAAACTCAATATCACTTTTCTCATTCTGCATTTACATCATGCTCATATCATAATTGCAGCAACTATGACTAGGTTTTAAATAATGTTTTAACAATATTCCTAATGAGATAATGAAAAGTAAGATTACAATAAGTGACTAGAATAAGTTAGCAGCTGCCCTGGAAACAACAAAGGTATCTAGTAACCCATTTAAGGATAAATTTTTTATTATAATACAAATGCAAAAAATACTTACCTCGACAATATTCCATTAAGATAAGGACTTCCCATACATTATCACTAATTGAATTAACAGCACAGTCCAAATAACCCACAATATTTTTGTGACCAGATAGCTCTTTCTGGAAAGAAAAAAAAATGAAAACTGGAAAATGCACATTTTAGAGGTATAGAATTAGCAATGGTTTGAAGCCTAAATTAATGTAAAGAATTTGAAAAGGCAAGAATTAAACATGAGTATAGAATCTAACATATTTCAACCAAGCAAAGGCTTCTATGGTTTCAATAAAAAGTTTACCTGCATGTGACTGTAATTTTCTAACAGACAAATATGAAAATTATTTTTAAATTCAACTCTGAAAATGGTTCATTCAAAAGTAATAGTTCCCAAAAGTATACAAAGAACTTGAGAATAAAATATTAGAACTTTTATATTTGATTTTATCTAAAAAATAAAATAACTAAGCTCCAATAACAATTACATTCTCATTTGTTGTGCCTGCAACATATTGCAATTTACGTGTAGCTATTACATGAATTTATAGATACATGCACTTTTAACTAAATAACCTATAAAAATGACCAAGTGGCTAAAAAGATTTCTAAAAAGAAACCATAAAGATAATGCTAATACAAATATACGGAAATAAGAAAATGAAAAATCTGAAACTTTTGCGTCTTTAACAAGATAGTCATCAGTATACAATGAGGTTAAGAATAATAATCTACTCTGTTCTACTGGGAAATTTAAAAACAACTATTAAAAATATTATTTAAAATAAATTTACATCAACTATCATTAGCAACAAACCTAGTTTTAACTATGCAACGTAATTTGAAATAAGGGCTAAGGGCTACTGAACATGGGAATTATTTATAAGGAAGTATACATAATGGGGATGAATCATCAAAAAAGTTGACAGACCACCATTCTAAAGAACTAATCTCCCTAAAAAAATGTTCAAAACCATAAGATTTGAGTGTGCTGCTCCTCATATATCATATCTCTCAAAATCATACAAATTCTATCGAAAGGAAGAGAGACGTCTTGTACAATAGTACAAGACTATAATATCTCTACTCAAGTTAGAGAACTTAGTCTAAGCTTCTCCATTATCTTGAGGTAAATCTTTCTACCCTTCTAGCTAATAGCCTTACTTTTAAAAAAGTAAATGCCAAAGCCTAGTCATCTCGAATCTAGCTAAGGAATACAGAAAATAAAAGCAGAATTCAAAAAAGTCAGATTGTGCAAATGCACTTATTTGCTAACAAAAGGGATTGTAATAGGTGTTAGTAAAGACGTTGATACAAAATAAGAAATCCCCCTCCTAGCAGGTGGATAAGTAGGACTGACATTAATAACAAGTGTTGGCAATAACATGGAAAAAGACTTTCCTTAGAACATAAAATGGTTCAGCTGCCATGGAAAATAGTCAACATAAACTACATATGACCCAGCAATTCCACTCGTAGGTATATACCCAAAACAACTGAAACCCAGGCACTCAAGCAAATAGATGTATGCATATATTCATGGCAGTATTAATTATAATACCCAAAAGACAGAAACAGCCCAAATGCTCATCAAATAATTTTTTTAAACTGCATCAACAGATGAATGATAAATTGTGTTACAGTCATATAACGGGATATTATTCAGCCATAAAAAATAAAAATACTATAATTATGTGAATTTCACTTCAACAATCTTCAAATATACATATGCACCTGTGTGTGTGTTTGTGTGTAAGCACTCAAAAAACCATGAAGAAAGAGAAAAGAAGATGAAGAGGAGGGGAGAAATGAGAGGACAAGGAATAAGAACAAGAACAAGAAACCATCCAGAGCACTGAGCATATGCAATCCTAGAAAAGAAGGAAATTTTTATTCTACTTTTTTTTTTTTTTTTTACTACTTAGGCTAGTTAAGTTAGAGTCACTGAAGTTTTTAATGGCCTATGAAAATATTTTTCACTTTTCCTAATATTTAAAAAGAAGTTTTCCCTTGTTGAAAGATGTCTTGCTATTAGAGTTCACAGAAAAACAATCAACGTTAGAGCATGATATTAAAAGTGAAAAAGAAAACTAATTGCTGTTTGTGAATGAAAACACATACAGTGAATGCACAGGAACAGTAAACACAGAATTCAGACAGTAGGATTTTTTTGGATAAGGAGAATAGCAAAGGTGTACCTCATTTTATTGTGCTACATTTTTTAAAGTGGTACTTTGCTTTATTATGCTCTGCAGATACTGCATTTTATACAAATTAAAGGTTTGTGGCAATCCTGCACAGAGCAAGTTTATAGGCACCATTTTCCCAATAGCATGTGCTCAGTTTGTGTCTGTCATATTTTGGTAATCCTCACACTATTTCAAACTTTGCCATTATTATAACAACAGTTATGATAATCTGTGATCAGTGATGGTTGATATTATTATTCTAATTGTTTCATGGCAACACAAACTGTGTCCATATAACACAGTGAACTTCATCAATAAATGTTATATGTGTTCTAACTGTTTCACCGGCTAGCCATTCCTCAGGCTCCCTCTCCTTGAGGTTTCCTACGTCATAAAATACAACAATACTGAAGAGTCCCACAACTCTTGTTTTAATCAAAAGCTAGAAATAGTTAAGCTTAGTGAGAAAGGCACATGGAAAGCCAAAGAAGGGCAACATCTAAGCCTTTTATTACACCAGTCAGCCAAATTTTGAATGCAACGGAAAAATTCTTGAAGGAAGTTAAAAGTGCTACTCCCATGGACACACAAATGGTAAAAAAGCAAAACAGCCTCATTGCTGACATGAAGAAAGTTTCAATGGTCTAGACAGAAGATCAAGCCAACCGCTACATTCCCTAAAGCCAAAGCTTTAACCTAGAGCAATGCCCCAACTGCCTTCAACTCTATCAAGGCTGAAGAAGTAAGGAAAGCTGCGGAAGAACAGTTTGAAGCTAGCAGAGGTTCGTTCATGAGGTTTAAGGAAAGAAGCCATTTCCAGCACACATTAAGTACAAAGTAAAGCAGGAAATGCAACAAGTTATTCAGAAGATTTACCTAAGATAATTGACGAAGGAGGCTACACTAAACAATAGATTTTCAATGTAGACAAAACAGCCTTCTATTGGAAGAAGATGCCATCTAGGATTTTTAGAGCTAAAGAGAAGAAATCCATGCCTGGCTTGAAAGTTTCAAAGGACAGGCTAACTCTCTTGTTAAGGGCAAATGCAACTGGTGACTTTAAGTTGAAACCAACGCTTACTTGCCATTCCAAAACTGCTAGGCCCTAAAGAACTACGGTAAACCTACTCTGTTCTCTATAAATAAAACAACAAAGCCTGAATGACATCACGTCTGTTTCCAGCATGGTTTACTGAATATTTTAAGCCCACTGTTGAAATCTACTGCTCAGAAAAAAAGATTCCTTTCAAAATATTACTGCTCACTGACAATGTACCTAGTCACCCATGAGCTCTGATGGAAATGTACAAAAAAATTAATACTGATGGCTGGGTGCGGTGGCTCTTGCCTATAATCCTAGCACTCTGGGAGTCCAAGTGGGACAGATAACTTAAGCTCAGGAGTTCACGACCAGCCTGAGCAACATGGTGAAACCCCATCTCTACTAAAAATACAAAAAATTAGCCAGGTGTGGTGGCACCTGCCTATGGCCCCAGCTCCTCAGGAGGCTCGGGCATTAGAATCACTTGAACCCAGGAAGCTAAGGTTGCAGTGAGCCAAGATCACACGATCACACTCCAGCCCTGGACAACAGAGCAAGACTTCATCTCAAAAAAAAAAAAAAAGAAAGAAATTAATATTGTTTTCATGCCTGCTAACACAACATCCATTCTGCAGCCCATGAGTTAAGGAGTAATTTTAACTTTCAAGTCTTATTATTAAAAAATATGTTTCTTGGCCGGGCGCGGTGGCTCACGCCTGTAATCCCAGCACTTTGGGAGGCCGAGGCGGGCGGATCACAAGGTCAGCAGATCGAGACCACAGTGAAACCCCGTCTCTACTAAAAATACAAAAAATTAGCCGGGCGCAGTTGTGGGCGCCTGTAGTCCCAGCTACTCGGGAGGCTGAGGCAGGAGAATGGCGTGAACCCGGGAGGTGGAGTTTGCAGTGAGCCAAGATCGCATCACTGCACTCCAGCCTGGGCGACAGAGCGAGACTCCGTCTCAAAAAAAAAAAAAAAAAAAAAAAAAAAAATATGTTTCTTAAGACTATAGCTGCCATAAATAATGACTTATCTGATGGATCTGGGCAAAGTATATTAAAAACCTTCTGGAAAGGATTCACCATTTTAGATGCCATTACAAACATTTGTGATTCATAGGAGGAAGTCAAAATATCAACATTAACAAGAGTTTGGAAGAGGCTGATTCCAATCCTCACGGATGATGCTGAGTAACTCATGACTTCAGTGAAGGAAGTCACTGCAGACATGGTAGAAACAGAAAAAAAAAAAAAAAAAAAAAAAAAAAACTAGAATTAAGTGGAGCCTGAAGATCTGACTGAATTGCTGTGAAATGAGGAGCTGCTTCTTATGAATGAGCAAAGACAGTGGTCTCTTGAGATGGAATCTACTTCCTGGTGAAGATACTGAGAACACTGCTGAAATAACAACAAAGGATTTAAGAATATTACACAAACATGGTTGACAAAGCAGTGGCAAGATTTGACAGGATTGCCTCCAATTCTGAAAGAAGTCCTACTGTGAATAAAGTGCTATCAACCAGTATTGCATGCTACAGAAAAAGCTTTCATGAAAGGAAAAGTCAACTGATGTGGCAAACTTCACTGCTGTTTAAAATCCACTTACAACCAGTGTTCCATTATTGGAACGCTAAGCATGTGGGAGTTATTTATATCCTACTGCTCAAGGTCATTGCCAAGGTCTGATTTTTCACTCATGCAAAAATTCAAAAAATTGCAACCTCCAGCATAAATGGGTTAAGAAATTTCCACAGCTACCCCGCCCCTTCCTTCAGCAACCACTACCCTGATCAGTCAGCAGCCTTCAACATCAAAGCAAGACCCTCTACCAGTAAAAAGAATGCACTTTGCTGAAGGCTCCAGTGATCATCAGTTGTTTTTTAAGAACATTTTTAAATTAAGGCATATACCATTTTTAAGGCATAATGCTATTGTACATTTTATAGACTACAGTGTAGTGTTGTGGTGTTATGATACTATATTGGTTTTTGTCCACAGTTCCTGCTTCATAACTCCCAAAGCCCTAGTCACAGTCTTTTGTCATAATGTTGGGTGTCTTAGGCCCCAGGAAGTAGAAACTTTCTCCTGCCCTCCTTTTACCTGCCCCAAGGCAGGACTCTAATCATTCCCCACCTTTCTGATTGTGGGTCTTAAAACCCTCCCCAGAGAGAGTCCTGCACTATACCCTAGGGGAAGGAATGCTGACATCATGAAGCTTCCATAAAAACTCAAGAGGACTGGGTTCAGGGAGCTTCCAGACAGCTGAATATTTGAGGGTTCCTGGAGGGAGATGTTCCCAGGGAGGCAAAGAAGCTCTGTACCCCTTCCTCCATACCTCATACTCTATGCATCACTTCATTTGTACCCTTTGCAATATCCTTTAAAATACACCACTAATCATAAGTGTTTCCCTGAGTACTGTGAGCCACTTCAGCCACTTCAGCCAATTAATAGAACCCAAAGAGCAGGTGGTAGGAACTGCAACTTTAAGTTAGAAGGTGAAGGCTGGAAGACTCAGCAAGTCTGCTCTTCCATCTTCTCCTTCCTGCTTTATTCTAGCCATGCTGGCAGCTGATTAGATGGTGCCCACGCAGACTGAGGATGGGTCTGCTCTTGTGCTACCTGGAGAATGCAATAAGGAGATACTCTTAAGCAGGGAGCCTCTTTACCCCTAGGGCTGACTCTGGAACTGTGTGAGGTGCTGCTGGATTCTACTGGACACTTGGACAGTGCACCATGAACAGCTCTTAATTGACCAACAAGGAGTTACTTGGTTTACAGACAGCAGTTCCAAAGTGAATGGACAACATTCCGTTTGGATGGCTGCTACTTTGATCAAAGAAGGTAAAAACGTATCAGCAAGGTGGGCTGAATTGCATGCAGTTTTTTTTTTTTTACTTTTTATTTTTTTTAACAGTAATGGCAGAACTGAACAGTGGTGGAAGCCCCTGTGTTTGAGTTTTTTTACTGACTCACAGGCAGTGATCAGTGGCCTGGCCACACAACCTATGGAAATTTGAGGGGTGCATTAAAGTAGAACAAGTCAGTGCCCATCAGAAGAACTCCCTTCCAGATTGGGAAAGTGACTGGAATCAGCAAGCATGTCTGTCCGTGTGCTCCCTGGAGGTGGCCACCTGGGTCCATGAAATGAGCGCACATAGGGGTACTGCAGCAGTGCAGACATAGGATGAATAAAGACGTGTTCTTTTCGCACCCTCACAGGCACATAATGCCAGTAAGAACTGTTCTAAGTGTCAGCAAGACAGACAGAGACTACCAATGGCTATGGATGAGATTCCCTGATAGGAAGGCCCTCAACATAGCTGGCAAGTGAGACTGATGCTGGTAGCCCTCGGGGGGCTATGAATAGGTCTTGACAGGAACAGACATTGACTCTGGACTGGGCTTTGCTTATGCAATGGAAGATAAAAATGCTCAGAATGCCATTTAAAAAAAACAAAAACAAACAAACAAACAAAAACCAAAACAAAAGAGAGTGTATAGAGTTAGAGGGCCAACTATCATTTCTTCAGACCAAGGAACACAATGTACAGTCCATAATGTGCAACAATGGGGCAGAGAAAGGTCCTCCACAGAGTAATAGTTTGATATAGAAGAATAGGGAACTGAAACATTGGTCTAAAATGGGGAGATAAAAACTGTAACCATAACTGTTGTATGCACTGAGAAGCCAAAAAAATTGTGTGACTTGCTTTCTTGCAACATTCACTTTATTGCAGTGGTCTGGGACCAAACTCGTATCTCCAAGGTATGCCTATACAGAGATACAGTTGAGGAGGAACACACAGAAGGCTCCAATAGTATTTGCAGAGTTTAATTTCTTAAGCTGGATGGTGAACAAGCTTGGTGTTTACTATATAACTCTGTAAATATTTCTATCCTGAAAATACTCTACAATTAAAATGTATTTAAGAACAAAAAAGAAAGAAAGCAGAGTAGCTTTAAAGTATACAAGATGATGTGTGTAGGTTACATGCAAATACTACATTTTACATAAGGGCCTTGAGCATTCTCAGATTTGAGCATCTGCAGAGTTTGGTATCTGCAGTGGGTCCTGGCACCAAATCCCCATAGAAGACCAAGGGACGACTATACTACAAATCACCAGATTATCTTTTAATTTAATGATCTTTAAATATTATTATAAATAAGCAGCTTGCCTAATAGCTGGTTAATGTTATAGAAAACAAAACAGGCCAGGTACGGTGGCTCACACCTGTAATCCCAACAGTTTGGGAAACCAAGGCAAGCAGATCACTTGAGGTCAGGAGTCCAAGTCCAGCCTGCCCAAGATGACGAAACCCTGTCTCTACTAAAAGTACAAAAATTAGCCAGGTATGGTGATGGGCACCTGTAATCCTGGCTACTTGGGAGTCTGAGGCATGAGAATTGCTTGAACCTGGGAAGTAGAGGTTGCAGCAAGCTGAGATCATGCCACTGCACTCCAGCCTGGGCGACAGAGCAAGACTCAATCTCAAGGAAAAAAAAAAAAAAACTTGCCAAATTTCTGAAAGAGAATTACTCTTTCACTTACCATAATTGTAATTTCCCTTTTACAAACATTGAGGTCTGGCACGTTATTGACATACATTCGCTTCAATGCACATCGGATTCCACCGTGAGTACGCACGAGGAAAACTGTGGAGAATCCACCTAGAAAAACAAAGCACCAATTAATTTAAAAGAAACAGAAACAAATGCCAAAATCATGTAATATAATTGTAGAGCTTAATATTGGACGAAAATAAACAATGACTGTACCCAAGACAAAAATAAGTGCAATAAGTCACTAGTAGATTAAATGCCAAAACACTGGCTTCCTAAGTCAATCATGAAGTAGTACTTAGAGGAAAACATGCTTCTTGAATAAAAATGCTTCCTCTTAAAGGCTAAAATTTCACCTTTTGCACTAGACTACCTCTTATGTAGTATAATGAAAAATGTCACAATTATGTTACTAAAGTTTGGTATATACAAGTGATTGCCTACGTATTAGAATGTCCCTCTTAGATAACAAAACACTGATGTTATTTAATATGAGACATCAATGGGATCAGATAGGTGCTTCCCTCCTCCAGTTCCAGAAGATGAACCAATACTGTTCTAAGCCCATCACAGGAATCTCATTTCCCCTTATCAGTAACTGATTTAGGATTGGGTATGTAACTAGTTCTCGCTAATTGAACATGTAAAGTCAGCCCGAGTTGCAGGGAATGATTTTCCACAGATAAAAGAGACTGGTAGAGAAGGCCCTGCTCTTTTGCTTTTTAATTTTGTTGCCTATGATGTTTACACCTAAAGAAGTCATCTATGGCCACAATGGAAGAAAGAATCAGAAAGAAAATGATCCAAAACACAGACATTTGGCTTACTGAATCAGCCAACTCTGGAACCACCTCCCTCTAGAACTCACATAGTAAATGTCTTCATTACTTAAGCCATGGTTTACACGGAAATTCTGGTTTTTGGGTTTTTTTGGTTTTTGTTTGTGAGAGGGAGTTTCACTCTTGTTGCCCGAGCTGGAGTGCAGTGGCACAATCTCGGCTCACCACAACCTCCGCCTCCCAGGTTCAAGCGACTCTTCTGCCTCAGCCTCCCAAGTAGCTGGGATTACAGCTGCCTGCCACCACACCTGGCTAATTTTTTGTATTTTTGTAGAGACAAGGCTTTGGTATGTTGGCCAGGCTGCTGGTCTCGAACTCCTGATCTCATGATCCGCCCGCCTTGGCCTCCCAAAGTGCTGGAATTTCAGGTGTGAGCCACAGCACCTGGCCGGAAATTCTGTTAACTGCAGCTAAGAAAGCATCTTATCTGAAGCACTAGGTAGATATTCTAAAGAACAATTTTGTCATATCTAAACAAAGATTTCCACATGAAGTTTTTTAAATTTATCTTGACACAGAATATGCTATAGCTTACTTTTTTAAAAAATGGTGTATCACTTGCATTAATTTGATAGCCTTTAAAAAGCAGCATCCTGAGCAATAATAAGTCACCTGCACTCAGGTCAATACAAGTTGTAAAAGGAAAAAAAAACTATTAGAAATACATAATAGGGGAAAAGAGCTCTGATATGATTTGGCTGTGTCCCCACCCAAATCTCACTTTGAACTGTAATAATCCCCACGTGTCAAGGGCAGAGCCTGCTGGAGATAATTAAAACAAGGGGGCAGATTCCCTCAGACTGTTCTTGTGGTCGTGAATAACTCTTACAAGATCTAATGGTTTTATAAATGGGAGTTCCCCTGCATAAGCTCTCTTGCCTGCCACCATGTAAGATGTAACTTTGCTCCTCATTCACCTTCTGCCATGATTGTGAGGCCTCCCCAGCCACATAGAACTGGGAGTTTATTAAATCTCTTTCCTTTATAAATTAGCCAGTCTTGGGTATGTCTTTATTACCAGCATGAGAACAGACTAATACAAGCTCCTAGGAAACTCCAGAATCAGTACATACTCTTTCCAGATTCTCTACATCTTCCATGTCCAGTTATAAGAAACTGTACAACTTTCCATTTTGTAGATCTGGATTTCCACATATATAGTGTTAGGGAAATCAAATCAACCACCCCACAAGGCAGTTCTAGGAATAAATCAGATGATGACGATGTCTGGGAAAGGTACTTTATGTAAAATCTCTAACAATGCAGGGCATTACTTTAAAAGAAACTCACTTAGCACTAATTTCATATGTAAACATTAACAAGCCAGAAAGTAAAAGACCTAATAGAAAGGGCCACTTAAACTACCATAATTTTATTTGGTTACAAAAACTAAGGAAAACGTGGAAAGAAAGAATTTATCTAGATAAGGAGGTGGTACAAGTACAGCTGAGAGAAATCATTTAAATAGCATTTGTTTTGAGACATTTATCTATCTAGGTCTAGATTATTCCCCTAAAACAATGCTTTCCCAAACATAGCTTTGCATCAGAATTGCCTGAGGTGGTCTGTGTATGAATTTATCTTGAACAGTTTCCAAATTCTGGCCCCAAGTCTGAATCAGTAGGTCTAAATGGGGACCCCATTTATATATTTATATAGATATACAGATATAACTATATATAGAGAGAGAGAAAGAGCACTAAAAATCTCCCTACTTGTTATACTATTATACTTTTGTATATGTTTTAAATTGTTTATTAGATGGAAAGGGAAAAAGAGTTCCCCTAAATGGTTCTGATGCACAAC
Source organism: Macaca mulatta (assembly GCF_049350105.2). Lineage (NCBI taxonomy): Eukaryota > Metazoa > Chordata > Mammalia > Primates > Cercopithecidae > Macaca > Macaca mulatta. The sequence goes on from NC_133410.1 coordinate 55,018,908, forward strand.
CAAGTTATGTAGTCACTGAACCAAGTTCCCAGAGGAACCATGGATCCTATATACCTATTCTTACCCACCCACAGAACAACGTGATTTTATCCCTGTGAATCAGAGAAATGAGAAAAAAAAAGTATCAAGTAGGTTTTCTTCACAAAAACCATTCCCAAAATGAAAGTTTTCCAATTCTACTAACCCTAATTTAGACAGATCTTATCAAATGTTAAGTTTTCTGAATACAGAAAACACGTTCAACTTCAAGAAACGATTTCTACCTAAACATGGTAAACAGTGATCGTTAATTGTATCTACTTTGAGAATAAAATGTAATAAATATTTATGCTTTCCCCAGTACTATCTTTTCAAGAATTTTCCGATAAGCTAGTATTATTTCTGTTTGAAGAATGCACTTACGGAGAGGTAACCAGTTAGAACACTATAGTAGTCCAAGAGAGGAGTGTAATACTTGCCACCAATCTATAGCTTATCAAATTCTTAAGTATTTCTTTTTCCTCACAGAACTCTTTCATGTTCATCACTCACTCAGGTACTTCTATCTAGAATTTGACTATATTATCATGTACTTCAGTTTTCCACAAATTTCTGTACATAAATCATAAGATTATTGGCAGTAACCACAGACTCTACATATATACGTACAATTAATACTGTAAAGCACAGTTGTTATATTAATGCTAAATTGTATAATTCCAAACATGAAATTATGAGAGTATTATAAAGCACTCTAAATGTTCTCAAAAGACCATAAAAGCAAAATTATGACAGATATTGATCTGATGAAATAAAATGGGAAATAAATGTGTACTCATGAAAGTAAGAAAAATGATTGGTATCTTTTGCACTCTATAAACTATATAAATTGTATAACTAAATATAGAAGTTTCATTCATAGGCGTATTCTTTAAAGAGCAGTAATTGTCAGCCTCCTCCAGCTTTTTTCAAGGGTAGGATATAAGATTTACACATGAAATAATTTCATAGGACACCTAATTGAAATCTTACCTCTGGTCTCCACACACACACACAAAAAGGTAACCAGATTAAAATGAAAGAGTAGCTTTGTTAAGCCAATCTAAATTTGTTTCAACTAAGAAGAATCATAATGGACAATTCTCCATCTAATCTCAAGTGCCAGCCACCCAGGATATCTCTCAATTTTTATACACTGTAGTATGGTAATAATAAAATAAGGACAACACAGTTTACACTCACTTGGAAAGCACTGCTCTAGAGATGCCAGGTCTCTGTAGTAACTATATATGAACACATGGCATATACTGCTACAGACTAACTTCTTCTGGTAAGCCATTATTTATTGCCTCTATTAAGCAATTATTTCTCCTTGCTTTAATTTGTCATTTCCATGCGTTAATTAAATCATTTTAATTTACTGATGCTGTACATATTTGAACTCTCCACAAATTCACTTAAAAAGATAACACAAAAGGATGAAAAGTGATAAAGCTAACGTATCTATCCTTCATATCTTTCCCACAGTTCCTCTGGCATAGTCATTAATTGATCAACCAGAGGTACCCAAAGGAGTAGAAATTGATCAATAACAAAATAATCCTTAAAATGCGGCTAAGTAGTTCACCGGGAAATAGGAAAACTGACTTAAGGTCAGTCAGACCTCTTGATTCACTACCCCATTCCCCAAAGCCAGGCCAACACTCGCCCCTACGCAGTATTAATTAAACTAGCAGTATATACGAGACATCAGGAAACATTTTGGGGCATGGGAATAGAAGAAAGGTGAGTGTAGTCCTGAATTAAAAAAAAAAAAAAAAAAAAAAAAAAACAAAGAATTAAGTAAATGCCTACTGAAAAGAGAACCCCCCACCTGAACTCAAGACCACTGTTCCCAGCTACAAGAACACTGGCAGCGAGACATACAAACAGAAATTGGAGAAAAAAAAATTTTTCTGGGAAACAGGAAAAAACATACAGATAATGAAATGTCGGAGTCATAGAATTTAAAAGTGGCTTTCCGCATCGTCACACTAAAGTGAAGCCCCAAGTCAAGAAACTTGTCCCATTTACACAAATGGCTTCCATCATCATCACTTTAGAACTTCATTCTATAAAAAGAACAGACACAAAAAGATGATCAGACGTTCAAAGAAACCCTTTAACATGACAAGAGATTTAAAAAAGCAAACAGAAAAAAAGAACTTTGAAGAGGTGGTGGGAGCTAAAGAAATCATCCAAAGAACCTATAAATATTCTTAAGAGTAGAAGACAGACATTGCAGTCATGAAATAAGAGCAGAGTTCTATAAAAGGGATATTTGGAGAATGAGAAATTACTTTTACAAAATAGAATAAAGAAATCAAAAGTTAAAGCTTCCACAGAGGAGCTAGAAGATAAAATTAAGGAAATATTCCACAATTTTTTCAAAGAATAAAAGACTGGAATATTAAAAAACCAGTTCAGGCCGAGCATAGTGGCTCACGCCTGTAATCCCAGCATTTTGGGAGGCCGAGGTGGAAGGATCACCTGAGGTCAGGAGTTCGAGACCAGCCTCACCAACACGGTGAAACCCCATCTCTACTAAAAATACAAAAATTAACTGGGTGTGGTGGCACATGTCTGTAAACCCACTACTTGGGAGGCTGAGGCAGAAGAACTGCTTGAACCCGGGAGGCGGAGGTTGCAGTGAGCCATGATCGCGCCACTGCACTCCAGCCTGGGCAACAAGAGCGAAACTCCGTCTCAGAAAAAAAAAGTCTAGTAGATCTAATATCTAAACAACAGATGCTTCAGAAAAAGAAAAGAGAAATTGAGGGGGGAAAATGTATCAAAGATATAACACACACTCTCACACACACATCAAACTTGAAGTACATCAGTTTCCGTATGAAAAGGGCTCACCAAGCAAATACCCAGCACATAGAACAAAAAGATCCACATCAAGGCTCATCGTCATGAAATTTCGGAAGGCTCAAGATAAAAACAAAATCCTAAAAGTTACCAGAAGAAGAAAAAGATTGCATATTTCCCTTAGAATGGCTTCAGCGCTATATCCATACCCAGTCATCTCACAAAGCAATGGATGAATGTGTAAGCACAAGTAAGCTAATACTATTATTAAGTAGGCATATCATATACTGATGGCATTTTACCAAATACTTCCTGCTAAATTTCTAAATTTCAGTTAGACTAAAATTAGCCTAAAAACTTTTAAAGTTGCTTCAAGATTTCTCCATTTTCACAGTCATTATAGTAAGATAACCAACATAAGATAATTGTACAATAATATTAATAATGCCAGTAAGTCATAGTAAGAATATCCAGAAAATACACTGGAATCCACACCCTACTATTAGATGACAAAAAAAGACCTAGATATTATATACTGGGCAAGAATGAGTATTGTAAAATCATTTCAAAGAAGTGACCAACAAGAAATGAAAGGATTCTGTCCTTTACATTAACAGTGAATATTATGGGGGTTGGAGGTTTTGAAGCAATAAGCACTTCTATGTATAATGCCTGGTAAGTGAGTAGGCACACAATATTATTTATTGAATGAACAAATTAATGAAAGATGGAAAAAAATGTTCCGCTAAATTTCTTCTTGGAATCCAGCATATCAAGGGGAAGAGGGAAGCAAGGCTTTTGGAGTCAGACATAAAAGTAAATACTAACTCCACCATTACTAATTGTGTGACCATAAGCAAATTAATTTCTGAGCCCCAGTTTCCTTATACATTCAGCAGAGATAATAAGGTCTCCTCACAGGACTATTCTAAAGAATAAATGAGATTCTGTATGCAAAGCACTAGTACAGTTCATTTCATAAATGGCAGCTTTTGTAACTACTACTAATACGATCAGTAGTATTAGGCTGCTGCTATAACTACTTGGCCAGGCATGGTGGCTCACACCTGTAATCCCAGCATTTTGGGAGGCCAAGGAGGGTGGATCGCCTGAGCTTAAGAATTCCAGACCAGCCTGGGCAACATGGTAAAACCTTGTCTCTACTAAAACTACAAAAACATGAGTCAGGCATGGTGGCATGCACTTGTAATACCAGCAACTCGGGAGGCTGAGGCACAAGAATCGCTTGATCCTAGGAGACAGAGGTTGCCGTGAGCTGACATCACACCACTGCACTCCAGCCTGTGCAACAGAGCAAGACTCTGTCTCAGAAAGAAAGAAAGAAAGAAAAAAAAAACACTGCTTCATATTATGAAGGTTAGAGTTAAACTACACATTCTAAAAAAGAAGACTGGAAACTAATACATTGCTTGACAAGCTAACATAAAGACAGTAAAATTCAAGGAGACTATACTTACCTGCTTCACCATGCCCAAGTCATACATGCATAAAAGTATAAATAGAAGTACAAAATAAGTTATTCAAACCTCAAATCAGCTTATAAAATACTTTTTTAAAGAACTGGAAATGTGAGGTGTTAAATGAAGGCTAAGATCATCTCTTTTTTCCAACACCATTTGAGAAATGCAAATCAAAACCACAATGAGATACCATCTCATGCCAGTTAGAAAGTCAGGAAACAACAGATGCTGGAGAGGATGTAGAGAAATAGGAACGCTTTTACACTGTTGGTGGGAGTGTCAATTAGTTCAACCATTGTGGAAGACAGTGTGGCAATTCCTCTAGGATCTAGAACTAGAAATACCATTTGACCCAGCAATCCCATGACTGGGTATATACCTGAAGGATTATAGGTATTATAATAGGTATATACCCTCAGCAAACCACCATGGCATGTGTATAAATATGTTAACAAATCTGCACATTATGCACATGTACCCCAGAGCTTAAATTTAAAAAAAAAAAAAAAAAAAAAAATCTCTTTTTTTAAACACCGTAATTCACCTCTATGTTTTGGCTTTGTTTGTCTAATGGAATAGCAATTCAATATAGCCACTCAAAATAAGATCTAAAGGAATGCCTCCCCCATCCATTTTAGGGAGGAAAAGCCCTAAAATTGTATTATGTTTATTAAAAGCATCACTCTGACTCTATTACCATAATATGAGAAAAAATATATGTCTGTTCTTTGTTCCTAGTTTCTGGTACAGAACTTCAGAACCACTTAGAATTCCCTAGTAGACATTTCTTTGTTATGCCAAGAGGTTAAGTCATCATGGGGCCCTACATAGCTTCAGAATGGGGCCGATCATCAGAAAACCAACTAGAGGTTAGAAAGATTAGATTAGAGGCTTGAAGCTTTCAGCCTCTCCCTTCCCTTTCCCCCTGCCCCCTATCTCTCCGGATAGGAGAGAGACTAGAGATTGAGTTCAATCATATGGCCAATGATTTAATCAATCGTGCTTATTTTGTGAGACCTCAATAAAAACTCTGAATATGAGGTTCAGAGTTTCCTGGTTGGTGAACATACTGCTGTACTGGCAGAGTGGTGTACCTGGCATGAGGATTAAAAACTTCTGCACTCAGCACCCTTCCAGACCTTATGCTACGTACCTGTTCTCGTTCATTCGTGTCCCTTCTAATAGAAGAGTAATTGTAAGCATAGCACTTTCCTGAGTTCTGTGAGTCACTGTAGCAAATTATCAAACCCAAAGGGAACCCCCAAATTTGTAGTCAAGTTTATCAGAAGTACAGATGACCCCCAAGACTTAGAGCTGGTGTTTGAAGGGGGGGTAGTCTTGTTGGACTATGTCCCTTAACCTGTGGAGTCTGTGCTAACTCTGAACAGTTAAGTGTCAGAATTGAATGGAATTGCCGTATACCCAGTTGGTGTCAGAGAATTGTTTTTGGAACACAGCTATCTACTCAGGAATAAGTTATGGGTGTATTATATCTTCTGCTTAGGAGGATGAGAAGTATGCATTCAACTACCAATTAAGAAGCTTTAAATCTATCCATTATTCAAAACTGATTGTCAAGAAGCCAAACAGTCCTCAAAATCAGTACCAAATATTTCAGAGACATGTAATACTGAATTAATGAGTACTTGATAAATTTTTAAATATTTGTGTGTCCATACAATTAGACTTCCTTTCAGGTTGTACCGCATTTCTTGAAAACACAAATTTCTGTCCAGACCATATAGCTGACTATCAATATGTCTCTTCTGCTATGCGTTAAGCAACTTGAGAAGGGCTTCATACAATAGTAAATACACGATGAATAATCAACGTGTCCAGTCACCTATGAATTAACCAAGCTCCTCTGATTTCCCATAAGAAAAAGAGAGTTTTTTAAATGCTTTATTTTAACTAACATACACTAATTTCTTTGACATGACAAGTAAAAGTGATCGATTCACTACAAGAAATTAATTTAGTCCAGCATAATTTGCACTTAGTGAACATCTCTCAGGTCTTAACCAGTACTTTATTTGCAAAGAACTGAAAATCGACCTTGGAAGAAGTCAAATAAAAGTAGATACCATTAAATGTTTTCTGTAACTGTAGTTTTCCATGCATTTTCTTGCCCAATTACTCATTCCCAAAAATGACAAGACACTGTTAGTGAAATTGGGAGAAAAAGTATCAAAGTGCGTAGAAAAAAATGAGTAAAATATTTAAAAATTGATTCCCCAAGGATCATCAATGTATGCTAAAATCATAGATGAAAGGTTAATAAACAGGATATTCATATAGTACCCAAGTATGAAAAGAAAAACATCACTTTCCAAGGGAGAGATCTGGTAGTCACTAACACTGGGACAAACTGACATTATGTTTCTTAACATGTGATGCAGTATAAAGTAAACAGCATCGCCTATGAAGTACCCTTGCCAAAAAACCTTTAGCCTGAAAAAACCTTGAGGTTTAACTTCACATTACCAAAAACATACAGGAGCCAGAATGAGGAAAATGATTATAGAAAGAAGAAATCAGACAAAGCTAGACGTGGAACACTATACAAGATAACTAGACAAAGAGTCAATGTGACCCATTTTTTAGAGTGAGTGAGGGTTATTCTATGCAATACGTAATCCTTGACTGAATTCCAGTTTCAAAGAATCAACTGTAAAACATGTTTGTTGTTGGTGCTCAACTACCTGAAAGCAATCTGTACACATCATGTCACTTTACTCATTAATGTTTTTTTAAAAGTTTCCAGCCTTCATGAACTTCTTGTAATTTACTCATTAATACTTAATGAATACTTAAACACATATACATCCTAAAAGTCCATATATTATTCTATATAACTATAGTACTCTCTGTCCTACCTAAGAAAATAATTATTATCTTGTACAGTCCCTATTCAAAATTACCCACATGTTGTAAAAATGTATAAAGGAAATGTAGTAAAATGTTATTAGTAATTGAATGCAGATGATGGGCATATTATTCACTGTATCACTCTTTCAACTTCTGTATATTTTAATTTTTTTTCACAATAAAGTTGGAAGAATAAGAACAAGAAACAAAGTATGTTTTTCCCCAGGCGATTTCTCTCTTGCCATGCAACAACTTCACCATCACCACTGAGAATTATCTGCTGATTATTCAGACTTGAAACATCCCCAAAGGCACCAGAAGTCTCTTGCCACAGAAAATGTTTATGGTAGCCTAGGGACCTACATCCCTAGGATATAGTTCCTATATCTTAGGTCCAACATCCCAACACAGGCAGGCACTGTTTGTTTATTAAAGATTGGGCTGTTAGTGATATTTACTCCTATCAAGTTTGTTTTCCTAGGGACTTGAAGAAGAGAGATAGATGAAGGGATAAAATTACACATGGTCTTTCTGTGCTGTATTAATCATCAAACATCATGCAAATCAGTAAAACAGAGGAAATACCAAACTGTCCCACAACTTCTGGTTTCAACCATTGCCAAAGAAAACAATGTCATTTGAAAACAATCTTCAAGATAAGTGGAACAAGCACTTATTTGCCTGTGGGGTCTGAGCCAAAGGAAAGTTCCTCCTACCCAGTGACCAGTAGCCTGTGATACATCAGAGCATCGTTACTTTACACTAAGGCAAGGACTCCAGGAGTTTCTTTAAAAAGTGGAAATACTCCTAAAGAGTAATTAGTAACTTAAATTCTCACCAAACTTAGTACATCAGTAAGTGCTATCTCTCACAAGGCAATGAAGGAATGAGTTGGTACATCTGACTGGGCCAAGAACAGGAAGAGAAGAAGAAACAAAAAATATACTGTCTTATTTTATTCTCAACACATGTGAGGCATTTATCTTGTTATCCCCATTTTACAGATGAAGAATAAACCAAACAGTGAAAATGAAGGAAAAGAGCCAGCCAACATAAACCAGATATGATGGAGACAGAAGGACTTCTGGTCTTTTCCCATACAAATCTCACAGTTTAATGATTTTTACAGTCTACAACTACCCTTGTTAGAGTTAGGCCAGAAGAAAATCTAGATACATAATTACAAATGGGAAGATGTGGGAATAACAGAATTTAGGAGGAACAAAAAGAAAATGAAGTAATCAAGAGAGAGCAATAGAGTCTCTAAAATTTTATTCTAAATAGAACCTTACTTAACAGGCAGCACTCCCTATATAAAAAAGGCCTGCAGGCCAAAAACCATGTTTGCTTTGGACTACTCAGTGCCTTAAAAAAGACTGTATTATATCAGATGACAATCTAGATTTTTCAGCTTTTCTTGAAAAACTTAGAAATAGAGAAACAGTAGGCCCTCATTCTTACATGAGATCAACCAAATGGCATTGGTTGCTGTAGCCTTTACACAGGGCATGTGCTAATGCAGTTCATCACAGCCCCCTCTACCCTCCATTGTCTCAGGACACTGTCCCAGTTTACTCGTTTACATGACACGCCTGGCCTTTACAGGCATCTGAGTTTACAGGCCCTACAACAAGAACTTCTAATAATTTACACACAACAGTATTTAGGCTTGAAATACTTATTCAATGCCTCTCTTGTCCACTAGGACGTAAATTCTGTAAGGGGAGAGACTGCGTACACCTTATTTATCACAGTATCATCGATGCTTACCACTTTGTCAGACACTGAAATATCTGTTGAGTGGATAACTTAAAATCAATGAACTACTTCTCGTGGGAAGTTGTTCTAATTGACAAGCTATAATTGCTACATTGATCATTTATGGAAAAAAAGCAATTAATCTCTGATTCATTATTTTCCCTTGACATTTACTACATTTCTAATATACTATTCAAATTCTGAAAACAGAATTTAATTTCTTTACCACATAAATCATGTTTAGTCTAATTATTACATGACAAACTATAATATTAAAAACCTTTTGAGTTCATCCTTTAAAAAGTACTTCAAATTTGACAATTAATTCTCAATATTACTTCACATTAGGCTATTATCTCTTATCCTCCTGAAAAAAAATTACCTCTTTATACTTAAAAAGATGTAAATCAAAATATTTTATGGGCTTTCATGTACCAGGCTTCATGCTATATCTTCACATAATTACCTCATTTAATTCTTAACACATATTTTTGGTATTAACTTTATTCCTCTACTTTTTAAAAACAGAAATGATAATAAGCTCTGAGGATTTTAGCAAGTTCTTCGAGATCATGACTATCAATAGCAGAGCCAGAATTAAACTACCAATTTCACACCAAAGTGTATAGTTTCGACTAACCATAGTGCTCTAAAAATGAAACAATATGAGGCCTAAAGATAAAGTAGCAACAGGAGAAAAGGAATGACCTTTATCTTCAGGAAATGCACTCTTTCTTATCATTACCCTGAAAATTGGAGTCTTCATTTAATTTCATTTATTGCTCTTAAAGTTGGAGTGTTCATCTTATTTCCCAAATTGGGGAAAAGAACATTGAAAAATTAGGTAAGCTCCTTTATCAATCAGCCAAATGAAAGAATCTTAGAATTAAGCCACTATGAAATTAAAATGCCAGTCTCTAGATGTGAATATAATAATATCAAATGTAGTAAAGGCATCAAGAGCAGCAAACTATATATTTTTTAAAAAGTTATAAAAGGGAAAACATCCATAATATATCATTTTTTTGCCCTTGACAAGTGTATTAGTCTGTTCTCACACTGCTAATAAAGACATACCCAAGGCTGGGTAATTGATAAAGGAAAGGTTTAATTGACTCACAGTTCATCATGGCTGGAGAGGCCTCAGGAAACTTACAATCATGGCAGAAGGGGAAGCAAGCCCGTCCTTCTTCACATGGTAACAGCAAGAAGTGCTAAGCAAAAGCGGGAAAAGCCCCTTATAAAACCATCAGATCTTGTGAGAACTCACTCACTATCATGAGAACAGCATGGAGGAACCTGCCCCCCATGAATAAATTACTTCCCAATGGGTCCCTCCCATGACATCTGGGGATTATAGGGACTACAATTCAAGATGGGATTTGGTGTGGACACAGTCAAACTACATCAACAGGCTAATGTTTTAAAAAGAACACAAATATATGAAATGATTAAAGAATCCACTACAGAAGACAGAACCTGAAAGATGGATAATAATAGGACAGTAAGGGAGGAAGAGCTCAAGCACAGGGCAGAGAATAGCATTTGCAACAGCATGAGCATGAGAAAAAGAAAATACCATATTTGAGAAGTGTCTTTTCATATCCTTTGCCCATTTTTTGATGGGGTTGTTTGTTTTTTTCTTGTAAATTTGATTGAGTTCTTTGTAGATTCTGGATATTAGCCCTTTGTCAGATGAGTAGATTGCAAAAATTTTCTCCCATTCTGTAGGTTGCCTGTTCACTCTGATGGTAGTTTCTTTTGCTGTGCAGAAGCTCTTTAGCTTAATTAGATCCCATTTGTCAATTTTGGTTTTTGTTGCCATTGCTATTTTTTAGACATGAAGACCTTGCCCATGCCTATGTCCTGAATGGTATTGCCTAGGTTTTCTTCTAGGGTTTTTATGGTTTTAGGTCTAACATTTAAGTCTTTAATCCATCTTGAATTAATTTTTGAATAAAGTGTAAGGAAGTGATCCAGTTTCAGCTTTCTACATATGGCTAGCCAGTTTTCCCAGTACCATTTATTAAATAAGGAATCCTTTCCCCATTTCTTGTTTTTGACAGGTTTGTCAAAGATCAGATAGTTGTAGATGTCTGGTATTATTTCTGAGGTCTCTGTTTTGTTCCATTGGTCTATATCTCTGTTTTGGTAGCAGTACCATGCTGTTTTGGTTACTGTAGCCTTGTAGTATAGTTTGAAGTCAGGTAGTGTAATGCCTCCAGCTTTGTTCTTTTTGCTGAGGATTGCCTTGGCAATGTGGGCTCTTTTTTGGTTCCATATTAACTTTAAAGTAGTTTTTTCCAATTCTATGAAGAAAGTCATTGGTAGCTTGATGGGGATGGCGTTGCACATGAAAAAATGCTCATCATCACTGGCCATCAAAGAAATGCAAATTAAAACCACAATGAGATACCATCTCACACCAGCTAGAATGGCCATCATTAAAAAGTCAGGAAACAACAGGTGCTGAAGAGGATGTAGAGAAATAGAAACACTTTTATACAGTTGGTGGGACTGTAAACTAGTTCAACCATCATGGAAGACACTGTGGCAATTCCTCAAGGATCTAGAACCAGAAATATCATTTGACCCAGCCATCCCATTACTGGGTATACACCCAAAGGATTATAAATCATGCTGCTATAAAGACACATGCATATGAATGTTTATTGTGGCACTATTCACAACAGCAAAGACTTGGAATCAACCCGAATGCCCATCAATGATAGACTGGATTAAGAAAATGTGGCACATATATACCATGGAATACTATGCAGCCATAAAAAAAGGATGAGTTCGTGTCCTTCATAGGGACATGGATGAAGCTGGAAACCATCACTCTCAGCAAATATCGCAAGGACAGAAAATCAAACACCGAATGTTCTCACTCATAGGTGGGAATTGAACAATGAGAACACTAGAACACAGGAAGGGGAACATCACACACCACGGCCTGTCATGGGGAAGGGGGAGGGGGGATAGCATTAGGAGATATACCTAATGTAAATGACGAGTTAATGGGTGCAGCACACTAACATGGCACATGTATACATATGTAACAAACCTGCACATTGTGCATATGTACCGTAGAACTTAAAGTATAATAAATTTAAAAAAAAAAAAAAAGAAAATATTTTATTTTTTTTTTTTTTGAGATGGAGTCTCGCTCTGTCGCCTGGGCTGGGCGCAGTGGCCAGATCTCAGCTCACTGCAAGCTCCGCCTCCCAGGTTCACGCCATTCTCCTGCCTCAGCCTCCAGAGTAGCTGGGACTACAGGGGCCCGCCACCACGCCCAGCTAATTTTTTGTATTTTTAGTAGAGACGGGGTTTCACCGTGTTAGCCAGGATGGTCTCGATCTCCTGACCTCATGATCCGCCCGTCTCGGCCTCCCAAAGTGCTGGGATTACAGGCTTGAGCCACCGCGTCCGGCCAGAAAATACCTTTTTTAACTCAAAAAGGAGTAATTCTTGAGGACAGAGGGAAACAGATGTCTATACCATGTCACCACTGCCAAAGAACATTTCCCTACCTTCACTCACTACCAAACTCTACTTTTCATCTCATTCCAAGTCCCCATTTTGCTTTTTCACACTCCCCTACACTCATTCTTACATTGCTGGAGCATCTGCTTCAAGTCAAAGAAACTACACCATTTAGTCATTCATTTATTCAATCAACAATATATATTAAATGCTCAAAATGTGCCAAATACTGATCTACATGCTATGAACAAAACTAACTACAAACAAATCAGAGAACTGACCTTGTGAGCTTACATTCTAGAATGACTGAAGCAAAATAAACAAGTAAAATATATAGTACATAGAAGACAACGATAAGTCCTGAGAAGAAAAAAATTAAAGCAAGAATAGATGGTCCCTTGGAAAACTGTGTTGGGAGAAGGATGGAGGAGGCTGAAATCTTTAATCAAGGTACATGGGGAAGGCCTGAGGTGACTGTGAGTAAACATAGGAAGAAAATGAGGGAATGGGCCATGCAGACATCAAGGCAAGTACATTCCAGATAAAGAGAACAGGAAGTGCAAAGGCCCTAAGGCAGGAGGCATGGTTGATAAGTTTGAGGAACAGCAAAAGGATCAGAAAGCCTAGAGCAGAATAAACAAGGGGGAGGAAAATAAGAGAGGTCAGAATAAATAGAGAGCCAGATCATGCAAGGTCTTACTATGGATGAGGGTAATGTCACTGGCTTTTGCTCCAAGAGAAATGGAAAACTACTAGAGGGTTCTCAGCAAAGGAGTGACATGACTGGACTCGAATTTTAATATGACCGCTGTGTGAAGAACACAGTGAAGATAGACAAGATCAGAAGCAGGGAAATCAGTAAATCTGAAATAATTTTGTCACAAGGTAATAGTGGTTTTGACCAGGGCAGTGGGAATTAGTGAGAAATAAAAGAATTCTAGATATATTTTGAAGGTAGACCTGATAGGATTTCCTGAACGATTGGATATGAGAGAAAAACAGTTTAAAACGACTGCAAGGTATTGGGGCTTTTGGACTGAGGAAACAGAAGAACAAAGTTATTAAATGAGATGGAGAAGACTGTTGATTTATTTAACATGGGTCTCATGCATTTCTGCATATATGTATTTTTTTCCTTTTGAGAAAAGGTCTCACTGTTGCCCAGGCAGGAGTGCAGTGGCATGGTCACAGCAAACTGCAGCCTTGATCCTCCAGGCTCAAGCGATCCCCCAACCTCAACCTCCCAAATAGCTGGAACTACAGGCACACACCACCATGCCCGGGTAAGTAAAATTTTTAACTTTTTGGTAGAGATGGGGGTGTGGGGGGTCTCACTGTGTTGCCCAGGCTGGTCTCCAACTCCTAGGCTCAAGCGATCCTCCTGCCTTGGCCTTCCAAAGTGCTGTGATTACAGGCATGAGCCACCACAGCCATAATAGTTTTAGCCAGATAAACAGCACTTTGCTTCATTTCTCAGAGCCTTAATTCCCACAGGGTTATGGGAAAGGGCAGGTGATACCTTCATATGCAGTGGGTTGCACTACATGAAAACAACCCTGAGTTTAGAGAATCAGAATCTTTAATGGGTAGTAAGTCTTCCCCTGGGGCAGGAGACTTAGTATGGTAAAATCTCAGACTTTTAACAGGTCTTGACAGACAACAGAGAAGGTGTGGGCAGAATATCAATAGCACAGTTTTGGACATACCATGTTAGAGATGCCTACTGGACATCCAATGGGAGATGTGAAATTGGTGATTAGAATTCCAAGAGTAAAGTTCACAGAAGAGATAAAAACAAGATATATATATTTGGGCATTACCCCTATTTGTAGCTTAGTTTTTAAGATCTATTATCATTTATAGCTGAGAGGAGGGGAATTATTATATTCCTGCATCTTAAAGAAAAAAAAATTCCCATTAAAGGCCAGGCGTGGTGTTTCACACCTGTAATCCTAACACTTTGGGAGGCTGAGGTAGGTGGATCACGTGAGGTCAGGAGTTTGAGACCAGCCTAGCCAACATGGCGAAACCCTGTCTCTACTAAAAATACAAAAATTAGCCAGGCGCAGTGGTGCACATCTGTAATCCCAGCTACTCAGGAGGCTGAGACTGGAGAATCACTTGAACCTGGGAGATGGAGGTTGCAGTGAGCCGAGACCATGCTACTACTCCACTCTAGCCTAGGTGACAGAGTGAGACTCTGTCTTTAAAAAAAAAACTTTTTAAAAAATAACTTCAGTGCGGGAAATTTCTCACTTCGTGAGACTAGATAGAATTTCAATAACAGTTATAAGTAATCCCTAACTGAGTCAGTTAAATGAGGAGAGAGAGTTTTTGATGGAGGAGGGAAAATAAGGGTTTTTGTAAGACAATACATGACAGGTCAACAAATTAAGCTGTGTATTTTATAAACTGGCCGAGAGAAATGTCTTAAATGATTTCCAAAATGTTTTGTAAGAAATATCTTTATAAATGGATAAAAATAGACCTGCTTGCTAACAATTACTTGATAAAACATCACTCATTTGTTTGTATATTTAGCTAAAAGATTAAGCTTATTACCTTATACACACATATACATCAATTTTGTTGTTACTTTCATAAAATTCAGAAAGAAGAAAAGGGAGAATATCCCATTATGTTTAAAATTAACTAGCCTTGCATCTGTAATCATGTGGTCTCACCTGCATATGTATGTATGTCAAATTCTAATAAGACAGACTTGTTTTCATTTATAAATATCTAGCAGTACATATAACCATAACTTTAATATAAATAGCATTAATAAATATAAAATTATTATGTACTACACAATTAGTAGAAAGCATATTTTAGAGACACACCTGCCACAAAATACTCAGTCAGGGGTTTACTTGTCTCACCCTCTCTCTAGGCTTCATACTCCTCATTTGTAATTCATGTTAACAACTCAGATAAACTCCAAGGATTCTTCAGCTTTTAGGAATGAGAGACAGAAAGTATTCTAAAGTATCCCACAATCTAACAGGCAATAAGTATAAACAAATGAAATACCACAACAAGTGCAGTAAAAGAGTTATGTTTAAGGCACACAAAAACAAAAAGTGAGGTATATGCAGGGAAATTAGAAAAGGTATCACTGAAAAAGTAATACTAATACGTGAACTGAATCTCAGAAGAGTACATAGTACTTTACAAAGAGGTAGGCAAAGTAACGCTTGAAAGAAAAAATGAGTATAAAAATATCAGAAGTGAAGCACTTACACAATGGAGCAGCAAGGACCTCCAAAAATTTGGTCCTTTATTAAAAAAAGCAATAAGGATAGTGGCAAAAATTGTCAAAATCAACTTTTTCACAACACTAGAAATTAGCTAAAGCCTTGTAACAATACATTTTTACTCAAGAATATTGGATGAATCTCAGTAAAAACAGCAAGCTTTGCAGCATTTTAACTTGTTTTATTCCCATCCTTCTCTCTCCAGCTCCATGACAGCCTTCAAGTCATACAGCTCACAACTGCAGTAGCTGTGAAAACTACCAACCTAGCATCCACTGGAGGAAACAAAACAGGTTTAGAGCTCACCAAAAAGCCCAAGATTTGTCACTGTTAGACCTGTCAGGCAGCTACCTAGAAAAGCTCCATTCTCCAGGTTTGTCTTTATGTGACCTGATTCGGCACTCTGTGCAAAAAGCCCTATCACCAGGGCATCTGTTTAAAACAATCAGCAGCAATTGTATAATATTGCAGCTGTCATAGGCAGTGATAATAGCCACAGATAAAAACAGGTTGACCAAAAAACTTAAATCGAAGTAGGAATGAGATATCTACAGGGGCTTCAAAAAGCTCTTTGAAAAGCTCTAGCTCCTAGTAATGTAGAGGCCACACACATGTATAGCAGAGTGTGCATGCCCAGGAAAGAACTGAGAAGGACCTAGCCTCTTACCTCTGTACGTCTTAAGGCTCTGCAAAAGAAAGGAGCTATAAGGAGCTATAAACTGCACTGGAGCATTGAAGTCATGCCCCAACACACACCCTCAGCAAAAGCTAGAAGACTTATTGGTCCCAGGTGTTTAAGGAAACCTCTGTCCAATCATTAGTTGACCGCTAATCTGAGCAGACTTCAGTGGCAACCCACAGGGTAGGGGATCAGACTTCACAGAATTAGTACAGGAAAGTCAGTAAACAAAGAGCAACAACAAAAAAAAAATCCTGGCAGTAGAGAATCCAGTTTCCAGAGTTGCCACATTACAATTATTTCAAATGTACAATTTTCAACAAAAATTTACAAGACATGCAAAGAAACAGAAAAGTATAGTGCATACAAAGAGAAAGCAAGTTGACAGAAACTGTCTCTGAGAAAACCCATGTTAGACTTATTAGACAAAGACTTTAAATCAGCTACAACAAATATGCTCAAAGAACTGATAAAAACCATGTCTAAAGAACTAAAGTATGAAAATGATGGTTCACCAAGAATATTAATAAAGAGACAGAAATTATTTAAAAGAAAAAAAAAAAAAACACTTTAGGCCAGGCACAGTGGCTCACATTTATAATCCCAACACCCTGGGAGACCAAGGCAGAAAGGTCACGTGAGCTCAGGAGTTCAAGTCCAGACTGGGCAACATGGTGAAACCTCGTCTCTACAAAACAACAAAAATAATTAGCCAGGTGTGGTGGTGCATGTCTGTGGTCCCAGCTACTCAGGAGGCAGAGGTTGGGAGGATTGTTTAAGCTCAGGAGGTCAAGGCTGCAGTGAATCAAGATCCTACCAACAACAACAACAAAAACACTTTAGATTAAAAGGCACAAGTAGATTAGAACTAAAAGGATGGTACCATGCATATAATAACCAAAGGAAGGGCTAGAGTAGCTATACTAATATCAGACAAATTAGACTTTCAGACAAAAATTGTGACTAAAGACAAGGAAAGGCATTAGAAATAAAAGAAATGACAATAGAGCCAATCCATCAGAAAGATGTAATAATTACAAACATACATACACTAACAACAAAGCCCCAAATGCATGAGGCAAAAACTGACAGAATTGAAGAGAGAAACAGATAATCACACAATAGTAGTTGGAGAATACTCCACTTTCAATAATGAATGGAACAAGGAGACAGAAGATGAACAAGAAAATAAGACTTGAAAAACACTATAAACCAACTAGACCTAACAGACATTTATAAAACATTCCCCTCAACAACAGCAAAATGCACATTTATCAAGTCCACACAGAACATTCTCCAGGATAGAGCATATGTTAGAACATAAAACTGGCCTCCATAAATTTAAAAAGACTGAAATCATATACAATATGTTCCAACTACAATAAAATTAAATTAGAAATCAATAACAAAAAGAAATTTGAGAAATTCATGAACACATGGATATTAAAGAAAACACTCAAATAACCAATGCATCAAAGAAGTAATCACAAGGGAAATGAGAAAATACTTTTAGCTGAATCAAAATTTAAAAAACAGCATACCAAAACTTAACGAAATGCAGTTAAAGTAGTTCCTAGAGGGAAATTTACAGCTATAAAACACCTGTATTAAAAAAGGAAGAAAGATCTCAAATTAATAATGTAACTTCTGATGTTAAAAACTAGAAAAAGCGGTGGCAGACGCCTGTAATCCCAGCTACTCGGGAGGCTGAGACAAGAGAACTGCTTGAACCCAGGAGGCAGAGGTTGCAATGAGCCAAGATCACACCACTGCACTCCAGCCTGGGCAACAGAGTAAGACTCCATCTCAAAAAAAAAAAAAAAAAAACTAGAAAAAGCAAGACATACTATTCCCAAAGTAGAAGAAAGGAAATAACACAAATTAGGGTGGAAATAAGTGAAACAGAAGTTTTAAAAAAAATTATAGAGAAATCAACAAAACTGAAACTGGGAAACCATTAGTTAAACTGGCCAAGAAAAAACTAGAAAAACAAATTAATATAATCCGGAATAAAAGGGGATATTACTATTGACATTAAAGAAATCAAAAGGATTATAAGGCAATTACAGGGTAAATAATTTTATGCCAACAAATCAGATAACTTGGATGAAACTGATAAATTCCTAGAAAGACACAAATTATCAATTTGATACAAGAAATAGAACATTTAAACAGACCTATAACAAGTAGAGATTGAGTTAGTAATAAAAGAAAAAAGAAAGGAAAGCCCAAGATTAGATGGCTTTACTAATAAATTATCTCAAATGTTTAAAGATGAATTCACACCAATCCTCAAAAAATTCTCCAAAAAAATAGAAGAGAAGGGAACGTTTTGTCACTTATTCTATGAAAGCCAGAAAAATACATCACAAGAAAAAAAAATACAGACAATTATCCCTTGAGTATAGATGTTAAAATTCAACAAAATACTAACAAACCAAATCCAGTATACATTAAAAAAAGATTACATTCCATGACCAAGTTAGATTTACCCCAGGAATGCAAGGTTGGTTCAGCATCCAAAAATCAACCAATGTAATAAAACATTAACAGAAGAAAGGGAAAAAAAATCACATGATCATCTCAATAAATGCAGGGAAAAAAATCTGAAAAAAATCCACCACCCAGCCAGGTGCAGTGGCTCATGCCGATAATCCCAGCACATTGGGAGGTCAAGGCAGGAGGATCACCTGAGGTCAGGAATTCAAGACCAGCCTGGCCAACATAGCTGAACCCCGTCCCTACTAAAAAAATATGAAAGCTGGGCGTGGTAGCAGGCATCTGTAATCCCAGCTACTCGGGAGGCTGAGGCAGGAAGAATTGCTTGAACCCGGGAGATGGAGGTTCCAGTGAGCTGAGGACGTGCCACTGCACTCCAGCCTTAGTGATAGAGTGAGATGCCATTTCAAAAATATTTTTTAAAAAAAGAAAAGATCCACCACCGCTCATGATAACAACAGTCAACAAACTAGGAATAGAAGGCAACCTTCTCAATATGATAAAGGAAATCTACAAAAATCCCACAGCTAACATTATACTTAATGGTGAAAGACTGAAAGCTTTCTCCCTGTGATCAGGAACAAGACAAGGATGTCTTTTCTCACCACTTTTTTCTTTTAATTTTGGTTGATACACAACAAGTATATATATTTACGTCTCACCACTTCTATTCAATATTGTGGAGAAGTTTCTAGCCCAGGCAATTTAGGTGGAAAAACTTTAAAAGATCAACCAGATTGAGAAGAAGTAAATCTGTCTCTATTTGTAGATGTCATCTTATACATACAGACCGGGCATGATACCTCATACCTGTAATCCCAGTGCTTTGATAGGCCAAGGCAGGAGGACTGCTTGAAGCCAGGAGTTCAAGACCAGCCTGCATAACATAGCAAGACTCTACCTCTACAAAAAAAAATTAAAAATTCACTGGGCATAGTAGCGTGTGCCTGTAGACCCAGCTATTTAGAAGGCTGAGGCTGGAGGAATGCATGAGTCCAGGAATTCTAGGTTGTGCTACTGTACTTTAGCCCGGGCAACAGAGTAAGATCCTGCCTCAAAAAAAAAAAAAATTATCCTAAAAATTTAAATATATACATAGGAGAACCTAAAGAATACACACACACACACACACACACACACACACACACACCCTGTCAGAGCTAATAAACAAGTTCAGCAGGTTGCAGGATATAAGATAATTAGGTAAAAAGCAATTGTAGGAGCACATGTTCTCAGGATCTCCAGGGGATGTCTCACAGGCCACAAAAAATGAAAAAAAAAAAATTAAAAGCAATTGTATTTCTTTTCCTTTTTTTTTTTTTTTTTTGAGATGGAGACTCACTCTGTTGCTCAGGCTGGAGTGCAGTGGCGCAATCTCAGCTCACTGCAAACTCCACCTCCCGGGTTCAAGTGATTCTCCTGCCTCAGCCTCCCAAGTAGCTGGGCCTACAAACGCCCACCACCAAGCCTGGCTAATTTTTTGTAGTTTTAGTAGAGACGAGGTTTCACTATGTTGGCTAGGCTGGTCTTGAACTCCTGACCTCGTGATCCACCTGCCTCAGCCTCCCAAAGTGCTGGGGTTACAGGCATGAGCCACCGCACCCAGCCTAAAGCAATTGTATTTCTATGCACTAGCAATGAAGAATCTGAAATAAATTAAGAAAACGCTTCTACCGACAAAAGCATCAGAAAAAATAAAATATTTAGTAATAAACTTAATAAGACTTGTATACTGAAAACTTATAAAACATCACTGAAAGAAATTAAGGACCTAAATAAACAGACATTCATCACTCATAGACTGAAAGACTGGATTGAAATACTTCAAAAATTCTTCAAATCTCTGTCTTTGCAGAACTGGACAAACTGATCCAAAAATATATATGAAAATTCAAAGGACTCAAAACAGCCAAAACAATCTGGAAAAAACCAAAGTTGGAGGACTCACATTTTCCAATTTCAAAATGTACTGCAAAGCTACAGCAATCAAGACAGTGTGGTACTGGTAGAAGGTAATACTTACATAGATCAGGGAAAAGAACTCAGACCCTAGAAATTCGCCGATACATTTATGATCAGTTGATTTTCAACAAGGGTGCCAACAGAATTCAATCAGGAAAGACTAACCTTTTCAATAAATGGTGCTGGAACAACTGGCGATTAGCATGCAAATGAATGAAGTTTGACCTATAAATAACATCATATACAAAAATTAACTCAAGATGGAACAAAGACCTAAATAAGAGCTAAATTTATAAAACTCTTGGAGGAAAACATAGGTATAAATCTTCAAACCTTGGATTAGGCAAAGATTTTTTGACACTGACATATCAAAAGCATATGCAACCAAAAAATAATAAATTAAAATTCATCAAAATTAAAAATGTTTTAGGACACTATCAAGAAAGCAAAAAGATAATCCAAAGAATGGTAGAAGATATTTACAAATTCTATATCTAATAAAAATCTAGTATCGAGAATCTACGAAAAAAGCTTATCCCTTTACAATAAAGAGACAATTAACCCAATTTTACAAAAAGCAGAATAGAAATTGGTCCAAAAAAAAAGATACACACATGGCCAATAAGCACATGAAAAGATGCTCATCATCATCAGTCATTAGGAACATGACTGATGAATCAAAACCATAAAGAGATACCACTCATACTCACTAAGATGGCTATGATCAAAATGATGGATGACGTGCTGGCAAGGATATGAAGAAATTGGAAAACCTCATAAATTGCTGGTGGGATATTAAAATTGTTCAACCATTATGGAAAAGTATGGTAGGTCCTCAAAAAAGTTAAACATAGAGCTACCATATGACTCAGAAAATCTACTCCTAGGTATCAAGTGTAGAACAATCTAAAATATATATCCACTCAAAAACTTGTATATAAATGTTCGTAATAGCCAAAAAGCAAAAACAAGCTAAATGTCCACTAACTGATGAATAACCAAAGTGTATCTATCATTCATATAAAGGAATATTCAGCCATAAAAAAGAATGAAGTACCAATGCATGTCAAAACATGAATGAAACTTAAAACATGCTAAATGAAAGAAGCCAGGCACAGAAGGCCATATTATCATATGATTTCATTGACATGCAATGCCCAGAATAGACAATTCCATAGAGACAGAAAACAGACTAGAGATTACAAGAGTTTGGGGTGGGGAGGGAGGAATGGAAAGTAATTTCTAATGAATACTGGGTTTCTTTGGGGGTTGATGAAAATGTTCTAGAATTAGTGGTGGTGTTTCACAACAAAGCAAATACACTAAAAATCACTAAGTTTTTTACTTTAAAGGGGTAAAGTTTATGATATGTAAATTACGTCTCAATAATTTAAAAAATCAGAGTGTAAGAGATTCAGTTCCAGACTGAATCTAGTTCCATATAGCTGAAGCACAGATCTCAGAATATGAAGTTATGGGAGATGAGGCATGATAAAGAGGTACACATGATTCTAATCATGAAGGATCATCATATATTATGCTTTTAGGTTCATACTTCACCCTGCAGGAGATTAGAAAACAACAGAAAAATGTTAATCAAAGGTTTATATTCATCTGATTTGTTCAGGAAAGTAATTCTCTAGCAATGGCATTCCTATTAAAAAGTAAACAGCCAGGCACGGTGGCTCACGCCTGTAATCCCAGCAATTTGGGAGGCTGAGGTGGGTGGATCACTGGAAGCCAGGAGTTCAAGACCAGCCTGGACAACATGGCGAAACTCCATCTCTACTAAAAATACAAAAATGTGCAGGGGTGGTGATACACTTCTGTAATCCCAGCTACTCAGGTGGCTGAGGCATGGGAATCGGAGGTTGCAGTGAGCTGAGGTTGCACCACTGCACTACATCCTGGGTGACAGAGCAAGATTCTGTCCTCCCCTGCAAAAAAAAGTAACCAAGAGACACTGAAACAAAAATAAAGATACTATTTTAATAGCAATGTTTAAAAATCAAGGATTAAATCAAATAGAAGACACATGAGAGCTTTATGAGGGAATTATAAAACTTTAATAAAAGACATTAAAGAAAAGTTACCAAAAAAGGAGGGGGTATATGTATTTTTACATAAAATGTAAAGGAATGTTAAAGGAATAAGATGAAGTGGGGTAAGTCACTTTACCAATTATCAAGATTATAAACTCTGGTCCAGTGTAGTGGCTCACGCCTGCAATCCCAGCACTTTGAGAGGCCGAGGAGGATGGATCACTCGAGGTCAGGAGTTAGAGACCAGGCTGGCCAACATGGTGAAACTCCATCTCTACTAACAATACAAAAATTAGCTCTGAGGCAGAAGAATCGCATGAACCTGGGAGGCAGAGGTTGCAGTGAGCCAGGAATGTGCCACTGCACTTCAGCTGGGCAACAAAGCAAGACTCTGTCTCAAAAAAACAAAAATCAGAACAAAAAAATATAAACGCTGATAAGATTATATAATAATGGTGCAGAGATAAACAAAGGGCTACAGAATAGAGCAAGCTCAGAAACAGAGTTGTGTATACATAAAAACTATAAAAAGTTGATAAATGACATCAGAGATCACTGAGGAAGGAACCAGTAAACATTTTGCTAGAACAACTGGGGTAGACAGAGGGATTTGATCTTTATCTCATAACACATCAAATACAAATTTCAGATGACTTAAAGATGTAACTATTAAAAGATAAACATTCCAGGTCTTAATACATATATAGGAGACTGTATATAACTTCAAAGTAGAAAATAATTTCTTATTTAGATATAAAAATCTCAAAAAGATGAAAACTTCTATGTTAGACCATGTTAAAATTTAAATTGCAATTTCTGCTCCTAGAAACATGGCAGACTATAGGTTCAGAAAAAGCTTTCCTGGAAAAGCAGTTTTTAAAATTCTGGATAAAATAATCATAGAAGCAGACTAAGAGAATTCTTTGGAGACAAAAACAAGAAGAAAGTATCAATCCATAAACTGGATGACAGCCAAAAGCCAACATAAGGAAGAGTAAGAAGGTCACACTGGGATCACCACATAAAGTCTAGACCCACAACGCACTTTAGCCTCAATGTGAAATCGCCCACAAAAGCAATTGGAGTAACTACCAACTTCTCAATAGCAAAACGAAGAAGGCAGTGAAATGACATCTTCAAATGCTAAAAGAAAATAACTATCTGCAGAGAAGTCTATATCCAGCAAAACTCCTTCTAAAATGAAGTTAAAATAAAGACTTCTCAAGCTAACAAAAAATGACCTTCACTAAAGGAGAAAGTGTCAGACTGAAAGTAATTGAGCCTAGATGGAAGATCATACAAGACCCTCTTTCTCAACATACAAGAAAGAGTCACAAAGATCACAGCTGTTAAACACTGACTTGTAAAATAAGTATAATTTCTAATCTGTAGATTTTTTAAAAAGTGACGATAGATGTAAAATCACAAACAATGTCATATCATAAGAACAACAGCACATCCTCTCAGGAGGAGAGAATGACAGCGATAGGAGTTAGAGCATTCTAAGGTTCTTACACAGGTGAGGCACACAGTTTTACCTTTTTTTGGGATAAACCAACACTAAAACAACAGAAAAAGTATACATGTCTTCCAGTTAACGGAGGGCAGGAAATAAAATGGAAAAAAGAGAACCTTAAGTATTCCAAAACAAAGCAAGAAAAAGAATTAAAAAGATAATGAGAAAGCACTGTTTGAAGAGATTGACAAGGAGTCAAGATCAGAATTGGGAGACAAATTAGAAAGCTATTTCAGCATGAAGAAAAAGGGTCTCAAAACAATACAAATGACTTAAGAGGGGAGTACGGGCAGGGAAGGGTGAAGAACTTTTGCCTTACACTATTTATCTTACAAGGAAAAGTTATTTCTCTATTACTTATGACACTCACATAAACACACACACACACACACACACACACACACAGCTACTTCAACCATCCAGGCAATAAAGATAATTCACAGAAAAGACACAGCACGTGAATTCGTTTCTCACTTGAGTGTCTAGGATTGGGCCACCTATTCAAACAAGAGAAGGTGACTTGGTGAGAAATTCAGGTATGAAAATCTAAAAATACATTTTAATAGTTAGATAGCATGTCTACAATAGAAGCAAGGAAGCCTGGTTTATAGAAATAGAGATATGGGTAATTTGTGCATAGATCTATTACACAGAGAGACTGCAGGGGAATAACTAACAGGTAAAACACCAACACCAGGTAAAGGAAGACAAGTTCATTGAGCATTATGGAATAAGCTACCTCCATCTTAAAATATTTTAGACAACTGCTAATAGGGTGAACAGAAAATCTTTGTTAAAAAAAAAACTTTTGAAATACACTGAAAGGAAAGATCTATTAAACGTTTAAATGTATTCATCCTCTAAAAACTTCTCTACATGAAATACAATTTCAGCATTTATATTTGATACTTAATAAATGTAATATTACATTTATTGTATTTAGACACTTGTATACAAACAAAACAATTCAATCTAAAACCATTAACATGAGTTGAGTTTGCCATTTTTTAGATGTTTATAACACATATTCTAATTTTATAAAAAAGAGCTCTATTTCCAAGCTTTAAAGACAGCTATAGTTTAAACTATTCCAATTTAAAGTATTAACATGAAATTATTATAGAATATAAAATTAAAAATTCATTTTTGGAACATCTAGAAATTAACCTGACACTAAACAATTTACAGACATAACTACATTCTAGTATACAACTCATTAAAGTAGAATTAAAACTATATAGGACAGTTTAACATTAGCAAACAAAGACCACCAAAATTTGTGTTACTGAATGTGTGTGGGTAGGTTAGGAAACATGGTAATTAAGTCATTGAAGATACAGTGTGTGCTATATGGGCTTTGTTAACTCCTCCTGACACTATCCTGTATCACTATACTAGCCCTAACATGTTGATGCTTCTGCATGCACTTTGTGTAACTACCTCAAGTGCCAAGTAAACACAGTCTTCTGTAATTACTTCAGAAGGGGGAGGAGAGGACTACTGAGAAAGTCTCAGCACAGAGCCAAAGTATCAGCATAGAGCCACTATCTGTTACTTCAAGACCTGATACCCAAACCATGGCCCAGAAAACAGATACATATTTATACATTCTGCCTGAGCCCAAAGAAAAGCACACTCTACAATTATTCAAATAGGTTTATCTTGATGTTACTAAAGACAAACAAGACTTTCAAATTGAAATAGTAAAAGTTTGCATAATTTCTCCTTTGCAAAGAGAGCTCAAGCTTGTCAGAGTACAGCATATCCTTCTCACCAACTTCCACTATTCCCTGCACTGAATATTCCATCGACTAAATCTGTATTTATCCTACTAATGAAAAACCACCTAGTTATTATTGTTGTTTTCTAACAACTTGGCCAGCCCACTGGGTAAATGAAGTCTACTTTCAACCTGAGTTGACAGGCAGGGACCTTCAGGCTACTTTGAGGGGTGGAAGGAAAATCATCATCTTGGCACACCTATAACCCATTTATGGCATATCACTGTAACCACAGCAAATGAGTAGGCAAGATTTAGTCAAATTATTCTGATACTTGGACATAAGTCTAGACATAGCCTTACAAACATCTTACGTACTTTTGATAGAAAAGCCAAATCACACTAAGATAAAACTTGGATGTAAAACTCTACGTAAACAAATACACACATTTGAATCAGCACCAGGAACTCCATTTGTATGTAAGCTAGAAACACAAATTCTTATACACTTTCACTTTCCAATATTTTCATGCTGATTATAAATACCTATAACCACTATGAAAAACACCTAAGTAACTAAAATGCAAAACCTGCATGCCAATTTTAAATTGTAAACATTATAAGAAATCAAAGAATATAATGCAAGGGTATTTATGTAAAGTCTATGCACCATCTGAAATCACATGTAGGTTTTATATGCAAATTTTTCTGGGGAAAGGATCTACAGAACTTTCATGATATTCTCAAAAAAACAAATCAAGTTATTTTTTAGTATCTTTACTGAAATATGTAGCAAACAGAACTTTTTCGTAATTCTGGTCCTACATATGTTTATATATCTACTTCTTTAAACTGTTGATGTAAATTGGCTTCTAAGGGTACCTGACCTATGTTGGCCTCAGATTCCTTCTTATAAAAACGAGAACAGCACCGTTGCCCTGTCTTTTTCAGAAATGTTGGGCATATTAATTTGTCTGGAGTAGAAAGTTCTCCAGACAATTAGAAGTTTCTAATAAAATGTCAATATAAAATAATTTGATAATGTTGTTATGGATATTCCCATGTGTGTCAGCATGGTCTAGAAAGACATTTAAAATTTCAGACAAAGTAAGTGCCATAAAAAGAACAAGGTTTGTCTTAAAAACACTGATACCCAGATTTTAATTCTCTCAGCTTGTGTTCTCTCATTCAGCACTTAGCCTCAATGTGAAATTGCCCACAAAAGCAAATGGAGTAACTGTCAACTTCTCAACAGCAAAAGGAAGAAGGCAGTGATCTTGTAAATCTTTAACATTTAGGTTTATATTAAAATATATTTCAATTAAAAGAACAGTAGTTATGTGTACTTTTGGGTTAATGATGATTACAGCGAAATTCTCAAGTCAGAATTCCAAGTATCCATTGGAGTTTCCCTAAAGAATATTGCCCATCCTAAAGTGACATGCTGGAAGACTACTATAACAGTCATTCCTTTGAGAACACATGATCATAGTTTTTCTAAGAACAAATTGTTTTCAGAGTAAAATAATTTGTTTTTATGCTACAGAAAGGAAGCTAAGAAAAGAAAACTGGTTATGTTCTCCCTGGATGAGACTCTACATATGTATTTCTAAAACTATTCCTAATCAGGATGTCCCCTTCGACCCACCTTTGAAACCCTTAGGTCAGGTTCCTCACAGGCATCCAGCAGCTATCTCCATCTCCTGTTTCTTTCAACCAAAATCTTCTACAATTTCTTGCAACGCTCACCTTTATGACTTGAATATGGCTTTCTCTATGGACCTGGCTTACTGGCACTTGAGGAAACTAGTTCATTAAAAACATACCAAACTCCAAGACCTTCCTAGGCAGGAGCTGTCTTTCTGATTCTTAGGCCTAAGTGATAAGCTTATTATAATACATTCCCGCCAAATGCAGTGGCTCATGCCTGTAATACCAACAGTTTGGGAGGCCAAGAGAGGACTGCTTGAAGCCAGGAGTTTGAGGCCTGTCTGGCCAACGACGTGAGACGCCCCCATCTCTACAAAAAATTTTAAAATTAGCCAGGTGTGGTGGCCCACACCTGTGGTTCCAAATGAGGAGGAAGTATTCCTCAATTGAGCCCAGGAGTTTGAGGCTGCGGTGAGCTATGATCATGCCAATGCACTCCAGCCTAGGCAACACAGTGAGACGCTACCTCTAAAATAAAAAAGAATACGTTCCTAATCAAAGACAAATTATCTTCAAGATAATCAACATAAAACTTTCTCACACTGCTGAAAGGTCAACCCATTTACAAAAAATATAAAACATATGAGACAAGTTTATAAAGCTGCAAGACCTAAATGAAGAATAACTTTACTGAGAGAAACTTTTAAAACTTAATAAAAATGATAAGACACACTATATTTCTGGAAAGCACTACTTAATACTTTCAATATGCCAATCCCTCCAAATTAATACGGAGTTTTCATATAATGCCAACCAAAATCCCAATACTACCAAATTACCTAGGGTATTTATTAAACCTGAAGTTTTCTGGACCTTTCCCTAAACCTGGAATTGAATCTCTGAGATTCAAGTCAAGGAATCTGTTCAATAAAGCACCCTAGATGAAATTTAAGAATCTCTGCATTACGCCTGTTAGCTACTAATAATCCATCTGAAGGCCATTAACAAAGCCGATATTCATAATGGACTGATTTGATCACTTTTGGGGGTTAAGTTTTTTCCTTCCTTTTAGGAGACTGGCTAAGGAAGAATGCAACCTGTGGAAACAACAGAACTGGCATCACCTGAGAGCTTGCTGATAATGCAGAAACTCCGGCCCTACCCAGATGTACTAAATGTAAGCAGTTTAATAAATCCCAGGTGATTCATATACTTATTACAGTTTAAGAAGCACTGTGTTAAGGACTAAGACTCCCCAAAAAATATGTTTTAAAAAATTAATATATTTATAACAGGCCAGAGGCATTCATAGCACTCTTGAATTTCCCTGCTATATCACTAGTCTCTAGGGCCCCTCATCACAACTCTCATGCATAAAGCTGAAATGAAGGCTAAAATGAAGCCACTACCTTTTGACTTTCCTTTATTGCCAGTCACAACATCCTTTCCCCTACTTTATATCCACTTTATTTCCCACAGTAGAACAGTCACATTTTAGAAGTAATACCTTTTTATTTTAGCAGAACTGAAAAAGATTACACATTTAGTTCTCTACTAATATTACTCTTTCTCCCTTTTTACATATCAAAACTCCTCCATTCATAAATACAAAGCCTGGATATAGATCACAATCATCCGTTTCACAACTTCCTTCTCACCAGAATATCAGGACCCCCAAAAGCATTAAATTTTAGTGAACTCTTATATATTGCTGTCCAAATTCAGCATTATGCCAACCTCTCCTTGGGACTCCTTTAAGTGGCCTTATAACTGTTAAGTACAAAAATACCTCACCTCTTCCACCAGATTTCCTAAACAGCATCTGCAACTCTTTAACCCATCATCTGTTTTCTCAGATCGCCTTCAATGTTCCCTTCACCCAGTGACCATACTCAGTCACCTCACCTAAACTGCAATTATCTCACAACAGTTAGATAATTAGAGAGCTCTTCCCACGTTCATTTTGTCAACAAATTTTATTAAGTGTCTGTGAAAGTCTCGGGAACATGTTTTAAATAGGACACCGTATGTGTGAGGCTGTAGTCTATTGAGAGAGAAAGACAAAAAAGTTATTATGGCACACTGTGATAAATGTGAGCAAATGTAACTGAAGGACAAACGGTTATAATGAAATAATGATGCTTGGAGATACATAATTCAGCATTCTCTCTTCACTTCAACAAGCCCTGAAATTTCATTGTTTTATGAAGTCTTTTTTGATGAGAACTGATTACATAAGTCAAGAATCTATTGCATACACAGCATCACCGACCTATTTAACTAAACAGGCAAACACTTAATTCACATACCCTCCAATTCAGTGGCTTATTTATATAATTATGATTAAAGATAAATAGTAAACAAACATCCCATAACTTTATGGCAGCTAGCATGATGGCTCACACCTATAATCCCAGCACTTTGGGAGGCTGAGGTGGGAGAATCAACTGAGTCCAGTGGTTCAAGACCAACCTGGAAAACACAGTGAGACCTCGTCTCTATAAAAATTTTAAAAATTAGCCAGGCGCAGTGGCACGCACCCGTAGCCCCAGCCACTCAGGAAGTGGAGGTGGGAGGATCGCTTGAGCCCGGGAGGTCAAAGCTGCAGTGAGCCAAGATCGTACTACTGCCATGACAGAGCAAGGACATCTCAAAAGTAAAGGAAAAAAAATATATAATTACTACTTTAACACATGCTTAATCTTTTCAAACACTATTAATGCTGAAGTTTAAAAACATATCTCATTCGATCAGGTTCCCAGCATGAAGTGAATGAATCTCCAATTTACTAGTAGATTGTGTTCTGACAGTTTCTAAGTCTACTTTCGGTATTCAGAGTACTTTCCCACAGAAACAGTCTTGTATGTGATTCTTAGGTTC
Organism: Macaca mulatta; assembly: GCF_049350105.2. Classification (NCBI taxonomy): domain Eukaryota; kingdom Metazoa; phylum Chordata; class Mammalia; order Primates; family Cercopithecidae; genus Macaca; species Macaca mulatta. Next base: position 55,049,538 of record NC_133410.1, read on the forward strand.
TCAGGTCTGTTTACAGTTTAATACTAACAGTACTATAATACCTAATGACGGTCTATTGAAACTTTTCTATGGAAACATTCATTCAAGGTTCCAACTTGAGAGGCCAAGAATGCATCTCATTGCACCCCAGCAACACAGATTTCACTCAGCCTACCAAACTCAGAAAGGGATTCCCCCCAGATCCAAGATACAACCAGTACCCAAAAGTAACTACAAGCAGAGGTCAGGGAATGAGTCTATGAATTTTACAGCAGTTTCTCGCTTTTCTTTGGTCACTTGGCCTTTTGGGAATATGATGAAAACCATAAGCCCTCTCCCAAGAAAACTGCACATGGATGTCTATGAACCCCAGGCTTATATAACCCCAACTGCAAAGTGCACACTATACAGTGTAAACTGTACACTATAGATCAGCACTGTCTAATATGTCCAATATAATATGAGCCACATACAAAATTTTAAACGTTGTAGTAGCTACATTAACAAGGTAAAAAAAAGTAAAATTAATTTTAATATGTTTTTGGCCCAATATACCCAAAATATTATCATTTCAACATGTAATCAATAGTATAAAAATATTAATAAGGTCTTCTATATTCTTTTCTCATATCAAGGCTTTTATATCCAAGTGCATTTTATATGTATTGCATATCTCAAATCAATGTAGCAACACAAATTTTAAGTACTCTATAGCCACATGTGGCTACTAGCTACTGTATCAGACAGTTTTATTACACTATACATTGTAGACCCAGACACTCTCAAAGTCTTTTGGCCTCAGGATCCCTTTACATTCCTAAAAATTATCCAAAACCAGAGTGCTTCTGCTTACATGGCTTATATAAATCCATATTACATTAGAAATTAAATCTTAAAATTTTTAAACCTTTATTAATTCATTTAAAATAATAAACTCAGAGCATAATATTTTAATAAAAAATGGCTATCTTTTCAAAAGAGAGACTACAGTGGCACTGTTTAACATGCTTGCAAAACTCTAACATCTGGCTTAATAAGACTGTTGGATTCTCACACCTACTTTGACAGTAAATCTATGATATGTTGTTTTGGTTGAATGAAGTACATAAAGATAATTCAGTCTCACGCAGGTAGGTAGAGGAAAAGGTGAACACTATTTTATAGTCTTTTCAGATAACTATGAATAGTCTATTCTTCTTTGCTATTGTAGCAAAACATTATAATTAGTACTTCTCAAAGGTTCGTTGTAATATGGAATCTAAAACCACATCACTGAATTTTTGGCAATTACAATTAAAATCCAGTGGTCAATCTTGTACTTTGTATTTGTAACATCATGCATTTGGAAAATATAAGTTATACAGATATTCTATTACAGAATTGTTTTAAAAATCACATTTGTTAATATTTATCACCTATATCCTCAGAAAGGCTATTAAAGTAATAGGGAACTGTCAAGCTCACAATGGCTGACACAAGTTTTCTAAAATTCTGATTTTCTTTGAAAGTTCAAATTCCTACATTAATAAGACATGTAATTTGTTTTCCTTGAAGTGACAGGCTCATTTCATCTTTTGAGAAAATGTGTGCCAAATATCCAAGTCTAAATGAATAATCATAGTTTGTCACTGTTTCCAGTAAAGATGATACTCTATGAAAAAGGCAGCTACTTCAGCACACAACTCCATCACCCAAGTGCTCTTCCTCAATTACACCATACTGCTTCCTTATGCAGCAAAAGTGCTTTGTGTGTATTTCCCATTTTTTCACATAAGATATTAAAAAGGCATATACTTAAAAATGGCCAGTAAGCACATGAAAAGATGCTCAAAATCACTAATCATTAAGAAAGTGTCCATCTTTTATGTTCTTCTATAACAATATTGTGATTTTCTTCACAGAGGTTCGCACATTTCTCATGAGATAGATAACACTTCATTAGGATGGCTGTTATTAAAAAAAGAATTGCAAGTGTTGGTGAGGCAAGGATGTAGAGAAATTGGAGCCCATGTGCAACGCTGTTGGGAATGTAAAATGGTACAGGAACTGTGAACAACAGTAGGGCAGTTCCTCAAAAACATTAAACATAGAATTACCATATGATCCAATAATTCCACTTCTGGATATACACCAAAAAGAAATGAAAGCAGGAACTCAAACGTATACATATTTGTACACCCATATCTACAGCAGCATTATTCACAACAACCAAAAGGTAGAAACAACCCAAATGCCCACAGACAAAATGTGTTATGTATGTACAACTGAATATTATTCAGTCTTAAAAAGGAATGAAATTCTGATGTAGCTACAACACAGATGATACCTTAAAGACATTTTTAAGTAAAATAAGCCAGACACAAAATGCTAAATAATGTTATGATTCCACTTCTATAAGATACGTAGAATAGTCAAATTCATAGAAATGGAAAGTAAATCATGGTTATCAGGGTCTAAAGGAAGAGGGGAAGTGGAAAGTTGGTGTTTGATGGGTATGAAGTTTGTTTAAAATGAAAATTTTCTGGAAATAGTGATGATGAATGCACAACAATTTGAATGTACTTAATGCCACTGAACTGTACACTTAAAAATGGTTATTACGGTGAATCTTATGTATATTTTGAAAAAAAAGAAAAGGTACTCAAGGGCCAAGAGTAATAAAATGCTTTTCACTACCCTTGACTAGTGTTAAGGTGCTTGCAGTGTGAATGTCAATACAGTGTAAATGGTAATTATGTCTTAGCATTATTATGAAAATATTTTTTACCTGATAGACCCTCTATCAAAGGGTCTCGAGGATCCTTTCCCTTGGGGTCCACACACTGCACTTTGAGAACCATTACCAAAATCTATTTTTTCAGAAAGGTCAATTAATGAAGGAAGGAAAGAGTAGGAAAGACCACAAAAGTTTTATTTTTGTTTGTTTTATCTTTTGAAATTAAACAGGCTTACAAGTTGAACAGGATATAAACTGTTCAGGGTATAAACTGGTATACCTTAACAGGTATAAAAAATATTGAGGAACGAGTAACAGTAAGAGAAAAATCAGATAACTGATGGAAAAAAATGGGGGAGAAAAGATGACCAGGGGCTCAGCCTCTAGCTAAAGTGGGAAGGAGAGACAAATATTAGAGCCAGATGGGAGGGGGGAATGGGTTACATTTTTAAAAATTTATTATTATTATTATTATTATTATTGTTATTTAGACACAAGGTCTCACTCTGTCACCCAAGATGGAGTGCAGTGGCACAATCACAGCTCACTGCGGTCTCGAACTCTACCTTGGCCTCCTGAGGTGTAGGCCACCATGCCAGGCTCTACATTTTGACTTACGAAAAAGCTCATTTTACTCAGAAAAACATATAGACACTAGATGAATGCTGCTTGATAATGATGGTGATACTTCCATAGTTTGAAATATATTAGAAATATTATCTTTTTTTATTTTTTGTACTGAGTTTATTTAGGAAGATATAACATATTGACAATATTGAGTCTTCTTAGCTGGTAACATGAAATAGCTCTCCATTTAGACAAGTTTTATTTTATGTTCTTCTAAACAATATTATAATTTTTTTCACAGAGGTTCTGCACATTTCTCATGAGTTTAGCTCTTAGATGATATATATAGTTTTGCTATTACGAATGTAATTTATTTTCTAATTCATTATTACTGAGATGTAAGAAACTATTAAGCTTTATTTATTTTGTAATTACTACTCTACAAATATTTCTTATAAATCCTAGATGCTTTTCAATATTCTTTTGAGTTTTATACCTAAACAATAATGCCATTTCCAAATAAGTTTAGTTTAGAAAGGTTATCCTTTAATGTTTTAAAATCATAAATCAAGCACCATTCTATTTTAACTTTTTACTTGCCTGTGTATAAAAACATGCCAAATGTATCATAAAAGTAATGCCGTGTCATTTTTAAGGAAACTGTTTTATAATATCATAGGAATTTATATCACTGTAAAGATTCAGATATTTTGTATTCCAAGTTTAAGTCTAAAGCATTTTTGCTGTCATCTAATAAACAAAAACTTAAAAGAACCTTGTTTTCTTTTTACTTTGAACACTACACAAATTTACTAGGTAAAATGCAAATAGGGATCTGATATTACAGCACTTCAGATTCCACGCGTGATAACATTGAACTAGGAACAGAAGAAAAGGGGAGGATAAGAACTTAGCTATATCTCTTCCTCTTTTACCCTCCTCCTTACCGGAGGTCCTCCGTGTTGCTATGCTAAATTCAACTGAAGAAGCTAAAGTATTGCACCTTTAAGCTACATACTTTACAGTTCACAAATATATTATTTCATTTATGACTTGTCCTCTCTAGACTGAGAGAACAGTCTACCCTGGGAGAAGTTGGAATTTAAACTTTTAAAATTAATCGTGACATCTTAGCTCAAATAACTGCAGCACATGGTTTGATTGCCTTAGGAAAATACAAAGCAGAAAAGTTTTAACTTAGAAACTCAAGCAAAAATGTTTGAGAATACTTCTTCCACCTCATACTCCTCATGCACCCGGGAATACTGCAGCTGCCTTCAGACTATTAAAAGTCCCCAGGTCCCTTAAGCCAGTTCCAAGTACCCACCCCAATCAAAAGACAATGCCCATAAATACAGGAACTATACCTATAGCTACAGGCCAATGCCTATACAGCATAGGAGCTAATTAAAGAGGCATAAGTAAAAGTACTTAGGCATAAGGAAAAAAATGAAAAAAAGAAAAAAAGAAAGAGGCCATAACTACTAGAAAGAGTGCTGGTCACAAGAACTAAGTTCTACTCTCCACAATGAACACTAATAATGTGACTTTGGGTTCATTCATTACTCCCTTTTCTCATTGTTAAATGAGGGAACTAAATTTGGACAATCACTACAATTATGGGAAATTTAATGAAGCACTAGTATTTTCAAAGAAAGACTATGAGTCCAACAATACCAATTGCGATTAATATAATACTTAGGATATTTTCCGAAAGAGGCTCCGAGAACGTCCTATTTTTAATTCAGGTTCTTACACATCGTTCCCTATTATTTCGTCTTCCAAAGCAAAAGAAAAAAAGAAAACAAAAATCGTGGAATTGACCTTATACTATCCATAATGGCCCACCACAACTTTTTGAAATACCTTTAGTGTATTTTTTAAAAAATAAAAAAAAAAACAGCCACTATTCTAAGATGATAACAAATCTGAACTTTGAATCTGTATATAAGGGTTTCTCAAGTTAGAAATTTATGGGCATTAGTTACATCCAACCTTGAACACTATGGATTCATACACCCCTTACAAATGCACTTCCAACATTTCCTATGGATAGGCAGAAAATACCATACACAAACACATATTTTAAAAAATAAAACTCATGAGTTTGCAATATTTCTGAAGTTCCCACTGCACTGAGGTGAAAAACTATAAAATCCTTAACAGCTACCTTCACTTGTTTAAAAATAAAAACAAGTACCAATTTGGGTTGACATCCTTAGAATTTCTCCTTTGGGTTGTACAAACAACATTTTGCTAAAAGATGAAAATTTACCAAAGATTTAGCAATCCAGTTAACTATTCACTAGGATTTAAACTGAGCTGTCTAGATGAGTTAACTATAATACTGTGCTAATGAAACTAAGGATCTATTCCAATTTCAATTTAGGCCTATTAGGTAGACAAAAAAAAAAAATCCTTAGATCCACATTACTGCACGTAACAGTTAACTATCTTACATACTCCTGTTAGTGATCATAGAAGACACCATAAAAAGCCTATGCACAGCTGAGCATATATACACCCAACCTCTGAAGAAATAATTCAGAATACATGTCCTACTGATCATGAGTCAGTAGCAACTTTTTTTTCTATATCTGTGTAAAAACATAGGCCATTAACATTCAATGGAAGAGAGTCTGTGATGCAGGCAAGAGAATGAAAAAGTGGGTAATTGCCAGTGATGCATAATTCCACTCCCTAGAAAAATAGTCCTGACAAGATAGAGAAAAAAAAAAAAATTACTTATTAGTAGTATCTTTATGATTCAGAAAGAATGGTAAAACCTAACCACACCACTGACAATCTCATTCAAAAGAGAATACTTATGTAAAAAGTTCCAGGCAGCCCTAACAATGGTCCAATTAGCACAAAGCAAAATAAGTAAATATAACATTTAGGCAACGGGAAGTAGTGTACTGGAACCCTCTCTTCCAGAAAATGAAAGAATAGTCAAGGATGGTTTGCTACCTTCTGACCTTTAGGCCAGGCTTACAAATTTCCTAATCTAAAAGCAAACTCAATGTCTTTCTACCTAGAAAATAAGTACCTTTAATATCATACAGTCCAGTTAGAGGAATCCCCAAAGTTAATGCTCACTTGTTTCCCTCCCCAGGAGCCTTAAGGAGATGAGATCCCCTTCTTTTTCCTAATCCCCTCATCCTCCTAGACACCATTCATCCCATTAAGCCTTGGTACTACCCGCCACTCAAGATAAAGCCATACACAGCTGACCATCCCCAAAACTGTTTCTTCTTAAGATTAGTTATCCAAAGCACATACTTTACACCTACCCAGCTCCCATTCTGTCTAACGGTAGTGGCTCAAGGGAACTCAGGCTAGAACATTTTGAGTCACATCTAATACAAGCAATGCAGTACCCACAAAACAAAGATGTACTATACATGTCACCATAACAGAAATAAAACAGGCTAGGAGTCCAAAAATAAATCTGGTAGTATTTTTTCATCCATCTATTTAAGGTTAGAACTACATTATTACCAAATATCTCTATCTCCTTACTTTAAAATGGACAGAACTTCAAAAACAGGGTCAGCCTTCTCCTAAACATCAACTGAACAGTTTGATATGTCAAGTATGGCTGCTATCCAATTGTTTCATAGTAATTTGCAGCAAGCCCTCTGATTACTTTTCAAAACCGAAACTCAACCTCTTACAGAGGTACTGAATACTATCACGAATACAGCACTGCAAGAGATAAAAGATGAATACAAGGCCAAGCATGGTGCCTCACACCTGTAATCCCAGCACTTTGGGAGGCCAAAGCAAGGGGACCATTTTAGGCCAGGAGTTCAAACCCAGCCTGGATAACAAAACAAGATCCCATCTCTACCAAATATTTTAAAAATAATGAGGGGGAAAAAAGAATGAATACAAGATAAGCTTTAAAAGAATTAAATTTCAAAGTAGAGAAAACTACACATTTTATTAGCATTGAACAAAGCTATTTAAGATAAGTGCTATATGAGTAACAGTTGCTAAGCAGAGCAAGGGAAGGCATAATTACACTTATTTTATTGTAGATAGGGTTTCAGGAAAAAATAAAGATTGCAAAAAAGTAACTATTTTAAATATATCCTACAAGACCCAATTTTTAACAGAATGGTGGAGGCCAGTATTTGCATTCTGGGCAAACATAACAACATAAGCTAAAAAACAGAAATGGGAAAGTGTAGCAAGGTGGCACATGCCTATCTGGGAGGCTGAGGCAAGAGGACTGCTTGAGGCCAGTAGCTCAAGGCTGCAGTGAGCTATGATCACACCACTGCACTCCAGCCTAGCCAACACAACCTTGTCTCAAAACACACACACATACACACACACACACACACACACACACACACACACACAGAGGCACAAATTGGGTAGCTTATAAGCAATAGAATGTCTTACTGTTATGGAGACTGGAAATCCAAGACCAAGGTGCTGGCAAATTCAGTGTCTGGTAAGGGCTTGTTTCCTCATAGATGGCCATCTTCTAACTCTACCCTCATATAGTGGAAGGGATAAGGGATCTCTCTGGGACCTCTTTTATAGGGGCATTAATTCCATTCATGAGGGCTCTCATGACCTAATCAATTCCCAAGGGCCCCATCACTAAATATCATCACCTGGGGGGTTGGGATTTCAACATATGAATTGGGGGAGGAGTCACAAACATTCAGACGATAGCAGAAAGCTGGAGAGAAGTGCAGAAAATATCAAGCATAAGAGTGTAATATACATAAGGAGTAAGAGTGAGAGATTAAGGCTAGAGAGGTGGGTTGGAGGTCACACTGCAGAGGGTCCTGAATCCTAGAGTAATCAGTGTGTACTTTACTTGGTTAGGCAAATAAGAGAGTGACATGAGCATAAGTCCATTTTAGGAAGAATAAGCTGGAAGGAATACAAGAACTGGTTTGGCAAGGAAAGAGTCTGAAAGAACAGTCCAAATGCTAATATAATTCTCTAAATGAGATGTATTAAGGACCCAAATTAGGGCTGACAGCATTGGAAACAAAAAGTACCCAATTTCCCATACATATCATGGGTAAACTTTCTATCTGTAAACTTAATCGGAGAAAGTACTGTCACACCTCCTCCTCATATATTCTTTTTGAATAAAAAGGTTTTGTTACTTTCTAATACTCTCTAAAATATATATATTGTGCATGAGTCTCTTAGAAAACACAATCAAGATAGTAAAATAAGCAATTAAGGTGGCATGCCCACTGAAACTAAATAGTATTCTGAAATGTCACACAATTTAATTTGAGTTTCTACCCAGATCTCAAGGAGTAGCATGTAAGGCAACTTCTTTGAAAAGACCTTTTTCCAATGATTAAAAAATAATTTTAGGCCGGGCACAGTGACTCATACCTGTAATCCCAGCACTTTGGGAAGCCAAGGTAGGCAGATCACCTGAGGTCAAAAGTTAGAGACCAGCCTGGCCAACATGGTGAAACCCCATCTCTACTAAAAATACAAAAATTAGCCAAGTGTGGTGGCAAGAACCTGTAATCCCAGCTACTTGGGAGGCTGAGGCAGGAGAATCGCTTGAACCCAGGAGGCAGAGGTTGCAGTGAACCAAGATTGAACCACTGCACTCCAGCCTGGGCAACAGAGCAAGACTCCATCTTGAAAATAATAAAATAAAAATAATTTTATACTTTAGGATTAAAAAATAAATTGCCATTCCATTGTAAAGTCTGTCAAAGAACTCAAATTGTATAACGACCAAACACAATCCTTTCATTACGGTCTCAATCCTGAAATTGTTCATTGCTATTCCTCCCTATCCCATGCCCCTCACTTATCGAAAACAGCAGTAAAAATCAGTTATATAGACAGAATCCAAGAATACTAAAATGGAAAAGGATGTTACAAACTCATTTTATCCACTTCATTTTTTTCTTGAGGAAACTGAAGTCAAAACGTCACAATGCAAGTTAGAGGCAGAACAGGGATTACCAGCTGGTATTTTTCCCCCTGACAGATGCATCCAAGAAGGCACTATTTCAAAGATAATTAAAAATGTTAAAATGGGCAAACTAGTAGCAACAATCATTCTATATTTTTAAATAATACTGACTGCAAAACGCCTCTAATGTTACTGCAATTCTACAAGACTAGGATAAACCAAAAACAAAGTCTCTCTGTAGAAAAGGCCTTACAACCACTTTCCTGCAGAGAGAGACTTTTGAAACAGTTAGCAGACATGTGCTGACTGACCTCATTTGTAAAGCTGATACACATAGACAAAGAATCTCCAAATTAACTAAGTGCCTAACTATTTAAAACAGCTCAGTCATTAACTACTCAACTTCCCAACTTAGTCTCCTAAAAATAGCAAGCTGTGGGTAGATGAATGGTTCACCAGATGCATGCAAGATAAAACTAAGGAATAAACAGTCCCAATCCCTTGGAGATGAAATATTATACCTGACCACTAGAAAAGTGTGGCAGCTTTGAAATGGTAGTTCAGGACTCTTAATTTTGGAACCCCAAGTCAAGGCTTTAATCATTTTGATAGCTACCAAATGAGCTCTAATAGATGTATATGAAACTATTTCAAGTTTTGACAAAAAAATAGGAGGGAAATGGTGAAAGAAAACCAAGATAATATACAAGATCAGAAAGAACACTATAGAAAACTCAGGATCAACATAAGGACATCCATCTCACTTTCTAATATGTTCTCTAACATTAACATCATCAAGGACCTTTCCAAGTTTCCCTCCTGTGCACCCCATGATCAAACATACTAACAAATATTAATTCATTTTCATTATTTTTAAAATATCAAAGACAGAGCCTTTTCAATCTGCCCAGCATGAGAATGTCAGTATTAACCACAATAGTTGACTACAGCCTAAAAGCAAAGATATTCGGCATGTTTGTACAATTTAGCACTTTCATATATATATATATATATTTTTTTTTTTTTTTTTTTGAGACAGCATCTTGCTCTCTCACCCAGGCTGGAGTACAATGGCTCTATCTCACCACACTGCAACCTCTGCCACCCAGGCTCAAGGGATTCTCCTGCCTCAGCCTCCTGAGTAGCTGTTATTACAGGCACATGCCACTATGCCTAATATTTGTACTTTTAGTAGAGACAGGGTTTCACTCTGTTGGCCAGGCTGGTCTTGAACTCCTGGCCTCAAGTGATCTACCTTTCTCGGCCTCCCAAAGTGCTGGGATTACATGCGTGAGCCATCATGCCCATTCTGTACAATTTAGCTCCTTTACTGGAGATAAATGCACTATAAATTTCCACTATTTTTTTTGGAACACTGAAAATTTAGAATTGTTTTAGTGTCAGTAGCTTGTCATTGAATAAAACTGCTACCTCTAGAGGAAATACATCAATGGACAATCAAAATTACATCCTAGGAGCTATCACTACAATAATAACATAACCCAAAAGAGAACCATTTGTTAATAATATTGTATATAGTGTCCTTTGTTGCAAATAATTTCCATTTTATTGTAAAATCATATGCTACTATATAAGTCAAAATTTTATACAGCTGACTGAAACTTGAAAATTCAATATGGCTGAGGTACACATAATTATCCAACAAACTATTCAGATATTTTGCAAACATAAATGTGATATTTATTCAGGATAAATGTGACACCAAATATATAATCAAGTCACTACAATTTCCAAATCAGATTTCACTGAAAGCTTATAACTAAATCTGAACTTAAAAGTTCACTCATATTTATGAGAAGATTTGTCAATGCACTGTTAGGTACTGTCACACATTATCTTCTCTAATCTTCATAATAGATATTACCCCCTTGTTTCAGAAGAGGAAACAATGTTTTCTAAGAGCTGAATTAAACAACAAAAAAAGGTGCTAAGTAAGTACTACTGGACAACTGAAAGCACAGGCGAACAGACCTTGTTTCTACACTCAAAAAGCTCAGCACCCAAAAAAAGCTGCCAAAATCAACCACAAAATGTAAAACAATTTCACAACTGCATGTAACTGAGTTTTTAAAAACTCAGTCACCTTTGTAGGATAAATAAAAATATAACGTCAATAAAGCAAGATAACTACAAGGGGGCATCTAGGTTATTTTTTTTTCCTTTCCTGTTTCAAGTTGCTAAGTGAAACTACACTGCCTTAACTGCTGTTTGTCTTCACCAAACTAGAAAGTTCAGAGCCCTCTGGCCTAAGTACAAAACCTCTGATGGTCCAGTAAAGAGCCCTCCATGGGTGCTCTTCAATTTGCAAATTAGGCCTTAAATTCTACTGAAGATCATCATCTGATTAAAAAGAAAAAAGAAAAAGAAAAGTCAAACATCATTTCCTTTGAGAAGTAGCTGAATGTTTACAGTATGGCCAACTTGTGTGATACAGTATCAATTAAAACAGAGTCTGTCTAGCCTTAAGAATTTTACTATCTGGTAGTGGAGGTGACAGAGGAACAGTAGTTAACAACCTTAGTGTTTCTGGATGCTTACATAATTCCATCTCAAGACAGGTTAAATGTGACAAGAGGGGAAAAAGCAAATAGTTACAAGCGTCTACAGAAAGGAGGAAGTGATCATAACCATTACTTAGGAAACAGGGATTACAAAGGCGAAGGCAGAGTGCTAGGCAAGTACAAGATTGTGGAGCACATTGCACCAGGCGCAAAGAGTATTCACCCAGCAAATAATTACAGGTAAGCTTTTAAAGATAAGAAGTGAGCATGAATAACTGTGAATGCCAGGTCAAAAAATGTGATCAAGTAAGATGACTTTGCAGCAACACAACTGTTCACTCCCTCCCCTTCTTGAAATACTCTCAAGTTTCCAGGTACCAGAGCATCCTGGTATTCCTCATACCTCTCTAGCACCTTCTTCTTAGTCTTCTTCGCCCGCTCTAAATCAGTGGTACTCAACAAATGGTTCCTGAACCAGCAGCATCTGTATCACTGAAAGAGTGGGCCTCACTCAGACATAATCAAAAGTTGAGGACCGTCCTCAGCACTTTGTGTTTTACCAAATCCTCTGAATGTTTACAATGAATACTAATGTCTGAGACGGATACACTAGAGGAGTCCTTCAATGAGCACCTTCTCATTCCTACACTCTCCCTACATCCATCCTCTCCCAGGGCTTTAAATAACAGCCAGGGGCTCACTAATCAATCAGAAGTACCATTTCTAAGCCCAAACACCTTTGCTGAGTTGCAGACCACATACCCAACTTCCCATTTGATATTTCCTCTCAGATATCTCATCCAAACACGTCTCTAAACATGTCTAGAACTACAGGCTGTCCTCCAAACACCTCAAAAAAATAAAATAAAAAATCTGTTCCTTCCTTATGTTCACAAATGGTACTTTCACCTGAGAGATACATAAGCAAGTCATTCCTAACACTTCCTATGACCACCACAAGGTCTTCCCATTTAAGCATTATCATCTTCATCTCCACTGTCACCATTCTAACCTTATAATTTGTATACCTCTCTACACAGCAATCAGCATGATCTTGTAAAAATACAAATCAGAGCATGTCACTGCCCCAATTCAAATCCTTCAACAGCTTCCCGTTGCATTTCAGATAAAACCTAAACTCCTCAGCATGGTATACTAAGCCCTGGACCCTGGTTACCTTGCCAACATCATCTTGGATCTCTCTTACATGTGATTTATTCACTGTAGTCCACAGCTCTGAGCATATTTCAGTTTCTGAAACTTCCTTCCCTCGCATAGAGACTTCAGTCTTCATGACATACTTCAAGTCACCCCGACCTCACACCTCTGTTTTTACCTAACTTTTTTCATCCTTCAGGTTTCTGTTGAAAGATCAAAAAGGCCTTCCTTGATCCCCCAAACTGAATTGTCTCATAAAACCCTGCACATTGTCTTCACAACACATATCAAAAATTTTAACTATAGTAACTTGGTGATTTTGGTTTGCTTGTTTAGCATTTATCTTCCACACTAATCTGTAAGTTTCATAGGCCAGAAGAATACCTCCACTATTGTCCTCTACTATGTTAAGTAGCACCTAGCAGTGCTTAGCACACAAAAGGCATTTAACGAAGTTGTGTAGTAGTTAACAGTTGTTGATATTTTTATTTGATCCTCCCCTTCTTTCTATCCTCTCTGTCTTCTCTTGGGAATGTTAACTTAGAAGTTACTGGGCAGCCACAGATTGTTTCTGCAAATGAGATATAACGCTTAAATCCATCATTTCCCTACTAATTTACAGTGCAAAATCAGATGTATAGTACAACCTTCCTGAAAAATTAACAATGAGAACTGGCTAATACTTTGCTTATCTAAGCATTTAACTCTAAGAGAAATACCGAGCTATTTTTAAAGAACCCTGTAGTAAATTCCTGGCCTCCAATTACTACCAAGCCAATAACCCCCAACACCCATCTCAGTTAATCTTACCCACATCACCATATTCACACTATCATTCTATCCAGCCCCCATAACCTCGTGATTACATTATCTCAACAAGTTATCTCTGCTCTCCCAGTCTCAACACCCCATTTTAGACCCACTTTGTACCAAGGACATTTAGAGAAAACAGTGTCCCCTACTCAAAAACCAACTTATTATCAATCAGTACTAAATTCCTCAGACTAGCACCAAAGGCTTGTTATGCAAAGGTGATGCCTGTGGTCAATGGTCAACAAGCCAATACTAGGTTTTAGTAAAAACCTGGAAGGTTACATTGAATTAATTATATGAGCCTGACAATTTGTCACTGTTTGAAGCTAAAACCAACATATGGCTCTCCCTCATTTCTACAGACCAAAGTTGGGATCTGCTTAGCAAAGACTCCTAAACAGTTTTTGAGAAAAAAACATGAACTGCCTCACTATGCTATCAGTCCTTTAAACCTTGAGGAGGAACTAAAAGGTGCAAGTTCTATTTTCAGACATTTATGTGCTTGACTACAAAGATATTATGATGCAAAGTATATATAATGTTTCAGAGAGAAAACTTTTTAACAGTTTAGTTATAACATACAACCTACCCCTGAGAATATGCTTTTTAAATTATAGACATAAAATGTGTATATACATATCTACCTATAACAATGGTTGCTCCTCATTAGTTGGGGATACTATATTTGCAAATTCATCTACTCACTAACATTTGTACCCCCAAAATCATTACTCATAGCACTTCCACTGTCATCTGCAGACATGTGCACAATTGTGAAAAATGTGAGTCTACTGATGTGCACATTCTTGCTTCAGCTTACATACTGTAAACAAGTGTCCTTTTCATGGTCTATTTAGTGCCATGTTTTTCTCATTTTTGTGCTTGCTATTGGTGATTTCACTGTTGAAAACAGTCCCCAAACATAGTGCTAAAGTGCTGTCTAGTGTTCAAGGAGCAAAGACTACAGAGAAAACACAAATGTTAGATAATCTTCATTGAGGCATGAGTTACAGAGCTGTTGGCCATGATTTCAACGTTAATAAATCAACCAAATATATTAAATAAGGTGCGTTTTAGGCTGCAACACACATAAAACAAGGTTGTATCTTAATCAGTTGACAAAAATGTTGTGACCAGAGGTTTTCAGGAATCTAATACTGTAGTAGGAGCAGTGCTTCAGTATTTGCTAATCCAGTTTTCACGGTGACCTTTTGGAACGTAACTAATTATATACAAATAAGAAGAGAGATGGACTGATTTATTGAAAAGACACTGCAGAGGTCATTATAAGTAAGCTACCAATGTTTGCAGGAGCATGGCAAAAACACTTCAGGGCACAGCATCTACCAGGTCTTCCCAACTCTGTTTAAAAAACTTTGGGCCAAAGCAAAAAATGCAAAACCTACCAAGTTTGTGCTTTGGTCTATCTTAGCTTCCACCCCTTTTCCTACTCAGTGGTATGCCTCTCCCCAAATCAAGTACTCTTAAATTTCAATGCATTTTCACAAGCACATGGCCCAATCTAATGATCAGGCAGATCTATCAATTATTGATTAATCAAACTTAAATGCGAACTACACTTGTGCTTAAACATCTTGTCTAAATTGTGGCACTATTTGGAAGGGAGAGGGGATATTAAGCATCTGAAATAAGAACAGACCGGCCAGGATCAAAAAGTAAACTGATTATACATAGACAATTTCAGTTGTGTGGGTGATGGAGACAGAAAAAACATACAAGGAAAGAAAAGCTAGGCCTTGGCCTCCCTTCCAGGAAATTAAAGCTGGGGTGTAGCATGGAGAAGTTTCATCTTCCAAAAGGATTTCTTCAACCCTTGCTTCCTCCTAGCATTTGATTGTTGATTTTTCAAAAGAAAGGATACATTTATGGCAAAAGTCAGTGGAACACTCTAACAGTGACATTAGCGCTTGAAATAAATTTTTATTCTTCGCTGTGGTTGAACGAACTCTCCTTTTGAAATTCATCTTTATTTTTTATTTTCCAAAATTATTTTTTATTGAAAATGGCTTGCTTAGGGTAGTGATAAGATATGCTTAGGGTAGTGAGTGATACCAGTTACAAATTCAAAACCTAGTTTGTGAAATGTCAACATTTTTTTTTTTCTATTAAATAAAACACCCTTTTGGGATCTGGTGGAATGAAGTGAGTGTAACACTACTCAAGCTACACTTCAATTAGTTATTAAAACTATTCAAAGACAGAATATGGCATTTGAGTTAATAGCCATGTGTTTTTAAAACCTACAACACAATCTAAACCAACAATTGAAATTCATGTGTAATAAAGAGCTAGAAAACTTCATAGTATAGTAAATCTTTAATAAGTACCACTCACCACATATTCATTCTTCTGAAAAACTAAGGATCCTCCTTCTCCCACCTCTCCAAGTTTCGGCTAAGATCATTATTCTGAGCAATGGTTCACGACACAATGTGTACAACTCAATAATTCACGATTTCTTTCTCTTTCAAATATTTTATACAAAAATATTCATGTTTTTTCCCTTGTGCTAATTTACTGTTGTTTATAGCATTTCAAAAATACAAGCAAAATCTCAGTCTACTGTTTTCAAACCACATCAACGTCTAACTCTCGGAGAACTTAATCCACTCTTCGATTTCTTTTATCTTAACCATAGAACTCAAAAGGGCCATTTATCAACAAAAAGTATTTCTTTTAAAGAGTTTATTTTGTAATGTCATTTTGCAATTAAAAACTCAAAGGCCAATGAAGCATGAAGCACACAGGGCAAGTATTTTCTACAAGGCAATTATGCCAGAAATACAAAACTAAATTCCAAGTTTTTATTTTAAAATGCAGTAAACTTTTTTTGTAAGTAGACTTCTACCTGCCGTCATAACCTGTTCCAGGTCATGAAGGACCGACCACAAAACTTTGCAAACGAAAATTAACCTGCTTTCATATCACCTTTTAAACTACTATCAGAGAGACATACTGGGAGGGCATGAATAGCACCTTGTCCAACAGAGAAGATTCTAAATAACAAACACAAATGGGCTTCAAGTTTACCTGCTTCTCAGTGCAACCTACTAACTGAATTTAGAGCAAAGGATCACCTCCAACACGCACACATGCACACAAATACATTGTTTTTCAACATATGACTGAGCTGCAGCAAACCCGAGCTTGACACCAGGGGCTGCAGGGTCCTATGCCCTGCAGCGCGGGTGGAGGCTCAGATGAAGAGGCCAACGCATGACACTCGTCTGAGCCACAGCTGGCAGAACAGAGCTTCAATCCTGCTCGATCTGACCCTCTAATGAGTCACTGGCCCAATCACAACACCTACCCACTTCCTAGCACGTCTTCTATCTATTTTCTCGCGTCAAAAAGCACAGAAAATGATTTAAACTAGGTATGAGAGAACTGTGCACCAGCCAGATCAGCCAGCGGCAAGAAAAGCCAGCTTAAGAGAGAAAGCCCGAGTCACTCTTTTAAGAGTCCCCGCTGGCCCGGCAGCGGAGGAACAACGGGGTATAAAAGTCAGTTCGGAGGGCGATGACCCGGAGAAGCCGCCGCCACACCCCAACCCTCCCTCACCTGCCTGTCCGAGCCTCCCCGGACGCCCGTACCTTCGGCCAGCGACTCTTCCAGGGTGACCTGGTGGCGGCCGACCGCGAACACCCGGACCCCTACGGACGAGCCGCCGGAGCCGCAGCCGGCCCCGGCCCCGCCAGCCCCGCCACCCGCCGCTCCGCCGCCGCTGCCGCCCTCCGACTTGGGCATCCGAGAGAACTTCTTCATGGTCCCGCCGGCGTGCTGGAGGGCGCAGGGAGCGAGCAAGGGCGAGGGAGAGGGCAAATCCCTGGCCCGGCGCGCAGCTGGGCGTCCGCAAGGGGTCGCCGCCCCTGGCCGGTCCAAGCGTCCGTGCGCGCTGCGGCCCGCCAAACCTCACATTCTGCGCTCCCCAAGCGCACAGCCCGGGCCCCGCCGCCGGCTCCGCGGCTCCGCTGCAGCTGCCCAGCTCCCGCAGAGGGCGGTGGGGAGGGTGGGGACGGGGCGGGGCGCGAGGGGGCGGGTCTGATTGCAGGGGCGACGCCGCCGCCTCCGCAAGTGCCCCAAACGCCCCGCCGCCTCACTAAGCGCCTGGAGCGCAAGCCGGGGTAGAGGGAGAGAGCGAAGGAGGCGGGGCGGCCGGCCCCTCCAGGGAGTGGGCTGGACGTCTCTGGCCGCAAACCCGCAGTACCGCAGCCCGTCGCGCTGCCGCCGCCCCAGCCGGACCAGAGCCGCCCGCCACTCGTGGCCGTTGGCGGGGGTGGGGGGCGCTGCTGCCTACCGCTCACTGAGGCCGGGCGCCTCGCGCAGGCGCGCTGCCCGCCCCGCCGGAAGTGACGGTTCCGGCTCTTGTCACGTGGAGGGGGACCAAGGGAGGTGATTGTGGGGGTTGGGGACTAGGGCAAAGTCGGGGGTCCCTGGTCCCGGGTTGCGCTGGGAGGGTACTGACCAGGCCCGACTTCGAGCAGGGAGGTGGCCCTGGGACTGGCTCCCGCGCTAGTCACGCACCCGGGTCCGTCATGTCGGCGAGGAGTCGCTATGTCACTCTAGGGGCTTAAAAATGCCGCCAACAACTTTACCCATGCTAAGGAACTTCTCGCTTCGTTTCTTAGCCAGTTTTCCAGGCCTTCTCCCTTGAGAATCTCCTTCCGCTCGCCCACCCTGAGCGTGGGACGTGGGAGCAGGACGGAACTGGAGTGGTTTCCAGTAACTGGACTTCTAAAGCCGACTCGGTGTCGTCGCGCTGTGTAGCGGACGCTTGTGCTGGGAAGCGTTTTGCAGTTTATAAATTACTTAGGAGTACTTTAAACATCTCACTCCTGGTGTACGACAGCCATATGGGGGTATTCAGAGCAGGTATTAAGGCCGTTTTACAGACCATTTATCACCCTTCGCTAAAACTTAACGGAGTCGCCCAAGGTCACACAGCTGGCTCGCGGTAACTGGGGACCATTCTTTGATTCATAATTTTTTGCTTTTGGCCACCCTGAAGAAGTAGGTTAGGGTTAGATCGTTGACAAACGGGCAAATCTAGGGCTGTTTGAAAGCAAAAGCGACCACTGCGTCCCCCTCTTAAAGAGATTTGCACCCCCTGCCAAAAAAAAAAAAAAAAAGCCCCGTTGCATCAATTTTATAAACTTCAGGAGTCTCCTGACTGCAGGGTGAAGCAGCAAAATAAATACGGGAGTAAACGTTCAGGAGTGGTAGGGAATGGAAAACTGTAGAGCCTATGTAAAGAGAGCAGCCAATTCTGAGCTCCAGCCTACTTTTCCACAGAAGAAGATATGCACACACACTGCTCAGAAGTTACAGTTTCTTAAGAGAACCAAAAACCTGGAATTTTTTCTAATGTGGCATTTTCCTAATTTTTAAAATATAGACCAAATAAATTGTATCTGCAGGGCTCCAGTATGCACCTTCTATGAAAGTAGGTGAATGTGGTTCTATCCCCACCCCATTTCTTTATTTTTAATGAGATAACGGGTAGAAACATTAAAAAATGTGCTTAGACAAAAACTTTGAACTTAAAATCCTTGTTCGTTCTTCTCTGCTATTTGAAGAGAAGCTATTTCTGCCAACACTAAAACAGTGCTCTGGATTTAGGCATTTCTGCTACATAACCCACTAAACTAAAATTCTTCATCCAGAGACCTGACCTTTAAAGTAGATTCCAGCTCAATAGAAGTGAGATTATATGTCAGATGATTGATGTGGTGTGGCAGTTGGGGATTTCCATTTAGAAACAAGCTGACCACTTTCGTTGTGGTGGGCTTCATCGTGGAGTCTCATTCCTCCATTTGAATTGTTTTGAATTGTTTTTTAAGCAGAATAATGGAGAGATTAAGTCATTTCATGCAATTCAAAACTGGAGTCAGACAAACATACAAAGTTTGGGCCTGATATAACTTCACCTGATCACAACAAGCCTGCTATAATAAGTTTCAAACTCAGTTTACGAGGATCACTTGAGGCCAGGAGTTCAAAACCAGCATGGTCAACATAACAAGACCTCATCTCTTTAAAAAAAAAAAAAATTGTAAATTAGCCAGGTGTGGTGGTGGTGCACCTGTAAACCCAGCTACTCAGGAGACAGAGGCAAGAGGATGGCTTGAACCAAGGGATTCAAGGCTGCAGTGTGCTATGATGGCACTACTGCACTCCAGGCTGGGTGTCTCTTAAAAACAAGAAGTTTGACCAGTCGAAGTGGCTTACGCCTATAATCCCAGCACTTTGGGAAGCCGAAGTGGGTGAATTGCTTGAACTCAGGAGTTCAAGACCAACCTGGGCAACATGGTGAGACTTCCCATATCTACCAAAAACACAAAAATTAGCTGGACATGGAGGGGTGGTGCAGGCCTGTGGCCCCTGCTACTTGGGAGGCTGAGGTGGGAGGATCACTGGAACCAAGGCAGTTGAGGCTGCAGTGAGCTGTGATAGCACCAACTGCACTCCAACCTGGATGACAGAGAAAGACCCTGTCTGTAAGTAAATAAATAAGTCAATATACAATTAAGTGGTAAAGATTACTTGTATGTACCAATGTAACTTGACTTTTGATATTAAAATGTATAATTATACTAAATGTATAATTAAATGTGTAATAATGTATAGACCCCCTCTGAAAGATGAGGGTAACACCAAGCAATATGTTGATTTTTTCACCAAGCATGTGGCAAAATTTGGATATCCTCCCATCTTTATAGTACACTAATGACTAATGTCACAATATTCTGTAACACCCGATAACAAACATATAACTTAAAAATGCGAAGACTACTAATAATCGAAAACATTAGCAAGATGTGGTAGTGCAGACCTATGGTCCCAGCTTCTCAGGAGGCTTAGGCAGGAGGATCGTTTGAGCCCAGGAGGTTGAAATTGCAGTGAGCTGTGATCACACCACTGCACTCCAGCCTGGGTGACAGAGCAAGACCCTGTCTCAAAAAAAAAAAGCAAAAATATTGTAGAGTATTTCCCCCCCTTATCCAGGAAGGATACATTCCAAGACTCCCAGTAGATGCCTGAAAGTGAGGATAGTAACCAAACCATGTATGTATAATGTTTTTTCCTGTATATACATACCTTTGATAAGGTTCAGGGTTTAAATTAGGTACAGTAAGAGGTTAACAATAATAAATTAGAACAATATAACAATTTCATGGATGGAAGATTCATTTTTACTGTAGATCTTAGCAACCTCAGCATATGATTTTTTTTTAAATTAAGTTGAGAACTTCACCTTTTCATTTAAGGAAAGCACTTTATGCCTTCTCTTTGGCATATTCGAATTGCCAGCATCATTATGCTTGCACTTGGAGCTATTAGTAAGTAAAATAAGGGTTCCTTGAACACAAGCACTATGACAATGCATCTGAAAACTGGGAAGGCTACTAAGTGACTAACAAGCAGAGAGTGTAGACAGATATACTGGGCAAAGGGATGATTCATCTACCAGTCGGGCTACTCAGAACAGCATGCAATTTAAAATTTACCAATTCTTTTTCTGGAATTTTCTATTTAATATTTTCAGACCATTGTTGACCACAGGTAACTGAAACTGAGGAAAGCAAAACCGTGGGGATGGGGGATTACTATGTTACTAATAACAAGAAGGCCAAACATTTACAAACACTTTTACTACCAAAAGATGTTAACATCTATTGTTAAATCATATTCTTATGAATTTGTGAAATAATAGCAAATTTGTGAAATAATAATGTGTAACCTGAAATCAATTTTTAGGCAGAAATTTAGATATTAAGGGCAGGCTGTAACCAGCAGAAAAACTGTATTGAAATTTCTCGTCTTTCAGATTTTTTTCAGAAAATTTTATAGCCATATGTTACTTTCTTACTCCTTAAATTTATTTACTGGCTTACAGTAGATTAAGCATTGTAAAGACTTTCATTTTAATGAATCATGCAATTCTTGGACATAACAAAATACTTTTTATGAGTTAAAAACCTTCATAATACACTGGCTAGTGTTTAGAACAAACTAAAATGCTATGACGTGATCTGAAAGTTCGAGAGGTACAAATATAGAAGTCAAATCCCAGACCCCAAAGCAAACTTTTTTATCAACATACAATATTAAACATGTAGTGTCTTTTCTAATTAATATTAGACTATTAAAATCTGTGCTTATGATTTTAAGAGGTTCCATACATTTTGACCTTTAACATTTTAATGAGTCAACATAATAGAATATTTATTTAAGTAAATAGATCTTTTCCAAATATTCATGTGTGTGTGTGGGGGGGGGGGGTTACAGTCTGATGATCTTCCCAGCATATACTGCAAGGATTACTGAACCTAGTTGCATCACAGTATATATACTCAGAGTGCCCTAATCATCATTATTTGGATTTGAAGGCAAAAAGAATGGGCTCAGTGGTTCAGAGGGAGAAATTTTAGTGAATACAAAGATGTTGGAAGTCCAGGCCTGGTAGCTTACGCCTTGGCACTTTGGGAGGCCAAGGCAGGAGGATTGCTTGAGCCCAGGAGTTCAAGACCAGCCTGGGCAATACAATGAAACCCATCTCGACAAAAAAAAAAAAAAAAATTTAAAAATTAACTGAGCGTGGTGGCGCATGCCTGCAGTCCCAGCTACTCGGGAGGCTGAGGTGGATCGCTTAAGCCCAGAAGGTGGAGGCTGCAGGGAGTCGAGATCACACCACTGCACCATTGCTAATGTTGAAAAATGAAATGTTTCCAATGTCTATATCCAGGAAAACTCTCTAGTGTATTTGGAGTTCCATGCAGAAGGCAGTCTCAGGCATTGTGTTGGTGGAGACATAGCTTCTGTTTCTCTTAGTTACAGTCGAAGTTCCAAGTTCTATAAACAGTTGTAACGTTTCCTGTTGGCAAAGAGAGTTTTTTGCTTTTTTTTTTTTTTTTGCCAAATGTCCAGATGCCATTCTTTGCATGTTCCCAACCACCTCCCAGTAGTAGTGACCAGGTGAATCAAGATGAGCCCAGTGTACAAACTAATCTTTCGGTGCACTTTTTGGGCATTCTTCAGATCATCAGAAATGATGAGATTATTACTGTGTCACCATCTCATGTCATATCCAGTTTTCTGGTTTATTATTAAAGATATACAGCTCAGGAACAGCTGCGTAGATGAGATGCATAGGGCAAGGTACAGGAAGTGGTAGTGCACAAAGCATCCATACTTCTCCAGGTGCACCACCCTCCCACCACCTTGATGTGTTTATCAACACAAAAGCACCATCTTCTAGTTTTACACTCATTATTAGACCATGGAAGAACATCCGATGTGGCTTTCTGTTGGAAAATGAAATTTCTACCAAAAAAAAAAAAAGTAGATATGTAGATTCTGGCCATCTTAAACAATGGCATTGAGGTGACTTACAGTCAAAACACAGATATAGAATAGTTTGAGAAAAGTAAAAGAATTATAATTTTATTTCAATTTGTTTTAGATATATCAATCTTATATATTTATAACTGTATGACTATAAAAATAGATGGAAAGTTGCCGTATAACGAAGATTCTTCTTTAAAAAAATAGATTGCTTCCCTTTACACATTTCATGTTACACATTTCTGATAAAGTCAATATATGATCGTAGCTAACTGCGGGATTCTGAGATCCTTAAACGGGAAGAATTTTGACAATGAGGGAAGAAAGAGTGATTGCTACATTTTGTCTTCTACTGGAAAAATATAACCTAACCCCCATGTATTTTGCATTAAGGTGGCTCTCTAAGACCTATGAGAAGTGAGAAAGACTGACACAGATTAAATAAATGTCCTTATCCCGAAAGGCTTATTCCACTGCCACAGTGACCTTCATAAGTCATCTCTCCCAATACTTGATTAATCCTTTTTCCTCATAAGTCAGTGTTTTCCTTTGATAACATGTCTTCTATCATCATTAGCCTCACTGTGTTTTACTGTTAAGAATAATTATTTTTCCTTGGCCAGGCATGATGGTTCACACCTATAATCCCAGCACTTAGGGAGGCAGAGGCAGGAGGATCATTCGTAGCCAGGAATTTGAGACAAACCTGGGCAACGCAGTGAGCCTCTGTCTCTACAAAACATTTCTTTTAACTTTTTTAAAATAATATTTTTCCTGCCTAATATTATTATATTATACCAAGTTAAATGGTCATGTCTTTGCTTTCCAAAAAAGTAAAAGTTATAAGGTCTATTAAAAGAATATATATGCCTCCATTATTAAAACAAATGTTTTTAAGATATCAGTAATATTTAAATCCTCTGTTAAAACTACTCCATATCATCACTATACCTTATAAAATTTCATATATGCCTAAAAAAAATCTGATTGTATAGTGCAAAATACCAAGATACTCGCAAATATTCTTAACAGGAAACATGACTCATTTGACATGAAATACAATTCTGTGATAGAGTTTTGACCATGCTTTTCAAAAAAGCTTGACGATGCTTTTAAAAAAGACTGCAGGATATAGGCGTCTTCACCACCAAGAGAGGCGCTTCGTCCTTACCCAGCAAATGGGGTGGGGGATAAGAGGAGTTCTGTACCCTGTCCTCACGCCTCATGACAGGGATAGCTTTCTCCCTAGAGAAGTATCTGTCCTAGAGTAGGATTACAAACATATTTCTGGATATGTTCTCATCCCCCCCTTTTTTTTTTTGAGACAGAGTCTTGCTCTGTCGCCAGGCTGGAGTGCAGTGGTGCGATCTCAGCTCACTGCAACCTCTATGCCCTGGGTTCCAGCAATTCCCCTGCCCCAGCCTCCCAAGTAGCTGGGATTACAGGTGTGTGCCACCACACCAGCTAATTTTTGTATTTTTAGTAGAGACAGGTTTTCACCATGTTGGCCAGGATGGTCTTGATCTCCTGACCTCGTGATCCACCCGCCTCGGCCTCCCAAAGTGCTGGGATTATAGGCGTGAGCCACCACGCCCAGCCCTCCCTCTTCTTTATAGCCCTGCATTTCCTTCCTGTAGACAAGCTACTACCTTGCTCCTGTTAACATTTATATAAAACTTTAGCAGAGTACAAAGTAAGAACTAACTCTTATTGGGCACTTGCAATGTGCCCATGCTATCCTAAAATGCTTTACATGTATTAACTCAGTAAATCTTTCTGACAACACTATATGATAGCGTCTATGATTACTCTTACTTTACAGAACAGAATACTGATGCACAAAAAGATTAGGCACAAGCGCAAGGTCTTATGACTTTAAATAGGGTTCAAAAACAGCTATTATGACTTTATGGCTCATGCTTTTAACCACACCATACAGATTCTTTGAAAATACATGATAAATGACATGACAGCTACAGTCTGAAATGATAAGGTACCTGCTGCTGTACCCTCCATCTACTTATCTTAGATAAGTGTGCCGCCACAGCTTAGGGAACCCTACTATAATAAGTGGGATTATGTTTAATTTCTGATTAACTGAGTATTTTTTAAATGTTTTTTAATTTCTTTTTTTTTCTTTTTTTAGGTTTTCACTATTTATTTATGACAAACTTTCCATATCCATGATTCTCTCCAGTCAAAAATTTTTTCAGATGATGCCACTGGCCTTGGCCAATCACAGAATGTAGTCATCTGACATACCCACCCTGTGAATGACCTCGCAGATAGCACAGGTTTTAAACTGGCCGTTAAACCTGCCTGTGACCTTGTCAGCCTCCACCACATTCATCTGGATGGATGCATGGTTCTTGACACCAATGATGCGATTACTAGCACAGCCTTTCCGCTGCATGTACAGGTCCACAAGCTCGCCGCTGTAATTCTGCATCTCAAGACCATGCCTGCTGCCACCACACTGCACGCGAGTAGAGAAAAGAAAACAACTTGGTGTCTGTAAAATTTAACAAATATTTGCTAATTATCTGAAAAGGGTAAAGCACTGTAGATTGGGGCAGCTAGCAGCAGCTGAACAAGTTGAATAAAACAAGTCATGGCTTCAGAGTTTACACACTTTTGGAGGGGATAAAGTATGTACAGGACCATATAATAGAGACGGAGACAAATTAGGGGTGGAGATAAGGCTGACTCTAAGTTCTGTACAAATGATGGGTTCTAAGGTCATATTATTATGGTACGTTGCCTTCAAGTCTCCTCCTGGCAGTATGGTGGATGTTGTGATCTTACAAACTTCTGGAGACAGAAAAGCAGCTCTTGTTGGTTTGGAAGCAAATGGACAATTCCCCTGGAAACATTAAATTCTGCCTCAGTGCGTGGAACTGATACTGAAACTCTATATATTCATGACACATATATGCAAAAGAATCGATTCAAGTTACTGTAGTTACTATAGAGGGACAGTGAAGAAAGTATTGAAGTTCAATTCAGCTTTTGCTTCAATCATTTATTAAAATTTACATCTTGTTTTACCAGCCTTCTATTAAATGTGGTAGAGACTGTTAACTGAACATGAACAGTGTGCCAAGTAGTGTGTGAACCAGTTCACAATCAGAACCCATACAGTGTGATAAAAATTACGGAATTTCAGAGGTGGAAAGTGATATAATCAATTGGAGAAACTGAAAGGAAGCAGAAAAGAAACATTTTTTTTGAGCACCTAATATGTCTCAGACATTATGATTAGCACTCTCTATATGTTACCTCTTAATCCTCTAACAAGTGAGGTAGATTTTATTACCACTACCTTGCAGCTCCCTACTCCAGCCAGACCTGAAACACTTTCATTTCTTACCAAGCTGTTTCAGGCCCTAATGCTCACTTAGGTTAGAATATCTTGTTCTTTCTCATGATCACCTGATTCAATGGGTGACTATGTGGATCCCAGGGTAACCTCTCCTCTGAGAGCTTTCCTGAGTTCTGCCACCTACCAATCCAGGGTTAGAATGGACTAGGTTCTAGTTTGTACCCTACACTACAGTTTACAGACCCTCAGAACTACATCTATCACTTAACTACAGGGGCTTCCTTACATAGCTGTCTGCCTCTACTGAACTGTAAGAGCTTTGAGGAAAGGGAGCATGCCACAATGTTGCCTTAAAACCCATTGTCGGTTGGGCACAGTGGCTCGTGCCTGTAATCCCAGCCCTTTGGGAGGCCGAGGTGGGTAGATGACCTGAGGTCAGGAGTTCGAGATCAGCCTGGCCACCACGGTGAAACCCTGTCTCTACTAAAATACAAAAATTAGCTGGACATGGTGGCGTGCACCTGTAATCCCAGCTACTCAGGCGGCTGAGGCAGGAATGTTGCTTGAACCTGGGAGGCGAAGGTTGCAGTGAGCAGAGTTCATGCCACTGCACTCCAGCCTGGGCAAAACAGCAAGACTCTGTCTCCAAAAAACAAACAACAACAACAACAACAAACCCAGTGTCAAGCAGCATGCTTGACATATACTAGGTGTCGAATAAATGAATGAATGACTTAGCCAAAAATCTAATAAGTGGTAGAGTTAAGGGGTTGAGACCAGGGTGAAATCTCAGGTCTGTCTGAAACTCCAAGGTTAGCCTATCTGCACCTAAGTTTTGGTCGTCTTTAAAAGAGGAAGAATCTGGTTGTTGTTTTTTATGGTGGTGGTATGGTTTTCTAAGGGGGTTTGGAGGTAGTGTGATCTGTGAATATTAAATAATAATACATAATTAATACCAGTCATAGTTCTGGACACATCATAGATAATCAAGAAATGCCAGTCCCCTCTTCTTTCCCTGTATCATCTTGTTCAAAGTTATACTTGAAGTGACAGAGTAAAGACCCAAACGACTCTACCATGCTACCCTTTCATCACAGATGCCTCACAGGTATAAGCTATTCATTCTTATTTTTGGTGAGTTTTTAGCCTTCTTAGCATTTATCATTTCATTTTATTTTTTCCTATTTTGGCAAACTTAAAATTGCAATTGTGGGCAGACTTGAGGCAGGAAAGAGGCTTTACCCTGGCTAAAAGCTTCCAAAGGGCAAGAACCATGGCTTTTCCATCTGTATATATGCCTGTTCCCAGTAACGGCTTAATAAACATTTGCGGACTGAAGTGCATTGGCCAACTTAAGCCTGGATCATGTCCCGGATCTTCAATGCTAGTCTTAAGAGAAAAACATGCTGGCAGCTAGATAAAAAGAAAAAAGAAAAGAAAAGAAAAAAAAAACAGGAAATGGGCAACTGTTCAGTGTATAGAACTATATAAGAAAGGATATTCTGATTCTAGAGTGAAAAGCTTATGCAATAAGGTAAAATCAGGACAGCATGACCAAGAGAATGCTATAAGTAAAATCATCAACAAGATAAAGATAGGTGAGAAACTCTGAAACTTGACAGTTGTAAATTTGAAAGCAAAGCTTGGGGATATAAAAAAGACTGGTCCCCACCACTCCAAACACACAAATCTGCTTTAGGATGATGATTAATTTTCCCCTGCCTAAAATATCTCACCTTTTTCACTCTTTTTGTTCTTGCTGTTTCCCTAACCTTGAACACTGTCTTTTCCTCCTCACCATCCACTTTAGGCATTTACAGCATTCCTAATTTGCTTTACCTTCTCCATGTTTTTTCCCAACTTCTCACTTCATAATAATACAACAATTCTCAGAATTACCATAGCACTTTTGTCTGCATACAAAGCCTGGCATACTGTGTTCTTTAATTGGTCACTGTGCATAAGTCTTAACTATGAAACAAAATGCATGCTTTTTGTTTAACTATGAAACAAAATGCATGGTTTTTATTTTTAAGTAATCTCATTGCATATGTAGCCCAATACTAGGCATATTACAGGTGCTGAATACTTTAGTGCCTGGATAGTAAATGCCACTTTGAATTGACATTTTGAGATGTGTGGGGTTTTTAAATTGCATTTTGGATTAACAGGAATAAAATGAATTAAAGACAAATACTTTGAAGGGGGAGTTACAACTGAACAGAGTCTAGATAGGCAGAGATAAGTTTCACTGCACTGGTGTTTTAAAGTAAAAAAGAAGTTCCTATTGTAGAACTTTTCTTGAAAAAAATCTCCATGAAGTATGAGCAGATATTACCTAAAAACAATTTTTATTATTTGTTTTCATCTTGTTGAAGATCATATACCACCTTAGTGTATATTACAAGTTACAATGAAACTATATGTACCCACTTCTTAAATCATATTACTTGCAAATTGCTTTTTATTGAATGTTTTTCAATTATGCTATTTGTGTATTGCCCTGAAAATAATATTTAAAGGAGTCATTCTTTTTTTTTTTCTTTTGAGACTGAGTCTTGCTCTGTTGCCCACGCTGGAGTACAGTGGCGCGATCTTGGCTCACTGCAAGCTCCGCCTCCTGGGTTCACGCCATTCTCCTGCCTCAGCCTCCCGAGTAGCTGGGACTACAGGTGCCCACCACTAGGCCTGGCCAATTTTTTGTATTTTTAGTGAAGATGGGGTTTCACCGTGTTAGCCAGGATGGTCTCGATCTCCTGACCTCGTGATCTGCCCGCCTCGGCCTCCCAAAGTGCTGGGATTACATGCGTAAGCCACCGTGCCTGGCCAGGAATCACTCTTAAAAGGATAAGCACAGTAGTTCCCCCCTATAGGTGGTCTTACTTTCTGAAGTTTAATTTACCTGTGGTCAATCTCAGGCCAAAAATATTAAATGGAAAATTTCATGAACAATTCATATGTTTTAAGTTGCACACAATTCTGAGTAGCTTGATGAAATCTCACGTGATCTCACACCACTGTGAATCGTCCCTTTGTCGAACATATCCATGATCTATATGCTACCCACCTATTAGTCACTTAGCAGGCTTTTTGGTTATCAGATTGAAAAAACATAATATATAATAGGATTTGGTACTATCCTTGGTTTCAGGTATCCTCTGGGAGTCTTGGACCCTAGCCCCTAAGGATAAGGATGGGACTATTATATACTTTTTAAAAGTCTTTTAGTTTTTCATACTTCAACATGACACCTTATTATCTGCTGACACAAGTGGGCCTACTTATACTGACAGATAACATTTTCTCTATTTACTGTGACAACACCCAACTAATGTTTACTGATAAACTAGCAGCAGCAAGTCAGAGCATCTACAAAATGCAAGAGGAATTTGCACTCCTGAGTTAATTTTAATTCGAATGTGAAATTGTGTAGCTAAAATAAACTCACATAATGTAAATATTTTACAAAAATGCTTGTCACTTTTACACAAATAAAATATTCTCTGTTGGCCGGGCGCGGTGGCTCAAGCCTGTAATCCCAGCACTTTGGGAGGCCGAGGCGGGTGGATCACGAGGTCAGGAGATCGAGACTATCCTGGCTAACATGGTGAAACCCCGTCTCTACTAAAAATACAAAAAAAAAAAACTAGCCGGGCGTGGTGGCGGGCGCCTGTAGTCTCAGCTACTTGGGAGGCTGAGGCGGGAGAATGGCGTGAACCCGGGAGGCAGAGCTTGCAGTGAGCCGAGATCACGCCACTGCACTCCAGCCTGGGAGACACAGCGAGACTCCGTCTCAAAAAAAAAAAAAAAAAATTCTCTGTTGAGTCCCCATACCATATCCATATTATAGACAAACACGTTTGTAATTTCTGAACTTATAAACTTTTTTTTGTTTTTTAGAGACAGGGTCTCACTGTGTCACCCAGGCAGAAGTGCAGTGGTGCAATCGTAGCTCACTGCAGCCTTGAACTCGTGGCATCAAGCAATCCTCCTTCCTCAGCCTCCTGAGTAGCTGGGATTACAGGTGTGTGCCACCATGCCCAGCTAATTTTTAAATTTTTTTGTAGAGATGAAGGTCTTGCTGTGTTGTCCAGGCTGTTCTCAAACTCCTGTCCTCAAGCAATCTTAATGCCTCAGCCTTGCAAAGTGCTGGGATTACAAGTATGAACCTCTGTGCCTGACCAAACTTATAAACTCAATATAGATATATGTATGTCTGTGTATATGAGTATATTTAGGCAGCAGTGCATTAAAATGTCCATTCTGTATTCACAGATGCCAAATTCAAATTTTATGTACATATGTGAACACACTTCCTCATTGAAAATGTGCCTAACAGTACATTTAAATCAAAATAATTATTATGAGAAAAATTAATGTCAATATTTTGCACCAAAGAGGATTAATCATAGATTTGGCACACTTAAACTTTGAACTTTCTCATAATAATATGACAACAAACAGGTGATCAAAACATTTAAAAATTAAGTCAAACAACTAAAATTGTTTCAAATAATTTTACATAACAATTTTAATTTTTGTTGAATTTATCACTTGTTTTGATAACATTGACCTACAGCCTCAAAGACATAGAGTAACTAGAGCCAGCTGCTTGGCTTGCCCTATGTACATAATTAAATTAGTCAAATACATACTTACTGCAGGCCTATACACACACACACACACACACACACACAGCATTGTACTAGTCACAGTAGGAAAATAGAAATAAGCCATAGCCATATTCTTTGCCAAACATTGAATCTAGTGGGTACAGGCATGATCTGTTGTGTAAGTTGTCATCCTGTACTTTTTTTGCATTTGTTCTGCCTCTGACCATACATTCATTCTTTCATTCACCATTGTTACGTTTCTCACTTATGACTTAACTACTTTACTTCCCTATAATTATAATAACGTTTGTCTAATAATGAGAATGCTAACCTTAGCAATTAAACTCCTCCTAACTGATTGTACTCTATAGTAATTCCCTGCATATCAGGAATAAAATTTAATTAAAATGTATACTGTATGTACATTTTGGATAAAAATAAGTACCTTTAAGAGAAACATCAATGTTTCAGTTTAATAAAATATATTAAGAATGCAAACACCTTTCCTTATTTAAAAGAGGTTTGCTTTAAATTCTTCATCAGAAGAATCCATCATTAGCAATTCTAGTAGAACATTCATTAATATTTCATGTTGTCACATCTCTTTTCAAAAAAGCAACATTAATCACTAATTCAACCAGTTCAATCTACTGAATTACCAAGAATTTATAAGCACATTCTAATTAGGTACTAATTAAATCTTTAAATTCTAAAACTGATTTTTTTAAAAGAAGTAAAATGCAAAAGCTACATTGTACTTTTAGTTATATGATTGTTTAAGGAAAGGCTTTTGTTCATACCTATCCTTCAGCATACCTACAGAGTGTGTAATCAAACTCAGTTTTATAGCTATGCTTTATCTGGTAGTATGAGTATATGGATATTGTTTGTGACAGCGCTTTCAAGATAGCAGGTTATCATCTTGTAAAAACTGCAATTTCTTAGCCAACGAGTTTTACTGGTTGTAGTGCATGTAAAGCAATATATTTTGTGAAAGAAACAGAGAAGAATATAACTTGATTATTTCTGTGGTTTTTATTCATTGGCAAAGAGAAAAATAAAGGTTGACAACTTCACATAAATCATATTTTCTTAAATAAAAGCGTGATACTATAAAAAGGCAATGGTGTTAGTTAGGGTGCCTAAATTCTAATGTATAATGGTTGATTTAGTAGACTGTATGAATAATGCGTTTTATCTCTGAAGACAAATTTAAGTTCTCGATGATGCCATTATTTTGCTTGATCTGTTTGGCATGTTCATATCTGGTATTTGTTATTAGAAATCCAGGAAGAGCAGAAAATAAAAACTTTCTCCAACAAGCATTTATTATCCCTCTAGCCCTATAAATGTTAGCAGAAGGGACCAATGTAAGTGTGAGTGGAAGATAGGTGTTCAGTATCTACATACTGACTTTATGTTTTTGAATCCTAATATCAAGTTTGTCTTTTATAAACAATCTAGCACTTTGTCAATTCACGTTTAATTTAGGATTCATTATTCAGCACACACTTATTAACCTAGCCCCTATATGTGACTCTGCACATTGATTAAATGATTAATAAGGCACATTCTCTTTATAAAGGAATTATACTCTGATGAAGAGTTAGATGCATTCACATCTAATACAAAGCAGGTGCTGAGTGTTGCAGTAGAGCTGGGAAGTGTGATAGGACCATAGAGGGAAGGATTAATTGTAATAAGGTATTGAGCAGGATTGTATGGGGGAGGTGGCATTTGAGATGAAGATTGAAGAAGAGCTAAGACATCAACAAATGGTGATGATGGGTCAATTTTATATGAGTGACTCCATCTGGCCCATACCTTACATCTGGTCCCCATATCACCTGTTCTGCTTCATCTTCTTCATATTTTACGTAGTACTCATCTTCTAACATATTTTACAATGTATTGAATTTATTTTCTGCCTACCCCCACTAGAATGTTCTGACAGACACTTTCATTTTGTTCACTGATGTACATTGGTGCCTACTAGTTCCTGCTCATTGTGGATGCTTGACAAGTATATGTGGAATGAGTTAATGAGAGGAAAACATAAGTAAACCACTGAGGTAGAAAATGCGGATTTTTTTTTTCCAAATAATAAAGGATCCAGTGTGGCTGGTAAGACTAGGAAAGACCTTTTGATGGCCATATAGTACAAGCGGGAAGAGAGCTTGATGTAAAAGAAAGTGGCCTAAATGCTTTTCCTTACTTTTCCCCACAACCAAGCCAATTTCTCTGTAGCTCAATTTCTCATTTGTGCAATTGACAATTCAACTATAACATCATGCATTTTATAAATAGTTACTGAATAAGTTAAATGATAAGAAACTCCAGTTCTGACATCTTTATGATATTGTTACCATCTCCCATTTTATTTGCATCTATTTTCTTTGTATATTGGTTTTGCTGCTCTGAAATTGTACTCTCTTGCTGAAGTTGCCTCTATATCGCTTCAGTTTATTTTTTAAAAATACTGAAGTCTATAAAGTATATGAATCCCCTCTATCAAATAAAATGATGTTGACTGAATATGTCCAACATTTGCTGAAGTCAGATGACACCAGAAGATGACATGCAATGTCAGAGTAAATACACACTACTCTCAGCTGCTACATCAGTTTTTACTGTTCCAAATTGCACCAACCTATGGGAAAAGGGATGGTCTTAGAGACAGACCTAAGCAGACTATAATCACTAAAAATATAATTTGTGGTATGATAGTGGGTTTGGTGTTCATTTTGGAAATTTGCATTGTGAATAAATTCATATCCCTCCTCTTTCTGTCCTTCATAGTGTCATTTATTCACTCATCTGTCTTATAGTATTATTTAACCGTTTTGTTTTGTTTTTTTAGAGACAAGATCTGGCTCTGTCACCCAGGCTGGCGTGCCGTGACTTGATTGATCAAAGCTCACTGCAACCTCAAACTCCTGGACTCAAGTGATCCTCCCATATCAGCATCCCAAGTAGCTAGAACTAGAGATGCACAGCACCATGCTTGGGTTCTTCCCATATTTTTTTGTGGCAGATCAATATTTAGTGATATCATGAACTACTTTTGTTCATTACTAAGTCAGCTTTGTCCAAAAGACTTTCACATATGCTCAAAATGTTCTGTATCTGCACAGTCCAATATGGTAGCCACTAGACTACCATTCCATTGAGCACTCAAAATATTGCTAGTATAACTGAAGAACTGGATTTTTTCTTTTGTTCAATTTTAATAAATTTAAATGTAAATACTCCCATATAGTTACCAGTTCTACCAATTGGACAACACAGATCTAGATATTGTTCTTTCAGAAGGTTCAGTAATGACTATCTAGTTATTTAACTTTTTTTTTTTTTTTTTTTTTTGAGACGGAGTCTCACTCTTTCCCCCTTGCTGGAGTGCAGTGGCTCGATCTCGGCTCACTGCAAGCTCCACCTCCCGGGTTCCCGCCATTCTCCTGCCTCAGCCTCCCAAGTAGCTGCGACTACAGGCGCCCGCAACCGCTCCCGGCTAATTTTTTGTATTTTTAGTAGAGACAGGATTTCACTGTGGTCTCGATCTTCTGACCTTGTGATTCGCCCTCCTCGGCCTCCCAAAGTGCTGGGATTACAGGCGTGAGCCACCGTGCCCGGCCTAGTTATTTAACATTTTTAAGGAATAAAATATATTACAAAAGCTTCTATGTCTAGGAAGACAAAGCAGAGGTGCTTTTCTCTATTGCTATTTCTTTATTTTCCCCTGAATGTTATATATAAAACAAACATAAGAAGACTCTGAAAGGTGAAGAGAGGGCAGACCAGCTGGGGACCTTTGGACCCATGGAACAATGTAGCAGTGAGTTTACTGGATTGTTTTTTTCTCTCGTCATATGTTCTAGACTTAAAGCTGAAGAAGCAAGCAACCTAGGATGACAATGGCGAAGACCAAAAAAAATCCCAGCAAAAGCTTACTTTCTCTACCCAAAGGACCAGGAAATAGGTCCCTAGCAAGGCAAAAATTTTTGACATTGATTGCTGTACTTCAAACTGTGACTCCCAACCCCATCCATATCAGTAAAAGCTGAGTGGGGATCCTGGACTTCCATTTTTGTAAGGTTATAAGGATACAGCCAGATTTTCCAAGGACTGATAGAAGTTCCAATAGAAACCTGGTATTTCATCCCCACTTGCCTGTAAGGAGTGCTCCATCCCCCTTTACTATCAATCAGGACCACATGGGGGGCCTGGATTTCCATCCTCTCCTTGCAGTAATAAGACATCCCTTCCCATTCCCACTGAGGTCATATCAGAGAAAGTCTAGTGGAAAGTCAGGCCTTTTATGACCACTCAGCAGTCATGAGGCCACCCACCTGTGATGCCAGCGGAAACCATTTGGGGAGATGGGACTTCCACTCCACCAGCATTCATGAGGAGCCTGCCCCCAGCAGAGGACAATGGAAACTAAGTAGGAAATGTTGACTTCTACCCCTACCTGGCTTAAGGAGGTGGTGCCCATACTTCTCCTGCCAGGGTGATTTCAGATAAAGCCAGTTAGAAGATAAAATTTAAATAAGATCTAGAATCTCGTAATGCAAAAATATTCAGGTTTTATTCAAAAATCCCTAGTCATATAAAGGAGGAATATTTCAAACTGATATTATTTCAGGTATTCAATAATAAATGAGCCTCAACTGAATAAATGAATCTCAAACTCAAATGAAAAAAGGCAATCAGTAGATGTCAATGC
The DNA here is from genome assembly GCF_049350105.2 of Macaca mulatta. Taxonomy (NCBI): domain Eukaryota; kingdom Metazoa; phylum Chordata; class Mammalia; order Primates; family Cercopithecidae; genus Macaca; species Macaca mulatta. Next base: position 55,085,237 of record NC_133410.1, read on the forward strand.
TGAGATAACGGAGATGTTGGAATAACCTAACAGAGATTTCAAAGTAGCCATGATTTTTTTTAAATAAAAGCTTCAATGAGCAATTACAACATGCTTGAAACAAATGTAAAAATAGAAAACCTCAGAAATTAAATAGAAGATACCAAGAAGAACCAATTGATTAATTTAGAAAATTGTGGGGGAAATACAATAACCAAAATAAAAAACTCAGTAGATGGGCTCAACAGTAGAATGTAGAGGACAGAGGAAATAATCAGTGAACTGAAAGAAAGTATTTGCAAACCACATATGCAACAAGGAACTAGCATCTGGAATATATAAAGAACTTACAAAATTCAATAGTAAAAAAACTGACAGTCCAATTGGAAAATAGCCGAAATATATGAACAAACATTTCACCAGAAGGGAGTAAGAATGCAAATGAAACGATGTTCAACATCATTAGCCATCACAAAAAGACACATTTAAACCACAATGTAATAGTAATACACACCTATCAGAAAAAAAAAAAAAAGTGACAACACCAAAAGCTGGCAAGAATGCAGAAAGTGAATTACTCATACATTCCTGGTGGGAGTGTATAGCCACTCTGCAAAACAGTTTGGCAGTGTCTTTAGAAACTAAATGTGCAATTACCATACAACCCAGCAGTTGTAACCCTGAGCACTCATCCCAAAGAAAGGAAGTCTAAGTTCACACAAAAAAAACTGTACATGAATATTTATTTATAGTAGCTTTATTCATAATAGCCAAAAACTAAAAACAACCAGATGTCCTTTAACAGGTGAAGGTTAAACAAATTACAGTAGATCCATACTATGGGACACTATTTTAAAAAAAGGAAGAAAGTATTGATATATGCCACAATTTATATGAATCTCCAGAGAATTATTCTGAGTGAAAAAGCTAATCCCGAAAGGTTACATGCTGTATGATTTCATTTATATAACATTCTTTGCGATGACAACACTATAGAAATGGAGAACATATTAGTGGTTCCCAGGAATTAAGGAGGTATTGGGGGACAGAGGGAAATAGGTGTGGCTGCAAAAGGGCAACATGAGAGATCCTTGTGGTTTCAGAAATATGCTATATGTTCACTTATATCAGTGTGGATTCCCTGGCTGTAATACTGTACTATAATTTTGCAAGATCTTGCCACTGGAGGGGTTCCCTCTGTATTATTTCTTTTTTTCTTTCTTTCTTTCTTTTTTTTTTTTTTTTTTCTGAGACAGGGTCTCCCTCTTTTGCCCAGGCTAGAGTGCAGTGGTGTGATCATGGCTTACTGCAGCCTTGAACTCCAGGACCCAGGTGATCCATGCCCAGCTAATCTTTTAATTTTTTGCAGGGACAGGATCTCTCTATGTTGCCCAGGCTTGTTTCAAACTCCTGAGCTAAAGCTATCCTCCTACCTCAGCCTCCCAAAGTAGGGGAATTACAGGTGTGAGCCACTGCACCCAGCCTCTGTATTATTTCTTAAAACTGCATGTGAATCGGAATCATCTCAAAATTAAAAGTTTAATTAAAAGTAAATAAACAAATATGTCTCATGATTAAGTCCACATTAAGCATTAGAATTACTCGAGTTTAGGATTTTGGATTATTTTTTAACGTAATGAAGTAGGACTTTTTATAATCTTTTCACTTCTAGCTGCCAATTAAAAACAGATTCAACTTAGCTGTATTTATCTCTAATTTATCAAGCAGAGCACAGAACCATGATATTAGATTGTTTCTCTCCCACTGGTACCCATTTTTACTCTTGGATTTACTTGTGTTTTCGATTGCTAGAGGTTTCTACTTCACTCATCATTCAAATATTGTTTTAATGAACAATTGACAGTCTAAGTAGAAAAAATCACTAGTTTCTTCATAAGAGTTACTCAGTAGAACAAATCTTGTCGTACTACTTATTCCTTTATTCAACGAAGATTTCTTGAGTGCCAATTATGTGCCACGCACTATTGGGGAAACAGCAGAAAACAAGACAAATCTTCCTATCTTCATAAAGTGTATACATTCTAGAAGGAAGATATATACTGATAATTAAAATACATAGAATATCAGATAGAGATAAGTGCTATAGGAAAAAAAACTGCAGAAAAAGGGACTGTGGAATAAAGGCGGTTGGGTGCATTATTAGTGTGATCAAGAAGATGATTGCCTTACTTCTAATGATGAGCAATCATACTGTAGCAGAACTAAATATAAGTTTTCCAAAGAAGATTACAATTCACAATAAAAGAGAATAACTATAGAACAGGAATTTTCAAGCTTCTCCTTCACTGTGATGCATGTGACTGATGACATTCATATGTGTCACACACTTCCATAGGTAAACCAATGAGACTTCTTGTGTGCTATGTGTAATTGCTGGTACCTGGCTGTAATCTTCCTTATTTTCTCTCAGATCAGCTCAAAAAAGTCAGTGAGTGAGAATGTATGTTATTACAGTAGTCTTAAATTTGAATGTTTAAATCACATGTTTAAAAAATGTAGTTTATCGGCCAGGCACAGTGGCTCACGCTTGTAATCCCAACACTTTGGGAGGCCGAGACAGATGGATCACCTGAGGTCAGGAGTTCGAGACCAGCCTGGCCAACATGGTGAAACAGAATCTCTACTAAAAATACAAAAAATTAGCCAGGAGTGGTGGTGCACGCCTGTAATCCCAGCTACCAGGGAGGCTGAGGCAGGAAAATCAATTGAATCCAGAAGGCAGAGGTTGCAGTGAGCTGAGCTTGTACCATTGTACTCCAGCCTGGGCAACAGAGCGAGACTACATCTCAAAAAAACAAAAAATATACTTTATTGCTTGCAGTAAACAACTGATTTTAACACATCTGCATATTGAATCATTGACAATGAGAGTAATAGTAATTGTACGTGTATAGTAATATCCCTTTCACAGATATTCCTAGGGAATATGCAATTATAACATGGATCTTACAAGCAGGGAAAGATGAGATGCAAGGCAAAAACTGTAAGAGTCAATTTTAGAAAAGCTTCAAATCAGCACTTTTGATGACTACTTCAACAGGGGCTGAAATTTTGGCATTAAAGTAAGTGAATACTCAGTGGACTGGATGACTGAATTTCGCTACCCGAGCGGGCAAATTTTCCTGGCTTAAAAATACAATAAATCAATTGTTATTATATTACTATTTAGTGTTACTATTCACTGGTTCAAAAACATTGTAGATGAGAAAATATCAAGCCATGAATTGCATCCAACCAAACAAAGCCCAAGGTAACATACTTCTCATCATAGTAATTATTTTCTTTTCAATGTAATGAACATCTCTAAAATGTCCACTATGGGCTAGGCACTGTGTTATGTACTTGAGGCCAAAGGAAAATTAAGATCTTTGTTTGTTGATTTAAAATAGATCTCATTTTTATTGATTAAAAAACAGTCCAACAGTTTTGGCCTTGATGTCTTCTATACAGTAGATCTAAAAAACATTTGATGAATGATAATGTCAAATAGGTCATTTCCATCTGAGAGCATGAGTGAAGTATGGGACAGGGGTTAAGTGAAGAGTCCTTTGGCCCCATACTTAGTGCTGGTCATCTCCAGCAATCCTAATTCCTCTGTGAAGTGGTCCTCAAACTATGGAATTCTACCCTTTCTAGTTTCACAAAAATAGGTGCTTAGCTTAATACATTATTGCTGGACAAATGAAAAAATGAGTCTAGCTTCCTGGCTACAGGATAATCCTGTAACCCAAATCAAAATCTGCCTGATCCATTTTAGGGTCTCCTGAAATGGCTGTAAATCCCCCGCCCGTATCACATTGCAATGGGAGTTCTGTGTTCAGGTTTGTGGCCCTCTGTGGTGCACCACTTCTGTATAGAGCTTCAGGAATCCTCCATTTTAGTGGCATCTCACACCTTCCAGAATGTAAGGCCTGAAGCAGAAATTAGAGGTTGAGAAATGCTAGAACTTCTCCAAATAAGGCAGCTGCTTGGTGAGATCCAACAGCCGTTAAATGGCCAGGTCTGTATAGAAAGAAAATGAAGGGAAAGCTTGAACCACGCTCATCTCCATTTTAGGCCTTGGGGGCTCAAATTTATGAGTGAGATGGATTCTGTAAGCCAGCAGTAGGCTCAGGCATTGTCCTGTGAACTTTAATTTCCCTCTGGGGTGAGGGAATCCGATGATCTTGGATTCCTAACTAACGAGGAAGCATCTATCTGTCCCTTCATCCATTTTTAAGAATCAGATTCAGTCTGATGATGTTTCTCATGCAAATTCAAGCCATGGTGGGAAACTCCTCAATGGGGCACCTGAGCTTCCACTGTGATAAGTGGTTTCTTGGTCTACAGGGTAGATGAGGGGCTCTCAGAGGTTCCCACAGCCACCTCAATACTTACTTGCCTGTCAGAAGCTTGGAAGAAGATGGACTTCCTTAGCTCTTTGTTTACAGATATGAGAGTTACCATGAATTTCCTGAAGCGTATGTCTGAGGCCACAGAATACCATTCTGTCTCTGTCTCCTCTCAATCCCCCAAAAGTAATTTGACTGTTCACCCATTGTCCTCCTAGTCAATAGTAGATGCCAATTCAGGGTACATAAGGACTTGGAAATGCTGAGCATATCCTTTAGTCTTTATTCTAATTCTTGAATATGCGTTCCAGAGTAAGCACAAGAGAGCTACCTGCCAAGGTTGCTGTGGCTGATGAGAACTTCCCCTGTCTCCCTGAAGAAAGCATAATTCTGGACTCAGTTGGGCTCCCTGGTGGCAGAGAGACTTAGTCATGGAAAATGTTTCCAAATGTTGAGAGTTTGGAAAACTGCCAAATAAATGATACTAGTTCTTAAATCTTAATCATTATATGCATTATGAGTAAATTAACATATTTGGACATTTTCATTTTATACCTGTATTTAATGACAAATACATGTAGTCAATTAATGTGTAGCCTTGTAATAGATTTTTCTTGGTTAAACATTTTCCCAGGTCTTCAAATGTTTATTTCTAGAACAAGAAATAATGTATGTTGTCCATGTTATGATGAGCAATATAAAATTAGGCATTCATTTATTATTTCAGTAATGACTATTTGTTGAATGCTTCCTATGTGCAAATCACTGAGTTGAAATTAATTCTATTTTAAGCGTTTTTCCTATTTACTGTTCTTCATTTGTCATGGATGACTGAAGTGGCTGAAGTCTGTCACAGGCAGTTACTTAGCTGGTCTGATCAGGCTACATTTTCCTTTGCTATTTTCTTCTCTACATTACCAATAATGGCCCTGTTATGCCTTTTGCTTTACGTAAACATTTCTGAGTGCTTGTGATATGCAACAATGTAGAATTTTAAGTCAGAAGCTACCTCTAAGTTTCCTCATTTATTGAAAAGAAGGAGAATGAACTTTAAAACTTTTTTTGCTCTTAGACTTTCGGGATTTTATGATGTTAGTTTTTAAAGGCCAAGTATAAGGGAAAACATTTTTGCCAGCAAAGTTCTAGAAAGTCTTTGTTAAAATTAAGTAGGTGAAATTTATCTTTTCTAACATTTCTCTTTCTGTTTTTAGTACCAATCTTTTCCTCAAAGGCCCCAATATCCTTGTCCCAAATGGAAGGAGTGAGTAAGGAGGACAACTCACAGTTTTGCCACTTAATAGCTATATCAACTTGAATAAGGCATTTATTTTCTAGGCCTGAGATTCCTCATCTATAAAATAGGCATGATCACAAAAAATTCCTCATAGTTACTGTGAAGGTGTAATAGAATATTGAATGCGTGTATATCCATTAAAGATTAACAAAAAATTGCTAGCTTTTTATTTTGTCAAATACAGACATTTAAAAAAATTCAACCTTCATCTACTATCATAATCATCCCATAACAGAAATGACATTATACCATCCAAAAAGAAGGACATTATCTCAGAATTATAATTTTACAATTTTAAATGTATAGTTTTAATTAGAAATTTTACTACATTGTCCCTGTTGCTCATATTTCACCAAAAATTAATGAGTACCTTTGTCTAATTTGCAAACCTGTATTTGAAAACCACTGTTGTGACCTTTCCAATTTTCTTTTTTTCTTCAAAATTTAGAAATTTTTAGGGAATGAGGCCTCATTCCCTCAAAGCTCTGTCCTTTTCTAACATTACAGCTATAGTGTTAACCATCACTGTCTGTAGTGAATATTAATGGCTTAATGTATTTATCTTTTCAAGAACATGTTTATATTCTAAGATAGGGGACTTTATCCAAATAAGTGATAGTAGTGGTGAAAATTTCAGACCAGTTGGTAAGTCTAGGGGAAAACAAATTTGGTGCAGGTACCCTTTTCAGCATCCTGAATGTCTACCTGCTTTATGCATGTATATGGCTGACCCTGTACCCTACCTTTCTTAGCTTTAGGATATTAAGGCCTGTCACAGATAGGCTAGGACTTTGAATGGTTTCCTCAGCAGCACCTGTGAAATACACTTAATGTTAGGTAACATTAAGTGAAGTCAGGGTTCAAAGGTTTTTTTGTTTTGTTTTGTTTTGTTTTTTGAGACGGAGCTCGCTCTGTCGCCAGGCTGGAGTGCAGTGGCCCGAGTGGCTCAATCTCAGCTCACTGAAACCTCTGCCTCCCGTGTTCAAGCGATTCTCCTGCCTCAGCCTCCCCAGTAGCTGGGACTTCAGTCACGTGCCTCCAGACCCAGCTAATTTTTGTATTTTTAGTAGAGACAGGATTTCACCATGTTGGCCAGCATGGTCTCCATCCGTTGACCTCGTGATCCGCCCGCCTTGGCCTCCCAAAGTGCTGGGAATACAGGCATGAGCCACCGCGCCTGACCACAAAGATTTTCTGCCTTAAGTTTATGCCACTTCTCCTGATTAAAGCCTGTGGTATCAAGTAAAGACACATCCCCTCCTCAGTAGATCTTTGACCTGTCATGACTCTAATGGAAAAAGAACATATTTTGAAGTAGGTTTTTTCTAAGGATTAACACAAAAGAGGCACATTATGTCCCAAAGGCTGGCCTACAGATTGCTGGTCACCCTGCATAGTAAACAATGGGCTGCTCTGGGGACAATGACGGCAGTACTGACACAACAAGACTGGACTCCATTTCACGTCTACCAAGGGTAGGTGGACAAGATATAAGGAAGATAGAGGTCTGTGGTCAGAAGACCTTGATTCAGACCTGAAGTTAAACAGTTATCAGCTGTGGAAAGTAGTCTCTAAACTTCAGTTTCCTGAAAATGGGGTTAAGAAGAGTACAAACATCATAATTAGTATGAGGATTAAACAAGTTAACTCATGTGAAACGTTTTAGCACAGTGCCTGCTCATGGTAAGCACTCAGTTAATATTAGCTTTGTTATTATTATGTGCACTGTGACAGGATGTGCCCACTTTGCTGGTAGCTTCGTTAACCACTTACACTAAGTGTGTTTGCTGTTTTAGTCAGAACATACTCTGAAATCACAAAATATGCAAACTCAGATCTAGATCTGGGCAAATGTGAGGCATATTTTGGAGTTCCCCTTTTAGTAGGTTCCACGGAAATATCCCAGCCTTTATTAAACTGTATTTTACTTCCTCAAATTATCTCTCACTTCTCTTTTGGGGTGATGCCTGTCCTGTCTCATTACAATTGTCTCTAAGAGAAAACTTTGTTGTTGTAGGGTTGTTCTGTTGTGTTTTTGTTTGGGATATTGTGATTGATAGTACATTCTTACCCATGTGCAAACATTCCTTGGGTTATCTAGGGAATAAAACATCTCAATTCACATTATTTCTTAAAGAAAGATGCTCAATGAGTTTATCTTGAGGTTGTCAGATTTTATAATTATAGTCGATTTTCAATTATCCACATAAATAAAAAGGGTGTCAGTACAGATAACAGAAAATTACAGGCTCTGAAATTGTGGTTAGCCATCCAGCAGAGTTGAGCCCAGCTTCTATATATAACTAATGGCAGTGCCAAGTGGGTTAAAGAAATTTAGCCCCTCTGTAATCTCCTTCAAACTCTATTCTTTGATATGGATGCTTGACATTTTCTCAATCTTACATAAAGTGCTAAGAAATTATAGCTTTAAGTCCTTTCTTCCAGTGAGATTGTGGCTCCTGCATTTCTATAAAATATAGTTCCAGAGTTGGCTCTGTCATAGGTCTGGGACTGTCTCAGGCAATGTGTCAACCACAAGGCCAAACCATGATGCATATGATTAATTTCCAATTCACAAACCCAGAGACTGATACCTGTACATATGGCTTACTTCATCTCCCTAAAGCCAGCTTTAATACCTAAATAGGTGGTGGAGGGGGTCGGGGGTGTGGTTGGAAGGGTGGGGAATGGCAACCCTGAGGCAACCTATTTCAACAGTAGAGCGCTAAGATTGAGATTGTTAGATGTGTATTTTCATATAGTTTCTTCTAGCTTTCACTACTGATTTGATCTCTTGCGGTCATATAGCACAAGTGTTTTCTTCTTCGAATATTTGGAAAAAGCTATTATATTCTCTCTGGACTTGCCACTGAGAACTATATGACTTTGGCTAAATTCTTTCATCCTTCTGATTTTCTTTTTTTAATTTGAGAAAAGGAGGACATTTGACTAGGTGATCTATAATAGATTCTTAATTTTAACACTATATTATATAATTCTATGAAAGATCTGTTTTGATGATAGTCATGAAAATGGTTTATTAACAATACACAATACAATGTACTTCCAATATATAATATCAGATTCAATGCTCATAATATTACTATGGGGAAATTATTATTTTCAATTATGAGTGAGGAAACAAAAAGTAAAAGAGATTAAGTAAACCCTGTCCTGAGTTTCTGATTCTAGCCCTCTGCTCCAAGATAGGTTCTACCTCCATCTAATATTTTCTTGAGAAACTGTTTTTAAAATCCCTGGAATTGGTTGCCCAACTGCAAGATGGGTTTAAAAACAAAACCAAGTTGATCTTCAATTTAGCAGGCAATACAGCACACTTGGTGGTCATTGCTATAAGATGATGAGAGGCTGCAGGGAGAATCAGGCCTAGACTCATCCAAGCAATACAAAGGTTTCAAAGTTTATCAGAAATTGGTACCTGATTCATAAGCATGTGAGCCTCTCACGAGGACCTTGAATAAACTAAAGATGTTGTTGTACAAAGATAATCATTCCTCTAGCATTCAGTCACTAGGGCCTGCTGAATGCTAGGCATTGATTAATCACTTTTACCCATGATTTCTTATTTATTTCTCATAAAAACTCTGTGGGGTAATAGTGCATGTATTATCCTCATTTTATGTAAGATGATCTTGAGATTAATAGAATAACTTAACCAGGCAGTAAGTGGCAGATCAGGATTATAATCAAGGCCTTTGGGCTCCAAGTTCCAGACTCTTTCTATTCTGCCAGTATTTCCCAAAGTGTGTTTTAGTCTACACTCATCCCACAAAATGCCTTTCCAAAATGATGCCACAGTCAACAATGTTTGATTCAGCACATTGTGGGGTCCCTTAGAGATTCATAGAGTTTAGCACATTCAAGATTCCTAGAAAATTTCAGAAAGGAAACATATTTAACATTTTTCTTTCTAAATTTTCCTGAACTTATTTGCAAAGGCATCTTTTAATCCAATTAACATATATTTAATATTCTGAGGAATTGAATCCTGCAGAACTCTTTGAGAAATACTTCATCGTGCCAGGCTATGTTAAAGAGTAATTTTTATAAGAAAGAATTGTCACCATAAACTGTTATTTTCCTTCATGTTAAAAAAATAATTTTCCCATGAGTTAACTAGTATATCTCATGAGATCATGAGCCAGATGTTCATAGAATTCAACAGACTTCCTGGCTCTGACCTGAGAGAATAAAATGTTGCCATAGAATTACATACATGAGAATACCAGATGGGAATACCAAGAAAGTACATAAACAAGTATTACCCATTCTCACGATACGCAGCCTACATTCTAAAGAAGTTTGCATATGCATGGAAGTTACAATTTATCCTCCCCCCGAATTCTTGCTATTTGACATGCCTTACATTTTTATTCTAATGTGAATGATTTCAAGAAAAGGTCTTTTGCAATATTATGGATAATTCTGTGATTGCTTGAAGCTATTAGCAATGCCTGGTATGCTTTAAAACTAAGGTTGGAAATTATTGAACAAGGCAAATTAAGTTGGGTTTGGTTATGAAAATTAATTACTTAATTCAGTTGTCTAGTTCATTGCTTACTTTAAAGATCTGCCTGCCAGTTCACCCTGGTTCTGTCGCAGGATTTACCTTTTTTTTTAAAGTAACTTTTTAATTGGCAATTATGAGTTAACAAGAATCTTTGAAATGTCTTGATGAAGTTTAAAAAGTGAAATATCATAACTTTCAGATGACTACACATAGAGTGGCAAAAACTGGGGATTTATATTTTATTGAAAGTAAACAAAAAACAAAAGGGAGAAACACGAAGTAACTATTTGCTGTAAAATGCATGTAAATGCCTCCTGCTGTTCATCACTCAGGTATGCTGTTCAAGTTACCTGTATCTATGTTACAAATTATGCCAAAATGTAGTGGACTAAAAAAACCCTTTTACTGTATCTCACAGTTTTGTAAGTCAGGAATTTAGGCAGGGTTTAGCTTGATGATTCTTCTCTCAACATATTGATAACTGAGCTGGTCTAGATGGTTCAAGACAGTTTCACCTACATGCTTGTGCCTTGATAGGATGACTGGAAGGCTGGGCTCAGTGGAGACTGTCTCCTACTCCATGTAGTTCTCTCTAGCAAGATAGTTGGACTTCTTGCTGGGTAGCTCAAGGTTCCAAGAGCAAGTGTTACAAGACACAGGAAATAAAAATAGTTGGGCTCTTAAGGCCTGGGCCTAGAAACTAGCACAGCGTTGCTTCCAGTGTATTCTATAAGTCAGAGAATTTGAGCGGAAACAGCCCAACTCTCATGGCAGTGTCAAAGAATTTGTGGCCATCATTAATCTGCCATATAGGCCAAAACTCTTTGGCAGAAAAGTTTGTGTAATGCACGAAAAGAATACAAAAGCTATTCTGAACTCTTAAACACGTTTGCCTTTTGATAACATACATTGTTTTATTCATAAAACCAAAGTGATACTACAGAAATGTATACAATACAGAATATGATATATCTATATGAAATTGCTCCATATCCATATCCATATCTATGCTGGTGCTGACTTTCCATTTGAACATTTCTCTCATCACCGTATGCCTCTTGCAAGTAGTTTCCAGCACTTACATCTTTGCTATTTTGTACATACTAGCCATGATAGCTAATGTTTTTTTAAAAATCTCCTATATAAGCAATAAGGTACAACGAATCTGCCAAAACTAATAACACAGTGATCGAGATGAAAATGGCTGCTATTCACTGTCTGTTGCTAGTTAGCAGAGTTGTGCCTTTGCACTGAGGTCAAGTTGAGCTTTGTTTTTCCACTGCATGTAATCTTTGTTCTAAGATTTGTAAGTTTTAAAGAACTATAGCAGAGTTTTGGTATTTTTACTTGGGTGAAGCAAAAGGAGCTTTTTCTTTTTCTTTTTTTTCTTTTTTTTTTTTAAGACCAGGTCTCACTCTTATCACCCAGACTGGAGTGTAGGGGTGCAATCACAGATCACTGTAGCCTCAATGTCCCAGGCTCAAGCAATCCTCTCACCTCAGCCACCCAAGTAGCTGAATTGGGACTCCGGGTGCGTACCGCTACACCCAACTAATTTTTTATATTTTGTATTTTGTAGAGATAAGGTCTTGCCTTGTTGCCCAGGCTGGTCTTGAATTCCTGGGCTCAAGCAATCCTCCTACCTCAGTCTCCCAAAGAGCTATAATTACTGTCATGAGCTTTTTAAATTTCAATTTTTTTTCTTGTCCCAGAGTAGCCCCAAAGTATTTATCCCCTGGTGCCTCTTTAATTAATTCCCTTTTCTCCAAATTCTGCACCTCAACTTCTAAACTGTTTCCCTCTAGTCTTAGAACTCATAGACATTTCCCTCCTATGCCCCTCCTGCAAGAGTAATCATCCTTTCTTGGAATATTAGTGTCTGCATATATGATCCCCCTCAATTATCAGATGTTTAATATAAATCATGTCTTAATATAAAAATGATTGCATTTCATTTAAACAATGATTTCATTTTAGGGGAATAATTATACAAAATTTCTCGGTGCATTTTTTCTTTCTTTTTACTTTTTTAAGAGACAGGGTCTCACTTTGCCACCCAGGCTAGAGTGCAGTAGTGCCATCATAGCTCACTGCAGCCTCAAATTCCTGGGCTCAAGCAATGCTCCTACCTCAGCCTCCTAAGTAACTAGGACTACAGGTGCACACAGCATACCTGGCTAATTTAAAAAATTTTTTTGCAGAGAGTGAATCTGGCTTGTTGCCCAGGCTGGTCTTGAACTCCTCGTTTCAAGGGATCTTCCCACACTGGCCTCCCAAAGTGCTCGGGTTATAGGTGTGAGCCACTGTGCCTGGCCTATTTTTTCTTTGTAATCAAATTGTATGATTGAACAGGAGTTGGCAAACTATAGCATGCAGGTCAAACCCAGTCCAGCACCTGTTTTAATAAATAAAGTTTTATTGAAATATCGTCACGCTTATTTGCCTACATATTATTTATTGCTTTTTTTTTTTGCACTATAAAGGCGGAGCTGAATAATCCTGCCAAAGATCATATGGCCTGCAAGGCCTGAAATATGTATTATCTGGCCCTTTACAGAAAACATTTGTTGATGCCTCTGATAGATTATAATTCCTTTGAAATTTTCTAAGGAAGCTAATTTGTTTTTGTTCATTTTATTTTCTTATTTTTTAATTTTTTTACAATGCAGGGAAATAGGGTAAGTTTTTGTTCATTTTAAATAAACTTATCTTGCTGTAATAAAAAAACTGAACAAATCACAGCTTTTCAGTCTCGTGGATAAATGAACAAATATACTGTAACAATACATTGACTATGTAGGAATAAAGGGGCCATCCCATATACTATGTTCCAGCTCACTTCTTTTGCTGCTGACCTGACTTCTGTAAATTATCGAATAACTTGAAACAAAAGCAGCCTCTGAGCTGACACATGAGAGTATAGATACTTCTTGGTTTATGAAGGGGTTATGTCCCTATAACCTTATCCTAAGTTAAAAATGTCATAAGTTGAAAGTACATTTATTATACCTAGTGTACCAAACATTGCAGGTTAGCCTAGCCTACCTTAAACATGCTCAGAACACTTACATTAGTCTACAGCTGGGCAAAAATCATCTAACGCAAAGCCAATTTTGTAATAAAAAATGTTAAATATCTCATGAATGTATTTCATACTATACTGAAAGTGAAAAGTAGAATGGTTATATTGATACTCAAAGTATGGTTTCCACTGAATGCCAATTGCTTTCACACCATAATAACGTTGAAAAGTTAAACTGAACCATCATAAATTGGGCACCATCTGTACAAGGAACAAATGAGTTTGACAAAGGAAGTTATGAAACATGGTGACAAAAATTATGATGTCAGCGTACTCCCTTTGTCCTTGCTTTCAAAGACTCAGTTTTGATTCAAATGATATGGGAGCATAAAGGAAGCCTTGTGCAATCTCTGGACCAATTTAGAAGGAAATGCATGTACTTATCTATGTTCTGCATTTGTTAGATTTTGTTGTGTCTATGTATGAAAACAGGTAGTTGATAATTCCCAGTGTTCGTTAGGGCATGGGCAAACTAGCTTTCTTATCACTATTTGTGAGAATATAATTTATTTCAAAGTTTCTAAAAGGTTAAATGTTCTAAAAGCCTTAATAATTATCTTGAAATTCAAATACAAATATTTTCCTAATGAAATAATCTAAAGTGGATACACAAATTTATTTACAAAGACATTTATTTCAGCTTTATTTATAATAACAAAACATTGGCACCAATGTACATATCAATCATAAGAGATTAGATGCAGTAGAATAAAGGAAAACTGATCATGCATAATACTGAGGGGGAAAAAACAAATTGCAAGCAATATATACAATTTTAGTCCAATTTTGTTTAAACATATAATTTATGTATAGAAAAGTCCAAAGACATACACTAAAAAAGCAACAATTACACCTGAAAAGTGGACTTATGGATAATTTTGTTGAGATTTTGTCATATTTTCCAAATTTTCCATAACAAGCATGTGTTACTTTTGTGATTAGAATAACAAATACTATTAATTCAAAATGTGATATTAAGTATTTTTAATATCCTCAACTAATCAACTGTTTATATCACTTATATGACTGAAAAGAAAAATAAAGGACTTTTATTTATTTTAGTACAATTTACTTTGTTAGTTGAATTCATGTAATTAAATGTTTAAATGAATCTTTGTAATTGTGTAGACACAGCTATGGATTTGCCTCTCTGTTTATTCTAAGAATTGATATGAATTCTGAGATGGGGTCTATTCCATCTCTTTCCTAAATGTACACTTTTGTATTTAGCTAAAATAGAAAATAATGTTTTCCGGCCAGGCGTGGTGGCTCATGCCTTGGTGAAACCCCGTCTCTACTAAAAATACAAAAATTAGCCAGGCGTGGTGGCGCATTTCTGTAATCCCAGCTACTCAGAGGCTGGGGCAGGAGAATCATTTAAACCTGGGAGGCAGAAGTTGCAGTGATCGCGCCACTGTACTCCAGCCTGGGTGACAAGGCGAGACTTCGTCTCAAAAACAACAACAAAAAATACATATATATATATATTTTTTCAGAACTAAAAAATTAGCCATGTCATTTTATTTCCCAATAAGAATTTATAACTTAGTATTTACATTACTTAGCTTCTTACCATGCTCGATTATATTTATGGAAAACATGATGTTCAAAGAAAAGTGTGAAGATCAAAGACCCAAGAACGGTTTTTTAAAGGTTAATATGTATTTCTTTTGAGTGTTATGATTGTAAGAGATGATGCCACAGCAATTTCATGCTTAAATCCAGGATGGGACCAGTTTTCCTCCCCAGAAGAGTTGAGTCATTTCAGTGAAGAGTTTAGTCCTATAGGCTCCATTGCTTCTTGGCCTTATTGCTAAAATTGCCACAACAAAAGAGAAATGACACCATTTGGTACCAAAAACACCTGTTTACCCTCCATGACTACAACCAAGATCAATTTGTTTTGCAGGCCGCTGAGCAGCCCAGGGAGAAATATGACTTTTGACCAGCAATAGCTCAGATGCTTAATCTTCCATTTCCTTCTTTTGAGTCACTTAGGTCTCTCTTTAATTCCCACTGATCAGATTGTTTAGAATTCAAGCAAATATTTTCTATAATCCAGCTACAGAATTGATTTCCTTCTAACAAAAGACTCACAGAAGCTGTGTGAAATCAAAGTGTAAATAGTAATCTAGCAACTGTGAGAGAAAACAGAATATTTTCAGCAACAGGTGGAAAAGCAGATTGTATTGCAGGAAGTATTAATATTTATCAGAAAGGAATAATCTTAGCTTTGGCCAGAAAGGTAACCAGGAACATTATATATATATGCAAAGTTGTCTATCCTCCCAGTCCGGCTAGGAGTCCAAACAAAACTTTTAGGCTTTATAGTAGTACAATTTGCCAAAAATTATGAGAATCTCAAAATTGGGGCTCACTGGCTTTTACTGAATCCCTTTGTTCATTTGCATTGAGGAAAATAAAGCAGTAGCTGTAACAGGTGTTGTCTTTGCTGGAAAAGGTTTGACATGAATGTCGATGGGCTGAATTTCTAAAAAAAAAACCTTGCGTGTTTTTTAAACATCACATTTCAAAGCTTTTCTCAAATGTTAATTGAAACCTTGCTAGATTTCAAGATATTTTTATTTTCATTCACATTATTTTGCAGTAAGAATCTCACAGAGGAGATTCTTTAGAAAGAAATTATTACTGTAATTGTTTAAGGTGAGAAAGAATTTGGTATTACATTAAATATTAATATTAAATATTAATATTAAATATTAAATTAAATATATACAGTTACCAGTTCAGTATTTTTACGTCTTACCTTGTAAAACCTTACTAATCATGCATTAGGTTTCCAATGCATGGAAACATGAATAAAGAAATTTCCTTGACAAAGATCCATACCTTGATTGTTTCATGCTAATATACTGTCAATACTGAGTTTCTCAGTTAAAAGATGAGATCTCTTGAACGTCAAATTTATCATTTCAAATCCTTGCATTAATTCCTTCGTATAACACTTGATATGTCATCCACCAGTTTCTCCAATAGGAAGATTGACGGTGATCATGATGGCGATGATCATGTCATGCATGTTATCCATACGCATTATCTGATGCTGAGAGCATCTGGCCCCTTATTAATGTGATCTGCACTTTTTGATCAACCAAAAAAATTGTAAGACAACCACTAAAAGCAGGGGATTTCATAAATGCCAAGCATTTCTTCCTTACAAAGGCATCTAAACTTCTGCCTTTGTCTCTCACTTCTTATGTCTGACAGGTTACCAAACTCCGATCTACCGGAAAGCATCTTACCTTAGAAACACACACACACACACACGCACGTGCGCGCGCGCACACACACACACACACACACAAACACGCTTTGAAGTTAGATACCTGAAGTTTCAATTATTTGTTCTACCACATTTTGTCCGTCTGACTTTGGAAAGTTTTCACAGTCTTGAGAGATTTTGAGTGGCCTCATGTGAAAGGGTAGTTAGGTACTTAGGGCCGTGAAAAGAATCGCTTTTGGTGATTGTTGCCGCAGGTCTCAGGCTGGGTCAAACATCTCTGATTCTAGGTATTCTAGATATATCATTTGTCCTTCTTAATGAGTAAATATCTTTCTACCTTGGGCACATTTAAATTTAAGTTTAGAAAGGTTTAGAGTAATCCAAACCATATTTTTATATTATTAAGAAGGAATCTGGCCAGGTGCGGTGGCTCACGCCTGTAATCCCAGCACTTTGGGAGGCTGAGGTGGGTGGATCACTTGAGGTCAGGAGTTTGAGACCAGCCTGGCCAACATGGTGAAACCCCATCTCTACTAAAATTACAAAAATTAGCCAGGTGTGGTGGCATGCACCTGTAATCTCAGCTCCTTGGGAGGCTGAGGCATGAGAATTGCTTGAACCAGGAGCTACTGCAAGCCAGCCTGGGTGTCAGAGTGAGACTCTGTCTCAAAGAAAAAAGAAAAAGAAAGGAATCTATACATATTTGGCATCCCTTTTTATAGCCAGCTCCTAAATACACATGTCTATCTGTTGACAATGTCACATCATCAATATTTCTCAGTGAAAATTTTCCTAGTTAATTGAATTAGTTCAGATGTACTGTAGCCAGTCTATTCTTTTTCTCTGTGAAGTATAATATAGTTGAACTAAAATTTATATGTTCATCCATTTAGGTATGCAACAAATATTTACTGAGCCCCTAAAAGGCATCAGGTGTTCTATAGAAGCAAATAAGCCAGATGAAGCTGTTGCTCTCGTGGAGCTTCCATTCTAATGGAATTAGACAACAAACAGACAAAAACATTTCAGAGAGCGGCACGTGCTTTAAAGAAATGAAAACGTTAACTGGATAAAGAGTGACTAGGGGAAGTTTAATTACACTTCAAATCCTTGGACTAATTCCTTAGTATAACGCTCAATAAGTCATCCACTAGTTTCTCCAACAGCAAGGAGGTTGGGGACAGCCTAGTCTTATTGCAAAAATCTCTTGCTGTAAAGGAAGGGAAATAGTGATTTCACAAGTCATAGTTTCTGAGTTTACTTCTTTCATTTCAATTTAAAGGCTTAAAATACTTTAATCTTTTAAATCAGATGTGTAAATAAAATTCAAAGTATATGTTCATTGTTTATCTACTAAGCCTGAGTATGTGAACTACTCTATATTAGTGTATTATTTCTTAATTGAAAGAATCACTTAAACTTCCTCTTTCCTAAGTGTTAATTCATTTGATCAATCTGTAGTTGTGCAGTGCAGTGGCATAAGGATAGTTCACTGCAGCTTCAAATTCCTGGACTCAGGCAGTGTTCCTGCCTCAGACTCCCAAAGCACTGGGATTAGAGGCATGAACCATTGCCACCAGCCAGTTTGTAGTTTTTACAGTTGTGCTTTAGGCTCTTGGATCGTTTTAAAAACTGCCTTAACAGTGACTTCTGTTGCCAAGAATACAACAAGGACAATAAATCACAAAGCAAATTGTTAGTCTCTTCTGTATCATCATTTAAAAAAAAAAAAAGTGACCAGGTGTGGTGGTTCATGCCTATAATCCCAGCACTTTGGGAGGCCGAGGCAGGTGAATTGCTTGAGCACAGAAATTTGAGACCAATCCAGGCAACATGGTGAAACCCCATCTCTACAGAAAATACAAAATTAGCCAGGCACGGTGGTGCAGGCCAGTAGTCCCTGCTACTCAGAAGGTGGAGGTGGGAGGATCACTTGAGCCCGGGATGTAAAGACTGCAGTGAACCGATATCTCGCAGCTGCACTCCAGCGTGGGTGACAGAGTAAGACCTTGTTTAAAAAAAAAATAAAGAACAAATAAACAAAACCTACCCTCTAACTTCTCTATCTGAAAAACCATTTCCTTGATGAAAAAATTACCATTTTCTCTCAATCGGGAGGTCACTGGGAAATGACAGTTTCCTCCTGCTGCTCTATCAAACTTTCAGGGACCAGTAAACATAGCAGTCGCAGCTACGAAAAGTATTCTGTTTTCCTCTGAAGAACAATGAAAGATTTTAGAGTTACAAATCAAGGTTGATGGATCCTTGGATGATGGATGAATGGAAATAGGACTTTTTATATTTTCAGTAACAGCAAAATAGTCACACACTGGCTCACAAGTTTTTCCTCTCTCTAAATTGTACAGTCCTACCATTTAGGGATTCTATTCTGGAGTATCCCAGATATATGTTATTTTAATAATCACAATCATAAAATAAACCTAATAACTCACTTGCTTGCTATATTGGTAAGTTAAAAATCGATTTTGACCGTTCCAAGCCTTAGGAATAGGAAAACATTCTTATATTAGTTCTCCCTCACTTTCCCAGAGCATCTATGAGTTAAATGGTAGCACCAACTTATACAATTCAGTGGTATTTGAATGTAAAGTCCTAGAATAAATATTGGACAGAGGTAACTGAGGCCAAGATTCAAGAAAGTTAAAGAAATTATGAGGTAATAATCATCTAATTTAAGTGAGTACAGAGCACTTAATCTTTTCAGTTACATCTAGATGAATGTTAAGATGCTTTTGGCTGTGGTAACAGAAATCCTCACTTGAAGTGGCTTGAACAGTAACATCTATTATCTCATGTAACAAGAAGTCCAGAGGTAGGGTTGGATCCAAGGTTGGCTGATTCAGTGACTCAAATACTCTGCTTTGCTGTCCTCAGGAGTGGCTTTATCATGTTGTTTTTCTCTTGGCTGCCAGCAGTCATTTTCCTCCCCTCCCCTCCCTCTCTTCCCCTTCCTTCCCCTCCCCTCCCCTCTCGTCCCCTCCCCTCCCCTTCCCTTCCTTTCCCTTCCCTTCCCTTCCCTTCCCTTCCCACTACAAATTTCCCTTCCCTTCCCTTCCCTTCCCTTCCCTTCCCTTCTCTTCCCTTCCCTTCCCTTCTCTTCCCTTCCCACTACAAATTTACCTTCCCTTGCCTTCCCACTACGAATTTCCCTTCCCTTCCTCTCCCTTCCCTTCCCTTCCCTTCCCTTCCCTTCCCTTCCCTTCCCTTCCCTTCCCTTCCCTTCCCTCCCCTCCCCTCTTTTTTTCCTTTCTCTCTACATGCCATGTTACCCAGGTTGCTCTCAAACTACTGAGCTCAAGCAGTCCTCCCACATCAGCCTCCCAAATAGCTGAGATCACAAGTACATACTACTGCATCCAGCTTCATGTATTCATTTTTACGTCCAGAAGAAGAGAGGCAGGGTACAGTGGCTCACAGCTGCAATCCAGCACTTTGGGAGGCTGGGGTGAAATAATCGCTTGAGCTTGGGACTTCAAGACCAGCCTAGACAATGTTAAGACATCATAGTGACACCTTGTCTCTACTAAAAAAGAAGAAAAAAAAAATTAGCCAAGTGTGGTGGTGTGTGCATGTAGTCCCATCTACTCAAAAAACTAAGGTAGAAGGATCACTACTAAGGTGGGATGATCACTTGATCCCAGGAATTCAAGGCTGCAGTGAGCTATGATGACGTCACTGCTCTCCAGCCTAGGTGACAGAGTGAGACCTTGTCTCAATAAAATAAAATAAATGCTTCAGGAACAGTTAAAAAACAAAAACAAAAACAAACAAACAAACAAAAACAGAGAAGAGAAACCTAGTCCCTAACCAGTCTGATTTGGCTTGCTTGGGTTATGTGCATATCTCAAACCTGTAACAGTTGTGATGCACAGATTGCTCTCAACTTAAGATTCATCATGATCAGGAGATGCAGTGGAATCAGGTTTTTTTAAAGCACATGCTGTGTGGGAGAGGAGTTATTTGTGGGGTAAAGAGGAAATGGGTGTTGGGTAGGCAACCAATATTATGCTCTATTTCCAGATACTAAGACAATTTGCAAATGAAATCACAAGATAGCAACCTTTGAAACAATCAGAAAAGCAAGAAATATTCAAAACTGCAAAGAAGTTGACCACAAATAACAGACCAATGACTTTAATATTCTAGTTCAGAATCAAACTGGTTATGAGAAGCTGCAGACAGCTGATCAGACCACAGGCCTCTCAGCCCACCAGATACGTAAAGTCCATGAGTTCTCCCCCATGTTTGCCCCAACTCTCTCATCCCAGTCACCCTAGGCCCCTTGCTAAAAAGCAAACTCTTTTCTCTCATTATTATGTTAGCCCCCATCTACTCCATTCTTTTTTTTTCTTTTTTTTTTTTTTTGGATAAGGAGTCTCACCATGTTGCACTGGCTGGAATGCAGTAGCTATTTGCAGGCGCCATCCTAGTGCACTATAGCCTCAAACTCATGGGTTCAAATGATCCTCCTGCCTAAGCCTCCAAAGTAGGTGAGACTACAGACATCAGCCACCCCATGCCCAGCTTACTCCATTCTTCTTTCTCTTGATTCTTTAATTACAAAGCAATCTAGATACGGCCTTTATCTCTTTCCCTAATATGCTTTTCCCCTTTTTCACAATTTGAAGTCTTTAAAGAGGAGCCAGCCTTTGTTCACAGGCTATGTATGTGTATTAATATGCGTGTGTGTGCATGGATATGAAGATTTTGAAAGGTTTGAAAGTGCTCACCCCCCTCCACAAACCCTACACACCACTCACCCTACTCAGCTTGGCCCTTGATTTGGGTGTACCTGCAGCCCTACCAGCTTGAATTAACCTAAACCCCATCTCCCTATCAAGTCAAAAGAACTACACATTTCAGAAAAAAAGATGAAAATAGAGGGAGTGGCTGGGTACAGTAGCTCACACCTGTAATTCTAGCACTTTGGGAGGGCAAGGCGGAGAATCACTCAGGAGTTTCAGACCAACTTGGGCAACATAGTAAGACCCTGTCTCTAAAAAAAAAATTAAAATAGAATGAGGTTGGAGACATAAATCTAGGGCTTCACAGAAGATGTGACACTTCAACCGACAGTATATAATCTAGATAAAACAGTGAGCATTGAAGGCCTCCATTTAATATAGCTACATCAGTAGGTAAAGGATGAGAGAAAAGACTGGGCAAAAACATAAGGGCTACCTCTGGTGTTTTAAAGATTCAGGCCAATCCCTATTACTTCTGATTCAATTAGTCTGGGATGGGGTCCGGGCTTAGATATGTTTTAAAAGCTCCCCAGATGATTCCAATATGCAACTGGGTTGAAAACCACAGATCTCAAGAGACACTGAAGCATTTCAAGCAGGGTAATGATGGAGGCAGATTTAAGTGAGAGAGCTCAAAGTGAAACTGCTTAGAATGAGAAGGGAAGCTTTTGAGAAGTGATATGAGTTTGGAACCAATAGTGTCTGAAACCCTAGAAGAGGAAATAGCTATCAATGTCAAATTCGTTATAAAGGTCAAGACTCAGCCTGAAAAGAGACCATTGCATTTTTCTTATTACATTATTTGCAAGAGTAACTTCAAACTACTCGGATCAGAAGGCTTGTGTCACCTGGCTTGAGGAGTGAATAGAGGGTAAAGAAGGGAGGGTATTTGCTTGTGAAGGGGTGATCACTGTAGGAAACATGGAGACTTTTAAAATTGGAACTATAATAATGATTATAAATATTAATACATAAATATTAATATAATTATAATAAGTAGAAATATAATTCTAATTAATTGGAATAATTAATGATAATTATATAATTGATCATTATCATTATAATTTCAATATAATTGTGTGCAAGTGATTTGAGATGTTTATATGTTGAAATAAATTAGTTTGTTTTACTAATAGCATAGATGAAAGTGATCTGCATGTTTTAAATCACAGTAAGCCCAATAGGAGTATACCCCATGATACGCTCACTGCTATATTTGTGTCCACTCCCTCCAAAATTTGTATGTTGAAATCTTAATTCCCAAAGTGATGGTATTAGGAGTTAAGGCATTTGGGAAGTGATTAGGTTATGAGGGTGGAGCCCTCAAGAATGAGATTAGTGCCCTTATGAAAGAGGCCTTTGGGAGCTTCTTAACTCCCTCCACTAGGTAGGAACACAAGAAGGTGCCATCTGTAACAAAGTGGACCCTAACCAGACACCAAATTATGCCTTGATCTTGGACTTCCCAGCCTCCAGAACTGTAAGAAATAAATTTCTTTTGTGCATAAGCCACCCAACTTATGGTATTTTGCTATAGCAGCCCTAACAGACCAAGATAATCCCCAGTGTACGTATCTGGTGAGAGCATACTGACCACTCTTACCACTGTGGTAAGAGTATGCCATTGTTATAACAAGTAGGGTACTACTGTTTTCTATTCCACACTAATCAGATCACCCAGAGAACTGCATTCCCCTTTTGGTGTCAATCTTTAGGAGATTTATAGACAAACTGGCATCCACTCTGAGGGGTGTGGCCAAAATAGGGAATCGAAACCATGCTGTGTGACGCACAGTTGAAAAAAATGAGAATATTTTGCCTGGAGAAAAAAAGATTTGAGAGGACATAATACTTTCTTTATAAATTTGCAGGCTATGATGTGGAAAATGAAGGGAACATTCTATAAATACCTGGAAGACCATTCTTAGGCTGTCACCACAGCAGAAGTATCCTGGGGGCCTAGAAAAATAGGAAAAGCTTTTTCCCAAGTAAAAATAGGAATGACTTACTGGAATAGAGAGGCAACAGCCTCTTTCAAGGAAGCCAAATTAGATGGTTTAATCAGAAAGGGAAAAGAATGTATGGAACAAGAAAACTAGTGTCCAGTGACCAAAGGAGTAGAGAGTAGATGAAGGCAAATTACCTCTTTTAACCTTAGAAGATGATGCAGTTACTTCAAGCAACTGAAGTATAAAGGACAATACAAATCAAGAAGGACACAGGAATCCTAAGATTAGGTGGAAATTTTAAGGATACAGATTTTATGTCTTCATATCTCTATATTTAGAGATATCTATACTATTCTATGTAATATATACTCATTTTAATAAAACATTTAAACAATGCAGAAGCATAAAAAATTAAAAGAAAATATTGTTTTTGTTCACACTTGAGGGCTTCTAATGATTGATACTCCCTGTTACTCACCCAAGCTCAAAAACCAATCAGAGAAATACAGAGTGAGGTGGATAGAGAGCAAAACATCAGTTTTGTTACTGCCAGAACTACTGTAGAATGTGGCCTAGGTGTGAGGCAGTGGTGGGCCAGGTTACCACTTACCTGCCCTAGTGTCTAGGAACACTGTACAAGCATAGCCTCCCCTCCTAAGTGAGCCTGTCCCCATAAACTTACAGATGGAGTGAAGGAACAGAAGGATGGTTTCTGCTAGAGTCTGATTCAAACCAGAGGGAAAAAAATGTGATTGAGTTACACACCTGTTCACTTGTACAAACTTGTCACTATGAGAAGCCACTCCTTCACCCAGGAGTGGTGGTTCTCCAATGCCTGCTGCTTGACTCAATAAGAGTTGGAGACAACATGCATTTCCCATTGTATTGCCCAGGCAACCTCTAGAGACTGGAATGAGGAGTAAGAGTAAAGAGGTCAGAAGTATAAGGGAAACTCTCCTCCAATGCAAACAAAACGAGTGGGAGTAATTGTCTTCATCATCCTCCCTGTGAAAAAAACACTGTTAACAGTTTAGAATTTATCCTAGGCTTTTTAAAATTTGCACATGGATATAAACTTTTACATCTTTCATACAAAAATCAGAATAATATGAAACTATTTTACAATTTTTTACTTTATTTTTATTTTTCATTTTTATTCATTTATTTATTTATTTTTGAGACAGAGTCTCACTCTGTCACCCAGGCTGGAGTTCTGTGGTACAATCTCAGCTCACTGCAAGCTCCACCTCCCGGGTTCACTCCATTCTCGTGCCTCAGCCTCCCAAGTAGCTGGGACTACAGGCACCCGCCACCTCAACTGGCTAATTTTTTGTATTTTTAGTAGAAACGGGGTTTCCCCGTGTTAGCCAGGATGGTCTCGATCTCCTGACCTCGTGATCTGCCCACCTCAGCCTCCCAAAGTGCTGGGATTACAGGCGTGAGCCACCACGCCCGGCCTCAGTTTTTTAAACTTAATGTATTGCAGACTTAAAAAACCAAAAAAAACAGGTATTACGACTGGGCATGGTGGTTCATGCCTGTAAGCCCAGCACTTTGGGAGGTAGAGGCCGGAGAATTACTTGAGCCTAGAAGTTTGAGATCAGCCTGGGCAACATAGTGAGACCCCATCCCTTTAAATTTTTGTTTGTTTGTTTCAAATAGGTATATGTAGATTCAACTTATTATTTTTAATGATATTTAGAATTTTAATAAATTAAGTTTTCTTATTGATTGACATTTAAGTTCTTGCTAATTTTTTTTACTGTTAAAAATAATAATGCAGTTAGGAAACAACAGGTGCTGGACAGGATGTGGAGAAATAGGAACACTTTTACACTGTTGGTGGGATTGTAAACTAGTTCAACCATTATGGAAAACAGTATGGCGATTCCTCAAGGATCTAGAACTAGATGTACCATATGACCCAGCCATCCCATTACTGGGTATATACCCAAAGGATTATAAATTATGCTGCTATAAAGACACATGCACACGTATGTTTATTGCAGCACTATTCACAATAGCAAAGACTTGGAATCAACCCAAATGTCTATCAGTGACAGATTGGATTAAGAAAATGTGGCACATATACACCATGGAATACTATGCAGCCATAAAAAAGGATGAGTTTGAGTCCTTTGTAGGGACTTGGATGCAGCTGGAATCCATCATTCTTAGCAAACTATCACAAGAACAGAAAACCAAACACCGCATGTTCTCACTCATAGGTGGGAACTGAACAATGAGATCACTCGGACTCAGGAAGGGGAACATCACACACTGGGGCCTATCATGGGGAGGGGGGAGGGGGGAGGGATTGCATTGGGAGTTATACCTGATGTAAATGACGAGTTGATGGGTGCAGCACAGCAACATGGCACAAGTATACATATGTAACAAACCTGCACGTTATGCACATGTACCCTACAACTTAAAGTATAATAATAATAAATAAATTAAAAATAATAATAATAATAATGCAGTTAATACCATTGCTTATACAAGGAAGTAGATTATTAGTGTTGTTGTAGGCATAGTGACCTGCTTGTTTCTGAACATATTTAAGCAACATGGCAGGTGTCATCGGAGATAATGGAAACTGCAGATGAGCACTTAAACCACATGACAGTTGGGACCTGCACCAATAGAACTCTGACAAGTGAAGGAATTGTATACTATCAGTTGTAAAATTCCTTCCAGCCTTGACAAGGTAGAGCTGCCTCACACTCATTTGCTCAAGTGGTTAGCAAGTGTACTTTTAGCTAATTAACAGAAATTTCCCCCATCATATCTGTGTTGTTTTTACTAACTCAGCAAGAGCTTTTCCTGGCCAACACTTCTAAGAAACCCTGGGAAAAAATTAACATCAGTGCATGACCTTTGAACCCAAGATCTCAAAAGTTTTACCATTTTCTAATGAATGTTCACAGTACTATTGCCTGCCGGTCCACTAAGATAAGAAAAGGGCCAGCCAACTTTTTAGAGGTGGTAGCCAACATTACTTTTTTTTTTTTTTTTTTTTTTTTAAGTGGAACAAAGTGTGACTGCTTATAATCATGTCTGAGTAAAGGTTTCCTCTTATTCTTAGTGGGTCCAAATAGGAGCCTTTATTATTAATATCAACTTGTCAGCATTCAGGACTTTTTTTTTTTTTTTTGAGATGGAGTTTCTCCCTTTCGCCTAGGCTGAAGTGAAGTGGGGCAATCTCGGCTCACTACAACATCTGTCCTACGAGTCCAGGCAATTCTCTTGCTTCAGCCTCCCAAGTAGCTAGGATTATAGGAGCCCACCACCACACACAACTAAGTTTTATATTTTTAGTAGAGACAGGGTTTCACCATGTTGGCCAGGCTGGTCTCAAACCCCTGGCCCCAGGTGATCCATCCACCTTGGCCTCCCGAAGTGCTAGGATTATAGGCATGAACCACTGTGCCCAGCTCATTTTAGGCCATTTTAAAAGATAGGTGGTAAAAAGAAAGGGCTGCTGACCCTGAAGCCTTATGACTTAAGTTTGCTATCTTGAAAGGTCTATAATAGCTTTTTTAACTTTTAATTTGGAAATTCACACTTACAGAAAAGCTGCATGAATAGTCTAAAGAACAACCACATATAGTTGGCCGTTCATCTCCATGGGTTCCATATCCATGAATTCAATCAGCCTCAGATTGAAAATGTTTGGAAAAAAAATTACGTCCGTACTAAATGTAGACAGACTTTTGTTTCTTGTCATTATTCCCTAAACAATAGAGTGTGACAACTATTTACATATCATTTATGTTGTATTAGGTATTATAAAAGTAATCTAGAGATGATTTAAGGTATATGGAAGAATGTGCTTAGGTTATATGCAAATACTGTGTCATTTTATATTAAGCAGGGACTAGAAAATGTGGATTTTGTTATGTGCTGGAAGTCCTGGAACCAATCCCCCATAAATACCAACAGATGACTGTATGCTTTGAAAAAAATTTTATGGCCAGACGCAGTGGCTCACACCTGTAATCCCAGCACTTTGGGAGGCCAATGCGGGCGGATCACTAGGTCAGGAGATCGAGACCATCCTGGCTAACATGGTAAAACTCCCATCTCTAATAAAATACAAAAAAAAAAAAAAAGCTTAGCCAGGTGTGGTGGTGTGTGCCTGTAGTCTCAGCTACTTGGGAGGCTGAGGCAGGGGAATCACTTGAACCTGGGAGGCGGAGATTGCAGTGAGCTGAGATCGTGCCAGTGCACTTCAGCCTGGCAACAGAGCGAGACTCCATCTCAAAAAAAAAAAAAATGTTTTGAGACAGGGTCTTGCTCTGTGACTCAGGCTGATCCCTAACTCCTGGGTTCAAGCAATCTTCCCACCTTAGCCTTCCAAATGCTGGGATTATAGGCATAAACCACCATACCCAGCTAAGAGAATATACTTCACCCAGATTTACCTACTGGAAACATTCTGCCCCATTTGCTTTATCTGTTTCTCCCATTCTCTCTCTCTGTTTTTACATATACACACGTATACATACATACATATAGATGCATATTTTTCCTGAACTTTTAAGAGTAAGTTGCATATGCCTAAGGATAATATTCTCTTATATAACCACAGTGCAGACTACAGCTTCAGACATTGCTTTCCTCTCTACTTAATTTAATAAGGAATACATTTAAAAGCATATTTCTGGTTCTCACCTCAAAGTTTTAATGTTTGGTTCTTCAACAATATTTTAAGAGCCTACGAAATATGTCTAGTACTCTTCTATAAGGGCTCCAACTTTTACACATGCCTCATCCCTTAAACTTGGTAGATCTCTGTCTTTGCTTGAATTTCCGATAAGGACTTGGGTCCAGGCAGTTTTGGGGGCAGGTGACCTCAGGGAGCTAGAGTGAAGGAATTAGACAGGGAAGGAGGAAAAGTTGACATAGGGCACATTATCAAGGTAACTGATGAAGACAGTTTGTACGTGACCTCCTGAGGAGCATGTGGAGTCACTCTCAGAATTGCTCACCTGAATAATGGGATATAAGAGGTTTTTATCCCCATTGGTTGAGGAATGCCACTGGCAGGCTTTGATTCTTCACTTTTAGACTACTTTTCAGTTAATAAAATTCCTGTTGAATTTGATGTTGATGCAAGAATTAGTGAATTTACTTGGACAGATGTAGGCTTTTACAACACAGTCAAATCTATTCTTCTAAAAATGAAGAACTAGTTTTGTTAATGTGGATGTGAATATTAAAGGGAGATTATATATATATGTACATGCTAGAGTGATAAGAAAACAAGTATGTTTGGAGCAACTTGGATACATGAATATATGTTTTCAATGTAAATTTTATGAAATCTAAAGTCACACAAGATATTTCTGATAAAAATTTAAGATCCAAGTGGGAATGTGCTGTAAATGTGAAATACACATATTGGATTTCAAAGACTTTGTATGAAGAAAGAATGTAAAATGTCTTATTAATATTTTTATATTGTTTCTATGCTGAAATAATACTTTTGGTACATTGAGTTAAATATATAACGTATCATTAATACTTGTTTCACCTATTGCTTTTAACTATTTTAAATTTAGCTGCTACAAAGTTTTATTTTTATTTTTATTGTTTTCAGACCGAGTCTCGCTCTGTCGCCCAGGCTAGAGTGCCGTGGCGTGATCTTGGTTCACCGTAACCTCCGCCTCCCAGGTTCAAGCAGTTCTCCTGCGTCAGCCTCCTGAGTAGCTGGGATTACAGGCACAAGCCTCCACGTCCGGCTATTTATTTTTATTTTTATTTTTAGTAGAGGTGGGGTTTCACCATGTTGGCCAGACTGGTCTCAAACTCCTGACCTCAGGTGATCCGCCCACCTCAGCCTCCCAAAGTGCTGGGATTACAGGCAGAAGCCATCACACTAGGCCGACTACATTATATTTTTATTGGACATTGCTAATATGAATAATTAAATATAAACTTATACAACACTAAAATAATTCAGTAAGTTAGCAGGGTATAAAATTAACAGGAAACATGTAAAAATTAACACTTTTTGCATATACAAATAAAACCCAATTATTTAAATACCCGTTTACTGAGGTATGAAAAGAAGATAAAATATCTAGGAATAACTTTTACAAAAAATATTTATTTATTTATTTGTTTATTTATTTCTTTATAGGCAGGGTCTTGCTCTGTCTCCCAGGCTGGAGTGCAGTGGCATGATCTTGGCTCACTGCAACCTCTGCCTCCTGGGTTCGAGCAAACCTCCTGCCTTAGCCTCCCAAGTAACTGGGATTACAGGTGCCCATCACCACGCCCAGATAATTTTTGTATTTTTAGTAGAGACAGGGTTTCACCATGTTGGCCAGGCTGATCTCAAACTCCTGACCTCAAGTGATCTGCTCACCTCAGCCTCCCAAAGTGCTGGGATTACAGCTGTCAGCCACCGTGCCTGGCCTACAGAAAATATTTAATATCCATGAAAAAAAAAAAAACCTATAAAGCATTCCTAAAAGACACAAACAAAGACTAAAACAAATGAAAACATGTCCCTTGTTCTTGTCTTAAAATCATCAAGATATCAGTTCCCTACGTAATTCAAAATTTTAATGTGATCCCAATAAAAACACAAACATTATTTTTGAAACTAGACAAGTTTCAGAAGTGTAGTTCATATGAAAAAACAAACATCCTAGAATATCCAGGAAAACATGGCAAAGCAAGAGCTATAAGGAGGGCCAAGTCACACCAGCTTTTAAAATAAAATGTAAGGCCTCTATAATTAAAACCAGATGATACTGGTACACAAGTACTCAAACAGACCAATGAAATAGAATTAAAAGTCCAGCAATAGAGTCAACTACATATGGAAATTTCATATATGGTAATGATGGGATTCCAAATCCCTGAAAGATGAACATTTTAATAAATGGTGTGGGGAGAACTGAATTTTGAAAAATATGATATTAGATTCATTCCTCACAGCATACATAAGAATAAACTCCAAATGAATCAAAGATCAAATGTAAAAAAATGAAACTATACAAATATTAGAAGAAAACATGGTGAACTACTGGGCCTGGTGTGGTGTCTCACACCTGTAATCTCAGCACTTTGGGAGGCCAAGGTGGAAAAATTGCTTGAGACCAGGAGTTCAAGACCATCTTGGGCAATATAGCGAGACCCTGTCTCTACAAAAAATTCAAACAATTAGCTGAGCATGGTGGCATGGGTCTGTAGTCCCAGCTACTTGAGAGGCTAAAACGGGAGGATTGATTGAACCTGGGAGGTCAGGGCTGGAGTGAGCCAAGGTCACATCACTGTACCTCCAGTCTGGGTGGCAGAGCAAGAATCTATTTCAAAAATAAACAAACAAACAAACAAAAACAGCCCCCCCTACCCCACAAAACATTTTTCTTAGAACCATTATATACATGTCAAAAATAAAACAGGGTTAGTTCTTATGTCATTCTCCAATTCCTCTGAAGATTGAATCAATGATAACTTATTACTTCGGCTAAAGCAATAGTTCTGATCCAATCTACATTCTCTTTATGACTCTCTAATGGCATGAAATCTTGAGAACTAGATGTGATAAGAAAATAAATGGAGGCAGGCAAGTGCAATGGCTTATGCCTGCATTTTGAAAGCCTGAGGTGGGAAGATTGCTTGAGTCTAGGAGTTCAAGACAAACCTGGGCAACATAGTGAGATCCCCACCTCTACAAAAACTTTTTTAAAAGTTAGCCAGGCATGATGGCATGCACCTGTAATCCCACCTACTCAGAAGGCTGAAGCGGGAGGGTCACTTGACTCTAGGAGGTCAAGGCTACAGTGAGCCGTGATCACATTACTGCACCCCAGCCTGGGTGACAGAAGAAACCCCGACTCAAAAAAAAAAAATGAATGAAAGAAAGAAAAGGAAGGAAGGAAAGAAAGAAGGAAGGAAGGAAAAAAAAAGGAAGTAAAGGGAGGCAAGTCAGCCATACAGAAATCCAGGCCTGGCTCTCACAGCTATAAGGAGGATCTTCAGTGATTATCCTTGGAGAAATAATTTAAATATCATATTGATATCAGAGAGCAGTCATAAATAAAGCAGTCTAAGTGAATGTCAATGAAGGGGATCAAAATATGCCATCCCAAAATATGACACTTTAACATATGGATTATTTTGAGCTGAAGGCAATTGAGAAACAGCAGATGTAGGAGGCATTCTCTGCCTGCCCTTTCTGTGTAACAGCAGGTCATGAAGTTTTATTAGTAAAGATGTCCCTTGATCACTCTTCCATACCAAGAGGACAAGATGACTTTTAGCACACGAAATGAAAAATCAGCACTGAGATGGGTAGCAAATAAAGCTTTCTAAAATAACTCTTCTGTTCTATTAGTTTCCCCCATATATTTATCTTCTCTCAATTTTACCACTCCTAAAAGTCCAAGCATCAAACCTCTTTTTTTTTTTCATCTGGTCATTTCACAATTTATCACCCTTTGTTAAAATGATATATAAGCTCCCAGGCATTATTGCTTCTATGGGTTTCAAATTCTTTTCCATGAAGCCCCTATGTGCCTACAAAATCAGTAATTTTTTTAAAAGTCCTATTGTTTTATTTTATTTTACTTTTTAGAGACAGGGTCTTGCTCTGTCACTCGGGCTAGAGTGCAGAGGTATAATCATAGCTCACTGTAACCTAAGCGAGCCTCCCACCTCAGCCTCCTGAGTAGCTGGGACTACAAGTATGTGCCACCACACCTGGGTAATTTTTTGTGGAGGCGGGGTCTTGCTATTTTACCTAAACTAGTCTTGAACTCCTGCCCAAGAGATCCTCATGTCTCAGCCTCCCAAAGCACTAGAACTACAGGCACATGCTGCCACACCTGGCCTGGAACAAAGTTCTATTATTCTCTCTTTTGTCAGATTGGAACAGATAAGTTTTCCCTTTCTCTGCACCAATAATATCACAAAAAGTTTCGATTAATAACTTTAGAGAAAAAAATGGAAAAATGTCAAATTGTTCTCTGAGGTACAACTATTGTGCTTTGAGGAAAACTGATAGTGATATGGCATATTTAAAGTTACACACTTCCTCACACCTGTAATCCCAGCACTTTGGAAGGCTGAGGCAGGAGAATCTCTTGAGGCCTGGAGTTGAAGACCATCCTGGACAACGTAGCAAGACCCTGTCTCTATACTATTAATAAAATAAAATAAAGTTGTCAGCTCTAATGGATAAGGTTTTAATGTTTATTTTGTGCACAAAACATCTTCTTTTGTGATTATAAATTTTTATTTAATCTATTTTCTCCATTGCCAATATGTCATGAATATCTGATAGCCTTGGTTAGCTTATTATGCCTATATTAAAGGATAATTTTTAAAAAGGAATGGCCTAAGCGTGGCACCTCACATCTGTAATTCCAGTACTTTGGGTGGCCTAGACAGGCAAATCACTTGAGGTCAGGAGCTCAAGACCAGCCTGGCCAACATGGTGAAACCCCATCTCTACTAAAAATACAAAAAGTAGCCGGGCATTGTGGCACACACCTGTGATCTCAGCTACTTGAGTGGCTGAGTGGCTGAGGCATGAGAAGCACTTGAACCTGGGAGGTGGAGGTTGCAGATCGTGCCACTGCATTCCAGCCCGGGCAACAGAGCGAGACTCTGCCAAAAAAAAAAAAAAGAAGAAGAAGAAGAAAGGAAGGAAGGAAGGAAGGAGGAGGAGGAGGAGGGAGAAAGGAAGGAAGGAAGGAAGGAGGAGGAGGGAGAAAGGAAGGAAGGAAGGAAGGAGGAGGAGGGAGAAAGGAAGGAAGGAAGGAAGGAAGGAAGGAAGGAAGGAAGGAAGGAAGGAAGGAAGGAAGGAAGGAAAAGAAAGAAAGAAAGAAAGAAAGAAAAAGAAAGGAAGAAAGAAAAAAGAATTCATGGATTTTATACAAACACAAAATGAACACATGAAATATTTTATTTATAAGGCAACTGTAAGATGTGAAAAACAGTTCAAGGAGACTTCAAAGAACAGACACATCTACTGGCAGTCAGGAATGCTGAAATGAATTTGCTAATAGAGGCAAACTAGTCTCTTCTATATATGGAACCATTGCATATTCACTTTGACAAAAATGTGTTTGCAGTTCTGTGAACAGAAATTGTTGGCATCATCATCAATTTTCTACAATTTACAGAGTTATAAGACAGCTCATTCAAAGACAGGGAAAGGCACAGACCCCATAGGACGAGATAAACCCTGCAAGACATACTAGATAACACTTCATATTCCATTAAAAACACACCTGGAAATAAAAATCTTTTTTTTAAATTTTCACATTTCAAAGTTTCACAAATTTTCCTTAAAGGTTATTATATGATCATAAACACACACACACACACAAATGCACACATACATGATTTGGCTTGATTATTTACATAGGTATAGCAAAAGTATTAACTATATTGATTTTTGATTTTTTTTTTTTTTAGATGGAGTTTCGCTCTTGTTGCTCAGGCTGGAGTGCAATGGCACGATCTTGGCTCACCACAACCTCTGTCTCCCAGGTTCAAGCAATTCTCCTGCCTCAGCCTTCCGAGTAGCTGGGATTACAGGCACGTGACACCACACTCGGCTAATTTTTTGTATTTTTAGTAGAGACAGGGTTTCACCCTGTTTAGCCAGCACGGTCTCAATCTTCTGACCTCATGATCCACCAACCTCAGACTTCCAAAGTGCTGGAATTACAGGAGTGAGCCACGACACCCAGCCATCAATAGGTACTTATTCCAAGTGGGACACTTATGGAGTACTTACCTAGTACTCTATAAATGGTAATTAAAGAGAGCAATGTTTTAGCTCTGAAATAGAATTATATAAACTTAAACAACACATTTTTTCATTTTTAGTACCTAGAATATTATTCTTTCAGTTGGATGTATTATTGAAGTAAGGAACAACCTGCAGTCAAACATCCTTACCATTGAAATGGGCATACTCCCTTGTCCTCCTTTGTCCCACATTGCTCTGGGGCATGATTGACCTACTGCAGGTGTGGTTCCAGAAAGGGTCAGTTTGCTGCCATTGTACATTTCCCCAGGCTAGCTCATTTGTAATTCCTTCTTCTTCCCCCTTGTCTTAATCAGTTTGGGCTGCCATAACAAATACCATAAACTAGATGGCTTATAAACAACAGAAATTTATTTCTCACAGTCTGGAGGCTGAAAGTCTGAGATCAGGGTGCCAGCATGGTCAGGATTAAGTGAGGGCCCTCTTCCAAACTGCAGACGGCAGACTTCTCATTGTATCCTCACATGATAGAAAGACTCAAGGCTGGGCACGGTGGCTCACGCCTGTAATACCAGCAATTTGGGAGGCCAAGGCAGGAGGATCACCTGAGGTCAGGAGTTCAAGACCAGCCAGCTCAACATGGTGAAACCCCCATCTCTACAAAATATACAAAAATTAGCTGGGCATGATGGTGGGTGCCTGAAATCCCAGCTACTTGTGAGACTGATCTGGGAGAATCAAGAATCACTTCAACCCAGGAGGCAGCGGTTGTGAAAGGACACAAAGATAGATGTGTACCCGCCCCCCACCCGCTACACCCTTGTTCTGCTCTCTAATCTTTGCACATACCAGAGATTTTGTAAGTTCTGAGGCAAGGTCACAAGACGTGTTTAAGTAAGATAAACTCTTGCTGCCATAAACCTGCTCTCCCGCCTCAAAGTTTGAACCAAAATATCAGAAATGGCAGGAACCAATCATAGTTAGCCAAATCGCCTTGTTCAAACACTAGCCAATCATATATCTGATTTGTATAATAACTCTATGCCCACTTTTCTTAGACTATATAACATTGTTCGGAGCTGAGTGGGGGAGCTCTCCTGCCCGTCTCGTTTCACGAGCGAGGGAGAGTTCCAGGTTCGAACCTGTAATAAAGATCCTTGCTGCTTAGCTTTGACTCTGGACTCTGGTGGTCTTCTTCGGGGAATAAACGGTCTGGGCATAACAGTTGCAGTGAGCCGAGATCACGCCATTGCACTCCAGCCTGGGTGTCAGTGTGAGACAATGTCTCAAAAAAAAAAAAAAAAAAAAAAAAAAAGAAGAAGCAGCAGCAGCAAGAGATCTCCCTGGGGTCTCTTCTTATTCATGAACGCTCCAGTCTCATGACCTAATTACCTTCCAAAAGACCTGCTTCCAAATACCATTATATTGGTGGATTAGATTTCAACATATTATGAATTTGGGGGAGACACAAACATTCAGTCCATGATGCTTTCTTTTTTCTTTGATTAGAAAATTGGCAACAGTTGTTTCTAAACTTATATGACTCCTATCAAGATAACTGCTGAGAGTAGACGGAAATTCCTGGCGGATATAGATATTGATATACAAATAAGCTCCCCAAAAAATGTCTAATAAGGGCACAGTGAGGGGTGGTTTACGTTCCAAGGGCCTCACTGCTGTCAGTCAAGGGGATGCAAAGTAGTGAGCTGGATGCGAGGCCTGTGAAATCCTAGCACTGGATAATCAGTTAAGGGGGAAAAATGGGCTTGGCTTTCTTTGAGACATTAAGGTCTTGTTCTGCATTCACTTACTCATTCTCACTAACTGGTTTATTTATTCAGCAATATTTATGCATTTACATAACAGGTCCCATGGTACTCACTGGGCACAGACAGACTGTCATTTAATGGGCTGCATCATTCCCGTCTCTGGTTACTTGCACCTTCTCTCTTGTCTCACTGTTAAAGCATTGACTTTTATAATGTGTCTATTTCCTTTTCATAACATTAAAACTTAAAGGCAGTGGAGTTCCCCATTAAGTATGATTTTTCACAGTCCCTAACCTAATTCTTGGGTTGTTTTTTTTTTTTTTTTTTTTTTTTTTTGAGACGGAGTCTCCCTCTGTAGCCCAGGCTGGAGTGCAGTGGCCGGATCTCAGCTCACTGCAAGCTCCGCCTCCCGGGTTCACGCCATTCTCCGGCCTCAGCCTCCAGAGTAGCTGGGACTACAGGCGCCCGCCACCTCGCCCGGCTAGTTTTTTGTATTTCTTAGTAGAGACGGGGTTTCTCCGTGTTAGCCAGGATGGTCTCGATCTCCTGACCTCGTGATCCGCCCGTCTCGGCCTCCCAAAGTGCTGGGATTACAGGCTTGAGCCACCGCGCCCGGCCTAATTCTTGGGTTTTAATGGACTCTCAAAAAGTGTTTGCGGCTTTGTTTGATTTTTTTGCGGGTGAGAAATTTAACCAATTATTTCACGTTAACACCTTGCTGACTGTAAACGTGCTAAATCAAGCAGCTCAAAATGTCTGGGCTAGTGGGACTCACTAAGCGAGGCCTTAAATAGGATAGAACCTGCTGGGGAGGTCCTGGGCCTCCAGTCACTCCAGAAGGACCAGCATTTGCCCTCTGAGAGAGGCCTGGACAGGGAAGGGAAGAAGAAGCCTCAGGACTTACTAAAAATGCACATGCTCGGAGGTTCAGGTCTCTACATTTTTGCTTTCCCCCTTTTCACTTTCACAATTACAAGGGACTGTAGTCATGTCCACCCTTTGGGGCAGGGGATAAATGCAGTTCCCAGGGATATTTTTTTTTTTTTTTGCCAAGCTTCCTCTCTCATTCCCATTCACTCCTTCCTTCCTGTTTGCAGAGAAGCTCATAGTTTTATTTAATTCTTCAGTGAGGGTTCCGCTGGCAGTGAACAACTGCTGTTAGTTCATTTTGAAAGGAGCTTTACTTCATTAAAACACGGTGAAAGGAGCATCGCAATTAATAGAATAATAACTAAAAATGGGCATGTTAAGTGAGCTGCTGCTCCAGAAGGGGAGTGAGAATGAAGAAAAAGTAGAGTCTGGAAATTCTAGAGTTCTCAATCTGGAGAAATCTCAGGTTTTTAAATGCATGCCCTGGGGCCTTGCTATTCAAAGTATGGTTCGTGAAAGAGGAGCATCTGCGTCCCCCGGAAGCTAGATAGAAGTTCCAGATAGAAGTTCAGGACGTCTACAGTTAGAAGTCCACTGCAGACCTAAAGAATCAAAATCTGCATTTTAACGAGAGCTCCAGGTGATTCTTCCTCACATTGAAGTTTGAGAAGTGCTGATACTATCTCGATAGATTTGAATTATAAAAGACTTCAAACAAGGGCTTTGCGTTTCACCCTCAGGGCACCTATTCAACTGCCCCTGTCTCTCATTTTGGCTGTGTACTCAATCATTCCTGCGGAACAGAAGCTACCACTTTGGGCTGAACACCAGATTCATGTTCAGATGTCTGGAAGCCTCTCAGCCAGGAAGGAAAAATTATATTTTAACTTTTCACCCTAGCAAGAATCGGGTATCGTTTGTTCCATTTTACAGATAAGGAAATTGAGGTTCAGAGAAGTTAAGTAATTTATCCAAGATCACCCTGTCAGCAAGTGGCACAGTTGAGAGTCAGGCCCAGGTCTACCTAACCCCAAAGATCATGCTTTTTCGTATGCATGATGCGTTTATGGTCACTATTGTCAGCCATATTCTTTTAAAACAACACTTTACTGGTCTCTGCCTTCAGAATACATATCTTTTTTCTCAGGATATATTTATACAAGAGCCTAAATTCATGCTCTTTCATAAGGTTTGAATTTAGTTACTTACAACTGCCAACCGCCCCATCCCCCTTTGAACCATTTTCAATGCAAGGTTCTTTCACTGGTGAGGGGAAGGAAACAGAAAGGCGGAGTGACCGAGCACGGGTTCCACTTCGGAAATGACCCTGAAGGGAGTCTGGGCTGTGCCAGAAAGAGGAGCGAGATAAAAGAGCCCAGGACTCAAAACCGGAGGCAGAAGAGAACTGTGTACACAGATGATTCTGTCACCTTTGGCAGTTCTGCCTCTGTCACCTCATCACGATCAACTCCGCACTGACACAGACGGGGCAGACTCAAAATGTCAGCAGCGACAATGTCAATGCCACAATATGGGATACCCTCATCAGAAAGGATGTGGCGTGGTGCTATGAACATGGCTACGTGCTGCAATCTTATGACACCGTCCAGCAACTTGTGGGGAAAAAAAAGAAAAAAGAAAGGGGGTTGTAAGCATGGGGAAAGCAGGAGCTAAAAGTTATAGATGGCAGCCCCAAACCTGAGTTGAAGATTTCTATAAGGCCTTCCATTATTTTAGAGTATAATTCTAATACTAATGAACTTTTTGAAGTAGACCAGCCCTCTTCTGCATTTTAAAAGGAAAAAAAAAATGTACTGTACATTGAACTCTATTTCCCCCTCAGTTTTACTTTTTTAAAAAGTTAAAGCCACAGAAAAATTGAAATAATAGTGAAATCGCCTTTGCAAAAATTGTAACAGTAAGAAAATTATGACAGTGAAAGAGATCTGATCTAACCAATCCCCATCTTGCCCTTAATCTTCAAACTGCCCATAAGGATTCCTGGGCTTGGGCCAAGCTAACTTTGGAGTACATTTAGTTTATAGTTTAAATGATAATAGCCCTTTCCAAAAATAAACTGCCTTTGTAAAG
This sequence comes from Macaca mulatta, assembly GCF_049350105.2. Lineage (NCBI taxonomy): Eukaryota > Metazoa > Chordata > Mammalia > Primates > Cercopithecidae > Macaca > Macaca mulatta. The sequence continues at coordinate 55,123,905 of NC_133410.1, forward strand.
CTAATGAATGACCACTAGATTAGGATGAGAGGAGCCTGAATTCTGCTGTAGTGGAAAGGACTACCAGCCATTATTCCAGAGGTCACAAGATTTGTGACTTCCCTAATTACTCCTGCAGATCACATCACTCTTGGAGAACCTGAGATTCGCCTTTTGAGATGTCTTTTCAGGTTTTTGCATCTCTGAAGGCTGATGGCTCCACTGCTCCTGCCAACTGGTTCTGTGGCCACACCTGGAAGCGGACTCAGCAGGCTCAAGGACACTTTCCACACTCCTAGGACTGCATCCCCAACCAATCAGCGGCACCCATTTCCTGGCCCCGCAAACTGTCCTTGAAAATCCCTAACCTCCAAATTTTCAGGGAAACCCGCTTTGAGTAATAAAACTCCAGTCTCCTGTTAGGCAGGCTCAGCATGAATTAAACTCGTTCTCTATAACAATTCCCCTGTCTTCATAAATCGGCTGTATCTGGGCAGTGGGCAACATGAACCCACTGGCTGGTTACAATAGTACAATGAAAACCTGTATACCCATCATCCAGATTTAACCATTGTTAAGATTTTGCCTTTTTCTCTCTTTCATTCTGTGGCTTTTTCCCTCTATTTCAATTGGACTGTATCTGGGTTTTTTTTTTTATGGATAATTTATCATCTGTTGTTTTTAATTGAACAATTTTCACATTTCATCCCTAAATACAAGCATGTAAGAACAAAGTCATTGTCTGCATAACTACAATATCATCATCACATCTAGTAAAATAACATTGATTTAATATCATAATATATTGTCAAGGGCCAAGGGAAAACTTCCCCTTTGCTTTCTGAAGTTTCACTGAAAATCGCTGACCAGAGATAGATTAATAAAAGAAAGGGCATACACATTTATTTGATCATAGTTTTATGTGACACAGGAGCCTTCAGAATGAAGACCCAAAGATATAGGGGAAATTGTCCATTTTAATGCTTACGTTCGACAAAGTACGGAATGCTGTGTAGAAACATGGTTGGACAAAAAGGGAAAATCCAATGCTAATAGACTGAGTGGGAAAACCCAGCAAGGCCTGTCTGTTCATATTCTTGACCTCTCTGAGAATACATTCCTTCCTTCTGAGTATGGGGCCAGATCCCCTCTGGAATAGAGGTCTTTTGACCTACAGTCAAACAAAATTGGTCACATAGTTTCTTAATGAACAGTTTTTACAAAGAAAAGTTGGGGGGATCGTTAAGTAACATTTTAGGTTTTATGACTGGCTTTGGAGAAAAGGGGTTCTGGTTTCTATGACCTTCTTTGGGGAACAGGGATTCTCATTTCTGTAACTAGCCTCAAGGAAGAATGGACTGAGGACAGGAGAGCAGGAAAAGGTCAGATAAATACTTTTCCTTCTGAGGCTGCTTCTGAGGTCTTCATTTGGGGGTATTATTTTCTAATCCCAACAATATTATATTCAAATAGATCATATTCAAACACCTCAATTGTCCCGCAGATTTTTTTCAACGTTTTATTTTCTTTTTTGATCCAAGATCCAAACAGCTTCATGCATTATATTTGCTTGTACAGTCTCTTAAATTCCTTTTCATTTAGATTAGAACATTCCCCCTGCTTTTCCACCTCATTCCTCATCACATTTTCTTTTAAACATCTAGGGGCAGGCTGGGTGTGGTGGCTCACACCTGTAATCCCAGTATTTTGGGAGGCTGAGATGGGTGAATTGCTTGAGCTCAGGAGTTCAAGACCAGCCTGGACAACGTGACAAAAATCCATCTCTATGAAAAATACAAAAATTAGCCATGTATGGTGGCGTGTGCCTGTAGTACCAGCTACTTGGGAGGCTGAGGTGGGAGGATTATTTGAGCCTGGGAGGTCAAAGCTGCAGTGAGCTGTGATCATGCCACTGCACTCCAGTCTGGGTGACAGAATGAGACCTTGACTCAAAAACAAACAACCAAAAATCCCAAAAAACATCTAGGGCAGTTATCTTGTAGAATATACTACAATCTAGATTTTACTAATTTTTTAAAATCATAGTTCGTTTCAGATTTATGTTTATTTAAACCTGAAGCTATCAAACGTGATTTTGGGGAGTTGCTACCGTGAGCCAAAAATCTTGGAGCTAAACTACATTATAAACTTTCTCTTTCTTTCTTTTTCTTTCTTTCTTTCTTTCTTTCTTTCTTTCTTTCTTTCTTTCTTTCTTTCTTTCTTTCTTTCTTTCCTTTTGTTTTTATTTTTGAGATGGAGTCTTGCTCTGTCGCCAGGCTGGCGTGCAGTGGCACCATCTTGGCTCACTGCAACCTCCGCCTCCTGGGTTCAAGCGATTCTCCTGCCTCAGCCTCCCAAGTAGCTGGGGTTACAGGTATGCACCACCATGCCCAGCTAATTTTTGCATTTTTAGTAGAGATGTGGTTTCACCATGTTGGCCAGGCTGGTCTTGAACTCCTGACCTCGTGATCCACCCACCTCGGCCTCCTAAAGTGCTGGGATTATAGGCGTAAGCCACCGCGCCCGGACCATTATAAACTTTCAATTAGACTAAATGAACTTATCTAGAACCAAGGTGGGCAAACTGCTGCTTCCCATGGGCCAAATGTGACCCAACAAATCTTGTGAATAACGTTCTGTTGGATCTCAGCTACACCATTTCTATGTAAAGTATGTAAAAGATACGGCTGCTTTCTACTTTCCTGCTACGAAGGCAGATTTGAATAGATATAACAGAGACTATGTGGCCCGTAAAGCCTAAATTGTTTACTATATGGCCTGCCAAAAAACAAAATTACAACAAATTCAGTTTAAAGATCTAATTTGTTTTATTTGTGATTCTAGAATCACGTAAAACCTCACTCTGTAAAATAGAATAAGTGCTCCAATGAGCTAAGCAGAGGAGCTTGGCTTTATGGACAGAAAAGGGCTGAAGAAAGCAGAAACAGAGCAAAAAGTGGAATGGTCGTTTCAACGTTACTTTCCTTGTAAAGGTTGAAGTTGAGGGGACTTCTTTATCATGCAGCTAAAACTGACCTATTTGGAAAATTGGCTATTATCTCTTTCTCTTTGCTGATTTATCGGGTAAACATGTTGGTTTCAGCTCGGTGGCTTGGAACTTCAGCATGAATGACTGCATTTTGGTTTGGTCTGTTGGGCCTAGTGCAAAAGCTCAGTCCAAACCAATGGCCTTCTATAAATTGTATTTAACAGGCCTTTAGTAGAATATGTTTGCTGATTTCTGATCTAGAACAATAAATACAAATATTACTTTCTCCTTTGCCATTTAGTCAAAGCATCATTCAAATACCATCAGGTAAATCACATAGATACCCTCGATGGTTCTAACAGCTGAGAAGTAGGAAGAACTGCATTTATCAAGATCATTGATCTTGAGTTTTAAAATTTCTTCCCTTGAAAAACTCTAATGGTCTTATATTGCCCACGTGGATTTAATCCAAACTCTTCAGCATGAAATTCAAGGAAATAATCTTCATAACCTGACCCTAGGCACCATTTTCTGTGTCATGTTGGTTCTCCTACATTCTAGTTCAGTGGTTGTCACATGTAAACCTGTAACTAAAACAAAACAACAGCCACAACAACAACACAAAACAAAGAACCACTTATGGAGCATGTTTGAAATGGAGATTATCAAATCCTACTCCTGAGACTCCTGCCTCACTCTCATAATACCTTCACTAGAGCCTGATCTCATGGAAATGTGTACATATTTATTATCATTTATCTCTGTACATTATTGTAACTTATTGCCTGCCAACTTCATGGAGTCCAGTGAATTCCTTGAGGGCAAGAAAAGTCTCAGCCATCTTTGCATGCAAGGCACAGTACCTTGCACATGATTAATTTGAAATGAATATTGAATTATATGCGTGAATGAATAAAAGAATTATTTGAAATAGGTTTTGTTTGAAATAGATTTTATGTGAAACTATTCACATACATTTTATTACATTGTACATGTTGCTAACTGAACTAGATAAGCTCTTTTACATTTGTTATACAAAATATATTTAGTCCTAAAAAAGATCTAGTGTCAAAAGACACCATTAAAATAGTGAAAAGAGAAATCACAGACTGCGAAAATCTATCCCTGATTACATGTATCTGACAAAGGATTCATAATAAGGATGTATTAAGAGTTCCTACAATTCAATAAGAAAAAGACAAACCACCTAATCAACATAATAAGCAGATTTAAACAGGCACTTCACAAAAGAGGACATCCATATGGCCCACAAAAATATTAAAAGGCACTTGACATCCTCAGTCATTAGGGAAATGCAAATTAAACCCATGATAAGATATCACTACAAACCCACTAGAATGACAGAGTTGGCAGGAATGTGGAGCAACTGGAATGCTCATGCATTGCTAGTGGGAGTATAAATGGGCATAACTCTTTTAGAAAACTGTTTGGCAATATCTATGAATTCTAACACACATCTACTCTATAATCCAGTAATTCCATTTCTAGGTATACACCAAAGAGTAATGAAAACATTTGTTCTTTAAGATACATGTAAAATAATATGCATAACAGCTTCATAATAACCCCAAAATGGAAACAACCCAAAAGTCCATCAACAGGAGAATGGATAAATAAATTTGGAATATTCATACAAATGGAATACTACACAGCAATGAAAAGAATAAATTTTGAATATATACAACAACAGGAATGAATCTCACAAGTATAATGTTGAGTAAAATAAGCCAGAAATAGCGAGGCACGGTGGCTCACGCCTGCAATTCCAGCACTTTGTGAGGCTGAAGTAGGTGGATCACTTGAGGTCAGGAATTCAAGACCATTCTGCCCAACATGGTGAAACCCCTTCTCTACTAAAAATATTTTTAAAATTAGCTGTGTGTGGTGGTGCACGACTGTAATCCCAGCTACTTTGGAGGCTGAGGCAGGAGAATCGCTTGAACCCAGGAGGTGGAGGTTGCTGTGAGCCAAGATCATGCCACTGCACTCCAGCCTAGGTGACAGAGTGAAACTCTGTCTCAAAAAACAACTATTACAACAACAAAAAAACAAAACAAACAAACAAGCAAACAAAACCCAATCCAACAGCAACCAAAAAAAAGAAGCCAGAAATGAGTACATACTGTGTGATTGCATTTTAGGATGACAAATATCAGAATAATTATTACTTTTGGGGAGGTATTGACTAGGAAGGGACCGAAAGGAACCTTTGAGGATGCTGGAAATATTTTATATTTTGATTTGGGTGATTTCCCAGTGGATACACACATAAAAATTTATCAAGTCATATACTTAAGATCAGTGCACTTTATTATACATATGTTAAATTTCAATTAAGAAAGTTAAGAAAAATGGGCCAGGTGTAGTGGTTCACACCTATAATCCCAGGACTTTGGGAGGCTGAAGTGGGAGGATCACTTGAGCCCAGGAGTTTGAGATTAGCTTGAGCAACATAGCAAGACCCCATCTCTAAAATAAAAAAAAATACATATATTAAAAGAAAGTTAAAAAGAATCTGGGACCTCTCACATCACATCTCTATGTTACCAACTGAAGGACTCTGGATGGCATAACCCTAGGACTTGCTAATCACTGAAATCAACTTCTCCCACTCAGTGTCGGTTTATCTGTAAATAAGGATTATAATAGCACTTTCTTCATCTGGTTGCTGTAAAGATAAATAAATAAACACAGAACAACAAACTCAGAACAGTGCTTCGGACATAGTTAGTGATATGTAAGTATTAGTTATTGTTATGACTTGCCCATGCTAAAATTTATACAGTACCATAAAATATAGCTGGCTGGTAGTTATATTTTTAAACAATTTTTAACCTAATGGCCAACCAACATTTTTTTTTTAACATGGTATGGTTTCCCCCTGCAACGTGATTTTCTTTTCTTTCCTTCTTCTTTTTTATTTGTTTGTTTTTTTTAGAGACAGGGTCTTGCTCTGTTGCCCAGGCTGGTGTATGCAGTGGCACAATCATAGCTCATTGCAGGTTTGCACTCCTGGGCTCAAGCAATCCTCTTGCCTCAGCCTCTGGAGTAGCGAGAACTACAGGTGTGGGCCACCACCCTTCTGACTACTTTTTAAATTTTTTTGTAGAGATAGAGCCTTGCTATGTTGCCCAGGCTAGTTTCAAACTCCTGGCCTCAAGTTATCCTTCTGCCTCGGTCTCCCAAAGTGCTGAAATTATAGGCATGAGCCACAGTGCCCAGTGATTTTCTTTTTTAAAAAAGTATATATATATGCTTTCAATATATATATAAAATAGCAAATGAAAAAAAGTTTAAAAAGCATTACTCATAATCCACTACTTTTAAATTTTAACAAAATAGCACCTACAAAACTATCAAATGGAACCAAAAAAGCAAGCCAACTAAACAAATTTCACCTTTTTTAGACTTTATATAATAAGTATCACTTCTCAGCCTTTTGGCTAAGATCAAGTGTAAAATAATAAGTAAATGGGTTGTTGGGTGCAGTGGCTCGTGCCTGTAATCCCAGCATTTTGGGAGGGCGAGGCAGTGTTTGAGACATTGTTGGAATTGTTTGAGCTCAGTAGTTTGAGACCAGCCTGGGCAACATGGTGAGAACTTGTCTCTACAAAAAATGTAAATAAATTAGGCAGCTGTGGTGGTATGTGCCTGTAGTCTCAGCTACTCGGGAGGCTGAGGCAGAAGGATTGCTTAAGCCTGGGAGATTGAGGTTGCAGTGAGCCATGATCATACCACTGCACCCCAGCCTGGGCAACAGAGACCCTGTCTCATAAAACTAAAACTAAAACTAAAATAATAAATTAATAAGTAAATGTCCCTCACTTTCCCCTTTACTCTTCAGAAGTAACTACTCTTACCAGATAAGTCTGTGTTTGAATTTAGTTTTCAGAAAAGAAACATTCTGCTCTGTGTACATACTGTTGATCTGAAGATAATAAATAGCAGGCAATCAGTACACACAAGCTAAGGACAAATTAAATATAGGTCTCTGATGGGGAAGACTCTTTGTGATGTATTCTCTTCTTGATGGAGTCACAAGTGCTCCTTTATCCTTTGCCTAAACCAACACCTTTAGCATCACTGCTGCTGGCACCAAGATATTTGGTAAAAATAAGTACTAGGGGGTGCACAACCACAGACTCACAGCTGGGGCTTTGTCTTTTCTCAAATAAACATAATCTAAACAATGAGACACTGTCTGAGGGTCAAGGGGGTGGGAGGAAGAACAGGAGGAGGAGGAGGAGGAGGGGTTAGTCAAATTCTCCTTTTGGACTATGTAATTGCTAGATTTATAAAGCTCCCCCCTTTACTGTTTTTTCTTTCTTTTCTTAAACAGCTTCTAAGTAACACTTGAGGCTCCTCCTTCTAGTGTGACTTTACATTGAGGATCCAGTGAGCCCCAAAGCAAGGAAACTTGCCCAAGGCCTCTTTCTGCAGCTGGGGGTGGGAAGAGTTAGAGGGTTTCTGGAGTCTGCGGGCCTATCAAGGGTCCCAGTTTTTCTCTTTGAGAATTATTTGATTCTTTCATCTAATGCTTATAAATAATGTTTCTAGGCTATTTAGATTGGATTTTGGGTGTGCTTACGGTCTCATATATCTTCTTAAATTTTGAGATGCATGATTAAAGTTTTTACTTGTATTTGATTTTTTTACTTTTACTTTATTTTGATGTCTTCTTCCCCATCTTTATTCATCATACCTCTTTTCCAGACCCTTGTACTAGCATTCTATCTTATCCCTTTCTCAAATCCCTTCATTGGTTTCATTCATTTATTCAACAAATACGTTGTCAAATACTTGCTATTGCCAGGTACTGCTCTAGGTTTGGGGATAAGCAGTGAACAAGAACAGGTTCCTGGCATCATGGGTCTTATATTCTAATTGAAAACAGAAGATAAACAAGCATATTCATGACAAAAAAAATCATGTCATGGAGTAAAAAGCATCATGAAGAAAATGACAGTAGTACAGATGGATGAAGAATGCTATGCTAGGGTTAGGGGAGTTATTTTAAGTACATTGGTGTGGTAAGGCTTTTCCAGCGGGGTGACATTCCTTTTAACACCTTTACTTTCTTCTCAAGTCTTTCAAGGTGTTGGTGACTCGTTTCTGAGCCTGTCATCTTATACCACCCTTCTTACCTATACCTTATGTCAACACATCCCACACTGCCTCCTTTTGCGTGCCTATCCTACTTTCTTATGCTTGCCCACACTCTGGACGTCTTCCTGATGATCCCATATTCTCTCCCAAATCACTTCCAAAGTTTCTTTAAACAACTTAGCCTGGCCACAGAAAAATTTGCATGTGGGTGCTTAGCACATCCTTTTCAGTGATTTTTAATATTATTCATCTTCCTTGGAAATTGCTATTTTAGAAATAATTCTACTATAACCCAGAGGTTTTCAGACTTCTGGTATTTAGGGGATAACATACCCTATAAGAGTATATTAAAAGGCTGTAAGGCCTTTTAAGGGTCTTTTAAAGGCTTTGAGACCAGTCCCTCTCCCAGCTCCTTTAACTCAGCCATGAAAATGCAGCTTACACTTATAAAAAAATCAGTTCAATAGAGCTTTGCCTTAATACACAGCCATTGTTGTGGCTATGAAATACCCACTTTATTCTGAGTAACATATTTGAAATCTGGAGTGGAAATGACCCTTAAAAAAAATCCCATCTATTTTTAGTGTGACTCACATTTTGAATGAAACCCAGACCACCTGTTGTTTATTCTCTACCATTTGGAACTCTACCTTCATTTCTGGGTTTCTTCCAGAGGACATGGAACAGAGATTTGCACATAGTCTTCCATTAAATAAATAAATCCAATAGTGGAGTGGGTCCTGGGAGTTTCATTAAACTACATGCAAAGGCTGAATTTCTGCATTTCTTGGCCAGGCCTTTGGGACTGTACACTATCTGTAGTGTGTGACCAGGCTTAGCATAATACCTGGACTATAATTGTGAGTGAATGTATCAGTAGATAAAAAGGGAAGGGCAATATCTGATAATCAAATATTCACAAGCTCTTCAAAACAATTTGATTCTGTTACATATATCATCTGGAAACTGTCTATGTCAGCTTTTAAGGCGTTTTTATTTTAATAATGCAAAGTAGTTTTTATTAGAACAGTAAACAGGAAACTATATTATCTACACAGACTCAGTGGCCTACAAAAAGAGGACTTTGCACTCTAATTAAGAACAAAGCACCCAATTACATCAGATTGAACTTCAGAATCACCTCTTTGTTTTTGTTTCATCTTGTAATGCTGAACAAGGAATCAGAGGGAATGGGTCAGGCAAAGGAGCTATTTGAGGATTTAATTAAAGGACTGCGTCTCATGTCTGCTTTAGGGGCTGCTCAGGTTAAACAGAAGGATGGTAGCATTGAGGAGGTTGAGAAGCTAGGTGCCAGTTTTGCAGGCTGTGAGGTTTCATTCTGTCAGTTTGCCAAGAAATGAGCTGTCAGGCTCTGTCTACTTCACAGCTTCTCCCTTGGGTCTGTGCCTCCTGATTCTAGCTTCAGGCTTAGCCTCACCCAGACTCTATGGCGCATCTAGCCTCATCGTTTGAGAACTTGTTAGAAATGCAGAATCTCAAGCCCCACCCAAACTTTCTGAGTCAGAATCTACATTTTAGCAAGATCACATGTCTGCATATTAAGCTTTGACGAGCATGATTCCATGGGGCTCTGGCCCAGCACAAAACAGCATGGTTATCAAACTTTAGTGAGCTTCAAAATCATTGACAATATAAGAAAATTAGAAGACCTGGTCTCCTACTCCAGGGATTTTGATCCAGAGAGTCTAAGATAGGGCCTTGGAATCTGCCCTTTCTTGGGTATATGCTGCTGGTCTAGTTCCAACAGTCGGGTTTCTGCATGCTTTTGTGTCTTTATCCCAGTTCTATTAATTGGCACCATTGTGTCTTGTTCTCTGCTTAAAAAACTGTTTCCAGTGTTGGTTTCAGAATTTCCATGCATAAAGATCTTAGTACTGTAATCTAGTTTGGTAAAGGAAACTTGAAGCTGTTTTTGTCTAACGCTTATTTATTTATTTACTTCACTTTGTCACCTAGGTCTCACTCTGTCACCCAGGCTGTCACCCAGGTCTCATTATTTATTTATTTATTTATTTATTTCACTCTGTCACCCAGGTCTCACTATTTATTTATTTATTCATTCATTTCACTCTGTCACCCAGGTCTCACTGTCACCCAGGCTGAAGTGCAGTGGGACAATCTTGGCTCATTGTAACCTCCACCTCCTAGGTTCAAGGAATCTTCCCACCTCAGCCTCCCAAGTACTTAGAACTGCACGTGCACACCACCATACCAGTCTAATTTTGTTTTTTGGTTTTTTTTTATAGAGACAGGTTTTCACCATGTTGCCCAGGCTGGTCTCACAGTCCAGGACTCAAGCAATCCTCTAGCCTCAGCCTCCCAAAGTACTGAGTTTGTGGACCACTGTACCCGGCCTTGAGTAAAAGTCTTAACGGAATGTATCCATTAGGGAGAGTAATTTCCCAGTGGAACTGGGGGTGCTAGAATAGATGCCTGAAAGTCAAAAAGCAATTAATGTCTGCCACACTAGTTAGGTGGGTAAAGTCTTGCTACCCAATGGTGCACTTATCTTGCTTTCAGATTTTATGGAAATGCCTTTGCAAAAATTATAACAGTGAGAAAATTATGACAGTGAGAGAAATCTGACCTAACTAACTTTATCTTGCCTTTAGCCTTCAAACTTCTCTTGGTCATTCCTGGGCATGGGCCAGGCTAACTGTGGGAGAAATATAGTTTACTGTTTAACCTTAAAGCAAGGATGATAATAGCCCTTCCTCAAACTACCCCCTCCTTATTTGGGGACAAAACTGCCTTTGTAAAAGTAATGGAAGGCCGGCTGGGCGTGGTGGCTCAAGCCTGTAATCCCAGCACTTTGGGAGGCCGAGACGGGCGGATCACGAGGTCAGGAGATCGAGACCATCCTGGCGAACATGGTGAAACCCCGTCTCTACTAAAAAATACAAAAAAAACTAGCCAGGCGAGGTGGCGGGCGCCTGTGGTCCCAGCTACTCAGGAGGCTGAGGCAGGAGAATGGCGTAAGCCCGGGAGGCGGAGCTTGCAGTGAGCCGAGATCGCGCCACTGCACTCCAGCCCAGGCGACAGAGCAAGACTCCATCTCCAAAAAAAAAAAAAAAAAAAAAAAAAAAAAGTAATGGAAGGCCACAGTATTAGGATTATGAGAGGGATCTGATTTCTGCTAAGATGTAGGCATAGTTAAATGAGAATCAGCCATTGTTCCGGAGGTCACAAGATTTATAACTTCCTCAATTACTCCTATAAATAGCATCACTCTTATAGAACCTAAGATGGCCTTTGAGACGTCTTTTCAGACTTTTGCATTTCTGAGGACCGGATGATTCCACCTGAACCTGCAACTCTTAACTGGTCACATGGCCCCCACCTGGAAGAAGACTCAGCACACAAGTACTGTTTTCCACACCCTTATGGTTGCATCCACAACCAATCAGCAGCACTGATTCCCTAGCCACTTGCCTGCCAAATATCCTTAAAAACCCCGAATTTGGGGGAAGGCTGATTTGAGTAATAATGAAACTCAACTCTCCCATTTAGCTGGCACTATGTGTATTAAACTCTTTCTCTATTGCAATTCACCTGTCTTGATAAATTGGCTCTATCAGAGTAGCAGACAAAATAAACCCATTGGGCAGCTATAAATTTGGGGGCTTGTCCATGATAGCCTTTGTAGGTACTTGCCTGTGGTACAGCAGCCCCTCACTGGCAATGGATTCAGAGGCCAGCCCAAATAGCCACTTAGTTTTCTTGGACTAAGGACTACCCCTGGCACCATCTCTTCTAGTAGGGTGCTGTTTACCCATAATGCATGGATCTAATTGCAATGGAGAACTAGTTCTTGAAAGACATCCAGTATTTCAGGTGCTGCCAACATCCCCTTCCTTCTCCTGATCTGTTGACCTTGCTAGAGACACTCTTGCCCCATCATGGGGACTATCCAGCTCTCCCTAGATTGTCGGAATAGTCTCGGTTTCTCCTCTGTTGGATCTCTCCCCTGTTGGATGGAGAATAGGAGACCTGTTTGGAGGAATGCTCTTCTCGTCTGAGGAGTGGATCTGGTCTGGAATCTTGGTTTGAAAATTCTTCTGTTTGTCTTTACTTCACTGTGTGTGTTTATATGTATATGCAGAAAATCTCTAAAGGAATGGCTGATGGAAGTCCAGCCAACTCGCCTATTTTGTCTGACCAGTCACATTCAGTAAGCCCTGAAGGAAGTGTTAGTGGGAGCTCAGTAGGTCTAATTTAGGGTGACCATCTGCCCTTCCATCCTGCCCTGAGACCACCTGTTAAAATTCCCAGCCAGAGGTGATCCCTCCCCATCTTGAGTGGATCAAAGGGCACAAATTTGAGCCTTGCCAGGTCCATACTTGTGTGCTGAGTGGGATATCTAGTGTCCGTGCTGTGTTCTATCACATGTATTTCACTCTGGCCAGAATGGGAAATGTTAATTTTGTTCCCCCACGTAGCCTGTTGGGTGGCAACTTGCAAAACTGAGAAGCCTTTGCCTGTGGTTCCATGAAATGAAAAAGGACAATTTTTTTTTTTTTTTTTTTTTTTGAGACAGAGTCTCACTCTGTCACCCAGGCTGGAGTGCAGTGGTACAATCTCAGCTCACTGCAACATCTGCCTTTCAGGTTCAAGTGATTCTCCTGCCTCAGCCTCCTGAGTAGCTGAGCTTACAGGCACCTGCCATGACGCTCAGCTAATTTTTGAATTTTTAGTAGAGACGGGGTTTCTACATGTTGGCCAGGCTGGTCTCAAACTCCCAACCTTCAGTGATCCACCTGTCTTGGTCTCCCAAAGTGCTGGGATTACAGACATGAGCTACCATGCCTGGCCTGGATGATTTTCTTTCGTAATGCGGCTCCCATAGTTATGATGCAGTAAGCAGGATCATCAAAAGCCACTTCACTCCTCTGGAAGTTACAGGGAGAGAAAACCCAGAAACCTGACAAGCTGGCAAAAGGGTAAGAGTTTCTTATCAGCCAGGCTTCCGGTCTCTCCGTTTGTGTAAACTGGTTGAGTGAATGGTGAAAGTTACTGTTTTTCTCCTCTGCAAAGTTATGATTGATAGGAAAAAGGATTTGTGTGACTAGTCATTTCATTTTTTTCTGTGTTATTCTGTCATGGAGAGGGGTACCATAGTGTAGAATGTGGGCTTAGAACCCCTATAAGCCTGCTGTTGGAGCCAGCCCTGTAGACTGGTCAGTTACAAACTTCGCTGTGGATCTCCAAAACAAAACAAAACAAAAACAGATGAGGTTTTCCTTTCATCTTGTTTTACGTCCTTGAGAACCTGACTTTGTGACCATGTGGGGGTACCCTCTCTTGGTCTCTGCCATCCAGAGGGTGGGAATTTTTGGTTTTGTAACATGCAGCAATCTAAAAGGACACGTGATAATGTCATGGCTAGCCTTAAGAATACCCTTGAACAGTTAAAATCTTTTGCAAACTCAAAAGTACCTGCTCTAGATTGCTTCTGGGAAAAATAATAGCAACTGCCTCATGGCTGTAGCTCAGTAACTGAGGTTTTGCCCTTTTACTACAGCAGCCTGGGTTCAATTCTCAGTTCCGGAAATAAGCCCTTTCTGGTTTGATATTTGTGTGACTTTTGCCATGTGTCGATTCTTTTCCCTTCCATGAACAACTTCTAACTTCCTGTCTTGAATTTTCTTTTCTCAGAATCACCTTCGGAGGGATTCTAATTCTTGTGCAAACTGCTTACCACCTCTTTAAGAATACCTTCCTACACCCATGGTGAAGTCATAACCTTAGTTAAGGCTTATCAGTTTCACATGGGAGGTTACTTTTGGTAAAAAATAGAAGTATTGGCTGTTTGTCCTGGCTAAAATCTAATGATGAGAGATTTAAAAGTGTTTTCTATTGAGAGTCCTATAGTTGAAAATTGGCTTAATAAAGGCTAATATTTGGGCTACATGTGTCTAGATATTGTTTGAAAGCACCTGCTCTCCCTCTATAAAAACTTCTCAGTCAACAGAATTCTGATTGTTTGTCGTTTACTCCTGTCTGCACCCCCTTCCTCTTATATCTAATCTTTTTGAATACATATATATATATATATATATATTTTTTTTTTTTTTTTGAGGTGGAGTGTCACTCTGTCACCAAGGTTGGAGTGCAGTGGTGCAATCTCAGCTCACTGCAACCTCCGCCTCCCAGGTTCAAGAAATTCTCTTGCCTTAGCCTCCTGAGTAGCTGAGACTACAGGTGCGTGCCACCACACTCAGCTAATTTTTTGTATTTTTAGTAGAGACAGGGTTTCACCATGTTAGCCAGGATGGCCTTGATCTCCTGATCATGTGATCCACCTGCTTCAGCCTCCCAAAGTACTGGGATTACAGGTGTGAGCCACCATGCCCAGCCATCTTTTTGAATTTTGGGGGGAACTAGAAATTACTTTGAATTATAAAAAAATTTTAACCTAGATATGTAATAGCTAGATAAGAGCCATACTTTTTAAAATGGCTAATGGTAATTGTTTACAATGAATAATTATTACTATAGGGCGATACTCCTTTCTTTGCATATTTAAATAAGAAAAGTATGCTGTTACACAGCAAAAAGGTACAGAATAGAAAATGGGCTGATTACAGAGTGGGTTAATTGGTACTGGATTGTCCAGCAGCCTTGGGAAAATGTCCTTATCATAAAATTCACTATGGAAGTATTGCAGTCTCATCCTATAGTGTTTCCCTCTTTTAGGGACCCAGGATTCGGTGTAAAAATGAGATCCTTGAATTTGGGGATCTATTTTGCCTTCCAGCTATGCCTGCTTATTAGGCCCTAGGAACTGCATGCTTTCCTATCCCTGTTCCTTAAGAGTCTCCACCCTAAAGCCATACAATGAAGAAATTTACATCTTTAAGGAAATCTCCATATGTTAGAGTGTCTACTTTTCCTGGATATCTTGAGTAAACTTTACCCACACAATTTTCCCTTGGTTTAAATAAAATATTAATTCACTATTTTGTTTCACATAAGAATTATCCCTTTAAAAACATAAATTTGGAACTGCTTGGCTGACAATTAGGGCAGCAAACAGGTAATCAAGAGACTGATGGTTTAAAATTAAAACAAAAAGAAATAGAAACTTTAAAATTGGTAAACGGAAATCTCATAACTTATAGGCAGTATGGACACATGCGCTTCTGTCTGTGTATCTATATGTGTTATGTGAGTGATGTTTCACTGCAAAAACATAAAAGAACTCTAAGTAATTAGCTTTAAAAAATAAACACTTAGGGCCAGGCATGGTGGCTTATGCCTGTAATCCCAGCACTTTGGGAGGTGGATGTTGGCAGATCACGATGTCAGGAGTTCAAGACCAGCCTGGCCAACATGGTCAAACCCCATCTCTACTAAATATACAAAAATTAGCCAGGCATGGTGGTGCGTGCCTGTAATCCCAGCTACTTGGGAGGCTGAGGCAGGAGAATCACTTGAATCCAGGAGGTGGAGGTTGCAGTGGGCCAAGACGGTGCTACTATGCTCCAGCCTGGGCGAGAGAGTGAGATGCTGTCTCAAAAATAAATAAATAAATAAATAAAAATAAAAAATAAAATAAAAAGCACTTAAATCGGATGTTTTGTCAAAAAAAATCTTTAATGTGTTTTTGTTCATGTGACTCTAATAATTCTTTATAAATACAGTTTTTAAAAAGTCTTCAAAATTTAGACATTTGTTCATTAGTTCTGTCCTGTGTCCTAGTCTCTACACCTGGTACATAATTAAAATTGCTTTCACTAAAAACAAAAGTCATGTGTTCTTAATAAAGAGGTGTGGAAACTGGGCATGATGGCTCATGCCTGTAATCCTGACACTTTGGGAGGCAAAGGCAGGAGAATCACTTGAACCCAGGAGTTTAAGACCAGCCTGAGTAACACAGTGAGACCCTGTTTCTACAAAATAATACAAAATTAGCCAGGCCTGGTGGCTCAGGCCTATAGCCCCAGCTACTCAGGAGGCTGAGGCAGGAGGATCGCTTGAGCCAGGTTGGTCAAGGCTGCAGTGAACTATGATCAGGTCACTGTACTGCAGCCTGAGCAACAGCATGAGACCCGTCACACACACACACACACACACACACACACACACCACCACCACCACCACCAACAACAACAACAACAACAACAATCACAACAAAACAAAAATAAAAAGACATGGAAATGTGATTATTTGTTTTTTAATTTTTGAGACAGCGTCTCACTTCATCAGCTAGGCTGGAGTGCAGTGGCACTGTCTTGGTTCACTGCAACCTCCACCTCCCAAGTTCAAGTGATTCTTGTGCCTCAGTCTCCTGAGTAGCTGGAATTATAGGCACATGCCACCATGCTCAGCTAATTTTTGTATTTTTAGTAGAGGCAGGGTTTCACCATATTGCCCAGGCTGGTCTCAAACTCCTGACGTCAGGTAATCTACTCACCTTAGCCTTCAAAAGTACTGGGATTACAGGCTTGAGACACTGCGCCTGGCCAAAATGTGATTTTTTTTTAACAAAAATAATTTTGACTAGTTTAAAGGGTTTAAGGATTAAGTTTTAAAAAGATAAAACTAAATTTTTTAAACATAATAAAAGGCTTATAACAATTGATCTCATAAAAATATTCTGTCAGTGTGAGCAAAGTGGCAAAAATTTAAAGGGGCTTATTTAATTTTTCTATAAATTAAACATTAATATAAAAAACACACGGATGTGGGGCCAGAATCTGCACTCCTGTGTCTAAATAACAGGGTTTTCATTAAGCGTTAATCTCCTCCTTAATAAAATAATTATAAAGGATTAAAAGGATTTATAGATACCTTATGGTCAAACTAATTAAAATTAGATTTGTTTATATGATTTTATTAAAAAATAGCTTTAATGTTAATGATACATAAATCCAAAAATGGAATTTGGTTTACTCTTTTTAAAAAAATTTTTTGTGTAATATTGAACAACAGTGAAAATTTTTATTTGCCTTGTAGATAAACTGCAGGAAAAAAAGGAGAGAAGAAAATAGAGAGAGATTCACCTGGCTTCATACTGTCTTCATTGGGTCTTGTTTGGAAACCTGAGCTTCCTATTGAAGATTCTTGCCTTTAAAAGTTTTTTAAGCCAGGTGTGGTGCCTCATGCCTTTAATCCTTGCACTTTGGGAGGCTAGGGTAGGCAGATTGCCTGAGCTCAGGAGTTTGAGACCAGTCTGGCCAATATGGTAAAATCCTGTCTTTACTAAAACACACACACACACACACACACACACACGAATTAGCTGGGTGTGGTGGCCTACACCTGTAATCCCAGCTACTTGGGAGGCGGAGGCATGGTGGAGGTTGCAGTGAGCTGAGATTGTGCCATTCCCCTCCAGCCTGGGTGACAGAGCAATACTCTGCTTCCAAAAATAAATAAATAAATAAAGTGTTTTTCAGTTACCACTTTGACTAAATAAATGACCTATGATCTTATTTTGTGATATATAGTGTTTTAAACATTTAGTATTTGATGACTTTTCCAAAATCAAATAACAAATTAAGGCTTTTTTTTTTTTTAACCTCATTAACCTTTTAAATATTAGGTCCCCTCAAGTCCAAAAGAGACATTTGGCTTATTGTATATTAAAATCATATAGAAAGCATTGCCACATACAAAATAGTGTTTAACTTTCTTTAAATTATGTTGATATAAATGTATTATTCCAAATTTGTATAATTCCTATAATTCTGATATGTCTCAGTATATGTTATCAGTAATAATTATGATTGTTATACTAAACTGTTATGCGTCACAGAGATGGCCAGATATTTTTGGGGATTACATCTTTTCTTTTCCTTTCTTTTTCTTTTTCTTTTTTTTTGAGACGGAGTTTTGCTCTAGTTGCCCAGGCTGGAGTGCAATGACACGATCTCGGCTCACTGAAACCTCCGCCTCCCAGGTTCAAGTGATTCTCCTGCCTCAGCCTCCCAAGTAGCTGGGATTACAGGCATGCACCACTACGCCCAGCTAATTTTTTTTATTTTTAGTAGAGACAGGGTTTCTCCATGTTGGTCAGGCTGGTCATGAACTCCTGACTTCAGGTGATCTGCCCGCCTCAGCCTCCAAAAGTGCTGGGAATAGAGGCATGAACCACTGTGCCTGGCCCGTGGATTATATTTTTAACTGTGGCTGTTCTAATACAATTGTTGTCTTGTTTTGATGCTTTTGAATGGCAGTCAATAATCAGTTTTAAGACTCTGAAAGGTGCTCTTGAATGCAGATTTCTGATAATGTTAGGAATTGAGCCATTAAAATTAAAAAAAAACAAAAGTGAAAACTTCCAGGACTTTTGTAGAGAGCTGATGTGTTCATGAGGACTGCTGTTCCTATATCAGGCAGAACAGGAACGAATTACATGGACTGAACTAAAAAAAATTAAGATAATCTTTTATGACTTTTTTTATTTAAAACATTGCTAAGTTTTTTGTTTTTCAGAGCCCCCCAAAACCCCTTTATTGAGCTATTTACAGAATATATCCTTGTGAACAAAATTTAAAGCTTATTTCTTTCTCTTTATGTGATTTCTTCAGGATTTAAAAACTATTTGTAAGTATATTTAATTTATGGCAATACAATTGTTCACATAAATTTAATAAACATCTGTTTTCTTTGATACCAGGACACCATTAGAGACATTGGTTATTTTATCTAAGTTTTGACTGAAATAGCATAATTTCACATATAAAAGAACTGCTTTAAGGAATCAAAGTTGACTTATAGAGGGAATAAAAGCCCCTTGAGTAAACTGGCCTCACACTTTGTCTATGCAGTCCCTTTACAGGGTTCCTGATCTGTGATAAATAAAAAGAGTCACTTTCGGACAGGCCCAGGAAGCCCACATTATCTTGGAACCTCAAGGGGAAAGAAATTTCAATTAATACAGATATTGGCAGGCACAGATAAATCCATGGTTGAGCTCACGGCTTTAAGAAGTCTAATCTGAGATTCTTTATTTAAAAAAAGTTAAAGGCAATTAAAGGAAAAGAAAGCTTATATGGCAAATAATTATTCTTGGTACACTTTATGCAAATAATCAGACCAAATATAATCAGACTAAAACCTACTTTGCCAATAAATTTGTCCTACTATGATTCGTTTTTAATAAAAATGATGACCAGAAAAAAATTATGCATCAGAAAAAAACTCATAATACACCTGTTGTTAGATTCTAGTCCTTTCCATTGTTTTTGAGGTTGTTATTATTTTCTGCAATTTAAAGTATCCTGAATTCGGCTGGGTGCAGTGGCTCACACCTGTAATCCTAACACTTTGGGAGGCCGAGGTGGGCGGATCACCTGAGGTCAGAAGTTTGAGACCAGCCTGACCAACATGGAGAAACCCTGTCTCTATTAAAATACAAAAAAAATTAGCCGGGTGTGGTGGCACATCCCTATAATCCCAGCTACTCGGGAGGCTGAGGCAGGAAAATCTCTTGAACCTGGGAGGTGGAGATTGCGGTGAGCCGAGATCGTGCCATTGCACTCCAGCCTGGGCAACAAGCGTGAAACTCTGTCTCAAAAAAAAAAAAAAAAAAAAAAATCCTGAATTCTTTCCAAGCTACAAGTTCCCAAATTAGTGCTTTAAAATTTTTTTATCTTCCATTTTTTTCTTTTTAAAAATTCCTTTAAAATTTGTTTTCTTTTTCAGTCTTACTCCTTCTGTGTCTTCCATTTTTCAGACATAGACCCAATAAAATTGCTACTACCTTTTTCCTGAAGCCCTATAAGCTAAAGCTCATTCCTTGTAATATAGGCAAGAAAAGCCTGCAATGCCACATCCTTCCTTCTCTCTAACTAGAGATGCTTTGAGTCTATCATCTGAATAGATTGTGTCCAACATTAACTTTTCGTTTTTTTCTGTTGCCATAAAAATATCTCATTTAAAATTTGGGCTCGGCATACTGACTCATGCCTGTTATCCCAGCACTTTGGGAGGCCGAGGTGGGAGGAACTCCTGAGACCAGGAGTTCAAAACCATCCTGGGAAGCATAGCAAGACTCTGTGTCTACAAAATTTAAAAAATAGTAATAAATAGCTGAGTGCGGTGACATGTTCCTGTAGTCCCAGCTACTCAGGAGGCTGAGATTGGAAGATCACTTGAGTCCAGCAGGTCAAGCCTGCAGTGAGCCATGATCATGCCACTGCACTCCAGTATGGGTGACAGGGTAAGGCTCTGTCTCAAAAAATATATAAACATGTGTTTGCCTTCATCACATATAGAGGCCCTACCCCATCTACAAGGCCACCTCCTGGAATGGAACATAGCTGTTTAACTAAACTGATCTATTCTCAGGCCAAACAATGACTACAAAATATATGGACCGGAATAATTAAATTTGCTCTTTCCTGTTTATCCCAGTTCATCTTTCTAACAACCCCATATATAATTGGTTCTCAGGGCTATTCACTTGGGTTGCTCAGGGCTTCAGATCAATTGTATGAGAATGTCTAAAGCTAGGACTTTCACTCCATATATTAGGACTGATTATCTTACAGTCTACTGTTCACTTAAATGCTGTGCTAAAACTATGGATGAGAATACTAACCTCTTTGTCATACAAGCCTTAAAACCCCAATAAGGCCCCCATAAATACATATAGACAGCTGTAAAGTGGCTTCATTCCTCCTACCTTGGGGCCAAGCCCTATTCCAACTTTGCCCTCTGTCAGCATAAAAAAGGTAGAGCGATCATCAGACTTTTTCCGTCTTCAAAGATCACACCTTAAAAATAAGGCATGGTAAAACCCAAAGGGAGGATTGAAACTGTCTTTGTAAAAATTGTAACAGTAAGAAAATTATGACAGTGAAAGAGATTTGACCTAACCAACTCCATCTTACCTTTAACCTCCAAATTGACCCTTGGTCATTCCTGGGCATGGGCCAAGCTAACTTTGGGAGAAATTTAGATTATAATTTAACCTTAAATCAAGGATGATAATAGCCCTTCCCAAAACTAAACCACCTTTAGAAAACTAATAAAAGTTTGCAAGTTTAGGATCATGAGAAGAACCTGAATTCTGCTAAGATGTAAGCATAGTTAAACAACAACCATTCATTGTTCTGGAATCACAAGATTTATAACTTCCCCAATTACTCCTGTAAATAACATCAGTATTATAAAACCTAAGATTGGCCTTTTTTATTGCTTGAGCCCAGAAGGTCAAGGCTGCAGTGAGCCAAGATTGCACCATTGCACTCCAGCATGAGCAACAGTGTGAGACTCTGTCTCAAGAGAAAAAAAAAAAGTCTTTTAAAGTGTCTTTTCAGACTTTTACATTGCTATGGCCTGAACAACTCTGCCTTGACTTGGGATCTTGACTCACCTGGCCTTGTGACCCCCACGTAGAAGAGGACTCAGCACAAAAGGGCTGTTTTCCACTCCCCTGATTGCACACTCAACAACTTGGCAGCATCCATTGCTTAACCCTCTGCCTGCTAACCTATCATTAGAAAACCCTAGCCTCTGAATTTTCAGGGAGGCTGATTCGAGTAATAATAGAACTACTATTTAGCCAGCTCTACATATATTAATCTCTTTCTCTATTGCAATCTCCCTGTCGTGATAAATTAGCTCTATCTGAGCAGCAGGCAAAATAAACCCCTGGGGTGGTTACATTCACTAGAACTCAAATTTTGTGAGACCAGGAATTTTTGTCTGTTTTGGTCCCTGCTCTATCCCATATGCATGGAATAGTGTCTGGCACATGGTAGGCTCTCCATATATACTTTTGAATGAATGAATGACTAGACAGGATCTGTGGCACGATGGTTAAGATACAGTCTCTGGTGTCACGCTATCTGGGATCAAAGCCAAACTCTGTTCCTAGTAGTGCTGGCCCGTGTGGGTACTTAACTTCTCTGTACTCATGTACTAGCTTTCTCATAGTTAAAGTGGCATTGGTAATAACAGATCTTATTTCATAAGGATGTCGTTAGAATGTTCTTACAAACATGCCTATTATGTTGACTATTGTTTCATTTATCTATTGCTGTGTAACCAACTATTCCAAAACATCTTGACTTCAATCAATATCTTATTTAATTGCTCATGATTCTTCCATTTGGGCAGGGCTCAGCAGCGACAACTTGTCCCTGCTCTCTGTGATGACTGTGCATGCTGAAACATCCATGATAGCTTCTTGGCTCACGTCTGTCACCTCAGCAAAGATGGCTCAAATGGTTTGAGACAGGCTGGAAGAGCTTGCCTGGAATGGTACATCTGGCACCGTGGTTCTTTCCGTTGGCTGTGTTCTCAGCACTCCTGCACGTACTCAGCCTTCAGACTGCTCCCTTTCCACGTGGCCTCTCATGTGGTGTCTCCATGCAACCCTGAGCTGCCATGTAAAAAGTCTGGCTATCCTCCTTTCAGAAGTGCAAAAGTGGAAGCTTCTAGGCTTTTTAAAGCTTAGTCCTTTTAAGGGCATAAGGTCTTAAAGCTTAGGCTGCATTCTTTTGACTTTTCAACTTTGACACTATTGACATTTTTGTCAAGATAATTTTGTTGTTGTTGTGGGGGATTGTCCTGTGCATTGTAGAATGTTTAGTAGCATCCCTGGCTGCTACCCACTAGTAGAGCAGGAATGCTAGTAGCATCCTTTCTCCACATTCCCCATTTGGGGCAAATAAAAGTGTTTCTAAACATTGCCAAATGTCCCCTGGAGAACAAAATCTCCCCTGGTTGAGAACCACCGGGTAAGTCACAGGTTCAGATCAGATTCCAGGGAGAGGCTTGGCAAGGGCATGAATACCAGAAAAAATCGTTCATCGAGGGCTGTCAGTGTAACAGAATATTATTGTCTCTGAACCTTGCATCTCCAAGGAATTCATGTTCTTGAATTCTGCTCATATGTTGAGCCGTCTTTCCTTCTTCCTAACGGGCTTCTCATCCTAATTGTTTATCTGAGCGTCCCTGCTTGTCACTAGCAGTGCTCTGCAGTTTCCAGCAGTTTCCGTATCTGTGTGCTTCTGTTGGCTTCCTCTCTTGCACCACTCTAGAGGTAGTCTGACGTCAGACTTGCCTCTAGGGTGATTCTTTCCTCTCCCTCCCATCCCCTGAGGTTCAGTGAGTTATCTCTGGTGCTCATGTCATAGCACATGACCAGGTTCTGGGGACAGATAAGGCTAATCTTGCAGCCTCCTAATATGTCATACTCTGTCATATCCACACATATACTCAATTGCTCTCTCCCTAAGAGGTACTTGCCTTGCCACCCCTCCCTTCCCACTCCCAGTTAACTCTTTTTTTTCCTTCAAGCTTCAGTTCCAGGCTTGCTTCTTCTAGGAAACCTTCCTGGAAAGCCAGTTCTCTAGTCGAATTTAGCAGTTTATTGAGGGCAGAGGCCATTTCATGTTCATCTTGAAGTTTCCAATATAGTATCTATTGCATGGAAGGTATTTCTTAGATCAACACAAGAATGATTTAAAATGAAAAACAAAAAGTTTAAAATTTGAGGAGAGACTGAGAATGTGTAGAAGTGAGTCATATCGCTCTCTGGGGGAGAAGCTTCTGGGCAGGGGGAACAGCTGGTGCTTGGTCCTGAGTGTGGAGTTCGCTGAGTGGGGAGTGGCTGTGATGTTTAAGGAAGACCAAGGGGACCAGCTTGTCTGGGGGAGTGAAGGAGGAGGGAGGAAGCCAGAGATGGGATCAGACAGGTAACAGAACAAAGCATCTGGCTGTGTAGGTCAAGGTAAGGGCTCTGGATTTGACTCTGAATGAGATGAGAAGCCTGGTGGAAGTTTTGTGCAGAACAGTGACTTACTCTGACCTGTATTCTTAGAGGATTGTTGTGGTTTCTGTGTTGGGAATAGGATATGGCAGGGCCAAGGAGGAAGCAGCAAGACCAGTCAGAATGCTATAGCAGTAATCTGGTGAGAGATGATAATTGCCTTTCCTGGTGGATTGGCTGTGGCATATGGGAACAAGAGAGGTATCAGGGATGACCCCATGGCTTCAGCTCCGAGCAGGAAGAAGCGTGAAATGTTTTCTGATAGAGAAGGCTACTCAGGGGAGGAAATGACAAGTTTAGTATTTACATGTTAAGTGTGAGATACGTACTGCACATTCCATTGGTTGCACAGTAGACAGTTGGCAATACAAGTGTGAAGTGGAGGGAGGCATATACATTAAAGATACATAAATATGGTTGTTCTTAGTTCTACTACTTAAGCTAAGATTGACTTCTGTGATTCAAACAATAACAACAAAATACAATGGTTTATTACAATGGAAGTTTATTTCTCGTAATTCCATAGTCTAGGAAAATTCCAGATCATTGGCAAATTGTGACAAGATCTATTTCTGTGGGGAGTTGAGAATAAAAACCTGATTGAAGTAGTTCAACAAATAATGAGAAAAGGGGAATTGGAAGTGGAGACCGTGTATAGACAATTCATTTAAGGAGTTTTGTTATAAAGGAGAGCCAAGAATTGGGGTGGTAGCTTGAAGGAGATGTAGGCTTGGGACATTTTGTTGTTGTTTTTAATTTATTATTATTATTATTTTTTACCTGTGTCTGGAAACAAGTTCAGATGTTTTTAATTTTTTTAAAATTATACTTTAAGTTCTAGGGTACGTGTGCATAACGTGCAGGTTTGTTACATATGTATACTTGTGCCATGTTGGTGTGCTGCACCCATTAAGTCGTCATTTACATTAGGTATATCTCCTAATGCTATTCCTGCCTCCTCCCCGCTCCCCACAGTAGGCCCTGATGTGTGATGTTCCACTTCCTGTGTCCAAGTGATCTCATTGTTCAGTTCCCACCTATGAGTGAGAACATGCGGTGTTTGGTTTTCTGTTCTTGTGATAGTTTGCTGAGAATGATGGTTTCCAGCTGCATCCATGTCCCTACAAAGGACACAAACTCATCCTTTTTTATGGCTGCATAGTATTCCATGGTGTATATGTGCCACATTTTCTTCATCCAGTCTGTCACTGATGGGCATTTGGGTGGATTCCAAGTCCTTACTATTGTGGATAGTGCTGCAATATACATACATGTGCATGTGTCTTTATAGTAGTAAGACTTATAATCCTTTGGGTAAATACCCAGTAATGGGATGGTTGGGTCAATTGGTATTTCTAGTTCTAGATCCCTGAGGAATTGCCACACTGTTTTCCACAATAATTGAACTACTTTACAGTCTCACCAACAGTGTAAAAGTGTTCCTATTTCTCCACATCCTCTCTGGCACCTGTTGTTTCCTGATTTTTTAATGATTGCCATTCTAACCTGTGTGAGATGGTATCTCATTGTGGTTTTGATTTGCATTTCTCTGATGGCCAGTGATGATGAGCATTTTTTCATGTGTCTGTTGGCTGTATAAATGTCTTCTTTGGAGAAGTATCTGTTCATATCCTTTGCCCACTTTTTGATGGGGTTGTTTGTTTTTTTCTTGCAAATTTGTTTGAGTTCTTTGTAGGTTCTGGATATTAGCCCTTTGTCTGATGAGTAGATTGCAAAAATTTTCTCCCATTCTGTAGGTTGCCTGTTGACTCTGATGGTAGTTTATTTTGCTGTGCGGAAGCTCTTTAGTTGAATTAGATCCCATTTGTCAATTTTGGCTTTTGTTGCCGTTGCTTTTGGTGTTTTAAACATGAAGTCCTTGCCCATGCCTATGTCCTGAATGGTATTACCTAGGTTTTCTTCTAGAGTTTTTATGGTTTTAGGTCTGACATTTAAGTCTCTAATCCATCTTGAATTAATTTTCGTATAAGGAGTAAGGAAAGGATCCAGTTTCAGCTTTCTACTTATGGCTAGCCAATTTTCCCAGCACCATTTATTAAATAGGGAATCCTTTCCCCATTTCTTGTTTTTGTCAGGTTTCTCAGGAAAGAAAGTCAGATGTTTTTAATTTTTAAGGCTTTTTATTTTTTATTTGTTTATTTATTTTTTGGTGAGGCTCTATAGCTCAGTCTAGAGTACAGTGGCGTGATCTCAGCTCACTGCAAGTCCTGCCTCCCAGGCTGAAGCCATCCTCCCACCTCAGCCTTCTGAGTAGCTGGGACTATAGGCATGAGCCACCATGCCTGGCTATTTTTTTTGTTGTTGTTGAGACAGGGTCTCACTTTATTGCCTAGGCTGGTCTCAAACTCGTGAGCTCAAGAGATCTGCCCACCTCAGTCTCCCAAAGTGCTGGGATTACAGGTGTGAGCCAACATACCAGGCCTCTTAAAGCATTTTTTAGTAGGAAAAATTATAGCATGCTTGTATGCTAATGAAGTGGTTCAGTAGAAGGAAAAATATTGATGTGCAGGAAAGAGGGAGGAGAATTTCAAGAGCCTGGTACTTGAGTAAGTAGAGAAAATGCCAACCAGAATGAAGACTTGGCTTTAGATAGGAGGAAGGATGATTCATCAATAAAAACAACAAGCGGCCGGGTGCGGTGGCTCACGCCTGGAATCCAAACACTTTGGGAGGCAGAGGTGCGTGGATCGCCTGAGGTCAGGAGTTCAAGACCAGTCTGGCCAACATGGTGAAACCCTGTCTCTACTAAAAATACAAAAATTAGCTAGGCGTGTTGGCAGGTGCCTGTAATCCCAGCTACTCAGGAGGCTGAGGCAGGAGAATCACTTGAACCTGGGAGGCGGAGGTTGCAGTGAGCCGAGATTGCGCCATTGCACTGCAGCCTGGACAACAAGAGCAAAACTGCATCTCAAACAAACAAACAAATGAACAAACAAACAAACAAGCTAGCCTGAGCATATGGACACAGAGGCAGGTAGGGAGATCAACAGGTCTGGTTTGTCTAGGACTGAGAGGTTTCCAGAATCATGGGACTTTCAGTGCCAAAACTAGCACAGCCCTTCATGAACTAGAATGGCTGGTCACCCTAGAGGTAAGAGAATTCACAGGTGGAGTTTATAGAAGTTATCTTTGGTTTGCTTTGAGCAATGCCAAATGAGAAAGGGCAAGCCTTCCTCAGTGGATTCAACTCATTAATTAAATGAGATTATAACCCATTATGTAGCCTAAAACCCAGTGTTATGCTGTGTGAGGAATATTACAATGAATAAGTTGTAGCTCCTGTTCTGGAGGAGTTTAAGCTAGTGGATGAGGAAAAAAGAACATGACTACATGTAAGGCAAGCCAACGTGAGATGTCTGTAATGAGTTTATTCACTGTAAATTCTCTGAGTCATGTTCCATATTCTTCAGGAAGCTATTATATGCTAGAGTAGATAGTACATAATAATAATAGGAAACATTTCCTGAGATTTTACTGATTTCCAGCAGCTGTACATCCATTATCTCTTTTCATCTCCATAACAGCTTATTAGATAGGTCCAGCTATTATCACCTTCATTTTACAACTGAGGAAACAAATGCATAGTGATTAAGCAATTTGCTCCAGGTCACACAGCAAGTGATGAAAGAAGGTCTTGAACCCTGCTTGAACTCTGCAGCCCAAGCTTTTGAACACAACATTGCACTGCTTTCTAGAAATTATTATAATGCATGGAAATAAACTATGAGTAGCACAGACAAATGTCCTCAAAATTTAGAAGAAGGCAAGGTAATTTTTGTTTGAGAAAAAGTCGTCATGAATGGAACTTGAAGGAGGTTAGTATTTCATTAGGCAGAGGTGAGGGGAGGACAGGCCAGGCAAAGGAACCTCAATAAGCACAAAAGTTCTTTTTTTACCACCTCCTATTCTCATGCAGTCTCCAGCTCTGTGATCTGCTTGGTTTTCCTTCCTCTGCCTCCAAGAAGGAAGTTTGAATTTTCAGAAGGTGGAATCACAGCATAGAATGATGACTTTGACTTTCTTACATGCCTAGCTTACCTTTAGAGTTCTAGAATAGAGAACTCTGTTTGTCTTCAGGAGAATTAATACATGAGTGAATGAATGGATGAATGAATTCAGTGCTTAAACATATTTTTTAAAAGTATGACACATACAGAAAAGTATGTGGACAGTAACTATTTCCATTAAGTGAACATCTGTATAACTGGCATTCAGATTACAAAACAGAGCATTACCAATACCTTGGGAGCCCTTGCTATGCCGCTTTCTAATCATTACCCCCCATTCTCTGCCAGGGATAATGACTCTCCTGACTCCTAAAATAAAACATTCACTTTCCCTGTTTTTAAACTGTGTACAAATAGAATTCTACACGTTGTTTTTTGTATTTGACTTTTTTTACTCATTATAATGTTTGTGAGATTCATCCATATTACTGGATATAGCAGTAGGTATTTCATTCTCACCACTGAATGGTATTTCACAGCATGAATAGTCCAGAAAATCCCACTGTTTATTAAAGAATTCTACTCTCGATTTGTGTTGGAATAATGTCTAGTTTTTGGCTGACAATAGTTCTATCACGAACATTCTGAACTTGCCTTTTGGAAACGTATTCATTTCTTTTGAGCATAAACCTACATGTACGTTTAGAGAGATGACAGATTTTTTCTAGTGCTTTCATATTCTAGCACCTTGCTGGGCTTCCAGTACTATCCATCGTGTACAGGAAAGGTTATGGGGTTAAAGTGGCCACTTATCAGTGCTCTTGGGTTTGCTGCAGAGCTTCTTAACAGATTACAAAATGCACCAGGTAACTAGGCCTCCAGGATGTATTACTGAGATGAAAATCAAGTATTGCAAATTGGCTGTTTACCAAAGATCAAATAAAAGCCAATTTTACCTTCTTCCTGAGTAGCTCTGATCCAAAGCTATGAACATGGCCAATTTTTTTTTTTTTTTTTTTTTTTTTTTGAGATGGAATCTCACTCTTGTCCCCCAGGTTGGGGTGCAATGGCATGATCTCAGCTCACTGCAGACTTCACCTCCCTGCTTCAAGCGATTTTCCTGCCTCAGCCTCCAGAGTAGCTGGGACTACATGTGCCCACCACCATGCCTGGCTAATTTCTATATTTTTTTAAGTACAGACGGGTTTTCACCATGTTGGTCAGGCCAGTCTCAAACTCCTGACCTCAGATGATCCACCCGCCTCGGCCTCCCAAAGTGCTGAGATTACAGGCGTGAGCCACTGCACCTGGAGCATGGCCAATTCTTTCCATGTAACTCCAATTGCAAAGTCCTTATAGCTAACTGGTCCTGGCCAAGGGTGTTTAGCTGCCACTATATCTACTACATGCAATAGGTGAGAGACATTCAATATTTACCTATTGGTTGACTGGTTTGATTCTTGATGGTATACTGAATCACATCCTCGCAGCTTTTCATAGGAAAAATTTTCTATACTTTTCAATGTGGTAGCCACCGGCCTTGTAAAACTATTGAGCATTTGAAATATGACCAGTGCGACTGAGGAACTAATTTTTTAATATTTAATTTTAATATTTTTAAATTTTAAAAATGATACTTGATGCAGTTATAGAAAGTTTTAAGTGTGCTTGGACTAACTTGGCTGTGTGAATCTACTTTTTCAGCTGTAAATCGTATGAAACCTAAATTCACATCAAGTTTTTTTTTTGAGATGGACTCTCGCTCGGTTGCCCAGGCTGGAGTGCAGTGGTATGATCTCTGCTCGCTGCTACCACTGCCTCCGTGGTGCAAGTAATTCTCCTGCCTCAGCCTCCCAAGTAGCTGGAATTAAAGGAATGTGCCACCATGCTTGGCTAATTTTTGTATTTTTAATACAGATGAGGTTTTATGTTGGCCAGGCTGTTCTCCATCTCCTGATCTCAAGTAATCTGCCTACCTCCCAAAGTGCTGGGATTACAGCTGTGAGCCACCACACCTGGCAATATTTTTGATAAATATTTCACAACCAAATTGAGACATGCTACAAGTATAAAGGACACAAAAATACATTGTATAAAAAAATTTTACATTTTAAAACATTGATTGATTATATGTTGAAATAATATTTTGGATATGTTGGGTAAAATAATATATATTATTGAATTTAATTTCTCTTATTTATTTTCCTTTTTATTGATAGCACTAGTAAATTTTAAATTACACAAGTAGCTTGCATTACATTGATTTTAGGCAGTGCTTTTCTAGCGATCCCCAAATATAATGTTTCACTACAATTCCTAATAGAATCTTCTGCCTCAGGAAGCTAGGTAATAATGTCTATTTATATAAATAAAGAATATGTTCCTGAATATATAACTGATGGTCAGGAAAGGGAGGTACATTTGATAGAGAAGAGTGAGCATGAACTGTGGAGTCAACCTGTCTGGGTTTGTATCAAAGCTCTGTCCCTTAAATAGTTACCTTTAATGAAGTACTTGACCTCCCTGAGTGTCAGATTTTCTCCTATGTAAATTGGGGATATGAATGCTGTAGAGCACGGGTAGCGCTCTGCCCTGATTCCCTGGGCCTCCTTTATCGTTTCTGTGCAGGAAGCCCCTCTGTCATTTGCTCGCCCAGCCCATATCTGTGGCCATCTTTGGGGAACTGCCCTTGGGCTGCTGGAGCTGCTTGGGGTCATAGCCAGTGAGTGAAAGCCAGTGAGTGACTGGTGCAGAAGTTTGAAAGCCTAATTCCCTAACCTCAAACAAGGACAAACTTCAATGTGTAATTTACACATTACCCTAGAATCCCCCAGCCCACACAGAGACTTTACTTGGAAAAGGGACTTTTATCCCCAACTTGTCTCTCCTGCGTCTAAGGTTCATCTTCTGAAGAATCCAACTTGAGGCAGCCACCTACTGCCTACGTTTTTTGTTTTTTAGGGACTAAATGAGAAATGCCTGGCACAGAGACTTTTTTCCTTCCTTCCTTCCTTCCTCCTTCCTTCCTTCCTTCTTCCTTCCTTCCTTCCTTTCTTCCTCCTTCCTTCTTTCCTTCCTTCCTTCCTTCCTTCTTCCTTCCTTCCTTCCTTTTTCCTCCTTCCTTCTTTCCTTCCTTCCTTCCTTCCTCCTTCCTTCCTTCCTTACTCCTCCTTCCTTCCTTCCTTACTCCTCCTTCCTTCCTTCCTTCCTTCCTTACTCCTCTTTCCTTCCTTCCTTCCTTCCTTCTTTCCTTCCTTCCTTCCTTCCTTCCTTCCTTCCTTCCTTCCTTCCTTCTTTCCTTCCTTCCTTTCTTCTTTCTTTTTTTGAGTGGGTATTGCTCCATCACCCAGGCTTGAGTGCAGTCGTGTGATCTTGGCTTACTGCAGCCTCAACCTCCTAGGCTCAAGCAATCCTCCCACCTCAGCCTCCTTAGTAGCTGGGACCACAAACGTGCACCACCAGGCTCTGCTAATGTTTTTGTAGACGTGGGGGTCTTTTTATGTTGCCCAAGATGGTCTCAGACTCCTGGGTTCAAGTGATTCTCCCACCTAAGCCTCCCAATGTGTTGAGATTACAGGCGTGAACCACTGTGCCCAGCCACAGAGGCCATTCTTAACCCTCTTCAGTTGCTTATGCCATCCAATACACTCCAGTTATTTTACTACCACACTGGGAAGATCTTCCCAGATGTGACTTGTCAGATATTTTTTACAATCCTGGAATGTTTTTGTGTTGAGACATCCATAGTCTCTTTCTCAGTTCCTTACCCCTGGCTATTTCTTCATTAGCTCAGATGTAACAAACATGTAAGAACTCAGAGGTTCTTGAGACCTTAGAGAACATTGAATCTACTTATGAACAACGAATGTTGCATACGTTTCTGCGATTTCTCTGTGAGTACAATGTTAAACAGATGCTGTGGGTAATTAAATCACTCTCAAGGTATAAATGAGACTACTTAAAAGGAACATTAACTATTTCAGAACCAAAATAGGAGATCCCTTCATTTAAAAAATAACTTACTCAAATAAAATATAATATACATGTAATATGCTTTCTCACTATATAAATACATATAAATGTTGCAACTATAGCATTTTATATGTGAAAGACAATCTGCTTGTATTTTTGGTTCATTTTTTGACAAGTTTTTATAAATAGAATACTTATCATTTATGACATTTATTGCATGCCAGACATGATTCTAAGACATTCACAGACACTATCTCATTTAGTTTACTCAAAAACTCAGTTCAGATACGATCGCTTCAGAGAGTCCCTTCCTGGCCTTTCTGAATTAATCACCTTCAGTTGCTCTGCCATGACCTTTATCACTACCTGTAATTTTTGTTTGTTTGGCTTATGTGTTTACTGTGACCCTCCCCACCAACTCTTTCCCCACCCCAATTAGACTGTGTGCTTCAGATAGCAAGTACTATTCTGCCTTGCATACTTCTGTATTCACAGTTGCTAGACTAGTGGCACATGCTAAGCATTCCATACATATTTATTGAATGACAGAATGAATTAAAAACTTAATGCAGATGAGAGCCCTGAAGCCCAGAGAGGCTAAAAAGTTAAGATCCCAGAACTGGTATGGTAAATGGCATAACTCATATGTAAACTTTTGTCTTTTATCCAATAGGCGATATTGTCCTTTATTTTATGTGGGCTATAGAAGGTTGACATATCTTGCCTGTAAAGAAATCACTCCCTAGTAAGGGAAGGAAGTCATTCCCTTCCAGTCAACAAGTACTTATTAACCCTTGCTAGGTATTTTATGAAGCACTAGGAACACAGGCGTAAACAATACAAACACAGCCGAGGCTGGCGTGGAGCTTTTTGTCTAGACTCTTGAGTAAAGAAGACAGACATTATAGGTAATAACAAGTGAGATAAGTATTTTGAAAAGGAATGTAGAAAGATAGAAAAGAATAGCAAGGTAATCTAACCAAGTGAAAGGGGTCAGAGAAGTCTTCTCTGTGGGGGAATGTAGCTTGTCCAAAAAAACTGAGAGAAATAAAATGTGAAGGTCATGTAGAGGTAAATAGAGAACAGCCTTGAAGATGATATCTGCAAACAATAATCACACATGATGAAGAGTGATGTGTCCTAACAGAGGTGGATTACAGTGCTACTGGAGTTAGGAGAATGGTAAGATTCTCATTATAGGGGAAGCTTGATGAAGTTATTATAATGACGTTTATAATGACTTTGAGGGCTGAAAGAATATAGATACAATGAAATGGGAAGGAACCTCCAAACAGTTTCTTGTATCTTTGTTAATTTCACTTTTTGAGTAGGTAATACACTCCCATGTTTTTATATATGTATAATGCCTAAAACTGTACAATATTGCATTTCCACTACTGTTTCTCACCCATCCAATCTCCAAGCCCCACACTACCATAGGTAATCTCTTTTGTTAGTTTCTTTGTATCCTTTCAGAATTACTTTATGTAAATACAAACAATTTATAAATATAAATGCGAATCCCTAAACATTTTACCATACTATATAACATATTGTATACACCATTCTATACTTAACAACATGTCTTGGAAGTCTTCCCACATCAGCACATAAATTACTTTCTCAATTTTTTTACAGCTGCTCAGTGTTCATATGGATGTATCATAATTAATTTAATCTTTTATTGATGAGCTCTTGGAGTGTTTTCAACTTTTGTCTATCAAATAGTTTTATAGATATGGCAGCTTACAATTGTACAAATATATATATAATTTTAAAAGCTATAGCCAAATTGTCCTCAATGGAGGTTATATGAAAATACCTCCAAATGGTTAGATTTAACTGCATAACTAAGGATGAAGCTAGAGAAGCAAATAAAGCAAATTTTTGAAAAAGACACCACTCATGTACTTGATCATTTCTAACAAAACACTAGGTACAACTAGAAGTTAGAAATGGAAAATTATATTATATGTTGGCTCAGGTATGGATCCAAATTTTGTGAGGCTTGAAGCTTATGCAATTGGAGGAGCCTTCTTTAAAAAAAAAATAGTAAGAAATTACAAAATGTAAAATTAGCAGACAGAACTTTGGAAGGGGTTCATGTGAGAGACGGACCCAAAGTGTAATCTTCATTTGTTTTGTGGCAAATCTGCTGTGTGTAAGACTTACATACACACACATGAAGAAGAACAAATTACTCATCCTTTTCACCTGGGAGAAACCATGTTCAAAACATGTGGACCACTGCTTTCAACTACGTGTCACTGAGAATAACTCCACAGGCCTTAGTGCTTTCAGCTCCATGATGTACGTAATATTCCCTGTAGTTGCCTTCTATCTCTCTAAGTGAATTCATTCAACTATGTGACACCTTTCATCTTAGAAATCCCAAAGACCTTACAGGTACTTTTTTTTTTTCTTTTCTTTTCTTTTTTTTTTTTTTTGAGACAGGGCCTCACTCTGTCACACAGGCTGGAGTGCCGTGGCAGAACCACAGCTTACTGCAGCCTCAATCTCCCAAGCTCAAGGAATCCTCCCACCTTAGTTTCCCAAGTAGTGAGGACTACAGACATGTGCCACCATGCCCAGCTAATCTTTTTATTTATTTACTTAATATTTTTTTGTAGCGATACGGTCTTGCTATGTTTCCAGGACTGGTTTTGAACACCTGGGCTCAAGTGATCCTCCCACCTTGGCCTCCCAAAGTGCTGGTATTACAGCCGTGAGCCACCAATACCAACCATATGACCTTATGACCAATATTAACAATATGATCATGCTATAGAGAAAACCGTAGCATTATAAAGATAATTCCCTGGGAAGAGTTCAAAGGGCCCCCATCAGTCTAATCTAACTTTGTAATATGCATCAAAGTTGCAGCTGGCAAGTGGTGACCATTGGGAAATGTCTTCTTATATAAAGTCTGAAAAAGACAAGCTGATGAATTGCATGTAATGGTCTGAACTTAATTATCTATCTCTGTAATAGGCAGCAGCTTGTTTGTCTGTTCCCACGTTCTATGGGTTCCTTAGGCCGGCACCTTTATGGTCCCTCTGGAAAGAGAAGACAGTCAACCGATGAAGAGACAAGACATTTCTTGGAAAAGCAGTACAAGAGAAAACAGGAGCGGAGTAAGGAAAAGAAAAGAGGAAGGGGGTACAGAACCAGGGTTAAGAGACAACAGAATTAACTGGTGTAATGCTAATTAAAAACAGAGAGCTAACAGAGCGATGGGAGGAAGAAGACTTGGAAGGACTGCTGTTGTCCCATCACCAGCAGCCCACAAACCTGTCCTTCTAACCAGGGCACTTTGTTTCACAACAAAGATAAACTTACAGGAAAAAAGGAAAAGAAAAGTGAAAATCAAGTCTAAAAGAATATACAGCATGGAATAAAAATTAAGAAATATGGAGTGCCTGCCAAACAAGATTAGGGTTTTAGTGGAACTGACTTCATTTAACAGAGAAAGACTCACTTCTGATACTTAAAACATAGGCCTTATCCAATCAAATGAGACTTGGAAGGAGTCCCTATCCAGCCACCTGCTTTGCAAATTGTAGAGGTCCTATGATGAACTTTAAGTCACCTTGACCTTTAGCCAAATGTGCCTCATAAGCTGAGTTTCATGTCCATTGCCAGTGTCCAAATGTCCACAGCTGAATTCTCAGGTTTGTGGTGAACAGATTTGGTAACTTCTTGTTAGGAAGCATCTGTTGCTGCTCTTGCTTCTTTACTTTACTTAAAGATGACTCATTAGGTAAGGAGAAGAAAGTCACCGAGGCCTGTGTATAAGGTAATCAATTTACCACCACAAACTGATACGCTGGAAATATCACCTTTCATCTTTTCTGATTTTGTTGTTTCAAAAAGGCATATTTTTTTTTCAATTTGTTTTCTTTAAAAATTTATTCTAATCTCATGGTGTCTCACTGGGTGATGGAAATTGAATCTCTTTCATTATTGAGGTTTGCTCTCCCTCTGGTCACATAGGAATCAAGGATACTTAAGCAGTGCCCAGAATACTGGGTGTAGAAGTCACTATTGTTTTGGCTAACCCAGCAGACGTTCTCAAATACCTTCTACTTTGCCACTTTCCTTGCAGCTAGGAGTGGACAAGTGGTCAAGTGATGGTGCCGGCCAATGAGAGGTAAGCAGGTTTCGGGGCTGTCTGGAAAGTCTTTGCTTTTCCTGACAAAATGAACGCAACATCCCAGTGCTCCCTCTTCCTCTCTTCCTCCTGACATTAACATGGACACGATGCCTGAAATCGCAGCAGCCATCTTACAATTGTGAAGAACAGGTCGGGAGAATTGCAGACTTGGTGGTCCCAACATCACCAAGCCACTGACTCGTTCCCAGAGTCACTTTCCTCCAGAGTTCTGTTGTGAGAGAATCTTTGTTTAAGCCACTGTATGCTGGTTTTACAATTTTTTTTAATTATTTGCAGTTAAAAACATTTCTAGCTGATTTAAAGAGTAAACAACTCTATTCTCCAGTCCATGGAGGTTGTTGCAGATATACTTATTGTTGAATGGTTCCTAGAAATCCAGTTGCAAACTGACCTTGGGCCTCTCACTGGAAATAAAAGTGACCAGGGTTGGGATCCTGGCACTTAGGGCTCCAAAGTCATGCAGCCATTCT
This sequence comes from Macaca mulatta, assembly GCF_049350105.2. Taxonomy (NCBI): domain Eukaryota; kingdom Metazoa; phylum Chordata; class Mammalia; order Primates; family Cercopithecidae; genus Macaca; species Macaca mulatta. Next base: position 55,160,335 of record NC_133410.1, read on the forward strand.
CTCGGAGACCTTGCCTAGAGACCAGAAGTGGGTCCCTGCTTCTCTAAAACTCTATAGACTGCCCACACTGGATAAATTAACCCTTTTCCCATCTTGCCACTTTCAAAGGCACTCTCCTTCATTCAGATCATTTATTGCCATCTCTTCTATGAGTTGAGGTTTTTACAAATCAAATGGAGTGCCTTTCTTCAGGAAGCTTCTACTTTCTGCTCAGCTACAAATTACCTCTGATACAAGGAGACAAAAGCTGACTTATCTCCCCAAAATTGAGGAGGTTAAAACTATAGAGAGAACCAACACAAATTCATGTTTTAATGAATTACCTTGCCACACCTGCCAGTCTAGAAAAGTAACATCTGTGGCAGGAAACACTGTGGGAGACTAATGATAATCGATTAACTAGGACAACTTTTGATCCCTATACCTGTACCTACTTGCATGGATAAAATCATTTGGCATGATTCTACATCTACACAGAATGCTTTCCAATGCATGGAGCATGGGTGATATACAGATGCTGCTGCTACTTCTTTTTCTTAAGAAAAAGGGTCTTGCTCTATCACCCAGGCTGGAGTGCAGTGGCACAATCATAGCTCACCGTAGCCTCAAACTCCTGGGCTCAAGCGATTCTCTCCCATTAGGTTCCCGAGTAACTAAGACTACAGGCATATGCTACCACACCCAGCTAATTGGAAAAAAAAAAAAAAAAAAAAAAAAGAAGGTTTTTTGGAGACAAGGTCTTACTATGTTGCTCAGGCTGGTCTCCAATTCCTGGCCTCAAGTGACTCTCCAACCTCAGATCCTTTTGTGTTGGGCCCGGAAAGTGCTGGGATTACAGACATGAGCTACTGCATCTGGTCTGAATGCTTCTTCATACTTAAACTTAAGTAAGACAGCTGAAGCCCCAGAAGCATGCATTTGGATTATGGTGTGGGGATGGGAAGGAGAGTGAGAATGTCAGCTATTCATCCTGGACTTGACCACGTATTTTTTTTTTAATTTTTGATAGAGTCTTGCTCTGTTGCCCAGGTTGGAGTGCGATGGTGTGATCTCAGCTTACTGCAACCTCCGCCTCCTAGGTTAAAGCAGTTCTCCTGCCTCAGCCTCCCAAGTACCTGGGACTACAGGCACAAGTCACCACACCTGGCTAATTTTTGTGTTTTTAGTAGAGATTGGGTTTTGCCATATTGGCCAGGGTAGTCTTGAACTCCTTACGTCAAATGATCCGCCCACCTCGGCCTCCCAAAGTGCTGGGATTACAGGTTTGAGCCACCATGCCTGGCCTTGGACTTGGCCATGTCTAAGACTTCCACTGTTTATATTATTTATATTTTAATTAATTAATTAACTTACATTTTATTATTTTTTTTTAACAGATGGAGTCTCACTATGTTGCCCAGGCTGGTCTCAAACTCCTGGGTTCAAGTGATTCTCCAGCCTCAGCTTCCCAAAGTGTTGGGATTGCAGGTGTGAGCCCCAGCATCTGGGCAATATCATTCGTATTTTCACCTTTACTGTCTATACTTAAGTGAGAGCTTTCATTTGAAAGTATTTGCTTTTTATCTCTGGATTTGTTGTTGTTGTTGTTACTGAAAGTTTTACTTATGTTTAAAATTCAATTTTCTGAAGAAGTAAACTTTACATGATTAACTGCAGGATTGGTTATACTAGCAAATGACTGGAAACAACCTAAATATGATCAACAGAAGTCTGAATTAAATTATAGCACAACCATATCATGGATTGCTATAGCTGTAAAATCAAACAAGGAAGTGCTCTGGATAATCAGTGTGCAAATTCAATCTCCCATTTTGATCTCTTATCTACTAATTTCCCACACCCCTCATAGGTAATTTCTTATATATTTTCCCAGAGTTCCTTTATACACGAGTAAATAGAAATGTAGATTCTTCCTTTCTCCTTGTTTTTATATGAAAAGTAGGATACTTTACATACTGTTCTGTCCCTTATTTCACTTAATAATGTATTGGATCTCTTTCCAAGATAGAGCCTTTCATTTGTCCAAAATCTTCTTTCACATCTTATAGTAACATTTTAAAGTTTTTTTTCCTGTAGTTCTTGTACATTTCTTGTTATGTTTATTCCTAGATATTATACTGTTTTTATGGCTTTTGTAGTCTTTCCATTCTATCTTTTAATTGTTGTCATTTCATATGTCTTAATATCTGCTTATTAACTGTCTGTCCTTTTATTTTTCTCTTGATTTTTAAATATTTTTGCAAACTCTGATTAGGTTTAACAAATCCTACTCCTTTTGGTCCAGGTTTATCTTCGCACTGCAAAACTCTATGTTCTGAAGTTTTTGGTGCCCTGATTGCTGTAAGCCACAGTGCGCTCAGGGCTTCTTACAATAAGATATTCTTACTGACAGTCACAGAATAATTCTGTCAGAGGCTAAGTGTAAGGGCACTGCTGGACTGGAGCTCAATCAAAACTATGACATAATTTCACAAAAACTGTTCCATTAATTTACTACAACACAGCTAGTGTGTATCTTTCACAGATGTTTGCTTTGTCAGTTGAAACTAGTCTGATTCCTTGGTGCTCACAGCTCACTGTACTTCACCAGGAACCCAAAGGAAAACCTTTTCGTGTATTGAGTTTGGGGCCAGCTCAGCATCTATCTGTAACATCTTCCTGCACAATTATCTGAACTGCCTACTCTCATAATGACACACAATTTTAATGCAATATAATTACCAAAAATGTTTTCCATTCCTGTATTACTTGTAGGCAGTCATAATTGGCCAGAAGGGACAAATATGATCAGATCTATTACATAATTTCTACTGCACTGAAGCTGTAAGTAGGTGGCTTTTAAATGGGTCAATCTTATTTTCCAAAAATTTGGAGACAAAAGGCCATTCAATCAAAACCCAAATATTGGTGACCAACTATCATTCCTTTTCAATAAAAAGCCCTACATTTTCATAAGAGGCTATAATAACTGCTCCCCAATTACAGCAACATTATTTTCAAAGTCAGGTTTCCATTATTTAGGGGAAAATTATAAGGTGTGTGACTCTTCCTAGGCCACATTTCTCTCTCAATGCCGATATCCCAGTTATTTCAGGTTTCATTGGCAGCTTCATCAGAGCCGATTAGGGATAAATGAAAATCATGAGATTTGGAGAATTGGTTGAAGAATCACAGAGTGTTAGAACTCATTTAATCCAATCTCATTTCACAGGTAAAGTAACCGAGGAAGAGAATGGTTAAATGACTTGCCCAACAACATGCAAGGACTTCCAAGAGACCAGGATTGCAGGCCATCTCCTGCTTTCCAGTCCATCATTCCTTCTACCACATCATGATGCACCTTCCTAGGCATGAATGAGAAAACACGCCAATAATTATTTCAACAAAATTGTGATAGCTACCAATGAAACTCCATACGTACATGTAGTACTTCTTCAGCATTTCCTTTTCCTATTGGGCCATCTCATTCACTCTCATAGTTGTCATTACCACTGTGTAATCAATGACTTCAATTAGTATAGCCAGCCCTGGCCTCTTCTACGTACACCATTGCCTGTACTATAGCTCTACCCGCCTAATTCACTGACAATTCAAAAGACATCTTGTTGAAACTGAGCTTATATTTAATATTTCCACTAAATGCATTCTTTCTGTATTTCCTATTTTGGTTTTTGGCTTGATGATCACCCAGTTGTCTACGTCCTCACATTACCCTTCACGTCCAATTTATCTTAATTTCTGTGGTTCCATTACCTAGATATTTCTCACCTATTTTCTCATCTTTTCATTTCTATTTACATGTCTTTGTTAATTCTCACCTATACTCTGTATGTTTTCTCTTCCAAATTTTTCTCCACACTACCTTCAGAGTCATTTTTCCAACGGGTAAATACTCTCTTGCTATATGCTTTTGTCTAAAATTCTTTGCTATCTTTTTCATGTCCATTAAATCATGCCCATATAGTATGATTATTTTCTTTCTTTCTTTCTTTTTTTTTGAGACGGAGTCTCGCTCTGTCACCTAGCCTGGAGTGCAGTGGTGTGATCTCGGTTCACTGCAACCTCTACCTCCCGGGTTCAAGTGATTCTCCTACCTCACCCTACTGAGTGGCTGGGACTACAGGCGCCCGCCACTATGCCCAGCTAATTTTTGTATTTTTAGTAGAGATGGGGGTTTCACCATGTTGGTCAGGCTGGTCTTGAACTCCTGACCTTGTGATCCACCCGCCTTGGCCTCCCAACGTGCTGGGATTACAGGCGTGAGCCACCGTGCCTGGCCTTTTTCTTTCTTTTTTATTTTAGACTTGGGGGTACGTGTGCAGATTTCTTATATGGGTATATTGCGTGATTCTGAGATTTGGGCATCTAATGATCCTAGTGCCCAAGTAGTGAATGTAGTAATGGATAGATAGTTTTTCAACCCTTGTCTCTCCCCATTCCTCCCCACTTTTGGAATCCCCAGTGTTTATTTTCCCTTCTTTGTGTCCTTGTGTACCCAATGTTTAGCTCTCATTTGTAAGTGAGAATATACAGTATTTGGTTTTCTGTTCCTGAGTTAATTTGCTTAGAATTTTTGCATCCATGTTGCTGCAAAGAACATGACTGTGTTCTTTTCTATGGTATAATACTCCATGGTGTAGATATACCACATTTTCTGTATCTGATTCATTGTTCATGGGTACTTGGGTTGGTTTTATGTATTTGCTACTGTGACTAGCACTGCAATGAACATAACAAGTGCAGGTGTCTTATTTCGGTAGAATCATTTATTTTCCTTTGGGTATATACCCAAAGGACTTATAGGATTATATACCAATGGGACTTATAGGATTATTGAAGATCCTTCATTATCTGTCCCCTGTTTGCCTAGCTTCATCTCCCACCACAACTTTTCAACGTTAGGTTCTATAAACACAAAAATACTTGCAATTCTTTTAACTTAAGCTATTTCATGCCTCCATATCTTTACACGTGCAGCTCCCTCTGTCTAAACTATTATCCCCTGCTCACCCTTCCTACATGTCCACTGTTATCCTCATATTTATCCTTCAAGATGCCGTTTAAGAAAGAATCAACACCTCAGTGAAGACTATAGGCCGGGTTTATGTTTTGATCCTTCCTTGTGCCTTGTACGTACTTCTATTGTTATCTATCACAACATAATTCCTTATTTACACATCACTGTGGTATTTTATTATTATTATTATTATTAACATTTTTAGAGACAAAGTCTCACTCTGTCACCTAGGCTGGAGTGCATGGTTCACTATAGCCTCGACCTCCTGCGCTCAAGGGATCCTCCCTCCTCAGCGTCCCTCCTGAGTAGCTGAGACTACAGGCACACACCACCACACCTGGTTAATTTTAAAACAATGTTTTGTATTGACAAGGGTCTCACTATATTGCCTAGGCTGGCCTCAAACTCCTGGCCTCAAGCAATCCTCTTACCTCAGCCTCCCAAAGTGCTAGGATTACAGGTGTGAGCCACCATGCCCAGCCTGTGGTATTTATCTTTGCCTCGAGAGTCAGCATAGTTCCTGAATGAACAGTAGAACAAAAAATGGGCACATGTAATAGAGAAACATTTTATGGTCAGATGTAACCTGGTATACTTAGAACATCCTGAAAATAATACTATTTGGTCAATGCTGCTTGGAATGGACTCATTGCCCAAGCTTTATAAAACTGAAGTGTTTTAAATTTATAGAATTTTAATAACTATAATTTAAAGTGATTATGATTCACATCTACCTTACCCTTTCATTGAATCATGAGTTTGTTTCCTCACTGTGAAATCATTGCATATAATTCTCTCCAGATGACAAAATAGTCATTTCAGCATAACATGCAGATATGGAAAAGACATCTTACATTTAATCCCTTTTTCAGTAAGGTATTTAACAGAGTATTTTATATATTTGTAGCAGCATTAGTATTCATAGCTCTACCAATCTTTAGTCAAATTTTGTTGCACAATTGTTAAGATGTTCTGGACTTCCAGGCTTCAAGAACATAAATGGATGAGGCTATTACATACAAACTCATAAATCAGATATGTGGGGTTAAATATGGGGTTTACTAAATTAAATGGGGATATTTAGCTAATTGCAACACTAGCCTAAGGATTGGCTAATGTTTCATTTCAGGACTTCTCATATGTTTTTACCAAGGTACACATTACAAAGATTAATGATTTTGTATTCCTGGAGAATCTAGATGCTCACCTCCTACAAAGGTAAAATTTATTTAAATTACTAATTATACCTAGATCTTGCATTTTAGCCCATTATATATTGTTTTAAATAACTTAATTTTAATAAGACTTCTACATAACTTTAGAGCCTGTGCAAAGTGTAAGCAATAGCTTCTAGCCCTTCCCTTCATTTTGCTATATATGCCAGGAATTAGGAGCTACCAAGTTTGGTAAGCAAGTAGGGAGTGTAAAGAGTACTGAGCCCATCACAAAGATTTGGTTGGATCCAAACCTGTGTGTTCCACTTACTAGCTTTTGCTCTTAAGCAAGTAACCTAACCTTGTAGTTTCATTTCCCTCATCTTAATGAAAATAATAACACCTGTCTTACTTCCTCAGAGGATTATTTTAAAGGTCCGATGAAAATAAATTAGAGATCTGAAGACTCGAGCTCAGAAAATGGGCAAGAGCAAAGGAAGTTCAGGTAACCAGAACCAGAGTCAAATACAACATGTTGAACCACTGCATCAAAGACACTGCTGCTGCCACCAGCAGCCCCTGGATATACTTACCTTGGGCTGCCGTCACTGCTGGCCCTGAGTCAGGCCCATAGAGCATCATTGCTGCTGTTGCCTCTGCCAACACTGCCAGAATGAATTGCAATATCATCTTATTAAGGCTTAACTCAAGCTGCAAGCAAGCCTAGAAATGTTTGTACCAGGGCTTTTTGTCTTTCATAGTAGGAGATTGGCCTATGGTCCTAGTCATAGGCCAGTGGAAAGGAGACTCTCTGATTCAGGAGAGGATTAAGGCACTAGGCTCACAACATCTGTTTCTTGAACTACTGCCATGGTCTCCTAACTGGTATCACTGTTTCCAGCCTTGCTTCCCTCCAACCACTCTCCATACCAGCATCAGAGTTTCCTTTTCAAATGAAAATGTAATTTTGCTACTGTTCTGTGTAAAGCCTTCAATCACCCTGGTCTCCTCAATGCCTAGATAAATACAAAATTATTCTAATACCCTACAAACCCTTCTAATGAGGTGTTCATCCCCCCAGCCATATTCTTCTGAACTTCCCATCCTCCAGTGAACCCTTCTGTCTGGCTGAAGTACTAGTTTTCCCAGTGAGTCACGCTGTTTAATGCCTCTTTGCCTTCCCTTTTATAAAAAGGAGAACTATGAAGGAATTTAAAAAAAAAGATGAGCATCTTTCTTCAGAAAAGGCCAGCATTGTGGGATCTTCCAGATAGTGAGGTAAGTAAGGAAAGGTTCTTTCCAGTTTAAGGCTGAAGCTATGAGACCAGTGGAAGATAATTCTATGGCGTGCTGCTGCAGATGGAGGCACAGTCAGCCTGTGATCAGTAGAGAGGACAGCTGAGCCTACCCAGGGCACACAGTCCACATGGAAGAGGACAGGGACCTGTGTCAGGGAGCAGCAAGTAGCCAATTAAGCAAACTCACACCTCTATCCTATTTTTGGGGATGAGCATAATCCTGGGATGCTTATTTTGACCCATGGAGGAGAGAGAGCTCCTCAAATGAATACAATGGAATATTTTGCTAATGGACAATGTGATTTCAGGCCAAATTATACTTAATTTGAAGACTGTATACTTGTGGACTAGAAATCAATCATCATGACAGTGCGTGCTCATGTTGTTCCTCCACTTGTAGAAACAACCTGTCAACTTTACGTAATGAGATTCAGAACATATGATTAAGTATAGAGCTTATTCAAGCACAAAGCTTGCCACCAGGAAACACTTACTCCAAACAAATGGGGTCAGTGTTTCAAAGAGGAAAAGTTAATGTTTCACTTACATAAGCAGAGACAGAAATTCTAGCAGAATTACAACATTTTCCACACAAGCCAAGTGCATACATTGCAGGGATTTGATTGGTTACAAAATGCTACATTTGCTTCATCCTATGAGGAGAGGTAGTGATCTTGGGGGTGGGGGGTCTTATCTCTGGTGCCATCTAGTCTTCTTAATGATTTATAGGGAAAAAAAAAGGCAGAAGTTGCAGCTGCACATCAAGTGACTCAGGCCACATAGCCACATTCCTCTCAAGGCTGGAATACTTGAAAATTCTAACAGCTTTAAATTTGAATTATTTAAGTTCACATTTCTCCATTTTCATTAAGATATTTTGAGTAAAGCATAGTAGATGTACTCAACAGGTTCTGGGCTCCTTTCATATTCAGGAGTTTAGTTCTGCATTACTAGGAAGCCTCATTCCTACAGTGTCGAGTCCCACAGCAGGGGAAATAAGACAAGCTATAAAGCTGATGGGATACTGGCCAATTTTTTTTGAGACAGAGTCTTGCTCTGTCGCCCAGGCTGGAGTGCAGTGGCGCTATCTCAGCTCACTGCAACCTCTGCCTCCTGGGTTTAAGCAATTCTTCTGCCTCAACCTCCCAAGTAGCTGGGAGTACAGGTGCGCACTACCACGCCTACTTTTTGTATTTTTAGAGAGATGGAGTTTCACCATGTTGACCAGGCTGGTCTCAAGCTCCTGACCTCGTGATCCGCCCTCCTCGGACTCCCAAAGTGCTGGGATTACAGGTGTGAGCCACTGCACCCGGCCTGGTCAAATTTAATGCAACATGAAGGAAGTGACTCTGTGACCTGAGTCAGGCTACGTGGCTGCAGTTAATGCAATTCTGTGACCAACCGTTATTTCAGTGTTTTCAGCTCTGCATTGACTTCATTGTGAACAAATGCCACAGCAGCAATAAAGACAAAAACAGGACAAAACCGAACAAATGATTATGTTTCCAAGAACAAGTACCAATTTCTGCCACCAAATTCCCCATGATCCAAACCAGCTGCTTAGCTGATCAGAGTGTTGGATCTGAAAGGTTAGTTGGGTTTTTATATCAACCATTAATTTAGTAATGTTATCTGGATGATAGACACTCAGTTTTTATGATAGCATAGGTTCCCCCTTGGGCGGCAGTGAGTAGGTCTAAAGCCATATGGTTTTATAATGCAGCCTTTCTCATTGGAGCAGTTTCATTGTTTAATAATAAGATATCCATGAAGCTATTATTTAGGACCTTTTGGTTAGGGCCTCTACCTGCCAAATGAACATCCTCAATACCCAGTTGTGATACAGAGATGGAAGCAAAATGATTATAACAACGGAACAAAGAACAAACACAAGATTGTAAGTGAGGAAGATTTGTGGGTTTTGAAAGGGTACCAGCTATTTGACCTTGGGCCCAGCTATAAACCAAAAAACACCATCCTAACTGTCCTCAGGGTAAGCTTGGCCATTGTATTTGTCCATCCTCGCACTGTTATAAGAAATACCTGACACTGGGTAATTTATTTATTTTTTGACACTGGGTGATTTATAAAGAAAAGAGGTTTAATTGGCCCACGTTCCACAGGCTGTATAGGAAGCATGGCGGCATCTGCTCAGGCCTCAGGAAAACTACCATCATGGTGGAAGGTGAAGGGGGAACCAGCACTTCACTCCAGGAGCAGCAGGAAGCGGGAGACGTGCTACACACTTTGAAACAGCCTGATCTCATGAGAACTCACTATGTCCACAACAGCACCAAGGGGGATGGTGTCAAACCATGAGAAACCAGCTCCGTGATCCAATCACCTCCTACCAGGCTCCATCTTCAACAATGGGAATTACAGTTCAACATGAAATTTGGGCAAAGACGCAGATTCAAACCATAGCACCCACAGATGGGTGCTGCACAGCCAAGGCTTTCCGTTTGGAGCTGGCCATTAAATATCCAGTTGCTGTGCCCATTCACTGGCATGCCAATTAATACTTTCTAATATAATTTAATAAACCCTTCCCTTTGTGAGTGGCTGAATGGCTACTACTACTCAGTTTTCAAGACTCAGTTTCACTATGCAGATAAATTTGTACAAGAATTGAGAAAACTGTTAAGATTAGTTGTCTCTGGGCAAGGAGAGTAGGGGTGACCGTGAGAGGGACTTTTGGCTATATAGCCTTCTATGCTATTTGAATATCTCACAATATTAGTGTATTATTTTTATAATTGGATTTCCAAAAGTTAGAGAAATGAGGGTGTCGTCTTTGTTTTTTGGTTTAAAAATGACCTAAAATGTCTTGTAAAGAAGGCACAAAAGCCATGTGGGAAATAAAAAGTAAAAATACCTTAAGTGGTTTTTAAAAATTATTGTCTTAAACATCACTGAGAGCTGTCGTCTCATATAAAATGTACTCATTAACACGCCAAAGGATAAAATAAATAAGTAAATAAGGAGTGTGTTGTATGTCCTTTGTATATGCAAAGCAGTTCTCTCATCCACCATTAGTGTGCCATCAGCCTTCCTCTTCAGTTCGTCCCTGACTGTGGGACGTGCCCAGGCTTCTGAACTGGGTACACCCAGTTGTCCTGTTAGTCTTCCTACCACATGTACCCTGGTATCCTACCACAGTAACATATACTGTACTCTTCTTTTCAAATGTGAATCAGGTGTATATTGATCATTTGATTTTCATTATAACCCTGGAGAAATAATGAAAGACAGGCATTACCTCTTTGCTGATGAGGAAAGCCTCTGCAGTTTTTCATGGAGATAGGATGAGGATCCTGGTCTCCTAACCATGAAGGACGTTTTCTCTATTTCTCCCATGCTGCCTCATCTCTCAGATTGTTAGACCTGGACTCCCAAACCACCATGCATGCATTCCGTTTTTTAAAATGTGATTATTCTAGTGATACTGTAAACATAGCTTCCTAATTCTCTTCTAATGCTATTTCACAGTACTCTACTCTTTTCCTGATAACATAAAAAATTGAATATATATACATATATTCCAATTGAGTGTGTGTGTGTGATATTTTTTTCCCTAACCGGGCTGTAAGCACAATGAGGGCAAGGACTGTATGTTGCGCATCACGACTCTATGCCTATTTAGTGCCTGGAATACAGTAGGCATGCAATAAATATTTGCTGAATGAATGAATGAACACCAGCTACTTTGTTAGTTCCTCCTGTTTCCATTGCAGAATTCTTAAAACTAACTTGAATGGAGAAGGAAATTGGTTGAGTCAGGTATCTAGGAAGTTCAGGAATCAGTTGGCTTCAATCATAGCTCTGTGGAGGTTAGATTACACTTCTTTTCTTCTTCCTACCCCTTCCGCTCTTTGCCTTCTTTTTCCTCTTTCCTTCCTCCCCATTCTCCCTCTTTTCCTCTTCCTCTTCCTTCTCCTTTTGCTCCTCTGTCTCTGCCATTTTCTCCTTCTGTGGCTGGACCTGCTCTACCTCCTCCATGCAGGGTGATGAAGATGGCAGCTGGTAGCTCTGGGATCTCTTGCCCTAGCTTAGCATCCCCGGGGAAAGAAATACATATATCTCAACATCAGTATTTTAATTTTAGGAACAGATAATTTTTGGGTTGGGCAGGCCTGTGTCCTATGCTCCCAGTGTGGCTGGAGTGGGGGTAGGGTACAGTGATTGGCAGTCCCTCTGAAACCGTGTGGAAGCAGGGAATAGTGGTTTCCCCAAGGAAGGAATGATGAAAATAACATATGTCTGCCATAAATATTTTCATTGGGAATTTTATTAAGAAGTAAACAAGAGGCTACTTTTAATATGAAGCAACTTCCTGTCTCTTTGAATTAAAGCTCCTTAAATGCAGCTAAATTATGACCTTTTGAATTGTTTGACTTAGATCATAAACTTTTACAAGATGAAGTACACTTTATTCTTCGAGTCTCAAGGTGTTAATAAGTCAAATACAGCAATAAAGAGAAGCCCACCTACAACCTTTTACCTCTATCTGTTCAGCAAAGCAGAGGACAGCAAAACATTTTTGGTTTATTTTGGCTTCCAGCCAAATAGGAACTTTAGAAATTTGTTTGCAGATAAACTATTTCAATGTTGGAGAGGAAACGTACTGCTCAGTAACTACTGTGGGATGCAGATCCCCATTTCATGGAGAAAAAGTTGCAAGCAGCGTGCTCATTTGCTGTGCATATGGAAAAACATAGAATGCTCACCATTCACATGACTGCTAAAGCATTGAAAGTACTGATATTTCTGTACCCTCCAGTCTTAAAGGGGGAAGTGGGTTTTCAGTTTTGAGCATTTGTTGATTTGCCTAGTTTCCTATGTTTGAAAGTTGTCTTCTGGGAAAGAAGTAATAATGAAAAAAATTGTTTTTTAAAAAAAGACCAAATTTTTCTTATCCGTTGCTGCTTCAAGGTATTTTACTTTTATATCCTTCCCAGATTGGTATGAACTGTCTGAGAATGCAACCTTTTTATTGTTGTTGTTGCTGTTGTTGTTGTTAATTTTTAAACAAATAATTTTGTAGAGACGGGGTCTTACTCTGTTGTCCAGACTGGTCTCTAACTTCTGGCCTCAAGCAATCGTCCCGCCTCGGCCTCCCAAATTGCTGGGATCACAGATGTGAGTCATTGTGCCCGGCCTGTAACATTTTTTAGAAATAGAGAATGAGTGTGACAAGTATTCTATTCAGTTGCCCAATAATGTAGTCAGATCAGATACTTAATTGCAGCTGGAAAGTATAATATGGAGAGTATTAAGTGGGGTTTTTTTGTCACAGTTTTTTTTTATGTATATAGACTTGATCTTAAGGAGAAGAAATAGTGAACTTCTATGCTTTTTAAAGTTATAAATATATATGAATAAGAAAATACTGACAGAAATGAAAACAGCCTCACATCCTGTACTTCCTGACATCCTCTTTGAATTTTGTAAAGTTTCCTGTCATTATTTTCCAGTGTATTTATTTTTAAGGAAGTGTCTTTAGCAAGAAGAAAGAGACAAGCACCGCTTCCCTCCCCCATCACCCCCCCCCCACACACACACACCCCTCAGAGATTTAGCAGTTTTGCAGTATTATTATTCTACGATTCAGCAACCATGACCCATTTCTAGGTGGACACATAGATTTGGGAAGCAGTGGAGTGCAGCTTCAGCACCAAAGGGAAAGCAAGGGGTACCGTGTCCTAGATCTCTACATTTATTCACAGTGAAGGTGTGATGAAATAAACATGTCACAACTATCATTAGTTATTGTTGTTAAGCTACCATTCATTAAGCTATCGCTAGGTATTATGTGCTAAATGCAAAGTGTGCTGTGCTAAGTCCTAAATACTTTACATGCACATACATTGAAGGTTTGTAATATGCCCACAATGTTTTAAATCAGCTTTGTTTCTTTTTCTTTTTGTTTTTTTAGAGACAGGGTCTCGCTCTGTTGCCCAGGCTGGAGTGCAGTGGCACAATCATTACTCACTGCAGCCTCCACCTCCTGGGCTCAAGCGATCCTCCTGCCGTAGTCTCCTGAGTATCTGGAACTACAGATATGCACCACTGCACCTGGCTCCATGATTCTTAATGTCAGAATTTCTTCTGGGGGTTAAGCCTGTGTTTTTGGTGGTCATGACCCATTAGTAAATGATGAAATAAATTTAATGAGTAGAGATAAATTCAATTCTATAACATCTTTGTGAGGTGAATTATATTATCCCCATCTGACAGATGAGGAACATCAGAGCTTAGAAGGTTAAGTAACTCACCCAAATTCACAGAGCTTGTTAAATGTAAAATTGCATTTGGAGTCTTTCTGTCTCCAAAACCTTGCCTTAACTACTAAAGCTATACTGTACCATTTAACATATCTCATAGTAATTCTGGGCCCATCACACCACAACTATAACTATATAGAGAAGAAAACCTACTTCCTCATATATCTTATAAAAGAGAAAATGGGGTTTGTAAATTAGCAACCAGCCTGTATTGTATTGAATATAGGCTTAAAAGTCTAATGTGTATGTGCATATGTATGCGTGTGTGTGTGTGTGTGTGCACGCGTGTGTATCAATTAGAGGGTGGGGAAAAACATTTATAGAACTCAGTACCATTAGTAAAAACATTAAAATTCATTGGCTTTCAAAATTCATGAAGGCCTTAGTCAATTTTCTGCTGTTATAGCAGAATACCAGAGACAGGTAATTTATTTAAAAAAGAAATTTATTCCGTTCATGGTTCTGAAGACCAGGAAGGCTGAGAGCATAGTACTGGCATCTGGCAGGAGTCATTCCATGGCAAAAGAATGGATGGCAGAAAGGCGCGCATGAAGCAGAAAGGAGAAGGGGGCTCACTACAACTAACCCATTCCCACGATAACAACATTAGTCCATTCATGAGGACAAAGCCCTCATGACCTAATCACTTCTTGAAGGCCCCACTTGTTAATATTGTTACGATGGCAGTTAAGTTTCCAACACACGAACTTTGGGAGACATGTTCTAACCATGGGGATGACTGACTTCTTAGGCAAGAGTTTATTACTTTAAAAAATGCATAAAAATAATAGTTTGTGTTTACATAATGCTTTCCAGTTTATACAGGGCTTTTCTAGATATCATGTGACTTTCAAACATGCTATGGACTTTATAGGTGCAGCCTTTGTATGGTACAGGCTGTAAAAGTGGTTCTAGCTGATAACAAGTAGTTATCAACAAGAAAGCTAACACATTTTTACCACAATCCATAGTATAAAAATGGTTCTTATAGATAACCTGCCATTCCCAGCTCACGAAGAAGTAGCATGGCTGCCAAATGAATAACCAAACAGATATATTTAATGGGCTCTAAAAAGTCAAACATAAAACCAATCAATACATTGGCTCTGGGACTCAAATAGCTTTTGCAGGAAACATCTTTACTTTCAGAAATAACTATAATGATGTTTCTTAAACACTTTTGTCATTTCAGAAAGATCCCCTAAAATTACTAGGGACACATTAGGTGTCAGCATTCATATATTCTTAGTCACTCTTCATTTTTTAGGGGAAAAAATGTATGCAAATTGACAAAGACAGAACCTCTTTTAGTTGGTGTTGGCTGTCATTTTATTCAGGTTTAAGTATGACTCTAATTACCCTCAAGGACTTTTTGACAAGTTTATCACATGACCACCAGAGTTTCTGCTGTGGGTGAAGGAAGTGTTTTTGGTGGTCACAACAACTATCCATGATATCAATTTAGTGAGTACAGACAAACAATTTAAAAAATGAAATAGAACAGAATACATAATATCAGAATGTATCACTGGTAGTAAAGGTAAGTGTGTTTCATAAAACGTTTTCTGCAGTATTGTGTTAGTCCCTTCTTGCCTTGCTACTGTGAACCCCGAAAATCTGAGACAGGTCTCAGTTAATTTAGAAAGTTTATTTTGCCAAGGTTGAAGATGAGCCTGTGGCACAGCCTCAGGAAGTCCTGATGACATGTGGCCAAAGTGGCTGGTGCACAGCTTAGTTTTATACATTTTAGGGAGACATGAAGCATCAATCAGTATATGTAAGAAGCACATTGGTTCTGTCTGGAAAGACGGGACAACTAGAAGCAAAGGCAGGAAGCGGAAGGGGCTTCCCGGTCACAGATAGGTGAGAGACAAACGAATGGTTGCATTCTCTTGAGTTTCTGATTAGCCTTTCCAAAGGAGGCAATCAGATATACATCTATCTCAGTGAGCATAGGGGTGACTTTGAATAGAATGGGAGGCAGGTTTGCTCTAAGCAGTTCCCACCTTGACTTTTCCTTTTAGCTTAGTGATTTGTCGGCCTCAAGGTTTATTTTCCTTTCGCATTATAAAGAAATACCTGAGACTGGATAATTCATAAAGAAAAGAGGTTCACAGCTCTGCAGGCTTTACAGGAAGCAATGATGCTAGCATCAGCTTGACTTCTGGGAAGTCCTCAGGAAGTTTACGATCATGGCAGAAGGCAAAAGGAAAGCAGGAAAGCAGGCATGTCACGTGGCCAGAGCAGAAGCAAGGAGAGGCGGAAGGTGTCACACACTTTCAAATGACCAGATCTCTCAAGAACTCACTATTGTGAAGACAGCAGGAAGCCATGAGGGATCCAAACACCCTCCCACCAAGCCCCACCTATAGCATTGGGGATTACAATTCAACATGAGATTTGGGTGGGGACAAATATCCAAACTATATCAAGTGCTTATGTGTATATTATGTGTATACTGAGTGAGGATACTTAATGTGGGTTTTGGTTTAAAAAAGCTTTGGAAGCCACTATGTTAAGGCATTATCACCAAAGGAATTTTAGTGAAAATAGAGTTTTTCGGTGGATGTTTCAGAGCACACAAGACTTTTTGTTATATGGAGTGGGGCACAGTGGAGAGAATTGCTGGGAGGTGACGGATGTTGATGTCCAAAGTACAAAGGAGGGCAAAGGAGCAAAACTCCACCTAATCCAGTTATACCTAGTGATGGTCCTAGTCTTTGGTCATGGCTATGGATAATAAGATTTAAGATATACCTGTGGGTAGCACTGGCAGAAAGAAGGGCAAAAGGGAGAGGAACAGACAGAAGAGGCAAAGAGGGCAAGAGGGAAAGGTCAGAGTGTTGACAGTGTGAGTTGGAACAAAGATTGGGATTTATGTGTGAAAAAGAGGAAAAGGAGAGATGAGAGCAAAACTAAGAGATGTACCAGATGAGGATTGGCAGATAGAATAACTTTCAGCTGCCAGTAACGTAAGCTCAACTACAATGGCTCAAACAACAAATAAATGTATTGATTGATTCACTGGCTTGGTTATGTCACAAGGATCCACAGTGTTGGCCTCAATTGCTATCCCCTTGTGGATATATGATGGCTATAGGATGGCTAAAGCGGGGCTGTGGGTCTGGGATGGCTGGAAGAGCAACTGGGATTTTGTGCTTCCTTACTCCCATTCAAGGAGCAAAAGGCTGGATTCCTGTGGATCTCTGAATGGCAAGGGATAACTTTCCAGAATACCCAGCACTCTTCTGCATACATCTCATTGGCCAGACTTGAATCACATGCCCATTTCTGAATCTATTACTGACAGATGGATGGCATTGCTTAGACCATTCAGATGCCTTTCTGGAGCTGGGATCAATCTGTCCCAGGCACATGACTAGAAGGGAGGAAAGCAAAATTGAGGTTCATTAGGAACAAGGGAGAAGATTTTTTGCTGAATAGGCAATCAACAAAGTTCACTGCACACAAGAATTTTTAAAAACTTTGGTAACATATCCTAGTGGCTATAGTGGATTTGATATTGAACATTTCCATCACTAAAACGGTTTCATTTTTAGAGACCTATTATGTCATGTTCCTTCTCATAGAAGAATGCCTTTGAAGGTATTTAAATAAACTCAAAGAAATCAAGTACAAAGAGCTTCTATTTTCTGTATATTTTACCACCAAAAGAAATCTCAATTTCTACCCCAAAATAATATGCTGTATTCACTCCCTAGAGACAATGCACAATGATTGACCTCCGTTGGAACACACATCATAATAGAGAAGCACTAGCCATTGTGTAGAGCTTTACTTCTCTGCCTGATTCCCTCCCCAACTCAGAAGTTGTACTTCAGCACTATCCTCCTATGTCCTAGCCAACTTTCTGCATCATGACACAAAGACATTGATGGTTAGGATCATTCTAGCCTGAAGAAAGCAAGGGCAAAGTCAGCCAGGCTTAGATGAAATGCACACTGTTTGCTGAATGGCCACGGTGTTTTGAGGTTTCTCTTTATGAAAGGCTAGCATAAAGTCAACAGCCCACAGTTGCTCAAATCTGTGCTTTAGTTTCATTACCACCACCAAACACTTCTCCACCCAGGAGAAATACAGCTAAGTGTTGTTTTAACTATATCCCCAGGGGAGTATTGAGTAAGACAAAAAGCACGCTAGGTCAATAACAGATCTTTTCTGTAAAAAGGAACATTTCAGGAAAATTAAACAAAGTGTAGAAAAGCCTTAGCTTGCAATCTGTTATTGCAAAGTTCAAACAATGGCCTTCCTCCCTGCTTAGACAAACACCAAGCAGGAAGCTCTGAACAGACAAAAAAAAAAAAAAAAGACCATCCAGAGTCATAGAAGAGAATAGCTCATGATGATGGTCATTGTTACCTCATTCCTATTTAGACACAATTGAGGCCATTAGTTCTTTAATTCCAATTCATCTGATTATTTTCAGAAGTTCTAGAGTGAGGACCTTACAATCCTAGAAATCCTACGTGATAAACTCTAAAAATCGAAGCTCAGTTTTTCAGTTATTTCAAAGCTCAGCTAAATCCCCAAATAGTTAGACTCGCCTTCCCTTGTTCCCTGACAAAATGTGCAGGTAAATTGCTCTCCCTGGGATCTCTACTGATGGTAGGGCCTATGGGAAAACAAGATTCATAGCTTGCTCACTGGTGTTTGCATATACTTTCTGGAGTTTGAAAACTATACTTTTCCTATGCGGACTTTGTGATTTTCTGTTTGGCAAATTTTGTTATTGTCCTCCTGCTTTTCTCTTCCTCTGCTGTACAGTTTCAACATTCAGTTTTCCGTTAATTGATGTCATAGTACCATCTCACAACAATGTTGGCTGAGCTCACTGCTGGCTGCCTTCATAGCAACCAACTGAAAATATAGGACTTTTCCCCATGGGCCCACACTGAACAAAAGCACCTTGCCACTTTTTTCTGCTTTAACATTTATCTACCCCAAGAGGAGCTGGGCAGAATTCAGAAAATATTTGCCATCTGGGAACAGAAATAAACAAGCAGGTCATATGAGAGTCCTTATTTTTTCAGATGCTCTTCTGATTATCTCACTCTGTTGACTGATTAATGCCATTCCCCTTGAATAAGTCATGTATATTACCTCAGTTTCTATTCTATGCTTCCTAAAGTTGACATTGCTAGGATGAGTAAATTCTTATAATAGGTGGGAATTTGGTGAGCACTAATATATTTGACTAAAAACTTTCTTTTATAAAGTGTTTTAAAAATAATTTAAAGTTTCAAAAACTCCTTAGGACATTACCTAGCATTTGAAGGAAAGTCTAAGGCACTGATTTTCATTCCCTTCTGAGACCTTCCAGCTTTAAAATGCTATGAAATTATGAATAGAATAGTTCCCCCTTATCCTTGAAGGACATGTTCCAAGACCCCTAGTAGATGCCTGAAACTATGGATAGTACTGAACCCTAGACTGTCTATACTATGTTTTTTCAATCTGATAATCTAGACGGTTGCATCTACAGTGCAGATAACTGGACCAAGAGATTATTCCCCTTTGGAAGGGACGAAGTGGAATGTTGTGAGATTTCATCACACTACTCAGAATGGTGTACAATTTAAAACTTATGAGTTGTTAATTTCCAAAAATTTTCCCTTAAATATCTTCAGATCATGGTTGACTGCAGGTAGCTGAAATTATGGAGAGCAAAACCATGGATAAGGGGGGAACTACTGTATATACTACCTAAGACCCAGTATGAGATTCTGAATTTTCTTTTTTTTACAAAGGTTAAATAAATCAGTTAAATATTGACTAGGTAATGTAAACCTATGCATAAAGCAAAATAATAGCATAATTCTGTGATTATGTAATAATACCTTACACACAATAGGTACTAAAAAACTATTTCTTGATTCTTGCCAACTTTTACATTTTCACATACCAGTTTTCTAACTATACAAACGCTATGTAGTGGGGTTTTCAAATAGATGAGTCATTTTATAGCAACATATTTTATAGCTTATATAACTGTAATATGTTTGGAAGGAAATGTATTCCTTTAGTAGGGAGGGCTGTGTCCCTACTACGAGATGTGTCATTCCTATCATCCTTCACAGGGTCTTCTTGTTTCACTTCATATGTGTATGGCATTATAAAGGTCTACTGGAGTGCTATTTTTTTTTCTTCCATTACACAGAAGTCAGATATTAGAAGAGCAAAATCCATAAAATTCCTTTCCAGGAATATCCCAAACCAGACAAATTAACAGAAAACCAAAACACTTTTGCCTCATTTGACCTTAACTATGCTAGTGGGGTTCAACATCTTCTCTAAGGTTCAGGCCCTTGTCTGGTTGGATACAGACTAGGTAATGTCCTCTTCGCTCCAATAAGAGAAAAAGGCATCCTTATTCCTCCTGGTTTTACCAGCATTCTCTGTATCTTTCTTAACAATCCCTGCCAATTTGCCCTGCCAATCACCTTCTACAGTTGCTGCTTGATTCACATTTGTGACTCTTGATTTCCAGTAACCCACTGAGTCTCTCCAGGTACATTCAGACTGGTCTCTCCCTGGACACCCATCATCATCATCACAGTAATAATATCTCCCACCTATTACTGTGTGCCAGGTAGGCAGCATGCATTATGTGGACTATCTTAATTAAACCTTACAACAACTCTATGAGGTGAGTACTGTTATTCGTTGCTTCAGGTTACTAAGAAAGCACATAGCAAATAAGTGGTAGAGGCAGGACTTGAACCCAGGATGTCTTCCAAATACTATTCTCCATCTCCTCTCAACTCTTGCCCAAATGGAGAACTGAATAGGAGCCACTTGGGTAACAGCCAAGCTCCCTAACCATATGGCATTGTTCCCATCTGTGAAAGGGCATGGGTCCAGCTGCATAGAATGATGTTGCCTGAGAAGACCAAGAGTCTTCTCTTAATTATCTTAGTGGCAAGAAGCTTTATTCGTCCCCTTTGTACTCAAAATTAGCTTTTACTTTTTATCCACACACAACGCCACAGATAGCCCAGATTGAATTCATTATGGGCTATCATGTCCCTTGTCATTTGTTTATAAGAAGGGCTCTGGCCTGGCCTTAGCAACTTTTAGGTGAAGCCATCTTTAAAAAATAAGTCAAGAGCCACAGAAATAGAGTTCCAAAAATGACAAACATTGCAAGCATTCATTTTATACCCACACAATCTTTATTTTCCAATTTCTGCTGGTTGAAAACAAGAACAGTAAGAGAGCTCAGAAGAGAGTGGATCTTTCGAAATATTTCCAACCATTTATAGCCAAAAGCCAAACATACTCACTCCTACATCCTTATTTCATGCAAACTAGATAATATTAAAAAGACTTGGAAAATGCTTTATAGCTGTATGTAAGCTAAAAACCCTACTTAATCACATACAAATGAATGGGAGATATGAGTAGCAAATATAGGGCCTATGTTCTTCTTTACCATAGAAATCAAAAGGATAAAAGACTAAAGTGTGGATTCAATTAAGAACTTACTGGTGGCTTTTAAGAGGTGGCATTTTCCAGTATATATCTCAGGTAGTCTAAAGAGTGATACCACAGAGCAAATGAAAGTCTCTCAGGGGAACTATTCTGTCTTGTGATGACAGTCAAGGCAAGCTGAGAGAAGTAGATTTGTGGGCCAGGTGCAGTGGCTCACGCCTGTAATCCCAGCACTTTGGGAGGCCGAGGTGGGCAGATCACCTGAGGTCAAGAGTTTGAGACCAGCCTGGCCAACACGGTAAAACCCCATCTTTACTAAAAATACCGAAATTAGCTGGGCATGGTGGCAGGAGCCTGTAATCCCAGCTACTCAGGAGGCTGAGGCAGGAGAATCACTTGAACCCGGGAGGCGGAGGTGGCAGTGAGCTGAGATGGTGCCATTGCACTCCAGCCTGGAGGACAAGAGCAAGACTTTGCCTCAAATAAACAAAAACAACAGCAACAACAAAAGTAGATTTCTGGTTGCCAGGGTTCGGGTCAGAAATATTGTAAGGTAAGAGGGACCCTCTCACTTGATGAGAGCAAAAGTCTTAGCTTGGTAGGAAAGGAACTATCTAGCTCCTGTCTGAGTGACAGAAACAGGAAGAGTGAGCAATACCCCTCTCTGTGTTGCATTTGGCCTGTTAGGAAACCACAAGATGGGGCATGTGATAAACCCAGTCCACTCCTGTCTCAGTGTTCTCCTCTGGAATCTTGAACCACACAGGAGTTTTCTCAAATGAGCAAACTGTCTGATTCTGGAAACTGATCACTCACCCAAGTACGAGGTTCCAGATGGCAGGGATCTGGTCTGTTTTGTACACAGATGTATTGTGAGGACCTGGGACGTAGTAAGTGCTCGGTGAATATTTGTTGAATGAACATTCAAATGCACATGCCACAGAGTCCAATAATTTGAGAGCAACCTGAGAAATGCTTGGGACTTGTTTTGCTTTTCACCTAAACAATGATGGCAAAACAAGAAAAAGGAGGAGGAGAAGGAGGAAGAGGTCATTTGTCATCTGCTGAGTTATTTTGTTCATATCCAGTTTGTGTTTGTGGCTTCCTTGCAGAAAAGATGCCAGAAAATTGTAAAGGAATAATTGTGTGTTTTTGCGTATGTGTGTGCGTGACTATTCTTATTGATGTACGTATATCAAATCATGTTGCTATATCTACGTCTGTGGTTGACTTTAACCTCTTTTCAACCCTGCTGAAATGAAAGACTTTCCTAATTCTCCTGATTTAGTAGTAATTATTTAGAATTATAAGAAGCATGATTAGCTAATAATAGTGCTAATAAGAGAAAGGTAATCTGGTAAGGCCACTCTTCTACTCCAGAAATCTCAGGACATCTAAAATTGGGAGTTGGTGGCCATGTAAACAAATTCAAATTACCTTCCAGCAAAAACCTCAAACTACTTGTTTGAGATGGTTTTGGCTGGAAGACATGAATCCAGATCAAAATCAAAAGCCACAGAAATACTGAAATAGCTGAAACAGAGACACAGTCATTACAGGAAGCTCATGAAAGTTCAAAGGAGGTTAAAAAAAGAAAAAGAAAGAAAAGGAAGAGCTGCAGCAAGAAATGCTTGTGGCATTGCCCATCCCTACTGGAAATGTTGATGATATCCTTTGAAGAGGAAGAGGAAGGAGTTCGAGGTGCAAAACAAGCAGCCCAGACAGTGACAAAACAGGAAACAGGAGTGCTGATGAAACTGAACTGTGAATTGGGAAGAGAGCAATGCATTAAAGCCACAGGGCTGTGAAAGACACCCAAAAAGGACAATGTAAAAGTGGCAAGGGACTCAGAATTAACTATGGATTAAAGCATTGACAGATAGATAACAAAGTCTAAATTTTCTTATTGAAATGACCTAGAAACAAATTTAGTCATATTATTATCATTCTAGGAGTATTATATTGTACTAGAATTGCACTGAATCAAATACTGTTTGAAATAAATGGGCCTTCAGAATTTGGGAGGATTCTGTTGTTAATACATAGAGATATCTCATCATGGTGTTGATTAATAGTAATAGGCAACATTTAATACATTGCCCACAATACTTTATAGGTAATATCATTTAATCCTGACAAATTTTTTTGTTTGTTTTTTTGAGACAGGGTCTCCCTCTATCACCCAGGCTGGAGTGCAGTGACCTGATCATGGCTCACCGCAGCCTTGATTTCCCAGGCTTAAGAGATCCTCCTGCTTCAGCCTCCTGAGTAGCTCGGACTACATGCATGCCCCACCACACCGGGTTAGTTTTTTTTATTTTTAGTAGAGACAGGGTCCCACTATGTTGCCCAGACTGGTTTCTAACTCCTGAGCTCAAGTGATCCTCCCGAAGTGCTGGAATTACAGGTATGAGCCACTGCACCTGGCCAAAAAATCTTAAAAGGTATATGATATTAACACATTCAATTTATAGATGAAGTCTCTGAGGTTGTATGATTTGTTAAGGGTCAAGTTAAGGGCCAACGTAGAATAGTTTATGACAA
Source organism: Macaca mulatta (assembly GCF_049350105.2). Classification (NCBI taxonomy): domain Eukaryota; kingdom Metazoa; phylum Chordata; class Mammalia; order Primates; family Cercopithecidae; genus Macaca; species Macaca mulatta. Next base: position 55,184,084 of record NC_133410.1, read on the forward strand.
TAACTTCCCACTCTTGATTCCAGAGCCTGGGTTCTCTGTGCCATTTGATCAATACATGACATGACATTCTACTGAGCACACCTCTGGCTCATTTCCATTTCCATTTGCTCTGTTTACCAGAATTGTTCCTATGTCCTTTTGACAACCTTTAAAGAGAGAGATAATGGGCAGCAAAATGCCCAGAATTAAGGAGCGACCCAAGGAAAAAGAAAGAATCTAAGCTAATAAGGCCCCATGTCAAGTAGGTTATTACAGATTGTAGAATTCAAGTCCCTCATTAGAGTGAGTAAATTGTTGACCTCTAATTAAAAGTCTTACTAAAAGAATTTTAGCAGGTTAGTGACAAAATTCTTGCACTAGGTAGAGAATGACCAGTAAGTTATTTTATGTACACTTATTTAATAATATAACAATACTTTTTGAAGATTACTGTATCAAGAGTTTAATGTAACAGCCTTATTATAACTTAGAATACTGACTCAAACATCAGCATAAAATAAGGTATCCCTGAATTTTTCCCAACCAACAAAAACGTCCTTTTATTGTGGCCACAGCACATGTATCTTTCCCTTCCTTCCTTCCCTCCCTCCTCCCTCCCTCCCTCCCTTCCTTCCTTTCTTTCTTTCTTTTCTCTCTCTTTTTTTTTTCTTTTTTTTTTTTTTTGGAGTCTTTCTCTGTCACCCAGGCTGGAGTGCAATGGCGCGATCTTGGTTCACTGCAACCTCCACCTCCTGGGTTCAAGCGATTCTCGTGACTCAGCCTCCCAAGTAGCTGGGATTACAGGCGCCCACCACCATGCCCAGCCGTTTTTTTATTTTTAGTAGAGACAGGGTTTCACTATGTTGCCTAGGCTAGTCTTGAACCCCTGACCTCAGGTGATCCATCCACCTCAAAGTGCTGGGATAACAGGTGTGAGAGCCGCCCACGCCTGGCCAGCATGTGTGTCTTTCTAATGTAACTCACAGTCTTGACACAGTAATCTTCAAAAAGACTGTCCATTCTTTTGACATTATTATTACTATTTGATACTATTGTTGTTATTCATATAATAACAATAACTTGGTGTGGTTAAGTTGTTTGTCTAACGTCACATAACATAGTAGATACTTCAAATTTCTCCAAAATATTTCGTCCAAAATTCATACTGTTTGCCAGTAAGGTCCAAATTGGATTAAGTTTAAGTTTATGTCACTTTAATGTAGTTGTTTTTAAAGAAATAAAAACTTCGCATCAGAGTTCAGAGCATATGTTTCTCATTTGGCTGCCATTCCGGCTTTGTGGCATGCGGAGTTCACTTCCCCAGTCAGGACAGTTTTGGACGGCTGCTGCTCTTTCATAACCCAGTTGGTTTGTAACGCTCGTTAGGTTAGGGAATGAGCGCCTCAGACACTATTGCTCAGAATTCTTTAGAGTCTTAAGGCAGATTCTGTCTGGGTGCAGTAGCTGACACCGTGAGGTGATCTAACACTTTGGGACAGTGGGGTGGGAGGATCACTTGAGCCTAGGAGTTTCAGACCAGCCTGGGAAATATAATGAGGCCCTATCTCTAAAAAATAAAAAATAAAAAATTAGCTGGGCATAGTGGTGTGCACCAGTAGTTCCTGGGGGTCGGGGGTCAGGGGCTGAGGCTGAGCCAGGAAGATCTGTTTAGCCCAAGAAGTCAAGTCTGCAGTGAGCCATGATCGCACCAGTGCACTCTATCTAGCCTGGATGATAGAGTGAGACCCTGCTACACAAAAGAGCAAACTCTAAATGAACAGAAAGACCTATATATACTTACACGGACGAAGGCAACATAGAACACCAAGAGGCTTCCGCTCAGAGCACAATCATGTTGCTGGGAATTTGAGGGCAGATGTAGAAAGATACACATGCTGTGGCCACAGTGCAAGGACATTTTTCTCTGTTGGGAAAAATTCAGGGATGCTTTATTTTATGCTGACATTCAAATAAATATGCTTACTAGTAAATGCTCCTGGGCTAAGGCTGTCACAAGATGGAACGCTGTTAGCTTGGTTCCATAGAGGATGGATTTCTAGACTTCTATAATTTTATTTGATTTGGATTAATGGGGGTCGAATGTATTCATGTGAAAAAACAACTGAAAATCATGTTGCTCTTTGTAGGATAAAATGAAATATAAATACTTATATTGTTAAAAATATCCAGTATATAATTTTGTTTTGAATTATATACTATTGTATACTATTATAGAATGATAATATTCTTAAAACCAAAGGAATATGTTAAATGTATGGAGAAAAATGTGTAATTGAGAACGTTCTATGCATTAACATCTTTTTTCCTTAATATTTCGTGTGGAAAAGGTAGCTAGTTGCCTAACCTTGATTCTTATCCCAGCAGAGTATCTCTCAAGACAAAAACTACATTTCCCAGTCTCCCCTATGGCTAACTGTGGCCGCGTGACTAATTTCTGTCAAAGATATGAAAGCATAATTCCTAGATGAAATGTCTAGAAGGGCGACTTAACAGAATTTTACTCAGCTGGGGGTGATACTTTCTGCATTTCCTTCTTATTTTGGCCTGCAATGCAGGTGTGATAACTGGAGCTTCAGCAGCCCAGAAATGACCTTAATAATAAAAGCCATGTGTTAAGATAATAGGGAAAAGAGCCTGGGGGTCCCAGATGATATTATGGAGTGGCTATAGCTAAATAGTTTCTCTTCCAACTCCTTTTATCTGAGAAAAGAAACCCCCAAATTCCAGCTTGCTTTAGGCTTTGGTAGTTTACTTTTTTTTTTTTTTTAAACGTGCGACAAAACCTAATCCTGATATATTAGCAATAAAATCCTCGACTCCCAGTCCTAGCATTGAATTTCAGAACCCAAACACCTAAAACTACTGATAATCAGTATAAGAGTATAGTTTGAGAACCACGGGTTTGGTTCTTATCTGTGGATTTTTATTGAAAAAATTATAAAAATAATTATTGAAATTAACCTTTATTTTTATCTTTGTAAGTCTCGCTTTCACTGAAAAAAGAAAAGAATAGCTAAATGGCATTGGATCTCATTAGCATTTTCTTTCTCTGTCTCTGTCTGTCTCTATGTCTCTGTCTCTCTCTGTCTCTCTCTCTGTCTCTCTCTTTCTCTGTCTCTCTCTGTCTCTGTCTCTCTCTCTCTCTCTGCCTCTCTCCTCAGGTAATATTCAGCAATGATATAAGTTTCATCCTGGTCAAAGTATTTATTTTTTTGCGTATGTATATAACACTTTACGTTCATTAAGTATACCCACACAATTATCTCTTATGATTCTCATAATAGATCCATGAAGTAGACAAGACAAACAAATTTCCATTTCTACCAAAGTGGAAACTAGGTTTTCATCCTCATTACATCAATTTGAGGCAGATGGGACTATTATCTCTAACATACATAAAGCAGAATCATGAAATGATCACATCATTTGACCCAGTGCCTTGAATACAAGTTGGCATTCAATAAATACTTACTGGATGCCTGGATAAGTGCCTGGGTAAGTGAGAAAAATGATGCAGGGAAGCTAAAGGAGGTATCAGAGTCACAACATTGGAATTAAAATGGGGGTTTTCACTTCTATTCTATTTCTTTTTCCATTAATTACACCATGTTGCCTCTCCCTAGAAATTCATTCTTCAATTTGCTGAGTTGTCCATTTGAGTGTACTGTGGGTGGAAGGCAGTTTTCAGATGGTCATCAATGGTGAACTTCAGCTGATGCCCCAGCACAACATTGTACACACCACAAAAGAGTTTGCTTCCACTGGCAGCTCTCCCAATCCTCACATATTAATGCTCTGCCAACAGCTATTGTCTTTGACAAGTGACTGTGCTGGCAACATAGCATTTCCTTAAACAAAGCCCTTCACATGGATAGCCAGCAAGGAGTCCCATTTCTAGCTTTGCCTGACACTCTCACACAGCTAGAGTATTTGTTTTACTTGGGAAAATGTTCCAGGAGGCTCTGTGCTTGTGGTAATTGTTGTGGTTTAACAACAGTTTAAAGATTTGAACTAGGAAACATAACAGCCCCAGTGGACCCTAACATTTAGAACATTTTCTTTCTTCTGAAGGAGCTAAGAAATAAACAAGAGCCAGAAAAACCTGAAATTATCACCCTGGGTTATTCTAAGGTGTGTGTCTGAAGTGAATTTACATATTCTTTTTGGCAGACAACTGAGACAAATATTAAATGATTTCTCCTAAGTCACCTAATTTGTCAAGATATTAGCTATAAAGTCTAGGTTAGGGGTGTTCAAGGCTTCCCTGGGCCACATTGGAAGAAAAATTGTCTTGGGCCACACATAAAATACACTAACACTAATGATAGCTGATGAGCTAAAAGAAAAAAAAAATCGCAAAAAAATCTCATAATGTTTAAGAATCTCATAATGTTTAACAAAGTTTACAGATTTGTTTTAGGCCACATTCATAGCTGTCCTGGGCCGCATGCAGTCTGTGGGCCGCGGGTTGGACGAGTTTGGTCTAGGTCCTGTACTATTCAGTTAGTTAGTGAATGGAATTCTAAGCCTGCCATTTGCTGGCTGTGCAAAATTGGAGAAATTAATAATTCTCTCTGAACCTCAGTTTGCTTTTTTTTTTTTTTTTTTTTATAGACAGGGTCTTGCTCTGTCACCCAGGCTGGAGTGCTGTGGCACAATCACGGCTCACTGCAGCCTTGACTTCTTAGGCTCAAGTGATCCTCCCAGATCAGCCTGTTGAGTAGCTGAGATAACAGATGTGTGTCACCATGACCAGATAAATTTTTAATTTTTTGTAGAGATAGGGTCTTGCTATGTTGCCCACTCTGGTCTCAAAATCCTGGGCTCAACCCCTCCTCTCACCTTGGCCTCCCAAAGTGCTGAGATTACAGGCGTGAGCCATTTCACCAGGCCCGAACCTCAATTGGTATGTTTTCATAACTGGAATAATATTTCTTGACTCAAAAGTTGTCAAAAGTTTAAATGAGATGTAAGGGGTCTAGAAATTTAGAAGTCACTCAATTCCATGTTCATTTCTTTCCTTCCCCCAGTAACTCTATTTCTAGAACACCATGACATATTCTGTGACCAAGAAGAAGCACTGAGAAATTCAAAATAAGCTTTATCAAAGCATTCTAATTTGCTTTAGTATAGAGAAGTTAAAAAATTCCCATAACATGCATAATTCACAAAAATACCTAAGAGGATCTAGAAGACAATTGGCCTGGTTTACTTCACCTGTGATAATTCTGGTTCTTTGGTGTATTATACTTTTGGCCCGGATTCTGTAATAGAACTCAGAGAATTGAGTGAAAACATCTTGGTGCCAATGACCTTCTCACAATCCTGACCCCAAAGTCCTTACCTATCTATGCCTTTTCATAGCATGCCCATACTTTATTCAGCAAATGTATTTGAAGCACTAAATATGTGCCAGGCACTATCTAGGTTCTAAGTATACGGCAATGAGCAAAACAGATAAAAGAGCTGTCTGTGAGTAGGGACAGACAATAAACCAAATAAGTATGGTCTGTTGGTGAGTGATAAGCATGACACAGAAAAATGAGGTAGAAAGAGAGACATGGAGTGTTGGGGGCAGGAGTTTGCAATTAAACATGGTGGTCAGGAAGGTCGCATGAGAAAATGAACAAGTAAAGACATAAAGGAGGTAGGGAATGAGCTCTGCAGAAATCTGGAAGAAGAGCAGAAAGCATGGGAAGAACATAGACTCTGAGGCAGGAAAGTGACTGGCATATTTATAGAACAGTAAGAAGGCCAGTGTGGCTGCAGCAGAGACAAAGGAGAAAATAGCGGGACATGAAGCGAGATGGGTAAGGAGATGGGGAGAGGGCAGATTGTGTATGGTCATTATAAGGACTTTGTCTTTTACTCTAAGTGAAATGGAAGTATTTGGTAGGTTTGAGAAATGACGTGATCTGACCTATGTTTTAAAAGAACTATTTCAACTGCTGGGTTGTGAAATAGACTGAAAAGCAGTGAGATCAGCAAGGAGATGGTTGCAGTAATCCAGTGAGACATGATGCAAATATTTGCTGATGGGTGGGATGTGGGGTGTGAGAGACAGAGAGAGACTCCAAGTTTTTTGGCATGAGAAAGAAAAAGGATGGCGTTCCCCTTAACTTACATGCAGAAGACTACAGGAAAAACAGGTTTGGAGGCAGATCAGCAGTCTGCTACTGGACATACAAATTTGAGATGATTATTAGACATCCAAAGAGAGATGTCATGTAGGAAATTAGATATCCAGTCAAGACATAGGGGAGAAATCTGGGCTGGAGATGTAAATGTGAGTGTTGTCAACCTATACATGGTATTGAAAGAAAAGAAGACAGATATTTATGTGCATAGAGACAGGCAAGTGGGTAAGACGTGGTGGAGGGAGCTTCTGCAAGGTCTCTACTGCGTGCTCAATTTTCCCAGTGGAAAGAGAAGCCACGTTATCCATAGGGAGTTTCTAGTTAAGGAACGGCACACGCCCAGCTGTAGAGTAAGAGTGATTCCCAGTAATAACTGCCAGACTACTAGCCTTTATCTGGCCTAAGTTTCCCAGACTCTGGAAGTCTAGGGCCCATTCTGTCAGTGTCTCTCTTTGGTCCACCATCCCAGATCTCAGTTTTTCTCACCTGTATCTTTGTGGTAGGGTAAACATACAACGTGGCTTTTTCCTAAACAGGGACTTTAGTATCCTGGGTCAGAGAACCTGCTCTTCCAAGTCATTTGAATGCAGGGTGCCTGGAAAGAAGAAGAAGGAACCATCGAGTTCAACAACTTCAAACCTCGCTCCATTCTTTTATGTGAACCCTAGGGAAACAATTTTATTTTTGGTAAAAGATTTATATGTGCAGATGTTCGTAAGTGTTATTTATAATAAAAAATAATGAGGAAACACTCTAAACATCCCAAGAAGGGGAACGGTTAAATAAATTGTCATACACCTGTAAGATAAAATATTATATAGGCATTAAAAGCAATATTTACAACAATGCTTAATAACATGGCAGATGACTACAATATAATGTTAGATAAAAAGTAATATAGACGTCAGTTGAATTGTGAGAGATTTTCTAACTCCAGAGAGATTCTTCAAGCAATCGCTAGGTCAACAGACACAGATGTTTCCCTTTCTTCCTATGATAAAGATCAAGGATCCAAACTTGTTCGAAAAGTTGAAGAGGCACCATTTGTTCTCATTGGAAAGGCAGGCTTTCCAGCAATTGTCCCATATGGATTATACAAATGGAAGAGCAGAGGAAATGCTAAAATGTCCCTTCTCCTGATGCACACGTGTTGCAGAAGCAATGGCTGTTGGTATGGGCTGTTCTGTGTATTAGGAATTCTGGGCAAAGCCTAAGCCTTGGAAGGAGGGTGCTGTCTTGATCTGGTGAGAGGACCTTACTTTAGTTAGACATCCCATTATTGCAGTTACATGTTTATGTTGGAAATAAATTATTTGAGTGGGTTCAGATGATAACATGGTATTTTGAATATTGGCTTCCTTTCTTGCAGGCTTGATTTGCCTGGTGACCAAATTACTAGTGACCAGTTCACTAACTAGGTCATTCAGGGGAAATCAAGTTAACATAAAAGAAACATGTCACCTAATTCCACTTGATGGTGTTAAAACTTTAAAACCACCTTCTTAGACTGTAAAGATGAAATTAGGACCAGGTGTGGTGGCTCATTCCTGTAATCCCAGTACTTTGAGAGGCCAAGGCGGATGGATCACTTGAGGCCAGGAGTTTGAGACCAGCCTGGCCAACATAGCAAAACCCCGTCTCTACTAAAAATACACACACACACACACACACACACACACACACACACAATTAGCCGGGTATGGTGGTGTATACCTGTAATCCCAGCTCCTTGGGAGACTGAGCCATGAGAATCACTGGAACCTGGGAGGCAGAGGTTGCAGTTACTATACTCCAGCCTGGGTGATAGAGAGAGAGAGAAAAAAAAAAAAAAGAAAGAGAAAAAAAGAAAGAGGGAAAGAGAGAGAGAGAGAAAGAGAGAAAGAAAGAAAAAAGGAAAAAGAAAAGAAGAAATTAGTTCTAAAGAAGATAGCTGGCCATCCCTGAAGTACTCCCAGTTTGCTGAAGAATTTCACATGCTTTGTATGTTATCTAGTAGTCCTATCTGCCTTACTTTTTAATTTAACTTTTCTTCTTCCTGTCTTGTGGACTGGCTGGCTCTTTTAGAACTCTTTCTGAAACGTGCATGGAATATATTAACAACTTTTAACACCTCCTGCAACTCTTAAATGTATGTATGCATGTCTAAACCGAATCAAGAAAGCTTACAACAGGGCTTCATAGTAATAGTATTTATTTCAGAATCATAATTGTAAACATGAGAATAACTTATGAACTCCGGTTTAGCTCTTTTGTAATTGCAGAATTATATTTTAGCTGCTGTTATATTAGATTAATTTTTAAATGTAATCTTGAAATAGAAATACGTATTTTAAGCGCTCATGCTAAGGTAAATGAAGAACACTTTTTAAATTTTCTCCAGAAGAATCATAAACAAGAGACTAAACAAATTACCTATAATGAAAGTGACTAATGAGCAAGCTGGTTTGGCCAGATACTATACACAAACTTTGATAACAGACAAAATGCTTACTTTGTAATCTTTTTTTTTTTTTTTTTTTTTTTTTTTTGAGATGGGATCTTGCTCTGTCACCCAGGCTGTAGAGTACAGTGGCACGATCACGGCTCACTGAAGCCTTGACCTCCCAGGCTCAAGCAATCCTACCACATCAGCCTCCAGACTCACTGGGACTACAGGTGCACACCACCACACCCAGTTAATTAGAATGCTTTATTACACTTGTGAAATTATCTTGTCTAACCTGAATTTACGTTCTATAGTGGTAACATAGCATATGTGTTGTTATTAAAGTGACTATGTAAAAAAAAATATAAAACTGTATATACAATATGATTCCAATTTTATACTTTCATATGTGCAGAGAACACAGAATGAAAGGAAGTATTCCTAATAATGGTTTGTCAGTGGTAGACTTGGGTTTTTTTCTATGTTGTATAGTTCTGTGTTTTCTAAATTTTCAGTCAGAAGCAGATTTTTTCTTATAATTATATTTTTAAATTGTGATGGAGAATTTTCAGCAAATATTAAAATAAGGAACGCCTTGGGAGTGAACTGAGATGGTGCCACTGCACTCCAGCCTGGGTGACAGAGTGAGACTCTGTCTCAAAGAAAAAAAAGAAATGAAGACTACAAATTGGGCTCAGTGTACACTGCTCAGGTGATGGAGGCACCAAAATCTCACAAATCACCACTAAAGAACTTACTCATATAACCAAACACCACCTATTCCCCAAAAACCCATGAAAATAAAAAATTTAAAAATATATATACTCATCTTTATCCCAACACAGTCACAAAATTTTTAATTTTTTTTAGTAGAGGAAGGGGCCCATCGAGGCAAGAGTGTCTAAGGCCAATGAACATGCTAACGCAGCCCTGAAAGCCATTCCTGCTGCTGCCTTTGTAACTAATTGCCTTCTCACACCCATGAAACTGGTGACTAGATACTGGCATTTACTACAGAAAAAGCTCATTGGGCAACAGAGAGCGAGAAAAGCAGGAAGTGATTCTGCCTCATTTTCACCTTCCTGACTCATGCAAGAGCATCTAATCTAGCCATAGATGAGTTCTGGGGCTAGAAATCTAAATGGTTTTTAGATGGATTTTAGTGAAATGGCTTTTGAATGGACGCTGAGTGCCTGTCTCTCACTGCATCCACCACACTTGTGTGTGTTAGTAGAACTACTACAGGACCACACACCAGAGGAAGGCAGAGACTACAGGCGCCGATATAAAATCAGTTAAACTTTGCTGAAAATGAAGGAAATGTTGCTTCACTCTCCAAGGAATACTTGTGTTTCTGTGCAGATCAGATCCTGATTCCATCCAAATCAGAACAGACGCTATTATCACACTGAGCTAGTATATTTCCCCCTGCCTAATTCAGGTAACAAAAAATCCACAAGTAAGGAGATGGGGACAATTCATATTCAAGTAAATAACAGCTTCCAGCTTCTTTTCCCATTTTTCCTTCCCTCTGATCTCATCTTCTACCACTCTTCCTCTTCCTCACTGTGCTCCAGCAACCCCTAAAACATGCCACATGCACTCCCACCTCAGGGCCTTTGCACTTGCTAGTCCAAAGCCATCTCACTCACAGCTATCCTACATAAAAGGGCAACCTCAAGCACCCCCTCTTTCTCACTCTACTTTTCTACACAGGACTTGTCACCTTTGGACACACTCTGTTTTACATGTTTATTTGCTCATGACATATCCACCCTTCTGGAAAATAAATTCTATGAAGACTGGATCTTTGATTTATTCACTGTTGTATCCTCAGCACCTGTAGTAGTGTCTGGTGCTTATTAAGTGCTCAAAACATTTGTAAATAAATGAATGAATAATTAATATTAATACCTTGGCTCTCCTTTTCTCCCAGTTCAATTCATTTTAGCAGCTGTGGTCACCTTCAAAGGTCCTTGAGAGAGACATGTCAATTAGGTCATGCACACTGAACTGAAACTGAGATGAATGACATCATTGGTCATCAAAATTTAGGTTAAACATTTCCTCAGTAGTTACTCAATATTTTATACATGAGGACAGACCCAAAGAGAAGTACTTGCTTAGGGCCACTCAGGGCCAAAGTTTAGGTCTCCTAATTCTGAGTCCAGAGTAGTATTTTCTTTTACTTTCTTTTCTTTTTTTTTTTTTTTTTTGACAGAGTCTTACTCTGTCACCAGGCTGGAGTGCAGTGGTGCGATCTCAGCTCACTGCAACTCCACCTCCCAGGTTCAAGCAATTCTCCTGCCTCAGCCTCCCAAGAAGCTAGGACTACAGGTGCGCACCACCGTGCCCAGCTAATTTTTGTATTTTAGTAGAAACGAGGTTTCACCATGTTGGCCAAGATGGTCTCGATCTATTGACCTCATGATCCACCCGCCTAAGCCTCCCAAAGCACTGGGATTACAGGTGTGAGCCACCACACTCGGCCAGCCAGAGTATTTTCTGCTACATATCATAGCAATGTCTATGCTTTTGGTATTCTTATTACCAGGAATATTTGAGAAAAAAAATGACTAATATGGGCAATCCTCAATTCTATTATTATTATATTTATTTTTAGAGACGAGTTTTCATCATGTTGCCCAGGCTGGTCTCGAATTCCTGAGCTCAAGCAATCTGCCTGCCTCAACCTCCCAAAGTGCTGGGATTACAGGCATGAGTCATCATGCCTAGCCCTCTCTTTTATTTTTGTTGAGCTTAGAAAATGACATGGCTTTCCATCTTCACTTATATATAGCCTAAGTATTGGCATCATGAGTTCTACAACCTCACTTATGAAAGGAATTAGCTTGTACCTGTTCTCTAGTCACTTTCCCCCTAGCACCACCTACCAACTTTGTTTAAATTCCTACAAGTACCAGTAACAAAACAATTTTACCAAATTATTATTATTCACTATGATCCTGTCATCCATTGAGGTATGACATCCAATTAGGCAATGTTAGTTCCTGGAAAACCGAAACACTCATCATTTTGGAAATGAAAAATAATTGCTGGATTCACTAGCCAGAGCACAGACAAAATTCATCTTGTCCTGAGAAATGTCAAAGCTTTGAATTTTTAAGTAAAAGTCTAAAAATGTCTGGTGCTGAAACCATTATTGCCAACTAAGTGGTCCTGTATACTGAATTCTTCTGACTCAAAAGAATTCCTATAGCATCCCACCACCCCCAACCCCACACCTCATTCTTGTTTCTGTGAGGCTGGCAGTCAGAAAAGTGAGTCATTAGTTAGGCTTAACTTTTGGAGAGGTATATTATTTGCAGACAGATTGTACCTGAAAATTCTATTCCAAGATTTGAAAGGATTGTAGCAGAATTTTCCTGGGATACGTTTGCAATGACACTTGACAGAGAGAAGAAGGAAGATATGTGCCTAGATAGCTAGAGGGAATCTCAGCAGTGTTAAGGCCATCTAGAGCATCAAACCTCGTTGGGGAAAATTCTGGAAGACCTGCTGGTGAGCAAAAGACCAGCAGTAGGGGCTAATCTATCCTAGGGATGAGAGCAGGTGCCCTCTCATCACTCACCTGAAGGAGAAAGGTACCAAATAAAGCATTTCAGACTAGGAGAATGCAGCTAACTCCTAATGAAGTGACTTTCAGTTTAGTTTAGTTTTGTTGTAGCCAATCCCATTGTTATATGCAGTGTAACTTTCTGGGAAATAGCTGTAATTTCACTCATTTCTCTCCCTCTTCAAGAAGAGTATGGAAATGCAACTGAATGAGAATATGTTATTATAGGATATTGTACTTAAGATCCTCTGTATGATAAAGACAGAAAATCCTACTTACACAAGGGAGGAAATTTACTGGGTTGTGTAACTGAAAATCCAGGGATAGTATGAGCTTTAGGCACAGCTGGATTCAGGGTTCAAAATGTGTCACTAGGTCATGGATTTCCTTTATCTTTCACCTCTGCCTTCCACAGATGGGCTTTAGCCTCTGGTTCTACATGGGAGCAAGCTGACTACACAGAAGTGCCAGCTTCATATTATCCCAGGTTCAAGTCCACTGGGAAGGAGTGCCTGCCTGGAGGATGCCAGACTCTCACTGGCCAGAGTGCCTCTGGGATGGGGATGGGGAAGGGGAAAACCCCATAACCACTGGGATTGAGTAGAGGGATGGAGTAAATCACTAACTAAAAAGTGGAAAGTGTAACAAAGAATGTCACAAGGAAAGGCCAAGTAACCAGAATGTTCATAAAATAGGGAAAACGTAGTATCTGTTCAAATTCAAATTCACTGCATTGAATATTGTGTGACATTCCGTAACTGAAGAGATAGCAGTGTGTGTTCACCAAGGTTGAGAGTACAGGCAACATTGGGCTGGTGGAAAGGAATATAGAACTATGCTTCAGGATTGCTGAGTAATCATCTTGTTTGATTGCTTATTTTCCCATGTGATCCTGAGTGATTCATCTCACCTTTCAGGTTCTCAGGCTTTTATATATTTTTTTCCCATCTGTTAAACAGAACTGCCTGTGTTACTTATCTTACCAGGTTACTGTGTAGCTGAAATCAAATAAAACATTTAATAATACTTTTATTAGGCCGGGCGCTGTGGGTCATGCCTGTAATCCCAGCACTTTGGGAGGCCAAGGTGGGCAGATCATGAGGTCAGGAGGTTGAGACCATCCTGGCTAACATGGTGAAACCCCGTCTTTACTAAAAATACAAAAAAATTAGCTGGGCGTGGTGTCAGGCACCTGTAGTCCCAGCAACTTGGGAGGCTGAGGCAGGGGAATGGCGTGAACCCAGGAGGTGGAGCTTGCAGTGAGCCAAGATGGCGCCACTGCACTCCAGCCTGGGCGACAGAGTGAGACTCTGTCTAAAAAAAAAAAAAAAAGTTTTATTAATTTATCATGAGATATATTTCCATACAGATATTACATATTTTGTTTCAATAAAGGATGATGAGGCAAATCCACCCAGTGATTTTTCACTTCTGAGGGCTGTGCGGTTCTTGAATTCCTGACTGCAAAACTGAAGCGAGTTTCTTTCACTGGTTCTAACAAGTGAGTCCAAAGTTTAATCAGATATTCATTCACTGAACTTTTACTAAAAAAGAACATTTGAGGAATTAGCACAAGATCTGAGATGAAGGTAATCCACTGACAGATTTTTCTTTCATTCTTATTCATTTGATCTGAAAATGTGTTTGAGCACCTACAGTGTGATGAACAATATAGATGTGGTCCTGCATTCATGGAGCTTAGAGTTAAAGTGGCATTAAAATATTAAACTAAGCTGTGTAAGGTAACATACGTCAGCTACTCAGGAGGATGAAGCAGAAGGATTGCTTGAGCCCAGGAGTTTAATGCTGTAGTGTGCAATGATCATGCCTGTGAATCACCCCTGCACTTCAGTCTGGGCAATACAGCAAGACCCTGTCTCTAAAAAATATGTATATTAAACTAACAATCAAATGAATGAACATATAATGACCAACTGACAGAAGCTATAAGACATTAGAGAAGCCTCTCTGGTGAAGTGACAGATAATCTGGAACCCAAATGACGAGTAGACTTAGTCATTGGGAAATTGTGATGCTGTGGGAGAACTCGAAATCAGAAATGCTCCAAACAAAGTAAAATGCTGGTGAAGATGTTCCATATTGGATGCTGGTTGTTTTTGTTCACTTAACATCCCTATCCCCGTTCTTTTGGTAATCTAAATTCTTGTAGTTTAGGCAGCTACGTGACCAAGACCTGACTGCAGTACTCTTTTCTCCAGGGTATCAATCAGTTCAGGGATGGACACTTGTTTTAACCTAGCCAGACCAAGTGTTGTTCTCTGGAGACTTTCTTGTATAATGTCAGGAAAAACAGAAACATTTAGCTGCAGTTATTAAGCTAAGAATGTGTAATGGTGTGAGGGTCAGCCAACTATATAGTTAGAGGAAGCACAGTCTACACAAGACTACCTACTTCCAACACCAACAGCAAGCTCAGGAGGTTCCCAAAACATACCTTTGATAATTTACTGGAAGAATTCACAGAGCTCACAGAAAGTTGCTGTACTCATGGTTACAGTTGACTGCAGGGAAAAAATACAAGTTAAACACAGGCCGAGGAAGAGACACATGGGCCTGGAAGTGAAGTGGTATCACTGTCTAGAGTAGATAGCCGGCGTTCATCATCTCACACCAAGAAGATTAAGGACATGGACATACACACAGGGAGTGAGTTTAGGAGCAGAGGTTTAACAGGCAAAAGAAAGAGAAAGGATAAGTGAGAGAGAGAGACAGAGAGAGAGAGAAAGAGAGAGAGAGAAAGAGAGAGAGAGATGCTTGAAAAGGAAGTCAGGTGTGTAGTGGGAGGGCACTGGATTTTATAGATACACTTGAGGAGGCGGAGTCTGATTTACACAGGGCCTACAGATTGGTTGGACCAGGTGCGATGTTTACATACAGGGTGGTGAAGGTTGGCTACAACACCCTAATCCGATTATGCAAATGAGCTTTCCACTTGGCTGGCACTATGTTGTCTACTCCTTACTGTACATGTATCTGGCAAAGAGAAGGGAAGATGGAGCTGTTATTTTGAACATGCTTAGTCCCAGGTAGCCTTTTCCTATTGAAACAGCTGCCAGCATTCACCCATGCAAGCTTCTAGCTTGCTTTTCTATGTCTGCAGCTCAATTTTACAGACTGTTCTTTGTTACAAAACAAATGATTTGGGGGCTGCTTTTCAATAAAAGGAAAACCTTACCGAGGACTTCCTTACCCTCACTATCGGCCTAAATAATTTCTTTTTAACTCCTATATCAGAAGGTGCCAGATGTGGAGTTTCCAGTTGTCCTCTCCCCATGGAGTCGGGGCAGCATTACTGTCCTGGCATCAGTGTGTGATGGTATGCAAATTACTGCCACAGAGAAAATTCCCTCAAGCCTCAGGGCCCGGAGTTTTACTGGAGCTCCACACAGGCAAAATTGATTAGCCATGAGACTGATTTCAGTTTCCAGTACCCAAAGTCCCCACCTTAAGTAACCTTGGTGGTGTGACTCAAAGCCATAATCACAAGGCTCTAAATCACATTGTTACTATCTGGTTGGCCCAAGGCCCCCAGGCAAACAGAGACACTCTTGTCAGGCATGACATTCCAAAGACCTAAAGATTACCTCCCAGAAACCAAGAGCAAAGGCCAGATCACTCTTTGAGTAAGGTTCATTCCTTACTTCACAAACAGGCATCTCTGACAGTGAATATTCTGCCTCCATAATGACAGTCTGTGATAAGAAGAAATTAAATCAAAGATAAGCAGAGTTAAAAGATGAAGCAACAGAGCAATAAGGTCATAATTTGAGTTCCCAGAACCAGCCACGCCTGAAGTCAGCTGCCTCCTAGGCTCCTCACTTGCATGCACTACCATATTTCCTTTTTCACTTAAGTTTGATTGAGTTTATATTTGCCCTTTGAACTAGAGAAGTTCTGAGGTAGGAGAAAGCCTTTTCATTTCAAAGATTTGAAAGAACTACTGGAATATAGTGAGCAAGGGAAAGTGAGTGGTAGATAAAGCTAAAGACATTGAAAGGGGGCAAGATCATGTGAGGGTGTAACGGTGATATTAAGAATTAGGCATTATCCTAAGGGAATTAACGCAGAAATAGAAAACCAAATACCAGATGTTCTCACTTATAAGTGGAAGCTAAACATTGATACAAAAAAGAGAACAAGAGGTACTGGGGCCTATTTGAGGGTGGAGGGTGGGGAGAGGGTGAGGTTTGAAAAGCTACCTTGGGTAACTATGCTGATTACCTGGGTGACAAAATTATCTGTACCCCAACTCCTGTGACATGCAATTCACCCGTGTAACCTGCATATGTACCCCTTGAACTGAAAGTAAAAGTTGGGAAGAAAAACAGAATTAGGGAATTTCTCCTAAGTGCAGTGGGAATCTTCTGAAGGATTTTTAAAGGCAAGCGACATTATCTGATCTATCTATACATCTATATATAGATTTTTTTTTTTTGAGATGGAATTTCGCTCTTGTTGCCCAGGCTGGAGTGCAGTGGCACAATCTCGGCTGACTGCACAACCTCCACCTCCCAGGTTCAAGCAATTCTCCTGCCTCAGCCTCCCGAGTAGCTGAGACTACAGGCACCAGCAACCATACCCAGCTCATTTTTGTCTTTTTAGTAGAGACAAGGTTTCACCACGTTGGCCAGGCTGGTTTCAAACTCCTTATTCAGGTGAATCCACTTGCCTTGGCCTCCCAAAGTGCTGGGATTACAGGCGTGAGCCACCATGCCCAGCCAATCTGAGCTATACTTTAAAACATATACCTGGAGAAAGGACAGGATTACGGGGAGGAGTGCAAACGATAAGAGTATTTACATTTAAGAAAAATTCGGAAGTAAATTGACCTGTTGGACTGTCTATGGATGGCTACTTTCTCTAGCAAGTGTCAAAAATTAGCCTCAGATTTATGGCATGAGCCAGTGGATGGATGGAAGTAGCATTTTTTGAGATGAGAAAATAGAGGAATGAGATTGTAGATCAGTTTGGGATATGATAAATTTAAAATGCCTGTGAGTCATTCAAGTAAGATGTTGGTTTCAAGGACGCAAGAGAAGAAAGTATGTCAGAAAGCAGGGAGTTGTCAACTGTGTTCAATATTTCTGAGAGTTAAGATGAGCACCAAAAGTGTCTGCTGGGTCTGGAAACATGACAGCTTTTGAGGACCTCGAACAAGAGCGGTTTTAATAGAGTGGTGGCAAAGAAGCCATGTGAATTGTAGTAAAGAGTGAATGAGAGGCAAAGCAATTAAAACTGCACATATGCAACATTCTTAATAAGATTGTCTGTGAAAGAGAGTAAAGAGAAAACGACATGGGTGTGAAGTCTGGGGAAGGCTTGTTTGCTTTTAAGCTGGGAAAGGTTTGGTCATGTCTGAATGCAGATGGATAGATATTGATAGAGATAAATATGGAAGATGTAGAGGAAAGAAAAATAATTTACTAGTCAGGGTAATGATAACTGCTATAACCAAAGGAATCTGCAATATATAATAGGTCAAACACAATAGAAATTTATTTCTCACTCACATCAAGTTCAAAACAGAAGTTCTGTTTTTTCTTTCTCTTCTACTTTCTCTTCTTTCTTTCTCTTCTACTTTCTCTTTTCTTTCTTTCGTTCTTTCTTTCTTCTCTCTTTCTCTCTTTTCTTTCTCTCTCTCTCTCTCTTTCTTTCTTTCTTTCTTTCTTTCTTTCTTTCTTTCTTTCTTTCTTTCTTTCTTTCTTTCTTCTTTCAATGAATCAAGTGCAGTAGTGAGAAGTGGAGAAAGAGTAGAATGAGGAGTTTGATCTGTAACTGACTATGATCAATCAGTTGAGATAACTCACTACCTTCAGACCAGCCCCAAATAAATGTTGTTAATGGTAGCTGGGCCTTCTCTAAATGCTGATACTGAAATACAGACTGCATCCATCTTGTGGAAGTCCCATCCTTAATACTTGGTTTTCAAGTTTGTTGTGCCTCTCTGCATCAAATGGCAGAAGGTGTTACAGTAGGTAGCTAGCCAGGCATGAGTAGGGCAGGAGAGGGCTCCCCCAACACCCCTACTGGGAAGGTCAGGTGCCCATCTGGTGGTGGCCAGGCAGTTGTTAACTGTCTCTCTAAAATAATACTTGGTCACGGCCAGCATCAGGGAAAGGCAGTCTTCCTATATAGAGAGGAAACACCTGTAACTGGTAATCGGCAGCTTTCAGGAGTTGGGCGAGTGAACCCAGGCATTTGAGAGACAAAATGACAGAGTATGACAGAGTATGACCTTCCAGGGGCATTCCACTGGAAAAAGGAAGAAAGCCTCAGGTGAGCATGTGTACAGCTCCTTAAACACATTGTGCATGCTCACCTCCCAAGCACAAGGAGGGCACTGCACGTGCAGGTGGGTCACCCTAAGGGAAGAATCAAAAGAAAGGGGTGCAAGATGCCAGAAAGACGCCAGCATATAAAACTCCAAGTCACAAGGTCAAACACTGCACTTGTCCTTCAAGTTGCCTGTTTGGGTCTCTTCCAAGTGTACTTTCCTTTTATTCCTACTCTAAAGCTTTTTAATAAACTTCCACTCCTACTCTGAAACTTGCCTCCATCTCTTTTTCTGCCTTATGGCCCTCGGTCGAATTCTTTCTTCTGAGGAGGCAAGAATTGAGGCTGCTGTAGACCCGTACAGATTTGCCACAGGTAACCCAGATATTCGCCACCCGTAAGAAAGGGAGAAGCAGCATTCTTGCTTTTGAAGCTAGCTGGTGGACCCATGCCACTTCTAATCATATTATATTGAGAATAACTAGTCATGTGGTTCCACCTAAAGGCAAGAGAGGTTAGGGAATGTCGTTTCTGGTCAGGCAGCCACTACTTCCCAGCAATAAATTTATAGCAAGAAAGAAGAAGCCTAGATTTAGGAGGACAATGATTTTTGCTGCAGGTAACAAATAACCAGTTAGAAACATTCTCTGAGAAGGCATGACAGAATGGAATCCAGAACACACATGAAAGAATTTGCTTTTGGTAGGAGGAGGGACAAACCCTCCATTGAAAGAGAAGGAATGAGAAGTAAACAGGGGTTTGTATCTTTCTCACTTATAGTGAGTGCCAATTGGAGGAACAGCGTTAAGATTATAGGAGTTGAAACCAAGTTATGCCCAAATTTGGGACCCTAGTCTACCACACAGAATTTGGTTGAGGAATAAGGATGGCCTACTTTAGCAAGAATGTTTACTAACAGGATTGAATTAGAAGGAATACACAGACAGGATAAACCATGCTTGAAGAAAGCTGAGATTTATTCTTTTGGGGGCTACTTCACACTATTTCTGGCCTCTGTCAGGATGATCTAAAGAAAAATTCAGAGAATGAGGTTTCGTCTCAACATGAAATCACCTTAAAAGCAGTGGCAAAGGCCTTGCCCTCCCTCAAGTATAATAGCATAAAAAACAAACTAAAAACCTTGCTAAAACTAACCTGGAGGAAGAGGCCAAAAGATAAACAATAAGTTGTTCTCTACTTGTAGAAGCTGAGGGGAAAGCTGATCACGAGCTGGGTCAGGTTAGCCAGCTCTGATACCACAACTGGTGGTGAAGTCAGCAGCACAAATTCAAAAAGCCTTGCTGTGCTAGGCTTCACTATCTTGGCTCTCACACAAGAAAGGGAACTTGTGACCAAAAGGGACACTCCAAAAAGAATTTCAATGAAGTACAACTTGAGCAAAAACAATAAGTTGCCCAGATTTCTTGGATCACAGACAGAGGGCCTGGCATGTGGAATGAATGCCATCAGCAGAGAACACAGCCTTGATTGGTAGCTATGGAGCCCACTGCCCACGTGGTGTCCCCAGGCCGGCTTCCTGGTGAATGCTTTTTGGTGAATGCCAATCCACTCCCCCGGCTCCTTCTTGCTGTTTTTTTCTCCCTCCAAATGATTCCCACAGAAATTTTTCCCACCCTAGACACCATGATAAATATTCTTTACTAAGATGTCATCGCAGTTTGGCTTTGTAAAAACTTTTCCTTCGGGAATGCAGAGCAACATTGATGGTAGGAATTAAAATGGTTCAACCCTTTGGAGAATTGTTTAGCAGTTTCTCACAGTGATAAACATATATCTACCCTATGATTCAACAGTTCCACTCCTGGGTATTTACCCAAGAGCAGTGAGAATATATGTTCACACAAAGACCATCACAAGAATGTCCACGGCAGCTTTTTTAATAAGAAGCCAAAACTGGAAGCAACCTAAATATATATCAACAGGAAAAAGGATAAACAAATTGTTGTATATCTACACAATTCAATACTACTCAGCTCTAATAATCTGATTTTTAAAATGGGCAAAAGATTTGAATAGACATTTCTCAAAAGAAGATATACAAATGGTAAACAGGCATATGAAAAAGTGCTCAACATCATTGATCATCAGAGAAATACAAATCCAAACTACACTGAGATATCATCTCACTCCAGTTAAAACGGCTTTTATTCAAAAGACAGGCAATCACAAGTGCTGGTGAGGATGTGGTGGAAAAGGAACTTTGGACAATGCTGATGGGAATGTAAATTAGTGCAACCACTAAGGAGAAAAGTTGGAGGGTCCTCAAAAAACTAAAAATAGAGCTACAATATGATCCAGCAATCCTAATGCTACCTATATTCCCAAAAGAAAGGAAATCAGAATATCAAAGAGATATTTACACCCCCATGTTTGTTGCAGTACTGTTCACAATAGCCAAGATTTGGAAGCTACCAAAGTGTCCATCTGCAGATGAATATATACAGAAAATGTGGTTCCTATGCAGAATGGAGTACAATTCAGCCACAGAAAAGGATGAGATCCTGTCATTTGCAAAAACATGATTATAACTGGAGGTCATTTTGTTAAGTGAAATAAGCCAGGCACAGAAAGACAAATATTGCATATTCTCACTTATTTGTGGGTTCTAAAAATCAAAACAATTGAACCATGGAGATAGAGAATAGGATGGTTACCAAAGGCTGGGAAGGGTAACGGCAGAGGGGGTGAGCAGGAGGTGGAGATAGTTAACAGGTACAAAAAAAGAATAGTTAGAAAGAATGTATAAGATCTAGTACTTGATAGCACAATGAGCGAACTATAGTCAGTACTCATTTAATTATACATTTACAAATAGCTAAAAGTATAATTGGATTGTTTATAACACAAAGGATACATGCTTGAGGGGATGGATACCCAATTTTCCATAAAGTGATTATTACACATTGCATGCCTGTACCAAAATATCTCATGTACCCCATAAATATGTACCCACAAAAATTAAAAAATAAAAAAAAATTAAATACTACTTGGCAATAAAAACAGACTACTGGTTAGTGCAATGGCATGAATGAGTTACTAAAACAGTATGCTGAGTGAAAGAAAGCCAGATGCACACAAAATTATACAGTATGATTCTGGGATGATGAAAATGTTCTATATCTTGTTTTGAATGGTGGTTGCATGTGTGTATAAAGCTGTCAAACCCCATTTAACTGAACATCTCAAATCAATGTTTTTATTGAATAAACATTATACCTCAAAAATAATCTTTTATGAAATGCTGTTAACATACCCTTTACCTATTCTCATACTTCAGGTGCTTGAAAATAAGCTTTCTGTCCCTTCTAATATCTTAGAATGGCTTACAAAGCAGTCTAGAATTTAAAGGCAAACACCAGCAGCAGTACATGACACACTGCAGCTAAACCCATGGAGAAATGGGCTAAGTGTGAGTGCCCTGGCATGTGGCACTGGAATTAAACCCTGTTAACTGTATTTTTGCCACCAACAGACACCTCTTCTATTCTGGCTTAGAACGAGGTAAGCGCTAATTCTAACTATACTGGCTCCTGGGGGTTACACTGAGAGAACTTAGCAAGAATTGACACATATAGTATGGGAATAGAAAAATCTGGTGCCATCATCTTTTAAATTTTAATTTAATTTTTAAATTTAAAAAAATTGCCAGGCATGGTGGCTCATGTCTGCAATCCCAGCATTAGCAGTTTGGGAGGCTAAGGCGAGTGGATGGCTTGAGCCCAGGAGTTTGAGAACAGCCTGGACAACATGGCAAAATCCCATCTCTGCAAAAAATACAAAAATTATTCAGGTGTGGTGGCATGTGCCTGTGGTCCCAGCTACTCAGGAGGCTGAGGGGGGAGAATTGCTTGAGTCCGGGAAGCGGAGGCTGCAGGGAGCCAAGATCATGCCCCTGCATTCCAGCCTAGGCAACAGAATGAGACCCTGTCAAAAAAAAGAAAAAAGAAAGAAAGAAAAAGAAAAAAATTTGAGACAGGGTCTCACTCTGTCATCCAGGCTGGAGTGCAGTGGCATGAACATGGCTCATTGCAGCCTCGACCTCCCATGCTCAAGCAGTCCTCTTACCTCAGCCTCTGGGGTAGCTGGGACTAAAGGTGGGCACCATCATGCCCAGCTAATTTTTAAATTTTGTGTAGAGACAGAGTCTCCTGATGTTAGCCAGGCTTGTCTCGAACTGCTGGGCTCAGGCAATCCTTCAGCCTCAACCTCCCAAAGCGTTGGGATTACAGGTGTGATGCACTGCACCTAGCCTGTGTTGTCATCTTTAATCCCTAGATAGACTCCCTTCTCTGATTTCCTATTGTATTCTTACCCATACCAAACAATTCAGCTCTTTATTTTGTATATAATAGATTACTTATGAGGCAGGCAATACAGTGGAATGGTTAAAAACATGGTCTGTGTAATCAGAGAGAAATCTGAGTTCAAATTCTAGCTCTGTAATTTATTACCCATCTAAATTCAGAGAATGCACTCAGTCTCTCTATGGTTCGATAACCTTTTATGCTAGACACTCCAGATTCCAAGAGGGAAAGATTGAAGAGGGATGTTCTATACTTAACAGACTTGTCAGTTTCACTCTCCTGGGATAGAATGGTTAGTAGGTTGGGAGAGCTGAAGGTTGTTGTGCTGATGGAAAGGAAACATCAGGAATGGGGACAAAACATTATCTCCCTAGCAATTTGTATGGGATTTCACGACATTCAAAGCTCTTCCCCTAAGTTGTCTACTGTAAAGAAAGTATTATCATCCATATTTAATAAATATAGAAACTGAGGTTCAAAAATTATTCTGTATCCACGTGAAGCTGACAATAAACCAACTTCACCTTCAGTAAGTGAACAAAATGATTTTCAATGACTTGTTAGTTTATAATATAGGCAAATATTTTAAACTTATAATAGACAAATTAAATACATAAAGAAAAAGTCACAAGTAGTAAGTATATACTGTAATGGATTTTGTATAAATCAAACATAAGCATGTAGTCGTCACCCAAATGAAGAAACTGAACACTCCCAGTGCCTCCAAAACCAGCCTCCACAGCCACTCCTTCACAGCCTCCCCGAAGAGTAACCATATCTTCACTTCTAACATTGAAATTAGTTCTGCCTGTTTTTGAACTATATGAAAGTAGAATCATATTAAATCACACACTAGGCTCCTTTTTGCCCATCACTTTTGCTCAGTTTGGTATGATCCATCCATGTTGTGATCATTCTTATTGCTGTGCAGTCTTCTCTAGAAAGGACATAGCACAGTGTCTGTTCATTCTAGTGGATGGGCATTTGGGTAGTTTCCAGTTGGGGGATTTTATGACTACTGTTGCTATTAGCATAAATGTCTTTCTGTGAGCCTATATATGAATTTTTGTTCCTCAAAAATTCAGCTGTAGACTTGCTGAGTCTTAGGGACTTCATATGTTCAGCTTGAATAGAGAGTGCCAAACTGTTTTCCAAAAGGTTTGTACCAACTTGCATTCCTACCAGCAACTAGCTCCTTTTGTTTCCCATCCTTGTCAATACTTGTTACTATCAGTCTTTTGTATTTTGGCCATTGTGGTGAAGCTGGGGCATGTTTTATCTTCAGAACCAACTGTTGGTAGTCCTTTCTTTTTTTCTCTCCTACTTGAGTTTCATTTCCTTTCACACAGTGGCTGAGATACTTTTGTTCCACTTTCTTCTTTTTACTTAAAGTTGTCCATTCTAGAAGAAATTCTGGTGAGTTCTTTCTTGTCTTTTCTTTGTTTTTCGCCCCCCCCCGCCATGTTGCTTTCAGTCACCCAGACACGTACTTCTTAACCACCTCTCAGAGCCACTCCTCCAGGTGCCCTTGGCGACACTGGTCAGGGCATGCAGCCACCTGGACCATGACCCCACTTGTACCCCCAGGGTCTCTGGTTTGCATTTTCTCTCCTATCTCATCTAGTCCCGTTCACACCCATCCTGGGAACAGTTCTAGTCCCATTTCTTTACCAGGCCCTAAAAACTGTCAGATAGGCCAGGCGCGGTGGCTCACACCTGTAATCCCAGTACGTTGGGAAGCTGAGGCATGTGGATCACCTGAGGTCGGGAGTTCAAGACCAGCCTGACCAACATGGAGAAACCCCGTCTCTACTAAAAATACAAAATTAGCTGGGCATGGTGACGCATGCCTGTAATCCCAGCTTCTTGGGAGGCTGAGGCAGGAGAATCGCTTGAACCCGGGAGGCAGAGGTTGCGGTGAGCCAAAGTCGTGCCATTATACTCCAGTCTGGGCAACAAGAGCAAAACTCCGTCTAAAAAGGAAAAACAAAAAACTGTCAGTTAATAAAAATAGTTAGCATTTGTTGACAGTTTACAATCTGCCAGAACATCATAATAATCTTACGTTCTACACAAAATTCTACATTTTACAGCTGGGGAAATTAAGGAACAGGAAGGTTAAAAAAAAGTTTCCAGAGTTCGAACTGCTACTGATTGACAGACCAGAATTCAAACCCAGCGAGTCTTAACCCACAGTGCACACTCTGAGGACTTCAGTGACTTCAATCTCTATGGTCTGTGCCACTCATCTGCCAGCTCTATTTAGATTCTTGTGTTTTTGGTCATCTTTATATTTCCATCTCCATCACCATGATTTTGAATCTTTAGGATCTCCCATCTGATCTTGTAGGCACTTAACAAATGGAAATATTGGTTGAAAAGAAAAGTAAAAACTTAAACATTCTATGTGAGAAATAATACCACAAGGTGAAAAACACAGATATCAAATCAGAAGAGTAAAATATATGACAAAGATTTAATATCCTTACCATCCTTTTACAAATCTATAATAAAGAAGGCATGCAACCTATCGTTAAAAATGAGTAACATAAAAATGAGTAACATAAGAGTTGTTCCTTTCATAGTTCATATGTGTGATGATTGGGTGTTCGTGCTCATGCGTGAGATGTGCTTCCCTTACGCCTTGTTCAGACATGAGCACTTTACCATCTGATGTGAACAAAATAATAATAATAAGTAATGTAAGAGTAAAGTAAGCAATTCACACTAGTGGAAATGGCTAAATAACTTATAAAAAGGTTTACTTCACTGGTAATAAAATGAATGAAAATCTGATTTTTTACTTTATACTTTCCTATAT
The DNA here is from genome assembly GCF_049350105.2 of Macaca mulatta. NCBI lineage: Eukaryota > Metazoa > Chordata > Mammalia > Primates > Cercopithecidae > Macaca > Macaca mulatta. Next base: position 55,209,663 of record NC_133410.1, read on the forward strand.
TCTCATGCATTTATTCATCTTTCAAGGAGTATGTATTAGTTTTATCCTTTTAAATTTTAATTTGATTAATTAATTACTTAATTAATTTTTTTAGAGATGGAGTTTTACTGTATCACCAAGGCTGGAGTGCAGAGGTATGATCATGGCTCACCGTAGCCTCAAACTCCTGGGCTCAAACAATCCTCCCACTTCAGCCTCCAGAGTAGCTGTAACTACAGGCACATGCCCACTACATCCAGTGAATTTTTTATTTTTTGCTGAGATTGGGGTCTTGCTATGTTGCCCAGGCTGGTCTCAAACTCCTGGCTTCAAGCAATACCCCCATCCTGGCTTCCCAAGGTGCTAGGATTGCAGGCATGAACCACTGCTCCTGGCCTTATCCTTTTCTATTAGTTATTTCTATTTGGGGAAAACAAAAGAATGTATATCACACATTCTAAGAATCTGAAACTCTCTGGGGTCTAATGGCAGGGGTTAAACAGTTTGGGGGCAAAGAGTTGCATTTCTAAGAAACCACTCACTCAATCTTTTTTTTACTTACTCAATTTTCTGCCCCCATGTTTCTGGGCAAATTAGTCACATCTGGACCATGTCATCAGGACCTGGCACATCTTTCCTCTCCCCCTCTCCTTTCTGTCCTGAGGATACAGTAGAGTCCTATAAACCAGACTCCTGGTACTTACCTACAGTACTACATTTTCCACTGGATCCCAGTCAGACTGGGTTCATCTGTGGCCAGTTCAGATGCCACAGCCCCTATAATGACCTATTAAAAATCTACATTGTCTGTTGATGTGACATATCTTCCTAGCAGAAAACCCAGCCATCACCTCAGATCCCAGCCCAGCTCCTCTTTCATTCCTCTCTCATCTTCTTCACTTAACCATGAACTTACCTGTCCTTCATACAAGAGTCCTAATAATATAAAATAGTGTCTATAATTTATTGAGTGTTATTATAACTTCATGCTAAGAATCAACACATATCTTCTCATTTTAATCCTCCCAACAATGCTTTTAGTTGCATATAATCACTATTTTACAGACATAAAAAATGAGGATCGCACAGGAACAGCCAAGCCAGGATGTTAAGATTTGTCTGTCTGGCCTTCTTTTGACCAGGGGTCTTTCTTCCCTCAGCTTTTCTTTTGCCCTGACTTTATTCTCTGTTAGGTCTGGATTCCTAGCACCATCAGGTGACCTGTTCTCTCTCCCCATATAATTGCTTGGATTTCTCCTGATAGTGCCTCAGCAAGCCCTTAACAGTTTTCCTTTGTTGTCATCTGCACAGACACCTGTATGATCAAACATGCCCATCAGTTTCTTCCTAAATCTTTACTCTCAATACCTGTCAATCCAGTGCAGCCCAACTTAGAGGCTTCTCCGTCTCCAGTAACCTGCAGCATCAGCTGATTCCAGTTCGAATGGGAAAATGCTTTGTTTCTCTTGACTAAAAAACTGGGACTAGCAGGGTGTATTTGTGTTTTCAAAGAAGAATGTATCAGTCCAAGTAAGTTTCTAATGCAAGTAAATTTTCTAATTAGCAACGGTCCCCAATCTTTTTGGCACTAGGGAACGGTTTCCTAGAAGAAAATTTTTCCACAGAGAGGGTGGGGGTGAGGGTGGGGGTATGGTTTTGGAATAAAACATTTCCACCTCTGATCATCAGGTATTAGTTAGATTCTCATAAGGAGCACACAACCTAGATGCCTTGCATGAGCAGTTCACAATAGGGTTCCTGTGAAAATCTAATGCCACTGCTGATCTGATGGGAGGAAGAGCTCAGGCAGTAATGGTCACTCACCTGCCGCTCACCTCCCGCTGTGCGGCCCGGTTCCTAATAGGCCACAGACCAGTAACAGTCCACTGCCCAGGATCCTGGACCCCTGCTCTAATACGAAGAAATTCAGAAAAGAGGATGGGAGGTGGCATTTTACAGAAAAGGAAGCTGAGTCTCAGAAAATGTTTGGCTTGGCCAAAAATAAGCAGCAAAATGTGAAAATGAAATTCCACTGTCTAATCATTGCCTCCAAGCCTTGTCCTCTTTCTGTCCTCACCCAGCACCCTTCATGAGCTGGCAATAAACGTCTCCCTCCTAGGTTTTCATGCTTATAGGAGAAGTCATTGGCTCAGAGAATCCCTGAGACGCATGGGGACAGAACTAGTCTTCTTCCCTTCTCCACTTTACTCCATCTGGCCTTGCAGTGAGCCCTCTCTATGAGTAAAATTGTTGATGAGACCATTCACTCAATTCTAGCATTTTATGTAATATTATTTCATGAAATAAAATGTTCAACTCTTGATTACCAGTCTCCCAGTTTTCCACCAAGGTTGTGATGTGTTCTCAATGTACATTTAAGTCCTGTGAAGATTTTCCATTCATACATTCATCCAATAAGTGTCAAGACATAAAGAATGCTAAGTCCCAGGAAGAGAAAGAAGAGCCCCATAGAATAAGGGGTTTAATTTCATGAAGTGATTTGCATCAAATTCACTGGCCTCTCCTTGACTTCCAAACTTATTATCTTTCTAACCCAAGGCTCAAGGTAAGCTTATATTCTTGTGACTCTTTCAGACAGTCGATCGTAACAAATCATGCTACCTTGGTTAACTGTCTTCACTTGATGTTCCACCCAGAGAAGCACATTTACTTTTCCTTCTGACCACAGCAGCCCTAGCCACAGCCTGCATTGTCCAAGGGCATGCCGAGCCAAATCGCTGCTATCACTGCTGGCACCTTTTGATCCCTAACACCATCTGACAGAGCCTTGTGTCCCTACCATATTTCATGTCTTCCATCCTTGGGTTCCTCTTTTGGCACTGAGGAGCCCAGTAGGTGCCCACATTAGACACACTTCCTCGCTGGCCAGACAGCAGGTGGGCAGAACCACAAATTCACTTCAGCTGCTGTCTTGAGATGCAGCTTTCTCAGGGACAGCTGGAGAGACCAAGTACACAGTCTCAAAGTGCAGTGGTCATGTCTTGTTCATCTTTGCATCCTAGCACCTAGAAGAGTCTTTAGCACTAGGTAGGAGCTCTGCAAATATTTGTGGAAAGAAGGAAGAGAGGGAGACCAGAATACTGAGGTGATTTGCCTAAGACACCTAGCTTAGTAGAGAACTAGATATGAATCCTGGCTCCCAAAGTCCTATATCCGTGCTCATTCCACTCTACCACCCTAGCTTTACATTGGCCTCCTGAAAGAAAGAAAAATGAGATAAATAACAAGGGAAGGGAGAGAAGATATAGAAGAGAACACCCAGTAAGGAAAATTTGGGATTGAATTTGCAGGTGGCATAACCACAAGGCCAGGGCTGATGTTTTCCTGGGTCTGAGGTGGTCTACTCCAAGGCAGATAACATAGTAGTTATGGATAAATGGTGCTATTGATCAAATTCTTACATCTGGAAAAGGCCTTGAAAAATAGTTGATTCCAGGCACAGTGAAAGTAGTTCAAAAATATGTATTTTCAAAATGTAAATATGGACAATTACCATTATCCCACCTCCAATCTCCAAGCTTTTCTATATCTCATTTTAAAAATAAATATAATCTTTTCCTACCTAACCCAGCAAGATAAATGTATCCTAAGAATTTGCTATTATTATCGCTCTTACTTAAAACATCTTTAGTGAACCAAGCATAGTAGATATTAATCTGATTTAAGTAGAATGAGTCAAATTATACTCAGAAACCCCAGTAAAAATTTTAGTAAGAAATTTCTTTTCAGAATATGACTTTGATGCATATTTATTTTTTTCATGAGGTATGGACTGAGGAAGAGGAAGGAGGAGAAAATAGGTAAAAGGATTTTTTTTTTTTTTGCATTGCCATACTTTTAACCAAAACTAAAGACCAGAAGCAGAGAAATGGAATAATTAAAAAGTGATCACAATGTAATATTTAGGCATGCTGTCACACAGAGTCCAACAAAATGGTTTTAGCAATTATCTTTAATTCTTTTAGTTACTGGGGAAAAAATAATTCAGAAAACTATAAAGAGATAAACATTTCCTATTATCCTATTGTTTGAAAATAACTACAGTTAGCATTTTAGTATATAGCCTATTCTACTATTGTAAAATAGGTTCATTTCTAAGAAATCTCAACTTATCAAAAGAATGTAAAGAAACAGGTAAGGTAACACTGGTTGAAATTGGAGAAGGATGGCTGGGCAATAGGGATGGAACAAAAATTTCTCATTTAGAAATACTAGCATGTGCCTTTTCGATTTTGTCCTTTACGAGTGTATCTCCTATTAAAATTAAGCCTAATTGCCATTTAAAACTAAAATTTTTAAAAAAATGTTTTAATGGAAACAGAAATGTTAAAACTCACAGTAGAACGGAATTTTAAAAATAGTAATTTTTAACAATAAATTTGCTTTCATAACCATAAATGTATTTGATTATTGCTAGCTTTAATTTTTAAAAAGTAGATCAAAACCTACAAAAGGAAACACAAACTTCCTTGCACTTTCCACCACATATTCAGCACCTCTAACGCCCCATCACTGTTGCTGTGCATGTCTGCCTGCAGTACAGTCCATTACAGCCGGGGGAAGGAGCAGCTTTTTACCATTCTGATGAGACCAATTCCCAGTCAGTTCTGGTTATTACTAACAGTGATTCAATAAATTATATTCAATAAGCAGCCAATTGTGCTATGTCCAATTTTTGTTATGGACACTTTAACTATAGGAGAAATTAATGCCTGTATAATTTTCCAAATGCTTTCTCCAGGCATGTGTACATATACTTTATACAGAAGTTATCTTTTTAAATTTGTTTTTACCAGAAAAAAAAAGAATCATAATAAACCTACTTTAGAAGGTTTTTTTTCCACCCAACAAAGCATTTTGAAACTCTTCCATGATAACAAATGTGGATCTAATTATCATTTTAACTTATCAAATTTCACCTTATCTAGAATAAAGTTTAATCCTTTATGAGATTTATCTTTCAAAAAAGAAATGAACTTGCTTTTCTTCTTTAATACTGCCAGTATTTTCAGTATCTTTATGATGTTACTATACGAACATAAAAAATCAGTGTGATTTGGTTCCATTATCATTTAAAGCCAGACACTAAGACCAATGGAGGCTGATATTCCTGTAGGCCGTAGCAACTCTGGGAAATCTTGCCTTGGCTGAAGCTATACCAAATCCAGAAGTAATTGAAGTCCCCCTAAGGTTTCAGGTCTCCCCAAGGAAGGCAGGAGTTGTGCATTACTCAGCATTCTCAGATCTATTCTAAAGCAGATTATTTTCTTAGGTTTTGATTCAATTCCATACAATTCAAGCATTTTTATTTAATAAGTACAAGGCATTGTGCTCAAGGAGAAGGATAAAAGCTAAAGTGGATCATTCTAATTTTCCTGAACACTTACAACCTCATAGGAACACATACATACATAAGTAAGTAAGACACAAGGAAAATTTGTAAGACAAAATAAATAAAAGTATTATAAGAAACACAGAAGAGGGATAGATTACATTAGGCTGAGTGAGGTGGCTTTTAAGTTGCTACTAGAAGGGCGAGTAGGACTGTGATCAGAAGAGAGAGGAAGGGCTGGATGGAGCAACAAGAGTCTGGGCTATTAACACAGGTTTGAGTCAGGCTGACCAGAGCTGTAAAGCCCTTCTCCTGTTCTCACTGTGTGTTCTTTTCAGTTCCGTCTTCCTGAGGCTGCTATGTTTCTGGGCATGCCCAGGGGATCTACAAACCGGTTGTGCAGAGCCAGGCATTTCAATAAGAAACAAAATGCTGAGTAACAACATGAAGTCAGAGTGTTGCTTGCCAAGAGCTGGGAGGCCTGGGTGGTTTCCCAATCTTAAAGAAGCAGAAGGATATTAAAGTGAGCCTCCCAAAGGAAAATGTGGATCTACTTACCGACGCAGAAAATGATACACACGGATTCTATTTAGGTAGGTGCACTACCTGTGATGACTATTGGTCACTCCCAGATCACATGGACCAACTGTAGGTCTCAACTATTTTGACTTTCCAGAACAGACTAATACATAACTAACGGCTTACCTTTGTGAAAAATATTTTATGCACTGTAGAACAGATAATTCTTAGTCCTGGGCCAAAGGGGGAAAGTTTGGAGAGAAACAGGAAATGACTCTGCTACAAAGAATTCAGGAGCATGAGTGAAGTGAATAAACAATCCAGGCACAAGTGATGAATTCTAGATGTCCTGGGAATAACAGGGCGTATTGCCAGCTCAGATGGGTAAAATCCCACTCTGATGAGGGCTCCAGGGCTGCAAAGAGACCACTCCTACATCCATCACATCAGTGTCACAGGTTTACCACCTGCTCAGCTCTTATTCAACAGCCTAAGGCCTTTTGCCCCATCACACACATTTGACCATTTAGTCTAGGAATCAGATACCAAATACTGGGGAGATCTCACAAAGCCCACAACTAAAATAAGCAGAGGAATCAGAAGCTGGACAGAGTGACCCAAGGAGGACTAGGGATAACTCAGGAGTTCCTTATTTTATTTTATTTTGAGAGAGAGTCTCGCTCTGTCGCCCAGGCTAGAGTGTAGTGGCGCGATCTCTGCTCACTGCAAGCTCCGCCTCCCGGGCTCACGCCATTCTCCTGCCTCAGCCTCCCAAGTAGCTGGGACTACAGGCACCTGCCACCACGCCCGGCTAATATTTTTGTATTTTTAGTAGAGACGGGATTTCACTGTGGTCTCGATCTCCTGACCTTGTGATCCGCCCGCCTCGGCCTCCTAAAGTGCTGGGATTGCAGGCATGAGCCACCACGCTCGGCCTCCAATTTGCAGTCTTGTATCCCTCACCCCCTCCCACCTTTTCCCTGGAGTCCCCAAAGTTCATTGTGCCATTCTTATGCTTTTGCATCCTCATAGCTTAGCTCCCACTTATGAGTGAGAACATATGATGTTTGATTTTCCTTCCTGAGTTACTCACTTAGAATAATAGTCTTCTATCCCATCCAGGTTGCTGCGAATGCCATTAATTCTTTACATTTTATGGCTGAGTAGTATTCGCTCTCTCTCTCTATAGCTCTCTCTCTATACATATAGCTATATAATAGCTCTCTCTATATATACACTTGTATCTAGAGAAATCATTCTATATATACACATAGAGAGATACATATACCTTCATACGTGTATATGTATGTATTATATATGTATTTATTATATATAGAGAGAAATACACTCACACACACACATATACATATATATATATATAGAGAGAGAGAGAGAGACAGAGAGACAGAGAGAGAGAGAGAGATATTTATTTAGGAACTGGCTCACATTATTGTACACGCAGGCAAGTCCAAAATCTTCAGAGTGAGCTGGTCAGCTGGAGCCCCAGGGAAGACTTGGTATTGCTGGTCAAGTCCAAAGGCAGTCCGCTGGCAGAATTCTTTCTGCCTAATGGGAAGGAGAGGGAGTCTTTATCTGTTAAGGCCTCCAGCTGATCAGATGAGAGCCACCCACATTACGGAAGGTAATCTGCTTTACTCAAAGTCTGATGATTTAAACGGTAATCTCATCTAAAAAATATGCTCACAGAAATAATTAGAATAATATTTAACTAAATACTGTGGTCTAGCCAATTGGACACAGAAAATTAACCATCACAGTCCCCATTCACATAAATCCTCTTTCTTCTACCTCCTGGCCTGAAAGATGCTCTCCTGTGAAATCACTGTTCTCCCAACCGTTTTCAGCATGATAGCCTTATCTTCTCTGCTCAAGTCAGCGGGTGAGATGGAGCGGCCAGCTGTCTTTCTTCCCTCCAGTGTGCTTTCTCACCCTCCAATTACCCTCACCCACTCTCTCTGCTCAGTTGAAGACTGTGCAGTTCTCAGTGCCGGGACTCACCGGATCCATCCTCACTTCCCAAGCCTACTTCAGCAGCGGAATCGGCCCTGCTCCTCTGCCCTGCCCTTTGCCATAATCTGTATTGACTTTGGAATCCACATTAACCTTTTAGATTCCTTTACCCCAGAGGTATTTCCTGGGTCAAAGACCTCCACCTTTGACCTGCCTTAGTCAGTGTCGTTAACACTCAGGGTAACCTGTGTTTCTGAGATCTATTATCCCATTTGCAGTCACAGCCTGTCATCTCCTTCACCCCACCCAGCAAGCCCATCTCTGGCTTCCCTGGAATCTCTCCTGCCTCACACAACCTATCTCATTTCATTCACTAATTCTATTTGCCTTCACTGCTTCCTGCCTTGCTTACTAGAATCATAGACTCCCTGTGTGCCCCCAAATCCTGGACTTCACTTCCAAAGAACCCATGGAAATACATGTAAAGTAGTGGCAGTGTGGTAGATACAATTAGATGGGATTTCCTCCTCCTCTTCTTATTGCTCCTGTTCTTCATCTTCCTCTCATTCATTTTCGTTTGTGTTTCCAGGTAACTGTGCTTTGAAGAAAGAGGTGGAACTTTGAAGCCGTGGCTCATTTCCTCCTCAGAGTCATCTAACTTGAGCCACTCCCGTGCTCCTACCTCTCCATTTCACTTCCAAAGCGCTTGGTGACTCCCTAGCACACCAACGCAGAGAATCACTGTTCTAGAGGATTTCTACCCTAAAAGCCTCTGTTTTCTTCTTTCAACTCCTCCACCCTATAACCCCACGAAGTTACACACAGTTACACCTCCTACTTTATAGTGACTACTGAAAATAGTCCTTCCTATTTCGGGATGTGTCCCTCCAGAAACAAATGCTGAGAAAAGGATCCAGGGATCCCAGGAAGCACTGGGAAGTGAGTGCGGAAGTGAGACAGAAAAGGAAAGAAAGCCAGTACAGGGTGTGTTGTGAGTCAGTTGTCACTGTGGGCAGCTGGGGCTCAGAATTCCTGGGGGGTCTCAGGGGCAGCATAGATCACGCCTCAGAGTTGTCTCACTTGGGAGGCAAGAGCCCGTGGCATTTATCCATGGCCTCCCTCTGTCACTGGTTGAGGGCCGCCCCAGGGGTGTTACTCCCTGACACTTCTTTTCTGACCCAAGTGTGGGCCAAGGCAGCTCCCACAGACAGATAAAGGCTGCAGCAGGGTCACCAGCACTTGCAGTAAGGAGAGTCAGCACATAGGAAATGCTGAGTGTCAGGGACATCTGTGGAGCACCAAGAACCTTCTACATTTCCTATCCAACTAGCTTTACTGTAAATGTAACTACCCCTGTTTCTAGCTTCCTATCCTTTTATTCATTGTCTTAGGTATTGTTGGATAATTTTAATTTAATCTTCTTGACCATGGAAGTTGGCATTATCTCAATTTTATAGAAGAAGAAACTGAAAAATTAAGAGTAAGCAACTTCACAAAAATTACCCAGTTAGTAAGTTCTGGAACTGTGATTTAAAGACTCAAAAATCCAAGTATTTTCTAGTATAGCAGAAATGCAAGGGCAGAACCCTAGGACTACCCATCCTTATTAGCAATGTCCTGGGTAATAAAAGATGAGTTCAGAGTAGAAATAGAGGGGTTATGTCAGAGAAGGGAAAAAACTCTTCATCTAAGACTGGTTTTGACCAACTGTTCCCTGACTCCATTTCTATTGACACAGCACACTAAAGCTTAGTAGGCCAGAATCTTACTGTTTCTTCCAGAGGCCCTTACATAATTTCTAAGAACAAAGATCAGGTAAAATGCAATTTGCAGAATAAGTGATGTCTGGCATATAATAAGTACTCAATTTAACAATTATATATTGATGACCTAATACGTACCAGGCATTGGACTAGATGCTAGGAATAATGGTGGACCATAAATATTGACTGACAGAAGCATGAGTTCGCTTTTGAATATGAAATATATACCCCACATTCTCAAACTAACTAATTATACATAACCATCAGCTATGGCCACTTAACTTTTGCAATTAAGACGAACCTAGTACTCAATAGTTTCTCAGATCTGCCTTGGCTTATTTTCATTTAACATTTAACAACAGCAGATAATGTTGACGTGAAAAGAGCACACTAAACATAGGATTACTGTGAAGATTAAATGAAATAAATGCCAAATCCCAGGTATTTAATATAATTGATCAGTCTCATCTTTATTATAGACTGTAAGTTCCATGAAAACAGGCACTGAATTTTTTTTTTTCTTTTTTTTGAGATGGAGTCTCACTCTGTCACCCAGGCTAGAGTGCAGTGGCATTATCTAGGCTCACTGCAACCTCTGCCTCCCAGGTTCAAGCAATTCTCCTGCCTTAGCCTCCCGAGTAGCTGGGATTACTAGTGTGTGCCACCATGCCCGGCTAATTTTTGTATTTTCAGTAAAGACTAGGTTTCACCATGTTGGTTAGGCTGCTCTTAAACTCCTGACCTCAAGTGATCCACCCACCTCGGCCTCCCAAAGTGCTTCGATTACAGGCAAGAGCCACTGCAACCAGCCGAACAGGCAGTAAATTTTTACATGTATATGTAGCTTTTAGATTAGTGCAGTAGGGCTTCAGTTCACATTGATAGGCTGAATGAGTAATATGGATATTATTACTCCAATTTTTCAGATGAAATTAATACTCAGAGAGATTGAATAAGCTGCTCACTTTCTCAAAGCTAGTTGCTGTAAGAGTTAGGATAAATGACCTATTTCTTTTCTTTTATTTTTTTTTTATCCTATGTACAGTCATTCCTAATCAATAACATACTTCTAACTCCACTGTGCCCTAAGGGCTTCTCTAAAGCATGTAGCATGATACTGAGCACACAGTAGGCCTTCAACAGTTGCCACTATTGATGTCACTCGTCAGTGGTGTGTTATTAGTTTATTACTGCCTTATGATAAACTTCTCCATTGGCTTGCAGGTACAGAGAGCAGCTCTGCTGCTGCTCCTCCAGAGTGCGGCATCATCTTCCTGCTCTTCCTTCCATTTGCTCTATTGGCTCCTACTCCTCTCCCACTGAAGAAACTGTAGCTTTCCCCAGGGCTTAGGCCCAAGCCCTGCTGAACCTCTATCTCTGTGTGTTTGTCTGCATGTCTGCAATTACTTCAACTCAAACTGTACCCACCAACGACAAGACCCTTAGAAACTGCCAAATCCTCATTGCTGAGTGATTTCCGTACTGCTACTGCTGCAGAAAAAGAAGAAAAAGTCACATCCTTCTCACCAAAAACTAAAGGGGGAAACACAGAACCAGGGAAATTCTGTAAGCAATGGTGAACTGTTTATTCAGGGCTCCAACTCTGCTCTTGCACCTGTGCCCTGCTGTGGCACAGTCTATAGTTTTGAACTTTGTATAGTACAATGCTCAGCAAGAAGAAGAAGTTACCTTCTGGTCTGAGAGCCTCCTGACCAGTCTTGTCAGACTGAAAGATATTGGCTTTGCTCTATCAAGGTGGCTTCTGTCCTGTGCTAAATGACTTTATATTACTGATATGTAAGCTTCTGAGAGACTTATTTAGACTTCAGTATCACTGGCCATTAGATGCCAGTGATGTGTGGTGAAGTTGCTCAGGGTGTGAAGCCAGAGAATTTATGAGAATCCAAGTGTTCAGACCTACTTCCCAACTCCAGCACCCAAGAAATGGGCCTCTAAAGTAAAGAGCTTTGCAACTGTTGCTACTGCTGTATCACAGTCCCATACTGAGAGAGTCAAGCTTATAGATTTTGGACCTACTGTATAGAAATCTCAGATCGTTTTGTGGCTCCAGAACTATGTCTAGAGTGGTCTTAACCTTTCTGAGCCTCCTTCCAGACAAGTAAATTGGGATAAGGTTACCTGCCTCATGGTGTTGTTATAAAGTCAAAATGATATAAAGTATATGAATTGCTTATAGTGAGTGTTAAGAAATGGTGCCCATTATTATTGAAACAAGAGGACCTCTGAAAGAATGCAAAGTCAATGCCTACTGGCTCTTTTGGTCAGTTGGCTGAGAAGAGCATGTGAGGTCATAAAGCCAAAGTCCAAAGGGAGCTGAATTCTCCCTGCCTGCAAGAGAGGTCAAGAATGTGGTGTAGTTGGTTAAGTTGTGAAGGTTCCACATGATTATACAGAACTTGCAGGCCTTCGTCAATTTTCCCATAATGATTAAGTCTTTCAAAATAAAAAAGATCTTACGCATATACTTCATACAGCAAAAGAGACTGGGAAATTGGGGGAAGGTGTCAATAATAGCCAATGACTACATATTTCAGATACTGTGTTAAGTCCTTTACTTGTGTTTCCTCATCTAATTCCTTGTCTTCCATGGCAGATCTAAGCATTCCCTCCTTCCAGGCGCCTGGGTCTTCCTGGCACTATGAATTGAATAAATTATTACTCCTATCTTAGAAACAAAAGGAAATGATGGATCAGCAAGGCTAAGTAATTTGCCCAAAGTTACACAGCAAGTTGGTGGTACTGAAACCAACATTGTATGGTTCTGGCATCTTTCCTTCATATCTGGGAAAGGGAAGGCCAGGGAGCCTGTTTTTCCTGAAGAAAGAAGACAGGACCATCACACTGAGGAAGCCAAGAAAAGCAGTGCAGGAAAAGCCGGGCAAGTGCAGTGTTCCAAGAGATGTAACCAGAGAAAAATCTGTGAAGTTTCCTCACAGGGACTTTCTCTGGGTGGATTCTAGATTCTGGGAAGCCTTGGGCTTCCCAAGAAGTTTTTGGCAGCACATGGTCCAGTCAAACTACATACTCAATACCCAGAAGAGAGAGAGGAGAAAATCAAGAACGGACAGTTTGTTGCCTGGTGGCCTGGGAAGGTCCCCATATTGAAAAAATTCAAAGTAGACTAAACAGTGCAAAGACTTTTCTTTTTCACGTCAACATTGCAGAGGTTAGCCAGAAATTAAAGCAGAGGAGGTTAGGAAGAGACAGGAAGTAGAGAGAGGAAGGAAGTGCTTTTCTCCCCACCACCGTCTTCTCTCTAGAAACATGTTTGAATAAATTGGAGACATTCTCCAGTCATTGCTGCCCAATGGAGCTTTCCAGTGACAAAAGGCTCAGGTGTGGGCTGGTTACACAAAGGATCTGAAATAATGCTCAAGGGCCCTGTGCTTGCTGGTCCTACCTTCTTGGAGTCCTGAAGACTGAAGTGAGGCACAGGAAGAATTGGAAAAGATGCATGTCTACCCATACCTCTCACTTCCTAGGAAAGAGTCAGCTCTGAGGGTATACTTCTTACATGGCTCTAATCCATGATAGAGGGGTCTACTTGGCCCTCTTATTACCTGTCAGTATCTGGGAAAGCAGGCAATAGAATCAGCATCTATTCTGTAAGCTCCAGCACAGAGAAGACTTAAACTGATCTCTAGTTACCTTCAACAGACAGGATCCCGTAATAAGATTTCTGAAATGAGAGAGAGAGAAACAGAGAAGCCAGACTTTCCACTAGGTACCTCAGAAACAAGAGGAACACAGCAAAAAATAAGGATGGACTCTGATATTCAGTGTCCAGTGATGGCCTCTTCAGTGAGGATTAGCGGCCCCCTCGGCCGGGTGGTGGCTCACACCTGTAATCCTAGCACTTGAGGAGGCTAAGGAGTTCGAGACCAGTCTGGGCAACACAGTGAGATCTTGTCACTATTTTTAAAAAAAAAAAGAAGAAAGAAAGAAAGAAAAAAGGATTAACAGCCCACTTAACTCATGTACTATTTGATACATTATTTTCCAATATTGTCAGATACTGGGAGCTTGTTCTCATCTCTACTAATCTTTATCTCTTCAAAGCCCTACCAATCAATTCCTTTAATACCTAGCTCAGAGGTGACATTCCTGGTGAATCCTGCCCTGCATACTTAATTAATCCTCCATTTGAGCTCTAGGTGCCTTTTAATAGCCAAACTTTCTTATATGTCATGTAAAGTTATTCTTAAATTATTGAGCCAATAAATTTAAATTTACTTAGAAAACACAACTTTGACAAAAAGAGAAAAATGAGTCAGCTCTAATGCTACTACCCAGAGATAAACAGTTACTGTGGCCATGTATATTTTCTCAGACTTTCTGGTGTCAACTAAAGAAAAAAAAAATCAAGCTTGTAAAGAATTAAAGGTAGTTGTATTTAGAAGTCTTACTGAGGACTATAGACTGAGGCCTAGAGCCTGAGAACAGTCCTTCAAAGAGGTTCTGTCAGACTGCTCTGAAATAGTGTTTTAGCTCAGTTTATATATGGGTTTTGGAGGTTTAGTACGTGTAAAATCACATCAAACGTGTGCAGAAGTTACATTAAAGGAGAATCACACCGAAGTTTGGGTGTAAGAGTACAGCTGGTTACAGATTACAGAGGCGTCATCACTAACCCCATCAGATGTTACCTTACGTGTAAGAAAAGGCAGGGAATAGGGTCATTTATCTTTTAAGGAACTTAGTGACTCAGGCAAGAGACACTGTGGGGCCATGTGCTCTATCTTGCTTTGCCTTCAAAGCATCTTTCTGGAGAGCTGCACGTCGTCAGAGTTAAACTTTGTGAAATTATGCTGGCAAGCAGAAATGAACAGACATGCCTCCTTACGTTTGCTATGTTGTCTCACACTGGTTTTCTTTTTCTTACTGTTTCATCAAGCAACTTTTCTTCCATTTAGCAAAATATCATAAGCATCTTTTGTGTGTATCTGTATCTATTTCTATCTGTATCAGTATTTCTGATACTTAGTAGTCCACAGCATTTTTAATAGCATCATTATAGTACATATCATATTTTACTATAGTTAATCTTAAGTGGCTAGCATCTACATAGTGCTTACAATGTACTGGGTCATTCTCAGTACTTACATGCATCGATCCATTTAATCTTTGTAATCCCAGGTGGTTGGTCTAATTACTACTATCATTCAAATTTCACAGATAAAGGAATCTGAGGCATAAAGGGCTTAAGTAATTTTCCCATGATCATACAGCTAGAGACTTTAGAGCTGTAAGAGCTAGAATTTGTCCAGCTAGGCTGACTCCAGACTTTTAACTACTATGCAATACAACCTTAACAGTCTTTAACTGAACACCTAATAATTGGCAGTTTCTTCAAATATCTTATCCTTTAACTCTGCAAGTTGCAAAGAGCATGAGAATTTTGTGTGGAAGCCACATTTGCCTAATCCTCAACCCCACCCACCACTACCACCACCGTGCTGTCCTTGCTAATTAGCCAAGTATCTGTCTTTCCTCTCCTTTGCTTACTCCCCAGATCATCAACTCCTTGAAGTCAGGTAATGTGCAGCTTTCTTCATTTTTATAACTCCAGCACCTGGCATAGTTCCTGGACTACAGTTACCATGTAATAAATGTTGGAAGAATAAAGGTCGGAAGGGGTTTGGTTTGACTGATAAAAAGCAAGAAAAATATTTTTCATGAAAATATCAGATACCAAATTCTATTTAACACTGGTTTAAATAGAATTTGCAGACATGATCTGGAATTTTCTTTGTGGACTTTGCTCTGTGACACAAAACAAAACAAAAAGCTTAAGTGCAACTTTGGAAATCTCTAAACTCTTCTGAGGTCTGTGGCCAGGGGAACCAACGTAAGCCAGTTATGCTGTGGATTGCTGCGGTTCTCTAAAAGGAGGTGTGAGTTTGGGCTAATTCTCACCAACTTCCTACGCTTGGGACCTTTGTTCTTCTCTACTTTCTACCCCACTGTGGCATGCTCTTTTTTGTAGGAGCTCATTTTATCTCAATATTCTTTTTCAAAACTTCCTTTTGTCTGGTGGTTGATATTATAGCAACTGGCAAATCACATCTGTTTTTTCACAGCAAGTCTGGTGCTCTGCAAGTCACTTTGGACGACTTTTTTTTGAGACAGAGTTTCATTCTTGTTACCCAGGCTGGAGTGGTACGATCTCAGCTCATTGCGACCTCTGTCTCCCGGGTTCAAGCGATTCTCCTGCCTCAGCCTCCCGAGTAGCTGGGATTACAGGCATCCACCACCATGCCTGGCTACTTTTTTTGTATTTTTAGTAGAGACAGGGTTTCATGTTGACCAGGCTGGTCTTGAACTCCTGACCTCAGGTGATCTGCCTGCCTTGGTCTCCCAGAGTGTTGGGATTACGGGGGTGAGCCACCATGCGTGGCCTGGATCACTCTTTATTGCCACACCCAGTTCCACAAAGTTTGTGACCAAAGAGGGCATATGTACGTTTTAATAGCTAGTTTTTTCTTATGCGCGGTTGTGTCATAAAACCTTTCAGCTGAATGGGCTGCTTTGGTATTCCGGGTTTGGGATTTCTTTTTTAACAGTTTACTGCAGCAGCCATTCAATGTTTCCTCCTACTCTGTAACTGTCCTCCTCATTTGAATTTCTCCTCTCTCTCACTGCTGACTTTGTAAACTCTACAGAAATAGGCAAACTTTGGTTTCAGAGGAGGGCTGTCCCTGGTGGGTAAAACTGGCACAAAGCTGAATTTGATGAAACTGAAAGAAATATAGCACCAGTAAAAAGGCTTCAGCACACAGCAACCTGTACTTGCTTGACTCTCACAGTCCCACAAGAGACAAACAGAGTGGGTGGGAAAGATCTGAGTCTGTCAGTTTGCTGGGGGTGGGGTTGAAAAAATTTTGGGGGTACTTTCCATGGCTCATAAAACACAAGGTTTCACCGGCAGGAAATTGCCAAGAAGTTTGCTGTGTCTTTCTTTGCTAATTGCAAACTAGAAGAGGTAGGTTTACAACATCTCAAAATCCCCCAAGTGATTACAGCACTGTATAAGCAATTGTAAGTCTTCCAAACTGAGCCAGAGAATAATGGCTACTGTTTATTGAGCACTTAAAGGGTGCAGGCACTGTGGTAAGTGCATCACCTAACCTGGCTTATGGAAACCTCACTCTACTCTGAATGATACATGCATGGCCATCCTGGCTTTACAAGTGAGGAAACTAAGGTACAGAAAGAGTAAGTGACTCGCTCCCTCACATATCATACTACAGTCAACTGATGGGCAGGAAATAAGCCTAGAAAACTTTCTTCAGATCCTGCAACCTCATCACTGAGGTGAACACAGTTGACTCTTATCGTTGGAGGACACATTGACAACATATTAATAACACTGATTTCAGCTGACGTTTCTCTGAAGCGTCCAGAGCTTTACAGTTATTGTCACTGAGTAGTACTAAAACAAGTATCATTTATTTATTCTCTAAATGCTTATTGAACACTTACTATCTGCTCTTCACTGGCAACTCACCATGCCAATGCAGTTATTAGTAACTAATTTTTATTGAGTTAAATTTTTCACATGCTTTATTTCATTTAATCCTTGCACATATTTAAGGTAGGTGCTGTTATTGTCAGCTAAAGAATTGAATTGTATGGAGGTTATTTGTCAAACACTGTTATCTACGCTGCTGTCGTAAGTGGTGAAGCCAGGATTTGAACCCAGTTTGATATGACCCCAAAATTAATGTTTTAAAGACAAAGTAAAATTGTGGGTTATCCATAATTTTAAATTACAATTAAATTTAATTGGGCATTAAATTGGGGAAATGGAAAAAGGGGAAGGTACATGGAAGAAAGGTCTGAACTACTGTACGCTATTTTAAAAATTTCCTCAATACATTTTTACAAATAGGCTAGAGAATCTCCTATTCAACATCTTCATTTGCCGTTTTTGCAGCTCCTGATTTATAGACCAAACATTCTATTACTCTAGAGTGAAGTGTACAAACCTGCTGTTTTGGCAGCTCACCAACCACAGAGCCCGGGACTCTCTGCAGCTGGCTATTTTTCTCTTCTTTCGATCTTCAGGGACTAAACTTAGTGCTTAATGAGACGACATGGATGCACTCAATTCTGCAGGTGATCCATGTCAGAGCTAACGCACATTCATGTAAATGAAGATGGTCCCAGGAATCCAGAGAAACCAGATGATTCAATTAAATATTCTACATGTTTCCTTAAGAAGGAGTTTACAGTGACAGTAAGATGCCTGAACTACGACAAACCTTCTATAGAAGACGTTTCCAACAGTTTAGATTTGGTCATTTTATGCTGAAGCAAGTTAAGTAGATTTTGCCATTGGGATGAGAAGCTGTGGGATCCACTTTGAACTTGACATGCCACCTTGTGGAAATTGGAGGCAATAAAAAATGTGGCCATTGAATACTACTCTATGATAATTGTATGATACAGGCTAACATTTATTGAGGGTTTACTATGTGCTATGCACTATGTGGAACACCTTTAAGTGTTACTTATCAAAACAATCTTAGGAGGTAGGTACTATTGTTCTCATTTTAAAGAGGAGTATGTGGCTTAGAAAGGTAATTGCCTGAAGTCCGATGCATAAAAGGCAAAACGGATGTTCGTAGAAGGGTTAGAGGGTTATGTCAGTGTGGCTTTTTTTTTTTTTTTTGTCTGCAGAATTATCTCACGTGATCACTAGTCTCTTCAAGTTCTCACCTTCTTCATCCTCTCTCATGCACAGATAAGGTTTTTTGTTTTTGTTTTGTTTTTGAGACAGGGTCTTGCTCTGTCACCCAGGCTGGAGTACGCTGGTGCGATCGTGGCTCACTGCAACCTCAAACTCCTGGGCTCAAGTGATCTTCCCACTTCAGCCTTTTGAGTAGCTAAGACTATAGGTGCACACCACCATGCCCAGCTAATTTTTAAATTGTTTGTAGAGGCGGGTCTCCTTTTGTTTCCTGGACTGGTGTCAAACTCCTGGGCTCAAGTGATCCTCCTGCCTCAGCCTCCCAACATGCTGGGATTTGATGTGTGAGCCACTTTGCCCAGCCACAGATAAGTTTTAAAGTCCAGATGACCTGGATCTTTTTTTTTTTTTTTTTTTTTTTTTTTTTTTTTTTTTTGAGACGGAGTCTCGGTCTGTCGCCCAGGCTGGAGTGCAGTGGCCGGATCTCAGCTCACTGAAAGCTCCGCCTCCCGGGTTCATGCCATTCTCCTGCCTCAGCCTCCCGAGTAGCTGGGACTACAGGCGCCCGCCGCCTCGCCCGGCTAGTTTTTTGTATTTTTTAGTAGAGACGGGGTTTCACTGGGTTAGCCAGGATGGTCTCGATCTCCTGACCTCGTGATCCGCCGGTCTCGGCCTCCCAAAGTGCTGGGATTACAGGCTTGAGCCACCGCGCCCGGCCATGACCTGGATCTTAAGACTTGGCTTTCCCCCTGTGTAACCCTGGGCTAGATACTTAACCTGAGTCTCATTTTCCTTATCTGCAGAACAGGGGAAATATTGACACACGTAACCATGCTCTGTTTCAGAAAGTACTTAATACATAAGTGGTGTAACAACTCTGAGGATAAATGAGATCTAAAATAAAGATTCACTGTATTAAATGCCTTTTATGTGCTGAGCACAGTTCTAATCTAAGCACTAGGCATCGAAGATAACAGTGGCCCTGGGATGGGATAAATTCTAAGGCAAAATAGTAGTTAAGAGCCTGGACACTGGAGTTGGACTACCTGGCTCTTACAGTGATATGTTACTAATTTCTCTAAGCTTCCATTTCTATATCTGAGTTAGTATCTACATGGAAGGTCCCTTGAGGATTAACAAATTAAAATATACTACACTGTTTAACATAGTACCTCATACATAGTAAGCACTCAATGAGTATTAACACTGATTTAATGCTTCGTGATATACTTACTCACTACATCACTTACACCAAAATCATGAAGGCATACTTGACTGACACTTGCTTACTTTGAATACCATGTTTACTCAATTTTGTCTCCCAAATATTTAAGTAGTTTTTTTTTCATTATCTCCTGTCATCATCTTAGTTATGACTGACATTTATAATATTGATTACAGAACTAACTTGCCAAATGGGCTCCCTGACTCAAGCAATCCTCCCACCTCAGCCTCCCAAGTAGCTTGGACTACAGGTGTGTGCCACCATGCCAGGCTAATTTTTGTATTTTTGTCAGAGACAGGGTCTCACTAGGTTGCCCAGGCTGGTCTCGAACTTCTGGGCTCAAGCAATCCGCCTGCCTCAGCCTCCCAAAGTGCTGAGATTACAGGCATGAGCCACTGCACATGGCCAGTATGATCGTTTCTATTCTGGTCCAGGAAAATAACTCTAAATGGAATTTTTTTCACCTCTTCTATTTCATATCAGTCAAGGTATTTCATATTAGGTCCCACTCAAAGATAGCATGAGGGATTCTTTAAATGCATAGTTTTGCCAACTCAAGAGAAAAGGAAACCTTAGAGGCTTGATTCTAAATGCCCATTCTGGGAAAGTAGTATTTAGCATGAAGCAACCATAATTCATGCTTGCCATTCAGACAGGAAGTGGTTAGATTAATCTTTCAGCAGATGTTTTCTGAAAGCTGAAATAACTTCTCATGCATTGCCACTCCTGTAGCTTGATCACAACTAGAAAGGGTAGGCCAGGTCACATACATCTTCATCTTACTCGTTTCTTAAAGAAAAGTGTGATTAACAAGGTGATAAACTGAAGCAGTAACAGCTTCTATATAGAAACATGTTTTAAAATATTAGTTGTTGGCACCAGGCATCAAACAATGTTGGCAAGCTCTGAAAGCAAACAAACAAATTACTTTTAACAAAACCAACAATTTTTATTATCTTGCTTTATATTTAATGGATTAGAACTATAAAAAGATTCTTACTTTGTAAGCAGAAATATAAGTTGGATAGTATTTGCAGATCCTTAATACCATTTTAAATTTCATTTATGACCCGCTACATTATAAATGAGATGCTCTAAAATAATAATCGTTTTTGTTGTTGTTATAGAACAATGAGAATTCCTGTTAGGAACACAGGTTACTGTTTACATTTGCTTGTTCTCTTAAATAGTATGAGAAAGAAGTAAGGTGGAGCTGTTGGGAAAGCCCATCGTGGACCTTTGGAGATTATCTTCTTGGTTCAGTCATCTCCACCACAGATTTTTAAGAGTGTGATTTCATAGTCTCCAGAAGTATCCGACTGCAAAGAACAAAATAAATGAAGAACAAACACAGTATAAATAGTGGGAGACCATAAATGAATCAAATCCTATAGCACTAGGGAATTCACCTGGGTGTGAGACTCATGAGCTATACCATTTAGTAAAATGTACCTGCAATTCCATCAGTCATTCATACCTGAGTGCAATTATGTTCTGATCAGGATCTTCTTCACAGTAAACAACATTTAGATTCTTCTTGATATATTGTAGTTACATGTCAATTTGGGTTTAATAAAATAAGATTGCATCACTTACATAACATCAATTTCTAAAAAAATTCAAAAGATTATAGTTTTAATAATATTTATCAAACACTTGCTATTCAAAAGGCTTAATGTGTATTAGCTACTTTAACCCTTTTAAAAGCTCTCTGCAATAGGTACTATACATATCCCCCATGTAATAGATAAGTAAAATGAGAAAAACAGGTTAGGAAACTTGCCCCAAATCTTATTGAGAATAAGTGACAAAAGCAGGATTTGAATCCCTGTATCCTGGCTCCTTAATACCCTGCTACACTGCCTGACTTAGGAAAGTGAAATGAACCACATTTTTAAAGAATATGTTTGTCAGTTCCTTTTCCCAAGGCCAACCAAAAATAGATTGTTGTTCAGAAAAGATACCGTGTGAGGTTGAGGCTTAAAGGGCAAAGATAGCAAGTTTGTAACGCAAAAGACTTCATAGGAGGTAAAACTTGGCTTTCAACCTGGATTGTGTAAGATGCTCACATTATTTTTATTTTATTTGAGGCAACCCAACCAGTGAGCACTTTTTATCACTTAAGTTTCATATTTGAAATGGCTGTCACTGGGGTAAATATTAGAGTAAGTGGTAATATAAAGGAAGTCTCAGAGAAGGCTCATTTAGTGAAGAAGTTAAGCATTACTTTCATAGTAAGACAGAATAGGCATTTATATATATTGTTCTGTTTTCTTTATTTCTTGTTCATTTGTCTGTTTCACAAAATATATGACTCAATATTCTTCATTTTTGTATAGATTTCAGTTCTTATGCTGTTGGTTTTCCTGTCTTGCTCTGCAATAGCAGAGCTGACAAGTCAACAATGCTCCAGCTTTGTATTAAAAGAGCTCCTTCTAGACATCTCTGATCAGAATTTTAAACAATTAGGCCTTCTATCAGTTAGTCAAGAAAACACATCCAAGTAGCTCAAAGTATATTTCATAGCACTAATGACTTACTTGACCTCTCCACATATCTTACATGGCTCAAAGACATCTCAAACTCAACACATGTAAAGCCAAACTCATAAACTTCCCCCAACTCCCCAAAAAGAAAAGTAAAAAAAACCCTAAAACCTGATCCTCTTGCAAGGAATGGCCCCACTATCTGTTTTCCAAGTTAGGAACTTGAGTGTCATCCTTGCTACCTTCCTTTCCTCACACCAAGATATTATACCAAGTCCCTTAGGTTTTAGCTCCTAAATATCCTTTGAGCCCTTCTTATTCTCCAGAATAAGAAGATCTCACAGGGATCTTTTCATGATCCTGATACTAACTCTTCAAGAGCTCATGCCCAGAACTCTTCAATGGCTTCCCCTTACTCTTAAACTAAAGCCAAAATTCCTTAAACATTGCCAAAAAGATCGTGCATGATCTGGCCCCTACATCCTCATTTTTCATTATGCTTCCTCCACCATGAGGCCTTTCTATTTGTCATTTCTTTTATTAGAATGTTCTATTGGCTCCCTTACCTCCATAACTTTTGCCTTATTAATATCTACTTATTTTCCAGATCTGAATCATGACTTTCTCATAGAAGCCTTTCCTGTAAAAGTCCTCCTATTATAGGATCTTTTAGCACAATGTCGCTTTCCTTTACATTAAACATAGTTGTAATTCCATAAGGACAGAAAATGTCTTCCCCCACCCCATCCCTTTGCTTATAATTATAACCCTGAGCCTAGCACATAATATGCATTTGATAAATATTTTTAATTGAATGAATGAATTTGCTGATTTCAAAGCTCTCTTTCAGCTGAACTCATCTTGCTACTTGGATTTTATTTCTCAATATTGCCCAAGGTGGACCCTCTAATCAAACAAGTGCCTTATTACTTCTTTCCCTCTTGCCTCTTCCCATACCTGTTTCTAGAGCATTTACCTTTAAGACCCTATTGACCTGGGGTCTTAAAGGTAAATGCTCGAGCAGAGTACCTGGCCCATAGGAGACACTCAACACATGCTTGTTGACCTGAAAGGCAGGCTCAAGACCCATTTCTCTAACCCTAAACGTCTTTTCTTCTCAATTCCGATATTACTAGCTCTGTACTCAACAGTCTAGTATCTAATTGTATGTTGTTTCAATTATTATCTTCCAATTGTTTCTTTATAACTACCTCAGGTCTCCACATAGATTATGAGTTGATTGTGAGTGGCTACTATATTTTCCCATAAAAAACTTGGAATTGTGCTATTTATTAAGTAAACACAGAATCTGTCCACCAAGGAAAACTACCAGAAAACATAATTTCATCTAAATTTTCCATAACATCTTCTTAATAAGTAATAAGAGGTACACACTGGTTTTCACCTCTGTTCTTCCTTGTCTTCTCCTTTCCACCAGTCACCCCCTGAGAAAGGTGTCAATGGACAAAGAAATGTCTAAACAATGGGTAGAAGGAAGAAGACAGGCAGGATTATAGGCTGAGATAATATGCAAAATGGAACTCTACCCCCTGAATTTCAAAAACAACCATCTAAAAAGATCCTGTTCATCAATAGCAAAACTATAATGAGATTACTTAATAATATATGTTAGGTAGTAGAAATAAAGAAATCTTATATTATTTCAAATTGCAAACTGAAGTTTTCAGTGATGGATTTTTCTTTTCTATCAACTACAAATAGCTTAAATGTTTTCTAATACAATAAGCCTCAATTACCCAGACCATTGGGGAATGGAGAGCCACTGGTTAATTTAATTTTCTGCTTTGCTGAGGGTGAACTGAAAGCCCTCTTTATGTCTCAACCTTGTTACTGACAATCTTTAGAAAATGTGTGAGTCTATTTTTCTGCCTTAGTAGCTACAATATGGTTAACGTTATTGAATCTTTCTCTGATGATTGAAACTATTGTGATGTGTCAGGACTGATTCAAATAGAATTGAGTGTGAGCAGTTGATGCAATTTGTGCTAAGCCCCAGGCACAGTCTGAGAACTGCCTTTTTGAGTAAGTTCCTGATTTCAACTTATTCATGCATCTCAGCATCTCTTTCTGTAAAAGTTTAGTGCAAAAACAAAAACTCTGATTAAAAAGAGAAAGATTTTAGTGAATGAATCTAGTTAACTGATTGATGTTCATTCATTCATTCATTCATTCATTCATTCATTCATAAGCCATTTGTAAAGTCAGAGGCAGGAACCTTCCCAAGATAGCTGCAGAAAGACCCAGGTTAATATTTATGCCTGGTCAAGGGTGGCTATTGCGGGTAGGGCCATAGTGAAGGTTGGACCAAAGACTCCAGCTGCTGGCAGTGACACTGGAATGTGGTCTAAGCCAGGTGTCCTCAGGGGCCATCGCTGGGTGTAAGCTCCCTCACAGAAGTAGGGCTCCAGCCTTGTAGGGGCTTGAGAGAGGGTGCTGCTGGGAGCTACCCAGGATGTCCATGGTGCATAATGATCCACAGCTTAGGGTATCTAATCAGCATAGACTCCATTCCCAGTTTTGGACCCTCAGTGCTCAGAGCAAACACTCTCTGCTTGGCTGCTGCTTCCCTCTTCATCCTGGATCGCCTTCTAGGACCCAACTCTCAGCTTAGACCTTGGAGAGTCTACCTGGGTCCAACACTCTCTAGTGCTGATTTCCCTGAGACATTCAAGGGTAGATGGAGCAGCAAAGAGATGGAGAGGTCTGCATAGTCTGCAAGTCCTCTGTGAAGACAGCCCTAAGCCTATCTTTTCCCCTTGTCAGTGTGGCCTTGGAGGCGAGGACTGTGGATTGCTCCACTCACCAATCTCAGCTTACACTTTGTTCCAGGGAACCAGCTTGGACTAACACTCTCTATCACTCATTTACTAGAGACTTTCATAGGTGGTCTGGAGCACGGAGGTAGAAAAGTAAATCAATGGAAGGCTGCTGAGCAGGTGCGGGGCTAGCTCCTTAGTTCACCACTAACTAGTTGCCATCTTCCTGTTGGGACTATGACTTTTGAACCATGAGCTTAAGGTACAGAAGCCTCTTGTACAATTTGTCAGCCTTACTGCCTTATTAATTCAAATAATTTGTAACTTATTTGAAGTTTCTATGTATAATATATCAACTGAGATCTGAAAACAATGAAAATGGTTTTCATGCTTTAAAACAGAAAGGAAGGAGCCCATTTTAGGAAGATGCTTATCCAGAATGAAAGAAACAGAAGGGACTAGATTTTTAAAAAAATAAAAAAAACTGTAAAAATTGATAAATTTAATTAAACAAGATGTGCACCCTCTGCTTGGAAAAAAATACATTCGGCCAAGTCAAAGGACAAAGAACGGACTGGGAAATATGACCAGACAAAAGGTTAGTCTACCTTATGTGTAAAAGGTCTTAGAAACTGACCAAAAAGAACAAAAACCCAAAAGAATGTGGACAAAGAATGTAAAAAGACAGATCACAGAAAGAGAAATACAAATGTTATTTAAAACATGAAAATACACTCAGTCTCACTTATACTAAGAAAAATGTATATTACAACTACACTGAGATACAATTCCTCACCTATCAGACTATGAAAACCCAAAAGTTTATCTATAGTCCCAGCTACTTGGAGGCTAAGGCAGGAGGATTGCTTGAGCCCGGAAGTTCTAGGCTACAATGTATTATGATCACACCTGTGAACAGTCACTGCACTTCAGCCTGGGCAACAGAGCAAGACCCCATCTCTAAAAAATGTTTTAAAAACCCAAAAGTTTGAAAATACCCTCTGTCCCAAGGCTATGGAGAAAGAAAGACTCATACATTCCTCATGGAATTGCAAAATGGAATTCGATTGGTAATATTTGTCAAAATTTTAAATGCATTTACATCTGTCTAAGCAATCCTACTTCTGAGAATTCATAAAGATACATTCGTACCTGAGGAAGTGGTGTATGCATTATACAACATTGTTTGTAATAGCAATAAACTGGAAGCCTGTTTGCTATGGTGAGTACAAATACACAAACAATGGAATGATATACAGCTATTAAATAAAACGAGAAAGTTTCCTATATACTGAAATGAGAAGCACTCTAAGCTGCAGAACCATGCTGTCTCATGTAAAACAGAGAGGAAATTTAAAATACATATTTTTCTTTACTTACATTGTCATAAAGACAAATAAATACATACGGTACAATATAAAAACAGGTAACCAATTTGCATATGTAATTCACAGAAGAAGAAAAATTAGTGGCTAGTACACCAAAAAAAATATTGAGTGTCTATTATATGCCTGGGATTTTAGAGCTGAAAATAAGGGACACTGCAGCTACTGTTTTAAGCTCAGACAACACATGTATGCATTGACAAGGAGAGAGAAATCTAAGTCATATATCTTTATATTTTAAGGAATATAAGAGTAAGGAGATGGGTAGAGAAGGGCAAAATATGTTTTGCTATTTTTAAAAGTAGACTTACTTTAATTGCTGAATACAGGGAATAGCCATAATGCTTCTTGAACTCTATTCGAATGTCCAAAAGGTCAATTTCTGATCTGGACACCATTATTCGGTTCAGAGTAAACTCATCAGTTCCAGCACCCTGTTAAGAAATGCAGGTGTTCACAATACAAATGTCATTGGTCACAAAGCAACATGGAGATTTATATTTATAAGAATCAGATAATGGTGTGCAAAATATTCAACTACAGTGATTCTTATTCATTATTATCAAACTTATCATTCATTATTCAAGAAATATTTGTTGAGCACCTACTCTGTGCCAGCATCATGCTAAATGCTGCAAAACAGAGATAAGATACCCATGTTAAGCTTCCAGTTTTGTAAAGAATACAGGCAAGAAAGTAAGCCATTGCACAACAGTCTGACATGTTGAAAATATTGGGTACCATGGGAGCATACTTCAGGGGGGCCTAAGAAACATTAGGGATTAGGATAAGTCTGAGAAAGTGACATTTAAGCAAGGACTAAACAGTCAACAAGGGGAAGGAGTAGGTTCATGCAGGGAGGATAGAAAGGTCCTGTAGAGGAAATAGCAGGTGTGAAGGTTTAGGGCAAGAAAGAATGCCACGTTCAAGGATACATAAGTAACAAATAGGGATAACAAGAAAAGTGTCTGGAAAGGCCAGACCTTGTTAACCATGAAATGAAATTCTGACTTTATCCTAAGTGTGGAGAGCTACTGTAATATTTTAAACATCAGAATGTTGAGATCAGATCAAATTCGTGGTTTCAGAAAATCACTTTGACTGCAGCATGAGAAACAGATTGCAAGGTAGGAGTAGAGTGAAGATAAGGGAGTAAGACTGAGGCTTTGAGACTCATCTTGAGGAGACTGAGTAATTAAGGAAAGAGATGACTGTGGCCATCCCTAGAATAAAGGCAGTAGGGATGGAGAAAATGGGAAGATTTGAGAGTTGCTTATGTAAATGGATTGACAAAATATAATGAGGTGTCACTACAGGATAATGAAAAAGAGAGATAGCGTAAAATTTCTAGCTGAGCAGTTAGGTGGATTTTGACCTAATGATGGCCAACATACTAAATGATATTCCATTCATCTATGTCCAGCAAATGCTTATGAGCATCGACTATAGCCAGGCATTATTCCATGTGCTGTGCATATGGTGGTGAAGAGAACAGATTATATCTCTGTCTGCGTGGACCTTATGTTCTAGTAGATGGAGACAGACAGTAAAGCAAATTAACTATTGCTTAAGTAAATAGTGATCAGAAATATGAAGAAAATAAAGCTGGAAATGGCGTGGAGAGTGACTGAAAGGGAACCAACCGGCCTGGTATAGTTAGGGGAGACCTCTCTCAGGAGGACAGCTGAGACCTGAAAGATGAGAAGGAGTCAGCTAGGGAAAGATCTAGAGGAGGAGCATTCCAGAGAAGGAATGGATGCAAAGACTGTGATGTGAGAATAGACTTGCCACAGTTGAGGAATGGAAAGAAGCCTGGGGTGGCTGAGGCATAGTCAACAAGGCTGGGGAGTAATGGTATGACTTCAGAGAGTTGGGCAAATTCCTGTTGGGGCCATTCTCTGGGATGACTGAACAGGGGAAGGGGAGCAGATCTGGGGCTGGGTGACTTGAGGGAAAGGATGTGTTCACTTGGGATATAACTTTGAAGGTACATGCGGGACTGCAGAAAATGGCCAGTAAAGAGATCGAGGTAAGCATCTTCTGTGCACAAGGCCCTGGCCTAGGGTCTGAGGATAAACAAGAGCCTGTACTCATGGAGCTCATCATCTGGCAGTAAAGACAGACAAGCAAACACAGGGTTACGGCATCATTAAAGGCCGCCCACTCAGCTGGGTTTATTTTAAGTAAGGCAGCTTGAGAGGCCACGGGATCTACTGGGTCTCAAGTTTGAGGTTTGGCATTCTAAAACAAGTTTTACTGCCTGCACTTACTGTGAAGTGGCGAAAATAATGTGGTCAATACTTTTCTGTATCTATCTCTATATGGATTAGAATACTATTAACCTATGAGACAAATTAGTAGACAAATTAGCTACTGTAGAAAACTAATCTAAGTGGAAAAGAAATATGACATTCTATCAACATTAAGTCATATTTTTACCTTCTCATTTTCTTTTTCTTTTTTTTTGAGACAGAGTCTCACTCTGTCACCCAGGCTGGAGTGCAGTGGCACAATCTCAGCTCACTGCAACCTCCGCCTCCTGGGTTCAAGCAATTCTCTGCCTCAGCCTCCCAAGTAGCTGGGATTACAGGTATCTGCCACCACGCCCAGCTAATTTTTGTATTTTAAGTACAGACGGGGTTTCACTATGTTGGCTAGGTTGGTCTTGAACTCCTGACCTTGTGATCCGCCCGCCTGGGCCTCCCAAAGTGCTGGGATTACAGGCGTGAGCCACCACACCCGGCCTGTCTTCTCATTTTCTATTTAAAATAGAGGATGAACTTTTAAAATCTAAAATTATACATAAATTTTCATCTTTCATACAAGTGGAATATTAGCATTTACTGAAACTTGTCATATTAGAGAAAATGAGACTGTTTTAGCTAAATACAAATCAAGCTATACCTACTTAGACAAAAAATTATTTCATAAATCCAGGTCTGTTTATTTTGAAGAGAAAATCAAGTGTCTGTGTAAAGAGTGTACTGTATTATACCTTGATTTGCTGTAATATAATTTATCTTAAAATGTTCAAATTACATTAAAATAACTAATTTTTAAATATTTGTTCTACTATTTGCATACTTCCCCAAGGGAATTAAGGGACGCTAAGAATGCACACGAACTTTCCAGACCAACCTTCAAAGCTCGATGCAGTCTTTCTGCTAAAAAGGCCGGCGTGTTCCTCACACAATGCACTGTCATAAAAAGCAAAGTAATGTTCAGCTCCACGGAATAGAAATTGGGTTAATCTATAGTAAGTAACACGTTTTTTAAAAAGATTCTTTGGACTGTCATACCATTCTACCCCCTCCCCACAACTGGCTTTTACTTGGAATGAAAGAAAGGCTGCTTACCCTGATTTTCAAAGCCTTTTAACGTCATATTTGCACAGAACTTTAGCACAGTAATTATCTCCAGCCATGGGGAAAATAAAATTACCTGCCAAAGAAACTCCCACAGCGACTGACTCATCTCTGGATCCCAGACACATCGAACACCTACGCTTTCACTGATAACTCCCTAGGGTGCGACACTGCTCAGCTACTAACATCTCGGGCTGCTGATGAACAACTCGGGCCTGACAACTGCAGCGATGTTGCTCCAAATAACTCATTAGGCACGAAGGGGCACTGGAGTTCCATTTAAAAGCAATTTTTCCCATGGAAAGAATTTTCTTTTAAATAACTGGAGTAGAATTTACAGGCTGGTTAGAGTGACTCCATTAGAACAAGTACCTGTCATCTAAATTCAGTTGCCTAAAAAAAAAAAAAAAAAAATACAATCTTCCAATTCTTTATTTTGAAATAACAAGAAAAGCAGAAATAAAACAAGAAAAAGGAGACTGACAAAAATGCAAGACTAAATGATCTTTTAAACAAAACGAAAATAGGAATAGAAAAGTCTGTAGGGAACAAAACCTATTTACAGCAACACAATTATTTTCCTAATCTTACATCTGATCTCTAGGTAGGAATCCAACCAAAAGTGAATGGA
This sequence comes from Macaca mulatta, assembly GCF_049350105.2. Classification (NCBI taxonomy): domain Eukaryota; kingdom Metazoa; phylum Chordata; class Mammalia; order Primates; family Cercopithecidae; genus Macaca; species Macaca mulatta. The sequence goes on from NC_133410.1 coordinate 55,239,830, forward strand.
TTTTATAATGAATTTTGGAGCTCAGAACAAGAATAACTGACTTTCACATCGTGGCTTATAGACTCTCCTAAGGAAAGCTAAAAGACTTTTGGCTTTTGTAAGTGATTTAAGGGAAATAGAAGGAGAAATGTATTAGAAACCCAAACACGGCATTTAGAATAAAACTGTTACATGAAGTTCTCTGACAAGAAACCAACCATTTAAACTAGTAAACTCACATTCAAGTAAGCCATAATAGCCTGATACAAAATAATGATGCCCACTTTCATCCTATTAAGCTTTTCAGTCACCTCCCTGCCAACTAGATTCGTACAATCCCTTCACGATCCTTTCTTCCCTTTAGCTTGCCTTCTGCTTTATGTTCTTACCTACTAGATTTGTTCTTTGTATCTGAAAGTTTTGGAAGGTGGCAGTATGTTTTAGTGGGAAGGAGGCTTCACCACCCAGCACCATAGGCAGGGAAGCTTGGGAGTCCGTTAGAGTTAATTACCATGACCAAGTATTCATAATTGCCCATTCCCTACCCTATTCATTGTCTTGACCACACTTTCGTCAGGCCTCTCTCCTCCCACAGGTTCCTGAACTCTGGCTTGTCCCCAGTCCCGAGCAAGCCCTAAAATGCAGAACATGCCTCTGTTGCAGCTTATCTTGAGAGTCCAGCTGTCCACCGCCAGACGTGTTTCCTGTCAATCCCCAACGATCACACCCTCGTGCTTGCCCAACATTAAAAGTTGCTGCTAAGACTTTTCTGTTGGATTTGGAAACTTTTGCACATTTTTTCCCCCTGTCTTTTAGAGACACCCAGCCGAGTCTTGCATGTTTCTGAAATCAACATGTTCTCTCTATTGAAATAGTTTTTCTGAATAAAGCCTCTCCTTACTTAAGGCTGGATTTGTTTTTATTTGGCAGCTAGTATGCTCCTATTACACGATTCTAAGATGACACAGCTCAGATGGTTTTTCATGTCAAAAACTATGTGTTGACCATTGTATTGGATTCCTTGTGTATGAAATATGCAGAGTAGGCAAATCTATAGAGACAGAAAGTAGATTAATGATTACAGGAGCCAGGGGGTGGGGAGGATTGGAGAGTGACTGTCAATAGTTACAGGGTTTCTTATGAGGCTGATTAAAATGTCCTAAACTTAGATTGTGCTGATGGTTGCAAAACCTTGTGACTATATTAAAAAGCATTGAATTGCACACTTTGAATGGATGAATTTTATGGTATGTAAGTTATATCTCAATTAAAAATTTTAAAGACTGGTTTATTCCAATGGTAGACGGAAACAGAAAATGAAAGTGTGACATATTTTGAACTTCAGTTGAATTATAAGGTCTTTTTTAACATGATAAAATAATGTGTATTATAGCCCAAATGTAATACATAATTCAATGATATATTTCCAACAATGCTCCTTGGCTCAATGAATGAGAGTTTGTACGTCTCAATAAAGTTTTTCAAACATTACGGCTTAGCAAGAACACCAAATGAAAAACAGCAGGCAGAATTAATATAAAGATTAACAATATAGGCCAGGGGTGGTGGCTCAAGCCTGTAATCCCAGCACTTTGGGAGGCTGAGGTGGGTGGATCACTTGAGATCAGGAGTTTGAGACCAGCCTGGTCAACAAGGTGAAACCCTGTCTCTACTAAATATACAAACATCAGCCAGGTGTGGTGGCATGTGCCTGTAATCCCAGCTACTTGGGAGGCTAGAGGCACAAGAACCACTTGAACCCAGAAGGTGGAGATTGCAGTGACCTGAGATTGCGCCACGGCACTCCAGCTTGGGCGACAGAGCGAGACTTCGTCACACACCAAAAAAGAAAGAAAGATTAACAATATAAAATGGAAAAAAAAAATTAATCAGTTGTATCATTACCACTGGAACAGTCTGAGAACTAATTATGAAGACTGATCTCAATTCTACTTTTTTAATTGAAGAAGAAGGTTTTCCCTTTCTTAGCCTCCTCGGCCTATCTTTTAGCAATTCAGAGTCAACAGTGAGCTGAGATTGTGGCACTGCACTGTAGCCTGGGTGCCAGAGACTCCATCTCAAAAAAAAAAAAAAAAAAAAAGAAAGAAAAGAAAAGCCACTGATATCTTTCATAAATAACCAAATATGGTAGATTACCAAACTGGCTTAGGTCTTAGTTGCGTGTGTGTGTGTGTGTGTGTGTGTGTGTGTAAGTGTGTGTGGTTTTCTATAAAGAGACAAGGTCTTGCTATGTTGCCCAAGCTGGCCTTGAACTCCTGGGCTCCAACAATCCTTCTACCTCAGCCTCCCAAGTAGATAAGACCACAGGTGCACGCCACGGTGCCTTGCCTATGTCTCAGTTTTCAACAAAGCTCAATAAAAATGACAGTAGAAAAAAAAATATTTCAGCTCTCAAGAAGTCTACAAGCTAAACACGGTCATAAGACAAATACAAACTTAAAAAGCAAAGTAAGATTTAAAAAGATGGCTGGATGTGGTAGCTCACACCTGTAATCCCAACACTTTGGGAGGCTGAGGTGGGTGGATTGCTTGAGCTTAGGAGTTCACGACCACCCTGGGCAACATGGTGAAACCCCATCTCTACAAAAAATACAAAAATAGCTGGGCCAGGTGGTGCATGCCTATAGTCTCAGCTACTTGGGAGGCTGAGGTGGGAGGACTGCTTGAGCCTGGGAGGTTGAGGCTGCAGTGAGCTGAGATTACACCACTGCACTCCAGCCTGGGTGACAGAGTGAGATCCTGTTTCAAAAAAGAAAAAGAAAAAAGACTTAAAAAAATAACTTCTTCATGCATTCATTTAACAATATTTGCTGAGTGGATTGTGTGTATCCTGGACCATGATGGGGGCTGTAGGGAGCATAAAAAGATGGATCAGCCAGGATTCTTGCCCAAAAGGAACAGGCCTTGTCACTGAGTGAAAACAAGTGCAGAGTAACTTAGTTTACTAGCACTCGAAGGCTTACCTATGGCCAACAGTAAGTCTTCAAAATGCCCAGATAATTCTCCTTTTATGCTGTCCACAATGTCCTTTTGGCTGATATTTCTGTATTCATCAAATGCTAAAAGGAAGCACCACAAAATTATTTAAAGCAACCCAGTTGAGCACATTTGAATATATTCTAGTTTTTTATTTGATACGCACAAGATCAAGTAGCAAGCTAAAAACCTCCCTCTTTAAACCATGAAAATCTGGGTACAAAAGTTTTTGTTTTTCTTTTGTTCCTTTTTAAGGAAATCATCTACGATAAACCCCAAACATCCCTAGATAATTTTCTTCAATGATCTCTCTCTTTCCCCTTCTCTCAAGCAGTAAGCATTTCAAATAACCTAAATAGTCAAATAATAAATACTTTATCTAGTAAGGTGGGCTATTTTAAATTTTATTTATAGCAGCACCTGGGAAACGATACTATAATCACTAGTCAAATATGTTTTCTCTGGTAAAGAAATCTCAACTCTGAAGACTTCCTTGCACTGAATAAATCATTTCCTAAAGCGGCATGGCCTACTTCACACCTCCCAGAAGGCATCCGAATTTCTTGATCAGTATTTGCCCCAAGCAAAACCTGTACATATGTCACCAAGTATACAGGCATATTTGGTAAGCCAAGTACATTTTCCCCCAATAAAATTTTTAAAAAAGAAATTTTGGAGAGAGACCTAGGGTTATCTGGTTTTTGTTTCTCAAACAAAGACATGAATAAAGCAACTATCACTTACTGTTGTCATTATTTTATAAAACAAATGTGATTTTAATGCCAAAAGTTAAGAAAGAACAATTCCAGAATTTCAAAGTCACAGTAATATCCTTATGTTTACTCATCGTTTCGTCAACTCAGCATAAGCTTGGTCTTGCTGTGTGGCTGTTCTGTAAACTAGCACCTGGAAGCCACAGTCAGAAGATGTTCACCGTAAATGGAGGTTTAGTGTTCTAGGTGCTGTTGCTTCCAGAACAGCTCTAGGAGATGCCATGAGCGAGAGGGTGGGTGCCCACAATTCCATGTAATAGCTGGTCTGATGATAAGAGTCGATCCATTCTACCATTTACCTTCATATCAGAAATAGCTGAAGGTTAATCAGTATTGATGTGTCAACAGAGACTCACCTGCAGTGTCTGGCTTTTCTGGAAGTGGCTAACTAGAGAGAACTGTTAGGTGGAGTGGAAGCAGTTGGGCTTCTCCATGCCACAGGAACAAGCCTTTCTACTCTCACCCTAGAGGTGGCCTCGTTTCTTCTTCCGGCCACCTCCCTCCCCCATCTATTACCTGGTACTCACTAGGTAATCTACTCAGCCTCTACGGAAAAACAAAAGTGTAGTGTCAGTACTTCCTTGAGTTACAATACAGCTTCCCCATTTTGTTTCCTGAAGTGTGAATAAATAAACTGGAACAGACTGCAATTTTAAACTTCATTTTTCTAGATCTTTGTATACTAAATGCAAAAACATTTGTAAAAACAACACACAACACGAAGGATTGTAATGTGAGTTCGTACTTAGTTTTAGTTGAGGAAAGCTCCTTAAACACAGGATCTCAGTGAATTTGTCTTCATCCGTGCCCCATCTGTTCTCACCAGCTTTATAGAGAATCTATTCGCAAGAGAATGTTATTAGAGACACAATTATTTTCTTTTTTTGAGAGGTGACATGAGAAGAATGGGAGCTGTATTTTCGAGGTCAGTGCAATCATCTATTATCAAAGTCTCTCACTTTCAGCAGACTAGAAATCAATAATTGGGCTGGCAGGAGCTAAGGAGAATGATAACTACCACTGGGGCAGGCAAACAGTTAGGGTTGGTATCCTCAAGCCTCAGGCTTCTCTTTCAAACAGGCAAAAAAAAAAAAAAAAAAAAAAGCCCCCCCGTTGGTCTATTTTTCTCCTTTTTTCACATAAATGCAAAGGCAGCCACATAGGAGAATAGGTAAAGGAAATGTTTTCCCGCTTTGTTACTGACCTGGGCATCTTTTTTGGCCAGATGCTCATCCACTTTCAGACTTTCATCTCTTCTGCCCTAAACAGGGATGACGAAAACAAGGGCCATCCTTTAAAGACAGAAGATTCTAACACACGGTAACTCAACCAGCAAGGGATCTTAGTGGTTTTTTTTCAAGGCAGGACAGGTTGCACAGAAAAATCAGGTACTCTGGGCTCCAGTTCTGTTTCTGCCATTGACTAGTCGTGAAATTTTTAGCAAATCACACAATTTTATGGGCCTCAGTTCCCTTCTCTGAAAATTCATATATATATATGAATCTTATACATACATTCATACATATATTCATATATACATCTATTCATATATACATACATTCATATATACATACATTAATATGTATTCATATATACATACATTCATATATATTCATATATACATATATTCATATATACATACATTCATATATTCATATATACATACATTCATATATATGAATATATACATATATTCATGTATATATATATATATTTAGTGACAGGACCTCACTCTCTGTCAGCCAGGCTAGAGTGTAGTGCTGCAAATGTAGCTCACTGTAACCTTGAACTCCAAGGCTCAAGCTATCTTCCCGCTTCAGCCTCCTGGGTAGCTAATGTGACTACAGGTGCACACCACCACACACAGCTAATTTTAAAATTTTTTTTAGAGATGGGAATCTCACTATGTTGCCCAGGTTGGTCTCAAACTCCTGGCCTCAAGCTGTGCCCCCACCTCAGCCTCCCAAATCTCTGGGAATACAAGTGTGGGCCACTGTGCCCAACCCAACACAGAGGTCTTATGTGGAAGAAAAGACAAGGTACAAACTGGGAGAACATATTTGTAACATACATCCGATAAAGAACTTGTATCCAAAATACATAAAGAACTCTTAAAACTCAATATGAAAATAACAACCCAATTTAAAAATGGTTGAAAGATCTCAATAGGCATCTCACCAAAGACGACACAGAGGTGGCACATGAAAAGACTCTCGACATTGTATGTCATTAGAGAATTACAAATCAAAACAATCAGATGCCACTACACAACCTGTTAGAAGGGCTCAAATCCAAAACACTGACAACACCAAATACTGGTGAGAATGTGGAGCAACAGGAACTCTCATTCACTGCTGATATGAAAGCAAAATGGTGCAGACACCTTGGAAGACAGTTCTGCAGTTTTTTTTTTTTATAAAGCTAAATATCTCTTACTATATGATCAAGCAATTGCACCCCTCGGTACTTAACCAAAAGAATTGAAAACATGTCCACACAAAAACCTCCACATGAATGTTTACAGAAGTTTTATTTACAACTGCCAAAACTTGGAAGCAACCAAGATGCCTTTCAGCAGGTGAAATAAATATTCTATACATGGAATATTACTCAGTCCTAAAAAGAAATGAACTATCAAGCCATGAAAAGACATAGAGGATCCTTAAAGGCATATAGCCAAGTGAAAGAAGCCAGCCTGAAATGGCTACATACTGTATGATTCCAACTATAGGACATTCTAGAGAGGGCAAAACTATAGAGACAGTAAGATCAGTAGTTGGTGGGGAGGAAGGTATGAACCGCCAGAGCACAGAGGATTTTTAGGACAGTGAAACTACTCTATCATACTGTAATGGTAGACATATGACATTATACATTTATTAAAATCCATAGAACTATATGACAGAAAGAGTGAACCCTAATGTAAACTACAAACTTCAGTTAATAATAATGTATCAATATTCATTCATCAACTGTAACAAATACACATACTAATACAAGAGTGAGACCTTCTCTCTCTCTCTCTCTAAACAAAACAAAACAAAACAAAACAATTAGCCAAGGTGGTGCTGTGCACCTGTGGTCCCAGCTACTCAGGAGGCTGAAGTGGGAGGACTGCTTGGGTCCAGCAGGTCAAGACTACAGTGAGCTGAGATCACAGCATGGTTCTCCAGCCTGGGCAACAGAGCGAGATCCTGTCTCAAAATAATAATAATAATAATAATAATAATAATAATAACGGAAAGGAGAGAGTAGAAGAGGGGCATATCAGAGCTCTCTGTACTTTCTGCTCAATTTCTCCATAAATCTGAAGCTGCTCTAAAAAGTAAAGTTTATTTAAAAAAAAACAAAAAAAAAACCTCAAAGGCCAGGCGCAGTGGCTCACGCCTGTAATCCCAGCACTTTGGGAGGCTGAAGCGGGTGGATTGATTGAGGTCAGGAGTTTGAGACATCCTGGCCAACATGGTGAAACCCTGTCTCTACTAAAATACAAAAATTAGCCAGGTGTGGTGGCATGCGCCTGTAATCCCAGCTACCAGGGAAGCTGAGGCAGGAGATTTGCTTGAACCTGGGAGGCAGAGGTTGCAGTGAGCCGAGATCATGCCACTGCACTCCAGTCTGGATGACAGAGTGAGGCTCTGTCTCAAAAAAGAAAAAAAAAAAAAAAGTCCTCAAAAGTCCCCAAACCAACTGTAACATTAAAGGTTCTATGGTTTAAGTGATGTTTGTGTGCGTGTGTGTGTGCGGTGTGTGTGTGTTCATGTACAAATACTTAAGCACATTATAGAAAGACAGGAGACAGAAACAAAACATGGGATTACCTGAATTATTTGGCAAATTACAGGCGAATGAAACATTTAGCTACAATTGTTTAAAATGAATTTGTTCGTATTTTCAAACTTTAGGTCCTTGCATGACTGTCTGATTTCTGCCTGGTTTCTTTTCTGTGCTGCTGATACTCTGCTGCTGTTTGCTTTCTTCTGGTTCTCTTTCACTGTACACTCTGCTCCAATGATATAAATGCTGATTATCATTGGTCTTAATATAATACTAACAAACCGCCACCACCCTGTGTTGATCACTAAGTACTTCACATGCTCTCTGTTTCTGTTAATCTTCATAACACCCTATGAGTACTTGGCATTATTAGTATTTTAGTTTTACAGATATGAAAATGAATGCTTTAAGACTTAAAGAACTTGTCCAAATATACAAAGCTAGTAGGCAGCATGAGATTCCAGCCCTGTTTGATTCTAGAACCCTGTGCTAGAGCCCTGCTCTATACTGCCTCCTGTGGGTGGGTGTGTTCATGTCCATACACAAACAGATGTGCACTTATGAATATACACCTCTGAGAGCATATGTCTGCAGCAATGCTTCATAAATTTGGTGTTGTGGGTTCAACCTTCATAAGGTTTTCACATTTAAAGTAATTGAAACCATAATTTAGATAAATCGCTTCCTAATGCCATAATGTCTCACTTTGACAGGTGCTGTTTCAACCATGAGGCTGAGACCATTGTTGGGATTTTCTCACACTTTAGGTGCTATGTAAATCAGCTGAAAGAAAATTGGTGAGATATGGTTTAAATCACTTTCTCTCTTACACATAGCTATGAATATATCTCCTCTTTGACTTTACCATCTTTATGATAAAAGTCATGAGCCTTCTACAAAGAGAAAGCAAGGTGTGGCCTCATTAGGTCACATAGTGATTAATAGTTTGGCAGCTTTTCCAAGGTGGCAAGGCTGAAGTTGCAGCAATCACTTTCTTTTTTTAATCCTGAGACTGATACTCATTTGTTAGTTTAATTCCCATCTCTAAAGACAATTCTTCTGTATCATGCTTCCTATTTAATTTAGAAGCTAACAAAAGAAATATTTATTCTTTGGAGTCCAGAAGAAAATAAACCTGTTCTTTAAAATGGAGACACTTATAATGGAAATAAATATTGTATGTCGGATGATGTATCAGAATGCCTTCTAATGTCAAAATTGTGAAACCTGACCAAAACACCTCCACTTACTGATTCAAATAAGTTTTCTTTGTTGTTACATCATTATGTATGCTTTTATGATCTTGGTTAAACATTACATTGCTTGGTGGCAATGAAAATGTAAAATGAACAAACCATCTCATAAGGAAAATTGTGAACTGATTGTCTCAGTTTGGTTATTTTTAAACTCCCTAAAAATTATTATTGAGCATGCAGATTACTGGGGAGTTAAAAAATAAAAAATAAAACCTTACATCTGCCAAAGTCAACAGAGCTTTCCGGAAGTCACCAGATGTTTCCGAACTAATGTCATCTCCAAGACTCTTCTTGTATACTGAAACCAAATCAGAATGAAATTAAGCCTTGACAAACTGAAAAATACGATTATAAAACAGAAAAGTTTAAATGCCAACACTAGCAAAGAATGGGTATGTGATAAGACAAATCTTGCCCTTTAATTTCTTCATGCTTTTCTGTTGTGAGATGGTACATTCTTCTTGTAACTCTTACTGCACTGTGTTGTGGTAAATGCAAAAGAATAGAAAGAGTTGTCATTCTGGAGCAAATCATGGTTTATTTCATCTGACAATGGCACTAAGGGATGCATAGTGGAAAAGCTGGGGTGGATGAGCTACTAGTTTGCCTTTCAATTTCCATTCTGACCATCTTCCATACTAAGAGAACCCTAACCTTAAGCAAGATACAATGCACACAGCTTAAAAACTATATTCCCAGCTTTCCTCTTAGCTAGTGCAGTCCTATAACTTAGTTCTTCACAATGAAATGAAGGCAGACAAATATGACTTTGCTGGGAAATCTCCTTAAAGGGATGGGACCACGTTCATCTTAGTCCTTCCTCCATTTGACTGCCTTACATGTGAACTGATATCTGCATCTTGGGCAGCCATCTTGGACTGTGAAGATAAGGACCACTTCCTAGGGATGGCATAAAAGTAATCAAGAAGAAGCCTGAGTTCCTAAAAGCTTTTAGTAGCTGTCATACTAGTCCTAGAATTGCCAATGTCTAGACTTCTACATATGATTAAAATAAACTTCTACTTTTTGTAAGCCACTGTAATTTTTCTGTTTTATTGAATCTAACCCTAATCGCAAGGAATATAACTAAACTATATTTTTTAGTATCTCCCAAAAGTAAGAAAGCTACCTCAAAACATGCCATCTCCCTTTACAAATGCCAATTGTGTGTTCATGTATTTCAGTACTGACTAGATGTAGCCCCTTTTGCATGACCTGTGATGTGTGGTGCCCATCAGTCTTAAATCTCTGTCTGCCCCATCCATGGGGTGGTGATTCTCTTGGAGCCACTATACACCTGGTTGTAGGTGACACCATGTGGCTATTTGAACTCTGTCTTTATCATTCTCAAGAACTCTATAAATTATCCATAATAGCCATGAGAATTCTCATCTGTTTAAACCAATGAAAGACAATTATAGAAAGTGATATGAGATTATCCAATAGCAAGAACTGCATTGAGATGGAAACTTCTTCAGCATGATTTTAGTAAGTCTCCTTTTTATGAAATCTAATTTTTCAAAGCAATTCATATAAGCAAAATCCACCAAAAATGTGTGTTATTTTTCTAAATAATAATATTTAGTAGGCATCATTAAACCTAATAGTTGTGATATTGTTACATCTATCCTTCATTCTGGCTAGATAAAAACTTTAAATTTGAAAATATCAAGTAAAAGAATGAAGCTGCCATTTGTTAGAACTTGGGGAAGTATTTTATAATTTTGGAATTATTTAGATGAGACTCTATAAGTCATTTCACACAGCCTCTCCCTTTTCATGAAATATTTTGTGGGAAATTAGACTAAAATATTATTTCAATCTAAGCTGACAACTACTTTATGCATTTTGAGGCACAGTAGAGTATAAAATTAAATAGAGTATTTTAACAATACAGGTGTCTGGACTAGAACTTTGAGTTCCTGATACCTGTTTCAGTGTTCCCTCACACACCATTGACTTTAGAATACTGAAAAAAGTTAAGAATTTAGATCTCTATTTATTTAGACCCTATTGTGCCACTGTACCAGATACGCTATACAAGACGTCTGGTCCCTTTATGAGGGCCAACTTGATCGTGACTTCCTGAACCCATTGTATCTTCTGTCTTAGAGAAGGAGTGACACAGAAAAGGAGACAAAGACAACAGAATAATAAAGAACTGAAAGACTCCTAGAAATAATGAAGAAAACAGTAGCCAAGAATAACCAAAAACTATGCACAAATATTTATAAGCCTTGGGTAGACAAACACCATGTGGTAAGGGAAGGGATGTTACTTGCTGGTGTCAAGAACATGAGAAGCAAAAAGGAAGAGGAATCGTTACTGTCATGGAAAACATCAGCACGGGAAGCAATGGATGCCTGCGGCCGAGAGACTGACAACATAGCTGGGTCCCTCAGGTGGTGCTGTGACTTGAATCTCTGTAAAGCTTGGCTATGCATGATTGAGACAATTTCCTTCTTGATCTTCTTGTGTATCATTAATCTCTAGTAACCAAGGTAACCTTGATGCAGTTGTATCCCTTGTAGCCTCAGAGAGCATTACTCACATAGAAATTGAGGCTCTGGTAACTTTGTGCTATTATCATTTGTCATATCTTCACAACACTATCCTGAATGCTAAAAGTTTCACTTGGCTCTTAAGACCTTAACCTCAATTTTGAGGACACTCATTTAATAAATATTTGCACTTATCTCCCCCACTGTTCTTAGAACTGAGGATACAGTAGTGAACAACATAGACAAAAATCTTCATCCTCATAAAGCTTACATCCTGGAAGTGTTTGTACCTAAATGCTGGGCTCCAGGGATCTGTCACAGGGCAGGTCCACTAGGGGAGCAGTGACTCTCCTAAGAAACACCAGAAAATACCAAGCCAACTTGGGATACAGTGCATTGCTCTGATGATGGGTTTTGTAAAATACGTAAACCTTGTTGAACTGAAATATTTTAAACGCCTACAACATACCCTTTGTGCATTAATGATGAAGCAGTTCTCTTGTCTACTTCTTTCTGTTCCCACTCCCTTTTAGGTTCCACCAGTAGTAGGGAGTAGAGGGGGACTGGAAGGCAGGAAGTGGAAAGAAGTGCAAGATATTTGATGGCTATTCATATCAGTGTCAACCCAGTGAAGGTCGTTCACCTTGACAGCAGCAATGGCTCTAGTTCCTAGAACAAGTCACTTTCCCTCTTTTCAGAGGTCTGAACTCCTGCTCCTTAAGCCTCTGCTCTGAGCCCCTAAGGTACCAACATCAGCCAGGTATATCCCTCTTCTAACTTCCAGTTTCTGACAAACTCAACCTCTTTCCTCTGTTGTCTCAGGTCTGGGGGGTTATACTCTGCATGAATCCCTTTGTTCCCCTTTTCCTTTTTTAGTTCTCTGAAAGGTGTTTAGCAATTCTTTTTTTTTTTTTTCCAAGACAGTGTCTCAGTCTGTCACCCAGGCTGGAGTGCAGTGGCATGATCAAGGCTTACTGGGGCCTCAATCTCTTAGACTCAAGTGATCCTCCCACTTCAGCCTCCTGAGGAGCTGGGACTGTAGGCGTGCACCACCACACCCGGCTAATTTTTGGTATTTTTTGTAGAGACGGGGTTTTGTCATGTTGCCTGGGCTGGTCTTAAACTCCTTGGCTCATGCGATCTGCCCACCTCAGTCTCCCAAAATGCTAGGATTATAGGCGTGAGCCACTGTGCTCAGCTTAAGCAATTCTTTTGAGACGGAATCTCACTCTGTTGCCCAGGCTGTAGTGCAGTGGTGCGATCTCGGCTCACTGTAACCACTGTCTCCTGGGTTCAAGCAATTCTCCTGCCTCAGCCCCCTGAGTAGCTGGGACTACAGGTGCGTGCCACCACGCCCATTTAATTTTTTTTGTATGTTTTAGTAGAGAGAGGATTTCACCATATTGGCCAGACTGGTCTCAAACTCCTGACCTTGTGATCCGCCGGCCTTGTGATCAGCCTCTTAAAGTGCTGGGATTACAGGTATGAGCCACCGCGCCAGACCCTTTAAGCAATTCTTTTTTTTAATTGTTTTTTTATTTTTGAGACAGAGTCTTGCTCTGTCGCCCAGGCTGGAGTGCAGTGGTGCAATCTCGGCTTACTGCAACCTCCGCTTCCAGGGTTCACACCATTCGCCTGCCTCAGCCTCCGGAGTAGCTGGGACGATAGGCGCCTGCCACCATGCCCGGCTAATTTCTTTTTGTATTTTTAGTAGAGACGGGGTTTCAACGTGTTAGCCAGGGTGGTCTCGATCTCCTGACCTCGTGATCCGCCTGCCTTGGCCTCCCGAAGTGCTAGAATTACAGGCTTGAGCCACCGCGCCTGGCCAGCAATTCTTTATATCACATTTTATCTGTCAAAATATCTAGTGCTGTTTCTGTTTTTCTGATTAGAACCCAATTAGCACATCAATAACAAAATAGTTACCTGTCACTGAAGTATTTACCTTCTAACAAGAATTTCCCAAAGCAACCTCTTTAACACCCACCTGAGGACCAATATGTACTCCTTCTTTGGACCTCTCCCATTGCAAAAGCTCCTGTGACACAACTGACCTCCGTGAGACACAAACAGAGAAACTGTGGCTTCCTTAAAGTACTTGGAGAAGGTTCTATGGGGCTGCTGAATAGTAAAGAATTGGGCTGGTCTTATTCCTGATTCCTGGGAGGTAAACTCTAAATCCTTTGGATTTCCCAAGTCATAGGTGTGTCTTTATTACTCATGGTTGGTCTCTTGGACTGCAGCTCAGTTATGCTAACAAGATGACTTAGAATAAAGGCTGGTCACATTAGAAAGATCAACCATATGATTAAAAGGTTGAGGCTTTGAGCCACAATATCAGCCTGACGTTTGGGGAGTGTAGGGGGACTGGAGATTGAGTTCAATCACATGAACAATGGTTCAACCAATCATGCTTATATAATGAAACACCAATAAAAACTAAGGCTACTAATAATCAACTGAGCTTGCAGGTTGGTAATGATATATCAATGTGTCAGTAGAGTGGAAGCTTCCACTGGACCCTTCCCAATATCTCCCTATGCAGTCTCTGCATTTGATTGGCCCTGATTTGTTTCCTTTATGATAATACCGCATTTGTCAATATAGCACTTTCTTGAGTTCTGTGTCATTCTGGTGTGCTATTGAACCTGAGAGAGTAGTGAGAACCCTGAATTTGTAGCCAGTCGGTTAAAAGCATGTGTAGTCTGAAAACACCTGAGCTTGTGGGCTGGTGTCTGAGGTGAAGGTAGTCTTGTGGGGACTGTGACCTTAACCTGTGAAGTCACACTAACCCTGGGTAGTTAGAGTCAGAATTGCATTGCAGAGACTTTCTAACTTTACACAGCCAGCAGACTATTAGGTCTTTTAACTAATTCTATTGAATCCTCATGCTCAACACATCCTCTAAATTAATCTAATTTCCCACACCAAAAATCGTGGATCTAATCTGAGTGATTTTTAACACCTCATAATAAAATATGATCTGAGTCTCTTCCATTGATGAAAATGGTTAATTCAATTAATGAGAGATTGCTGAGAGCAAAATCCACTGCAGCTATAATATTATGAACGTAAAGCATTAATGCTATTGTTATGTAGCAGTATCTAGCTCAGATCATATTCCAATTTTTCCTGGAAACCCATAGTCTTCAGCTGATTTTAGAATGTATTCTCCTTTCTATAAGTCTTGTCTTCTCAAAATGCCTCATGAAGAGATTGGGAGGATTCTGGGAAAAGCAACATTGGCTTGAATATGTGTGAACAGTGGTGAAGGTAAGCAGAAAATAAGATACTTGTATAATAGGCTTGAGAGATCTCCTTCATTTGCCTGCTTGTCCTGGTAGTTAAGATTTCAGTCAAGGCATCTTCATTTGTTCCAGCACCCTAAAAAGGAAAAGGAAATCTAATTTTTAGAACACTTAAATAACTTAATCTCATGCCTTTTGGTCTTAATATCTTGTTTTATATAGATGAAATGACAATTTTGAGTAAATCAATACAAGGTTCTCTATTGCTCTAAAGTAGTTTTCTATTTTTCCATATATTTTAGTATTAACATAAATCATCTGGAATAAAGTGACATCAAATTTTTCACTCTAGTGTAAAAATCAATTGAATAATTCTAGAAATATATAGTACAAAAGAAAAAGCCTGTGTCATTCAAGATCAGAAGTGAGAGTCTAACAGGATTAACCCTAGCAACATTCAAACATGCCACTATGTTTAGAAAAGGCTCTACAATACTTTTGAATGAGTTCATCCTTGCATCACTGTACTGGGTCTATCAGCACGTATCATCCTCTTCATACAGGGAGCTTTTCAAATCCTCAGTAATGTGCATCATGGGCCCGGCTGGCATGGGGACTAATTACCCGTCAGCCTTGTTTATATCAAGGTCACTGAATCACACTGTGACTCCAAGAAAAGTAATGTACACTAAGACTTGATCTAATAAGGCCAGTGCAGCATATGAACAGAGACTGAATTCTGTCTCTCTGTAGCTGAGATTCCTAGTTTCCCACAGTACCTCTTTTGTCTTTCTTGCTTAGTAATAGAACCCCCAGCTTGTAACTCGGTACATAGCTACCCAAATAAAGGCTATGTTTCTCAGCTTCCTTTACAGTGAAATATGTCCACATAACTAAACTCTGACCGATAAGATATAGGCAGAAGTACCATATGCATGCTCAGGGAGTATCCTTAGAGTGAGGGAGTGAACCCTTCTTTGTCCTTTACTCTTTTGAGTTGACTGGAATGAAGACATAATGACTGAGTCATGAGCTGCCATCTTTAACCAAGAAGTGAAAACCATGGGTTAAAGAAGGCAGACCCTCAAGATAGTAGGAGCTTGAATCTCTGATAATGGTGGTGCCATCACAGCCTGCTCAGGGCTACTTACTCTGGATTTCTTTTATGTAAAAGAGAAACTGTTCTAATACTTATTGGTGAATCTAATCCTTACAATTACACCTGCTAAACCCTCCCCATTGGGTAGCCATAGAAAAACAATGCTCAGACTTCACTTCAAGAGAATCAGCTGCAAAGAATGCAGTTGGCTAACAGCCTCCAACTGCCACACCTTTAGATCTACTAGAGTTCACACTGAGGTCATGCCCTCTCCAGGTGGCTGTCAGTCAATGACTGTAAACAGCAGGGGTACTGGACTTGCACCCAACACAGAACTCCTCCAAAGGGCAGTCTTTGCTCAGGGGCTCCCCAACAGCCTGCCAAGGCTTTCTTGGAGCTTCACCATGCACTGAGGCTCTTCCTAATCTCAGCCTACTTCCTCTCCTCTCTCTCACAGGTGTCAGGTCTGCACTGCAGTCTGAAGATTCACCCCACCTACCCTGCTCTTCTCCTCTTTATCCTTGACAGGTGTTTCTCACAATAAATCTCTTGTACATCAAATTCCATCTTGCCATCTGCTCCTCAGATGCCCATATGTCCTCCATGGAAAAGAAGATAACTCCATTGCCTGATGACAAGGCAGAATATGGCTTATGCCTCAGATCTAGGCTCCCTTCATTTTCCTCCTTCCTATTAATTAATATGTTGAGCACCCACTTCATTTCAGAAGTTGCTCTAGGAACAGAAGATATAGGCCAAGACCAATGAGGTTCCTTGCCATGGTGGAGGTTTGCCTTTTAGTTAGATGAAAAAAGGTAATAAACAAATGGATTTTAAAAACAGACAAGGCCAGGTGCAGTGGCTTACACCTGTAATCCCAGTACTTTGAGAGGCTGAGGCGGGAGGATTGCTTAAGCTCAGGAGTTTGAGACCAGCCTGAGCAACATAGCAAGACTCTGTCTCTACAAAAATTTTTTTTTAATCAGCCAGGTGTGGCAGTGTGTGCCTGTAGTCCCAGCTGCTCAGGAGGCTGAAGTTGGAGGATTGCTTACCCGGGAAGTTGAGGCTGCAGTGAGCCATAATTGCACCACTGTACTAGAGCCTGAGCAATGAAGCGAGACCTTGTCTCAAAAACAAATAAATAGACAAGATACTTTTAGGCAGTAATAAGTGCAGGTAAGAAAATATATTTGAGTGAATTAATGGAAAATGTCTGGAAGAAAAGCATTCCAGATGGAAGAAACATCATGTATAAATGTCTCAAAACAAGAATAAGCTTATGATGTTCAAGGAGCAGAGAAAAGGTCAGTGTAGCTACAGCATTAATGGGTGAGCAGGAGGGGGTATGATGGTCAGTTTTATGCGCCAGTTTGGCCAGGCTATAATGCCGCTTATTCAATCAAACACTAATCTATGTGTTGCCGTGAAGGTATTTTGTAGCAGTTTATTATTGATTCACTTTAAGTAAGGGAGATTACCTTTCTCGGCAGACCTGATCCAATCAGTTGAAAGGGCTTAAGACCAGAGGTGAGGCTCCTGTTTAGAAGATTCTTTCTGTGGACAGCTTCAGCTTGTGCCCAAGAGTTCCAGCCTGCCTTTCCTGACAGCCTGCCCTACAGATTTTGAACTTGCCTAACCAATCCCATAATCATGTAACCAATTCTTCTTCTTTTTTTTTTTTTTTTGAGACAGGGTCCCAGGCTGGAGTGCAGTGGCAGAGTCGTGGCTCATTGCAGCCTAGACCTGCTGGGCTTAAGTGACTCTCCCACCTCAGCCTCCCAAACAGCTGGGACTACAGACATAAGCCACCATGCCTGGCTAATTTTTTTTTTCTTCTTCTTCTTTTTTTTTTATTATACTTTAAGTTCTAGGGTACATGTGCACAACGTGCAGGTTTGTTACATATATATACATGTGCCATGTTGGTGCGCTGCACCCATTAACTTGTCATTTACATTAGGTATATCTCCTAATGCTATCCCTCACCCTCCCCCCTCCCCACAACAGGCCCTGATGTGTGATGATCCCCTTCCTGTGTCCAAGTGATCTCATTGTTCAATTCCCACGTATGACTGAGAACATGCGGTGTTTGGTTTTATGTTCTTGCAATAGTTTGCTGAGAATGATGGTTTCCAGCTGCATCCATGTCCCTACAAAGGACACTTAAGACCTGGGCTTAAGTAATTCTCCCACCTCAGCCTCCCAAATAGCTGGGACTACAGGCATGAGCCACCACGCCTGGCTAATTTTTAAAAATTTTTTGTAGAGACAAGTTCTCACTATGTTGCTCAGTCTGAGGCTGGTTTTGAACTCCTGAGCTCCAGCAATCCTCCCACCATGGCCTCCAATTCTTTCCAGTAAATTTTTGTTGTTGTTGTTTTGAGACAGGGTCTCACTGTCACCCAGACTGAAGTGCAGTGGCACAATCTTAGCTCACTGCAGCCTCGACCTTCTGGGCTCAGGTGATCCTCCCACCACAGCCTCCCAAGTAGCTGGGACTACAGGAATGCACTACTATGCACAGCTAATTTCTTTTTATTTTTTGTAGAGACAGGGTTTCTCCAAGTTGCCCAGGCTGATCTCAAACTCTTGAGCTCAAGCAATCTACCTACCTTGGCTTCCCAAAGTATTGAGATTACAGGCATGAGTCATAGCACCTGGCCTTACAATAAATCTTTTAACGTCTATGTCCTGCCTATTGGTTCAGCTTCTCTGAGGGAACCCTCACTGATATAAATAGAATTTTAAAAAGTCACCGGGTTAGACAGGACCTGCACTATTGGGTAATGAAGGTCATGATAAGCAGCTTGGATTTTAAGTGTTCAAAGCCATTGGAAATTTATGCAGGTAAATAACATAATCTGATTTTTTAAATAAATTAATAAAAATAATTTTGGCTATTCTGTGTAGAATGAATTTGAGGTGGGCAAAAATGGAGGCAAAGGGACTAGTTAGAAGCCTACTGATACGGACCAGTCAAGAGATGATGGTGGTCAGGCTAGAACAGTAGCAATGGATTTCGAGAGAAGTGCACACATTTACAGTGGATTTTGAAGTAAAACTAATGAACTTGCTGATAGATTTGGGAGTGTGGAAGGGTAAGAGAAAACAAGGGCTCAAGGATAATGCTAGGTTTTTAGCTTCAGTGTTGGGGTTTATGACAGTGCCATTTACTTTCAATGATGACAAACTAGAGAACTTGACTCTTCATGTCAAACAAAGGATATGACAAAATTCTTCCAGCCCAGGAACATTTGGGCTTAAGGTTCTACAACTGTTCCCTATTTCAGAGTCATTCTACCACTGGGAGAGTACAGACCAAAATGGCATCCAAGTCCACCCATCACAAGTGTGCACTGCCAGAAAGTCACTATTTTTGATGACTCGGTCAAACCCCGGGCAGAAATGGCTTGTGGGGGGCTCATACCTTCATGGATTTCTTTAGCTGCTTTGCATCAAAGACTGCTGGTGGAGTCACTAGGGCCACCATGAGATGCTCAAAATGGCCAGAGAGATCACCCTTCAAGTCATCTTTCAGCTCCTAAAATCAAAAAACCAAGGAGAAAAATGTGAAATACTTTTCCTCTCTCTTCCTCTAAAGTCACCTAGTGAAAGATGAACATATGTATCAAAATCAGGCAAAACACGTCCATCCACAGGGAATAAACAGAAGTGTTGAAAATATTTCTATGACTATTAATCTGCATTTTCTAATTACTCCCAAATTGTTCTGTTTTGTAGAGGTTTTTTGAAGGAGAGCCAAATGGGAGGACTTCATGAGTGCCACAGTTAGGAACTGTATTCAAATGCATTTCCTAGGTCCCCCGTGCTTTCAATGCTTAGGTTGGGGTGAGGGAAGAGGAAGAGGAACCCTTATAAATTCACACGCAGCATCACTGGGAGGTGCTCTATTCCTGGGTGTCCTGCCTCTCAGTAACTCCCAAAGAGCTCCAAGAGGAAGGGGAAGGGAGGACAGTGGCTGGCCATGTGTCTCTGGTGAGAACGTGGAACTAGGTGGCATCCGAAGCAATTTTCTGGCAACAAGTAAAGAAAAAAAAAAAACCCTAAGTATGGCAATATGTTAGACTTATTTTTTTTTGACAAATAATAATTGTACTTATTCATAAAGTACATAGTGATGTTTCAATACATATAATGTATGGTAATCAGATCAGGGTAATTGCATACCCATCATCTCAAACATTTAACATTTTTTTGTTTTAGGAATATTCAGTATCCTCCTTGTAGCTATTTGAAACTACATTATTGTTAACTGAGTCATCCTACAGGGCTATGGAACGCTAGAACTTAGCCTCTTACAGACATTACCTATTGATATTGTTTTGAGTACTGTTTTCACACGTAAGTACGGTCCATCTCGCCTGCCTAAAGGGGGGTAACAGGGTTTCTACTTTCAATATTCAATGGCATAATACTGAATAATGTTTGTTCCTGCTCCTGATAATTTTCAGCTCTGAAATAGAGGCTGGTAGCCTCTGAGCCTGCTGCAGCGCCGTGGGCACAGACCGACACTACCACACTCCTGGGGGGTGCAGCAGCAGCACGTTCCTGCTGAAACAAATGGGATGGCGTTCAGTGTTCCCAGCTCTGCTTTAATTGCCACAGTGTTTTTTTCCTCTCTAAATGGTAAATTTCACTACCATCTGTCCTCAATCCAAGCCACGGCAGCCGAATCTTACTTCACAGATCTCATCCTATTCCACTGTGAGAAATGGTTGTTCCCCTCCACCTCCATCTTTCTTCCATATTTTGGAAATACTGAAAGGCCAATAGATCACTCACCTTCTCTTTATGTGAAAGTGTTGTCTTGCCCAGAAGCCAGGCAATTCATTCAATTCAACAAATGTTTTCTGGGCACCTGCTCTGTGCTAGGCCTTTAAAGGTAAGTTAGACGAAGTCCTTATCCTAAGACATTCCGCCCTCATGGGAAACACAGAAATATTCAATGATAAAAATTCAATATTATATGTTAAGTATCTGATAAAGGGAGCTCAGAGAAGGGTGTCTTAATGGAGCCTGGGGGCCTGGAGAACACTTCCAGGAGGTAATTCCTGAGCTGCCTGTGGATGGTCACCAGACCCTCTCAACAGTCTCCATTTGTACCTTTTCCCTCCACGATTCATTATCTACAGCAGCCAAAATAATCCTTTAAAAATAAAAACTGCATTATATTATTCCTCTGCTTACAAACCTCCAGTGGTTCCCTGTAGCCCTTAGAATAAAATCTAAACTCTACCAAGACCCTTTAGCATGTTCTCAACCTCTCTCCAGCCTCATCTCTTTCTTCTGCCCCTTCACTTTCTACGTTCCTGCCATATTGGAATTCTTTATTTCTCACATATTCCCTGCTTCTTTTTGCATCAGGGCTTTTGTATTTGCTGTACCTTAAATACTGTCTCCTGATCAAGCAGAGCAGAACCCCTAGTATTGTTTAGGCTTAGTGGGGAGTAAGGTAACAACCCCTCACTGACATTCTTTCATCACCTTATCTGCAGGAGCCACTCACCAGTCACTGCCTATCATATAAACCATTTTAATTCTTTCATATCACTTATCATATCTGAATTATTTTTATTTACTTGTTTATTATATTCTAATAGAATGTTAGCTCCATGAAAGAAGGCAGGATCTGCTTTCTATACCAGTCTATATCCAATGTCTAGGATATCTCCTAACACAGATTAGTACTCGAAAATAGGCGTTGGACAAAGAAACTGTATAGCAAAGACTAAGTCTTACTTTTTGCTTTTTTTTTTTTTGAGACAGAGTCTTGCTCTGTTGCCGGGCTGGATCAATCTCGGCTCGCTGACGCCTCCGTCTCCCGGGTTCAAGCGATTCTCCTGCCTCAGCCCTCAGCCTCCCGAGTAGCTGGGATTACAGGCATGGGCCATCACACCAGGCTAATTTCTGCATTTCTAGTAGAAATGGGGTTTTACCATGTTGGTCAGGCTGGTCTCAAACTCCTGATCTCAGGTGATCCACCTGCCTGGGCCTCCCAAAGTTACTTGTTCTTATACAGTTAGTTTCTGCTAATTACTAAATTTTCATTTGCTGAATGAATCAAACCTATAACTACATAAGTATTTTAAAATTGAAAGAGAAATAAAAGGTTATCTAAGACAGAATTAGTCAGATAGTTGGCCTGGTAATTCTTTGTTGTGGAGGGCTGCCTTGAGCATTCTCGGATGCTTGTAGCATCCCTGACCTATGCCTACTACACGCTAGAAGTACCCCCCACCATCCTGTTTGTGATCATCAGAACGTCTCCATTCATCCCAAATGTCCCCTGGGGAGCAAAATCACTTCTGGTTTAGAAACCACTGGGCTAAGGCAAACCATATCCTACAAGTGAAGAAACGGAGGCCCAGAAAGACCAAGTAACATGCCCAAAGTCAGTCAGCCAGTTCAAGGCAAAACCGCAACTCAGATTCCAGGCTCCTGACTGGGTGCGCAGGGCATCTTCTGTTACACTCAGCCTGAAACAGAAAACTGTAGGCATAACCGTGTGGGAGCGACCATGGTACATTAACGATCTCTTTACTGCCTGTCATGTGAACATGACCTTACCTTTCCATATGCTGCCTGATATTCCTTAACAATCAGTTGCCGCTGTGCATTTGACCTCTCAGTCAGAATGCTGATGAGCATTTTCTCATCGGTGCCTAAAGGAAACAAAAGTGATTTTACTCAATATTGATGCTCAATATCTGTCTTGACCTAAAGCAAAATGATCAATAGCCTGAGACAAATGCAGAGAGTAAGGCATTTTAATTCCCAGCTTCTTACCTGGTTGGGATCGTTATTTATTTATTTTGTTTGTTTGCCTGAGTTTTGGAAAAGAAAGTTATCTTTATTTGGACAGTTTTGGGGGAAGGAAACAATCATTGTCTAAATACTCCTTTCTGTACATCAGACAAAAGAACGTACTACTTTTGAACTTGACGTTTTTACCTTTATGAGGTTTGGTTACTGTCTTATTGCCTTTTATTTCTCTCCCATAGTTGATATCAAAATATTTCTTCCCTGGAAAACAGGAACTAACCCTTAATGAGAATCTGCCCTGCATGAAACGCCCTTTTATTCATTGCCATAGTTAATATTCACAGGGGCCCGCTGTACTAAAGATGAAGACATGAACTTATCTTCCTTGCCAAAGTCACACAACTTCTGAGTGGTCCAGCAAGAAGTTGAACCCAAATCTCTGACCACAAAACATATATTTCTATCTCTGGTCCACATCTCTCTCATGCATTTCTTCCACATCCCTCCCTCCCTCCCTCCCTTTCTTCCTTCTTTCCTTCCTCCTTCCTCCCTCCCTCCTTCCCTCCCTCCCCCCTCTTTCCTGCCTCCCTTCCTCCCTTCCTCCCTTCCTCCCTTTCTCTATCTCTCTCTCTCCCCACCACCCTCTCTCTCTCATTGCCCAGGCTGCAATGCAATGGCACCATCTCGGCTCACTGCAACCATCACCTCCCGGGTTCAAGTGATTCTCCTGCCTCAGCCTCCCAAGTAGCTGGGATTACAGGCATGTGCAATCATGCCTAGCTAATTTTTTTTTTATTCAGTAGAGATGGGGTTTCACCACGTTGATCAGGCTGGTCTTGAACTCCTGACCTCAGATGATCCACCCGCCTCAGCCTCCCAAAGTGCTGGGATTTCAGGGGTAAGCCACCGCGCCTGGCCTCTCTCATGAATTTCAAACCCATATACAAAATGAATTGTTTGTAAGTGAGAGGTAACATCAGGCCAGAGCTGATGCCGGCCTGCCTGAGAATGACCTCAAGGTCACTCTTATCTTGGTGACTACAGTAGTAAGATAAACGTGGAAAGTTGTGTCTTATTAATTTCCCAGCCCACGATGATACCTGGTTTGGGGAGCTGTGAATTGGCTTGCAGGCCTAGAGCATGCATGACTAGAGAGGTATAAAAGAGCATCCGGAACTCAATGCTCAACTTCTTTGTGTCAAGGTGACCCTCACAGACCTCATCTACTCACTTCCAAGGCAGTGGTACATAACTTACATCAATGATGACGCAAAAGCTTCTGTGTACTTGGTTAGCTGCTGGGCCTCCCAGTGAAAGATGCTGCCTTTCTGTGTCTTTGGTTTTGTATTCTTATACATAGTTAAGTAAATACTGAATCAGATTAAAGTGTGTTTGTGCTCTGTGGGTCTGAGTACCAATGTGGACCCGTCACGTGTGTACCATACCCAGCATCCGTATCAGTACACTACCAGCCACCTCAACTGCACAAGTATCTGAAACTCAGCGTGTTCTGGGTGGACTTTATTGTATTTCCTCTCTGACTTGTCTGTCTTTCTATGTTCCCTCATCCACAACTATGGATATAGTCAGCCAGGCAAAAATCCTGGGAATCAGCTCAGATTCCTTTCTTTATCTTATTCTCTATATTATAGCAATTATCTGTATCTCTTACATTTGTCGTCTCCTCTGCATGCCCTCTGCCACTGTGTCCTTATCATATTTTACCTGGATAACCTAAATTGCATCCTAATGTGACCCCCATATAATTATTCCTGTACACTACTGCCTAAGTAAATGTTTAAAAATACAATCTGATCATGTTATCCCCTTGGCTAAAATTCAAATGGCTCTTTGTAATCTTCAGGATGAAGTTTAAGCCCCTTAGCTCGTATATCAGCTCATTATGATCTCTCCTGCCTTATGTCTTGTTCTCATTTTCTACCCGCTCTCTGCATCTCTATAACCTATGCAACTGGACTACAAATATACCAAACTACCTGCAGTTATTTGTAGTTTGTATGCCTGGTAGTTTCTCATCTCTTATTTTTAAACATGCTCAAGATCAAAAACTAAGCCAAGATGCCTCCAGTCTAGAGACTGGGTCTGACCTAGCCCTAATGCAAACGCCATTATGATACCTGATTCTGAACTCAGAACGTATCAGAAGTGGTGCTCATAAACAATAACCTCCTTCTTAAAGAAGGCCTGTAAGCCAAAGTGCAAATTCATGAAGAAACATAACGTTTAAAAAGAGGCGACAGAATTTAAAGACTATTAACCTCATGAAACAGTCTACTCAACACTAGATATAAACAGGGCAATCAGGCTGGGTGCAGTGGCTCACATCTATAATCCCAGGACTTCGGGAGGACAAGGCAGAAGGATTGCTTGAACTCAGGAGTCCAAGACTGGCCTGGGCAACATAGCAAGACCCTGTCACTACAACAAATTTAAAAATTAGGCACACATTGTGATGAGCACCTGTAGTCCTAGCAACACCAGAGGCTGAGGCCATAGGATCCCTTGAGCCCAGGAGTTTGAGGCTGTAGTGGGCTATGATCATATCATTGCACTTGAGCCTAGGTGACAGAGCAAGCCCTTCTCCCTTTAAAAAAAAAAAAAAAAGGCAATCAAGAGATAAATGAAGAAATAACTTACATTGGAAAATGGAAAAAAAAACCCTTAAACAGGCAGAAATAACATAATATTATATTGATATATAAAGTTCTAATATAGTATATTTATGAAATTTGACAAGCCGCTTTTAAAATTCATAGAGGAGGGCAAAGAGTGAAGAAAAACATTGCCCAGTAGATATTTAGTGTCATTATAAAACCCTAATAATCGTGACAGTGGGAGAGGCAAATAGATAAATGAAGCATAACAGAGAAGAGAAAAATAGGGAAACATAAAACAGAGGTGACATTACATACAAATCAGTGTGAAAAGGATGAGCTCTTCAATACATTGTTCTGGGACAATTAAATGTCCACATGAAACAGAACAAAATGAGACACCTTTAAATACCATCCATGAACATTAATTTCATGTAGATTAAAGATCATAATATGAAAAATAAAATTTCAAAACTTTGAAAAAAAATGTAGGAGAATATTTTTATGACTTCATTATAGAAAAGATTCAACAAGAATAAATCCTAGACAAAAATATTGGTAAACTTGATTTCACTAAAATTTAAAACTTCTATGCAATAAAAATTACTGTAACCAATTGTTACAGTAATTCACGCAACTTTTCACGTTGCTGATAAAGACATACCCTAGACTGGGCAATTTATGCAGGAAAGAGGTTTAATGGAGAACTCACAGTTCCATGTGGCTGGGGAAGCCTCACAATCATGGTGGAAGGGAAGGAGGAGCAAGTCACATCTTATGTGGATGGAAGCAGGCAAGGAGAGAGCTTGTGCAGAGAAACTCCACCTTATAAAGCCATCAGATCTTGTGACACTTATTCACTATCATGTGAACAGTACGGGAAAGACCTGTCCTCATGATTCAATCATCTCCCACCAGGTCCCTCCCACAATACATGGGAATTATGGGAGCTACAAGATGAGATTTGGGTGGGGACACAGGACCAAACCATGTCACCAATGTTAAAAGAAAACCATAAACTTATAAGAAATATTTTCATGGTTTGTAATATTTTTTAAAAAGTTTGTATTGAGGAATTATAAAAAATTCTTGCCAATCTAAAGAAGACAAACCAACTTAAAAAAATAGATAAAATATATTTTATATTTTATTGATGTATGAAAGTGGAAGCAGATGCACAAGTGAGGATGCTTAACTGCATCAGTCATCAGGGTAGAGAGAGGAAACAAACACACATGCAGAATAAGATACCATTTAGACCCACTTAATTAGAAAAATGCAATAGTCTTACTGTAGCAAGTATTGGTGAGAACATGGAGCAAAAGGAGGTCTTGTACATTGCTGAAAGGAATGCTAATTTCTACATTCATTTCAGAGAATAGTATGGCAAAATTTCCAGTTAATTTGAAGAGAAGTATCCCCATCAATGTGGAAATTCCAGTTCTTGTCATATTCTAGAGAAATGCTAGCAAATATGCACAATGAGACATAAGAGGAATATTCACTGCAGCATTTTTATATTGCAATATAAAAGAATTGCAGGCAATTTAAATGTTCCATCAATATTCCCATCTTCTGATATAGTGATGCAATAGATACCATGCAGTTAAAATTAATGCACTAGAGCTAACCATATCAACATGGATAAATCTCAAAAATATAATGTTAAGGGATAAAAACATATTGCAGAAGAATGTATACAGTATGATTTCATTTTATGCTGTTTGAGACCATACAAAACAATATGTACATGTATATATAGTGATGGTATTAAAAGTTTCATGGGAATGAACTCTAATTTGGGATAGTGTTTATCTCTAGTGAAAGGGGCAAGAATGAAATCCAGGAAGAACTGATGGGATTGTATTGGGGTTTTTTTGTTTTTTTATTTTGTTTTTGAAATAGACTCACTCCGTCATCCAGGCTGGAGATCAGTGGCACAATCACAGCTCAGGGCAGCCTCAACCTCCCCGGCTCAAAGTATCCCCCTACCTCAGCCTCCCAAGTAGCTGGGATCACAAGCCCAAGCCCCTCGCCCAGCTGATTTTTTGAGGTTTTTGTAGAGAAGGGCCCTCCCTATATTGCCAGGCTGGTGTTGAACTCCTGGGCTCTAGTGATCCTCCTGCCTTGCCCTCCCAAAGTGTTGGGATTACAGGCATGAGCCACCGTGCCCAACCAAGGGGGCCATATTTGTAATGATTTATTATGATAATTATTATTGTTGTTGGTAGCAGTGGTGGTGGTGGTGGTTAGACAGGACTAATACGGGGTGGCCACAGGAGAACAGAAAATTCCAGGCAGCAGTTTCACATGACTAGCAAAAGGAAACTGATGAAATAGCTGCAGAAACTAGGGGCTGATATGACCCTGAAAACCCATAGTCTGGATCAAGCTGGCTAAGACCCGCTGGACCCAACGTGGCGCTGGATTTGACCTAGGATTCTCCTAGGATCTCATTATATGCTAATTAGCATACTCAATCACACACCCACCAGTGCCATGGCAGTTCTGGAAACACTGATATTTGGTGTAAAAAGGGGTGGCACCACAGTACCAAGAAATCATCTTTTTCCCGGAATCTTCATGACTATTCCACCCCTTGGTTAAAGAAACCCATAAAGGCAACAACCCCAAACCCCCTTGTGCATCACTCTCTCTTGAGTACACTCACATTCCCCTTTCCTGAGTGTGTACTTTTCACTTTGCAACAAATCTGTGTACTCTCACTATCGTTTGACCCATCCTTGAATTTCTTCTCTAGATGGTGTCAGGAGTCTGGATACCAGCCAGGGTCGAGATCCCACGGGCATCTGGGGATCTCCCCTAGACCACCAATATCAGTGGTAGTTTTTTAATATTAAGTAAATATGATAAATGTTAGGATTTAATAAAGCTGAGTTCTCTATATATTTCCTCATTATTTCACAATTTTAGAAAATTCCTGACAATTTATCAAATTGAGTAAGCCAAGCTGAGCAAACTGAACTTTTAGATTGTAACCTGCCTGATTTGCTTCAACATTAAGAAAGGAATCGTAAAATATCACTCACCAATTCCTCTGATTGCTTTCCGAATAGCTTCAGCATCCACTGATGGGCTGAAGTCTGGATAATCTCTTATTGTTCCTCGGTGTCCAACCTAGAAGGAAATATTTGAAAGTCACATTGGTTCAAAATGACATCTTTCTTGTATTACATATGCATATTCCTTCATGCATATGAGAGGCATATGACAAACCCATAATTTGCACACCTTCCTACCACTTCAGGAGTGGCTCTGAAACTGCCTTTGCAAAATCATGACAGTAAGAGAAATCTGACATGGTTGACTCCATCTTGCTTTTAGCCTCACAGGCTGGGTGTCTTTGCTCATTCCTGGGTGTGGGCCAAACTAACTTCAGGAGGAATTTATAGTTTACATGATACTAGCTCTTCCCCCAAAGCTAAACTACCCTTGTAAAATTAATGA
Source organism: Macaca mulatta (assembly GCF_049350105.2). Classification (NCBI taxonomy): domain Eukaryota; kingdom Metazoa; phylum Chordata; class Mammalia; order Primates; family Cercopithecidae; genus Macaca; species Macaca mulatta. Next base: position 55,268,326 of record NC_133410.1, read on the forward strand.
AAGTCTACCAAGTTAGGTAGATGAGAGGGGCCTGAATTTTACTAAGATGTAGGCATAGTTACATAATTACCAGCCATTATTCTGGAGGTCACAATATTTGCAGCCTCCCCAATTACTCCTGCAGATAACATCACTATTACAGAACCTACACTTGGCCTTTTGAGATGTCTCTTTAGGCTTTTGCATTTCTGACTACTAGACAGTCCCACTCAGACCAGCAACTCCTCTGGTGGCCCCCACTTAGAAGCAGACTCAGCCTACAAGGACTGCTTTCTATACCCCTATGATTGCATCCCCAACCAATCAACATGCCCCCTTCCCTAGGCCCCTGCCCACCATTTTATCCTTGAAAAACCCCTAACTTCTGAGCCTTCAGGGAGATTGATTTGAGTAATAACTCTGTCTCCCACATGGTGTGGCCAGCCTGCATCAATTACACTCTTTCTTTACTGCAATACCATGGTCTCAGTGGACCGATTGTGTCTGTGCAGTGAGCAGGAAGAACCCATCTGGCAGTTCCAGTTCCAGTGACTGTCTACCCCCCAGACATAGGGAATATGATATCTACCCCATATCTCAGGAGTCCTCTTTTTCTCCTGTGTAACAAATTACAAATATAAAACATGGGTTCTGTACAGTAGTAAGTTGTGTTAATCTTGGTGACACTGAAGAAAATTTGTTTCAAAGTAGCATTTGTAGAAGAGCAACAAGAAAGCTGAAATTTCCTAAATCTTCTTGTTTTTCAAGTGATAATTCAAAGCTCATCATGGCATCTCACACAGAAGTAACTGTGGTTTACAAACTTCAAGATGTTTTAATTAATGTTGACCATTGTCCTTGGGGAACTCCAGACTAAATGATCCATAAATGAAAACCCCCTTAGGACTGTCTGTTCTTGAGCTTTGTTTAATGAATGTGCAATTAGAAGACCTTCTAAAAGCTCTACTGGCATCATAGATCTTGAGGAATTGCATGGAAGTAAAAAATGCCACGCTACTAATTTTAAGCATGTAAATTAGAAGCATGTCAGTAAGCTGGGAAAGACCACAATACAGAAAAAATATTTTAAAATTGCTTACGAGACTAAAGAAGGACAGCCACAAAGATGTTGAGAAAAATAAAAGTAAATGAAGATTTATATGGTAGTTCTTAACTTCTTGAATAAAAATCTGTCTTTACAGTAATAATATTTCCTTTTTAAACAGCAGTTTTCTATCTTGTTACTGAATAGTATTGGCTCTGTTGTCTTGTATTAATACGGCTTCATTAAACACTTCATTGAAGTGTTTAATGTTTTCATGAAAGGACATTATCTGTCACATTAAAGTGAATGGAAAATTAGTGTTCTGGCACAGTAAAAAATGATAGTCTGCTGATTCCTAAGATTAGATTGAATAATTTATTTCAATACACGCAAACTCTGTTTAATCTTACAGCATCCAAAATAAGAACTTTAGAACCTAGAAAATAATTACAAGTTAGAAACTAGTTGTGAGTGTTCCTGACATGAAGATACCTGTAAGAAACCAATCACTTTAGTCTGGGCATGGTGGCTCACTCCTGTACTCCCAGGACTCTTGGGGGCCAAGGACAGGATCACTTGAGCCCAAGAGTTCAGGGCCAGCCTGGGCAAAACAGTAAGACCCAGTCTCTACAAAATATTAAAAAATTACCAGGTGTGGTGGTGTGCAAGTGTGGTCCCAGCTACTCAGGAGGCTGAGGTGAGAGGACCACTTGAGCCCAGAAGGTCAAGGCTATAGTGAGCTGTAATTGTGTCACTGCACTGTAGTCTAGGTGACAGAGTGAGGCTCTGTCTGAAAGAAAGAAAAGAAAGAAAGAAAGAAAGAAAGAAAGAAAGAAAGAAAGAAAGAAAGAAAGAAAGAAAGAAAGAAATTGGTCACTTTAATATAATCTTTGATGAATTCTCTTTCTCCAAGGCTTGATAAATATTTTATGGATTCACAGAGCCAACTGGCTTCATTTCACTTCTATCCACCTAGGAACTTTTGTGTTGATCTTATCTGTTCACCTTCCAGCATCTGGCATTGTAAAAGAACTACCCCAACGTTAGAGTGTTTGAGTGCTTCAGGCCCAGCACACTTTACATGCTAGGCACTTTATACATGTTAATTATAATCTGCATAACAGCTTCAATAAATGAGAGTGAGCAATTGCACATAAACAGATTTAAGAAGACCAGAGAATTTGATCAAGTCTACACAGCTAATTGCAGGCAGAGGTTAGAATTTAGAAACAAACTAGACTATTCCAGACCATTCCTGGGGTTTCATGAAATGTAGTCTCTGTACCATCTGGGGTGATACTTTAAGTGTATATAACCAGGACCCACCTTCTATATACTGAATCATATTTTTTAGAGATGGGGTGCTAAATTCTAAATGTTTAAGAAGCTCCCAGATGATTCTGTGCCATGCAGATATTGACATGGCTGATTCTAAATATAAAAAGACAAACTTGTGGTCAGATCCCAGTTGTTCATGAATCATGAAAACTCAGCATTTGCACTCCAGCTGTGAACTTTTCACTGTCCTCTACCACCTACACATCAAAATATGCTAAAATGCCGATGCACAGAATTAGAGAAGGAGGAAATTCCCAATTAGTAAGAATTAAATGGGGGAGAACAACTTGTTTAATTACAAGGGGGGAAGAAAGTACACATACACACACCCCAGCTTGAAAAAGGGCATGGCAATTCTGAAGTGGAATTTTAGTGAAACATTTAAAACTGCTTCCATTATTTAAATGAATGGCATTATTCATTTGATAGACTTGGTTGCCCAAATCACTCCGAAATATTACATGACTTACAAAAGAATCTCACAATAAAAGATTAATGAAATCTTTTAAAACTAATACATGAACAAAGTGCTTTACAAACATTTTAACTCTTACAAGGGCCTTCATGAGGTGAATTTTATTATTTCTAATTGAAAATGGAAGAAACCCAGTCTCACAGTGATTATTTGCTTAAAAGAGTTCTGCTAACAAGGACAGCCCCAGGACTCAAACCCATCACCTTATGACTAAAATGCCCCCTGCTCTATACCATATCACAGTGCCTCAGGGGACTTCATCTTAGTGGTTCTCAAAGTGTGGTTCCTGAAGCAGCAGCATCAGCATCACCCGGGAATGTGACAGAAATGCAAATTCTCAGGCCCAACCCCAGCGTTCCTGAACCAACAACTGCAGGGCTAGGATGCAGAATCTGCGACTTAACAAACGTTCCCGGTGATTCTGGTGCACAATAAAGTTTAAGAACCACTGCTTTATTTCCTTCTTAGCTGCCTAGAAAACCAAAGCAAAAATGAGCAAACAAGCCATGAATTCTCTTATGGGTGTGGAAGATGAAGAATTTAATGATGAGCTCATCGTTTCAGGAATGTCGGCATTTTTACAGCCAAACAAGGCTGTTTGCATTGCCTGCTTCATTGCAAGTTTAATTCCTTGACATTTATATTACTAATCAATACTTGGCTGAGTTTATTTCCAGTAACCCTAGTGTCCTAACATAGTCAATACTAGTGTAGAACATCACCTGAATACTTGGCAAAGTCTATTTAAAAAAAAGATTGCCTTTGATCAGATTTCCATCCACACATTTAAACACATTTAGTTGCTTTCCTTTTCTGAAACTTGACCTTCAGATGCCTCAAAAAGAAAAATGCTGCCGAAGCCAGCTGGAAAACAAATTAAAGCAAAGAATGTCTAGATAAAGGGGGAAAGTAACAGGAGCTCTTTATACTAAGAACAATTGCTGCTAATCACTATGTGCCAAGTACTGTGCTAAGCCGGTTTCCTGCATTAGCTTATTCAATGCTTGTAATAAACTTATAAGGTAGATATAATAAATCCTTTTCACAGATGATGAAACTGATGCTTAAGTAACTTGTTTAAGTTCCCACAGCCAGTAAGTGGTCTGTCCCAACAGTCTTTGCTCCTAAACTAGACTAGCCTGCATCTCATTTAAACCATCTTTTTAAAGACAATATAATCTCCCTTTATCTTCTAAAAATCATCCTTTGGAGGTCAGCCTTAGCACATGATGTCTTGAAGCCACTGCATGGCCCAGCTGGGCCTGGGGAACTGTTTGCTATTACCCTTGGGAGAGGCCAGTCTGCTTTTGACTCACAAAAGCCAGTTGCACCTATTTCTTCATGCAAAGTGTACTGAGTTTGCAAGAAATTAAACATTTACATTCAAAAGGATGAGTGGAAGAGAAAAACAGAAGGTGCCAACCCTGTTGATACGAAACATATTTAAAGCCAAATGCTACAGAGCAAGAATAGCAGTTGCTGCAGGGACATTTTGAAGATGCAGTGAAACCAGATCACTCATCACTTCAGAAAGCCCTATAAAGGCCACATCCAAAAATTGAGGCTTCAAATCAAAGCCTCAGATAAAACTCCAGGACAAGGAGCTCTCAAAGAGCCGGGGAGAAAGGACGGCTCTCTGCTCAATGTCAAGATGCTGTGTTGGGTCATGAAGCTTTTATGATACAAGGAAAAATGGAGTAGATTACGGAAAAATAAAGCAATCAAACTTGGAAACTGTAAGACTTCCAGTTCAATTTTTCAAGTAAAAAGCACGTTTCCAAACCAAAGAAAGTTTACTGTAAGAAAAAGGCCCTGAAATAAAACGCAGTCAAGTGGGCAGGTGTTACGGGTTGAATTCTGTGTCCCCCCAAAAATACATTAAAGCCCCAACCCACAGTACCACAGAATGTGGCCTTACTTGGGGACCAGGTTGTTGCAGATGTAATTAATTAAGATGAGGTCACATTGGCAGGCCCCCAATCCAATACCACTGGTGTCCTTATATGACAGCCACGTAAAGGCAGAGACATACAGAAAGAATGTGATGTGATGGTGAAGGCAGAGACTGGAGTTACGCAGCTGCAAGCTGCCGGTATGTGAGACCAGAATGTGCCTCTTCAAAATATGAAGGATTGTTGAAGACAAGAAGAAACAGATACTCAAGAGATCTCTTTCCTCCATTTGCCTAAAAGCAGGACAAAGATTTATGAAGACAAAAGGCATTCTGCCCTCCTGACTACAGTTACAAAGGTTAAAGACTGAAGACAGTTTAAGACCCTTGTCAGCCTGACAATGGTATTAGAAGAATTTATACTAGCAAGCTGCATTCACTAACCTTTATCTGTAAGTTATTTGCCTTTCTTCACCACCCACCTGCAAGTTGCTGCCCATAGAGATTCAAAGATCCCTTTCTGTTGTGGGAAGTCAGGGACCCCGAATGGAGGGGCTGGCTGAAGCCGTGGCGGAAGAACATACATTGTGAAAATTTCATGGACATTTATTAGTTCCCCAAATTAATACTTTTATAATTTCTTATGCCTGTATTTACTGCAATCTCTGAACAGAAATTGTGAAGATTTCATGGACACTTATCACTTCCCCAATCAATACCCTTGTGATTTCCTATGCCTGTCTTTAATCTCTTAATCCCGTCATCTTCTTCGTAAACTGAGGAGGATCATTGTCACCTCATGACCCTGTGATGATTGTGTCAACTGCACAAATTGTTTGTAGAGCATGTGTGTTTGAACAATATGAAATCTGTGCATCTTAAAAAAGAACAGGATAACAGCGATGTTCAGGGAACAAGAGAGGTAACTTTGAACTGGCCGCCGGTGAGCCGGACGGAACAGAGTTATATTTCTCCTCTTTCATAAGCAAATAGGAGAAATATCGCTGGATTCTTTTTCTCAGCAAGAAACATCCCTGAGAAAGAGAATGCGCCCTGAGGGTAGGCCTATAAATGGCCCCTTTAGAAGCATGTGCCGTCTTTTATGGTCGAAGCCAAAGGGACGAAATAAGCCCCGTCTCCTGTAGCACTCTCAGGCTTATTAGGACGAGGAAAATTGCCACCTAATAAATTTTGGTCAGACAGGTTGTCTGCTCTCAAACCCTGTTTCCTGATAAGATGTTATCAATGACAATGCGTGCCAAAACTTCATTAGTAATTTTAATTTCGCCTCATCCAGTGGTCCTGTGATCTCGCCCTGCCTCCACTTGCTTTGTGGTATTTTATTACCTTGTGAAGTATGTGATCTCTGTGACCCACACCCTATTCATGCACTCCCTCCTCTTTTGAAAATTGCTAGTAAAAACTTGCTGGTTTTACGTCTCGGGGAACATCAGGGATCCTGCCGACATGTGATGTCTCCCCCGGACACCCAGCTTTAAATTTCTCTCTCTTGTGCTATTTCCCTTTATTTCTCAACCCAGCCGAGACACTTAGGAAACAGAAAAGAACCCACGTTAAACATCGGGAGTGGGTTCTCCCGATACCTTTCTGCCGTCTTGTTACTAAAAATTTGCTGTTCTTTGTTGAAGATGCTATATAAGCTGAAATTCAAAGCCACCTCTGTGAAAACCACTCATTCTCTGGGTGTCTCCATGTATACTCAAAATACACATGTTAATAAACTTCTGTTTGGTTTTCTCTTGTCCAATCTGTCTTTTGTAACAAAGGTCCTTTCCAACTAAGAACCTATGGGGGTTACTGTTACTCCTCTATACCAGTTAACCACTAGAAACCAGGAAGAAGCTAAGAAGGACTGCCCTACAGGTTTCAGAGGGAGGATGGCCCTGCCCACACCTTGATTTTAGACTTCTAGCCTCCAGAACTGTGAGATAATACATTTATGTCGTTCGAAGCCAGCAGCTTGTGGTACTTTATTACTGCAGCCCTAGGAAACTAATATAGCAGGTAAAGGCCAGAGACAAATACTGGTAACCAACCAGTTCCTACAGGGCAAATCCTAGGGGCCTCGCCTAAAAGGATCCTCACCTGGGAGAAGTCCCACTGGCTGGCAATGATCGCTGTGCCTGTGGAAGATGATGCACAAACAGAAGGCTCCCACCACTACTGCGGGCACACGCTGCAGCCCACAGGGCAGTCAGGAGAAGTAGGCGGTGCTGAACGTCCACAGCAGCAAGACTGGCAGCCACTGGGATGCCTGAGAGATGCCAGGCTGACATCAGGGCTTTGCTCGTAATGTGTCCAAAGGTCTGAAGAAATGCTTATATTTGTTCTTGCACTCACTTAAAGAAAAAATATTCGTGCTTTTCAGCTTTTCTTTTTAAAATTTCTAAAACATATTTAGGGGGTACAAGTACAGATTTCTTACGTGCAGATGGTGCATAGTGGTGAAGTCTTGGCTTTTATCAGTGTATCCGTCACCTGACAAGTGAACACTGTGTTCAACAGGTAATTTTCATCTCTTAGCCCCTCCCACCTTCCCACCTTTTGAAGTCTTCAATCTCTATTATTCTACTCTCAATATCGATGTGTACCCATTGTTTAGCTCCCACTTGTAAGTTAGAACATGTGGTATTTGATTTTCTGTTTCTGAGTCATTTCACTGAGGATGATGGCCTCCAGTTCCATTCATGTTCCTGCAAAAGACATGATTTCATATTTTTTATGGATGAGTAGTATTCTATAGTGTGTGTGTGTGTGTGTGTGTATGTGTGTGTATACCACCACATTTTCTTAATTCAATCCTCTGTTGATAAACCTTAGGTTGATTCCATATTTTTGCTATTGTGAATAGTTCAGCTTTTCTTTTTTAAATACAGTGATTTCATTATCAGGGCAGTGCCAGAGCAAGAGGACTGGAATGTGAGAACAGAGGAGGGTGTGGGATGGAGTAGAAAGATGAATGTGATTCAGGAATCAGGGAAGACAGGGACAAAAGAGCCATTGATGTTGTATTTTCCATGACACATGAGTTATAATAAGAAGACTTGACCCCTTGGAGCGTGTGTCACTCACAGCTAGCCTGCCTTCCATTGGCTCCTGTGTCTCACCTCCTAGGTTTCTTCCCACCTCTCCAGGATGCACTCACCTTTGTCTGACCTCTATAAAGTAGGCACTTCTAAAGTAGAAAGTGGCTCTCTCTTTTCTTTCCCACTAATCCTGCTGTGGGTTATTTCTTCCACTCCCTCTTCTGTATACACACAAATCTCACATTATAGCTCTAGCCCAGACTTCCGTTTTGAGCACTGCTCTTGCATATTCAATGTCTCCTCCATGTATTTGTCTTGATATCTCATATAGCAACTCAGTGTTTCCTCCCAAGCTGTTTCTTCCCCCATCTGACACTTACATAGTATTTACTCATATTTCACATATATCTGATCATTTAATCCTCAAAACCACCCTATGAGGTAGGTAAAATTAATACCCTGATTTTATAGAAGAGAAAAGAGGGTCCAGAGAGGTTAAGACACTTGCCGAGGTCACATAGCTAGTTTGTGGCACAGCTAGGATTTGAACCTAGGAAATCTGGCTCCAGTTTCTGTGTTCATCCCCAATTTGCTGAGTTTCCTCAATCTTCCCCCTCCCTGGAAAAGGACCAACCATCAGCCACCAGAAACCTGGGAGTCCCCTTTGATTCCTCCACCTGCCTTTCCCTCTGAATTCCATCCATCAGCAAGGCCTGCTGAGACTATTTTAAGAAGATAATCTCATGTGCACTCCTTCCCACCTTCTTTGCTCCTGCTCTTGTCCAAGTCACAATCATCGCTCTCCTGTACTTGAACATCTGAGTCAAGTCCCTCTCCACTTCTTACTGCCCATCTCCAGCCATTTCCCACATAGCAGCCAAGGGATCTGTTAAAGATCTAAGTTAGGCCAGGTGCGGTGGCTCACACCTGTAATCTCTGCACTTTGGGAGGTCAATGCGGATGGATCACCTGAGGTCAGGAGTTCGAGACCAGCCTGGCCAATATGATGAAACTCCGCCTCTACTAAAAATACAAAAATTTAGCCAGGCATGGTGGCAGGAGCCTGTAATCCCAGTTACTCAGGAGGCTGGGGCAGGAGAATCGCTGGAACCCAGGAGGTGGAGGTTGTAGTGAGCTGAGATTGTGCCTCTGCACTCTGGTCTGGGCAACAGAGTAAGACTCCATCTCAACAACAACAATGACAAAAAAAAAAGATCTAAGTCAGATATTGTCACTCCCCTGTTTCACATTGAATAGAGTCCAAACTCCTTACACTGGTCCATAGGGCCCCGTGTGGTTTGGCCCAACCCCCTTCATGGCTCTTATCTGGAGCCACTCTCTCCAGATGAGAGGTGGAGTTCTCACCACACTTCAGTTCTTTGAAAGTCAAGCTGGTATACAATGAACTCTTTCCCACCTTAATGCCTTGTTTTGTGTTATTCTCTCTACCTGGAATGGTTTTGAACTTCAGTCCTCTCTTTAAAGAGCATCTTCTCTAACAGGCCTTCTTTGGCACTTGATCTGAGTAGGTCTTCTACTGTTATTCTGCATCTCAGCCACCTCTCCACTGTTAGGGCATTCAGCATTGAGTAATACCTCTTGTTGTTTATATCTGTCTCTCCACCTCCTCTAAAACAAAGTTCCAGAAGGCAGAGACATTTGTTTCACTCACTCCTATTTATCCAGCTGGAAGCCCAGTGCTCAGTCCCCAGATAGGGGCTTAATACGTAACTGTGAATGAGTTTGCTAAGTAAGAATATGAAAGCAAGACAATGACATCTCACAGTGTGGACTTTCTCCAAGCTCTACACTAGATAGTTGGCTGCCTGATGAGTTGTTTCCTTCACATACCAATAGTCTAGAAATCAAAGTTCCCATTGTATCCTGGGAGATTTGGGAGATACTTCAGAAGTTGAGTGTTTTCTAGTACACCAGAGACATGAAATGCATGACTGTGTCTGGTGATTCTGTTATGTCTTTCTCCCTGTCTCTCCAAGAGCTCAGGGTTTCTCCGACAAAGGTAGCAAACCCAACTATATGGATTGAGCTGGAAACACGGGGCCTCCCCAGAGACTTTATCAACAAAAACATCTTTCTCAGAATAATTTTCATGTATTTGTTTAAAGCAGATTATAAAAAATTTATATTCATCTTCTTTTGAGTCATCTAGCACCAGTATTTGTGGATTATCTCTTTGTTCTACAATCAAAGTAAAGTGCTTAACCTAGTTAAGAGTTCTCGAGCAAATTCTCCTCTTGGCCAAGGGTCACAAAAGAGTTGAAGACCAATGTGGCTACTCTGGCCACATACTCAGCCCTGTGCAAGTCTAACTTCTGCAGGAGATGCCTCTGTCTAAGGGTCCTGCAATCTAACAGGAATACATAGAGAATTTATATCTTCCTGGGTATATGAAGAAATATAGGGAATTTGTCTCACTGAAATACAGAATCCACCTCTTCTTAAATGGCCCTTGGCTGTCTGCCTTAGCATTCCAGGCTGATATAACAAAATACCATAAACTGGGTGTCTTATAAATAACAAAAATTCATTTCTCACCATTCTGGAGGCTAAAAATCCAAGATCAAGGTGCCAGCAGATTTGGTGTCTAGTGAAGTTCCACTTTATGGTTCATATACAGCACCTTCTGGCTGTGTTCTCACATGGTAGAAGACGTGACCAAGTTCCCTCAGACCTCTTTCAAAAGGGCAATAATCCCCACCTAAACTAATCACCTCCCAAAGATCCCATCTCCCAACACAATCATCCTGAAGGTCAGGATTTCAACCTATGAATAAGGGGCAGGTTGGTGGGGGAGGCGGGGCAACACAGACATTTAGACCACAGCACTGGCTTTGCAGGATTTGGGGACGCTTATTCTATCCACCTCACTCCTATGAGGATGAGAAACCTGTGAGGGACTGAGATCAGGGATGTCTCCCATTTGTAATATTCCGGGCAGAATATTTCTTACATAAATGGTTAAGATCAATGATGTCTACCGGACATCATCGCAAATGCATTATTTTATGGGTTATTTATGAGTTTTTTTAAAAAGCGATAATCCTAAGAAGAAGTTGCTGCAGATTTAAGAATGCTTCCTAATGTAAACTAAACCTAGAGAATGGAAACTCCTTGAATAGTCCATGTGAAGACTTTTTGGGACTCTCTGTGGCCTTTGGAGGATATTAAAGTATCATAAAAGAGGACTGTAATACCTCCCCCAATCCCCTTGTAATCTTGTACCCCTATTATTGCTTCGTGGGAATCTTCCTATTGCATTCAAATGTGTCTTGCCCATCTGCCTCAGAGCTTACACTTGTCATTCCCTCTGCCTGGCTGCTCTTTCCCAAGATATTCTCTCAGCTCACCGTCTCATGCCACGTTGACTTCTACTCATATATCTGAGCAGAAAATCACATGCCCCATCATACTTATTATCCACCTTTGCTTTTCCCCGGAGCACTTAAAACTGTCTTTTTATACTGTACATTTATTTCTCATTTATTGTCTGTCTTCCCTAATAAAATGTAGGCTCCCTGCTTTTTTATTTCTCTTTCTCTACTGTGTTGCCAGAGCCAATATCTGGCACATAAAAGATATGTGGTAAAAATTAGTTGAGTGAATAAATGAATAAAAAATGCTTTCTTGTTCTGCATCCTGTTTCTTTCAATAATTCTCAAATGCCACTGTCAGACTTTTCAGAGCTCCATGCCATATGTTAAAAATTCTACAAATGCAGTCTTCACCTTTCTTAAACCCTGTTCACATGGGGCTGTCCTACTCCTATTGAAACATGCCTCCAGAACCTACATGAGGTGCTGAATCAAACACAAAGAGTTACAAATGAAAGAAGCAAAGATCTGATAATGAAGGGATAGATGAGAATTTTCTCCTGTTTTGATTTTTTCTCTTATAATTCATGTGAGACCTGTGTATTCATTTTATTGCTCAGCACTCTATATACTTCTTTTTTATCTAACTGCTTTACATCCACCAAAAAAATAGACTTTGAAGAGAACAAATCGTACCTTCTCCACTTTACATTCCTTGCTGTCTGATCTAAAACTTTTTTTCCTCTTTACCTCTGATTTACCAGGCTCTTCCAATGGCTAAACATTAGCTTTGCATACTATCACTTTATCATGATTAAATATGAAAGAGGGACCCTCCCTCCTTCACAGTTGGGCTAACGTCAGAGAATGGCAAAGAACAGAATTTTATTTTATTTTATTTATTTATTTATTTATTTATTTATTTATTTATTTATTTATCTGAGACGGAGTCTCACTCTGTGGCCCAGGCTGGAGTGCAGTGGTGCAATCTCCACTCACTGCAAGCTCCGCCTCCCAGGTTCACGCCATTCTCCTGCCTCAGCCTCCCGAGTAGCTGGGACTACAGGCGCCCGCCACTGCGCCCGGCTAATTTTTTGTATTTTTAGTAGAGACGGGGTTTCACCATGTTAGCCAGGATGGTCTCGATCTCCTCACCTCGTGATCTGCCCGTCTCGGCCTCCCAAAGTGCTGGGATTACAGGCTTGAGCCACCGCGCCCGGCCAAGAACAGCTTTTTAGTGTTCATTCCACTCATTCCTAGGAAGCCTCTCTGCTCTCACTCAGATGAGAAATTTTCCAGGCTTTGGAAACATTAAACAAAGCTTAAATGTTTTGATTTGAAATCCAGGTCTAACCTGTTTTAAATCAACTTTCTGCAATAGACCATTTGTGTACCTGTCTAAATGCCAATATTTACCTAAAGCAGTTTCAGGGAACATGGTTTAAAACACACAGCAGACTTGAACAGCACCTAACCAGGGAAGATACCTGTTCTGCTTGGGATGTGAAAAGTTTCTTTCAGTGAAAATAGTCACCATCTTGATATTCCATTCCCGGGTGTGGTAGATGGGAGGGAGACCAGAGGAGGAGTTCAGCACAATCACATGCATGAACACAGGTTTCTCCTCACACATGTTTTAAATCTGCATAGCAAAGAAGAGCAACTATACCAGGAAAGAAAGGTCTAATGGGATGTCTGTGTCAAAGCAAGAAGTATGAAACTGGACAGGACACTCACAAACTCTTTGAACCCAGTAATAGCAGCATCCAAATGTCCAGAGCTGGTATCTTCCATGGGACAGAATTTGAAAGGCATTATCTTCCCAAAATTCTCTCTCATGTTAGCACATTGCACCTTTCCTAACAGCCCTACCACTACTGCCATTCCTCTGGGTTAACAGTGGAAATGAGACGAGTGTGTCCTCATGTGTCAAACTGCACCAGTCTTGCTCCCTCCAGAGTGGAAGAGTTCGGTAGGGAAGGGAGGCTGTGCCTTCTAACTCTCACCATGAACACATGATCATGGAGTAGCTTTTCCCATCTGCAAGGGTCCGTCCTGGTAGCCTTCCCCCCACATTTCTACCACCATGGATTCCTTTTTCAATATCTTCTACATGGATGCCATGTTTTGAATGATTCTGTCTTGCCAATCTATATTTATTACCAAACATTAATTCATTTTCCCATTTTTCCCATATATGAAAAATATATCTAACAATCAGAGCTTCTGATCAACATAAATAGCCAGTGCCATTGGAACTAATATAACCTTATTTTTAATGTAACGTTAGTCAAAAATAAAATAATATATATTGGAAACTGTGTGCCTTAATGTGAGTTATATATGTGTAGTACAATTAGGAATGTATCTGGTCTTTGTACTGGTTCTTGGCACAGAGCTTCAAAAACCCTTGGAATTTCCTGAGTGATAGCAGTGACTTTGTGATGCAATTGGGGTGACTCATGGCATACTCTTAGATAGCCTTAGAATGATGGCTGGTCTCCAGAAAGATTAGCCCTGTGATCACAGGGTTGCAACTCTGGTCAGCCGGACCTCTGAGGATGAAAGAGGGGCTGGAGATTGAGTTCAATCATGTAGCAAACAATTTAATCAATCAATTGTGCCTACATAATGGAACTCCAATTACAATTCTGGACACTGAGGCTCAGAGGAGCTTCCTGGTTATTGAACACACTGACACAAAGGGAGGGTGAGGTGCCCTGACGCCACAGGGAGAGGGCATGGAGTCTCTGGGTCCAGGACCCTTCCAGAGCTTGCCCATGTGTACCCCTCATAATAAACTTGCACTCATAAGGATCACACTTTCAGTGAGTTCTGTGAATCATTCTAGGGAATTCTTTAATTTCAGAGGGTCATGGAAACCCCCAAATTTATAGCCAGTTGGCCACAGTGCAGGTGATTCCTGAGACTTGAACTGATATCTGAAGTGAGGGCAGTTTTGCGGAGGACTGAGCCCTTAATGCTGTGGAATCTGATGCTAACGCTGGGTAGTCAGTGTCAGAAATGTATTCCAGTATGCCCACTAGGAGTGGAAAGGGAGGATTTTTATGTCTTTAGAAATATATATGTGTTTAAAATATTATAAAATGTTGAAAATAAGAGTGGCCAGAAGGAATTTGATTGAGGATATGCCATCTCTTTTAGATGGCTGAAAGAACCATTCCAATGGGGAGAGGGGGCTACTCATGTGTAATAAAATCATGCCCAGGAAATAGGCAGAAGCCCCTCTACAAAAACAGTTGCACAATATTATTTGGCAAGAAATACATTTTAGAATAAAATTAATATATTGAAATCATGCTGATTAAAACTAACATTTATTGAGTGCTCACTCCATGCCAGGCACTGCTAATACATTTTACATGAACTGGCTTAATGCTTACAAACCCTAGATGAGATAGGCACTATTACCATACCTGTTTTGTAGATGAGGAAACTGAAGTAGAGAAGGACTAAGCAATTTGCTCAAGAGCCTACCTTTTAAATGATTAGGGAGTTCTGAAAGGGAGAGTTAAGACTGTGGTTAGACTGTCTTCATTCTGCTCCCAGCAGAGCCTGTCGAACTAGGTACTTGCTGCTTTAATTGTTTAACTGTTTTGGATGAACTTCAAAACAAAGTTAGTAGGCATTGTATTTAGGTAATATGTTTTCATAAAACTTCTCTTATCCCTTGGTTGCAGAGTGCCTCTATATTCCCTTTCCTCATTTTGTAAACTGGAGTTTGGAGTGGTGAAAGGAGAATGGATACCAAGTTAGGATGTTAATAACAATTAATGGTGATTACAATGATTGCGAGTTAATTTTTAAAAATTCTAGCACCACTGGGTGCGGTGGCTCACACCAGTAATCCCAGCACTTTTGAAAGCCAATGCGGGTGGATCAGTTGAGCTCCGGAGTTCAAGACCAGCCTGCGCAACACAGTGAGTCCCCATCTCTACAAAAAAATTTAAAAATTAGCTGGGCATGCTGGGGCATGCCTGTGGTCCCAGCTACTCAGGAGACTGAGGCAGTAGGATCGCTTGTGCCCAGGAGGTCGAGGCTGCAGCAAGCTGTGATTGCACCACTGCACTCCAGCCTGAATGACAAAGTGAAGCTCTGTCAAAAAAAAAAAAAAAAAAAAAAAAAAAAAGAAAAGAAAAGAAAGAGAGAGAAAGAAAAATTCTAGTACCATAATAAAAATTCTAATTTGAGAGTTCAAACAAATAGGAATTACATTTATTATTATTCTGTAAATGTAAGTTAGGAATTGATCAAGGAGGAAAGAGCTCAGAGTATTTACATAAGAAAGCCAGCATTGTATTACAGAAAGTACACAGAAAAAATACTGCTGTGGTAGCTTAATAAAATGTCATGTTCTAAGACATTCTAATTGGTGGGCTTCCTGAGTGCTTGCTATGGACCTACAGGCAACATATGACAAGGGACCCTGAGTCCAAGGAGTACAGACCAATAAGATATCAGACCCTTTCATCAAGGGTGAAGTGGTAGAACATATGTCTGAACAGAGATATTCAAAATTTGCAAGCAAAGGAAATACTAATGCAACACAGACTGTTGATTCATCTGAAACAATGGTAGGGTTGCAACACCCTTGGATAGAATATAAAAGACCTAAGAAACCAGCCATTCTTTCATCTTCAATGGTAATGCATTGAAATTGCAACTAATGACTTCTCTCTTGATCATAGCACTGTAATAAACTAATCATACACATAACCACGTATACAGTTTTGTAGAAATGCAAGGACTTGATTGCTTATTTACGTTTGAGTGTGTATGTGCTTTCGTGTGGCAGAGAGAAAAAAAGAACACATAAAACTTTGTGATAAGAATATTTACAATTGGAAATCTGAGGGTTTTTACCATAGTAACCATTTCTAAGTGTACGGTTCAGTAGTGGTTAGAATATTTACATTGTTTTGAAACATCTTCAGAACTTTTTCATCTTTCAGAACTGAAACTCTACACATTAAACAACTCCTCTTTTTCTCTTTCCTTATTCATTCCTAACGACCAGTCTGCCTTCTGTTCCTATGAATTTGACTGCTTTGGATACCTCGTATCAATGGAATCATACAGCATTTTGTCTCTTTGGGACTGACTTATTTCACTTAACATAATGGGCTCAAGGCTCGCCCATACAGTAGCATGTGACAGGGGTTTCTTCCTGTCACACAACATGTGTTTTTAAAAGACTGAATAATATTCCATTGTGTGTATGTACCGCATTTTGTTTATTCATTCTTGTCCATGGAAACTGGGCTGTTTCCACCTCTTGGCTATTGTAAAAAGTACTGCAGTGAACATGGGTATACAGATATCTTTCTTTAAGATCCTGCTTTCATTTCCTTTGGATATATATCCAGAAATGGGATTGCTGGAGCATGTGGTAGTTCTAGTTTTAATTTTTTGGAGAATTGCTATCTTGTTTTCCATAGCGGTTCTGAGTTGTTCTTAATTTTTGCTCTCTGAGATCTCACTCACAGATATTAGTTCTTTAATAGAGGGAGAGGAGGTAAATAGGAAAACAAAACAAAACAAAACAAAAACCCAGGGACAGCAGGAGCCCTTCTCTGGCTAGGGACTCTTTCTCCATGTGAGGGTTTGCTCTCCAGGCTCAGGTTAGCCTCCCCTTTGTGACCCCTCCCCACCTCTTTCCTGCTATCTGATGCCAAATGCTACCATCCCTGATGTAGCCATACTCCTAGCCCTTGTGGTAGGCAGAACAACAGCCTCCTAAAATGTATACACCATAATCCACGGAAATTGTCAATGTATTGTGTTCCATGATGAAAGGGACTTTGCAAACGTAATTAAGGTTCCATACCTTAAAACACAGGGATTAGCCCACGTTATCCAGGTGGGCCCAATTTAATCACACGCGCCCTTAAAAGCAGAGAAATATATTCAGCTGGAGGGAGAAGAGAAAGGCAGAAAAGAGATTCCAAGCATAAGAAAGATCTGATGCATTATTGCTGGTTCTGAGATGTAGGGGCCACGTACAATGACAGGCAGAGGCCTGCAGGAGCCAAAGACAGCTTCTGCTGGCAGCCAGCAAGGACTAAGGGCTCAATTCTGCAACTACAAGGAACTAAATTCTACCAACAACCTAAACGGGCTTGGAAGAGGATTCTTCCCAAAGTCCTCCAGAAAGGCACGCAGTCCCAACAACACCTTCATTTTAGTGCTGTGAGACCCATTTCAGGCTTCTAACATACAGAACTGTGAGATAATAAATGGGTGTTGTTTTACATTGCTAAATTTATGGTAATTTGTCACAGCTGCAATAGGAAATGAATACACCCTTGATCACACTCACCTGGGTCTCTCCTAGCCCTTCAGAAACATGCCACGCCTTTGAAGGTGTCAGTGGAGAGCCTGCTCAACTAATTTCATGTCAATTTACTCATGGGCAAGGGCCAGAGGGAGACTTTTTTTAACACCAGCATTTTGGAGAGATGCTTTTTTCATCTGACTCTATGAGATGTTCATAAAAGCAGCAGGGATTTCAGATGAAAGATGAGAGATTAGCCTAGCCAGTGGGAAGGGAGTAATTTGGGCCAAACAAAGCCTTCCAACAGCACACCTTCCATCCATACTGCCCAGGCGAAGGGATGGTCACATCTGCACAGGCTTTTCTTTAAACTTGCCCTGCCCCTTACTTATAAAATATAATGTATGCTCATGATTTAAAAAAATTCAAACAGTACAGAAGGTGATATATTGAAAAGTAAAAGTGCTCTCACAATTCTACCTTTCCACAAAGTTTTCATGTAATAGTCTTTCTGTATGTTGTTTATTTTCTTTGTTCTTTCTTTTAAACAGAATCCCTCTGTACATATTATTCGCTAAGTTGATTTTTTTTATTTTTTTATTTTTTTAGACAGAAGTCTCGCTCTTTCACCCAGGCCGGACTGCAGTGGCGCTATCTCCGCTCACCGCAAGCTCCGCCTCCCGGGTTCACGCCATTCTCCTGCCTCAGCTTCCGGAGTACCTGGGATTACAGGCGCCCGCCACTGCGCCCGGCTAATGTTTTTTTAATATATATTTTTAGTAGAGACGGGGTTTCACCCGTCTCTACTAAGGCCAGGATGGTCTCGATCTCCTGACCTCATGATCCACCCGCCTTGGCCTCCCAAAGTGCTGGGATTACAGGTGTGAGCCACCGCACCTGGCAATTTTTTAAATTATTATATCTTGGGACTTTTTTAATGTCAGTTCACATACAGCTGATCCACTTTTTGCCCATTTGTTTTAATGATCACATAAAAATGCCTATAAGTTATAAATGAGTAATTTACTTATTCCTACCCCATGGATGGACATTTATGCTGTCCACATGTTTTCATTAATACAAACAAATGTAGTTGGGCACCTATTTTTTCAACCTTATGCAAGTTTATCTAAAGATACATACCCACAAGTGGAATTACTGGGTTTAAAGGACGTGTGCATTTAAGGACTGATAGATATTGTCAAAATACCATCCAAAAGTGTACTAAATTTACTCTCCTATGAACAGATAATAAAAATATCACCTTGCCCACATCCTCTACATTACTTTTTTTTTTTTTAACCTTCACCAATCTCTTAGGTAGAAAAGGGTTTCTCATCACGATATTTTTGTTTCTTCAATTCTGAGTGAGATGCAGGATTAAAAAAAAAAATAGATAGGGTCTCACTCTGTCACCCAAGCTGGAGTACAGTGGCATGAACATGGCTCACTGCAGCCTCCACCTCTTCGGCTTAAACGATCCTCCCACCTGAGCCTCCTGAGTATCTAGGACCATGAGTATGCCCCACCACGTTCAGCTGATTTTTAGGGTTTTTTTTTTTTTTAAGAGACTGGGTCTTGCCATATTACCCATGCTGGTCTTGAACTTCTGGGCTCAAATAATCCTCCCACTTTGGCCTCTCAAAATGCTGGGATTATAGGTGTGAGCCACTGTGTCTGATCTTGTAGCACGTTCTGATGTTATTGGACACTTATAATTCTTTTTATGTCCTGTTTATGTCCCTTACGATTTTTTCTGTCAAGTTCATTTTTTAAACTGATTTATTCAAGTTATTTGCATGTTAAGGAAATAAGTCTTTTGCCTAATGTGCTGCAAATATTTTTTCCCTGTGAGCTGTCTTCTGCCTCTACCAATGGGATTGTTGGCTGTCATAATTATAAACTTGTATGTAGTTAAAATAGATCAATATTTTTATTTTAGGCCTTTGGTTTTGTGTCACAGTTCTAAGCGCCTTCCCCACTCCAAGATTATTCTTGAATCCATTCATATTTCTTTTTCTTTTCTTTCTTTTTTTTTTTTTTGAGATGGATTCTCACTCTGTTTCCCAGGCTGGAGTGCAGTGGCGTGATCTCAGCTCACTGCAACCTTCACCTTCCAGGTTCAGGCGATTCTCCTGCCTCAGCCTCCTGAGTAGCTGGGATTACAGGTGTGTGCCATCATACTGGGCTATTTTGGTATTTCTAGTAGAGACAGGGTTTCACCATGTTGGCCAGGCTGGTCTCGAACTCCTGGCTTTAGGTGATCCACCCACTTAGGCCTCCCAAAGTGCTAGCATTACAGGTGTAAGGCAGTACACCCAGCCCATTCATATTTCATTTTCTTCATTTCTGTATTTTATCCACATGGAATTTATTTTATTGTAAGGCAGAAAAAGGAATACAGATTTACTTTTTACCCAAACAGCTAGAATTTTTCCTAACATTCATTGAATAACCCATCTCTTCTTCTCCGATATGTCATCTTTTTCATATAATAAATTCCCAAATTATATACCAAATTTATTATCTGATTTTGACCTTTCTGCTTTGGTGTCATCATGAATTATTTTAACTATGTAACTTTACAATGCATTTTTTAAAATATTTTATTATTTTTGACATCCTCTGGCTTTTCTGGAATGTTGATTTTGCCAGATAAACTTAACAACTTTCATAAAATTTTTCTTGCTATCTTGACTTTCTGTGTTTTGGTTTGACTCATACATGTTACTGTGTTGTGAAGGCTTAATTTTTACTTACCCAGATAGATGCCATGATATCCCACCTTTGCCTTGAGCTGAGATCACACTAATCTATTAAAAGAAAAAAAAATTAGTAAATGGTATCAATATGTGATTTAGAACACAATAATCTCAGTCCAACCCTCAATCTTGAATCCAGAAAGCAGATGTCAACATTCACAGAAAACCTGCTCAGGAAGAGGATATATCTGACTTTGGGTATCCCATTTGCTAAACAAACATTTCCTGAGCATCTACCATATGCAAGGGACTGTGCTAGACCTGGACTTCAAGACAAGAGACAGAAGAAAATCTTTGTACTTAAGATGCTTACAAATATACTTCCTGAAAAGCCAATGTTTGACTTATTTAAAGTCCAGCAGAACTATGCTGATTACTGACAGGCTACCACTACGGGGATCAATAACAACAAAAACATAGGATTTTGCTCCTCCTCACCAAATCAACAAAGTTTAGCTGCCTTCAATTGGATTCCATGTGCTTGATTGTGAAACCTCTATGTACATTTTACAAGACTCCAAGCCTACAGTCTTATAAAGACACGTCTGCTCTTTGAGGAGGTGGTCCAGTCCTTGGTGGGGTGCAGAGGTGAAAGGGACAGTTCTTTGATTGGGAAGCCAGACACATTTTTCTGAAATAGATATTATTCAAACAAGCTGGCATATCTCCAGGGTTGATTTAGAAATGCAAGTTGCTCCCACCCTTCCTGGGAACAAAATATTCTAAAAATTCCCTGACACCCCTAGAGCAAAGTTCAGTGGGAAATTACACTATTAGTCTCTGGAAATATGTTGCCCTGGTTTTTTCAGGCTCCCTGTAGCCTAGGGCAGTTGACTCTCTAGTTAGAGTCAAACACGGTATCTCTCTAAATAGATGCTCTTTGACTTATGAGGGGTTACAGTCAGATAAACTATTATGAAGTCTAAAACTCAGAAGTGAAACCATCCTATACAGTGAAAACAAGGTATTATTAGTTCTCATTTTGCCTCTTAAAGCTAAACACAATTTCTTTGGGCCTCAATTTCCTTATCTTTAAAAAGTGAAGAAGGGGGTGTTGCCAGCATTGAACGAGGTCAGTTTCACAAGGCTGGAGACTCTTCTTATCTGTGTGCACTGGGGCACAGTAGATATTTAAAAAAAAAAAAAAGTATTGATTAAATGAATGATTTAATACAAGGCACACAATCATCCAGTGAGTTAGGTATTACATCTTCGTTCTGCATATGAAGAAGCTGGGGCCAGAGAGGTATGGTAACGTCCCACAGTCACACAGCTAGTGAGTGGACCCCTACTGCATGGAGGCAGCTAGACGCTAAAGGTATGAACCTAACCCCTATGCTTCTGCCTTATCCCACTGCCTGCCCACACCTGACCAAACCTGACCCTCAATATGCGTTGATCCAGTAGAATTGGAAAATTATTAAGAATTATTACTAATCTATCATTTAACTTTTAAGATGTAAAGAATTACTCCACAGCGAAAGCCAAATGACTTAAACAGAATTTCAACATATCCTTTCCTGAAAGGGATTACATCATTTCCTTTTACTTCCTCCTCTACGGTTATTTCTAAACAGGTTTCTCTACACAACCACATAGTTCTGGGAACAAGATTCTGGTTTTCTTTACATTGAAAAATTCCCTTTCTGGTCAGTCTGAAGTTTTCTGTCTTCATGAAAACCAAAGGTGATATCCTCATGCAATAACGTTTTAATTAGTTACATTTTAAAAAATGATGTTGATGAACATAGCAAATGTATCTTTCCCACAGGGCAGAGTCTTGCTGTCAGTGCTGAACACAAATCCTTGGAAAGAATTCGGCCCTGGCTATGCAATTTCTTATCAGTAGCCGGATGGGCCTCCAGCGACCCAGAACCTCCCAGCACCTGCATAGTTTCCTGTATATGGTCATCTGCAATCAAGTATCCAAACCTCCCACCTGGGGACTTAAATGCCAAGGGAATGATTCATGTCTAGTGAATAGGATTCTGTTGCAAAGAAAACGGTGAGTCTTTTCAGGAAAAAGCAAAATTCTTGAACTTCCAACCCTCAATATGCAAATCCACTTTTTTTCTACCTCCTAAAACAATAAGTAAAATAAAATAAATTGCTTATGTCAAGGGGAGAAGATGCTCACAGGGTGGGTGCGATTCCAAGTCCACAGAGCAGACCTCTGAGCCAGCCCCGTCTGCGATGCCGGGGACCCGAGGAACCTTCCGACTCCCAGCGTTTTTCTGTCCCCTAGACCTTTAGGACTGGGGAGGCCGAGATGGCTAAGTGGATCCCCTACGCTGCTAGCTGCAATAAGCGAAGCTTTCAGGGAGCGAGGACAGCTAAGTATCTGCTTGGGCCCCACCAAGACCTGGGTGAACGTCCCATGGCACCGCACTTTTCCTCCCTTGGGCCCCAGTCTCCTGGACTCTGAAATGCGGGACTGAGATCCCTCCAGCTCCGTACCTACGCAGCTGGGTTGGGGCAGGGCGCGGGCGCCAGCCGCCAGCCCTGCCCGGGGTCGAGCAGCACTCTCGGGGGAACTGGGCGAGGCGCCGCGACCTCCCCAAGCCACCCGGCAGCCGGCGGCGGTGGACGAAGCTGGCTGGAACGTGCCGGGGGGGCGAAACTTACCCCGAAGCGCGGCGGCTGGAAACTGGTGTGCGGGTGAACTGCGAGCGAAGGTGTTCGCCCCGGGCGCTGATGCTCCTCGCTGGCTCCGGGCCTGGATCGCGACCGCACCCCTTCCTCCTGCCCCTCCTCCGGCCTCTCGACTCCACCTGATTGCGGCCCCAGGCCCCGGGAAAGGGAAGCCGCGCCCTGCTGCCGCCGGGCTTCGTCCCTGTACACAGGCGCCCCAGCTCTGCTCCCTCACGGGTCTCTAAGCTTCACCACCCTTTTCTCCCTACTCCCTCATTTCGCCCTCGGTTTCCACTACACCTTTACTTTCTCAAATGTACTGCAATGCTTACTTTGTTCTAGGCAGTGTGGATTCGGAGATTAGACTGTCCCCACACCTAAGGAACTCACTGCGTGGCATAGGTGGCGGTCACCTAACATTAATAACAATCAATAACATTGATCAGGCATTTACTTTGTACCAGGCACTGTTTCAACGTCTTTAAGAATATGAGCGGATTTATTAGGTTGGTGCAAAAGTAATCGCGGTTTTTGCCATTAAAGTGGCTCCGACAACAACTCTATGAGGTAGATACTATTATCGCCATTTTATAGATGAGGAAATTGAGATACAGAGACGTTGGATAACTTCAGCAAATTTACACAGACAGTAAATGCCAGAGCTACTGCTTGGAACTCAACTATTTCAGTAATTCCTCTTCTAAACGTGTTGACCCTCTAGTATGAGGATTCCAACCAAAGGCTCAGGGAGATGGTAACCTGGAAGGGCATTCTAGGCATTTGGAAGAGCACAACAAATCATCGAGGCTAAAAGATTAAAGCCCTACTCGTATGAGGGAATTATGAGCAGTTGTGTGCGGAAGGATGTAGAAGATAATAAAAAGTTACCATGTATTGGGTATCAGGTATTGAAGTAAGTGCTTGAATACCTTACCTCTTTTATCTTCAAGGGAACTCTAGGAGGTGCTATTTTTATCACAATTTGCAGACAAGGAAACTGAAGCTTAGAAAAGTGAAGTGATTTATCCAAGACCACATAAGTAAAAAGTATTGCTTACACTCAGTCATCACTGGGTTCCTTATGTATTTACTCAAAGGAGTTGAAAACTTACCGCTACAAACACCTGCACATGGATGTTTATAGTAGCTTTACTCATAAGTATCAAAACTCGGAAGCAACCAAGATGTAATTCGTAGGTGGATGGATAAACAAACTGTGATACATCTATACAATAGAATTTTATTCAGCGCTGAAAAGAAATTAGCTATCAAGCTATAAAAACACATGGAAGAAACTTAAATGCATATTACTAATAGAAAGAAGCCCATTTGAAAATGCTACATACTATGATTCCCACTATATGACATTCCAGAAAAGGCAACACTATGGAGACAGTAAAAAAAATCAATCGTTTCTAGGGGTTGAGGGGAGGTAGGGTGAACAGGTGGAGCACAGAGGATTTTTAGAGTGAAAATACTCTGTATGATATAATGGTGGATACGTGTCATTATACATTTGTCAAAATCCGTAGAATGTACACCAAGAGTGAACCATAATGTAAGCTATGAACTTCAGTGATAATGATATGTCAATGTAGGTTTACCAGTTGTAAATACACTACTCTGGTGGATGGTGTTGATAACAGAGGAGGCTATGCATGTGTGGGGGCAGGGGACATTTGGGAAATCTCTGTACTTTCTACTCAGTTTTGCTTGGAACCTAAAGGACACAAATTGCTACTATCAGATCAAAAGAAGGAACCTAAAAACTGTTCTAAAAAGGAAAGCGTATTTAAAATGCATGATACCAGGCCGGGCGCGGTGGCTCACGCTTGTAATCCCAGCACTTTGGGAGGCCGAGGCAGGTGGATCACCTGAGGTCGGGAGTTCAAGACCAGCCTGACCAACATGGAGAAACCCCGTCTCTACTAAAAATACAAAATTAGCCGGGGTGGTGGCACATGCCTGTAATCCCAGCTACTCGGGAGGCTGAGGCAGGAGAATCGCTTGAACCCGGGAGGCAGAGGTTGCGGTGAGCCGAGATTGCGCCATTGCACTCCAGCCTGGGCAAAAAGAGTGAAACTCTGTCTCAAAAAAATAAATAAATAAATAAATAAATAAAATGCATGATACCTTGTTATTTTATATATTGTGTTAAGCTATGGGGAAAGAACTTAAAACATAGCAGGCTTTAGGGGGAGAAGGACGGTAAGAAGACTGAGACAGGGAAGGAGGCAACACAATTTGACTTGATTGCACACATTATCATTTGAAAGAATTCTTACCTTCCACTACCCCTTTTATCTTCAAGGGTAGATAAATTGAAGTTCTCCATATTTAAGTTGCTGTGTTCTATAGTTCTCAATCATAGTATAAATTGCCCTGTTTCTTTTTTCTTTCTTTTCTTTTTCTCTTTCTTTCTTTCTTTTTCTTTCTTTCTTTCTTTCTTTCTTTTCTTTCTTTCTTTTCTTTCTTTTTTTTTTTTTTTTTTGAGACGGAGTCTTGCTCTGTAGCCCCGGCTGGAGTGCAGTGGCCGGATCTCAGCTCACTGCAAGCTCCGCCTCCCGGGTTTAGGCCATTCTCCTGCCTCAGCCTCCGGAGTAGCTGGGACTACAGGCGCCCGCCACCTCGCCCGGCTAGTTTTTTGTATTTTTAGTAGAGACGGGGTTTCACGGTGTTAGCCAGGATGGTCTCGATCTCCTGACCTCGTGATCCGCCCGTCTCGGCCTCCCAAAGTGCTGGGATTACAGGCTTGAGCCACCGCGCCCGGCCTCTTTCTTTTCTTTCTTTTCTTTCTTTCTTTCTTTCTTTCTTTCTTTCTTTCTTTCTTTCTTTCTTTCTTTCTTTCTTTCTCTTTCTTTCTTTTCTTTCTTTCTTTCACTTTCTTTCTTTCCTTCTTTCTTCTTTCTTCTTTTTCTTTCTCTTTTTTTTTTTTTTTTTTGACAGTATCTCACTCTGTCACCCAGGCTGGAGTGCAGTGGCACAATCTCACTGCAACCTCTGCTTCCTGGGTTCAAGTGATTCTCCCACCTCACCCTCCCAAGCAGGTGAGACTACAGCACCCCCCCACCACCACGTCCAGCTAATTTTTAAATTTTTAATAGAGACAGGATTTCACCATGTTGACCAGTCTGGTCTCAAACTCCTGACCTCAAGTGATCTGCCTGCCTTGGCCTCCCAAAGTGCTGGGATTATGGGTGTGAGCCACTGCTCTCGGCCCCTATTTCTTATCATTCTGGAAAAAACTTTTAGTGAAAGTATTAATTTGGAGATAGGATTAGGACTAACAAATTGCCATTTAGGTGTTTGCATATTAATAGAAACTTAAACTGCATGAATAGTTTTTTTTTTTTTTTTTTTTTTTTTTTTTTTTTTTTTTTTGAGATAGAGTCTTGCTCTGTCACCCAGGCTGGAGTGCAGTGATGCCATCTCAGCTCACTGCATCCTCCACCTCCTGGGTTCAAGTGCTTCTCCTGCATCAGCCTCCTGAGTAGCTGGGATTACAGGCACTCGCCACCAAGCCCTGCTAATTTTTTGTATTTTTAGAAGACACGGGGTTTCACCATGTTGGCCAGGCTGGTCTTGAACTCCTGACCTCAGGTGATCCTCCCACCTTGGCCTCCTAATGTGCTAGGAGTACAGGCGTGAGCTACCATGCCCAGCTGAATACTTTTTTTTTTCCTAGTCTTTCAGCAGTATTATATATGCTGGCCCTTTAACTGACACAGGAGTTGCTAGACTCAGAGGATAAGCATGGCTGGAGCTGCCTGAGTGTGAGTTGATGACATTACAGTCTTGGTCCTTAAAGCTGAGTCCTGGGACCTGGAAACTCATTAGAAATGCAAATTCCCTGAAACCCTACTCCATCAAGTGATTCTGATGCACCTTAAAGTTTGAGAACCACTGATTTAAGAGGAGCTACAATGGAGAAGGCAGAGATGGTCATGCTTAAAAGGCCAGTGCCCTGGGAGCCCTCTCAGATTTACAAATCCAAAGTAATGAGCTTTCCGCAAGAGAGAAGATAGGACGGTGTTGTGCATTCTGTTCTGCATAGTAATTCCTGACTCCCATTCAGACTTCACCACAATAAACAAATCCCATGTTACCTTGAAAAATTCTGAGATTAGCATGAAATGAGTGGAAAATATTTATTGTTATTTGTGCCAGACATTGCATAATGCACTTTACATACGTGACCTATGTCATGCTTACCAACCAGCTGTAAATTATTTATGATTGCCTCTATTTTGCAGATAGAGAGACAGGCTCAGAGGGACTCAGTAAGTTCTACGAGTTGTATTCTAGGCAACTAGGAAGTAATAGGGCTAGATTTGTAGCCAGAAGAAAATGAGTAACAGATGATGTTTTACATGTAGGCTTTAATTGTTTAAATCATTCAGGATTTAACTTCTTTGATTTCAGGATGGTAACTTTAACAAATGCACTTTTATCATTTTTATCATTTTTCTAGTTGTATCAACAGCCCTATTACCACCATTTATACTAGAAACATGTCATGGCATATGATAAAACTATTTTTTCCCCCAAAGGATGAGTTTTCTTGGAAGGAAATATTAGATGATGCTGTCAGAATCCGGGTTTATGGTTATCCAGAAAAAGAATTCAGAAAGGTCTTTTAATAAAACTTGCATTATTCTGAATACACAGAACTTTACAGGTTAGTAAAAAGCAAATTTTCCTATAGCACCCTGATCAAAAGAACAATTTAACAGCCAAAAAAAAAATTTTAAAGCAAAGTTATTGAGATATATTTCGAACATATGGTAAAATGTGAAGGAAAAACTAACTGATTACATGATTGTGGCTGTTAAATACATAGTTGCTGTTACAGTGATGTGTTGGAGCTGGGTTATACCAGCATGTGAAAGCCAACTCCTGAATTTTCAGTTCACAGCCAGTATTAAATTATTACAAGTTAAATAAATACAGTTGAATAAATTATGTTAAAAACAAAGGTAATAGGTACTCAAAATTAACCACTTCCTAATTATTTCACTACATCTTATTATTGTTGATGCTTTCCAGGTTATGTTTATTGCATCCATGTGGTGACAATAGTGCATAAAGTTGTACTTCTGTGCATCTCTTCCCAACTCCACATTCAGTGAAATCATTCTAGTGGGTTGCATTCAGCCATGGTGGGAGTATATACAACACAAAAACTAGGAAATACTATAAACTGAGCCTCCCTTTACCCCAAAGGTCAGTTGGGAAGCATTTATCAGCACATCACTCTTTATAATAACAAACAAATTTGAAATTGAGACAAGATTTCAGTTCAGGTATTTAATTGTGATTTACACTAGAGAAGTGGAACCAAATGGCACTGAATTTAAGGACTGTATAAGAGTTTGGATAGAAAGAGACAGCATACTCAAAGGGTCTGAAAAAAGAGTCAAATAAAGGAGCTATTTACAAACGCATGGGCAGAGTTTGCCTAGGTATCCACAGGGATGATATAGTCTCCAAGGACTAGGGACAGGATGAAATTATGACTACCTCTAGCCTTGCATGGGCAAGGGAAGGAAGTGGTTTCATCAGAACCCACGAGACCTGTGGCCAGGGAGGGATGCAGCCACCCCAGAATTACAAGGCAGAAGGAAGCAGGGAGGAGGCGAAACACACATCATCTTGTCTCTCATCAGTCGTTCCACTTGGCCAACCTCAACCAGAAGCCGAGAGGCAATGGGGCCTTGAAGAAGCAGTTGATAAAATGTCGGTTTCCCAGTGCACAGGGCAGGGCAGATTCAGTGTGCAGCAAACAGAATCAGCAGCACAGGGACTCTTGGGAGTTGCTAGTATCCAACACTGGTTCATTTTTGAAGCATTCCTTAGTGGGATGTTTAAAGGAGATAGCTTGATACTAGTTTTTAACAATTTATGAAAATTATTCCAGAGACTGAAATTTGAATAACTTCTATCACTTGCTGAGTAGTCTTGGAACTGAGATATCTTGATGCTAGTTTTTTTAACAATTTATGAAAATTATTCCAGAGACTGACATTCTAATAACTTTTATAACTTGCTGAGTACTCTTGGAACTTGGCCTTAAACCAAGATGAGCCTAGGGATAAAATTCTGCTAGCTTTTTTAGAGACGGTTGCAGCATAGGTCTATTTTGTTGTATCAATCAAGTGATGTAACTTTTCATGACAAGCATTAAATTTAGGATATAGGAGCTTGGGACCATTCTAAATGAACATCAAGTTGTGTTTGTGAAGGCCTTCAAAGATTTGAAATTCTGACATTCATATGAAACTTTCAAAGGAAATTATCCAGGACAACTATGTCTTATGGGGTTGTTATGAAGACTGAATGAGGTACAGAATATAAGGGAGTCATTGTTCTTGATTGGAGCATTGCCAGATATGCCCAATATATCATTTGATATAGTCCCTATAACAATTCCGGGGCATTAGCTACTCTCAGTGCACAGGGTTCTAGTTAAGAGTTCTCTGTGGCTCATTTGGGGACAGAATCTCTATTACAGATTGTGGTATCTTAATATTAGGTTGAGACATACAAAACTATTGATATTGGACTATTTTCAACCTATCAAATCATCAATTTCAGGTAGCTGAACCTAATAACACATTCCAAATATAGTCTCCTTCCACCACTCCCAGTACATTTCTTCAAAAGCAGTCTATGAGACATTTTAAATTCTAAATGGGAACTCATTTTCTGCCACTATTCCTCCAGATCCCTAAATTTTATGGCCATGACATTTCCAGTCTCAGAAGCATTTTTATAGACAATCCTAACAATTCTTACATTGGTTCCTAGTAGTTTCTCTGCACTCTAGAGAAATGAACTCCAGGGCAGAGAGGCTGCTTTAAGGCAATGGATAATCACAGGAAATGGTGAGGACTGGAAGTTTACATTAAGCTCCTGGCAGCATCTCAGCAACTTCCAGGATTGGTTGTGGCATCCCTTCCCCAGATTTTCTATAAACATGCTTTCTCAACTCTTGCTGAGTTTGCAAATGTGCCAACAGAGCCCTGCTGGTCACTGTTATTGGCAGTTACTTGTTTTATCAGAAGGGAAAGGCACACAAATGCACAGGCTTGCAGAATGCAAAGACCAACTGGGTACAGTTCCATTTTGACTCTGATTTTTCCCTTCATGAGCCTGTAAACTCGTTTGGAGCTTTGGTCTTTTCCGGGGTCGGTGATGTATGCTCAAATATTTGCATGTGCACAGAAGGACATAAGCCACCCTCATACTATATCACGTCTCTTTAGAAGTTTTGATAATAAATATAAACATCCAAACATCATCTTATTATATGGCACATGGAAATTTTAATTATTCTTCTTTGTCTCAGAATTTCAACTGATTGCCAAAGAAGACCTATGATAATCTGGGAACATATAATTTATTCAGCATCTTACTCTGAACACAGTTAATGAGTGTCTCAGATTCACCCTCATTAGAAGGGTTTTCTCCAAAAGACTGCTTCAAATTTTAGAATGAATTTTGCCATCTTAATAGCAATGTCTATATTAATAAGAGACATAATCTAAAAAGAACATAGGAAAACAAACAAAAAAACAACCAGACTGTCATTTATTAATACAAATTTATATAGTGGCATACACTATTGGAGAAATCAGAAATTCATAACACACAAATTCATATTGGAAATACAAAAATCATTTGAGAGTCAAGAAATCAGGTTGACAGCACCACAAATGTTTACTCAGTCTGAGCAGGTGTATAGTATCCAAGAATAACAAATACCTATAGCAGACTGAGACTGAATATCGTAAGACTGTGCAAACACATTCCAACACTATTTCCCACCCAACAATAGAATCTGCAGGAGTCCTCTAGGAGGCCTGGGGTACAATAAAAGGGCAGCGAGGCAGAAAAAATGGTGCAGACCATTCTTTCTTTTAACCTTCACAGCCAGCATATAATAGCAAGTAGCAACCACTGAGAGTTGTTTGTTCCTTCTCCGTTGAAGGCAAGATATAAAAGGTTAGTAAAACACACACAAGGCATTAGTGAGCAAATCAGAGAAATTGAAAGCAGAGCTTTGACTGAAATATAATCCACATTAGTCAGCAAATTACTTGATTCCTATGATGAAGTATGAAACAAACCAAATGAATAATTCTACATCAAAGGGGTATAGCTCATCTCCACGTCTCTTAACACTATTTAACAAGTGTGCATCCACTAGAGAAGTACTGGCATTCAATAACATACATGTAGAAAGGGGGGGCAGAAATACTGCAAGGGCTTTCCTTTCACACACAGTTTCGTATCTCACTCTTGCCCTTGTCATTTCAAACCTTGTACGTGGCAGTTGCTGGGAGCACTCTGGGGCTCAGTCTTTAGTCCTTCCCACTCTAGCTTCCTTCTGCCACCTCTGCACTCTTCCCATGCAATGTCCTATTCAGCAGTAATGGAAGGGGTGTGCAAGAAGAATATTTGGGCAAATGGAAAGTTGCTGCTTTAATGTGTAAGCATTCTGGCACTTGGAGCAGTTACACAGTTACAAATAATGGACCAAATGAAAATTCCCTCTACAAATTAGCCTTCACTCTCTAGGTTGTTCTGGAGATTCTGTGCCCTGCCTGATCAGCTCTCCAGCCATGAGATACCAATTGTGGGTGTCCATGAGGCTGATTTAGGAGTTCTGCCCTGAATTGCCCAACCTGGTCTTAAGTAGCATCTCACCAGTCAGGAGTTTCAGACTCTGGGCTCACTCCAATTCATTCTCTCCTGAAAACCTGACACTCATTTCAGAATGCTAAATCAGATTTTCTTCGAAATCTCCTGTTCTGGATGCCAGTTCATAATCTCATCTCCTGCTGATACATTATTATGAATTTTCTGTTCATGCTTCCTTAGGACCACTGCCAGAGTCATGCCTTTGTAAAGCGGTGTCTCTTTGCTCCAAGTAAAAGATTATCTCATAATCCAAGTAGAGAAGATAATTGTTTTCCTCTCTCCTCCCTTGTGATATTGCCACCATACTCTCTCACTTTCCCTTCCTAAATTTTTTCCCCTATCATTCACCCATGACACTATTCATTCATTCATTCAACAAATATTTCTGGAGTGCTTGTTACACGCAAGGCACTGCTGAAGAATGAAAGGCGTGGCTCACAAAGGTCCTACTTTCAAGGATCTTGGAGTCTCACAGAGCTGCCTAGAACCTTTCACAGTTCATCCTTTCTAGCTTTTCGTAGCGAAATGTTACGAGTTTGGAATGTTCTCAAAGAGCTTGAGTCATTCTCATACATATGTTACACAATGTGAAGGCTCCGTTATTTGCTTGGTGACTGTGGTGTGCCATGCATCAGAAGAGGACATGTCTTTTACTCTTGAATAATGAAATTGTGCCTCCAATTCAAAACAACATGGCATGCATGCTTATGTTTCTGCCAATAAGGCAGAAACAAGAGAAACAAAAGCAAGCTGTGTGTAGCCTACACAAAATAGTTAAGCTGAGGCTTGAACACTAAATTATTTTAGAGCCATGTATTCATGGCCTTGTCATGTGCTGATATGGTAAAAATAATTGCCTGAGCTACCAGAAAAGAACCCCTCAAAGAGAAATCCCTGAAATACTGCACCAGGAACAGTGCCTCTGTCTGCTGTGTCTCACCCAGCAAGGAGAACCAGCATGTATCTCTTAAGTCTGATTTCACCCCAACCTTGGCTTTCTCCTAATTTGCCTTATTCAAATGAATCACTTACTCTCCAGAAGCACTAACACAATAAAAACCCATAGCTAGCAAAGCACATGGATTGTCTATTACGGGACTGGGCAAAGCCTGGAGTAGCAGGAAAGTGTGGTGGGTTTTCTTTAAAGCATTTATGGCAATGTTGAATTAAAAGGCCATAGTACATTTATCTGTTTTGCAGCATCCTTGGTCAGGGAGGGATGTCTCAGTGCCACATAAACCACTGGGAACAAAGACACCTCCCTGGGGTGAAGGGTATCACAAATGTGCTCTGATACACTTGCCAGGCCCCTCCTTAACTCGGGTTTCAGTCTCCCACTTTGTAGGAGGGAGTTCTCTGTGCCTGAGGAGACGGAGGCTCCCATGGTTTTCAGAGGATTCTACTTAAGCACATTGAAATCCCCAGATAAAAAGGGCTCTGGAAAAGCAAAGTACAATTAGAGGCCAAGGAGCATACGCTGTCAAGTGGAAATCATGAGCAAATATATGTGTTGTGTTGATTAGTAGAATTTTTAATGGAATCTGGGTGTCAGCAGTTCATACGCTGCTGTCTGGGGGCTGAGGAAAAGCCCTGTAGGAGAAAGCTGGGACTGGGGGAGGGAACCAAAGGCCCTGTACCTACTTCTTCTCTCTGAGATCTGCCATGGTACACTACCCAGTCCTCTCTTCTCAATCTGCTAACCTAATTGTTCGACTCCTGTCCTGATACTAAAGTATTTGTTTTCTAAGACCAGCCTTAAAGAGCTGTGTACAGCTGTTGACACTATCACAGGGATCTATGGAAATCACTCTAGTACTCTGGGGTCTCAGTGGTTCTTCATTGAATGAGGTAGCTCAGCTGTGAGTTGATGCATGTGATGTGTGCCGTCTGCCACTCAAAGCTATAGTTTTCCCTTTTTTATCTGTGAGATTATAAAAATACCAGTATTTCCCCCCATTTTATAAAAATGATTTTAGAAAAAAATACACACAGGTCTCCTCCATTAAACTTCTGTTCCATCTTGTAAATTGTTGTGAACTCTGACCTCTAGATTCAGTCTTTTTACTTTAGCACCTTTGAACATGTAAGCCGCCTCCGGCTCGCTCAGGATGTTGACGTTCCGCACAGTGCAGTACTGTCTATTCAAGTTCTTCTCCACCCGGTCCGGGTGCCTCTTGGGCACTTCTACCTTAGTATTCAGAGGATATTCCTCCAAAATGTCCTCTGTGGGCTTCTTCTTCCTCTGTTTCTGGCATTTCCTGTTGATGAAACAAGCCACCAAAAACACCAGAAGTAGAAGC
Source organism: Macaca mulatta (assembly GCF_049350105.2). Classification (NCBI taxonomy): domain Eukaryota; kingdom Metazoa; phylum Chordata; class Mammalia; order Primates; family Cercopithecidae; genus Macaca; species Macaca mulatta. Next base: position 55,302,124 of record NC_133410.1, read on the forward strand.
ATGATCGCAGCCAGAGCACTGCCAATGGACGCCCCAGTCTGTGATAGGGACGCAGCTACCGCTGGCTCTTGCATCTCCAGATTCAGGGACTTCATATTGGTGCCATTCTTGACTTGGTCTCCTTCATTGTCATAAATGAGGGAATCATCAAGGGTCAGCCGGCCACTGGGCTCCACCAGGTCCCTTCGGTTGCGTCTGAGTGGAGCTGTGAGAGAGCGCTGGACCCGGGGCCCTGAGATGGTGTCGGGGCCAATGATGTAGATGACCTGGAGATACCACTGGTGTCCTGCTTCCACCTGCAGGGGGACAAACCAAACATGTCGTTCTTGCCCACAGAACACCTCTGAAGAAAGGAAATGGAAGGATAATTGCCACTATATGCCTTGATAGATAACTGATTTCCAGAAAAGCATTAGCAATGGTTGGTGTTTACTAATACATAGAGAACTGAACCAAATATGGGTTATATTTTATTTCCAAATTAAGATGATCTTGAGTCAGCTATTCACATTCTTTTTTTTTTTTGTTTCCCTATGTGTACACGGAATAGCCTAAGGAATTATCTTTCATGGTCTCTTTCGCTAAGTGAAGGTTTATATTTGTCTGTCTTTATTGATAGCAGTGAAATAATAGCATTAAAAACTACATTTATTTATAGTGACCTTCAATTATGTTATGTCAATTTACTATTTATTGGTGAACTTCAGCGAAAATGGAGTCATTGGACAAAATATTCACTAAACATACACTGTGTGCAGAGTACACAGATACGTGACAAACATTTTCTAAACACTTTCTGGATCAGGCTATATCATCAAGTATTTTATCTCCCCCTCATCTTTCTCCATTAAACCCTTCGTGGTTTTGAAATAACTTCTGAAGTGTGATAATAGTTCTGAAGGGTCACAGATTAATATTTGGAGGCAGAAAAAAAGTGAAATTTGATCTTGAAAGTTCATGTTCATTGCTGAGACTTAAAGTATTTTTGTTTATCAAATAGTAGTAATTCTTGCCATTCTAAATTGCTGTATTGTATTATGATTTTGTTAAATGTTTTTCATATGTCTGTGAAAATCAGCTGGTCTAGCATAGAACCAAAAAGGGATGCAATATAAAAGAACTTAGGAAAAACTGGAGTGTCACATGCAGCCATGATGTGCACAGTGACAAGTGACTATATGCAAATTAAATAATTGTATCATTGTTTTGGTCTACTGGGGATACATGTGAAAATTTTGGTTGGGTGATAAGCTTAACAATAATAAGAAAAGATCTGCCAGCAAGAATGGCAGAATGATGAAGAATCCAGAGATGTTGCAGTTCTCCTCCTTTTTTTTTTTCAAACTTTAAAGTAGACTTGATCTTAAGCTTCTGTTCTTCTCACCAAACTCACCTTATAGAGTGCATCTACTTTTAGAGTAAATCCATCCACACCTGGCATGCTACTGACCACATGGAAATCAGGCAACTCAGAGGCAAAGTGAGCCTCAAAAGGCACATCATGGAAGTACTTATCAGTTACCTCTGGCTGATTGCGGTCCTAGGATTTCAGAAAAAAGAAAAGCAAGATTTAGAAAGATGGTTCCACTATATTGGTAGGTGGCAGTGACTGGGAAGAGAAAAGTACTCATCACTCCTGGCTTTAGGTTGGGTTGGGAGAGTGTGTGTTGCAAAGCCCTCTCCTTAAGTCAGTGGCTGCCTGATATGCTTTGGCTGTGTCCCCACCAAATCTCATCTTGAATTATAGTTCCTATAATCTGCATGTGTCATGGGAGGGACCCGGTGGCAAGTAATTGAATCATGGGGGCAGTTACCTCCATGGTGTTCTTGTGATAGTGAGTGAGTTTTCATGAGATCTGATGGTTTTTTAAGAGGCTTTTTCCCCTTTGCTCGCACTTCTCCTTGCTGCCGCCATGTGAAGAAGGACATATTTGCTTCTCCTTCTGCTATGATTGTAAGTCTCCTGAGGCCTCCCCAGCCATGCTGAACTGTGAGTCAATGAAACCTCTTTCCTTTATAAATTACCCAGTTTCAGGCATGTCGTTGTTAGCAGCGTGAGAACAGACTAATACACTACCTCCGGGAACCCACTGTCCTTTTCAAAAAGGACATGCAGTGGCTTTTGTGATCTCCAAATGCAAAAAGTGGGCTATTCTAGCCCAATAATTCTCAAGTTATTTGGTCTCAGGACCCTTTACACACTTAAAAATCAAGGACCCCAGAGAGTTTTTATGTGTCTTACATCTATCAACATTTACTGTGTTAAAAATTAAACCTGAAAAAATTCTAAGTGTTTACTTATTAATTCATTTTAAACTGACAAGAAACTCGTTACATGTTAAGTAAGATATTTTTTAGTGAAAATACCTAAATTCATTCCCTCCCCCAATAAAGAGAGCTGGCAATGTTTTACATTTTTGTAATCTCAGGGAAAAAACTGGATTCTCATAACTGCTTCTGAATTCAATCAGTTGTGATATGCAGTTTTGTCTAAAGTGTATGAAGAAAATCTGGCCTCATAAAGCTATGCAGTTAATAGCTTTTTCAAATAATTATGGCTTTTTTTTTTTTTTTTGAGACAGGGTCTCGTTTTGTTGCCCAGGCTGGAGTGCAGTGGTGCAGTCTTGGCTCACTGCATCCTTGACCTCCCAGGCTCAAGTGATTTCTCACCTCAGCCTCCCAAGTAGCTGTGACTACAAGTGCATGCCACCAAGCCCAGTTAATTTTCAAATCTTTTTTTATAGATATGGGGTCTCCTTATGTTTCTCAGGCTTGTCTTAAACTCCTAAGCTTAAGTGATTCTCCCACCTCAGCCTCCCAAAGTGTTGAGATTACAGGCATGAGCCACCCACACCCTGCCTCTTTTTTGATACTAAATCAAAACTTGGTGAGTGGTTATTTTTTAAAGATTCATTACAATGTGGAATCTGAAGTTGTATTGATAAACTTTTTAAACTCTCTAAACTCGTGAGGGAATAAGTATGAAAAAAAAAAGCATCATCATATTATTTTGAAAGTAATTTTGACTCTGTAGACTCCCTGAAAGAATATGGGGACACTCCAGGTCTCTGAACCATACTCTGAGAAACACTGGCCTGGAGTTTCCTCTTCCTAGAACGTCAATAGAAGCTTGTCTTGTTACCCACCATAACCACCACATATATACTAGTATTTAGCTGATCTGAAAGAAACAACAACACAAACATATATAGAGAGGAAACTATCAAGAGTGGGCTCTATCTACTTTAGGGAGAAGTCATAGCTGAGGAAATCTGCTCAAGTGTCTGCTTTTTCACACTAATAGTGAGAATACTTAGCATACCAACAGTAGGAATCTGTGTTTTAGGTGTTTGTTTGGCTGAATGCATCCATACTGGGGCCCCTCATTGTAGATTGTCCCTGTGGGATCAAAGAAAGGGACATAGCCATCCTTGCCCGTACAAAGATAGACTTTCTCCAGCTGGAGTTTGTAAGCAGAATTAAGGTTTTGTTCTGGATTCCAAAGTACTCGGCCATAAAGGATTTGACCTGAAAAGATTGAAAGGCATTAATTAGGTCAGACTTTAAGATGAAAGAAAAACAAATGTCAAGGGTTGAAATGGTTAAACATGCTCCCTTAGAGTGAAAAGCACCTTTCTATGAAGAGCTCCATGATTCCATGTGCCCCTAAAATACTCATTTATTCATTTATTGCTTCTTTTTTATTCTTTTCTTTTTCTCTCTGAGTTTTCTTGCTAGGGAACATTTGTTGCTTCTTTTTTTTTTTTTTTTTTTTTTCCAATAAGCATTAATTAAGCATTTAAGGGAAACAAAGTATTCTGTTATGCATAGGGTATACCAAGGTGTGTGAGATGCAGTTGAGAGGGTGGAAACAAACACAAAGTAATTGATTGAAATAACTCACATTTATCAAACTTATACTATTTGCCAGGTACTATACCAAGTCCTCTCATGCAATAACTCATGTAGTGCTCACAATTTTGCAGATGAGAAACTTGGCACTGAGTGGGGCTAAGTGATTTGCTGAAAGTCACAAAGCAAGCAAATGGTGAGGGTGGGATTCCAAGTCAAGGTACTATGCTCTCAAACCAAACCACCACAATACCCTATTAATCACCCAAATGCTATACTGTTACATTTTATAATAGAGGAAGGTATGTCATATTAAGAGAGCATGAAACCAAGTACAGAAATCTGCCTAGGGAATGGTATGGAAGGATTTCAAGACAGTTGATATTTGAGCAGTATCCTGAAACACACGTAGGCATTTGTCAGACAGTGCATTTGGGGTGGGAGTGAGAAGCAGGAGAGAACATTCTAGGCAAAAAAAAAAAAAAAAAAAAAAAAAAAAAGTCCATGTACAAATTACTGAATGCTTCAAGGGTATAAGTCCTGGTGTAGGCATTATTTCCTATGTGTTGGTTATGGCACCAAGCTCTTTACATGCAACTAACTTACTTAATCCTACCAAGAGCCCAAAATATAGCTTCAATTATTATTCCCATTTTAGTAACTTATTCAAGGTTTCACAGCAATGATTTGGCGGTAGGAGGATTTTGGAATTAGCACAAATCCAGCTAATTCCAAATGCTCATCCCAAACATTTACTATGTGGTGCTAAGTAAGTCAGTGTGACAAGAGTGGAGGATGTATAGAAGCTCTGGCAGGAGAGGCTCCTGGGGAGATAGACAAACCGTGCTGAGGAGGCTGGACTCAAATATATAAGTAACAAGAAACACTGGAGGGTTTTAAGCAAAAACATAATAACACACTTGGGCCTTAGAAACATGGCGAATGGGTCAAGGACAAAGAGATTTCAGTCACAGAGACCTGGTAGGGGCTATTTTAATCCTCTAGTTAGAGATAGGCATCTAAAATATAGCTGTGAGGCAAGAGGATGAACTCAAGAAATGTCTAGGAATCAGATTCCACTCATCTTAATGATAGATGGGATGTGGGATGTAGGAAGGGGAAGTTGAGGATAACCCTGAGATTTTTGGTTGGGGCACACAGGAGGATGGTGATGCAGTCAGTAGGGTAGCAGATGTGGGAGGACCATGCTTGGAAGGAGACAAGTGCAGTCTCAGGCATCTCTAGGTGTCTGAAAGACATGCTGCTTGGAGAGCTTCGGTAGTTTCATATCTGCATATGGAAACATAGAAATGAAGCTCGGAGAGATCCAGGATGAGGTCAAATCAAGTGGCCGCAGAACAGTAGGAGTATAAGAAGTTCAGGGTAAAGGGATGGCCCAAGCCATGGGGATGACCAGAGGCAGCACTCAGAGTAAGAATAGAATGAGCCAAGCATGGAACCTGGGGACACTAACACGGAAGGGGCAGAGGATGAAGGCCAGGGACAGGACAGTGAGAAGGAGTCATCTGAGAGGCAAGATGGTGTCAGATGAAGCTGATGGAAAGGAAACCCAACAGGAAAAAAGTGCTAGAATGCATCGATTTGGTGTCATTGACAAGAGAAAGATAGGATAGAATCCAGCCTGCGGCAAATGGATGGAGAAGTGACCATGAAGTGAGCCATTTCCAGCAGAGAAAGCATGATGGAGAACATACATGTTTGGCATTCCTTTGAGACTGGGAGGCAATGGGGTTGGAGAGTTGAGAAAATAACTGACCCAGAGTTAGACGATGTGCTAGAATCTGATCGGAAATTCCAGTCTTCTTGCTACTCAGACCATTGCTTTTCCATGACATCACACTGCCAATCATTATAGTGCCAAGATGTGATTTGATTTTGAAACAGCATGAAATGGGCCTGTTCCTTGATTCTATCCTGGCTGTCCTGGAACCAACCCTGGGGGATCTTTACTGGGGAGCTGACTGAGAGCTTATGAGCAGAGATGCCCGTCCAGCAACTTACCAAAAGCTTCTCATATCCAGGCAGAGCCTCCTTCTGCAGGTGGAGGAAGCAACTTACCTTTTGAAAAGGCTCCTTTGTAATCCATTTCTGCCAGTGACATATCAGATGTATTGGGATCCATTAGGAACACCTTCTCATTATTGCAGAGCTGAAATTCAGTGTTAAGTGAATACACAACTGGCACAGGGCGGTTGGTCTGCTGGAATGCAATGGGTATCAGGAATCTAAACACAAGGAGAAACAAGAGCTCTTTGAGAGCAGGGTCAGCGTTGCATATGTCATTTGAGTCACCCTCCCTTCCCCACCTTCCTCAGGATTGTACACAGAGATTTGTTGTGGGCACTAAATATTCACAGAATAAAGGGATGTGTATGGTAAAAGGACTTTATTTGGTTGTTATTTCTTTTGAACAGAAATAATTAATCTTAAAAAATAATTAATTAGTCTTTAGACTCTGGTATCCTTTGCTTTTTTTGGCCCTTTCACTCTGGGGGCTCCCAGAATTGCTCTTTGACTTCTAAAGTACTCCCTGCTTTGGAGCGCAGCTAGATTTCTTCCCAGAGCTGCATGCTCTGAGGTTTTGACTCTTTCGACCTGATCAAAATTTTATTTATCCATGTCTCACTTTCGGGACTTGCTAAGCTATACTCTCTTGCCTTGTTCTGTGTGCCTACCTCCCCAGCCTTCTTCCTGAGCCCCTTCCTTCCGTGTCTCCTTCTGGCAGATAAGGGCTCCCCAAGGCTCAGTTCTGGGACCTTCTTGCCTTGCTCTGTGTGCCTACCTCCCCAGCCTTCTTCCTGAGCCCTTTCCTTCTGTGTCAGGTAAGGGCTCCCCAAGGCTCAGTTCTGGGATCCTTATTGTTCTCCCTCAATAACTTCACCCAAGATGATCTCAGCCTTGTCATCGAGTGCATTTGCCATCTCAAAGGTAGTAATGCCAAATTTAACTATCTAATCCAGATTTCTCCTCTAAGCTCCAGAAACACATAGCTGGCTGTCGAATGGTAGCTCTACATGGCTGTCAGATAACCCAAACACAGTATGCTCTTCCTTCTAGTGTTAGTATCTCAGCAAAAGGCAACAAAAGAGGTGCCAGCCCCTTAACTGGTCTCCCTGAAGCCACTATTAGTTCCTTCTAGACTATTCTACATGCCTCGGTGGATGAGCCAGTGTCATTTTCAAAAACTCAAATTTGCTTAATATCCTTCAGTGGTTTCCCACATCCCTTAGAGGGAAGTATGACCTATAAAGCTCTGGCCTCTACCTATTTCTCCAGCCTCATCTCCTGCTACTCTTCCCCTTCCCTCCCTTTCTGGGATCTAGCCAGACTGGCCTTCTTTCAGTCTCCTGACCAGCTCTCTACTCCATGATCTCTAGTGCCTCAGGGCTGATTTATTCAGCAAATATTCACTGAGTATATATTATATAATAGACATTGTTCTAGTAATAGGAATTCATCTGTGGACAAAACAGAAAAATATGATCTCAGGATTCTAAGGAAGATAGTAAGCAAAATAAATAAAAAATAATATAGCATGCTAAAAGGTAACAGGTGATAAGGAGAAAAATTAGGCAGAGAAAGGATAATGCTAGAAAGAGGTTCAGCTGGAAATTCTAAATAATATGGTCATGGGTATAAATTGGTGCAGTCATTATGTAAAACAGTATGGAGCATCCTCAAAAAATTAAAAATAGAACTAGGACATGACCCAGCAATCGTTATTCCTGGTATACACCCAAACAAGGGGAAATCAGCATCTTGTAGAGATATCTGCACTCCTATGTTCATCGTAATATTATTCACAATAGTTAAGATTTGGAAACAACCAGTGTCCATCAATGGATTAATCAATAAAGAAAATGTGGTGTATTTTCTTTATTGTGGTGTGAAATAGTCAGTCTTAAAAAAAATAAGGACATCTTGCCATTTGTGACAACATGGATGAACCTAGAGAACATTATACTATGTGAAATAAGCCAGACACAGAAAAATACTGCACAATTTCACTTATATATGGAATCAAAAAAGCTGGATTCAGGCAGGAGCAAAAAATTCCAAAAGCCAGATACATAGAAACAAAGAGAACAGTGGCTACCAGGGGTGACAAGGATGGGGATATGGGGAAATGTAAGTCAAAAGGTACAAAGTTGCAATAATATTATGTACTGGACATTTCCTAAGAGAGTAGATTTCAGATACTCTTACACACACACACACATGTGCATGCAGGTAACTATGTGAGGAGATGGGTATGTTAAGTTTTTTGACTGTAGTAATCATTTCACTATGTGTATCAAAACGCAATGTTTTACACCTTAAATATATACCATAAAGAGAGAGAAAGGAAGAAACTCAGTCATGGAAGGCCTCAGTGAGAGGAAAACACCCAAAGGCTTGAAGCAGGCAATGGAGTAAGACATGTGGCTATGTGGAGAGGAAGCCCTCCAGGAAGAGGAAATGGCAAAGACAAAAGGTCTGGGGTAAGAGTGTGCACAATACATTAGAGGAACGGCCAGTTGGCCAGGGTGGCTGGAGAACAGTGAGGGAGATAAGATCACAGAGGTAACTTGGGACCAGATCCCATAAAGCCTTACCGGTACTGTCAGGACTTTAGGGTTTATTTAAACTGTGGAGTGTTTTGAAAAAGTGAGTGGGGTTTGCTGTGTTAAGAAGAGACTGCAGGGTGGCTGCAGGGGACTTTGTTAAGAGGCTATTTCACTAATTTAGACAAGTGATGATAATGGTTCTGACCAGCGCTTTTGTCAGGTGGGCAGTGAAAATACTTGGATTTTTAATATATTTTAAAGGGGAGGCCTAAAATCCTAGATGACAGTGCCAGAATAAGAGAAGTTTCAAGGATATTGTTAACATTTCGGTGTAAGTACCTAGAACAGAGAGGCTAACAAAGTTTTTCTGTAAACAGCCAGATAGTAAATATTTTAGACTTTGTCGGCCACATGGAGTACATGCACAGATACATGCTGGTAGGTCTGATGCACAGATATAAGTATGATGATAGACGCTTGCATAAGTTCTCTTCTGATTTCCTCTGTTTCTTCACTCCAACAGGACAGAAAGGTCACCAGGTGAAGGTGACAACAGGGGAGAAGCATCAAGTTTGTGGGAAGAAATGAAATAGGCAAGAGGAAGAAAAGGCGTACGATAAAATACAACAGCCCTTCATGCTAACAACTCTCAATAAACTAGGTATTGGTGAAACATATGTCAAAATAATAAGAGCTACTTGTGACAAACCCATAGCCAATATGATACTGAATGGGCAAAAGCTGGAAGCATTCCCTTTGAAAACCAGCACAAGACAAGGATGCCACTTCTCACCACTCCTATTCAACAGAGTATTGGAAGTTCTGGCCAGGGCAATCAGGCAAGGGAAAGAAATAAAGGGTATTCAAATAGGAAGAGGGGAAATCAAATTGTCTCTGTTTGCAGATGACATGATTGTATATTTAGAAAACCTCACAATCTCAGCACAAAATCTCCTTAAGCTGATAAGCAACTTCTGCAAAGTCTCAGGATACAAAATCAGTGTGCAAAAGTCACAAGCATTCCTAGACACAAATAATAGACAAACAGAGAGCCAAATCATCAGTGAACTCCCATTCACAACTGCTACAAAGAGAATAAAATACCTAGGAATCCAACTTACAAGGGATGTGAAGGACCTCTTTAAGGAGAACTACAAACCACTGCTCAAGGAACACCAACAAATGGAAAAATATTCCATGCTCATGGATAGGAAGAATCAATATTGTGAAAATGGCCATAGTGCCCAAAGTAATTTACAGATTCAATACTCTTCCCATCAAGCTACAACTGACTTTCTTCACAGAATTAGAAAAAAACTACTTTAAATTTCATATGGAACCATAAAAGAGCCCGTATAGTCAAGAAAATCCTACGCAAAAAGAACAAAGTTGGAGGCATCACGCTACCTGACTTGAAACTATACTACAAGGCTACAGTAACTGAAACAGCATAGTACTGGTACCAAAACAGATATATAGACCAATGGAACAGAGCAAAGGCCTCAGAAATAAAACCACACATCTACAACCATCTGATCTTTGACAAACTTGACAAAAACAAGCAATGGATTCTTTATTTAATAAATAGTGTTGGGAAAACTGGCTAGCCATATGCAGAAAACTGAAACTGGACCACTTCCTTACTTACACCTTATACAAAAATTAACTTAAGATGGATTAAACACTTAAACGTAAGACCTAAAACCATAAAAACCCTAGAAGAAAACCTAGCCAATACCATTCAGGACACAGGCATGGGCAAGGAATTCATGACTAAAACACCAGAAGTAATGACAACAAAAGTCAAAATTGACAAGTGGGATCTAACTAAACTAAAGACCTTCTGCACAGCAAAATAAACTATCATGAGAGTGAACAAGCAATCTGTAGAATGGGAGAAAATGTTTGCAATCTATCCATCTGACAAAGGGCTAATATCCAGAATCTACAAGGAACTTAAAGAAATTTACAAGAAAAAAACAACTCCATCAAAAAGTGGGCAAAGGATATGAACAGACACTTCTCAAAAGAAAACATTTATACCATTTTGCGCCAGTTAGAATGGTGATCATTAAAAAGTCAGGAAATAACAGATGCTGGAGAGGATGTAGAGAAATGGGAATGCTTTTACGCTGATGGTGGGAGTGTAAATTAGTTCAACCATTGTGGAAGACAGGGTGGTGATTCCCAAGAATCTAGAACCAGAAATATCATTTGACCCAGCAATCCCATTACGGGGTATATACTCAAAGGATTATAAATCATTCTACTAGAAAGACACATGCACACGTATGTTTATTGCAGCACTAATCACAACAGCAAAGACTTGGAAGCAACCCAAATGCCCAGCAATGATAGACTGGATAAAGAAACTGTGGCACATATACACCATGGAATACTATGCATCCATAAAAACGGATGAGTTCATGCCCTTTGCAGGGACATGGATGAAGCTGGAAACCATGATTCTCAGCAAACTAACACAGGAACAGAAAACTAAACACCGCATCTTCTCTCTCATAAGTGGGAGTTGAACAATGAGAACACATGGACACAGGGAGGGAGACATCACACACTGGGGCCTGTGAGGAGGTGGGGTGTTAGGGGAGGGGTAGCATTAGGAGAAATACCTAATATAGATGACGGGTTGAGGGGTGCAGCAAACCACCATGGCACATGTATACCTATGTAAGAAACCTGAATGTTCTGCACATATATCCCAGAACTTAAAGTATAATAATTATCTTTTTTTTTTTAAAAAAAAGAAAAAGCATACAAAAATAGGTGAGAGGAATGAGATAATGTATGAATGAGGGAACCATTGTATTACACTTTTCTTGGAAGTCCTAAGGACCAATTTGAGATGAGTGATAATGAATTCTACAGCTTTCTGGCCTTGGCATTCCTAGACACACTGCCAGAACAACCTCTCCTTTTTCCTCTCCTCCTTAGGTTTCAACTGAATCACCGCTTTCTCTAGAAAGCTTTCCCTCTTTCTCTTACCTCCAAGGATAGTTAGGTCCCTTGTCATCTCTTCCTGTTACACTTTGTGCTTTTCTCTCACAGTGTTTAGCACGGTCTGAAATTTTATTTAAATGTGTGACTGACTGATTGAAGTCCGCTTTACCCACTGCAGGTTCCACGGTCCATCTCACCATTGCCTACTCAGTGCTAGCCAAGCTCCTGACACATATATATGTCAAAGAGTGGTGAATGAGTGACATTTTGATTTTTTACCCTTCCAACAGAGTCCATCTGCCCATTCCCTACTTTCTGTTGAAGGTACCCCAGTGGTAGATTTGAGTGGGTTGGGCTGTTGGAAGAACTTGGAGCCCTCATAACCCTGTTTCAACAGCTTTGAGATAACCATGAGCTGTATCACATGCTCATTTTCCTGACTCAGGGAAACAGATTTTTCTTGTTGATGCTGATATTACTAGAATCCATCATAGTGCCAGGCACATGAGAAAACATTATAGGAATAAATAATGAACATGAGATTATTTTATTATTTATAAGGTTAAAATATATGACAGGCCTCCCCAAAATAGTCACAATATGAGACACAATTATTTTGTATTAAGTCCAATTTCCCTGTATCAGTCTTGATTTTGTATGTGTGTTGTAATTCTATTGCATACATATGGAGCCATATAGGGGATCCAAGGTTAGGCCTGGGGGAAAGTCACCCTGGGAATACTGGGGCATCTGCAAGTAATAATCTCCCTGATGTAAGGCAAGGACCCCCAACTCCGAAGCCTCAGTATCCTCAACAACATTCTTCCTCTGCCACCTCCCACATTTATGCCACACAGGGCCTGAGGACAGCATTGGTGTCCTCCTTGATCCCTTTAGCCAGTTTCAAGTCATTGTTCCTCTCTCCCTTTAAAAAATCCAGAACCTACCCTGGAGAAACTCTTCTTACACATGTGTACCAAGAGATATATATAAGAATTTTCTTCTCTGGGAGGCCGAGACGGGCGGATAACAAGGTCAGGAGAACAAGACCATCCTGGCTAACCTGGTGAAACCCCGTCTCTACTAAAAAATCCAAAAAACTAGCCGGGCGTGGTGGCGGGCACCTATAGTCCCAGCTGCTCAGGAGGCTGAGGCAGGAGAATGGCGTGAACCCGAAAGGCAGAGCTTGCAGTGAGCCGAGATCTGGCCACTGCACTCCAGCCTGGGTGACAGAGCGAGACTCCGTCTCAAAAAAAAAAAAAGAATTTTCTTTATAATAGAAAGTCAAAGGGAGTGGTTAAATACATCGTGGAATTTTCCTACAATGAACACCTTAATGCAGTGAGCAACAAACTACAGTTACATGAATCAATACAAATGAATCAACAAATGATTCACTGAGTTAAAAAAAAAGAGTAGCAGAGAGAATTCATGCAGTATGAAACTTACATACAGTAGTTCCCTTCTCATCCATGGGTTTGCTTTCCTCAGTTTCAGTTACCCAAGGCCTACCATAGTCCAAAAACATTAAACAAAAAAATTCCAGAAATAAACAATTCATAAGTTTTAAATTATGCACCATTTTTACTAGCATGATGGAATCTTGTGCCTTTCTGCTCCATCCTGCCTGGAACATGAATCGTCCCTTTGTTCAGCATCTCCACATTGTATATGCTACCCACCTGTCAGTCACTTAGTAGCTGTCTTGGTTAGCAGACTGAAAAAACATTGCACATACAGTGTTTGCTATTACGTGTGGTTTCAGGCATCCACTGGGGCTCTTGGAACATATACTCCAATGATAAGGGGGGACTATTGCCTAGAGTTCAAAAACTTGCAAAACCATGTAGAAGTATACATGAGGTATAAACATAAACCAAACCAATGAATAATAAATACAAATATCAGGTTAATGGTGACCCTAGTAGGGAAGAGAGAGGGAGTATGATTGGGTAGGGGCATTGAGGGTATTGAAGGAGTACTGTAATGTTCTGTTCCTTGAGTTTCTTAAGGTGGGTGGTGGATCTGCTATATGATATATATATATAGACTTCTGAGTATCTGAAATATTGCATAATTTTTAAAAATTTAAATGAATTAAAATTCTCCAGCATATCCCATCAGATTATTTTCCCATTGTTCTCTCTTACTGCAGCCAACTACCATTTTTCTGGTCACCTTCCTTCCTTCATTTGGCTAACTATGGTGCTACCTGGCATTGTTACTGCCATGAATCTTTGGGACTTAAACATCCACTCAGATGAACTACCGACTACCCAAGACTCCCAGTTCCTTGACTCCCTCACCTCCAAACAGCTTGTTCACTACCCTGCTACAGCTACCTACTCTTCATAGTCCCATTATGCACCAGCGCCAAAAATCTCATTTCCAACACCTTGCTCTCTACCACCTTATGTCTTTCCAGCTCCTCTCTTCTTTTCCTCCTACTCCTTAATTGTTCAACCACACCAGGACCTCCCGACCACATTAGCAGAATGCACGGGAAAGGGAGCATGTGCACTCTCATGGTGGGAATGGACATACATAGTTACATGTTCACAAACACGCTGGAAGACAATTCGGCAGTTTCTTAAAAGTTAAACATACATCTGTCATATGATCCAGTCACTCCATTTTTAGGTATTTACATAAGAAAACAGAAAGCACATGTTTATATAAAGTTCATACATACAGGTTCATAGAAGCTTTATTTATCATAGCCCCAAACTGGACACAACTGAAATGTTCATCAGTTGATCACTGATAAACAAACTGTAGTACATCCATACCAGGAAGTACAACCCAGCAATGACAGGAACAATTACTGATACACCCAACACAGATGAGTCAAAATAATCATGGTGAGTGAGATGAGCCAGAGAGAGAGAATCCACACTGTATGATGTCATTTATAAAAAAACTCTAGAAAATGCAAACTCATCTATAGTGGCAGAAAACAGATCGTGGTTATCTGCAGAAAGGGAAGGGATGATGCGAGGGAGGAACTACAAAGGCGCACGAGGAATCTTTTTGGAAATGGATATGTTCCCTATCTTGTCACTATGTTGACTGTGGTGATACAAGTGTATACACAGGTAAGAATTTACTGAATTGTATAGTTTAAATATGTACAGTTTTATGTCGATAATATGACAATTTAAAGGCAGTTCCACACTGCCTGATCTGCGGCTAGCTGTAACCCTCTAGTATATTTACTCTTTTCCACTGTCTGAGATGGCCCTGTTTCTTTGCTCCTCTCTTCTCAAACCTCGACATTCTTCACTTTCAGCAGATGTAGGGCTTTTCATTTCACAGGGAGAATAGTTTCAATCAGATATCCACGTTGTCATCCTTACCCTCCCAGTCTCCCAATTCTCCTCTCACCTGCTTCCATTGATTCTCTGCCTGCCTCTTCAGTGGATGAACTCTCTGTGCTTCCAGCTATGGCCAGCCCTTCCCTCATGCCCCGGATCTACTCCCCTGCTTTACTCAAGGACCTGGCTCTGCAAGCTTTCCCTCTATCCCCTGCATCATCACATTTCCCCTCAACTGGATTATTCCCACCAGCATACAAGTATCCCAAAATAAAGCAAATAAAACCTGCTGTTTATTTGACTCCTCATCTGTTTCGAGTTATTGCCCCTTTGCTCTGGCATCCTCTATAGAAACTCCGCAAGCACTGTTTATCCCTGCTGTCTCTACTTTCTCACCTCTCTCTCAAGCTCACCCCAATTAGGCTTGTATCCCCTTTGGTCCACCAAACCTGCTCTTGGCGGAGTCCACCAATGACCTCAGTACTGCCAAATCCAATAGCCAATTCTCAGTCTTTTATTTAAAAGCCACATATAGTCTTCTCTTAATGTTAATGTCAGATTCTGTCTTGGGCATTTTATCTCAGCAATGTTTTCTCTATACTTTGCACAGCTCCTAGAAAGGTGACTCTAGACTATAAACTGCCTGAGAGCACAGATTACTTTCAATCCTCTGCTCTGGTGTAGTGCTATCACTTCAACACCTCAACCAGAGCAAAACACATGAGAACTGAATAAATACGAATGAATGAATGAATGAATATACAGCGCAACACAGTCTCAGGTCTGAGGTGAATATGGGCTGATGTACGGTTGAGTATCATTATTCATGATTGTTATGCTCTATACAGTCTCCACAAACAATGAATTAGTGGATATTGAGCCATAGCTACTAGAAGAAATATAGGGTTAGGTTCCTATGAGCCTCTGTTCACAACATTTATATCAACCAATTAACATATAACCTTGTTTTATGTCTGTTTCTGTGTAAAGACCCCTTATTTAATATATATTGTTGATTCATTTATATCAAACTCATGGTTATCATAAGGCACATTACAACCTTCTGATGCTTAGAAATACTAGAAAGTACTTCGGCATTATACTTGGGAGCCATTCTAAATGTAGAAATCATCAACAAAAGGCACAAAAATGCAAAAACCATGGCACTAAATAGACAGTACACAGGACGCTTGTTTGTAGCATGAGAGCCACAACAAGAAGGCAGAGTATCACCAGCTGGGGATGTGTGTGTTTGACTTCAGCTGGGGATGTGTGTGTTAAGTGACTCAAATGTTTGGCCACTCTGCTGTGCATGTCCATGAATGACTATGAAAGCGCCATATTGATTTGGGGGTTACAAATAAATTTTAGTGAGTAGGAGAATTCACAAATAAGGAATCAACACATAACGAGGATTGACTATATTTTCCTACCTTTCCGGGGCATGTGCAGTGCAGGCCAAAGGCTTCTCTCCTGGGTCAACCCATGGCTGTGTGGGCTGCACTGTGCAAGGGATCAGGTAGATGGTGTACTCTCCCGAGTAGTCCTTCCTGGAAACATGCAGAGCAGACTGTGATCATAGGGAACAACTGATAGGTTGCTGGCTTACCCAGAAAGATATGGCCTTCACTAAACAGTTTTCAGGTGGTATTTGTGTCCAGCATCTAAGAACCTTACAAGTCTGCAAACACCATTTTTGGGAACTCATCTCCAATTATCCTAACCTTCAGAGGTGTTAAATAGAGCTACTTTCAAGTATTCAGGTCCTTCTCATGAGGAAAGCTAAGAAAGGCACACTACATATGAAAACGTAGAAGGCTCAGGTGATGACAGAACAGAATTGGTCATTTCCTCTGGATTTCATGAGACTTGTTTGACAATTTCTGTTTAGTGTTTCTTGTTGACAGATACCCTATTCAATGCATTCCCAAATGCAAAAGCTTTCATTTCTGAAGACGTGACAGTGTCAGGTGCTACTGTGACACAGGAGGAAGCAAATGCCTCAGGATTCCAGGACACCACTCCAGAGCATATGGAAGCAGCACCCTGCAGAACGCCCCTGCACCCGTTTCACTCGCACTCAATTTGGAGGTTCCCCTTTCAAACTCTATAGCCTCATCCCTTTATAAAGTCGAAGAACAAGATCACTTCTCATTAGAGACCACTCATGGGGACTTGGGGACTTCCCTGTTTATGCGGGGCCCAGGATTCTCCAGTTCATGACTCTGTGAGCAGGAAGCCTTTGGACCTCTCTCCTACTTCTTCTCCCACACTTCTCACTGGGTGGCAGCTCCAGCCCTGTCAGGTGGCCTGGAAGGCAGCCAAGCATTCAGAAGCTTCAGGAACCTTCTTCAAGGGCCTTGGGAGTCTGTCATCCATTGAATGGAGAGAGCAGGGCTGTGAATCTTCATTATAACTGTTTGTGAGGGATCTGTGAACAGTTCTCATAAATACTGTGCTTGTTTTGACCATTTTGGGATACTTATCTATTTATTAGTAAAGTGACAGCAAAGATTTGGTTAAAAACAATAATAAAACTTTTATGTCACATTCTGGGGTCAGTGTAGTGGACTGGCACAGGCTGGAAACTGGGAACCAGTAGAACCTCAGCTTGCCTCTGCCATGGCTGTATGATTTTAACAAACCATGCAGACTTTCAGGGAGTAAGCTCCTTCTACTCTTCTTTCTTTCTCTGCTGTTTACTCTCCTATTTTCTAAGCTCCTTCCTAATCTAAAAGTCTGTATGTCTGCAGTTTTCTATCAAATCTTGGATCAGCAGGAAATGAGACTTTGTATACCATATTTAAATTACATGGAAACTGACATCTATAATGTGGATAGAATATTCAAATAGGCAGAACAATCCATGCCTGGCCAGATCGTGTCTAGCTCTACTCAAACCCTGTAGGGGCTCTCCTTGCACTAGAGAGTAGAAGCCAGAGGCCGAACACTGGTTTATAGGGCCCCACCCCGTGACCCTACCCTGACTTCTTACTTCTTTAGCATTATTGCCTATTACTCTCTTCCCTGCTCACTTCATGCCAACCATATGGGCATCCTTGTTCTCCAAGCATGCCCAAATGTTGCCATTTTAGGAACTTTACCAGGAACCCTGTTCTCCATGTTTCTGCATAGCCAACTCCCTCACCTCCTTCAAGTCTTTGCTCAAATAAGGTCTACTGGGAACATTCTAATTAAAATTATAATGTCTCTCCATTCCCGCTTCCCCTTACCCTGTTCCATACCTTTCATTTTCCCATAGTGCATATCACCTTCTGACATATGTTATACTTTGCTTATTGTGTGTACTGCTTTGTGTCTCCTTACTTTAAGTCCTATACTTAGGGATCTTTATTTTGTTTACCAATATATTCAAGGTACCTAGAACCTTCTCTGACACACAGTAAACATTCCATAAATACTTGTTGAACAAGCGAATGCAAGACAAATAGCATAGCCTCCCAAGCCTTCGGTCCTACTTTTCCCCATTCCTAAATACTACTTAGGTCCATTTCCTCACTATCCCTTCAAACATGCCAAACACAGTCTTAGGTACATATCTTTAATCCTGCAGCTCTTTTCATCTCCTTACTAGAATCTAAGCATTTCCCATATCACAACATGGACCATAAGTTGTCTCACCTCTTTCAGGAATCCTTATACAACTCCCCAGCCTCTGGCTCTCTCTTCCCTGAACTATGGTCTTCATATTACCCTGTATCTCGCACAGTGTGCTTAGCATGGAGTGCTTGGTGGGGTTCTTCATTTTGTCATTTATCTATGCATTTTGTCTCTTCACCTCAAAGGTAAGCTGCTAAAAGGTGCTTGCTCAGAACCTACCACATGCTAAAACCTGTGGTTCTGGGGATTTAAGATGAATCATATGTGCCTTCTACTCTGGAGAAGCTCATAATCCAGTGAAAATCTGGGACCAGCAGATAGACCATCATAAGATAATGAGATGTGTTATAGCAGAAGCTGCAACAGAGTAGGAACCAGGAGGAGGGAGCTGCTAGTACTGTATGGGAAGTCAGGGAACCTGTCACAAAGGGGTCAGTATTTGAGCTGGGCTCGGTCTCAGAGGAGTTAGTTATACAAGGGGAAAAGAGGAAGAAGGCCTAAGGGAATTGCAAAAGCATGGAGGTATGGATGGGCTGGTGGGTTCAGGGATTGGTGAGATATTTAATGTGGCTAAAAGCCTGGGTTTGAGATAAAACTAGAGGGGAGGCTGGGCCTTGGATGCTGCAGAAGGAGAGTGGGCTTCATTCAAGTGGCAATGAAGATGTCAGCAGAGTACTTAAAGGAAGACAGTTTCCCTGTCTGTAAACTGGGACAAAGTACATGAAGCACAGTCCTTGAAGGTTATTATACATCGATTTCAAAAGAATCACTATACAACAAAAAATCTGATATAAGATCAAAAATTTTAAGTTAAGAAAAAATTTTTTTGAAAATGATTCTCAAGACAATTTGAAGTAAGATTTTAATGCTAAATATGGCTCTTACTCTCATTATCTACAAAATGGGGATAATATATTTATGATAGATTCCTGGTTGCCCACTTATCCTTTTTATGGTGGTTTTAATTTTGTTTTTTTCCATTCTTCCCTTTTCTAAATGGGGGATATTTTACTATTTGTCAAATTCCTATTCTACCTCTATACTAGGTGTGTGAGAGGAATAAATCTTGTAAAAGACACATGGACTTAATCAGAGATACTATATTTTTTACAGGTTGTTGTAATTGAAATGAAATTTATTTATTCAATAAAGATTTTAGTTAGACACATTTCCTGACTTCCCTTCTAGGCAGGTGTTCCATGTGACTAAGTTCCCCACCATAGGATGTGGGTGGAAGTGATGTGTGCCCCTTCTGGTCTCACTCTTGGAATAAGTGTGAGCACTTCTTATTTATATATCAGAAGTTGATCTGAGCAAGATTTGTTTCTTTCTTTATTTGCTAGAGTGTCATTTCTTTTAATTAATTCATTAATTTTTTTTTTTTAAGAGATAGGATCGCTTTCTGTTGCCCAGGCTGGAGTGCAGTGGCTATTTGCAGGTGCGATCATGGCTCACCGCAACTTCGCACTCCTGAGCTCCAGCGATCCTCCTGAGTAGCTGGGCTACCAGCTAGCACCACTACTCCCAGCTGAGGTTTATTCCTATCAATTCCCCTTTTAAAATAAAAGTATAGCCTTCAGATAAAGGCACTATTTCTCAAGCTCCTGAAAGAAATGGAAAACCACTCAGCTCTACCCATGGAGGACTCCATCACCGTATTTACCTGTTATAAGAGCTTGTGGCTCTCCAGAGTTGATGTGGAGAATCAAAAGTCTGAGCACTCCATAACAGCTGCAAGTCAAATTCAATTCCTCCTAGGTGGTCTGGAGTCAATATGAAAGATTTCACATCCGGGAGAGTGTGGTGCTCCATCACAAACTGTCCTATTTGAAGGGGAAACACATGCACTTATAGTACTTGTTGTAGAGCTTGAGTTTGATTGTACTTGTGGTAGAGCCCCACAAAAGCCTGAGAACTGAATTAATGTTCTTCTCTCAAACAACTAAGGTTAGCCCATTTTACCCCTTAGAATACATTCCACACTGGTGGGGATAGCATGGCATCTCACCCCAGCCCATTGTTCTACTTGTGATGGTCATCATAGTCATATGTATTTATTTATAAACAATAGGAATAATCCTTGTGGAAATGTGCTAATGAGTATATTCACAGTAATAGGGGTCTTTATGTGACAATGAACACTCAATATACATAGCTTTAAATTCTAACCAACATGTTTCTTGGAGGTAGAAAAGTCTCGTAGTTTATAAACAGAAATTTCAGCATCAGATAAAAGTCACATTTAGGGCCATTCAAGTCCTTGGTAGAAGAGGATAATTATAAACATCATTAAAAGGGTAAATGCTATCAGCAAGATACCTCCACTCTTCAAAACCGCACTGAAATAGTGTCGCGAATAAATAAAAGTAGGGGGAATATTTTAGATTGAAAGAAACTAAAGCAATATAACAGTCACAATGTAACATATGAATCATAACTGGAACTTCTTTCTTTTCATGTAAGCAGTTATAAAATAACAAATATAAAAATAAGTGGAAAAGATGTTTGTGGAACAATAAAGGAAATATGAATAGAGACTGGATATTACTGAATCAATGCTAAGTATCTTAGAAGTGATCATGATGTTGTGACTGTATAAGAGAATGTCCTTGTTCTTAGGAGATGTCAACTGAACTATTTTGGGTAACTTGACATGAAGTCTGCAACGTGTTTCTGAATGGTGTGACAAAAAAAGGTATGTATGCGTGTATGTGCACATGGATGTATAGCAAAATGTTCACCATTGTTGACTGTTTTTTATTGTTCTATTCTTTCGACTTTCTGTATGTGTGAAATGTTTCTTAATAAAAAGTTGGGAAAAAAATGGCATTGATATTACCTCTGAATTTGGCATGGGTCTTGAATTCAATGACAAGACGGCCATCCTCTCGAATGTAGATTCTTATTATCTGAAGCCTTGCAGAGAGCACACTGTCTGTCTGGATTCCTGGGCAGGAAAGCAGAGAGAAAATGTTAGGGCATGGAAAATTCCTCCCTGACAGCAACCACGTATAAGTTATCCCAAGGACACCTCCAGGTAGAGCTGCATATTTATTTGAATGTAACAAGATAACATTTATATGTCTATAGAAACATATGCCAATTAAAATTGTATGACAGTTCATTTCACTTGGTTCTTTTTTTTTTTTTTTCTTGTAACGGTTCCACAGTTCTCGAAATAGACTCTTCAAACCTGTAAATTCCACTTAGCCCAGATGCAGGGTTCAGCAAAAAAACGAATCTTAAAACTTCTTGCTATCAAACTTTATACCAGGGTATGGTTACAGCACATCTACTTCCTACTATATTTTCTTTTCCTCACCAATTTACCTTTCTGGACTTAACAGAGGTATAAACAAAGTCCTGTTGGCTACATTTAGTACTCAAACCAAAGGAGAATTAAAGGCAAGCTTGTAGAAAGCCAGCATGACACAAGAAAGCTGTGGCTTTAATAAAGGAAACTGCAGTCATGGTCCCCAGTGAGTTCACAATGACCAAAACCAAAGGGTAACGTAAGGAGGAGAAACATGAAGTTGAACAAGACAAAACAAAAACAAGAGCTCAAGAGATTATCTGACCCAGAGTGGGAAAGCTGCCTGAAGTTATTTTCCCATGAGAAATACAAAGCAAAAACTGATTTGAGCCTAAGCCATTTCATAGAAGAAAGGACTACACTGCCAGCCCTCTGTATCTGATCTGTTCTACATCATGGATTCTGCATCTGTGGATTCACCCAACCTCAAATTAAAAATATTAGAATAAAAATGCATCTGCACTAAACATATACAGATTTGTTTTTCTTGTCATTATTTCCTAAACAATATAGTATATAGTTGTTTTATATATATAGTATACATATATAAAACAATATAGTATATAGTTGTTATACCTAAACAATATAGTGTAACTATTTATATAGCATATACATTGTATTAGGTGTTATAAGTAATCTAGAGATGATTTAAAGCATAAGGGAATATATGTATAGGTTATATGTAAATACTACACCATTTTATATGAGGGATTTGAGCGTCCTCAGATCTTGGTGTCTGCGGGAGGTCCTGGAACGAAACCCTAATAGATATGAATGATGACTGTACTTTCAATTAGTAGAGATAAAGCTTTCTCAAAAGAAAACTCTTGTTTTTTTTTTTTTTTAGTATGTTTGCCTCAGATAAAGCACATCACCCCTGGAGAGGAAAAGAGGGAGGACGGGAGCAGTAGAATTTAGGGGAAATGGGTTTGGGGAAATAGGTTTGGGGTAGTGTGTGAAGTACAGGACACTAAAAATGAGAAAAAAAAACAAAACAAGAAAACCAAAAATAACCAAGAACCACTAGAGATAGTGGAGGAGAAAATTGGGGAGTTTTAAGGAGCATCTATGTGGAAGCAGTAGGAGGAGGTGGGTGGGGAAACTGGGTGGGGGTGAGGTGTGGGCTCCCAGCTGAAGGGCTGCCTCCCACTTAGTTCTTGGGGGCTCCTCCCAGAAAGGACAGGAAGGGGGATGAGGCTGAGGGAAAGGTCATTTTGAACATTCATCATCACAGCCCTTGACTTCAGAAGGTTAAAATTCCTTCTTTGGAGGATGCAATTAAAGAGCTGATGCTTTGCCAAATGAATAAATTGGGCTACTTGACATAAATATTTCAAGTGCTCTTGACACATTTTTCCATTTCCATGCATCTGATTTGAAGATCCTTTTGCTTTGTAAAAAACATGAACCACACCATTTTTCACTAGGAGAAAATGAAGATTATTTGGGTTATACTCCAAAAGAACACACACCCCTCTGAATCCCTCATGGGCAGTAGAGGACTCATCTGTCACTTGCTATCCTCTACTCTGGGACCTTAGCTATCTAGGCTGAGACCTTCCAGCATCAGGACAGAAGGACATCATTCTTTTCAGGAACCCCAGATCTTCACTTTCCAGACTTGAGGTGGCCCCACTTTGTCTATGGGATAACAGGATGAGAAAAGCAGCTACTGTTAAAAGTCACTACTCTTCTTTTAATCTTGCTTGAGTGAAGTCCTAACTAAAGGGATAGCTAAGGCGTCAATGGGCATACCTGTTCTCCAGAGAACAGTGTCATAGAAGAAAGAAAACTCCATCTCGGTGTGGTGCTCCAAGGAGGCCCAGCCCCTGGGGGCTGTCACATAGATGTAGGACACATACAGAGGCACATGCACTGTCAAGAAGGACTGAGCAGAGTCCCTCACCTGCCGAGGAAGCGGTAAGCACACAGAGTTATTTCTCCCCTGGTATGAAAAGGCACACTATCACCACATCTTGGTTCCACTTTCATTCACCCATGTAGTCGCACTTATTCAATAATTATTAAGCAAGTGCCCATGATTGCAATTACTAATTTAAAAAAATAAAAGAAGTAATGGAATAGAAAGTGGCCAGAATGCTTCTTTAGACAGGGTCATGTGCAGAGGCTTCTCTAAGGAGGTGACATTTGAACAAAAATACTTTTGAAGTGGGAGAATGAGCTCTGTTCAGTTGCCAGAAGATTTGGCTGAAATTTTAGAATATCACATTTATTCCCAAGGATCAACCCAGTGGATGTGGGATCTACCATTCAGTACAAACTCCCTGTGTTGATTTGCCAGTGACCCGTAGGAGAGCCCAAGTCAACCATCATCAGGAAGATGCCCACATCCGGACGCCTGGGAGGAACCTGTGCCTAATTCAGGATGTTTTAGTGAGTGCTCTAATCTCCTGCTCCAGGAACAAAGGGCCCGAGCATTGAAATCATATCTAGGAAGCTCACCAATGGACAGCTCAGAGCTGCATGTACTTCAGTAATTTCCTGTCCCATGCAGTGCTTTGGAAAGAGTTTTGAAAAGGCAGCACATCACACTTCCAAGAGAACATTCCTTCTAAGGAGATTGTTTCCCTGCTTTTAATTTGGCCCGATCATTTTTATTTTACTACGTAATGAACAAAACTGGATGGAAAGGTAACAGAATGGTAGCAGAAGCTTTTACAGTGAAGATAGCTGTATATGTGTGTGTGAGTAGGGAGTTGGTTTACACATTTTAAAAATATTTTTATACTTTCTTCCATAAATATATATATTTATAACAAAAAAACTTAGTCTAAAACAATTTTATTTTATCATTGGCTAATTACTACAATATACTATGGGACTTATATTTTTCTTTTGTTTGAAAATACAGTATAGCCGGGCGCGGTGGCTCACGCCTGTAATCCCAGCACTTTGGGAGGCCGAGACGGGCGGATCACGAGGTCAGGAGATCGAGACCATCCTGGCTAACACGGTGAAACCCCGTCTCTACTAAAAATACAAAAAATTAGCCGGGCGCGGTGGCGGGCGCCTGTAGTCCCAGCTACACGGGAGGCTGATGCAGGAGAATGGCGTGAACCCGGGGGGCGGAGCTTGCAGTGAGTGGAGATTGCGCCACTGCACTCCAACCTGGGTGACAGAGCGAGACTCCGTTTAAAAAAAAAAAAAAAAGAAAATACAGTATAAAGTGTTTCTATGGGTAATTAAGGAAAAAAACCAAATGCTTTAATATTTTTCTAAAGTTTTTTTTTTAATATTCAAAGTTGTCAGGGATTTAAAATTTGATGTCAGCTTTCTCAAAAGACTCAACTAACTCCACACTCATTGAAAAATTCCACTTTGACATGCCTTACTTTGTTTGTTTTTCAAGAGATGGGATCTCTCTCTGTAGCCCAGGGTGGAGTGCAGCGACTCTATCATAGCTTACTGCAGCTTCAACTTCCTGGGCTCCAGTGTTCCTCCAGCCTCAGCCTCCCAAAGTGCTGAGACTACAGGTGTGAGTCACTGTTCCCGGCCCTTTTATTTCCTTTTTAAAGAAAATTTCCAGATTTTATTTGGACCTTGTACCATGTTCTGTCCCTTATACACAGGTTTTGCTAAATACACCTGCTCCAATCACACTATCGGAACTTCGATAAACTCTAGCTGATTGGCAAAATTAATTTTCCCTTGTTTGTTTTTGTTTATCCTCCTTTAGCCCTCATGATATTACTTACTAACCTTTAAAAAGAAAAAAAAAACCCAACGAATATTTACTGCATGCCTATTCTATGCCAGGCACACTGTGAAAGTCACCCTCTCATGCTGAGATTATTAGTACAATTTCAGATGAGGTTCAGAGAGGTTATGTCTTGTCCAAGTCTGCTGATTTAATAGCAAAAGGTACCAACTAGGCCTTAGGGCTAATTCCTATATTCTTCCTACCATATGTCAGTAATTTCAATTATTTTCAAAGAAATAGACAATAACAAAATACTTCTGTGTATATATTTTTTCTGTGTTGGTTTAAAAGTGGGATATATACATATAAGAAATCCTTGTCTTTTAGGTTTTTAAGCATATTCTGAACAAAAATATTCAAACATGTAATTACATTACAGCAAAAGCATAAAGAACAGAGAATACTAAATTTTGAGAGGCCAGGAAAAAAACAAATCACTTAGGTTTGCATTTTCCAAAGTGAAAGGTTATGCAACCGGAGAAACGGAAAACCTATGAATGCCTTAAAATTCTCTTCAGTAGATGGCAGTAGTGCATACAAAATGAGAGGAAACCAGGGTGAGACGCACCACAAAGAAAACGACACATTTTAATCAAAGACACTTTCTCTAAATGATTACTCTAAATCCCTCTATAATTTCTCTCCTTCAGTGAGGATAAACCTGATTTGAAATGAAGAACAAACATCTAACTAGTTTTCAGCTCATTGCGATAACTGCTCAAAATTGGATAGAACCTGTTTTAGAATTAATTTTCCCATGAGGACAGATTAGCCTAGTCTCACTGGCCCTTTGATATAACTGCCCTTCTCTGACTATGACTTCTTGCTATAAATTTTTCAATTGTCACTAATTGATATGGTTAGGCTTTCTGTCCCCACCCAAATCTCACCTTGAATTGTAATCCCCCTAATCCCTCCATGTCAAGGGAGGAACCAGGTGGGAGGTGATAGGATCATGGTTTCCCTCATGCTGTTCTTGTGATAGTGAGTTCTCACGAGATCTGATGGTTTTACAAGGCAGTTTTCCCTGTTCTTGCTTGCTCTCTCTTGCCTGCCACCATGTAAGACATGTCTGCTTCCCTTCCCCTATAAGTTTCCTGAGGCCTCTCTAGCCATGTGGAACTGTGAGTCAATTAAACCTCTTTTCTTTATAGATTACCAGTCTCTGGTATGTCTTTATGGTAGTGTGAGAATAGATTAATACACTAATGTTTAATGGTAATATATATTTTAGAAAGTGTCTATTTTTGTAGGGGCTGGCAGTTTGGAATACGTGTGAAACCAAAATGTTTTAAGCAATTATCTTTCCACAATGCATAGGACAACAGTGCTCTTGTCTTCTGAAAGACAGGTTGTGTCATCTGACACATTTTCCCAGGTGGGGAAGAGAATACATCAACGTAGTAATAACCCTAGCATCAAATGTAAATATTTTTGGCTTTCCAAAATATATGCATTATAAATATAAAAATATATATGCCTAGAGAAGTAAATATTGGATTTTTATATAAGTGAGTAGGCCAGACAGTAAGTTTTTCCCACATTAACTTGATTTAGAGGACTTTTGGGGCCTTCTCTAGCTTCAGTGCTGCCAAGATCTTGCTTGAGGGACTTATAAAGAAGACCCTGTTAGTTGGTTGGCCCAGTTCTGGAGGCAAAGTGCTACGTGAAGTGCTTCAGGAACAAACAAGGTTGACCAGGGCACCCATATGCAGATTCCTCAGACAAGCCCCAGGGCACCCACCTGGAAGTCGGCGGTTACAGAGCCCCCACAGACGTCAATCAGCTCAGTCATGTCGTAATAAGCATCAAAGGTCCACACGCAGCTCTTCAGATTCAGGTGTTTGTAGAGCTGGATGGTCTTTGGCTCTCGCACGCTGGAGTCAAACTGGAAGGGGCGATCATAGCCAGGCCCCAGGGCGGTGCTGTCATAGACCACATCATCCAGGAACCCTGCCTCTGCCGGGGAGGGAAGAACAAGGAATGATAATTTGGTTTGCGGACGCCAAGGAGCAGGGTGGGGCGAAGAGCTCACCCTTTCACACTAAAAGCACTTTCAGTCACCTAAGCCCTACTAACAAAGCAACCCAGGGCTCCCAATGTGCAGGGAGAATGTGAGGGATCTTGCAAAGCGCTTGCTAACTGCTGTTGCCACGTGTTAAATGGAGAACTCCACCTCTAAGAGACCACAGGAACCATGGAGGAAAAGGTGAGCAAATGATACCATGAATGAAGGCGGCAGAACTTGGAAAGGAAAACACTCTGAAGCTTTGCCTGCTACACCTGGGAAGTCTGGTCCGGTGCTTCATATATGTCCCCACCAGTCCTGAAGAAATGGATTTACTGTATGGCTCAGTCACTGGGGAATTATTTTAAGAGTGATTTTTAAAATTTCTTTTTTGAGACCCCATCTCAAAAACAAAAAACAAAAAACAACCCAGTACACCTACATCTGATTACTTCTTCTTGCTCATAGTTTCCGAAGTCTTTGCGGCGGGAAAGTCTGAATTTTTTGTTAATGAGTAAATAGCTCACTAATGATGGCTGTAACTCACCTGTGACAGGCAAAAATTATTGAATCAAATGCTGCCAAGCACATGAATGGCTCTAAATTAAGGGAGAACTTTATATAGTAGGGAGCTGAATACAGATACAATTTTAGAATATTAGGGTTAAATTTTTTTTGTTTGTTTTGAGACGGAGCCTCGCTCTGTCACCCATGCTGGAGTGCAATGGTGCGACCTCGGCTCACTGCAACCTCCTCTTTCCGGATTCAAGTGATTCTCCTGTCTTAGCCTCCTGAGTAGCTGCGATTACAGGTGCATGCCACCACACCTGGATAATTTTTTTGTGTTTTCAGTAGAGACAGGGTTTCACTGTGTTCCCCAGGTTGGTCTCAAACTCCTAAGCTCATGCAATCTACCCGCCTCAGCCTCCCAAAGTGCTAGGATTACAGGCATGAGCCACTGCACCCGGCCAGGTTAAAATTTTATCGTACTAAAAGCGACTGTAGTGTTTTAAAAGGGTTGATAAATATCTTAGAATGCTTGACACCCAACACCCAGCCCTCTGTCCCATGATGACTAGGTACTCAATTAACATGTCTTGAATTTAATTGCTTTTAAGTAGGAAAAGGTGCAAAGTTTAGTATTTAAACATAGTATGTCTCTTCCACTAGCTACAAATGTGGACCAATTAAACTTTCATATGTAGCTCACTGATTTACAAATAATTTGTACTCAGCTAATTGCTACTGTATAAAGACCATCATGACCAAAAGTGATGCTTAATGAATATGAAAGAGAATATGAATGCATTTCTGTCTTCAAAAACACTATTAAATGATTCATCATTTGTGAAAGGAGGAAATATGCATGTAATGTGCACTTGCTAAGGTAAATGGAAATGGACAGAATTCTTTGTAAAGTCAAATGTCTGCTGTGGTGAACACAGAGATGTGCTGCCTCAGCTGTCAGCTCCTTCAGCTCTGCGTCAGCTGCACACTGGCTCAGCCCAAGGTCATGCCCTTGCGGGGCAGCCTGCATCCAGTGACTAAGCTAGGTAGGCTATAAGGGTCTGGCTGTGTCAGCTGGAAGTAGGACGAGTCTCTCCAGAGCTCCCTGCCATGGCCAAGATGGCTTTTTCAGCCTGCATTGCAGCTTGACTTCTCCCTCTGCCCAATCCTGTTTCGCTCCTTCTCTTTCACAAGTATTGATCCCTAATAAATATCTTGTAACCCCAAACTCCATCTCAGCTCCTGCTTCTGGAGAACTCATCCTATAGCATCTTCACTTTAGCTTTTTAAAACAGGTTTTTGTAGCACCAATGTAAACATGCTCATTCTAAGGGAATGAAGACACTAAAATATACCATAGTAGGTGCCTTAAAAATGTCAATGCATTTAATCCTCATCTTGAGTGGTAACAAGTGTTATTCCCATGTTATAGATAACAGTGGCTCAGAAAGGTCAAACTATACTTGTTCAGCGGAATAAGGATTTGCACCAGTGTGATTCCAAAGTCCTTGTTTCTTTCTGTCCACTTCATTGTCTGAGCTAATGGAATGTGCATGTGTGCTAGGAAAGAAAACCACTAATGTGTGGATTCTGAGAACCAGAAAACATGAAAAGCAGTTCTCCTCACTCTGGCATATCCTGAAAGTCACTGCACTGGGCTAGCATGGAAAGACCAGTCCCGAACTCGTCAATCTCACCTGAGATGCCTCTCAGGTCATAGGTGGTAACTAAATTGGAGCAGACGTGCTGGTGTCTGTAGATGGACTCAGACAGTAGAAAATGCAAGTTGTGCAACGGCATGGTGGAGATAAGGGGCAGCATTCCATCCTGGTGTGGGATCTGCACCGAAATGTGGATTCTAGGGGGAAAAAGGGCAGAAATAAATGTTTAGCTGACTGCTATAAATGGTCAATAGGATATACTTCTTTCTCATCACCTAATTTGTCTTCACCAATGAAGTACCATGTTTTTTCCTTCCTGAAGCTTTCCAGGTAGGATTTCTGTCTGAACAGGGGGTATACATATATACATAGTATCATTGCTTCCCTCTAAGAGACCGTCCAGACACAGGACTGACAGTAATCTAGAATTATAGATTTTTTTTCTATACAAGAAAAGATAACATCACAACCACAAATTACTTTAAAGCTTTCCTTTGCTTTTTAATGGAAACTCTGTTTTTTCAGGAGCTGAAGCTGAGTGACTGTAGAGGGCCTGTTCCCCTGCTCTGTCACAGTGAATGTCTATGGAAGTTAGGTAAGCTTGACACTCACATTTCTTTAAGTATTTGAGTCAAAAATATATCGTTGAGCTTTTAAACTCTAAAACCAATTCCTCCACCCAGCCAAATCTGAGGAATTACAATGTGCAGCTACTCAAACTGTCTCTCCTAACTGAAAACAGCCTTCTCTCTCCAGTCTCCCTGTAAGTCCTATCAGCAGCACGCGTCCAGCCCTGCCAGCCTCAGTCTGCAGTGTGCTGTTCCTTGATCTACATCCTCAGCTCTTAGGCAGCCTTTGGACCAGGAAATGTGCAACTTCTTTATATTGGCTACTATTTCTCGAATGTTTTCAGACTCTGTTTATCTTGCCTCCCCACTATGAGGGCACGGAGCATTTCCTTCACTTCTTTTGTTTCTCCAGAGCACATAGTATACAATTCTAAATAAGAAATGAGCTTAATAAACATTGGTTAAGACTGCGACACGACAGAACTGTACTTATGCGTTGCATTTTTTGTCATTGTAGCAGTTTAAATTTTGAGCGTGTTTATTGACAGTGTGTTTTGAGTTTATATAGCTTGTCTCTTGAGCAAAGAGCCACATTTTTAAGAGGAATCAGAACCTTGGAAGTGAAGAGGAGGGCCTTTTTTCTAGGAAGGGAACACTAAGATACATTTTACTGTGTCAGGAAAGAAAGAAGTGTGCGCATATTCATTCAAACATGTTTTATTCATATAAAGGAACTCATTTTTCTCAGTTTATGAGCAATGGAGTTGCTTATAAAGGCACACGTTTAAATACTATAGTGTTTAATAAATATGCATAGCATACACAAATTCTTTTTTGCTATGCAAAAATGAAAACATCCATTTCCCATCATGGTGGCACAGAAAAAAAATTAAGTCCAATATATCCTAATTTCTACATTATTATTCATTTGTTCAGTAGATATTTAGGAATGCCTCTTAGATGCCAAGAAGCACTATACTGGGCAGAGGATACTCAAAATACAAACTCATGGTCTCTGGCCTTCAGGCCTTACCATCTACTAAAGGACAGAGAGAGTGAATGCTAATAATCTTCTAAAAGAAGCATATACAGGTGCCAGAGAAGCCAGAAGGGGAGGCCTCCAAATTAAATTAGGGGAGATGATGGAAATGTCCCTAGAAGAGACGCCATGCAGTAGGTATTGTAGGACAGTAGGGTTCCAGCCAGTGGAAGGGGGCTGGGGAGAGTTGAGGTAACAGCATGGCAGAGGTATGCAACCCGTAAGAGTCTGTAGCGCTTGGGAAGTTACTCATGATTCCCTGTGGTTGGACTGGCAGGTGAAACTGCGAAGGTGAGGGAAAGACCAGGAAGATAGGCAGGGGGCCCGAGCTTGAGGGATCTTCACAGATTTAAACTTTTACTGACACATTCATCATCACATTTTTATTGTGCAGAAGCATCACTTATTGATCATCCTGGGAAACACACAAAGGAGACCTGAGATTCACCTCAACCTACGCATGGTGGAAGGCACCACCTGCCTGACCTGTTCGGATGCTCCTTATGTTTGACATCGAGGTATTTCAAGGTTGCGATGAAGGACTGAGCCTGGAAGCCTCTGGATGTCCCAGCCACCACTGGTGTGTGGCAGATAGCACTGTCTGTTCCAATGGTAACAATGTTGCTCCTTAAGGGGGTCCCCACATGGCCCACCTTGTCCACAGCCTTGGCCACACAACGCACATGGAACCTCCGGCTGAAGTAAATGCTGTCCAGGACCTACCAGGGAGAATAAATCACCTCCAATGTGAGTACGCTACTTAAACAGCTCCTTATATGATCTGGTTCAAGGTAATCTGTAAAGGTCATCCATCCACCCATCCATTGATTGTTCCATCTAGTCATTCATTCATCACGTAAGTATTGACTTTTAACTATGAACCAGACACTCAAGACAGATCATTGAGTACTTATAGCCTAAGGGGGTAAGATAGTCAATGAATAATTAGACAGACGTGGAGCATGAACCCACAGATGAGTGATTTCCATTAATAGTATTGTTCTCTTTATATACTAGGCTCAGCAGAAGGATGACCCAAGTGTTATTCAGGCTTCCAGCAAGACTGGTTGGCCTCCAAGTCACTGTTGCTGAGAGCATAATGTCAGGAGACAGAGGAAACATTCTTCCTTCCCAGGAATTATCATGGTCTTTTTATCTTACTGCTATCCTCCCTCCATCCCATCTCCCTACCCAGTGACCACACACTGCAAGGGTTATAGTAACATGCAGACTTGAAGCTGAGAACTTGACTTCTGACACTTTCTAGCCTTTGAAGGTCTTTCCACAGATTCCTCCAAGTCCCCAAACATACAGAAGCCCTAAGAGTGCCTAACTCAATCTGTGCAGAGGCAATGTAGGTCACCAGGACTCTTTATGAAAATGTATGCATTTACATAGGGAAGTATATAACAAGAAAAATTAATCAGTAGTTCTGTGTGCCACAGACCTCCCACAAAGCAATCACACAAACTTAAAAATTTTACCCATGAAAACAATTTTCCCTGAAGTCCATTAAAAATTAAAGAAGATTTTTCCATTAAACTTTTTTTAAAATTAGCTGCCAATGCTTTACTTATTTATATATACATGAACTTAGTACAGAAGGGATTTGAAGCATCTACAAGAATGCATATAATAGAATGGCATTAAATAAATAATTGAAGAAATCAAGACAAAGCAAAGGAATCTAGGGTAAAGGGTATTAGTCACAAATTCATTGCAAGAAGGAAACCTGAAGCATAAACTCATAAATTTATCTGTTAAAAATGTACATTTGGCTCCAACCAGATCAAACCTCCTTTACGGTTTTGTTGAAGAGAGAAATAGATACTTAAGAAACAACAAGCTGGTAAGTCTTGCCATGTTGATTTTTTAATAATAGAGAAGACTATTTAAATTTGAGCTAGGTTATGTTGCAAAAGAATTGCTCTTCGGGCCTTTCTGAACAAGCTGTGCCAAAGAGAGTGGGTATGAATGACCCTGCATTATCCAAAGCCTCCCATCTATGTCCAACGGCTTTCCTCTGCTATTATCCCATCCCAGTGAAGCTCTTACTACAGTGGGAATAAACTGTGGAATAAACAGGAAAATCTAGAGAAATTTGGTCTGAAAGATATCTCTGATGTCTAAAATCATTCAGTGATATAATTGTAGGCAAGAATTGTTGAATGCTTACCACACACCAGGTACTATACTAAGCCTGAATCTCAATGGCTTTCAGCTCACTTTTGGAAGAGAATCAGTTCTGTCAGTGTGATGTGCAGGATCACTGTGGTGGACTGTTTGTTAAGGTTGGGAAAACATACTATCCATTGTTCTCTGATGGTGTCAGGGGTGTTGGTCTCTAAGCTTTTCGAGGACAGGAACTGCTACACAATGTCTTTTCATGGCCTCCCATAGAGCTTTGTAAAGTGCTGATCATTCAGCAACCATTCTATTCTTTTATTTAATAACTGGTCCCCTCTATGTGCCATTGATGTGCTGGCCATTTTGGGCCACATTTCTACCGCATTATAGAAATGTGGTAGAAATTAGGTACATGTCCGTAAGGAGTTTATGTGCTAATACTTATTGAATGATTGAAGATATGTTAATAGTAATAAATAGTGCCTACCTGGAGTTTTTCACTGACTTTGTCATTTATAGGTCACATTTTTCAATGACCTTGTAAAGTAGCTAAGCAGAAGAATTATTACTTTGAAGATCAGGAAACTGAGACTCAGAGAGATTAAGCAACCTCTTAACATTACTTAGTTTAACATAGGCAGCACCAGGATTTGCAAACAGGTCTTCTAACTAGCTTAGGTTTCTATTACAGCACATAATCTTTTCTTATGTATAAGGGTAAAAAGACTGTGCACCTGCTTATTTGTTTTATTCCAAATGCCATGCATGGACCATAAGGAATTTGATTATCTGAGTAACAAAGAACACCAGTTCTCACCCAGGGAGGGAGAACCAGGTCCAGACTCCCAGACCTACCATGTGGTTGACACTGGTGAATGGTGTGTTGTCGGTGATGGTTTCAAAGGGAGACCGGGCCCCATTGCCATCAGTGGGGGCAGCCACTTCCCAGCTGAACTGCACAGATGTCTGGTTGATGCCGGCCTCACTGCAGCGCTCCTTCATGACAGCGTATCTGGGGAAATGAGGGTCACAGGGGGTGACACAGACCAGCGGGTAGCCTGGGGAGGGGGATTTCTTGACTCCTTCCTTGGTAACTTCTTCCACATGGTCATAGTCAGCAAGTGTGACTACCTGCAAAAGAGCAACAAAGCTTCAGTTCAGGTTGGGTATCAGCAAGATCAGAGAACTAAGGCCCCCTTCTTTAGAGATCCACAAGATCTCTTAGTGTCTAGGGATTCTTTAAAATATAACAGGAGAAGTTTTTATAATTGTTTGCCAGGCATCCTTAAAAGATACTGTAGATCTTTAATGGTGGAGAAGATCCTTCTACTGGTTGGGCTAGAAGCTTTACTATACTTTTAATTTTTTTCCTAAATCAGAGCCCTATCACTCATGTAAAAAAATACTCTGACTTTCCTGCACATTGGAACCAAAGCTGTGTAATGAATAACAGTTGCTAGTTTAAAGTTGCATTAAATAGTTGATGGTATATAGTAGAACATTTGGCAAAATACGAGTACATCGAGGTGGTATATTTCTTCCATGGCCAAATAAGAGACACATTTGGAAATAATCGTCATTCTTTTCTAACATATGAGACTAGTTAGCAGAAGTTAGAAGACTTCTGATTGCTTCACAATTATGGGTTACACTTTCCTTGGCAACTTCTAGGTGTTTTCCTCTTAATTGTAAGGACAGTGCATTCATTCTATTCACCCCAAGTTAGGAAATCTGGTACTACCTTCCTGCAGGTACTGAATTCTATAAATATGGTGAGTAAGTGGGACAATAGATATGACGTAGTATTACGTTCTTACTCTTCTAAGTCCCATCAAAGAAATGAGAAGATCAATTGTATTATATTTTCTATCTTTATCAGACTAAGACACCAACAGGATTTGGTCTCACTTTTAGGTCAGAACAGGGTTTCTTACCCTCAACACTATTGACATTTGTGCCAAATAATTCCTTTTGTTGTTGGGGGCTGCCCTGTGCAGTATGGGATGTTTAGGAGTATCCCTGGCTTTTACCCACTAGATACTATTACTAGCACCTGGTGTGACGACTGTGACAACCAAAAATTTCTCTAGACATTGCTTAAATGTCCTCTGGAAGGGGGAGAATGGAAGGCAAGATGGCTCCTGGTTGCGAACCACTGTGTTAGAAGAATAAAGAAATAGCGTACTTCTCTCAAGTTCTCATCTACTAGTCACTGAGACGTAAAACAGCAATCCTTTGGGTCAAGCAACTCACAATGGGTGGTGCTGGCAATATGAGGCTCCCGGCTGCCTCCTGGTCTAGAATCGTCACTGTGGCAGTAGTCACATCCCCGAGAACTGCTTCCACTGGGTCATCTGGGCCAAGGACTAATGAGAAAGATTCATGCCATTCCCGGTCTTCATTGGACAGGATCTCAACTTTAAAAAAGATATGATCCACACCTTCAACAAGGACAGAACAAAAAGAGAGCAAAGGCTTCATTAGGAAACATACCCAAGAGAGTGCAGCTTGGCACTGCTGAGACATCATGTTAAAATATGTTCTTTCTTTTTAGCAGTGTTCTATAAATGCAGTGGCTGCTAATCACTTTAGCCACATCTCAAGTGAGGAATCTTTTTTACAGACCAAATTCCACCTGTGGTAGAGGCTCAGTATTGCAGATTTACTGTTCAACACCATATGAGGATTAATGGCCCCTGCCTGACACTGGCTGGCAGTAATAAAAATCTATGATCCAAAATACACTTCATCCTGGTTATGAGTTTTTTTGCTTAATTTTTCTTTCCCCCTTACACTTTTGCATGAGCTCGTGTTTGGCTGTAAGGGCTTGCACATACAGATACCCTTCAAAGCTGTCTCTTGAGAAGCAATGGCTCAAGGTTATCTACTAAGCCAGGCTCCACAAAGATGGTAACATGGAGGGTGAGTGACCTGGAATGGGTGAGGGTTCAAGCCTTAAAGACCCACTTTGGGGGACCATTCCAAGACGGTTGAATAGGAACAGCTCCAGTCTGCAGCTCCCAGTGTGATTGACACGGAAGACAGGTGATTTCTTCATTTCCAGCTGAGGTACCTGGTTCATCTCATTGGGACTGGTTGGACAGTGGGTGGGGCCCATGGAGGCCGAACTGAAGCAGAGTGGAGCATTGCCTCACCCAGGAAGTGCAAGAGGTCAGGGGATTTCCCTTTCTTAGTCAAGGGAAGCTGTGACAGACTGTACCTGGAAAAATGGGACACTGCCCAAATACTGCACTTTTCCCATGGTCTTAGTAACAGGCAGACCAGGGGATTCTCTCCCATGCCTGGCTTCGGGGGGGTCCCACACCCACGGAGCTTTGCTCACTGCTAGAGTAGCAGCCTGAGATTGACCTGCGAGGCTGTAGCCTGGTGGGGGGAGGGGCATCCACAATTGCTGAGGCTTGAGTAGGTAAACAAAGTGGCTGGGAAGCTCGAACTGGGCAGAGTCCACCACAGCTCAGGAAGGCCTACTGCCTCTATAGACTCCACCTCTGTGGGCAGGGCATAACTGAACAAAAGCCAGCAGAAATTTCTGCAGACTTAAACCTCCCTGTCTGACAGCTCTGAAGAGAGCAGTGGTTCTACCAGCATGGCATTTGAGCTCTGAGAACAGACAGACTGCCTCCTCAAGTGGGTCCCTGACCCCTGTGTAGCCTAACTGGGAGACACCTCCCAGTGGGGGCCGACAGACACCTCATATAGGCATGTTCCCCTCTGGGACGAAGCTTCCAGAAGAAGGATCAGTCAGCAATATTTGCTGTTCTGCAATATTTGCTTTTCTGCAGCCTCTGCTGGTGATACCCAGGCAAATAGGGTCTGGAGTGGACTTCCACCAAATTCCAACAGACCTGCAGCTGAGGGACCTATTAGAAGGAAAACTAACAAACAGAAAGGAATAGCAGCAACATCAACAAAAAAGACATCCACACCAAAACCCCATCTATAGGCACCAGCATCAAAGACCAAAGGTAGATAAAACCACAAAGATGGGGAGAAACCAGAACAGAAAAGTAGAAGATTCTAAAAACTAGAGTGCCTCTTCTCCTCCAAAGGATCGCAGCTCCTCATAAGTAATGGAAAAAAGCTGGATGGAGAATGACTTTGATTAGTTGACAGAAGTAGGTGTCAGAAGGTCGGTAATAACAAACTTCTCCGAGCTAAAGGAGCATGTTCTAACCCATCGCAAGGAAGTTAAAAACCTTGAAAAAAGGGTAGATGAATGGATAACTAGAATAAACAGTGTAGAGAAGACCTTAAATGACCTGATGGAGCTGAAAATCATGGCACGAGAACTTCGTGATGCACACACAAGCTTCAGTAGCCGATTTGATCAAGTGGGAGAAAGGATATCAGTGATTGAAGATCAAATTAATGAAATAAAGTGAGAAGACAAGTTTAGAGAAAAAAATATTAAAAATGAAGAAATCCTCCAAGAAATACAGAACTATGTGAAAAGACAAAATCTGCATTTGATTGGTATACATGAAAATGATGGGGAGAATAGAACCAAGTTGGAAAACACTCTTCAGGATATTATCCAGGATAACTTCCCCAACCTGGCAAGGCAGGCCAACATTTAAATTCAGGAAATACAGGGAACACCACAAAGATACTCCTCAAGAAGAGCAACCCCAAAACACATAATTGTCAGATTCACCAAGGTTGAAATGAAGGAAAAAATGTTAAGGGCAGTCAGAGAGAAAGGTCAGGTTACCCACAAAGGGAAGCCCATCAGACTAACAGCAGATCTGTTGGCAGAAACCCTACAAACCACAAGAGACTGGGGGCCAATATTCAACATTCTTAAAGAAAAGAATTTTCAACCCATAATTTCATATCCAGCCAAAGCTAAGCTTCATAAGTGAAGGAGAAATAAAATCCTTTACAGACATGCAAATGCTGAGAGATTTTGTCACCACCAGGCCTGCCTTACAAGAGCTCCTGAAGGAAGCACTAAACATGGAAAGGAACAACCGGGACCAACTACTGCAAAAACATGATAAATTGTAAAGACCATCAATGCTATGAAGAAACTGCATCAATTAATGGGCAAAATAACCAGCTAACATCATAATGAAAGGATCAAATTCAAACATAACAATATTAACCTAAAATGTAAATGGGCTAAATGCCCCAATTAAAAGACACAGACTGGCAAATTGGATAAAGAGTCAAGACCCATCAGTGTGCTGTATTCAGGAGACCCATCTCATGTGCAGAGACACACATAGGCTCAAAACAAAGGGATGGAGGAAGATCCACCATCAAAAGGAAAGCAAAAAAAAGAAGGGATTGCAATCCTAGTCTCTGATAAAACTGACTTTAAACCAACAGAGATCAAAAGAGACAACGAAGGCCACTACATAATGGTAAAGGGATCAATTCCACAAGAAGAGCTAACTATCCTAAATATGTATATGCTCAATACAGGAGTACCCAGATTCATAAAGCAAGTCCTTAGAGACCTACAAAGAGACTTAGACTCCCACACAATAATAATGGGAGACTTTAACACCCCACTGTCAATATTAGACAGATCAACGAGACAGAAGGTTGATAAGGATATCTAGGACTTGAACTCAGCTCTGCAGCAAGCAGACCTAATAGACATTTACAGAACTCTTCACCCCAAATCAACAGAATATATATTCTTCTGCACCACATTGCATTTATTCTAAAATTGATCACATAATTGGAAGTAAAGCACTCCTCAGCAAATGTAAAAGAACAGAAATCACAACAAACTGTCTCTCAGACCACAGTGCAATCAAATTAGAACTCAGGATTAAGAAATTCACCAAAAACTACACAACTACATGGAAACTGAACAACCTGCTCCTGAATGACTACTGGGTAAATAACGAAATTAAGGCAGAAATAAAGATGTTATCTGAAACCAATGAGAACAAAGACACAATGTACCAGAATCTCTGGGACACATTTAAAGCAGTGTGTAGAGGGAAATTCACAGTACTAAATGCCCACAAGAGAAAGCAGGAAAGGTCTAAAATTGACACCCTAACATCGCAATTAAAAGGATGAGAGAAGCAAGAGCAAACAAATTCACAAGCCATCAGAAGGCAAGAAATAACTAAGATCAGAACAGAACTGAAGGAGATAGAGACACAAAAAACCCTTCAAACAAATCAAGGAACCCAGAAGTTGGTTTTTTGAAAAGATCAACAAAATGGATAGACCACTAGCAAGAAGAAAAGAGAGAAGAATCAAATAGATGCAATAAAAATGATAAAGGGAATATCACCACCAATCACCGATCTCACAGAAATACAAACTACCATCAGAGAATACTATAAACACCTCTATGCAAATGAACTAGAAAATCTAGAAGAAATGGATAAATTCCTGGACACATACACCCTCCAAAGACTAAACCAGGAAGAAGCTGAATCTCTGAATAGACCAATAACAGGCTCTGAAATCGAGGCAATAATTAATAGGCTACCAACCAAAAAAAGTCCAGGACCAGATGGATTCACATCTGAATTCTACCAGAGGTACAAAGAAGAGCTGGTACCAGTCCTTCTGAAATATTCCAAACAACAGAAAAAGAGGGAATCTTCCCTAACTCATTTTATGAGGCCGGCATCATCCTGATGCCAAAGCCTGGCAGAGACACAACAACAAAAGAGATTTTTAGACCAATATCCCTGATGAAAATGGATGCGAAAATCCTCAATAAAATACTGGCAAACCAAATCCAGTGCACCTCGAAAAGCTTATCCACCACGATCAAGTTGGCTCCATCCCAGGGATGCAAGGCTGGTTCAACATACACAAATCAATAAAAGTAATCCATCATATAAACAGAACCAATGACAAAAACCACATGATTATCTCAATAGATGCAGAAAAGGCCTTCAATAAAATTCAACATCTCTTCATGCTAAACACTCTCAATAAACTAGGTATTGATGGTACATATCTCAAAATAATAAGAGCTATTTATGACAAACCCATAGCCAATGTCATATTGAATGGGCAAAAGCTGGAAGCATTCCTTTTGAAAACCGGCACAAGACAAGGATGCCCTCTCTCACCACTCCTACTCAACATAGTATTAAATGTTCTGGCCAGGGCAATCAGGCAGGAGAAAGAAATAATGGGTATTCAATTAGGAAAAGAGGAAATCAAATTGTCCCTGTTTGCAGATGACATGATTGTATATTTAGAAAACCCCATCGTCTCAGCACAAAATCTCCTTAAGCTGATATGCAACTTCTGCAAAGTCTCAGGATACAAAATCAATGTGCAAAAATCACAAGCATTCCTATACACCAATAACAGACAAACAGAGAGCCAAATCATGAGTGAACTCCCATTCACAATTGCTACAAAGAGAATAAAATACCTAGGAATCCAACTTACAAGGGCCATGAAGGACGTCTTCAAGGAGAACTACAAACCCCTGCTCAACAAAATAAAGGACACAAACAAATGGAAGAACATTCCATGCTCATAGAGAGGAAGAATCAATATTGTGAAAATGGCCATACTGCCTAGGGTAATTTATAGATTCAATGCCATCCCCATCAAGCTACCAATGACTTTCTTCACAGTATTGGAAAAAACTGCTTTAAAGTTCATATGGAACCAAAAAAGAGCCCTTA
This sequence comes from Macaca mulatta, assembly GCF_049350105.2. NCBI lineage: Eukaryota > Metazoa > Chordata > Mammalia > Primates > Cercopithecidae > Macaca > Macaca mulatta. The sequence goes on from NC_133410.1 coordinate 55,343,028, forward strand.
TTGACAAGAAAATCCTAAGCAAAAAGAACAATGCTGGAGGCATCACACTACGTGACTTCAAACGATACTACAAGGCTGCAGTAACCAAAATAGCATGGTACTGGTACCAAAACAGATATATAGACCAGTAGAACAGAACAGAGGCCTTGGAAATAACAGCACACACTTACAACCATCTGATCTATGACAAACCTGACAAAAACAAGCAATGGGGAAAGGATTCCCTACTTAATAAATGGTGCTGGAAAAACTGGCTAGCCATATGTACAAAGCTGAAACTGAATCCCTTCCTTACACCTCTTACAAAAATTAATTCAAAATGGATTAAAGACTTAAATGTTAGACCTAAAATCATAAAAACCCTAGAAGAAAACCTAGGCAATACCATTCAGGACATAGGCATGGGCAAGGACTTCATGACTAAAACACTAAAAGCAATGGCAACAAAAGCCAAAATAGACAAATGGGATCTAATTAAAGAGCTTCTGCATGGCAAAAGAAACTACCATCAGAGTGAACAGGCTACCTACAAAATAGGAGAAAATTTTTGCAATCTATCCATCTGACAAGGGGCTAATATCCAGAATACACAAAGAACTTAAATTTATAAGAAGAAAATAAACAATCCCATGAAAAACTGGGCAAAGGATTTAAACAGACACTTCTCAAAAGAAGACATTTATGTGGCCAACAGACACATGAAAAAATGCTCATCATCATTGGCCATCAGAGAAATGCAAATCAAAACCACAATGAGATACCATCTCACACCAGTTAGAATAGCGATCATTAAAAAGTCAGGAAACAACAGATTCTGGAGAGGATATGGAGAAATAGGAATGCTTTTACACTGTTGGTGGGAGTGTAAAAAGTTCAACCATTGTGGAAGACAGTGTGGCAATTTCTCAAGGATCTAGAACCAGAAATACCATTTGACCCAGCGATCTCATTACTGGGTATATTCCCAAAGTATTAAAAATCATGCTACTATAAAGACACATGCACACATATGTTTATTGTGGCACTATTCACAATAGCAAAGACTTGGAACCAACCCAAATGGCCATCAATAATAGACTGGATTAATAAAATGTGGCACATATACACCATGGAATACTATGCAGCCATAAAAAATGATGAGTTTGTGTCCTTTGCAGGGACATGGATGAAGCTGGAAACCATCATTCTCAGCAAACTATTACAAGGACACAAAACCAAACATTGCATGTCCTCACTCATAGGTGGGAATTGAACAATGAGAACACTTGGACACAGGGCAGAGAACATCACACAACAGGACCTGTAGGGGGGTGGGGGGTTGGGGGAGAGATAGCAATAGGAGGAATGCCTAAAGTAAATGACGAGTTGATGGGTGCAGCAAACCAACATGCTACACATATACCTATGTAACAAATCTGCACGTTGTGCACATGTACCCTAGAACTTAAAGTATATATATAAAAAAAGACCCACTTCCTTTTTTTGTAAGGTGAGTTTCTGAAGATGCAAATACCTCAGTGAAGTTAAAGCCCCTTTTGTAGTCTACAGACATCTGGGCTAAGCTCCCTCTAGACCTATCCTTTCCCCAGATCCTCATGCAGAAAAGTGAAAGACTGGTCCGTGTGGAGATATGGAAGGAAAGCATCTCGCTTTCCAGCAAACATCAATCAGACACAGATGGGATGGAGCCAGAAGCCCTTTAAAGCTCTGGTGTGGGGAGAGAAAATAGAGACCCTCCCCCTTCAACCCCCATCATTTCTGAGGGCATCATTTTCTCCCTCCACTTGCCAAGACAGCTCTGAAAAGTTCCCATAGCACTGTTGCCCTCCTCTGGCAATGTTGCAAATGGTTTCAGGAACTATACCAGTTAGGTTTCAGAAAGTTCTATGAAAAAACCTAGCATACAGTTCAACCCTTTTCCTGTCTTATTCTCCCCATCAGATTAATACTTAAACATCCTCTGGAAGGGGGAGAGTGGAAGGTCACAGACCTTTAAGCTGTGATCTATGACCTGAACTCCATCTCTCTCTTTTCCCAAACTCATCTCCATATAAATTTTGTTTTGGGAAGTCCGAAACTGGGTGTCCTGTTTCCTAGTAGATATTAAACCACTTGAACGCAGGGATTGTGCCTTTCAGATGTAGTAATCCCTTATAGACCCAGCACAGCACTTTGCAGCAATATTTGTTGAATGGTGCCAGTTAGGTGTATATTTTTTTTAAGCTAGTGGTCCTATCATTCAACCAAATCTTAGGCTAACAAAAAATCCTTTTAAATGAACCAAAATGCCCAGTGTGGTCTAGAGTAAGAGACCTATTTCTTTTTTCCCCATGTCATTTTTACAAATTAGAAATTTGACCTGCAATCTCAAATGTGTGCTTAAAAATGCTTTATGCTATTGGAACTACTGTTTTCCCTTTTCATTTATCTGTTTATTCCTTTATTCAAATACAAGATTTTTGCCCCTCTATTAAGTAAAACCCAGAGGTTGAGGTTGGCATTCAATTACCAGGACTGAACTTCAAAACTCGGCTCTTTGGGTAATAATCCACACCAGACTGGGCAGAGCCATCCCGCGTGCTGCAGCGAACCTTGGAGGTCCTGTTCTGATCCCCTCTGCGGATCACCTTGATGTTCAGAATTGCAATGGCATCTGGGCCTGCGGGTTCCCGGATCTGGTATGCAGCTTCTTCAAACTCAATGGTGGGGGCTAAGGAAACGTGATTAGGAAAACAAGAGCCAGTTAGAATAGCACAAAGGATTCAGACTTCCAGGAAAACACCTTATAATGACAAGAGGAAATTGTTCACATTAGTTAACAATATGAAGGCAAAATGGCTTGCAGTCATAAAACTCAATCAGTATTTACTGTTAAACAATGCTTTGGAAAAAGATATTTATTTGTGATTCTGCAGGAGTTATGTCTCACACGTTCCTTATTAAAAACAATATAATGGGTAGAATTATTTGTAGCGACTTCGAAATTCATGATGTCCAAGTTTCCGTCTCGGCACTGCAGCTCACAGAATGTTTTAAAATTTGAACAGTTTATCAAGGGACTGAGACATAGTAGGCCCTAGACAAATACCTATCACATAAATCAACTTTTCATTCATGAGATATGAATTTCAAAGGTTTGTAATTTATCTCATTTACATACTACTTAAATTTACCAAGTCCACCCCTCACCTCCGGTCCTTTGGACCCCCTCCTCTTAGTGCTCTCACCTCCCCATCCTCAGCTTTTCCTAATTTCCCACAAGCTATATAGGTAAGTATGGGTCCTTTCAGCGACTGGCTACAAGGATAATTCAGGAACACAAGATTTCCTAATGGAATCCTGTTGCTAGGAAATTATTAATAATATATTCAACCTGGGCAACATAGTGAGACCTCATCTCTACAGATAAATTAAAAAATTAGCCAGGCATGGTGGCACATGCCTGTGGTCGCAGCTACTCAGAACGTTGACATGGGAGAATCATTTGAGCCCTGGTGGTCGAGGCTACAGTGAGCCATAATTGCCCCACTGCACTCCAGCCTGGGCGGCAAAGCAAAACTCCATATCAAATAAATAAATAAGATAATATATTGATTTTTACCAAAAAATTCAAATCATGCCTTCTTTTCTATTATATCTCATGGGGAAGGGTGGGGTGGTGGTAGAGAGAGATTAAAAGATGGAAAAATTGAGAGTAATAACTTTTATACCATTTTGAGTATATCATAGAATATGGCAGAAATTTCTACTTTCTTTTTTTTGAGACAGAGTCTCACTCTCTCGCCCAGGCTGGAGTGCAGTGGCGTGATCTCAGCTCACTGCAAGCTCCGCTTCCCGGGTTCACGTCATTCTCCTGCCTCAGCCTCCCGAGGAGCTGGGACTACAGGCGCCGGCCACTACGGCTAACTTTTTGTATTTTTAGTAGAGACGGGGTTTCACTGTGTTAGCCAGGATGGTCTTGATTCCTGACCTCGTGATCGGCCTCCCAAAGTGCTGAGATTACAGGCGTGAGGCTCCGCACCCGGCCAGAAAGCTCTGCTTTTTATATTTATTTCCCTTTCTTTCCCTCTCGGAAAGTCAAATCTTTCTTACTGTAGAAGATGAGCCTCATTTGAGGTTTTATAGTTTTTAATAAGAATGCTCTTTGAAACCTAGGAGGGTCACTGCAGCACAGCATAAATCTTTTTTCTTTGAGACAGGAGTTTCCTTCTTGTTGCCCACGCTGGAGTGCAATGGCCTGATCTCGGCTCACCGCAACTTCCGCCTCCCGGGTTTGAGCGATTCTCCTGCCTCAGCCTCCTGAGTAGCTGGGATTACAGGTGCATGCCACCACGCCTGGCTAATTCTGTATTTTTTGTAGAGACAGGGTTTCTCCATGCTGGTCAGACTGATCTTGAACTCCCGACCTCAGGTGATCGATCCACCTGCCTTGGCCTCCCAAAGTGCTGGGATTACAAGCCTGAGCCACTGCACCCGCCCTTTTTTTAAATTATACTTTAAGTTCTGGGATAAATGTGCAGAACATGGGATGTGCAGAACATGCAGATTTGTTACAAGCCACATGTGCCATCAACCTGTCACATACATTAAGTATTTCTCCTAATGCTATCCCTCCCCTAGCTCCCCATCCCTCTCCCCGTGTCCATGTGTTCTCATTGTTCATCTCCCACTTATGAGAGAGAACATGCAGTGTTTGGTTGTCTGTTCTTGTGTTAGTTGCAGCAGAGTATAAATCTTATTTCCCTGAGCCTCAATGATGTGTACCTGGGAGAGGTTCACTTCGGGATCTGAACTTGAGTCTCCCGGAGTCAAGGACTAATTCAACTTCCAGACTGGAGTTTCTGATTTTATCGAATGTCCAAGTTAGTTACTGATTTTTCACTAGGAACCCTAAGAGTCACTGAGACTCTTAGAGTAGTTAGTGATACTTAAGAGTATAGATTCCAGAATCAGACAGAATGAAGTTCACACCCAGGTTTGCTGTTTGCAGCTGTGTAACTAAGAGTGCAAATTATACAGCTTTGCTGAGGTTCAGTTTCTTTATTCAAAATATGGAAATAATAGTGCCAACCTCAAGAAATTCCTGCCACTATTAAATAAGATAATAAAATATGCTTAGCATAGTTCTTGGTATGCAGTATTCAATAAAAACAGCTACCACTATTTGTAATATTATTATCCATTCACTCATTAAAATATCTTTCTTAGTGAAACAATTATGTCGCAGTTTGAAACAGGTTTTGTCTTCCTTGGTGACTGGGTCATTCTTGGCTAACACTTGACTATAGAGCTTAAGGATTTTTTTAGGTTAGTAGGCCAAATCAATTAGAGAGAAGAAACCTGAAAAATTAGACTTTTCCAGGAAGGTGGCAGTGTTTTAAATCAGTTCATTGGATTCCACTGATTCCAACTGTATTTCCAGTCCTGCTCCTGAACTGCAGTGACTTAAATGGTTTTTATTTTCTGTCTTAGCATTTCTATCTCAGCTTTTAACCACAATCATTCTGTATCTCCTAGCACTGTGGTAGGGAATAATGATATTAAAAATACCTATGAATTTTTTTTTGGACCTCTGTAGAGGGAGATCATTTGCTATCAACATTTTATATAAATATTCAGAGAATGTTATCGGTAGGCGTTCTTAAAGCACTTTTATTTTTCAAAACACTAATAATTAGTTAAACATCAGTTTATGTTCCCTCAACCTAAGAGTAACTAAAGATAATTTCTTCTGTTACCATCTTCATCATTGGATATGGTGATGGTGGCCATGTTATTCTTTCCAATTCTAGCTCCACTCCAGTGGTTTCCAAGAGGAAGCCCGAGGTAGACCCTGAACTGTTCGTCTGGCTCAAACATGGAGTCATCGTGGATATAGACTGTACAGTTCTTCACCTAGAGCCAATGGGACAAGACAGATTAAAATTTGCGGCAAGATATCAGTGACTTGCTTGGTTTTCCTAGAAAATTATTTTTCTTCTTTTTTGCATCAAAAAGTCAACACAAATTCAAAAGGATCCAGTTTTATTTGTAAAACAAAATGTTCAAATTTAACAGTTCATGCTTCAGAGGGACTTACCTATATGTAAAGACTTGTATTGACACATGCCAAGTCATTTTTAATTACTGGAGATGGATTATGAAAAACGAGATCAACAAAAAAACCCACTAAAAAGCATATGTAGAACATCTGTGTGCTTTCCCACATTTCTTCTGGGCTGCTTAATACCTTTTCACATATTAAAATAGGTAGATTTCTGATGACGAGGGTTTAACATACTGATTAAACTTTCTGGAGAGCTGAGTAACACTTCTTTTCCTTTGTAAAAATTGAAGCCTTATAAGGAAATCAGAAAGGCTTTGTGTTAGGCTAAAGATACCTTTAAATGCTAGAGAATTTTCAAATCTGCTGCCAAATGATATCTCATCTGAAAACTGCTGAGTACAGAAACTCTGAGACCACAATCTAAATCCCTGTTTGATGGAAAAAAACCAAGTGTTTCTCAACAGAATATTCCCTACTGAGGACTGTATTTTTGAGAAAATGTAAAATATGGTCACAACATTTCAGATAACACAGCAGCCTCAATGGTAGAGTCACGTGATGCGAAGGAGGATATTTTTAGTTGGATCATTTTAAATTCACTATTCTAACATGTTGCAAAGGATATATGAGTAGAGAGAAGTTTCACTCTCACACTTCCTAAGTCACACTAAATGGTGAGAGAATATCCCAGTGAACATTTATATGTGACTTGCTAACCTGATTTTAAGTCCCCGAAGAAGGTTTTTTTTTCGTCTACCACATCTTTTGTATAAGAATTCCTTATAGAAAGCATGAAGTTAGCAGTGACTCTTTAGATCTTAAAAAAAAAGTTAGTGAATGACAAGTTTCAAAGCATATGCTTAGCAAGCAAAATAATAATAATAATAATAAAGCTTCTAAAATGTGCTTAAGAATAATGATAGATTGTTGTGTGGGTAACACAGATTACTAGACTGTATTTTCTTTATAATTTTATTAAATTAAAAACTACTTCTTGGATAAGCAGAGGATTCTCTTTTGAACTGAAAACAAATACAGACATGTAGACTCAAATCTGAAGATGGTGTCTGTAGTATATTTATGTGTTTTAAACACATTTCAACCTGTCACCAGTAAAATTCCCATAAAATATATAAATAAGACAGTCTTTTATGAGTTGTAAATGTGTAAATGTCATGAGTGCTCCAAAGAAGGAAGCTATCACTTTTATTTTTGTAGTAATGATGAACCGAGGAAGAATCTAGGGTGATCTGCGATGGGTATATTTTATGCTAAACTTCAAAAGACTAATCATGAGGCAAAAACTGGATACATTTGATTATTTCAAAATTGAAGACTTCTGGTCAGCTAAGAACACCATAGTCAAAGGTAATAAATAAGTGAGAGAAAAATAAAAGGTGTTATTAATACCTAAAATGTCTAAAACTGGCAAGGAATTAATATTTGGGAAATATAAGAAAGTACTACAAATCAGTGAGTAAAAGATAATACAATGAAATAAGAAACAAAGGACACAAATAAGCTTATATGCTTATTGGAAACCCAATAAGCTAACAAGCATATAAAGGTTAGTACTTAAAGAATTACAAATTAAAATGAGATATAATGTTATACCTATTAAATTAGCAAAAATTCAAAAGATAAGTAATGCTACGTTTTGAAGAGAATATAGGGTGATAACTACCCTCATGCACTTCTAGTGACATTCTAGAAAGTATTCCAACACAAGGTTTTCAAATTAAGTATATGCATGTCCTATAGTTTATAATTTTGCTCCTGATTATATATCCAAGAAAATTCTCATTCAAGTCTGTAAGTGGACATGTATGAGGATGTGCACTGAAGCATTATTTGTGATGACAGGTGTCAGGAAGCTGGTGGGTGTGATCACTGAGATTCCTCACTGTCTCTTGCTAAGAGTGTATGGGTAAAATATTACAGACACATGCTGATAAATATTTGTCCCCTCCATATCTCCTATTGAAATTTGATCCCCAATTATTGGAAGTGGGGCCTGGTGGAAGATGTTTGGGTGATAGGGACAGTTCTCTCATGAATGGCTTGGTGCCATTCTCACAGGGTTGAGTGAATTCTCTTAATTCCCATAAGATATGGTAGTTAATAAGAGTCTGACCCTTCCCTACCCTCTCTCTTTCCTTCCTCTCGCCATGTGATGATGCCTGCTCCCCTTTCTCTTCTGTCATGAGTGGTAGCTTCCCGAAGCCCTCACCAGAAGCAGATGCTGGCACCATGTTTCTTGTATAGCCTGCAGAACTGTGAGCCAAATAAACCCCTTTTCTTTATGAACTACCCAGCCTCAGGTATTCCTTTATAGCAATGCAAATGGACTAAGACATATACCATAAAATATCATGTAACAGTTAGAAGCAACCAATTACATGTACACCTAAACAACATAGACAGATCTCAAAATATCGCTGAGTGGAAACAGTAAAAGATGAAAAAAGAGGACAATAGCAATTTTAGAAATTAAAACTGTATACATAAAACAATAAGCATTTAAGAAGAAATACAAGTGAACAGATACATATTAAACACAATAGATTGATGAGCAGGGAAAAGAATGTGGCTGGAGAGTGGAGGTAAAATAAAATGAATAAAAAAAAAAACAAAAGTAAGAGAAGGGCTTAGTATTGACCAATGAGGATGTGTGCCTTGAACCAAGGGATACAATTGACTCAATCACCTGAAACTGAGATTTTAAAATGGGGAAAATGTGATTCTGATTCAATACACAGTTTTGACATACACTGAGGTTGCAGGCTTTAATTCTGGTGCAGCCATGTTTGCTAGTGAGTTTTTTTTTTCTTGTTATTATACTTTAAGTTCTAGGATACATGTGCAGAACATGCAGGTTTGTTACACAGGTATACATGTGCCATGGTGGTTTGCTGCACCCATCAACCCGTCATCTAAATTAGGTATTCTTCCTAATACTATCCCTCCCCTAACCCCCCACCACCCAGACAGGCCCTGGCATGTGATGTTCCCCTCTCTGGGTCCATGTGTTCCCATTGTTTAACTCCCACTTATGAGTCAGAACATGTGGTGTTTGGTTTTCTGTTCCTGTGTTAGTTTGCTGAGAATGATGGTTTCCAGCTTCATCCATGTCCCTGGAAAGGGCATGAACTCATCTTTTTCTTTGTTATAGCTGCATAGCACTCCATGGTGTATGTGTGGCACAGTTTCTTTATCCAGTCTATCATTGATGGGCATTTGGGTTGGTTCACAGTCTTTGCTATTGTGAACAGTGCTGCAATAAACATACGCATGCATGTGTCTTTATAGTAGAAAGTTTTATAATTCTTTGGGTATATACCCAATAATGGGATTGCTGGGCCAAATCGTATTTCTGGTTCTAGATCCTTGAGGAATTACCACCCTGTCTTCCACAATGGTTGAACTAATTTACACTCCTACGAACAACGTAAAAGCATTCCTGTTTCTCCACATCCTCTCCAGAATCTGTTGTTTCCTGACTTTTTAATGATCGCTATTCTAACTGGCAAGAGATGGTATCTCCTTGTGGTTTTGATTTGCATTTCTCTAATGACCAGTGATGAAGAGCTTTTCTTTTTTCATTTGTTGGCCACATAAATGTCTTCTTTGGAGAAGTGTCTGTTCATATCCTTTGTCTACTTTTTGATGGGGTTGTTTTTTCCTTGTAAATTTGTTTAAGTTTCTTGTAGATTCTGGATATTAGCCCTTTGTCAGATGGATAGATTGCAAAAATTTTCTCCCATTCTGTAGGTTTCCTGTTCACTCTGATGATAGCTTCTTTTGCTGTGTAGAAGCTCTTTAGTTCAATTAGATCCCATTTGTCAATTTTGGATTTTGTTGCCATTGCTTTTGGTGTTTTAGTCATGAAGTCCTTGCCCATGCCTATGTCCTGAATGGTATTGCCTAGGTTTTCTTCTAGGGTTTTTATGGTTTTAGGTCTTACGTTTAAGTCTTCAATCCATCTTGAGTTAATTTTTGTATAAGGTGTAAGGAAGGGGTCCAGTTTCAGTTTTCTGCATATGGCTAGCCAGTTTTCCCAACACTATTAAATAGGGAATCCTTTCCCCATTGCTTGTTTTCATCAGGTTTGTCAAAGATCAGATGGTTGTAGATGTGTGGCATTATTTCTGAAACCTCTGTTCTGTTCCATTGGTCTATATCTCTGTTTTGGTACCAGTACCATGCTGTTTTGGTTACTGTACACTTGTAGTATAGTTTGAAGTCAGGTAGTGTGATGCCTCCAGCTTTGCTCTTTTTGCTTAGGATTGTCTTGGCTATATGGGCTCTTTTATGGTTCCATGTGAAATCTAAAGTAGTTTTTTCTAATTCTGTGAAGAATGTCAATGGTAGCTTGATGGGGATAGCAAGGAATCTATAAATTACTTTGTGCAGTATGGCTATTTTCATGATATTGATTCTTCCTATCCATGAGCATGGAATATTTTTCCATTTGTTTGTGTCCTCTCTTATTTCCTCGAGCAGTGGTTTGTAGCTCTCCTTGAAGACGTCCTTCATGTCCCTTGTAAGATGTATTCCTAGGTATTTTATTCTCTTTGTAGCAATTGTGAATGGGAGTTCACTCATGATTTGGCTCTCTGTTTGTCTGTTATTGGTGTATAGGAATGTTTGTGGTTTTTACACATTGATTTTGTATCCTGAGATTTTACTGAAGTTGCTTATCAGCTTAAGGAGATTTTGTGCTGAGATGATGGGGTTTTCTAAATATACAATCATGTCATCTGCAAAAAGAGACAATTTGACTTCCTCTCTTCCTATTTGAATACTGTTTATTTCTTTCTCTTGCCTGATTGCCCTGGCCAGAACATTTAATACTATGTTGAATAGGAGTGGTGAGAGAGTGCATTCTTGTCTTGTGCAGATTTTCAAAGGGAATGCTTCCAGCTTTTGCCCATTCAATATGATATTGGCTATGGGTTTATCATAAATAGCTCTTATTATTTTGAGATATGTTCCATCAATACCTAGTTTATTGAGAGTTTTTATCCTGAAAGTGTTGAATTTTATCGAAGGCCTTTTCTGCATCTATTGAGATAATCATGTGGGTTTTGTCATTGGTTCTGTTTATGTGATGGATTATGTTTATTGATTTGTGTACGCCAATCCAGCCTTGCATCCCAGGGATGGAGCTAACTTGATCATGGTGAGTAAGCTTTTTGATGTGCTGCTGGTTTCAGTTTGCCAGTATTTTATTGAGGATTTTTGCATCGATGTTCATCAGGGATGTTGGCCTGAAAATTTTTTTTGCTGTGTTTCTGCCACATTTAGTTATTAGGATGATGCTGGCCTCATAAAATGAGTTAGGAAGGAGTCCATCTTTTTCTATTGTCTGGAGTAGTTTCAGAAGTAATGGTACCAGTTCCTCTGTGTATCTCTAGTAGAATTTAGCTGCGAATCCGTCTGGTCCTGGGCTTTTTTTGGTTGGTAGTCTATTAATTACTGCCTCAATTTCAGAACTTGTTACTGGTCTATTCAAGGATTCAACTTCTTCCTGGTTTAGTCTTGAGAGGGTGTATGTGCCCAGGCATTTATCCATTTCTTCTAGATTTCCTAGTTTATTTGCATAGAGGTGTTTATAGTATTCTCTGATGGTAGTTTGTATTTCTGTGGGATCAGTGGTGATATCCCCTTTATCAATTTTTATTGTGTCTATTTGATTATTCTCTCTTTTCTTCTTTATCAGTCTGGCTAATGGTCTGTTTTGTTAATCTTTTTTAAAAAACTAGTTCCTGGATTCATTTTTTTTTTTTTGAGGGGTTTTTTATGTCTCTATCTCCTTCAGTTCTGTTCTGATCTTAGTTATTTCTTGTCGTCTGCTAGCTTTTGAATTTGTTTGCTCTTTCTTCTCGAGTTCTTTTTAATTGTGATGTTAGGGTGTCGATTTTAGATCTTTCCCACTTTCTTCTGTGGGCATTTAGTGCTATAAATTTCCCTCTAAACATGGCTTTAACTGTGTTCCAGGAATTCTGTTATGTTGTATTTGTTCCCATTGGTTTCAAAGAACTTATTTATTTCTGACTTAATTTCATTATTTACCCAGTAGTCATTCAGGAGCAGGTTGTTTAGTTTCCATGTAGTTGTGTGGTTTTGAGTGAGTTTCTTAATCTTGAGTTCCAGTTTGATTTCACTGTGGTCTGAGAGACTATTATGATTTCTGTTCTTTTGCATTTGCTGAGGAGTGTTTTATTTCCAATTATGTGGTCAACTTTAGAATAAGTGCAATGTGGTGCTGAGAAGAATGTATATTCTGTTGAGTTGGGGTGGAAAGTTCTGTAGATGTCTATTAGGTCTGCTTCGTCGAGAGCTGAGTTCAAGTCCCGAATACTGAATATCCTTGTTAATTTTCTGTCTCTTTGATCTAATATTGACAGTGGGGTGTTAAAGTCTCCCACTATTATTGTGTTGGCGTTTACATCTCTTTGTAGGTCTCTAAGAACTTGCTTTATGAATCTGGGTGATCCTGTATTGGGTGCATAGATATTTAGGAAAGTTAGCTCTTGTTGTTGCATTGATCCCTTTACCATTACGTAATGCCCTTGTCTTTTTTTATCTTTGCTGGTTTAAAGTCTGTTTCATCAGAGAGTAGGATTGCAGCCCCTGCTTTTTTTTGCTTTCCATTGGCTTTAGTAGTGAGTTTCCAGGTGCATATGCATGAGATTTCATGTACATTGTCAAGAGAATACTCTGCTGACTTGAATTTGCTCAACATCTGCCTATTTGGTCCTATACTGGGATGTATGTTTCCCTGGGACAGGGGTCCAGGTAGAGGGCTGTCTCTTGCTCTCAAAGTAACATTAGTGGAGTATATTCATCTCTAACAGAGTTTGAGATTAAGAGGTGGTAACAAGAGCAGAACTCATTTGATTCTGCTAAGTTCCAGATATGTCACACATCGGCTAAACTTCTCAGCTCGACCAATGATATGTGTATTTGATTGTAAGTGGGAGCCAAAGGAGGAATAGATGGCATCATTAAAAATATTATCAATTATGGATGACCCTTGAATGACACAGGTTTGAATTGTGTTGGTGCACTTAGATACGGATTTTTTTCTGTCTTCTACTCCTGAGACAGACCCTCCTCTCCCTCCTTCTCTTCAGCTTATTCAATATGAAGACAATGAGAATGAAGACAATGAGAATGAAGACTTTTATGATGATCCACTATTCCACTAATTGAATGGTAAATATATTTTCTCTTCCTAATATTCTCTTCTTAATAACATTTTTGTCTAGTTTATTTTGTTGTGAGAACGTAGTATATGACACATAAAAATGTGATAATCAACTATTTATTTATTGGTAGGGCTTTCAGTCAACAGTAGGTGATTAGTAGTTAAGTTTTGTGTGAGTCAAAAGTTATACACAAATTTTCAACTATGTCAGGAGTTGGCACCCCTCCCCCCTGCGTTGTTCAAGGGTCAACCATAGTATGAAAATTCTGAGAATTTTTGGAATTTATATAAATGACTTCATTACAGACAAATAAAGACAAGAAGAGAATCCCATCTTTCAGCCACCAGCAATCCACTTACTTTGTCCCCTTTCAGAAATGTAATCCGTGAAGAGTCTGCATTTCGTCTCTCCTCAAAGTCCTCCATGACCTGAGCGGAATGGCTCTGAGTATAGCACCTCACTGATGACTCATAGCTCAGGTCTCCGCTCCGAGTGATAGGGACATGCAGGATACCCTCCTTCTCCTTCACTAGGAGCAAATCCTTGGCAAACTGCATGCTGGGCACTGGGTGGGCAGACAGAAAGACAAAGTCACCATTTGTATAAGACAGGGAAGCAGTGGCCATGGTCCTTGTCAGCCTTCAGCAGCTACTTTGGCAGGTGAGCTCCACCAAAGCCCAGGGTAGGCTGACAAATCACAGGTGGTAAGCAGATTCCAAAGCATGGTTGCTCTCAGGACAAGGGAACTGCTTCTACTGTAAGTGTGCATCCAATGAAATAGAACAGATCAATTTTGTACCTATCTTTGTACAACTTCAAAATGCAGTTACCATCTCAAATATGAGCAGGTAATGCAAGTCAATAAATAGGATAATTGTAAGAAAAATTTTGATGGTGTAAGAAAAATTTTGATTGCTACTTGGATACTCAAAAGACTTCACTGTCCTCCTAGGGCTACAGTAAGGAAAACAGCAGTGCAAGTCTGGTGCTAAATGGCCACTCACATTGGTCTTGGGGCCACAGAGATAATAGGGAAGAGGGGGACATGAGTGTAAAGGAAAGAGCAGGCCATGTTTGAAAAGCTCCAGTCTTTTGTTGTCAGATCTTATTTCCAAATGAAGTCAGAGATGTGGATTTTTATGACATAGCTCCTAAATTCAAAAATAGCAAACAAATAAAATAGTGAAAAGAAAGTTTGCATAAGCCAAAACTATTTGGGACAAACAAAGCACGTCCATAGACTAAATTTCAGCCTCCCAAGTAGCTGGGACTATAAGCACGCACTAGATGCCTCTTCTTTTATAACTCAAATCCTCCTTTGACTTAAGGATGAGACTACAGTCAAATCATGGTTAAAAACAAGGACTTAGGAGGAAACAGACCTGAATTTCTATCCCAGCCCTTCTACTTACCAGTCGTGTGACACAGGGCAAGTTACTTAGACTTTCCAAACTTTGGAATATTTTTCATATATAAATTGGAAATATTAATATCTAATATAGAATTGTTGATAGAATTGAATTTAATGAGATAATAAATGCATAGTACTCAATATAGTATCTGGTTTATAGCGAGAACTCAAAGTTTGGTAGGAATTAATATATTATGGTTTCTATTTTCTTCCTAACTCCAGAATTCTCAATATGAAGAATCATTTTGTTTTCCTGCTATGCCTATTGTAATGCTCTGTATTAAGGCATTTGCCCTTCTGAGGTTAATATTTTGTTGACTGCTGGTTATTAATTTATTCATGAACAAAGCAAAGAATCATATGTGAAAGCCTCCTGGGTCAGAATTAGTCTTTGGGTTAGCTGTAATCACCAATTTCCTGGCTACCTCCTGGACACACCCCACCAATCCAGAAAGGAAGGAAAGGTGTGTGTTTGGGGACTGGGGGAGGTGGGGGAATGAGAGGAGAGGTGATAAGCACCCAAGCATTCTCCAAGTCAATGTATAGAAAAGTCTCTGTGACTCCAGAACTGTTGGTCCTGGCAAAAATAAAACCATCCCATCACATGAACTAAGCTTAATAGTTACTAATCATTGCTAAATGAAAAGTCAGATGATACCGCTTAAAAGAACACTATACCTAAAGGAAAATTAACAACTTTAGGCCTAACCAGTTAGGGCTCTGTAACCTAGTGAAATGGCCTGTGCTGCTTTTAAAAGGTGGATGGCAGTGACACCACCCAGCATAGGAGGACAAGAAGGAAGCTTGTTGCCAGGGAAAAAGCAACACAAGCAGGGATCTGAAGCTTTAGACTGTTTTTTCTTTCTGGCCTGACAGGCCTCAAGTCAGATGAGAAAGTTAAAGGCTGAAGTGGTTATGTTTAGGTTTGGTCATGCATTAATCAACTGCAAATTCATCTTGAGCTATAAAATACTATTTTTTTCCTTTTTAACGAGACATTCACTCTCACTTCTATCCCTGTCTGCCATTAAAAAAAAAAAAAAGAAAAAAAAAAAGAAGAGAGAGAGAGAGAAAGAGAAAAGGAAGTGGACACGTCTTCTAATTACCTGCCCAGAAATAATCCCTCCCTTTAAGAAGACCCCAGACCAGTGGGAGACTGAGGCAAGAGACATATACAACAAGGGGAGTTTCAGGAAGAGATTTAGCACAGGGGATTTGTGTTGTAAGTCAGGCATTGTGTTAAAGGTTTTCATACATATTATTTAATGTTATTCTGTCAGCAACCCCATAAGGCAGTATAATCCTCAGGCAGTGATAGCACTGGCTCTGAGAATCAGCTTCCTCTGACTGCAGGGCCCCTCTTTTTCCACACTGATGGGCTGAGTCAATATGAAATGGAGGTTACCTGCTGATGGCGTGTGGGCTCACATTGGGTATAATGCATTTTCTGTCAGCACTGCTCATAGAACACTTATTGTGCATGGCCAAGCTACAGTTATCTTTTTATTTATGGAAGTCTTGGATCCTAAAATAGATTATGGGACTCTGCTCTCCACTACTCTGTAGCCCATACCATGTTGATCACCAGTGCTAGGTATAGAAAATGTCCTATAAACACTGTTACCTCGCTAATCTTCTTAGTAACTGATAAAGTGAATGTAAATGCCAGTGCCTGGAATGCAATAGCCTCTTTACTGGCAATCGTTAAGTCAGACATTTAGGATAAATCTTGCCTTTGTTTCATGAGTTAATGAGTATGTTTGCCACAGATGCACACACAGGAGTGTGGTGCCGTAGCAGCTACAGGACTTTCTAATGTTGCCCAGTCAGCATTACTCATGCCCAAACCCTAGTCTAATTCCAGGTACCAGCACAGCAAAGGCAGGTGAGAACAGGTAAATGTTATAAGATGAGCTACTTAGATGATTTAAGATCCTGAAATCAGTCTAGTGGGAAAAGAATGAAAGGAGCTAAGATCACTGCAGAAGGCTGAGAGTTGACTTTGTAAGACTCTTATGTGACGGTTAGCATTGTTATATAGAGGGCAGTAGCCAGCTGAAACTGAAATGTGAAGGGTCGGCATAGTAGGATATGAAACCAGAAGACTGGACTTGGCTAGACCAGACTTGGATTTTAACTCCAGCTTCATCACCTTCTCTCTGTGTAATTCTACTCAAATTATTCAAACTTGGTTTCACCAGTTAAAGGTCTGTTGTAAGGATTAGAGATAATACGTAAGATCTTTCTACCCTAGAATGTTCACACTGAACGGACT
Source organism: Macaca mulatta (assembly GCF_049350105.2). Taxonomy (NCBI): domain Eukaryota; kingdom Metazoa; phylum Chordata; class Mammalia; order Primates; family Cercopithecidae; genus Macaca; species Macaca mulatta. Next base: position 55,359,974 of record NC_133410.1, read on the forward strand.
CAACCAAAGTTCATTATTTCTAGGAAGAAAGATAATCAGAAGAAGTAAATACTGAATGCTACACTGGGTTACTGAAATAAGTTTTGGGATTTCTTTCTCTGGGATAAGTTATTGATTAAACACATATTGCTGTAGCTTCTCTGAAAGAAAAAGAAAATTTTTTGCTTAACATATCAGTTTCCTAAGTTGACAAACCCACTGCTCATCAATAAAATACTGAAAAATATTTAAATATAATTTTCTGTGTTGATCAATGAGGACTCTATGTGTTACTGGAGTCTCGTTGGTAAGTGTGATAATGACAGGTATGTCAGGAAGAAAAGAAATCAACATGTAATAAAATCTACTGTGTGCCATGTATTACAGTAGGTATTTTCACATACTTTATCTAATTTAATCCTCACAACAATCTTGTAAGGTAGTTATTTTCATTATTTATAGATGAGCAAAATGAGGCTTAGTGACCTTAAGCTTCTGGCCTAAGGCCAAAGACCTAGGAAGTGGTGGGACTAGGATTATATTTCAGGACTTCTGACTTTGTATTCATATTCCACTTCATCAGAGGGAAATTAATGGTCATTTCATGGAAAAGAATAAGAAACCACTCCAAGAATAAAAAGTATAGCTGAATTTTCTTCTTTCTGTTTTACTTTCTTGTTTACTAAGAAATAAAACTGCCACTGATTCTACTTCTACACCAAATAAAACCATGTAGCATAATGCAAGGAGGATGAACTTGGAGTCAAAAGTCTGAGAATGCATGCTCGTTCCTCTAGATACTAGACATTGGGTGACCTATTTCCTTTGATTCTCAGTTTCCTTATCCACTAAATAGAAACAGAAGAAAGAGCATGGGGTTATGAGCAAGTGAGATAAGGCTTAAATGGGTTGCTTTGTAAACTTTGAAGTAACATGCAACATGAGATAATATAAGTGTCATAATCTTGTTCATGGTGTAAAAGTTACCATTTTGTGAATCACAAACCAAAATGTAAAACTTAAAGCTATAAAACTTCTGTAAGAAAACAGGTGAACATCTACGTAACCTTGGGTTAGGAAAAGATTTCTTAGATACAACACTAAAAATATGATCCATAATAGAAAAATGATAAATGAGGCTACTTCAAAATGAAAAATGAGTATTCTTAGGTCGTTTGTTTACAGAAAAAAAGACAAGCAACAGACTTGGATAAAATATTTGCAAAATATAAATCTTTGTCCAGAATCTACAACAATACAATAAAAGTAGGAAAACAATGCAATTTAAACATCAAAACCTTGAACAACCCAAATGTCATTCAATAGGTGAGTAAACAAACAGTGGTATATCCATACAATGAAAAGCTACTCAGCAATAAATGGAATGAACTACTCACATATGGAATAACATGAATGAGTCTCAAATGCATTTTCTAGTGAAAGAAACCAGATGCAAAATGGTAGATATTACATGATTACATTTTTATGAAATTTTGGAAAAGGCACAATTTTAAGGGCCAGAAAACAGATTAGTGGTTGTCAGGCCTGGTGACTAAGGAGACACAGATGACAAACGGGCATGAGAGAATTTTGTAGAGTGTTAGAACTGTTCAACATCTTGATTGTGGTAGTGGGCATATCACTGTATGCATTTGTCAAAACTCATAGAACTGTACACTAAGGACGATGGACTTTCATTTATGTAAGCTGTGCCTTCATAAACCTGGCTCTAAAACAAATTACCATCATTTTGGATGCATGCATATGTGTGTGTGTGTGTGTGTGTGTGTGTGTTGTATGTGTGTGTGTGTGTATATATATATAATTATATATATATAAAATTTTTTTTTCTCCTGAAGGATAAACACACAAAAAACTGGTTAAAATGGTTGTCTCCAGTGAGGGGAACTAGGGGACTGGGAGATAGGGATAGAAAGAAGATTTAATTTTCATAGTCTTTTTGCCATTTGCCATTTGCCATTTTTTTTTGCCATGCCCTTTTAGCCATTTGAATTGTTTACTACTATATACATGAAATAAATGATTTAAGAATAAATAAAAACATCAAAGATTATCCGATTTGGCTTCTTGTTCCTTTTTTGAGGATTTCTCAGCCATTAGGAGTTTAATCATGGGCTCTATGGTCAATCTCTGGGGATGCTAATGAAGGTTCCTGCTGCTTTAGGTGGAAGGTTTGACTTCATCTTCTCCACCCAACTCTAGAATCCACACGGTGGATCCTGAAGTTCTGATAATTCTAATTTCGTCAGTTCTTCTGAGAAGCAACGAGCCTTTCCTGCTTTTTTTTTTTTTTTTTTTTGAGACAGAGTCTCACTCTGCCTCCCGGGTTTACACCATTCTCCTGCCTCAGCCTCCTGAGTAGCTGGGACTACAGGCGCCTGCTACATCGCCCGGCTAGTTTTTTTGTATTTTTTAGTAGAGACGGGGTTTCACCATGTTAGCCAGGATGGTCTCGATCTCCTGACCTCATGATCCGCCCGCCTGGGCCTCCCAAAGTGCTGGGATTACAGGCTTGAGCCACCGCGCCCGGCCGCCTTTCCTGCTTTTTCCTCATGTTACTTAGGTTACATCTTCAGCAGTGACTGCATCTATTCATTCCTGCACATCATCTACAACACTGCCAATATTCGTTTTCTAAAATAAAAAAACACATCACTCCTCTGCTTATAAGCATCCCCTGCTACCCTTTGCTTATAGAGTCCTTAGGCTGGATCATACAGCCTCTCAGCACTTGACTCCAATCTGTCTTTCCATTCCACTCTTCTATTCACCCCCTCCCATGCTCAAAGCAAAAGTAAGGGTCTGTTCCCCAAATATGCATCTTTCAAGACATTATACATTGTATTTACTATATCTCTCCATTCGAAATAGGTTTTCCTTTATTATCCATTAGATAGACTCCTATCACACCTGAAGACTCTGCTTAAATACAGTCTCCTTGGTGAAATCTATAATTTCACCCACTTGTAGTTCCTGTTCAGTTCCCTCTGCTCCCATAGTGCTGGATGTATAGTACCATTAGGTCATTTATCATAATTTATTCAAATTTCTCTCTTTAAGGCTCTGATTCCACAGTGAGACATTGAGCTTCTTGAGGACAGGGCCCAAGGCTTATACATCTCTTTGTGTCTGGCAGAGTACCGGAGACATCAATGGTTCTCTCTCACATCTACTTACTCTGCTATGTAAAAGTGCAAATGCTCACGTATACACATGTACACACACATATTTCTTGAATGAAAACGTGAATGAGTTCCAATGTCACATGTGTGGACATTAAAGAAAAAATAGAAATATATTTGGAACTACCAGCTGGCATCCCCAATCTCTTACCATCTTGGAATGTGTCATTAATTGCAATGACTGCCTGGAAGGGTTTGGTCAGTTCGGCTCCTTGTGCTGAGCTGAGGAAAACCACAAATGTCTCCAGTCCTTCAATTACTGGATACTGAGTGTCATCCAAGATAGTCAAGGTGCAATACTAGAAGAAAAATCAAAGCAAACTTTACAGAGGACCCACCACCTAATCCCCATTTGCCTTAACTAGGGCAAAGGTCACAACTTGTCTTTCTTTGGTGGTTTTAAAGTAAGATTTTCTAATCCATAACATGATGATCTCTCTATTACATGCCGCTCGGAGTTTGTTTATAGACATTTATATCAAACGAGTATAGTTTATATCCTGAATCTGTAAAGCTGGATATTTAATGCTAAAAATGTCACTAGGAGAGTTTTTAGAAGATCCCCTCCTAAGTTACTCTCTTGTTTATATGTGTGTGTTTTTAAAGAAAGAAAAGATAGGAATATTGCCAGGGGAGTTTAGAGAGCTTGGGAAGCAAACTAAAGACAACATTCACAAACCGACCTGCCGACCTTGTGGAGTCTGGACTGCTGTAAACGCACCTGTTCAGTGACACCGGGCCCAAATTCCACCTTCCGAGAGCTGGGAACGTAGTCAACTCCCGGTGTGGCAGAAGCTGGGTCTGAGGGCCGCGTTGCACACCAGACAGATGTGAAAGTAGAGAGGTCAGTACCATGGCGGATAACTGGAATCTTTACTGTGCCTGAATTAAGATTCATAGAGATTTTAATGGTCAACTTTGAGCCAGAAAAGCAGTGAGGTTTTCAGAACGATGTTCTCCCTCACCGCAATAGTGGCAGCTTTTAGCCCTTTCAGCTTGTCTAATCCAGCTTCAGTGATGCTCCTATGGCCCATCTGAGGTGAAGGCCTAGAGGTGTCACTACCTGTCTTTTCACTGACACTAGGATCAAGAGGAGACCTAGAGAAGGGCTTCATGGAGGTGGTGTTAGAGAGAACCCTTAGGGGAGAAGGCTGTTGTGGCTTCACAAGGGAGACTGCTCACAGGAAAATACAGCACCTAAGGAGAGAAGAGTCTATTGCAAAACATCTCAAACCTATTCAGGGAGAAGAAACTTAGAGCCTGGGGCCTCAGGGATGTGTCAGAAAATAGTCAATTAAGGAGGACCCAGCTAGGGGACTCTATGGAGCCTGAAGCTGAATGTTTCTAATTAAATGTTCCTAACTGGGTTGATTTCTCTCATTTACCTAAGTACATGTCATGACTTAAACCGCATGTGCTTATTACTCATCTTACGAATGAAGTTCATCTTCCTGTCCACTGTGACATCATACTTTGTAGTGTCCTAAAGATATTTAGCTATTTTCACAATCAAGGGCAGAGAAAAGCTTCATGAAAACTCTACAATTTCCAATCACCACATTTTCTAGCCAATATGCTGTGAGGTGTAATGTAGTTATGGCTGGGCATTTGATGTATAGGAAAAGAAACATACGATAGTAGAAAGGTCTGGGTTTGAATCTAGCCTTACCACGATATTAGCTGCTTAATCATTGATGACTGACTTAACCTCTCCAGGCCTCCATTTGCTCTTTTACATAATGTTCTCTCTTCCATAGAAGATTAAGTGAGAATGCATGGAACATACATGGTATGGTGCCTGGCGTTCGGTAAGTGCTCAAAAATATCTGTTCCCAGTGCTCCTCCAAATCCCTTCATAGAGGTGAAAGGCCTTGATCTGGCCCAGATCAGGAGACACTCAGTATAGCTGTTGCCCCTCTGCCAGCAGTACATCTGCCTGCAGCATACAGAAGATTTCAAGACCTTTGTGGAGCCACAAGTGGGAAAGGAGCCTACGTCTCTGAAATACCATGTGAAAGTGACCTGCACACTGATCGCTTTGGGCTGTTACATGAATGAGAAAGTTTCACTGTATGAAGACACTGAAACTTTGAAGAGTGTCTTAGGAAACTAAGAGTACACTAAATACTTCACTTCCATCTTCAACATATCACATTCCCCCCTTTCACAAGCCCAGATGCTCAGCACCAGACCCTCCCTCTGGACCACAGAGGTCAGCCCATGAAACTCTAGGCTCTAAGCCATAGCCCTGCTTGCCATCAAGAACCAGAGCAAGTCTTCTATACTCTATCTCCATGACCTCAATGATTTTAACCTTTAGCTCTCACAAATAAGTGAGAACATGTGTAGTTTGTCTTTCTGTGCCTGGCTTATTTCACTTAGCATAAGGACCTCCAGTTCCATCCATGTTGTAGAAGGATGGTTACCAGAGGATGGGAAGAGTAGTGGGGGTGGGAAACGGTGGTGGAGTGGGGGGAGTGGGCATGGTTAATGGGTACACAAAATAGTTAGAATGAAGACTTGTATTTCCTAGCACAACAGGGTGACTATAGTCAAAATAATTCAATTGCACATTTTAAAATAACTAAAAGAGTATAATTGGATTATATGTAACACAAAGGATAAATGCTTGAGGTGATGAATACCCGATTTATCCTGATGTGATCATTATATATTACATGCCTGTATCAAAATATATCATGTAATCCATAAATATATACACTTACTATGTACCCACAAAAATTTATTAAAAAAAAAAAACAGTAAGAAAAGTGGATGGAACTCTCTCTACTAAATTCCATGCTTGGTCTTGGCCAAGCATTATATAATGCCTTAGACTAACAATGTTATCCTTGAGGAACGGAATTCTCAATGTCTCGAGGATATTCTGAAATCTAAGGAGAAAACTGTTCAAGAAAGGAATCAGGAGACAGGTGAAGGAACCTCAGAGACACTCTCCATTACCTGCGTCCTCACTGACAGTGAAAGCTGTGTTGCCCAGGGACACAGTGGAGGCATCGTTGGGACCACTAATGAGCACCTTGGCTGTTGCCACCCTTCCAATGCGGGCATTGTCAGAGGCATCTGCCAAGGCAATCTCAAACTCTTCTTCCTCTTCATACTCGCTGTCATCAATAAGCATGACATCACAGGTGGACATGGTGACACCAGGCCCGAATACCACACGACTCGCAGCAGACATCCCTCTAGATTTAAAATCAGAGCCTGATTCTAGAGCATAGAGGCTACTTCCCATAGCTGACTTAGGGACTGTGTAGCAAACTGCAGATACAATGCTGCTTGCATCTCCTGAAATACAAATGACAAAAAACCAAAGCATTTGAATGAGTTTTTCTCACATTTTAAAACCTCTGACAAGTTAATGAGCTTGGTCCCTCTGACACAGTCCATCACTATTTCTGTTCAAACTCTGACATAAAACCTTCCTGAATTGCAGTTTCTTTTGAGCCTGTGGTATAAACCACTTGAGGATTTAATATACCCCAGATACTTCGCCAAACAACTCAAAATGGATTTCCTATTCTGTGAATTTTATGCTCTGTTAATTTGCAAGACTCATTGCCCACCATCTAAGACCACAGCAGGTGGAAAAATAAGACACATATTTGGTACTGTACGTAGCAAAGTAATTGTGTCCTGAAGGTAGTGCTATAAGCACAGTTCACTGCCTTTCTGAATAAACTTCTATACTTTAATTCCCAGAGAGAAGCAGGCTTATTTAAAAAGAGAAAGACAAAACAAAATAAAACCTGCCACTCTATACAAATGACTTTACTTATTAGGGCTGCCACTTCCCTTGGTGACAGTCTGTTCTGGGCCTGGCTTGGTGGCCCAGAGCAATCAATGAGGCTTGCTTGTTTTCCAAGTGGTATTACCAAGGGTTTTTGCTATCCACAGTATTTGTTACACTAACACCCAGTCAGCAGATTCAATAAAGAAACCCAACATCATCATTTACAGTCTTGTTGTGCCTTTGAATGGAGGTTCAATTTCCATGTGTTTTAAAGTCTCAATCTTACATAATCATAATTCCATATGATCTTTATTTTTATTTCCAACTCCTCAAGAATTGCCTTTTTATCAACATGCACAATTATTATGTATCGACTGAAAACAAAACAAAAAAGAATTGCCCTTCATTTCTTACACACAGTTTATTTCTCATCTGAACTCTACATATGACTGTCACATAGGGAAATTTTCAGCATATTTCTGTCTTCCAAGAATAAGATGGAAAGCCAGTCCTTAGGAAATGTAACTTCCCTCCTTGACCAAGGTTATTAAATATTTTATGGGTTGGGTGATTAATTAAGAATACTGATTCATGAATAATTTGAAAGGCTAAATGTAACCAGTCTTCTAGTCCAATTCAAGAATAAATGGGAGCTCGGCTGGGTGCGGTGGCTCAAGCCTGTAATCCCAGCACTTTGGGAGGCCGAGACGGGCGGATCACGAGGTCAGGAGATCGAGACCATCCTGGCTAACACGGTGAAACCCCGTCTCTACTAAAAATACAAGAAAATTGGCCGGGCACCGTGGCGGGCGCCTGTGGTCCCAGCTACTCAGGAGGCTGAGGCAGGAGAGTGGCGTGAACCCGGGGGGGCGGAGCTTGCAGTGAGCCGAGATCGCACCACTGCACTCCAGCCTGGGGCGCAGAGCAAGACTCTGTCTCAAAAAAAAAAAAAAAAAAAAGAATAAATGGGAGCTCTAACAACCTGAACTAAGAAAAGAGGCTTTCTGATGGTAGTCACTATGGATAGAATCATCATTAGGGTTATTGTGGGAACCAAATGAGTTAATACGTGGAAAGTACATATGTAAGTGAATATAATGCATGAGATGAGCACTTAGCACATAATAGGAACTCAATAAATGTTAGCAATTATTATAGCTCTTTGTCACCTGGCACCAACAGACCTTTTCTTTCAATAGGTGCAAACAGAAAACCAGCACTCTCGTTGACCCGGTAGATCTTCTTGTCAAACTCTAATGTGGGTTCATCCTCAGTGTCGTTAATAATGACCTTCGCCCGGGTGAATTCCCCTAACAGGGCATAAGCTGGCATGCTGAGCTCCACAGTGAAACTCTCAACATTTTCAAACACGTCGTCATCGTTGATGACAATGGTGCAGGACTTGGTGTCCTCTCGCTCATCAAACTGGACCTGTCACAAAGAAACCAACAAGAAGTTAAGCTGTGCCTGAGCTTCCCCTGCTCTGCTCCCCAAGGGCATAATAGGAAAAGAGCATCTAAGCCCAGTGGGCAGAGAACTGACTGAGATAGCTGGTTCTCCCAGCCCTGGTTCCCTGCTGTATCACCTGGAACACCCAGCCACCTCTTCCCATTCTTAACCTGTACAGGAAGGCTGCTTTATTGTATAAGAACATGAAGGAGCAAAATCTCTCCTACCATTGGTGACCAGAAAAAAACATGTAGTAACTCTTTATAGCCTGTCTTATTAACTCACTTGGTGCAGCCATAGTCATCATTTGATGACTCAGTTCCCTTTCTGGAAGATCTCTGGTCTTGGAGTGTGAAGTTCTGTTCTCAGGTCTGGTTCTGTTACTTCCAAGCCGTATTAGGTTATGAAGCTTTATAAACATCAGATTCCTCATCAACTAAAGAAAAAATAGTAATATTCCTACTTCTAAAGGAGGTCTTGTATACGAAGGTGCTAAGTGTATTTTAAAGCACCATACAAACATAAGATATTATCATTACTATCACCATATTTACTTACACAATTAAAATTGACATAAAATTCCAGTGTACCGAATAATGGAATTTAAATTCATAGAAAATTACATTATAAACAAGGTAGACTAATTTTAACTTGATATTTTGACTACACCCTTTGCTATTAAAATGTGAATGATTTTAGCCCAGTACAAAACACACAAATTATTTTATATGCACACAATTGTGAACTTATAGGGATTTATTCTGGTTTTACTTTGTTTAAAAAAAGAAGAAAGAAAGAAATTAAAAACCTTCAAATGAAACCACGACTATGGACTTGTCCAAAACTGTAAGTGCAGGAAATGGGCCTGGGCTATATTTTATGTAAATGGAGACAACTGAAATATGTACGAAAAACAGTCATAAATGTCTGGGGACATAAAAATCCACAAAAATTTTAATCGAACAGAAAATTATTAGTACATACCTAATCAACTAATCACATTAAGTTTTATTAAGCTTCGTATTTTAAAACACCCCCAATGAAATGAAACACTCAACAGATCTTTACATAAGATCTAGAATACACTGACAGTCTTTTGTCTTCCCCTGCAAAACACAAGAATATCCTCTGTCTTATCATTTAGCTGAAAGACATTAGCTTATCTGTTCTTTCCTAATTCCTCACTTACATTTGACATAAGAGGCATTAGCTTAGTCCAGCTGAAATGCCTCAATTAAAGACCAGAGCCCACTTCTCTTTACAGAGATCTGTGTCACCATAATAATAATAAAGTTGCTTTGAAAAACAACATTAAGTGCCAGATATTGTGCCCTCCATAAAAGATGACAAACACATGGGACCCTGCATTTGTTGACTATTTAAGTCCTCCTTTCTCTTCTGCTTTCACTCTCTCCTTTTTCTTTCTTATTGCCACCCTTAATTACCATTGGTATGTAGATGACTTGCAAATTTCTCTCTGGACACCAGATTCTTCTCTGCACTCTCTGCCCATCTATAGAGTGGTCAACCTGCTGTTTCTTTTTTTTTTCTTTTTTTTTTGAGACGGAGTCTCACTCTGTCACCCAGGCTGGAATGCAGTGGCCGGATCTCAGCTCACTGCAAGCTCCGCCTCCCGGGTTTACGCCATTCTCCTGCCTCAGCCTCCCGAGTAGCTGGGACTACAGGCGCCCGCCACCACGCCCAGCTAGTTTTTTGGTATTTTTTTAGTAGAGATGGGGTTTCACTGTGTTAGCCAGGATGGTCTCGATCTCCTGACCTCGTGATCTGCCCGTCTTGGCCTCCCAAAGTGCTGGGATTACAGGCTTGAGCCACTGTGCCCGGCCTCTGCTGTTTCTAAGACAATTTATACTCAACATGGCCAAAGCAAACAAAGTCACGAGCACCAAACCTTGCCAAACAGGCTCCTCTTACATGTTCCTTCCTAGCAAGAGGCATCATCATCCATCTTTCCCTTTGGCCCCACTGTGTAATCAATCCACTGCCAAATCCTATCAATTCTCACTCATCTGTCAAATCCATCCACTTCTCTCTAACTTCACTTCATAATAGAAGCCCAAGCTCCCATCATCTCAACCAGCCTATTCTAATGACTTCCCAACCAGTCTCCTTACACACTCTCTTTTCTCCCTTTAAGTAAAAAAGATGAGGGGAGAGGAAGGGTTGGGATACCAAAGCTGAGCGTAGAACATGATGCTTGGAGACGTCTTTTTGTCATGAAGCAAAATGTAAAGACAGAGAAGCTAGACAACAACTTCTCCTTTGGCAGTTAAAACTTCAATGGAGGTTAGAGAGATCATCAAGAACAAAGTGCTATGGGAGGGGAACATAGGAAAACTATTTAATACTTGAGGAAGGACACTAATGAAAAGCAAAGTTGGGTAAGAAGTGGGAAAGTACCACAATCGCTTGCAGCCACGTCACAGCCCTTGCTGGAGCCTTCCCCAACCCCACCACCCCACCTACCTGGCCAGCATACTCTACGTAGTCCTGTTGCCCAGGTTGGGAGCTGACCCTGGAGCTGGAGCTGGCGGTGCCTTGCTCAGTGTGACACAGGACGATGGCATATTGGTTCAGGTTCCCAGTCCTCTGCACCGTGACACTGACAGACCCTGCCTTCTCACTGACATTGTAGCTGGAAGCACGCAAAAAGGCATCTCTTAAAATATGCCCCATGGTTATGAAAAAACAACTTGTTTAATGCCTGTCTCTTCCATTTGATTCTTGGCATTAGGTAGAGAAGAGGAAGTTTGGTTCCTCTAAGAATCCAGGCTGTAAATTGAGGGAATGAGCTCACCTGAACAATCAGAGCATCAAATAAACAGGAAAGCTGTGGATGCAGAATGTCGTCTTCCCTGCTTTGGAAGCAAGCTGAGAGTCAGTTTGGGAGATGGACAGCACATAGGAGCTATGAAGTTCAGATTTCGGGGCACAGAGAAAGGAAAAACAATCTCTCTCTACTGCGGTTGAGTAATCACAAGAGATCAGTGGGTTCTCAGGGTTCTTAGGGAAGAAAGCTGCTCTGAAGGCAATCAATGACTTAGGTGGGAACTGACTGGACCAGATCTCCAGGAACTGTGTAATGGAGTCAGGGCAGAAGCAGAATTAAGAAAATGTGAGGTAAGCCTACCTAACAGAGGTGTTTAGACAAATGGAACTTTAAGACAATGAGGGAAGAACAGGATTAATTTAGCTTCCTGCTCAGAATCTCTGTTGCATTTGTAAAGTAGAAGGCCAACTATTCATGTGCTATTGATTCATAATAAGTATCTAGGTTTGGAAAGCCCACAGAAAGTAGGGCATGAGCTGGGTTTTGTTTTTCACCACTGAGGATGGCCCCTGGACCTGGGTGCATGTCTTGTGGCTGTGAGAACAGCAGGGAAAGTGCCTCTGAGAGCTCAGTCCTCATTGCCAGCTTTGGGATCCTGTATACCACGTAGTCCACTAAATGTTGGAGGGTTGTCCAGAAAAAGGGATGAATTTTATTGAATTTATTGAATTTTGAAGGCAATACAATTGAGAGGTAAATAACAGCAAAACATTACATATGTAAAAGTTGATTCTAATTTTCCTCTAATTCTCCAAATGTGTGTAAGAGTAGAATAGCCTGAATTTGGGGAACATGAAATCAAGGTTTTAAGTCTTCCTTTTTTCCCCACAAGTTCTAATTTTTATCTGAATTTTCATGAAGCTGATTTCTTGGATAGTGAGGCTCTGAAATGTAGACTTAAAGAGTATTTCACCCACATAAATTATAATCCCAGTTATAATCTAACCTATAAAATCAGCACCATGCTTGCACACTACTCTTAACAATCAGTATCTCTCTGTTTGCCTTTCTCTAACAGATTAGAAAAGCATCTTAAAGTGCTGTCTACATTAAGCCATGCATTTAGCCCTAAAGATATACATTCCTATCAAACCCAAAGAAGCCAGGGAAGAAAACAGGCTTGAGAACAAGGAGAATACAGATGGAAGGTGAAGATATTGACAGTGTAGGCCAGTGATTATTTTCCAAACTTGAATGCCTATTTTTATTTTTCCTATCAGTTCTACTAGACTCTCTTCTTAAACTTAAAGACAGAAGCAAAAACATTTGAGAAGCAGTAGAGCACATCGTTAAGATCACTGGGCTTACATCCTGGTCTTACTGCTTATTAGCTATGTGACGGTGGACAAGTTACATAAACAAGTTTCTGTCTCTATTACTTTGCCACTGTGGGGACAGGAATGGAATTCATCTCAGAACTGCAAGTATTATATAAGATGATGCATGGCAAGTCCTAGTGCAGTACTTAATACATACAGTGCTCAATAAATATTTGGTGAAATTATTGCTTTTATCACTGCCATTATCACCATCACCACCATCAACAGGTGACTAGAGCTGCCCCCCCAGCATCCTTCATCCTGACTCCCTCTGCTTGCCTGATTGATTTCTCAAGAAGGAAAGCACAGTCAAACTTGTACCTGGTATATTTAAAGCTGATGAGGGACCACTGGATATGGAAGACATTGTCGCTGACCACGTTGGGTTTACTGTCTTTCACCAGAAACTGAAAACTATCCATCATCTCATGGATCTTCTCCTCGTGCAACACGTAACGAATCAACCCCAAGTTCACATCCTCTGTGAGAAAAAAGACTCTGTGAATTAACCCAGGGATGTAACAACAGCGTCATAGATTACCACACCAACATACCTAGTTTATTCTTCTAAATGGGTTACAGACAAAACTTATTTTCCCAAGCACCAAAAGTATAGTATTTATTTATTTATTTATTTATTTATTTATTTATTTATTTTCTGAGATGGAGTCTCGCTCGTGGCCCAGGCTGGAGTGCAAGCTCTGCCTCCCGGGTTCATGCCACTCTCCTGCCTCAGCCTCCTGAGTAGCTGGGACTACAGGCCCCTGCCACCATGCCTGGCTAATTTTTTGTATTTTTATAGAGACGGGGTTTCATGTTAGCCAGGATGGTCTCGATCTCCCGACTTCGTGATCCGCCCGCCTCAGCCTCCCAAAGTGCTGGGATTACAGACGTGAGCCACTGTGCCTGGCCAAGTATAGTAGTCTTTAAAATAAATGTTTCTGTCAGATTTTAAAAGAAAATCCTGAAGCTCTGTGAAACAAAAGATCCATCTTTATTTACAGAGATACTGTAAATATCTCTTATGCTCTTATAAAACGAGAATCCCAGAGTCCTGACAAAAAGCACTTCAATAAATGTTTGTGGATGTTGACGGCAAGTCCTAGAGTTGACAAAGTCTTTGACCCCATCCTCTGTGTTTATAGCCTCATACTCAGACCTAACTCCTTCTAATAAAGGTTCTTTGGAAGGTATGTGCTAATAAGAATAGCTGAGTTGGGTTAAA